>NC_137275.1:51685000-52935000 GCF_054371585.1 Giraffa tippelskirchi | reverse complement strand
GTACTACTTTGATTGATGAGAACACACATTTCCTAGGAAGCTTTTAATTTCATTTATCTTATATTTCACACCAAGAAACTAACTCTACTCCTTTTTATCTGTCAAAGTCACATGTGACTGTACCTCAGTGTCCTCATCTAAATATGGGTAATAATGGTATCTCCTTCACAGAGAGGATTCCTTGAGCTCATTAATACATGTAAGTAAAGTGCCAGAAATGCATTATTATTAAATCAACTATTATGAGAGCAGAAATAAACTTTAAAGGACAAATGGGTAATTATTGACTGTGCAGTTAAGGATAATCCTCCCACTCAGTGAATACGAACCAGATTAAAACCACCACCTACAACCACAAAGAGTAAAAACTTATATAATTGCCTTGAAAAGGCACTGCCTCCGATTTCCTTAATCTCTCCAGAGCTCTCACACGGCCTTTCAGAAAGGACACTAAAGTGAACGATCATTACCTTCAATTTATAAAATGCTTTGTCTCAGGTATAAAATATATATATATATATACATATTTATATATAAGATTAATGATCCAAAGGGATGTGGGACCTGCAAAGGGACCATTGCAAAGAGGCACTAGAGAACTTCCTAGAGAGATGAAAGTTCCTATATCTTGACTGGGGCAGTGGTTCCATCCCTGCATGCATTCCGCATGGCACTAAAACCTGCGTAAATGTTATTATATGCAAATTATAGTTCAATAGAGACTGAATAAGGATAAAAGGGCTGGAAGATGGGGGAACTGGGGACTCAAGGGGAAATGGATACTCATATTTCAAAGAAAAGGGAAAATAGATATGAGAGAAAGAACTCGCCTTAAAACATTTAATTTCCAAAAACATTGTCTCTTAGAATGGATGAAGCTGGCTAAGAATGTAAAAACTCTTCCTTATGCAAGAAACATTTTGAGAAATTCAGCACTTTATCCTCTGTCTAAAGAACAGAACTTTTCACCCCTAGATTCACTGGACAAGCTGCCCTCTTGTGGCTCTGACAAATATTTCCCAAGCAAAAAAGTGGGCAGTTACTAAGTTATTCGGGTAGCAAGCCCAGCCTAGCTGTAAATACTCCTCAATGACTGGGAGTGGGTATGCTGGCTGCTTGCATACAAGAGGTACACGGGCCATCCTGGGCTTGTGTAATAGCTGACCTTTAAATAACTAAGAAAATAGGGTTTCCACAAAATACATATTTTTGAGGCTAACAAATTCAAGAGACATTTTAACTGAATTTAAATTTCATTTTCGTAATACTGTTATCAGCATATCAGAAGCAAATATCTGTCTCAAGGTGAGTGCAAAGAAAACAGAACTGAAAGTTTCATTTCCACCATCTGTGAATACTTCTCAATATTCCCAAGATAATGTTTGCATGAAGAAAGAAAATAACAACAAGCCAGCAAATACCACCCAAACACTGGTCTTTATTAACACTGGCGTGCATCCCAAGCGGCGCCAAGTGGTAAAGAACCTGCCTGCCAATGAAAGAGACATAAGAGACGCTGGTACGATCCCTGGGTCGGGAAGATTCCCCTGGAGGAGGGCATGGCAACCCACTCCAATATTCTTGCCTGGAGAATCCCAGGACAGAGGAGACTGGCGGCCTAATCGATAGGGTCACAAAGAATCGGACGAGACTGAAGCAACTTAGCAGGCAGGCAGGCAAGGAATCTAAGTGTCTTATGAAACATTCAGTGTTTGTTTAAAAAAATTAGGAAGAGAGGGAGGAGCAAGTAGCATAGTTTTTCGAAAGTTACACTAAAAAAAGAAAAGACAGCATAAGCATTAACTCAAAAGATAATATTTTCTCTTTAGAAAGTGACACACCTTCATACAAGACCTTTTGTCAAAGAAATACATGGAGAAAAGACAAAGATATAGATGGAAATAGATGCTGTATTTCAACTGTTGAGATGTTAAAAATGCACCTAGTTTAGATCCAGTAATATCAGGCTGGACTAAGTTAACCTACACCAGGGTTACAGTCACTCCCGAAGAATGACTGCTAAATCCATATTCTAGTACAGCAAGTTTTCTTGAGCCTTCTTGACTCTCTACTTCCTTCGCTGCCTCTCTACCACTTCCTCGCTCCAATGTGCTAGCTTTCTCAGTTCCCTGCCTCAGACCCCACCTGGAATTTCCTTTCCCAGCCTTCCTTGTCTGGCTCTCCCCCCAATTGGACTCACCTCCTCCAAGCAGTCTTCCCAGACCAATCTGTGAAAATAGCTCTCCAATTACCAACCCTGTAGTCTCTCTCTTCTTTTCAAGATACAGGAATTTCCACTTCTTTAGGAAGTTCTTTATTTTTCTTTGATGCACTTTTTGTTATCTGAAATTACACTGTATATTCATTTTTATCACTTTTTGTTATCTCTCTGCCGCAGTGAAATGTGAGCTCCCTGAGAGAAGGGGCTTTCTCTCCTGAAACAGCCTGACACTTGTCAGTCAGAGATAATAAACCCTAATGTGCTATGTTTCAACACTATCACCAACAAGTTCTTCCTTAGACCTACCTCAAGTCTCTCTTATTGCAACAAAAGCAAATATTCTGGACTGCCCTGGTGGTCCAGTGGTTAAGACGCTACACTCCCAATGCAGGGACCCAGGGTTTGATCCCTGGTCAGGGAACTAGATCCCACTTGCTGCAAGGAAAATATCCCACGTGCCACAACAAAGATTGAAGACCCCAAGTGCTGCAACTAAGAAAGTCAAATAAATAAATACATTATATATACATATATATATTTAAAAGCCCCTACTATCCTTTATTTGAATCCTAGAGTGATGGACAGGGGTTGACCAGCAAGCTGTTAAATAATTCTTTAGGACCACAGACTTTTGAAGATAAAATAGAGCCTTTAGTTACAACTGACTTCAGTTTTGAAGATAAGGACACAGGCTCAGAGAGGCTGACTGGTTTCTCTAGGCTCACACATAAACAGTGAATATCAGCAAACACCACATCACGTCAAGGGCACAGAGTGCTCACCTTATTCATTCCTATAGTCCCAGCAGCCAACACAATGCCTGCCACCAAGAAGTGTGCCCAAGGAACAAGTGTCCCTACTTCTACTCTTAAGTGCTCATTCAACTGAATTGACTTCCTTCCTGTCATCACTGTCCCACCTATAACTTCCTATCTGAGAATGGTTTCCAGTCACTTGAGTCATGTGTCATCATTTCCTGTCCTCTCTGTATATGTATGACAACATACCAGATGCCACAATTGTCTATCTGGGGGCTGATTTGATTCTCACAGAATTAAAATTGTCTAGCATGGAAAATACCTAGGAAAAGTAGAATAGGCAAAGAAAAAAAAAAGGAGGTCGGTGGGCAGGGGTCACTCAAAAAGCTAGCGGTGTCTCCAACTATGGGTGCTGTGGCTTTAATGCAAGTCAGGAGGCCTGTATGGTCCATACTTGTTTTCCTTAGCTCCTAGCAGTGTGCCTGGCACATAATCAAAGCCTATTTGTTGCAAGGAAGAAGACAAGGAAAAAACACTGCAGATTCAGCTTACTCTCAGTCTGTGTATGTGGGTGCTCAGTTCAGTTCAGTTCAGTAGCTCAGTCATCTCCGACTCTTTGTGACCCCATGAACTGCAGCACGCCAGGCCTCCCTGTCCATTACCAACTCGTGGAGCCTACTCAAACTCATGTTCGTTGAGTCAGTGACGCTATCCAACCATCTCATCCTCTGTCGTCCCCTTCTCCTCCTGCCCTCAATCTTTCCCAGCATCAGGGTCTTTTCAAATGAGCCAGCTTTTCGCATCAGGTGGTCAAAGTATTGGAGTTTCAGCTTCAACATCATCCCTTCCAATGAACACCCAGGACTGATCTCCTTTAGGATGGACTGGTTGGATCTCCTTGCAGTCCAAGGGACTCTCAAGAGTCTTCTCCAACACCACAGTTCAAAAGCATCAATTCTGCAGTGCTCAGCTTTCTTTATACTCCAACTGTCACATCCATACATGACTACTGGAAAAACCATAGCCTTGACTCGATGGACCTTTGTTGACAAAGCAATGTCTCTGCTTTTTAATATGCTATCTAGGTTGGTCATAACTTTCCTTCCAAGGAGTAACCGTCTTTTAATATCATGGCTGCAGTCACCATCTGCAGTGATTTTGGAGCCCAAAAAAATAAAGTCAGCCACTGTTTCCACTGTTTCCCCATCTATTTCCCATGAAGTGATGGGACCAGATGCCATGATCTTAGTTTTCTGAATATTGAGCTTTCAGCCAACTTTTTCACTCTCCTCTTTCACTTTCATCAAGAGGCTCTTTAGTTCCTCTTCACTTTCTGCCAAAAGGGTGGTATCATCTGCATATCTGAGGTTATTGATATTTCTCCCGGCAATCTTGATTCCAGCTTGTGCTTCATCCAACCCAGCGTTTCTCATGATGTACTCTGCATATAAGTTAAACAAGCAGGGTGACAATATACAGCCTTGACGGACTCCTTTTCCTATTTGGAACCAGTCTGTTGTTCCATGTCCAGTTCTAACTGTTGCTTCCTGACCTGCATACAAGTTTCTCAAGAGGCAGGTCAGGTGGTCTGGTATTCCCATCTCTTTCAGAATTTTCCACAGTTTATTGTGATCCATACAGTCAAAGGCGTTGGCATAGTCAATGAAGCAGAAGTAGATGTTTTTCTGGAACTCTCTTGCTTTTTCGATGATCTGGCAGATGTTGGCAATTTGATCTCTGGTTCCTCTGCCTTTTCTAAAACCAGCTTGAACATCTGGAAGTTCATGGTTCACGTATTGCTGAAGCCTGGTTTGGAGAATTTTGAGCATTATTTTACTAGTGTGTGAGATGAGTGCAATTGTGCAGTAGTTTAAACACTCTTTGGCATTGCCTTTCTTTGGGATTGGAACGAAAACTGACCTTTTCCAGTCCTGTGGCCACTGATGAGTTTTCCAAATTTGCTGACATATTGAGTGCAGCACTTTCACAGCATCATCTTTTAGGATTTTAAATACCTCAACTGGAATTCCATCACCTCCACTAGCTTTGTTCGTATTGATGCTTCCTAAGGCCCACTTGCCTTCACATTCCAGGATTTCTGGCTCTAGGTGAGTGATCACACCATCATCATTTTCTGGGTCATGAAGATCTTTTCTGTACAATTCTTCTGTGTATTCTTGCCACTTCTTCTTAATATCTTCTGGTTCTGTCATGTCCATATCATTTCTGTCCTTTATTGAGCCATCTTTGCATGAAATGTTCCCTTGGTATCTCTCATTTTCTTGAAGAGATCTCTAGTCTTTCTCATTCTATGGTTTTCCTCTATTTCTTTGCACTGATCACTGAGGAAGGCTTTCTTATCTCTCCTTGCTATTCTTTGGAACTCTGCATTCAAATGAGTATATCTTTCCTTTTCTCCTTTGCTTTTCGCTTCTCTTCTTTTCACAGCTATTTGTAAGGCCTCCTCAGACAGCCATTTTGCTTTTTTGCATTTCTTTTTCTTGGAGATGGTCTTGATCCCTGTCTCCTGTACAATGTCATGAACCTCCGTCCATAGTTCATCAGGCACTCTGTCTATCAGGTCTAGTCCCTTAAATCTATTTCTCGTTTCCACTGTGTAATCATAAGGGATTTGATTTAGGTCATACTTGAATGTTCTAGTGGTTCTCCCCACTTTCAATTTAAGTCTGAATTTGGCAATAAAGAGTTCATGATCTGAGCCACAGTCAGCTCCTGGTCTTGTTTTTGCTGACTGTATAGAGCTTCTCCATCTTTGGCTGCAAAGAATATAATCAGTCTGATTTTGGTGTTCACCATCTGGTGATGTCCATGTGTAGAGTCTTCTCTTGTGTTGTTGGAAGAGGGTGTTTGCTATGACCAGTGTGTTCTCTTGGCAGAACTCTATTAGCCTTTGCCCTGCTTCATTCTGTACTCCAAGGCCAAATTTGCCTGTTACTCCAGGTGTTTCTTGACTTCCTACTTTTGCATTCCAGTCCCCTATAATGAAAAGGACATCTTTTTTGGGTGTTAGTTCTAAAAGGTCTTGTAGATCTTCATAGAACCGTTCAACTTCAGCTTCTTCTGCATTACTAGTCGGGGCATAGACGTGGATTACTGTGATACTGAATGGTTTGCCTTGGAAACAAACAGAGATCATTCTGTCATTTTTGAGATTGCATCCAAGTACTGCATTTCAGACTCTTGTTGACTATGATGGCTACTCCATTTCTTCTAAGGGATTCCTGTCCACAGTAGTAGATATAATGGTCATCTGAGTTAAATTCACCCACTCCAGTACACTTTAGTTCACTGATTCCTAGAATGTCGACGTTCACTCTTTCCATGTCCTGTTTGACCACTTCCAATTTACCTTGATTCATGGACCTAACATTCCGGGTTCCTATGCAATATTGCTCTTTACAGCATTGGACCTTGCTTCTATCCCGTCACATCCACAACGGGGTATTGTTTTTGCTTTGGGTCCATCCCTTCATTCTTTCTGAAGTTGTTTCTCCACTGATCTCCAGTAGCACACTGGGCACCTACCGACCTGGGGAGTTCATTTTTCAGAGTCCTATCTTTTTGCCTTTTCATACTGTTCAGTGGGTGCTCAGTCATGTCTGACTCTGCAACCCCCTGGACTCCAGCCCACCAGGCTCTTCTGTCCATGGGGATTCTGCAGGCAAGAATACTGGAGTGGGTTATCATTTCCTCCTCCAGGGTATCTTTCTGACCCATGGATTGAACCCACATGTCCTGAGTCTCCTGTATTGGCAGATTGGTGGATTCTCTCTGTACTGGCAGATTCTTTACCACTGAGCCACCTGGGAAGCCCAATGTGGCTTTGTAATAACAAATACTTTAAACTAACAGCTCACACTTTTATGGTGTCTTCTGTCTTTAGCACTTACATATATCTTCTCATTGATCCTTCTAAGACATCCATCTCACCTGTAAGGGAGACATTAAACTCTGAAAAACCAAGTATTTTTTAGGTCATTTAGCAGTCAAATCTAGACTCTCTAGTCTCTAACAAGACTCTGCAGATTTCCTTTCTTCTAGTATACAAGCATCCACAAGCTCTGCTGAAGAAACAGTGATGTGTTTGATTATGGGACGTTGCCCCAGACCTAGCTCAGCTAGTGATGTTAAGCAATGTAGACTATGTGTAAGACACTATTAATATCTAAAATCTGAAATAGTCTGGATTCCCAAACGCATCTGACCCAGTTGGTTTCAGGTGAGGATGTCTCAGATTGACATTAACATGGAGAAGAAACCTGCTCACAGTCACGCAGGGAGGCTGAGATTCCAATCCAGACAGTCTAATTCTGCAGGCTGTGCTTGGGGCCCCCACGTTATCCTGCCTCTCTAATTGATGATGTCAGTATGATCTGAAAAGCAATTACTGCCTCCAGTATTTTTCTAACGTGGCTCCAGGAAACAGGATTCAGAAAGGTGAACAGCGGGGGAAGACTTATGTCGTCATCCATGAAGACTGATTGGGACCAGCGAGATGCCAGCTAAATGAGGGTTTAGGGACAGTAATCCAAGCACAGTGGACCTCCTGGGAAGTCATGGCCACAGTTGGGAAGAGGGTGCATGCGTGCATGCTAAGTCACTTCAGTCATGTCCAACACTTTACAACCCCATGGACTATATAGCCCGCCAGGCTCTTCTGTCCATGGGATTCTCCAGGCAAGAACCCTGGAGTGGATTGTCATGCCCTCCTCCAGGGGACCCAGAGATGGAAACCGTTGTCTCTTACGTCTCCTGTACTGGCAGGTGGATTCTTTACCACTAGCGCCACCTGGGAAGACGGTACACAAAGCTTTTGGCAATCAAAATTTCACCTCCCTGAAGGCCTCCGCAAGAGCTTCTGGGAAACGTTGAGACAGATCTGCTAGGAATCTGGAATGATCTTTTCCAAATTTGTTTGCAAAATTACTTTACCAAGCTGGGTAGGAGAGCTGTCGGTGGGGTGTGAGCAGGACAATGTGTAAAAAGAAAGGGTGTGAGGTGTGTGTACATGCACGGAAGCATATGCTCACTGCAAAATTTCAACAATTATAAATTGTGTTTTGCCTTTTTGCTAGTGGTACAGAATCTGCCCACCAATGCAGAAGACACGAGAGACGTGGGTTTGGCCCCTGGAGTAGGAAATGGCACCCCACTCCAGTATTCTTGCCTGGAAAATTCCATGGGCAGAGGAACCTGGTGGGTTACTGTCTATGGGGTTGCAAAGAGTCGGACACGACTGAGTGACTAAGGAAAGCACTATCCTCTAAACTAATTCTTTGTGGAAATAAAAGATGCTACTTAATTGGGTCCAGCAGTGTTCTCACTTCACGAAGTACTTGAGGTAAACTCTCTTCTTCAGATCTCATTTCAAATGTTACTTCTTCAGGGTAGCTTTCCCCTTCAGCAGCCCTAGATTGTTTCCCCCATTTCTCTTCTTGGTGTAAGCTTTCCCTTGTAGCATTCATCATGATGTGTGATGAACTACTATTTGCTCACTGCCAGTTGCCCACACCAAAATGTAATCTCCATGAGGGCAGGACCCTTTTCGGTTTGCTCACATCTGTATGCCCAGTGTGCAGTACAGCACCTGACACAAATACATATTCGCTGAAAGAATGAAGGAGTCCTGAATATTACAACAGACACGCAGGAGGTGGTCAGCACTTCACCAGCAGACACACACAAGGTCTGCTCCCACCTCTGAATTGCGAAAGCCTTATTGCCTGTGCAATTCTATTTGGCAATTCATCGCCCAGTGACATGTTATCTCTACAGTTTTAGGTTATCTCTTCACTTTATTACTCTTATTTAACTTTTAGCCGGTTTAGATCTTATCTCCACAACTAGATTTAGAAGCACATCAAGTGTAAGCTATACTGCCTTGAAGTCCTCAAAGCTCCCTCACTGGCACTCTTTCTAAATGGTTGCTTTATTTAGTGCTCAAAACAGGTATTTTTGCAGGTAATACTACTGAATATTGAAGCCCCCAAGGTTAGAAGAGTTTCTTTAAAAATCTTTTTAAATAAATCAAGAGAGCCCAGGAAGACTTGAGTGTTGTTTAAATACAAAATATGGTTCTAACTTTGCTTATGTGAGGGACTCGCACAAGGGCAGAGAACATCTTAATTCAGCAGAATTCTTTTCAGTTTCATGAAATATCCCTTCCACCATCCTTCAGGTCCCACCCAGCTCAGGAAAACTCTCAGTGGTGCAAAAGCAGGATTTTTTGTTATTTTGCTAAGTCAGGTCCTTTTTTATAGGGTAGAAAGAACACTTGTTCCTTATTTCTCAATTCCTCATTTCTGCCGGCAGCACAAAATATGCCCTAGCCCTGACTCTCTAGCACAACAAACCACAAATGAAATAGATAACTCCGTGTGCCTTCAAATCTATATTTCAAGCAGTTTTAAATGGTTTTTTTTTAGTCTAATTGCTTATGATAGATGTTAGATGGATTAACAAATGGGCCTGTGAATCACTCATCTCTAGCCAAGCACTCAATTTTGAGTATTACCTTATACTCATTTTCTGCTCCGATCCTCACAGAAGCAAAACAGTGAAAAACCAAACTCATCAGCTAAAACGCAGTTGTCCAAACACAGCCAAACCACTCAGAATTTTCACAATTTGGGGGCATTTCCTAACATGGTTAGGGTCACTGACAGTTAATGGTTTCACCAACATCACCTGCAGAATATGAATCCACTTTGTGAAAATTGCAGAAAATCCCCCAAATGCTTTAAGCACTCACTAAGGTCAGCCTTTAAAATTTAAAGGCATACATTTCTGAGTTATGCTTATCTCTACTTTCCCGAGGCACAGGTGCTTTAGAACTGAGATTCTGCACGGCCTGGCACTTTCTTCCCACCCCCAGATGACCCACAAAACTAAAAGCATTCTTGCTAGGTTCCATTTTAAAAAAATCTAATCAGAGCTCCCAATATAACCAGTTCCCTGGGGGGATGACAGATGACCTGGCTCACCTTGTTCCTCCCAGAGTGGCCCGTGTGTCACTTAAAGGCTGAGCAGCCAGGAGGTGGCTCTGCCTGCCCTTTCCCTGCATCCTCCTGCATCTCAGTTTTCAACATATTCTCTACATTGTGTTGATCTATGTCCTTTTTGACAGCTGACCACCATAACAAGTCAAAAGTTGATGCTGTTAGGACTTCCCTGGTAATCCTGTGGCTGAGACTCTGAACTCCCAATGGTGCGTCCCTGGGTTTGATCCCTGACCAGGGAACTAGATCCAACATGCCGCATCTAAGGGTTCACACATCACAGCTAAAGATCCCGCATGCTGCAACAAAGATCGAAGATCCTAAGTGCCACAACTAAGTCCCAGCGCAGCCAAATTAATTGATTAATTGATTTTTTTAAGTTGATGCTGTTCTCTTTTCTTTCATCCTTTTTTCTTATTTTTTGAGAGGGGGCATGTGTTTAACGCTGGCTATATGCCAGAAACTGCATTAAAACAGAACATGTGTCTGGTTTTAATTCTCCAACAACCAAGCCATGTGGGAACTGGTAAGCCTACTTTCAGTGAAGGAAACTGAGGCTTGGAGAGTGTCTCGTTTAAAAAAAAGAAAAAGCTTCTATGAAGTAGACTGGGGGGGAAAAAAAGAAGTAGGCTGAGGCTTAAACTTTGGTCTTTCTGGTATTAATATTATTCCTTATCCTAAAATAATAGATTCTTCCGCTAGGAGATAGGAAATCTCTGTCAGTAACAGTCATCAGAGGTCCACAGTGCATGGTGTCTGCTCAGTAACTAGAAACAATACACCAAGTTTTACATTTTAACATCTCCCAAATAACCAATCTGTATATTTAAGCTATCATTTAAATCAATTACATGTATTACAATCTGTACAGTCAGATTACAAATCAGGGAACAAGCCCCTTAAGAGGAGAATCTTCCAGATTCACTAGAGTTAAAGATATGCAAAATCAATAGAAACAGACTATTGGTCTACTGGGCTCCAAGACTATAAGATAAAAATGAATAAAGCAAAAATGTATTAATAACTATCAAAAGAAGAGGTGGGCCCCACTGGGAAGCCCAGGAAAAGCTGGACAGAAAAAAATTAACGGTGCCCACTGGAACTTCTGAAGTCACTGGACTTCAGAAGGTTTTCAGCTGCCAACACAACAAGCTCACCCTACTGTGAAACAGGCTGGGGTTGCACCAGGCCAAGGAAGAGGCTGCAGTGAGATTTCAGGTCCCTCTTCTTCTCAGCTCTAATTCCATGCTCACCCAGTAGTCTTCCAAAATAATTTGCTTCTCCTTATCCACTCAAGGTTGAGACAGAATGTGCTCATTTTCTCAAAGTAATCTTATTTCCAATAGTCAATAAATATTTATGGGGGGCATGCTGCAAGCCATCACCATGCTAGGTGTCCCTCTAGATCTTCTGCCCTGGCCTTGGAGCAGGAGCATTCTCATCCCCATGACGCCCCTCAGAGCAACCATCTTCTGAAAGGTGGAGGACCACTGCCCTGGAGCAGTTTCTCAAGCTGGTCCAATTACCTGGAGAGGTTGTTAAAAATCAGACTCCTGACTTTGCCTTGGACTTTCTGCATCAGCAACACCAAAGCAAAGGTTTGGAAATCTCTCATCTTAAACAGTGTCCTGGTAATTCTATTCATTAAGGAACTTTTTCAACTACAGTCCTTTGGTGATTCATTTAACCTATTGTGGGTGTGGGCTCAGAGGCAGTATATTTAGCAATGTGATACACTGGGGACCAACTTCCCTGTAGTGCAACGGTCAAGGCTTTGCTTTCCAATCCTGGGGGTCAGGCTACATTCCTGGTTGGAGAGCTAAGATCCCACATGCCTCTTGGCCAAAAACAAAACAAAAGACAGAGGCAATATTCAATAAAGACTTTTAAAAACGGTCCACATTAAAAAAAAAAAAAGACTGAGGAGTCAGAGTATTTAAAAACTGCTTTGAGAAATATGGGCTTTCCTGATAGCTCAGTTGTTAAGGAATCTGCCCACAATTCAGGAGACCCTGGTTCGATTCCTGGGTTGGGAAGATCTGCTGGAGAAGGGATAGGCTACCCACTCCAGTATTCTTGGGTTTCCCTTGTGGCTCAGCTGGTAAAGAATCCACCTGTAATGTGAGAGACCTGGGTTTGATCCCTGGGTTGGGAAGATCTCCTGGAGAAGGGAAAAGGTACTCACTCCAGTATTCTTGCCTGGAGAATTCCATGGACTGTATAGTACATGGGGTCGCAAATGGTCGGACACAACTGAGCAACTTTCACTTCTTTGAGAAATAATAGTAAACAGATTCTATGATCAAACCAAGGCTCTTTTTCCTCACTCCTTTGCCCCAAATGCTACCAAACGAAGTCCCAGAAACTTAGATCCTATCTCATTGAGATCTCAGATGACATAATATTCAGAAGACCAGCAAATGTTAGGTAGCCCACACTGATGGTAATATAGTGAATTAACACAGCCCTTACCCAATGCGTTGAGCAAGTGAGCACTCAATACTTTGTCAACAGCCTGCCAAAGCTTATGGAAGAATTTATGTGCACAGTGCTCTGCTCCTTGCAATGGGTAACATAATTTGTCCACAAGATGCTTCCTTTCTATCTATGACTACTCTCTAGAAAGAAAAACTTGTTTCACTGATAATATATTTTTTTCCATACTAAGTAGTGTTGGTTCAATACACAAGGATGCTCAGAAGTAATATTATTCTTAGAAGAGACATCAATGAGGAATTCACTCCAAGGGTTGAGAGTCATGTTGGTGGGTGTGAAGTTCCAAATGAAATATCCCAGAGAGGGTCAAATCCAGTGATAAACTGGCAGTTTAAAATCAAAGTGAATGAATCCATGTGCTACATTAGATTGGCATTCTAAAGTACATTTTAGTATGATCTCGGCCTCTAAACTGTTCACCACTCATCTAGACTGGTTCCAAATAAATCCTTTTTGCTTCATAAACAGCACTTAAACAATGAACACTGTGATGATCTGTGGTTCTTTTTTTTAATTTTTCTTTTTTCCCCCTCATGACTAAATGGCTTTAAAAGCCATAAAATGTTCTCTGAACTTTGTGGCTGTGTTGTGATTACCCTACAGGATCCCCAGAGGTCAAATTCTTCTGAACCATGCCATCTTAAAACATTTAAATATCTTAGATATTTACTAGTTGATTTAGATAAGAAAACTGAGATTCAGACAGGTAACTTGCCCTAGGTTACTTGGCCACCCAGAAATGGGGACTCTCCTAGGGCATGCGGGGTGGTCCTCAGAGATGGTAATGTCCAGTGGGCAGGACCTGGGTGGACTCTTCCTGGTATATTTGAAAGTTACAAAAAATACAAGGTATAGAGGTCATTCCTTTCTATAGACCAGAGTAAGTACACAGTTCCCACATTGCAGTGGGGTGTGACCATTTGACTTAGCTCTGGCCAATGGACAGAAAGAAAATGATGTGTGCCATGATGATGTGATGTGGACTTGGCCCTAAAAATCTATTCTCTTGGGTTTCTTCCTTGTCTGGATGACTGGGATAGCAATGCCTAAGCAACTCTGGACATCACGTGCTAGAAAAGGCAAAGCTATTCTCAGTACTATTCAAGGACTTCCTTGATAACTCAGTTGATAAAGAATCTGCCTGCAATGCAGGAGACCCTGGTTCAATTCCTGAGTCGGGAAGATCCGCTAGAGAACGGATAGGCTACCCACTCCAGTATTCTTAAGCTTCCCTGGTGGTCCAGATGGCAAAGAATCCACCTGCAATGTGGGAAACCTGAGTTCAATCCCTGGGTTCGGAAGACTCCTCTGGAGGAAGACATGGCAACCTGTATTCTTGCCTGGAGAATCCCCATGGCCAGGGAGCCTGGTGGGCGATAGTCCATAGGGTGGCAAAGAGTCAGACACGACTGAGCGACTAAGCACAGCACATTTTCAGTCCAAATCTCCTAATAAGTTCATGGAGGTGATACTCTGTAAGCCTACACACACATCAGGACTGTAAGAACTATATTTCTATCAGGCAACCTGCTGACATCTTGGGGTCTATACGTTACTGCTACTTAGCTTATCCTGACAAATACACAAGGAATCTCTAAAGACTGGGAAAAGCATGGCTTTAAAGTAGGAAAAATAAACAGCCCAGGTAACAGATCTGTTGGTTTATCATCAACCACAAAACAACAGGAAGGAATCAGTGGGATTTGGGGAAGAGGAAAACATACCAGACTAACTTTAGTTTCTTTTCAGAATACAAGAAAAATCCCTATCTTTTTTCAAAAATTTTTTATTTATCTATTTGGCTGCTCTGGGTCTTAGTTGCACACATGGGATCTCTGATCTTCATTGCAGCATGTGGGATCTTTAGTTGAGGATATGGGATCTAGTTCCCAGATCAGGGATCAAACCTGGGCACCCTGCATCGGGAGCGTAAAATCTCAGCCACTGGACCACCAAGGAAGTCTTGAAAACATTCTATCTCGATTTTAGAAACGTTCACTTGTAAGTAGCTTTTTGAAACACAAAATACCTTTTTCAAAGAAAGAATGTTGGAAATGATGTTCAGAGCCCCAGGCCCTACAAAAATCTTTTTTCACCCAAGTGCAATAGAAATGATTCGAAAGGTAATACCAGTCTTGTGGGCCTCTGAGGCCTGAAAATCCTCAGTGGGTGAAAGGGGCATGGAAAGGGGCAGAAGAGCTTCTAAGCAAAGGCTCCGGGGGCTGAGGTGTAGAAGGAGGGCCTTGGCATAGGTGGCTTGGCCAGGCTGGATAGTGGGAGTGAAGACTGGGTAGGGGCTGAGAAACACTTGCTCTTTAGCAACCTTAGTCTTGGTGAGAACACAAAATCCATTTGTTCAGATGCTACATTCCTCATCTTGTACTTCATCAAGGGAAGCAATAAATTCAACTAAGCTTCCACAGTGTTTCTGATTTGATCCCAAATGGCAGTTTCATTAATGAGCTGTGAAGTTATTTTCTTATTCATCCTGAGCTACCCTAGTGATATTAAGCAGTACTCAGCATGATACTTGATACTACACAGCACTGTGATAAAGAGAAGGACTGCAAAGACACTGACACACATCTGCCAGCCAGCCTCGGTGCTGGAGCAAGGTCTTTGATGCCCCTGCTGGACTGGATGTCACCTTTTACTTGTTGGCTTATGGGAAGGTCTAGACGTCCCGGGGAGGCGCCTGGGCAGGCCAGGCGGGTGGTGGTAGAGACACAAGGGAGACTTGGAACGGCAGCTATCCATCAAGAGGTTCAGAGAGATTGCACTATTTTAACAACCAGCATAGCTGGGTCAAGTGCATACAGCTGTTTACCAGCCCTGGTGAAAAGTACAAGCTTTGGAAATATACCTAGGCTCCAATCTCAGTTCTGTTACCATCCAACTGAGTGAATGTAGGTAACTTATTACTTATATTCTCTGAGCCTTAGTTTGCTCAACTGCAAAATGAAGATGAAAACATAGATATGAAAGCAACTAATATAGTGTGTGATTTTAGTAGGTGCTTACTTAGTAAAAGCTAGTTTCCTTAAAACCTCCTTAAGTTATACATCTTCAGAGCAAGCTCAAGGCACAAGGATAAATGATGGAGGATAAATGATAAGGAGACATACTGAAAAGGATAAGAGGACAGAGTGAGAGATGGGAGGTGTGGGAAAAAAGGCAGCAAAGAGGAACCTGGAGGGGGTTGGCACCCATTGTTGAGAACTGCTGCCAGTGGTAGGGACTCACAGACCAATTAGACTTTTGTGTTAGAATTCAACTGTCTTGATTCAAATCCTAGCTCTGTCATTACTAGTTGTGTGTACCTGATTTAATGTCTCCATATCTCAGTTTCTCTATTTGTACAATGGAGATAATTTTAGTATCTACCTCCTGGTTAATAAGCATAAACTGAGCTACAGGTAAAGTGCCGACCAGATAGCCTAAAAGGGAAAGTTAGTTGCTCAGTCGTGTCCGACTCTGTGATCCCATGGACTATAGCCCGCCAGGCTCCTCTGTCCATGGAATTCTCCAGGCAAGAATACTGGAGTAGGTTGCCAATTCCTTCTCCAGGGGATCTTCCCGACAGAGGGATTGAACCCAGGTCTCCTGCATTGCAGGCAGATTCTTTACCGTTTGAGCCAGCAGGGAAGCCCTACCTGATAGCTATTCTGATAGCCTACCTGATAGCTATTCTTTATTCATACTATTCATTGGTGGCACTGTAAAAAAAAAGAGCACTGGACTCAGAGATGAAAAGCTCTGCCACTTTCTCAAATCTCAGGGATTTTAGGAAAGTTATGTAAATAATGGGACCTGAGCGCAAGTCTCTATAAAATGAGGGAAGCCCATTATAGCTAACATTTATTGACCACTTAATATGTGGTTCTCTCATTTAATGTTCGCAATACTTTAATGAAGATTCCCTTATTACATCCATTTTCCAGAGGAGGAAACTTGGTCTTCAAAAGGTGAACTATCTAACCTAGGTCACAAAGCTGGAAGAAGTCCAGCCACCACTTCAAAGCCAGTCTGGTGAGACACCAGATCCTGCTCTCTGAAGCATTGTGCTCCGTTGTCTCTGACCCTGAGATTCTGTGAAAGCAGTGCTAGCATGCTTGCGGGGTATCATGAACAATGCCCTAGCACAGCAAATGCGTCTGAAGAAAGGACTGCAATCCAGCGTCCCTAAAAGCCAAAAACTGGCTTGATTCTACTAGGGCTAGCCTAATAGAATCAAGATAAAAGAGCTTTCAGTTGTCTGACATGACTCAGGGTGGGGCAGGACTCAGGAGAGAGAGAGGTATACAAATAAAAGCTAATGCTGGAGAATCAAGAGGCCATGAGTCTAATATCATAATAGCCTTGATAAAGTCATCAAGCTTTATAAATAAGACAATCTAAAACAACTATGTATTAAACCATACCCTAACACTGACATCTATTATGACCTCAGTGAATGTTTCTAAAGTCCCAAAATGAATAAAACACCTGAGAACCCCAACAACTTTCCTTTTTAAAAAATGTTGTCTCTACCATATTTTTGAATGGAAAAACTCAACATCATCAGATGCCATTTTGTATTAACGTATAAATTTAACATATCCACCTCCAAAAAAGTAACAATGAATTTTTTTTTTTTTTAAGGGAGGGGCGGTTTTGAACTAGTTAAGTGAATCCTAAAATTCATAACCAGGAGAATCCTGATAGAAGGGCCACTAGCACTATCAAACACCAAAACACAGTAGAAAGTTTTAATAAAGACATAGTTTGACCCAGGAAGAACATAAGTTAATGCTAAACCTCAAATAACTTCTATAAAAACATTTTCAAATACAGGATCCAGCATCCAGTCAAAGAGAACCAGGTGCAATACAACATGTGTGAGAATCAGCAGAAATACAGGAAATAAAACTAAACTCATGCAACTCTAGAAATAATTATTTTGAAGTTTGACTCTAGAATTAATAATTTTGAAATTATTAGACAGACTATAAACAATTATGATTATCATGCAAAATGCAGTATTATCATCAAAAGGCTTAATAGTTAGACAACTGCCTTCTCAGCACCAACAATGGAAGCCAGAAAACAGTAAGATAATATCTTCAATGTGCTGCAAATCAACCTTATGATTCTATTCTTATCGAAAATACCTTTCAAAACTGAAGCTCAAAATAATGACATATTCTGTAACATGAATAGTGAGGTTGTCACAAGTAGACTGCCACTATAGGATGCTCTAGAAGCAGAAGGAAAACGGTCCAAGATGGAAAGTCAGAGAATACAGGATATAATGAGGAACAATAAAAATGTTAAATTTAAATGAACACTGACTACATAAAACAACCATGATCATGTCTTATTAAGTTTTAATATAAACAAATATTTCATAAATTAAAAATACTATAAAGAGAATTAAAACACATGACAAGAGTAGCACATAAGTCAGCAGGTGGGTAAACGAGTTTAAAAGCTGTCTAGTGGTTTCCTTGGTGTCTCAGGGGTAAAGAATTTACCTGCCAATGTAGGAGGCATGGGTTCAATCCCTGGGCATGGAAGACGCCACATGCCACGGAGCAACTGAGCCCCTGCGCCACAACTATTGAGCCTGTTCTCCACAACTACCGAAGCCCATGTGCCCTAGAAATCACACTCCACAACTAAAGAGTCGTTCCAGCTCGCCACAACTAGAAAAAAGCCCGTGAAGCCACCAAGACTCAGCACAGCCATAAAAAAATAAATAAAAACTGTCTAGTAACATACAAAGTGAACACTAAATATAAACAGAATTCCAAACTAATAGAGGCAAAAATGGAATGATAAAATATAGACACCTATACACAAAAATCAAATTCTGGCACATAAGCAGTCACAGCAATGACTGAAACAGAATAGAAAATCCAGAAATATATCCAAGTCTATATGGAAATTTATTAGACAATGAAAGGCACATCTCACACCAACAAAGAGAGGGACTATTCAACAAATAGTCTAGGTGTTGGGACATCTAGAATTTCATCTAGAGAAGTTGGATTTATACCTTATATCTCATATCAGGATAAATTCCAAATGGATCAACTATAAGTTCTGCAAGAAAGCATGGGAGAATTCTTTTAAAACCTTGAAATGAGAAGGACCTTTCTACTGTGACTCATAAGCCAAAAGCCATAATAAAAGACTGATAAATTCAACTAGACACAAAATTTATTTAAACCACAAAACACAAAAGATGAATAATCAACGGAAAAATATTCACAATTTGTATCACCAAGAGCTCATTTCTGTAATACCTAAAATGCTTATACAAAGCAATAAGAAAATGATCAATAAACCAATAGAAAAATGGACATGGGAGACAGACAGTGCTGACCAAGTACAGATGACTTTAACCTTTATGAAAATATGCAAATTGAAAATACACTGAGATATCATTGCTCATGTATCCGATTGGCAAAACCCCAAAAATATGTTACAAATTTACTGTAACATATTAACATATTATGTTGGCAAGGCTATGAGGACACTGGACATCTCATACATTTCTCATGGGAGTATATATTGTTACCCCTGTGAAGGACACTTACCTATCATATTATGTACTTATTATAATTATTATTGTATATACTTTTTAACCTAGCAATTGTACTTTGGAGAATTTACCCTACAAAAGATATATTTTACACTTGCAAAATGACGTGTACAGACAATTTCTTTCAGCATTGTTTTTAACAGCAAAAGACTAGAAACCAATCAAATAGGATTCTAGTTAAATAAATCATGGTAAATCCATACAATGAAATACTATATCTCTGTTTTTTAAAAGTCAATATGAGGGACTTCTCTGGTGGTCCAGTGGCTAAGACTTGGGCTCCCAATGCTGGGGGCCTGGGTTTGATCCCTGGTCAGGGAACTAGATCCCACATGCAGCAATGAAGACGGCAGATGCCGCAATTAAGAGCTGGTGAAACCAAAATAATAAAAATAAATATAATAGTCAATGTGAAAAATCTCAATGTACTGAAACTGAGAACTCCAAAATGTATTGCTAAGTGAAGAAAAACAAGTTACAAAACAATTCACCTAATAGTCTGCCTTTTGAGAAAAAGGGAAGAGGGGAGTAGATGCTATATGTATATTTATAGCATAAAGAAATTCCCAAAGGATAGATAAGAAATTAAGACAACTGATATCCACGTCTAGTTTATTTGAACAAAACAATTAATTTAATAATGAAAAAAGTACTGTGTCTTCATCATTATGCATTCTGTCAATTTAATTTTCCTGTGAAACACTTTATTTATTCACTAAAAGCAGAGGACAGGGTAGCCAGGCGTGCGGCTATCTATGGAGTCGAAAAGAATGAGACATGACTTAGCCACTGAACAACAAAAAGTACAATATATTAAAATCTGCCACAAAATTGTGGAAGTGAGAATGGAACAGGAGAAGACTTAATCTGATAAGCATATATCATATGCATCTTTAAAAGATGTATAACTTCAAAAACATTATCTGCATTATCTCTGGGTTGTGGGCTTAAGATGATTTTTATTTTCTCCTCTGTGTTCTTAGCTTCTTTATTGGCCTGCATTATTTTTATAATTGGATTAAAATTTATTCTAATAAAGTAAATATTATAAACGCTGTCTTCAGCATTTAAGAAAAGGAAGAAATGTTGACTTAGAGGGTAATTAAAAACTGGAACAGTTTAATAAAGATAATTGGAATTTCTATGTCTGTAAAACTTTATAAAAATAGTATTAGACATCTTTGATTTAAATATTCGTTTGTTAAATGCTAAAAGGTGGATCAGATGATCTTTTGTCACAAAGTTGTCATAGTAATTGAAAAGAGGTGTTTAGGATACTTTTTCAGTTAAATAATTAGAAAGAATGAGGCTGACTGAATAGGTAGAAAAATCTAGATTACACAAATAGTTTTCAGTTCTGAAGCCTCTCTGTAGGCGTTATAGATTATTTCAAATCTTCTCCAAGAACTTAAGTTCCTCCAAAAGTTTTTACAGAGAATACAGTTTTATTGTTTCAGAAGTGGCCCAGACTAAACTAGCACCATGAGAAGAAACAAGCTTCCTAGTAAGATCAAAATTAATTGTGTCTTTTCTAAAAAAACTTAAAAGACTTTTATATACTCAATTCCAGTTCACCTCAGAGGACACCCTACTGAAACAAAAGAAGTTAAGACAAGAAAGAATTTCCACAGATTTGAGAAAACTCATTGACCCTTTCAGTCTGTTAGGCAAACTTGTGTTCTGTAGGTATGTTTTAGAATTTTGTAAGTAACCATGTGATCATAGATGATAGGAGGAGGAGAGAAGAAGAGGAGCAAAATTGTAGAGAATGAACAAAAAAATTAGGAGAAACTCATATAGATTACAAAGATGACCAGGAGGTCAATTTTCTAAAATGTGGGCACTGTTATTGACCTCAGAGCAACGGTCCTCAACTGTGGCCCTTTTGCCCCCCAACCCAGAAGTTATTAGGCAACGGCCAAAGACCTGGTAGCTCAGACAGTAAAGAATCCGCCTGCAATGTGGGAGAACTGGGTTCGATCCCTGAGTTGGGAAGGTCCTCTGGAGGAGGGCATGACAACCCACTCCAGTATTCTTGCCTGGAGAATCCGCATGGACAGAAGAGCCTGGCGGGCTACAGTTTGTAGGGCTGCAAAAAGTCAGACACGACTGAGTGACTAAGCACAGCATAGCACAGCACATAAGACATTTTTGGTGGTGGGTACAAGCAGCATCTAGTGGGTGGGGGCTACTGATGCTGTCAAACAAACATTCTACAACGCACCGGAAAACATCCCACAACAATCCAAAACATCAATTTTGCCAGGCAGGGTTAAGACATCCTGACCTCAGTGGAGGGGGTGAGAGAGTGGGGGGCAGGGTGTGAATTGGCCACATAGAAATACTCAACCAATATTACAATTCACAAATGGAGTATTATTACCATAGCTACCTATAAGGAAGTAGCTATCTAAAAAAAACATTATCAAGGTGTCTGGCCCTGAAATTTGAGTAACAGCTTTGTCTTCAGCCTCCCTTTAGGCCACTTAGATCAGGGCCTACTGTGTACCAGGGTAACCAACCCCCATGGATTTGCCCAGTACTTCCCCAATGGCTCAGCCGTTAAGAATTCACCTGCAATGCAGGAGACCCAGGAGACAAGGGTTCGATTCCTGGGTCAGGAAGATCCCCTAGAGTAGGAAATGGCAACCCACTCCAGTATTCTTGCCAGGAAAATCTCATGGACAGAGGAGCCTGGCTGGCTACAGTCCCATGGACAGGAGACTGGCAGGCTACAGTCCATAGAGTTACAGAGTCAGACACAACTGAGCAAAGCACAGCAGCCACAGTCCTGGTTTTAGAACTGAGAGGAGAAGTAAAGCCACTCTGTTGACCCAGAGCACAGTGCCGTTTGGTCACAAGAGAAAAATCTGGTTCCTTCATGGATTTCTCTGATCCTTTTCTCATATGTAACAAGCTCCTAAGATCTGGCTCCAAGAGGGAAAGACAGGGTTTGATCCTTCAGATGCTTTCTGCATCTGAAGACTATCTTGGCATCAGTCCCAGTGGGAAGGATGAAGCCTCTTGGGTCTCTGGCTTGTCAACAGTTCATTGTTCTACCTCTACCCAGGCCAGGGGTCCAGAATCTTCTTTGGATAGGAGCCCTGGAAACAGTGCTGTCCTGGAGGACCACATACCTTGCTAAGAGGGAGGGTATGCAATTAGCATTGGTTTACCTTTCTTAAACTCCCCCTGGGGAAGCACTCCAGGCAATGGAATGCATTTCTTGAGAGTTGAAACATTTCCCCTTATCTTTCCTACATTATACTCTCTCCTATTTCTTATAAATGTGAAACATTCTAACTACTGTCTATTCTCTGATCAAAGGACATCATGAAATGTCATAGGAAAGCAATTCACAAATCGGAAAATAGAAATAAATGTAACATACTAACCTCTCAATGAGAAATCATTTGTCTGAGGTTAGCAATGGACAGTTATTTCTCTTTCTTGCTAAACATTTACAATTAGCATATGGTAGGCACTGTTATGGGGCTTCCCTGGTGGCTCAGATGATAAGGAATCTGCCTACAATGTGGAAAACCTGGGTTTGATCCCTGGGTTGGGAAGATCCCCTGAAAAAGGGAATGGCAACCCACTCCAGTATTCTTGCCTGGAGAATTCCAAGGACAGAGGAACCTGGCAAGTTACAGTCCATGGGGTCGCAGAGTCAGACACGACTGAGCAACTAACACACACACACACAGAGGCACTGTTATAAGCACTGTGCATGTGTTATCTCATATAATATTAACAAATATCCTATCAAGTATTACTATGATGATGCCCATTCTACAGACGAAAACACTGAGGTAGAATAATATTAAATAACTTTGCCAGGGTCACAGAGCTGGTGGTAATGGGAGATTAGATTCAGGCAGGCTGGCTCTGAAATTCATGCTGGATGCTACTACCTATCACTCAAGCCATTTCAGGAGAAAGAAAAGTGGCTTAGAGAAAATGCCCTCCCACCCTAATGCATCACAAACTTTGAGCCCACACCATGCGGTTGGTTGCTTGAGGGCCACGTGCTGGAGCAGACGCCCTGAGTGCGTCACTCATAAACACATGACTGCTCTTAGTTCCTTGTGGGTTTGCTTCCTGAAACAGCCTTTTTCGAGTGCTGAGCCAACAAACGGATGGGGACCAGTTTCAGTTCTGGGAAGAGGCTAAACCCCATCTAGCCAATAACTGCCTCCCCACTCCCACTCTCTGGGAGCTGGTGACCCCAGTCCAACACAGGCCACGGCGACTTCCTCAAACGTAGAAATGCCTGAGCACGAGGGTCCTTGACTAACACCCTATTAGCAGACTAGACCCCTTGCAGGCAGCCTCAGAAAGACCAGGGAGTTAACAGTTACACGAAGAGAGTTCTGGAAATAGTTCACATGTCTGACAATCCAGACAAGTGCAGATAGTATAATAGGTACCTGTCAGATTTTATGAAAAAAGAAAGATGTTCCTCTCTGCCATTTACTCTCACCTCCTCTGTCCCAATGTTTAAAAAATCCTGTGTTCCCTTCCCTGATCCTCTCTTTTGGTGTTTCTTGCTTTAAAACAAATTGTCCGAAATAACTTTATAGTTACAGAGAGACAGGAACGCAGCCAAATCAGAAACCAAAAGCCCCAGATCTCTGCCTTATCACAAGCACTTTCAAACTCTGGGGTTTTCTCCTACTTCAGCACAAATCTTGAGATTAGATAGATATAGTACCATTGTGTTATTCCCTACTCAAGAAACCAACAAATGCACAAGTATGATCTTTTTTCCTCCCTAGCACTTACTTGTTGATTAAATGGTCTCCCTCTGACTCCATTTTCTACTTTCATTCATTTTTAGTTTTCTTAACTTTATATATACATACATATAAATATATATATTTTTTCTTTCACCTTAAACTCTTGAGTGACAATATTACTTAGGATATGGAGAGGATAATGTCTCAAAGCCTTAGGACTGACAAAGATAATGCCCATAAAATGCCTGGCACAATGCCTGGTGCATAGTAGGTGCTCAAAACATAATAGCTCCAGTCAATGAACAAAAGCCCTAAATTAAACAGAATCTACTAGTTCTGACTGTCTATGTAGGTAAAATGCCATTGATAACATTTTAGAGTAATTACAAAAAATAAGATCTGACTTCAGGAAGAATTAGATAATTCACTGGGCCCACTTTATGGGGGTCGCTCAAATCAGATCAACTCTGCCACATGCATGGCTAAATCCACAGGAACAAGAAGCTCTGGGAACATTTTCTGAAGCATTTTCCTCTGTGGGTCTTTCTCTCCAAAGATTTTGGAGTTACTATGTTGAGAAAATGGATGTTAGTGTAGTTACTGATCAGCAGAAATAAAAAGCATTTTCTCCCAAACTGATCATTATGATACAAAAAATTTTAAGCAATATCTAATAATTTTTTGAGCCCAAAAATGCTTTTTAGAGTGCTCCTAAATTCTAGTTCTGTCTAAACTCCAGCGTGCCAAACACCATGGACTTCTCTCCACTAGGAAATCTTTTTTCCAACTAAACTTTGCTTAGTTAGCAAAGTCAAATAATTCCACCTCATGGACATTTTCTAAATGTGTTTACTTTTACTTAAAAAAAAAAAAAACAACACAACTAGAATCCAAGTGACTTACCTGCCTGCTTAATTCCTTTCCTCTTCCTCATTCTCCTCCTCCAACTTTATAGTGCCTTCTCTCAGTTGTGGAAGATAACCAGACTGTACACAACAAATGAGTTTGGGTTCCTCATTTGAAACCTGAAACTCTAGATCCTCTTCCTGGTTTCAGGGCTCCAAGAATTCCTGAGAACATTACAGGAGGGCCTTGTGGACAAGCAATGAGGAACCTCCCACATGTGGCAGAGGCTCTGTGACCAGAGCACATTGACAGTTGATCTACACATTTTAGGGAGAACAGGCTTGAGATTATGGTTGACAGCATCTGCCAGTGAGTCAAGCAGCTGGGGGCTGGTTCACAGGCACTCACCAATGGCGTCAGTCACCTGTCCCCTGGTCCCGGCCACACCTCACTCTTCTCTGCAGTGCTGACCTCCCATAGCGCGGCAGAGCCAGAGTGAGTCACACATGTCCTCGGTCCTGTCCTCCTAGTTGACCAGCTCACAGTCCCACCCTTACCCCACTGCAGGTTTCCAATATGGACTTCAGTAGTCCTGTTTAAGGGCATCTATGCATGTGGCAAGAACCTGGCCCTCAATTTCAGACAGATGTGATTTTGAATCCTGAATCACCCTTTCTTGCTGATAACTTTAAATCCATCTCATATATAACTGTGACAATAATACCAACTCCATGAGCTTGTTAGATGTCATGTCAAGGACTCCAGGGCCTGGTATACAGTAGAGGCACAAAAGAGTCAGCTATTATTTTTGTTACACTGGGACTCACGGTCTATCTCAAGAGCTTTCAACAAACAGTAAAAAAAATAGATTATGTGAGAACAACTTTTATTTTACCATCAAATTTAATCACTTTTTTCTTCTCCTAAAATATATTACTTGACAGGATAATGCTGTATCACTAACCCTCTAATAATATTATCAGCCTCAGACTGGAGTCAGCCCAGATACAGAAAGTGCCCTGGAAGATTCATCAAGTGTTCACTTCCCTACAGAGAATATTTTCTGACTTAGGAAGCAAATGGGAGTTTCCTGACTGTGGCTATAAGTGATACACTAAAACAAGCAACCTGACAACACAAAAATAACTATATATCATCCCTGTGTGTCAAGCATTGGGGTACTGTTGAAATGCTGTTATGGAGGGTTACACTGAGAGGCTGGGAGTAGAGAAAGGTCAGGGCATTTATTCTCGAGGTTACCTCCCTTCTGGGTGACAGAAGGGTGGCTGCGGCTCTTTACCAAAGGCTCCTGGTAGGGTCTCTGTTTTCTCTGGGTTCTTGGCAGTACTTCACAATCCTTGCTGGCTTCCCTAAACCCTGATAATCCCTTTATTAATCTCTCCTCAATTACCCTGGTGAGTGTATATCTGTTTCCTATGGGGAATCTGACTGATGTAGCTGCTCCCAACCCACTCCAAAAGGTAGAGTCACTCCAGGAGCTAGATTGTTTCGAAACAACTTAGCAGAAACGGCTGGGGGGAAACACCTTAATATGAGGATGTTTCACCAAGATTTCAAACTCCTAGAACCAAAGTCTAATGACTGCCTGCTATGATGTCAGCACTGTGCTAGGTGCCAGAAATGGGGGGAACCTTGAGCTTACCTGCTAGCAGGGAGGACCAGGTATACAAATTGAAAAAATTCAGGCAACAGTAAGCTCTGCCCAGAAGTAAAAGCTAGTCAATGGGATGGAGACTCACGGGGATCAGAGAAGGCTCTGAGACACTCATGCCGAGAACTGGAAGAAGTGGAAGGGCACTAGTCGAGATCTGAGGAAAGGATAATCTGGGCACAGACAAGTACAAATGTCCTGTGCAAATGTCTGCCAGGAAGAAGTGTGTTTGTTTGCTCGTGTCGCTTTTAATTCAGGAACAGAAATCTGGTGATGGAGGCAGAGGTGAAAGAGCTGAGGTTGGGGAAGTGGCCAGAGGTCCTGTGACGAAGAAGCCACGGTGAGGAGTTTGAGTTTTATTCTAAATACAAGGAGATGCCACTGAAGAGTGCTGAGCTTTGCAGGGCACCATTTGGGAAGATAGAGAATTTGAAAGCATCCCACAGAGATGGTTTGTTTGCTTTCCTAGCAGAAGACTTCTTCCTGGTACAATCTGTTTCTGAAAGGATGAGAAGGGGTGGGGTGGGGAGTGGGGTTGAATTAGCACTTCTTCAGAAGAAAGCTCATAACCCACTAACAGAAAACGCTTTGAAAGATAACCTAGAGAGCATTCAAAGTATGTGATTGGTTGAAGAGGGTTGGTGGTTGTGGTGGTGATGGTGATGGTGGAGGTGGAGGTGGTGGTGGTGGTGGTGGTGGTGATGGTGGTGGACATGGATGGAGGTGGTGGTGGTGGTGGTGATGGTGGTTGTGGTGGAGGTGGTGGTGATGGAGGTGATGGTGGTGGTGATAATGGTGGTGGTGGTGGTGGTGGTGGTGGTGGTGATGGTGGTGAAGGTGGTGGTGATGGAGGTGGTGGTGGAGGTGGTGATAATGGTGGTGGTGGTGGTGATGGTGATGGTAGTGGTGGTGGTGATGGTGGTGGAGGTGGTGGTGGTGGTGATGGAAGTGGTGGTGGTAGAGGTGGTGGTGATGGTGGTAGTGATGGTGTGGCGGTGATAATGGTGGTGGCGGTGGTAGCAGTGTGTGTCCATGTGTAGAGGGGGTCAGTGGTAGTACGTGTGACAAGAGTCCTGCAGGAGGAAAAAGAAAAAGCAGAGAAAGCAACAGCAGCTCTGCAGTTGCAGAGCTCGAGCCAGCTCTCTCTTCCAAACTCCAGCCCCATAGAGCAACTGCTTGCTGGACCCACCTTCTCACCGTGCCTCCGACTCTGACATTCTCTTTCCCCAAAGCCTCCTTCCCCTCCTCTGTGCCCACCTTAGCAAGTGGACTGCATCCCCCAGGTCACTATGCCAGAATCTGGACGGCGCCTGACTCCCCTGCTTCCTCACTGCCCTCACCCCATCAACTGCTGAGACTCACAGAGTCCATTCTCGGTCCCTATTCTTTTTTTTTTTTGGTGGCAGGGGAAGAAGGAGACAGATGAATTTTTCAATTGAGATAAAACTGACACACAGCACTGTTCAAGTTTGAGTACAACACAATGATTTGCTATGTGTAGATACTGTGACCACAATAAAATTAATTAACATCCATCACCACACAGTTATCTTGAATCTCCAATATCTCATCCCCTGTTTTTTTATCTCCACAGTCACCAACTTGGTTTAAGTTTACAAGGTTTCACCCAAGCCCTTGTTGCCAAAACTAGTGTCTGATTATGTCACTCAATACCAATTAGTTAGCAAAGCATACCAAGCCCTCTGGGATGGGTTCCCTGTTCCCTCTCCTGTCTGATGTCTCCTCCCAATGCCATCTTTCTATACTATGACCCAATTATTCCTTACAAACTATTGACATTTCCTGAACACATTATTCTGGCTCCACGCTGTATCATGTGTCTATACCAGACCCCCTAAGTATTTCTTCTACAATTTTAAGTCCTACTCTCAATACCTGTTCATTTATCAAAACAATTCAACTGTCACTTCCTCTAAGAAGTTGGTCCAATCACCACCCTGGTAGAATCCATTTTCTCATTACTGCCGCTGCCCACACTGAACTCTCCTCCAACTTAGGGACATTTAATTGTCTTTTTTAAACTCTTCCCCTGGACTAACTGGTTAGTGAGCATCTTGAAGGCAGGAGCCTTGTTATAATATTCACCTTTGTATTCTGAGCACCTATCCGAGAGCCTGGCACATAGGAAGTGCTCATACATACTCCTAAACGAAATGTTAGGAAAGTTATGGAGTGTGTCAAGTACAGAGTAAGAGAAGAGAAACTTCAGGATCAAAGGCTAATTGCAGAATGGGGCAAAGAACAAGGAGGGAGAAAAGGAGAAGAAAGAAAAGTCAAGAATAAGACACAAAGAGAACAAGTAATTTTAACATTAAATACAACTTGCAAATGAATGAAGCCCTGACCAAGCCTTGCAGATAACTACAGCAACGTGGCAGACTGGGTCCCCAAAGACAATGTTGGATATTTTATAAGGCCCTTAATAATAACAACAATAATAATAACCTCATAATCAATAATTATGAACAAACTGAGGCTTTTCCTATGCCAGGCACTTTATATGGGTTACATGTTTTAATCTTTATAACAATGCTATCAGGTAGGGACTATTATTGTCCCATTTCATGGATGAGGAAATCAAGTTAACAAGTTTAAAACACTAGTCTGAGGTCATACAACTAGAAAATGGCAGATCAGTAATTCAAGTCCAGGTCTGCCTGACTCCAAAATTTGAGTTTTTAACCACAATTTCATTTTTTTTGTGTGTGTGGTATTTTTTTCTTTTCTTTTCTTTTTGGCCACACTGCGAGGCCTGTGAAACTTTCCTGACCAGGAATGGAAACTGTGCCCCCTGCAGTGGAAGTGCAGAGTCTTAACCACTGGACCACCAGGGAAGTCCTAATCACAATTTCTATGGTGATTATAGGATAAAATATTATTTAAGTGCTTTGTAAAGTTATCTATAATTTGATTCATTAAACCATACTGTTGATTGGCTCTTTTAACCAATTAAAAGTTATTTAAAGTTCCAAAGCTTAGATTGAGATTCTCCTAAAGTAAATGGGATTAAGTATGTGATGCAGTTTTGGAGTCAAAAATATCCAAGATCACCTGGGTTTGCCAAGTTTAAAAAAATCAAAAAACAGAATCATTAAATATATGTTAAGATTTGCTATGACACAGAATTCCCTGTTTGTGTTTTAACTGAACTCATTGTGATATTCTCACAAAGTAAACTGGTGAGAACCCTGTGGACCATGACATGGAACCTTTCATTCCAATCCAACAGAGGAGTGCTGTTCTATATTAATTCATGCGAGACATTTATGTGATTTTAAGTTTTATGGTGGTCACTTTTTAAAAGTACAAAACCCGGTGACGTTCATTTTAATATATTTTCTTTAACCCAATATATCCAAAACATCATTTCAACATGTAATCAACATAAAAATTAGTAACTACTAAATGAAATATTTTACATTCCTTTTTTTTTAATGAAATCTTCAAAATCTAGTGTGCATTTTACACTGATAGCACATTGAAATTTGGATGCTACATTCTCATTGGAAATAATCGGTATTGTATAAAATTTACAGTTGAAAATGTAGACTCACACATCCAGGTTGCTCCAAACATAGCTTCCCAATAAAGTTGTGTTTAACAAACAAAATACACTGCTTCCATTTTTACATTTAACTATAATTTTAAAATTCAGCTCAGTCACACTAGCCACACACATTTCAGTGGCCACAAGTAGCTGGTGGCCATTATGTTAGAAAGCACGGCTGTAGATTATGTTTTTTTTTCCCACATGCTCAGAATGGAAAGGTCAAAAAGCTGAAAGTAACGCTGGCTAATAATGTGAAACAACTATTCTCAATTTACAGGGTGAATTAACTTTGCGTTCATCACTTCCATTAACGTTGCACATCCTGTGATTGAAAAATAAGGCAGAGAAAATGACTGTGAGGAATATTATTAATTTATTACTTTGCTTTTCCAACAGGTTGTACTTGGGGCCATTAAATGAATCCCTAGTTCATGTGACTAGACTGCTTAAAGATTTTATCCCAACAAATCCTTGTTTGCAAAATCAAAAAAACTAAGAGGATTAGATGTTTCCATGTTAGTTAAACGAGGAAAACAGAGTTGTTGCTGTTTATTTTAAAACTTTACTATGCACAGGGGGAAAATTTGGTATGAAATGGAACTCATGTGCCAAATAAAAAATGAAAAGGGGAAAATAAATCAAGTTCCTTTGAGCCTCATTCTTAGTATTTTTTTCATTTCAGAGCACCAGAACTAGTTTATAGTCATCCAAAACTGTGACATTTATTGTAGAAGTAAGGAAGCAACTAAATCACCCCATATATATATCTCTAACTGTTTCATTAGGCTCTAATAAACTGACCTTTAAAGGTCTCGTGTAAAGAAAAGCACATCCATTACATAACCACCTATTATTTTCTTGCCTCACACTGGCCGTGCTGGTTAACTGGAGTAACCACATTGCTGGGGCTTCTCAGGGCAAAACTCATCTTAGCATCCATGCTTCACAACAAATTAAAGTAAACCCAGGCATCTCCAGAAGATGAAGGTGTCTCAGCACATGATGGAGCATGGTTTGTTAACCAGGATCCTTCGGCTACTAATGAGGTCACAACAGGTCATCCATCAAGCGCCATACAGAGAACATAGCTCTTTAGGGCAGGCACAGAGGCTATTTTTTATTCATTTTGATGCCCAGCACTAAATATAATTCTTGGCAGGTGGAAGGCACTCTAGAAATATTTGTTGAATGAATGAATGAATATATTCAGGAACAAAAGTGGAGTGGGCATTCTTTGGCAGTCTGGAAGGTGGTGAGCAGGGTGGTATTCTTCTCTTCCCACACCACTCTCCCTCTTTCCCCTACCCTAAGCTTCCTCCCTAAAGAACACTCGATGGGTCAGTTCAACCAAGATTCACTAAATGCTCAGCACCTACGGCTAAAAGACATAGGACAGGAATCCATAAGAGAACAGAGGGTACTCATCAGAGAATCAACGTGTTAGGGAGATGCCATGAAGGCCAGCTCCCCACCTTCCACTTCTCTGCAGAACATGTTGAATGTGAAGATAATTGTGTTGTGATCTGATTGGTTCACCCTGTTGACGTTTGCAGTTAAAAAAAAAAATCTTGTTGAGCAGTGGTGGTGCTAGGCGGCTTCCCTAAAGATTGTGTTCCCTAATGTTACATATGCTGAAAAGAGGCACCTCACATCAGAAAAAGAACCTGGAAGATTAGCCTTCAACCACCAGAAACAGAAACTCCTAAGGTTTGGGGTTTTCTCTTGGATGTGGAATCACACTTCTGCTGCTGCTAAGTCACTTTAGTCGTGTCCAACTCTGTGCGACCCCATAGACGGCAGCCCACCAGGCTCCTCCGTCCATGGGATTCTCCAGGCAAGAACACTGGAGTGGGTTGCCATTTCCTTCTCCAATGCATGAAAGTGAAAAGTGAAAGTGAAGTTGCTCAGTTGTGTCCGACCCTTAGCGACCCCATTGACTGCAGCCTACCAGGCTCCTCTGTCCATGGGATTCTCCAGGCAAGAGTATCACACTTCTAGAGGGTGTTAATGGCAACCTCCGTTTCATGTAAATGTGAAGGAAGGAGACTAAAAGTAAAGGTCCAACTAGAGGAGGAAAAGCCTTATGTTGTTAGAGTATCTAGTTGGACATAACTTTCTGTGCTATTCCACCCCCTCAAGTATCCTAAATCCAGCTTGGACTCAAGATGTGGGGAGAATGGCTCCTGAGAACAGCTAGGTAGGGAAGGGGGTGGTAGTGGTAACAGGTGACAGCTGTCCAAGGGGAAAGTGGTCCGGCGAAGCAAGTCTTAGCTAGAAGGACCAGACATCCCTCCCCACAGGGACCCTTTCCATTGCCAATCTGGAAGACCTGGGTTCCTTTTTAAGGGTGTTTTCTGGGTTTTCCTTGCAGAAGACAGTGCATATATACACACAGCAGGTAAATGCAAGATGGCACCACGATGGGGTGAATGGGGGTTGGGGAGAGACTCAGAACAGTTGTGTACAAGCAATGAAACAAATTTTAGATAGCAGTGTGGCCTTGGGCATATCACATGACTTCCTAGGTCTTTGGTGTCCTCATCCATAAAATGAGGGGTTTGGACCAAATATTACCAAAGGGAACTTCCTGCTCTGCTGTGAGCTAAAATGTGTGATACACACTAACTGCTCGAAGAGTCAAGAATGGAGAATTCTAGTGTGCTGGGATAGTTGGAAAGGTCCTGGTGGAGGAGGCAGGACTTGCAATGGGATGGAGGATAAAGAGGATTTAGCTATCTAGGGAGACAAGCAGAGGGAAAGGGACAAATGGAAGAACAGTTCAAATAGACTCAGAGCCTTAGACTGGGGAATCCTTGAGGACTGAAAGCACTAACGGGTTGGGACCAGATGCAGGGACCTTAAGCAGGGCTGAACGAGGAGCTGGTGGGCGAAGTGGGGAGTCACACTAAGGAAGAGACCAGAGGCCCCGACTCCTCAAACTTCCCTGTGGTTCCAAATATTTGAGTGAGTTTAGTTGCTAAATCGTGTCTGACTCTTTTGGAACCCCATCGACTGTAGCCCGCCAGGGTCCTCTGTCCATGGGATTTCCCAGGCAAGAATATTGGAGTGGGTTGCCATTTCCTTCTGCAGAGAATCTTCCTGATCCAGGGATCCAACCTATGTCTCCTGTATCACATGCGGATTGGATTCTTTACCACTGAGCTACCTGAGAGGCCCTCCAAACACTTAAGCATTCAGTAAACTTATATTAAAACTGTGTGCCAGGCACTAGATGCTGGGGGCAGGGAGAACATGGACGCTAAGAATGAAAACAATAAGTGGACTGCTTTTCCCTTCCACTTCTATGAATTCTTTCCCATTTTGGGCATGTTTTGGGGTTGAATTTCATTTGCTTTCACTAAATAAAATCTTGGAGAGAGTTGAGCAGCTTTCTTTCCTTAACCCTTCAGAGGTTTGTCTACGTAAGGGGCATAATGGCACTCTTCAAAGATAATTGTAAGAATTAAATGAGCTGCCCAGGGCAGGGAGGGGAATGCCACACTAATTAGGGTTGCTAATTACACTAGACAAGTAAATGGTAGTGCCCTAAACAAATGCTGGTTACTGGTATTTCTACTGTTTTCATTTCAAGGAAGTAAAAAGATGAAAACGCAGTTCCAAGGAATTATAGTGACTTGCTTCTGGTCAAGGTGATGAAGCCAGGCCTAAAATTTGGGCTGCTGCCAGACAGCACCATGACTGGCATCTATTTTTTTTAAATCACTCTTTTGCCTGGCCAGTTCAAGGGGTCTGGCCACGTCACCTGGATAAGGGGACCCCAGCCTAGTGCCTGCCCCACTGAGTTTGCACTTCTTTGAGAAGTATGCAGAGCCCTCCCAGACCCTGCAACTCAAAGGACCAGTGATACAGAGCAGACATGGAGCCATGAGACATATCGGGCTGTGGACAAAGAAGGTTGCAAGATAAAACAGAACATCCAGCGACATTTGAATTTCAGATAAACAACCAATAATCTTCACTTGCTAAACAAGGCAACCTGAGGCCAACAGGAACATAAGACAGCCTGCAAGGTGAGTCTGGCAGGTTTTGAGGGGGAGCATTCCAGGATCCCTGAGGCTTCCTCATTTAAAACTCAATGGTTCTCCCATAAGGTAATTATTTCCAGGGTGTTTTCTCCTTCAGTATTCAAAATGTCACAATCGAACCCTCAGTGAGAGTAATGACAACACATGAGAGGTCTTTACATATGTCTACTTCCAACTGAACTTTTCCTCACCAGATGACCCAACCGTGTCTTTTTGTTTTCTAAATTGAAGTGTAATTAATATACAATATTATCAGTTACAGGCATTCAATATAGTGATTCACAATTCTGAAAGGTTATACTCCACTCATAGTTATTATAAAACAATTGGCTATATTCCCCGTGTTGTACAGTATTCCAATATACCCTGGTAGCTTATTTTATACCTCAGTTTGTACCTCTTAATCCCTATCCCTGTATTTCCCCTATCCTTTTCTCTTTCCCCTCTGGTAACCTTTAGTTTGTTCTCTACATCAATAAGTCTTTTTTTGTTATATTCACTAGCTGTTGTATTTTTTAGACTCCACATATAAGTAATAACATATAAGTATTTGTCTTTCTCTCTCTGACTTATTTACCATAAGACCATCCAAGTCCATCCATGCTACTGTAAATGGCAAAATTTCATTCTTTCTTATGGCTGAGTAGTGTTACATTGGGGCTTCCCTGGTGGCTCAGATGGTGAAGAATCTGCCTGCAATAGGGGAGATCTGGGTTCAATCCCTGGGTCAAGAAGATCTGCTGGAGAAGGGAATGGCAACCCATTCCAGGGACGGGGGAGCCTGGTGGGCTGCCGTCTATGGGATCGCACAGAGTCGGACACGACTGAAGCGACTTAGCAGCAGCAGCCAGTAGTCTTGCTTGGAGAATCCCATGGACAGAGTAGCCTGGGGGGTTACCGTTCGTGGGGTCACAGAAGTTGGACAGGACAAAGCATACAAAGAAAGCACCCCACAGCGTGCAAAGGAAGGAACAAATTTATAAGTCTTCCTGAAACAAATGGTTTTGTTTCTGAAATTCACATAGAAATTCACTGGCTGGGATGAGAACCTACAAGCTTCCCAGGTGTGGTGGTAGCTACACTTTGATCAGGGAGATTTATTTTAGCTTCCATCACTTCCATCCTCACGCCTTCTGAGTGAGGCCAAAGTACTATAGTGATGAACTGCTTGAAAGTGAAAGTGTTAGTCGCTCAGCAGTGACTCTTTGCAACCCCATGGACCACAGGAAAGTCCCTAGCATTGCTTCCCTTTCAACCCCTTCTGCAGTGCCATTAAAAATTCTGATATTTACGAATTCCCTAGCAGTCCAGTGGTTAGGACTCCACACTTTCATTGTTGAGGGCATGGGTTTGTGATCCCATAAACTCCAAGGTGCAGCCCTGTCCCCACACAACACCAAAAAAAAAAAAATTCTGATATTTAATGGGAGATTGCTTAGGTCTGAGAGAGAGTAAGAGGGATAGAGGTGATAACTAAAGGTTTCTTTTCAAGGTGATGTAAATGTTCTAAACTGACTGTGGTGATGGCTGCAATCAGTGAGTATATTAATATCCACTGAATTGTACACTTTAAATGGCTGAACTGTACAAAGTATGAATTATATCTCAATAAAACCTCTTTTTTTCCCCTTATTTCTAGTATTTAGGAAAGTGATGAACAATAAAACAGAGGACAGAACCCTCAGTGCCTTTGGGGGCATGCAAGGCCTCGAAGGAAGCAGCTAGTTTCATTTCTTTTTTCTACTTTTGATAGAGACAAGAGCCCATCTTTCACTTTCCTCTAATTCCATTAATTAGGAAAATCAGCAACTCAAATGGTCTAATCTTTGGCCTTACTAAGGAGGGGTGAAGGCTGTGACTACCTGGAAAGGGTAGTGGGCAGAAGGTGGAAGCCCACACCCAAATCTAGCTGGTAGTTGCTAGGTGGATATAGGCCAGGTACTGATGAAGCTTTGTTTTGTATTGTTTTTGTAACAAGACAGAAACCCAGGTGCATTGAGTGGGGAGGAAGGGATAAAGACAGAGAGAAAAAATTCTCTTAAAGTTTAAATGTGTGCAACTGATTCAATGTTTAAAGATTGGGCAGGACAACAGTACATGGAAGAACAAACACAAACACAACACATCTTGGAAGCTTCATTTTCCTGTGAACTGCCCATCTGCAACCTCTTATGTAGGGTTACTATTTGGTCCTGGTAGAGGTCCCTCCTCCTGGAGCAAGGGCCCCTGTGTCCAAGCTGAGGACACACTGCCTCACACTTGATGCACACCACTTAGCTGCGGCTATCTTAAAAAGCAACAACCAAGGGTGGAAACGACTCAAATGTCCATCAACAGATGAGCAAACCAACTGTGGTCTAGCCATACAATAAAATACTATCCAAACCTGAAAAGGAATGAAGTCTTGATATATGTTACAACATAGATGGACCTCAAATACATGATGTCAAGTGAAAAAAGCCAGACACAAAAAGCCACATAGTGTATGATTCCATTAATATGAAATATCCAGAATAAATAAATCCATAGAGACAGAGGGCAGATAAGTGGTCACTAAGGGGTAGGGGCTTCCCTAGTAGCTCAGACGGTAAAGCATCTGCCTGCAGTACAGGAGACCCAGGTTCAACCCCTTGTTCGGGAAGACCCCCTGACTGAGTGACTAACACACACACAAGGGGTAGGGGAAGGTGAGGTGAACAGTGATTTCTTAAATGGATATAGTGTCTCCTGTGGAGGTGATGAAAATGTGTTTTGGAAGTAGATAGAAATGATGGTTACATGACATTGTCACTGTTAAAAATAGCATGGTGATTCCTCAGAAAATCAAACAGAATTATTACAGGATCCAGCAATTCTACTCCTAGGTATAGTCTCAAAGGAATTAAAAGCAGAGACTCAGAGAGGTACTTGGACATCAGTATTCATAGCAGCATTATTCACAACAGCCAAAATAGTGATAAAAAGATTCATCAAGATGAGTGGATGAACAAAATGTGGGACTACACATAGATTAAATATTATTCAGTCTTAAAAAGGAATGAAATTCTGACACGTTACAAATGGATCTTGAGGACACTACACTAGGTGAAATATGCCAGTCACAAAAAGACAAATACCATGTGATTCTACTTTTGAGTTATCTGACTAGTCAAATTCATAGTAAAGTGAAATTGTGGTTGCTAGGGGTTGGGGAAGGGAAAATGGGAAATTATTGTTTAATAAGTTGCAGTTTGGGGAGATGAAAAATTTCCAGAGATGGATGGTTAAAATAATAAATTTTATATTATTATATTTTACCACAATAAAAACACTTTAAAAACTCTTTCATTGCAGGTATATATCAAAATGCAGATTCCCAGGCTTTGGACCCAGAGTGAGTCTGACCCAGGACTCAAGCTGTATACACCTGAGAATCATTGCCCCTTCCTCTCCTCACTGAAATGACATTTTGAACCTTAATTCAGTTTACTAACTTCCCCATCCCATTTAGTATCAATGGGAACTATTTAGGATACACATTATTATAAAAACACTATATAATTTTTGTATTCAATAAACCACCTTCATAGACATAACCTTAAATTATACCTGACTAATATACTAAAAGAAAGAGACCCCTGGAAGACCACTTCAGAGGTATCTGAAACCCTCATAAATGTATGTCCCTAACAATCCAAGGGAATAGTTTAGAAAAATCTCTTATTTTTCTCTCCTCCCCTCTTCCACCCACTTTAAACATGAAAATTTCCACTCTGGCCTCTTTTCTGACCAGAGCTGTGGAAAAGTGAGGAACACAAAGGACAGCAAATTCCGCTATAGTCAGGGATATTTCTCCTGATTTGAAATGATAATGGAGCGATGGGGGCCCTTACGCAATCTGCTCAGATTGGCTCTTTTGGAGGCATTCTGTGAAACAGCATGTTCCAGTGTCTTTAACATCTTCTGTACCGAGATAGCAAATCTGCGTGGAGTGACAATGGACCAAGACAGGAAAAGTCAAGGCCTTGTGGTACAGCAGTCTTCTAGAACAGAAGCCAGAGCTCAGACTCTAATCATTCTACAGGCATTTCTATTTCAAACAGGAGTAGATAAAATGTCATGGCTACCAAATTTCTTTGCCTGGCATTCAAAGCTTTACCTCACCAGACAGTCTCCCTCCTTTCCCTTCTCATCTCTCTTATTTCCCTTTGTAGAAGGTCAGACTGATCTGTTATCTATTTGCCACCTAATATCTCTGCCTCAGTGCCTTTCTTCATGTTGTCCCCAGGGCCTAGAAAATTCCTGCTCTAAATTCCATTGATCCAAATCCTTGTTGTTTTCCCCTGCCACCTCCTTCAGGAAGTCCTTCCGATTGTCCCCAGAAGGAAATCATCTCTCCATCCCTTCCAATCCAGTAACTTTTCTATACCTCTCTTACAGTCTTTATCATACTCTACTTTGTATTTACCCTGTAGTATTTATTATTTGCTATTGTTCAGTTTTTATTTCACTTACTTAAAAGCTCCTTCATACTGAAGACTGTATCATTGCTCTCTGTATTCTAACTTTTGTGGCAGACACCCCAGATGGCTATTCCCCTCTTCTATCTTAAGGGAACTCCAGAGTCTTCCCAATAACAGACAAGCTGCCTGGCTTCAAAGTCTGTGAAGCTCGTCATGGGGCACCCCTGGAGTGCACAGCACCATCCATTATTCACCTATTATTAGAAGAGGAAATCATCAAGCTAGAACAAATACCTGTTTAGTTCTGGCTTAGGAAAGGAAAAGATCCATTGTTAAAAAACGAGGAAGAGGTATCATTATTTTTGCAAAAGGAACTGAAATTCCTCATCAACTTTTTATAAATTTATGCCTAAAAGGGCATTTGTTCAATTACTCTTTGCTGACCTCCGCCTGTCTCTCCAGCTGGTGTGGACATAATCTCTTAGGGTACAATAAGCCAGAACTCTAGGAGAAAGAAGACAAGGCAAGTCCAAGGGAACTCAATGTGCCAAATGAGGGACAGCACATTGCTAAGCCGAGAACTTTCTGGAGGGAGGAGGTGACTATCCTTGGAGCTATTCTTTCTGTCCCAGGATAAACAGAATTTGTTGGTTTTGTAGGCATGGGGGTGGGGAAAGCAAGCATAAGAGGAAAAGAAGCTTAGAGCAGAGGAACAAAATGTAATCATCCAGGGAAGGGGGGTTGGGAGGGGAATGGTCAATCACTGCTCTTGTCAAGAAATCAGAGAGGGAATTCCCTGGTGATCCAGGGGCTAAGAGGGTGCCCTGGTCAGGGAACTGGATTCCACAAGCTGCAACTAAAACCCGGTGCAGGCAAATAAATTTTTTTTTTAAAAAAAAACTTTTTGTCCACTTCTGCCTGCTCCCAGCCAAGGCACACAGACCTCCATATCAATCTTTCTCTAGCCAAATTATGTACTCTGTGTTTATGCATAGGTGTGTGTGTGTGTGTGTGTGTGCACTGGACAAGGGGTCGGCAAATATTTTTTTGCAAGGATCAAATAGTAAATATTTTAGGCACTGCAGGCCATACAGTTTCCATTCCAGCTACTCAGAGCTGCCAAGTCACACAAAAGCAACCAGGGACAGTATGTTTTTACACTGTAAGCCAATAAAACTTTATTTATGGAACTGAAATTTGAACTTCATATGATTTTCAGGTGTCACAAAAGATTATTCTTCTTTTGATTTTTTTCCCCAACCATTAAGTAAGCCAACAGGTTATATATGGGTTTATACCATATGTATTATAGTAAAGGCAAGAAGCCATGCCAGGGAGTGATAATCCCTACATTTTGGGCAAGATCCCTCCTGTGAAGGGAGGAAGGGGATTGGGATTGGGTGCAGTTTGCAAGGGGCTTCAGTTTTCTCATGTTTTATTCCTTATGTTGGCCCGAGGACACAGGGGTATTTGGAAAAGTACCATTCCTTGTACTTTTCAGTAGGTCTGAAATATTTCAATAGAAGTAAAAGTGAAGGCACCTAAAATGAGTGTGCTCCAGTTCATTTCTATTTGTACTAATGACTATATGAGTAACAAATAAACAAACAACATTTACCCATGAAAAACTTTTTTCAATTTTTGAACTGCTATATGAGATTTTCCTCAGGATCTCAAGCACAAAGAACTAGGTACCTGGCAACAATGAATTCACATCTCTTATCCAAAGCATCTTGATTTTACTTCTGCCTAAAGCACTTTCTGTTTTCTAAAACAGCACCTCGTGGTCAATTTAATATACAAATTGCTAATACAACTTCACAAAATGGCACATTTTTAAGGCAGGGAGCTATGCTAGGTCCCCAACAGTTGCTTTCTGAAAATTCTTTAGTGTATTATTGCATAGCAGAGTAGTGTGACAGGGATCAAAAGATTAGAAATAATTTCAATTAACTCCTTCTACTAATATAAGTAGCGGAATAACCATTGAATTTTGCCCCAATTTATACTGGAAAACAAGTATCATTGACCAAAATTACAGAACTTTTAAAATGCTGTTTTCATTCTTTAGAATCAAAACATCACAAATGCTCTGCAGGAATGAAAAGCTGAAAATGATGTAATAGGATAAGGCAATAAATTAAACTATTTATTAACACTCTTCGATTTAGGGTTTCTATATTCTTTTTCTACCCACTCTCCAGCATCCTTCTGTTCTCTACTCATCTGTGCTTTACCTGCAAATGTATTATATCAGCATATCTTCTGTCTGTCAGTCAGAAGGCGAATCTATCCTTACAGGGCTCTGATACCAATGAGTTCATCATCTTTAACTTCAGCAAATAATTAGAACTGATAAAGATTGTGTTCTATAACTAAAATAATTATTAGAAAAAGATACTCCTAAAGTTCAGATACCCCCCAAAAGAGAAAGCAATAAGTTCAGCAGGAAGACTTTAGAACCCAAACAGGAAGTACCACCTCGAATCTAGGAAAATGGGGATTAAGTTGGCTGATCCTTAGTACAGAAGATTAAAAATTACCACAGAGCCTTTGTCACACTCCTCCCACTGAATGGTGGAGTGTGTTTCTCTCCACTTGTACTTGGGTGGGCTCTGTGCCTGCTTTGACCTGAAAGTGACCCTATGCCGGCTTCCAGGCCCAGGTCTGCAGAGACTGGCAGCTCTAATGTCCTCTCTGGGCACACTCATCCTTGGAATGCCTGGCTGACATGAAGAAGTTCAACTACCCTGTAGGAGAGAGTTTATGAAGAGGTTTGAGATTACCCCTGCCGAGGTGCCAGCCATGTGAGAGAAGACATCTTGGATTTTTTGGACCAGACAAGCCACAAACTGATCATCACCAACAGGTCCCTTTTGATGTATATATCAACATGAAGAATCTCCCTGCTGAGCAATGCCCAAATCATGAGAGATGACAGGTATTCATTGGTGGTTGCTTGACCTACTAGGAAATCAGAGTAGTTTAATGTACACCAAGAGATAATTGAACCTACGGCTGATCCACGTTGATGTATGGCAGAAACTAACACAATATTATAATTATCCTTCAATAAATTTTTTTTTAATTTAAAAAAAGAGATAATTGAAGCCCTCGCATCCTTCTGAAAACTACAGACTAATGTAACCCCTCACTTAAAATTTCTGGAGAGCAAATTCTCTGGTGGTCCAGTGGTTAGAACTCTGCACTTTCACTGCCTAGGGCTCAGATTTGATCACTGGTCAGGGAACTAAGACTCCACAAGTTGCACAGTGTGGTAAAAATGAATTAATTGATTAACTTAAAAAAAAAAATTCTAGAGAGGTGACTTTCACCCAAAACAAGGAATCTTAAGCAGTATCACTCTTGAGAGCAAAACTAGGCCCTATATAGATGAAAGTTTTTAAAAATAGGCTATAAATCAAAGGGTTTTTTATAATTAGGCTGATTTAATCTCTTATCCTATTGTATCACTTTCAGTTTTCCATTCCTGCATAGAGAAGGAGGATTCCAGCTAAATATAAGGGCTTCCTAGCAGGGCTCTCCATTCCTAGCCTGAAGTGTCTCATGGATGAGGTATCAAGATGAAGCACCCACCACTGTAAGAATTCAAGGCCAAGATGGAAACAGGAAGCACAGCAACAAAACCCTGCAAGTTTGGAGTCAGAAAGACCTGTGTCTGGATCTGTTTGGCTATAATTACCTGTGTGTTCTAGAGAAAACTGCTTACCCTCTTGAAGTCTACTTGCTCATCGGTAAAATAGGAATATTAACAATAGCAACTCTGCCAGCTGTAATGAGCACCTGGTCCCTTGTATGCTCTCAGTGCACATGTTATCAGAGCATGATTATCACTAATGCTGCAAAAGCATTGCTACATTGGATGGAATGTCGAACCAGAAAGCCCCTGTGGTCCTGTCCAGCTGAAAAATGCTAGATGTCCACCCATGGACAATTTGCTTGCTGAAAGCTAACTGGAAGCAGCCAAAAACATTTTCAATTACAACTCAATCAAGTCAATGGCATTCTTTTTCTATTAACTTGAGGTCATTTAATTTGTACATAAGCCCTTAATTATTTAGGCAGAAAAGAACAATTAATTTAACTCACGTGTCAAAAAAGTTTTGCCTTACTTGTTGGTTGACTTGACACAAAGAGTTACAAAGCTCCATTGTGAATTTATGATGCAGATGGCGTACCATTCTCCCTCCCTTAGTGCGAGCTTCCTCTGTTCCTCTCTGTTCCTGGAGATTGAAAGTTCAAGTACAACTGCCATTCCCCGATGGCCCTGAGTCATGGAAAGGACTAGAGGAACAGTGTCAGTTCAGGCACTTACTAGTCCTGTGACTTGGGGCACATTAAGAAATCTCTCTGGGCCTCAGCTTCCTCATCTGGAGAATGGGGGTTAATAATGAACCCTCATAGAGATGTTCTAAAGTTGAAATAGAATAATGACTCCATATGGTTCATATGTTGTAAAACAAAATGCCTTTTTCTAAGTAGTTATTACTTTTACAGCAAGATCATGGCAGATAATAAATTCCAAGACAATGAAGCCAAATGAAAACTGAGAGAAGCAGCTCAGGATCTTAGCTTCACCATTAGTTTCTCGTCTTAGTTTTCATAGTTTGCTGTTTGTTTCTTTCTGGAACAAGACGTTTTAATTTAAAAAATTCTTTTAGGGGGCTTCCTTAGTAGCTCAGTGATAAAGAATCAGCCTGCCAATGCAGGAGACACGAGTTCCATCCCTGGTCTGGGAAGATCCCACATGTCTCAGAGCAACTAAGCCTGTGCACCACAACTACTGAGCCTGTGTTCTAGAGCCACAACTACTGAGCCCACACACCCCAGCTACTGAAGCCCGCATGGTAGAGCCTGTGCTCTGCAACAAGAGAAGCCACTGCAATAAGCTCGCACACTGCAAGGAAGAGTAGTCCCCACTCTCCACAACTAGAGAAAAGCCCGCGCATCAACGAAAAGCTAGCACAGCCAAAAATAAATAAAGTTATTTAAAAAATTAAAAATCCTTTTTGTTAATTGCTTTTATTTTCTTCATATTTTTTAAAATATAAACTTCATTGAAGCATTTCATCTGTACAGAAAATGCACAGATTAAAAGAGTATTTCTCAATGAATTTCAGAAACCAAACACATGTGTCACCAGCAGTCTAGAGGTCCCTCTTAGGTCCCCTTCTAGTCATCATCCAGCCAAGGTTGACAGCTCTCCTGACTTCTAATTCCATAGATTTGTCTCTTTTTGAACTTTAGGTAAAAGGGATTCATATATTTTATTAGCCAGGCTTCTTTCACTAAAAATTAGGTTTGTGAACTGTGAACACATTTTTACGTGCAGTAACAGCTGTTCATTCTCATTGTATATAGTATTCTATTGAATGAATATACCATAGCTTTTAAATTCATTCCACTATTGATGGATGTCTGGGTTGCTTCCAGTTTGGGGATATTTTTAATGATGCTTCTAAGGGCATTGTGAAACTTACCTTTTGGTGAACATATGTAACAGATTTCTGTTGGGAACATACCTGGGAGTGAAACTGCTGGCTCATAAAGTATGTATACTTTCAGGTTTAGTGGGTCCTCTTTTAGGCACCTGGCATTTTAATCAGTGCTTATTTTATATCTCCTCTCCCCGCTTCTAGGATCTTACTCTTCCATTTGATCTCATACAACAAACCCCACTTAGTTTTGTTAAAAACAGAATCAATCATGTTTGTTTCAAAACATTCTATGATTTGGAAATGCCATTCATAACACTGTCACGATCAAGGTCTTTCCTCTTTGGCCCTCATGAATCATTTACTCATTCAACAAGTAAAGTTCCCAGCCTTGAGGCACCTCAAATCTGATAGGGACACACTAAACAAGTAACAGCAAAGTGAGACGTCTTAGAGCCAAGTTCTGGAGAACCCAGAGGATCTGAGAAGACTTAAGAAAGGAGGAATTTTATGAGCTGGTGATTAAGAAAGAATGGAGAGAGAAGAGGAAAGACAGTCAAAAGAACAACATATTGTAATGAAAAAGCATGAGTCCAAGGAGAAGGGAGGCATGTTTGATGTGACAACTCCATGGGGTACTGTTGTAACAAGCCACATATGGGGCTGGAGCATGGACTGGAGTAGGGTTTTGAAGGGCCTATACAGTGTCCAAACCTTACCCTGCAAACCTCAATTTCTCAATAAATATGACACATCCTACTGGTGTGCAAGCTGCTTTTAGGCGGTAATAAGTGAAGGCACTTCAATTTAATGGTTTGGCGAATTTAAACGTGCATTAGAAAAATACTAGTTTTCTGGTTAATGTAGGGAGATAAAAGTTCCACTTTAAATAAATGTGCATAAGCAAAACAAAATTGAGTTGATTTAAACAAAAAATTAAACACTTATATAGGTAAAACATTTGGGAAAAATTATAAAGGCAGTAAGAAATGACTGGCATTGGGAAACTAACATAGAAAGATGGAGAAGTAGGGGCAGTTTTAAAATAGGGGAATGATGCAGTCAGATGTGTCTTTCACAAAGACAATTGTTGAGTACAAGGTAACTCAGTCTCTGGCCTCATTTATCACACTCTCCTGCATCCCTCTTGCCATAGACAGTTCTTCAGAACAGGCTTGTCTTGTCTCACAACCCTGGCTTCACAGCATATCTAGGTGGTTGAGTAGTGAACTCTGAACCCTGACTGCCTGGATTTGGTCCCCAGCTCTCCACCTGGTAACCTGGCTGGTAGCAGGCTGGTAACCTGGGCAAATTGTCTTTCTGCTTTATTTATCATCTCACTGGGTTGTAATGAGGACGTGAAATGTGCCTGGCATTCAACAGGTACTACAGCACATACATATGTGTTAATTTATATGATGGGTTTTATCTGCCATAAAATACACCCTCCTTTCTATGCCTTGCAAACACTTGTCCATTTATTCAAACTCTAGCTGAAACCAAATGTCCATCAACTGATGAATGGATAAACAAAATATTGTATATCCATACAATGGAATATTTTCAGTTATAAAAAGGAATGAAACATTGATATATGCTACAACATAGATGAACCTTGAAAACATACAGGCTAAGAGAAACAAGCCAGACACAAAGGTCACGTATTATATGATTCTGTTTATATGAAATGTCCAGAACAGGCAAAAACGTGGAGACAGAAAGTAGATTAGTGGTTGACAGCGTGTGGGGGGAAGGGAAATGAGGAGTGACTACTTGAGAGGCACAGGGTTTCTTTTTAGGATAATGAGAATGTTCTAGAATTAGATGGTGGGATTAGATTGCACAACTTTGTGAAAAATACTAAAAACCACTGAATCTAACACTTTAAAAATGGTGACATTTAGGGACTTCCCTGGCCGTCCAATGGTAGAGACTTTGCCTTCCAGTACAGGGGGTATAGGTTTGATCCTGGGTGGGGAGCTAAGATTTTACAGGCATCATGGCCAAAAGCCCAAAATAGTAAAAAAAAAAAAAAAAAAAAAAAAGCAATGTTGTGACAAATTCAATAGACTTTCAAAATGGTCTGTGTTAAAAAAAAATCTTTAAAAAAAAATGGTGACATTTATGGTATGTGAATCATAGCTCCAAAAACAACTACAAAATTCAGCTGAGGTATTGCCTGGTGGTTCAGTGGCTAAGATTCCCAATGGGGCCTGGGTTCCATCCATGATTGGGGAACTAGATCCCATATGCCACAACTGGGAGTTTGCATGCCACAACTAAAGATCCCACTTGCTGCAGCTAAGACCCGGTGCAGCCAAATAAATAAATAAAAAGAAAATATTTTTTTAAAAATCCAGGTAAAAGACCCTGTTCCTTCCTGAGCACCCCCTCCTCTGGGGCTCTTGTCCAGACCGTGTGCCCTGTTGTATTATAGTAAGTTGGGAGAGGTCTTGGGAAAGACCCTGATGCTAGGAAAGACTGAAGGCAGGAGGAGAAGGAGACCACAGAGGATGAGATGGCTGGATGGCATCACCGACTCAATGGACATGAGTTTGAGCAAGCTCTGGGAGTTGGTGATGGACAGGGAGGCCTGGTGTGCTGCAATCCATGGGGTTGCAAAGAGTCAGACACAACTGAGCGACTGAACTGAACTGAGAGACGTCAGCCGCCCCACTGGAGTGTAAGCAACCTGAAAGGCAGGGAGGGTAGGTGGTTCATCTACAACTCCTCAGAATTTATCAGAATGACCAGTACCCACTAGTTGCTCCAGTCCATGCCTGCTGATAGAGTAAGTAGAATCTTACCATTTGCGGGAAGGGCAGACTCGGAGAATACTTAATGTCCCCAAGTGTCCAGGCTCTAAAGTACCAACCCAGTGACCAAAGATCTTATGCCCCCACGCGGGGGCCCAACCCCTGTTGAGTATTAAGACTGTGTACAAAACAGCATAAAAAGCCCTTTCTTTTGCCATCGAGATTGAAACAAGCTTAGACTTGGATTTCTTTTTCTCTCCTGTCAACTAGGCTTGTTTGTGCCCAGCAAACATGCAAATCCTGAACTTAGAGATTGTTGGAGCAATGACAATCTCTGCTCTGATAATCACTGACCTGCCAAAGCCGTTGTTAGTAAAGCAGGTACAATTCTAAAATCCTGGCAAGGAAGCCACACTCCGGGTGAATGCATGTTATGAAGTAAACACAAGTAGCAGAAATCCTGCAAGCAGGGCACTGGTGAATGAAGTAGAGTGTCTTACATGAACATTCCTTAAAGTTAGTCTGCTAATCCTGCTGTCATCACTGATTTGGAAAAACAAGATGACATGAAACATGTGAGTTATCTGCAGTGTTTGGATACATTTCTATACCTCTTCTTATACCCACCTTTGTTTCAGAAGGTAGGTGTGAAATAGAAAAAAAAAAAATCAGAACATCAATTTAGAAGGCCCGAGTTAGACTGTGGGTTCCATGTGAGCCTCAGTGTCCACCTCTGTAAAATGGAGACCCCAAATATTTCAGGGACAGTACAAGGATTAAGTGAGCTAACATGAAGGAAAGTAATACAGACTTTCATTTAGGGTTCAAGGACAACTATGTGAAAAAGTACAAACACATTATTCAAAGGTACAAAAAATTTAACAAACAGGAACCCAGGTGATGTTTCCCTTCTTTTTTCAGTTTCCACTTTTATTTACTTTCTATAAATCACATGTTTTGCCTATGAGATAAAGTTCTATTTCTAAAGTTTCTTCCCACCTCATCTCTTTCTGGGGTTAGGGATTCCCCCTCTAACTGGCAACTACCTGTTTTTCATATCTCTGAGTCTCTTTCAAGACTCAAGAATCAGAATCATATCCCCCTTTAGGGGTGGGATGGGGTGGGAAGCTGGAGGAAAGTTCTAGAGGGAGCGGACATATGTATACCTATGGCTGACTCATGTTGACATATGGCAGATGCCAACACAATATTGTAAAGCAATTATTCTTCAATTAAAAATAAATAAACTAAAACAAAACAAAGGAATCACAGCTAATTCCAGAGCTCAACTGCCTGGCTTTGAAATCTGGTTCTGCCCTAACCAAGCAATGTAACCCTAGCCACGTTACTGGATCTCTCTGAAGCTCAGTCTTCCAGTCTGTAAAATGGAGATAATAATTTTATGTACCTCATAGTGTTTTTATGTGAATTAAATGAGTTCATCTTTGTAAAGTGCTAAGGATAGGACCAGGCACTTAACACATGCTATGTAAATGTTAAGTATATTAAAGGTCTCATCTTTATGAGGAGTTTCCTAAGGTTCCCTCTTCCCCACAAACGCCTCCTCAGGTTAAACTGATGCTACTGATCCCTAACAGCATCTAGAAGATTTCACAGCACTCATTTTCAATGTTGTCAGTCTGTCTGTACTAGCCTACGAGCTCCTTTAAATCGTATCTGTTTTTATTTCTAGAAGATAAATGTATTTGACACAAATGTAATAGACGCAATAAATGTAGACAAAATAAATGGTTTTCAGTGAATCAATGGATGAATAAATAAATACCTCTATCACAAAAGTGGGGGAACCAGGTTCTATCCCTGGTCAGGGAACTAGATCCCACATGCTGCAGCTAAAAGATCCTGCACACCACAATGAAGACTGAAGATTCCAAATGCAGCAACTAAGATCCAGCACAACCAAATGAGTAATAATAAAAGAACTGAGAGTATTGAGAGTATTTCTTATCCATTTTGTATCTCTAATGCCTGACATAGAACCTTTTACTCCATGAATAAATGGCTGAAGTTATTACTACCAGAAAGGCCAACAAATCATACAGAATTTTGAAAAAGAGTTTTGGAAGCAAACTTGAAAGCGTTATTTGATTCTTGGGCAAAATCACAGATCATCTTAGGTTAACTGGGACAACTTTCCATCATAACAAAAATATCATAGATGTATATATCCACATCTCCAGTGCCATGAGAGGAACAATGAAAATAATCAAGCATTCAGAAAAATAAGATCATGGCATCCAGTCACATCACTTCATGGCAAATAGATGGCGAAACAATGGAAACAGTGAGAGACTTTATTTTGGGGGGCTCCAAACTCACTGCAGATGGTGACTGCAGCCATGAAATTAAAAGACGCTTGTTCCTTGGAAGAAAAGTTATGACCAACCTAGAGAGCATATTAAAAAGCAGAGATATTACTTTACCAACAAAGGTCTATCTAGTGAAAGCTATGGTTTTTCCAGTAGTCATGTATGGATGTAAGAGTTGGACTATAAAGAAAGCTGAGCGCCGAAGAATTGATGCTTTTGAACTGTGGTGTTGGAAAAGACTCTTGAGAGTCCCTTGGACTGCAAGGAGATCCAACCAGTCCATCCTAAAGGAGATCAGTCCTGGGTGTTCGTTGGAAGGACCTATGCTGAAGCTGATGCTCCAATACTTTGGCCACCTGATTCGAAGAACTGACTCATTTGAAAGGACCCTGATGCTGAGAAAGATTGAAGGCAGGAGGAGAAGGGGACGACAGAGGATGAGATAGTTGGATGGCATCACTGACTCAATGGACATGAGTTTGAATAAACTACAGGAGTTGGTGATGGACAGGGAGGCCTGGCATGCTGCAGTCCATGGGGTCGTAAAGAGTTGGACACGACTGAGCGACTGAACTGAACTGAACTGAACTGATAGGACACAAGCCTCTTCAGAACAGAAAGATGAAGACTGGAAAAGAAAAGGACTCATGTCAAAAGCACGAAGGGTCAAGATAGCCACGTGCACGTAAATCCGCTACCTTGAGAAGCCTGAAAGTTAGCTTTAGAGGGAAGAAAAGTAAGCACTTCTTTAACACGACATAGTAAATTGTAGGGGCTTCCCTGGTAGCTCAGATGGTAAAGAATCTGCCTGCAATACAGGAGACCTAGGTTTGATCCCTGGGTCAGGAAGATCCCCTGGAGAAGGGAATGGTTGAACCAGTTGATCTTAAGGGTAAAAGGAGGGAAATGGAGATAAGGTCCCTGGAATTTGAGAGAATTCACTGATCATGAATCCATAATATGTGGAGTATTGGATAACGGTATCTAGGGTTTGAATCTGACATTCAAAGAGTGTAGCTAGAAATTCATGAATTACACTATACAAAATATATCCTACGAAGTCTGCTAGAGGCAGGAACAAAGGCCCTGATCTAACAGGGTATTTGTAGAGCTTTTGGGACCTTAAATGACCTGACCTAGCATAACACAAAAAGGTATTCTTTGATTGTAATTAATTTCTTATGGTAACTAGTTAAAAACTAAGCTTCCTTCGGCCAGGAACAACTGTAAACCTAAATGCATTTATCCTTTTCCCCTAAATCTATAGGACATCACATACTGACCAAAAAGTTTCTTCAGAGGAAAATGTCAGCAAAACACATGAAGGAACTTCCCTGGTGGTCCAATGGTAAAGAATCCGCCTGCCAACACAGGGGGCACAGGTTTGATCCCTGGTCTGAGAGAATCCCACATGCCTCGGGGCGACTCATGCACCACAACTACTGGCACCAGGCTCTGGAGCCTGAGAGCCACAACTACTGAAGCCTGCAAGCCTAGAGCCTGTGCTCTGCAGCAAGAGAAGCCACTGCGTGGAGAACCCAGCACACTGCAACTAGAGTAGCCCTCACCAGCCATACCTAGAGAAAGCCCTTGCACAGCAACATAGACCCAGCATAGCCATAAATATAAATACATAAAAATTTAAAACAATAATAATAAAGGCAAGAACACTATTTGTTGTACAGACTGTAGTGGTTGTGGAGAGGAAAGACTCACCTAGAACAGGGTTTCCAGATTTTGGCACTACTGACTTTTGGGTCAGATAATTCTTTATTGTAAGGGGCTCTCCTGTGCGCTTTAGGATGTTTAGAAGCATCCTTGGCCTCTTCCAGAGATGCCAGTAGCATTCCACCCTTCCCAGACTGTGACAACCAATAATGTCTCCAGACATTTGTCAAATGTCCCCTGGACAACAGTCTCCTGCAGTGGAGAACCACTGGTCTAGAACCACCTTGCACACTTAGTCGCTCAGTCGTGTCTGACTCTTTGTGACCCTATGGACTGTAGACTGCCAGGCTCCTCTGTCCATGGGGATTCTCCAGGCAAGAATACTGGATTGGGTTGCCATGCCCTCCTCCAGAGGATCTTCCCAACACAGGGATCGAACCCAGCTCTCCTGCATTACAAGCGGATTCTTTACCGTCTGAACCACCAGGAGCCCAAGAATACTGGAGTAGGTAGCCTATCCCTTCTCCAGAGGATCTTCCCGACCCAGGAATCGAACCAGAGTCTCCTGCATTGCAGGTGGATTCTTTACCAGCTGAGCTACTGGGAAATATATCAGTAATATTCACTCCCTCAAATGGGATTCAGAAATGGAGAATCAAACCTGTAAGAACTTTGTAAGATTTGTTGTACAGGCCATATAACCTAGCTGTTTTCTTTCTGTGATTTAATGTCAGGATGACGGCCCTTCTAAACCATCCCTACCCCCCATCTCATTTACTCTCACCATCTTGATCTTCTCTTTAGAAATCTTATGAATAGCAACCTTTTATAGATTTGAACCATGAAAGTAAAAAGACTTAAAGAAATTTGGGGCTGTGCAAAACATGTCTAGCCCCAAATCTCCCCTGCCTTCTATCCAATTTTAAAGGCAAGGAAGTTGAAAGCCAATAAAATAAAATGCCGTGTCCAAAGTCCCTAGTCTGTTAAACCAAGGACAGATGTTGGTAAGAAGACTGGTCCTGGTCCAGGGATTTTTCCCAAACCCAACCTCCTTCAGGAAGCCTTACGAGAATCTAAATCCTGACCACTATTTACCTTGAGCAAACTGCTTGATCTGTTAGTCCTTCATTTCCGTATCTTCTAGATGAGGATAATGTATGTGTGCTTAGTCACGCAGTCACAGCCAACTCTTTGTGACCCCATGGACTGTAGCTTACCAGGCTCCTCTGTCCATGGGATTCTCCAGACAAGAATACTGGAGTGGGTTGCCGTGCCCTCCTCCAGGGAATCTTCCCAACCCAGGGATTGAACCTGGATCTCCCACACTGCAGGTAGATTCTTTACCATCTGAGCCACCAAGGAAGCCCAGATGAGGATAATAGTAGGACCTAATTCTTACAGTTGATTCTGCTGATTAAATAAAGTCAAGCCTGGCATTACAGTAGGCACTCCTTAATGTCAGCTATTATTGTTAGCCATTATTATTTTCTGTTTTTAACTTTCAACTTCAAATATTTAGTTACAGATAGCTGTTAAGCAATTACTCAAGCACAAGACTCTCCTCTTCTATCATTGATTACTGTAGGTACACACATATATAATTTGTCTCCAAAGTATTTTCCTTATTAAAAACAAAATTGAAATACATGTGAAATCTTCAGATACTACATATCCTTTTGAGCAGTGAGCCATCTTATGCAAAACCAAAACCCACACCATTTGGCCCAATTAAGCAACAATAAATTTTATTACACCTCATGGGCACCACTGGTGTTGACAAACCAGAATGAAAAGCGGCAGCCGTTGACAGTTTCTATAGCCGTGATTGCAAAACGTTATCCATTGTAACCTCCTCTCCTACCTCCACCCAAATGTAATGGTTTGTGACTTTCTAAAACATTACTTTTTTGGACTAGAGTTTTTTATTGCTTCAGATAATATAGTGTTTTATTCCTACAAATTTGGAAATACAAGCTCAATCTTCTTACTTTTAGAATAACCACTGGTGGGGGAGGAGTGCTTGCAGTGGTGGTACAGATATAGCTTCCAGCCCTCCAAGCTCCAAAGCCTCATGTCTTATTTGTCATCAGATTCCCAAGCACTTGCTCTAGAAGCTCAAAAAATGGATTTGCTAGAGATACAAATCGGCCTTTCACAATGTAGTTTAAAGTATGTCCGTGTTGGCTTCCAGTTTCCACTCACTTACTAGGCAGAAGTGCTACAAGACCCTTTGTCAAGTTAGGTAAGGAAGAGACAAGAAATATATTTGCATGTCCTAAATGGATCCATTTGTATGTGCCAATATTTACAGCATGAATTTGCATGCCTCTAAAAGTAGTTGTACCTCACGATGAGATCCACTGTACTTCATGTTGTAATATTTTCATCTTTTATAATATGGAATGAGTCTTTGTTCATGCATGATCTACATTTACTTTTCAATATTAAATATGCTATTTAATATAAATTCAATATATATTAAATATATCTTCTACACTAAATATATTAAATATAATATTTAATTCTTAGCATATACATATTTATAATATAGTAGCATATCAATTGGAGGAGGAAATGGCAACCCACTCCAGTATTCTTGCCTAGAGAATTCTTGTCCTGTGGACAGAGGAGCCTGGTGGGCTGCTGTCCATAGGGTTGCACAGAGTTGGACACAACTGAAGTGACTTAGCAGTAGCAGCAGCAGTAGCAGCATATCAATATGTTAAATATATAATGCAAATATCAAACATATAATACCGATATATTAAATATATATAGGATTAATTTGAATTAGACAATTCTTAATGGCTGAAACTATACTTAAACATTTTCAACATTAACCCACCCTAACCCATCCCCATGTTACAGTGTCTTATACACTGTGGATTGCTCATTTATTGTTAGAATACTGTTCAGTCATGTGTGATACAAAGGTTACACACTTTATCTATATTTGCTAATTTGGACACAGTGATAAAAAGAAATAATGAAATCCAAAATAGGTGTCTAAAATAAATGCCTCTCACTCTTGCTTGAAGTGCTGGATACAAAAGGGAACATCTCCTTGGAGTGTTTAACAGGCATCTCAGTAAACATTCCCCAAACTGAGCTCGTGGTTTCCCCAGCTCCCCTTGAACCTGTTCTCCTTCAGTCCCTCACATCGAACCCAGTAACTTTAGCTAGAATCCTCATTCTTTCCCTCACCCCTACATCCAGGCCATCACTAAGTCTTGCTATTTCTTCAAGTCACTGGCGAAACCCCTACCACAGCTGAACTGAGGCTGTAAAAAAGGCAGGAGAGAGCACAGAAGAAATGGCACCCAGTTGACCAGCATGACTCCACTTTCACTGCCACCTTCAAAAAATGGAATCTTATTTGTCTGCCATGACATCCTCCCTCCAATTCAGTCTTTACCTAAGAGTTATAATTTAACAAGTAAATCATTTTTTCAAGCCTTTCCATTGAAATGGGGGTAACAAACTATTCTGTGGTTGAAGGGCCTACATGCTCTAGAAGTCAGTTACCCCCATGACCTAATCTTGTGCCTCCCTGCTCCATGCTCCCAGCACTGGGGCAACAGTGGCCTCCTTTAAGTCCTTCAGCATGCCCAGCTTCTTCCAGCCTTAGGAACTGCATAAATGCTATACCTTCAGAACCACATCACATCCCAGGGAGAGCCTTCTCAGGCCACTCCGCCTAAGAGTCCCATTTTCTATTGTCCACTACCTCTCAGTTCCTTCAGAGTACTGAATCTCATCTCCACCCCTAAAGAAAGCCCCATGAGAACAGAGAACTTTTGTTCTCCGCTGCACACCTAGTACTCAGCATCTGGCACATAGCTGCTACTCAGTAAATAACAGCTGAGTCTGTGTCTACATAAGAAAAATAGATTTTTTCAAAGTCTGCTTTAAACCCGTTTAATCCACATTCAGCTGCCCTGATGGCTCAGTGGTAAAGAATCCACCTGCCAAGTATTCCATATTCATCTTTTTTTTTCAAGTACACCTATTAACTAGGTCTATATTTTGATAAATTTCTCTAATTCATAAAGAATTACCACTAGCTCCACCTACATAGTATATTGTTTAAAAAAAAAAAAAAGTTGCTCAGTAGTGTCCAGCTCTTTGTGACCCCATGGACTGTGACCTGCCAGGCTCCTCTGTCCATGGATTTCTCGAGGCAAGAATACTGGAGAGGGTAGTCATTCCCTTTCTCCAGGGGATCTTCTCAACCCAGGGATCAAACCGAGGTCTCCTGCATTGCAGGCAGATTCTTTATCACTGAGCCACCAGGGAGGCCCAGTATATTGTTAAACAGAGATCTAACTGAACATTTACATGCTGCTCATTCTTAATGCCCATTCGGTACTGCTGCTGCTGCTAAGTCGTTTCAGTCGTGTCCGACTCTGTGTGACCCCAAAGACGGCAGCCCACCAGGCTCCGCCGTCCCTGGGATTCTCCAGGCAAGAACACTGGAGTGGGTTGCCATTTCCTTCTCCAATGCATGAAAGGGAAAATTGAAAGTGAAGTCACTCAGTCATGTCTGACTCTTACTGGAGTGGGGTGCCATTACCTTCTCCCGCATTCGGTACATATGATAAGTAATACAATGATTTGCAGAAAGTACTAGAAATATTAGCTGATTATTAGGTATATTCAGGGTTTTTAAAGAATAGTCCATTTTACTATCAATTATGATGACAGTTTCCAAATCAACTTAGAAATGAAAAATATCCAGATAATTGTAAATCAGCCACATGCCTTGATCAACAACAGTTAAAAATAACTAAACCCACGATCTTCATGTATTTTCAGCAGAATTTATATACTATTGTTTTTTTTTTGTATTTGGTTGTGCCACGCAGCTTGTGGGATCTTAGTTCCCTGATCAGGGATGGAACCCAGGCCCCCTGCAGTGGAAGCACGGGTCCCCTAACCACTAGACCACCAAGGAATTCCTGTTTTTTAACTGCAAAGAACCTTCCTGGAGTGTACACTCACCTTCAAGACCACTTCTAGCGACTTAACCTGGTGATCCAGCAGATAAGACTCTGAGCTTCCAATTCAGGGGACATGGGTTCAATTCTTGATCAAGAAACTAAGCTCCACATGCTGCGTGACACAACAACAAAATTCCTTCTAGAGTCCCCAAACCCAGTAGCCACAGGATCCCACCAGCCATCGGGGAAGTCTTTTACAGAGTGATAGATCTAAAACTAACAGGAGGACGCACAGAGAGGAAGCTGCACCTCCAAGCACCAAGAAATGCAGTTTTATTTAGCCAAGGAAAATCATGCAGAGGGAGGGAATAAGACAGAGATTAGCAAACCAGTATGACAGATCGGAGAGTGGTTGTACCACTCAGTAAACTCAAGACCAGAGTTTTGTAAAAGGTTCTGGAGAGATATGAACAACTTAGACATTGACACTAGCACTCATTTCATGCCAGGTCAAGGGGAAATACTTAACTGAGCTCTGCGATTGAGACAAGAATTGAGATGGAATCCTGTAGCCACAGTTGGCATTTGGCAAAATCTCAAGGTCTGAAGAGACAGTTAAAAAAAAAAAGTGCAAGTTGTTTTGACAGTTACTTTCAGAGCAATCATTAATTATAATTAAATGACAATAGAAAAAGTGATAAACAATACAATAACATGAGTTAGTTAAGTGTGATTATCTGTAGGGCACGCAATTCACAAGACTGGTTCAAAACAGAGCTGTATGATTTAGATGGAAATCACAAAAAGATTGCCAAAGACTAGGCTTTGATTTGGAAACAGAAGTGCTGAAATGATTGCACCATTGCCACACTTAGCTCTGTCTTGTTTGTTACTTAGTCACTGGCCTCCATCAAGGGCTCGTGGTGGCACAGAAAATAATGAAACCAGAGAAACCAGTGAAAATATGGTAGCTTAATAGGAGAGGTCTAGGGAAAAAAATCATGCTTACTCAGAAAGACGTGCTTGTAGTTATATTTTGAGTAAAACACACAAGTAAGTACTACACTTTCAGTTGTACTTGTGCTATGTAAGAGTTTGTGTTTTATTCACTTATTTGACAAATATTTATGGATTACCTACTCTGCGGCAGGGGCTTCCCAGGTGGCTCAGTGGCAAAGAATCCACCTGCCAGTGCAGGAGATGCAGGAGACAAGGGTTCAATCCCTGGGTCAGGAAGATCTCCTGGAGGAGAAAATGGCAACTCACTCTAGTATTCTTGCCTGGATACTCCCATGGCCAAAGGAACCTGGCAGGCTACAGTCCATGGGGTTGCAAAGAGTCGGGTGCAACTGAGCATGCACGCACTCTGTGGCAGACTCTGCTCTAAGATGTTTGACAAACATCAATAAATGACGCAGATTTTCTAGTAGGGAACAGACAGACAGTAAGCCACACAATCATAAAATAGGCTAAAAAGTACAGTATTAAAAATAGAGCAGGGTAGGGAGAGAGAGTGCCAACAGGAAGGAGGAATTGCTGTCTTACACAAAGGGAGGAAGAATAAAGACTTGGAGGAGGTGGAAAAGTGGAGCTTGGACGTATTTGGGGAAGACAGTTCAGGGAGAGAGAGTAGTGAGTGCAAAGGCCATGGAAGCATGAAGCTGTGGCTAGAGCAAAGCGGTAATGGGATGACTGATAGGAGATGAGATTTAAGAGGTAATGCGCACTTTCCTGGCATTCCAGTGGTTAAGACTCCATGCTTCCAATGTAAGGGGCACGGGTTCAGTCCCTGGTCAGGGAAAGAAGACCCCACATGCTCTGTGGTGTGGCCAAAAGAAAAAGAGGTAATGGGACTAGAAATACAGTGCCTCGTTGGCTTTTGAGGGAGATGGAGAAGCTCTGGAAAGTTTTCAGCAGGGAAATAACATGATCTGACTGTTTTATGAGTCACTCTGGATACTGTGTCAAACACCAAGCGTATGGGATCAGGGCAAAGGTGGAAGCAGGGAGAAGAGAAAAGCAGATTCTGCCATTCCACTGACAATTTCACTGATTAGCCAATGGGGAAAGGACAAGACCCTTCACACCTGAGTAGGATGTGTGAGAACACGGGTATCACCATTTGATTCAGGGTCTGTATGGCTCATACACTTCCCACTGGGGGAGTGACTCCTAGGTCCCACTCTGGGAAGAGTGCTGTGCAAATATTCGAAGCTTCCTGCCTTCCCAGGGTTGGTCTCAGCCACTGGGAGTGACTGTGAATATGGAGCCACTGCAGATACAAGGCACAAATTCTAGGGCTCACTAGTAGTAAGTAGTAGTTTCTGCTTACTCACTGGCAAATCTACAAATAACTTGAGGTGGATCCTGGAACCCACAATATAGGGCAAAGAGCAAAGGAGGTACCTGGGACAAACTATTGTTTGCACTAGCTAGCTTGTTATTGGATTCCCTTTGCCCTGCAAATAGGATTTCACCGGAGGCGATTCTCTGAACACAAGTCTTCACCACTTGCCCTCCTTCCTCTTAGCTGAGAGTACACCAACAGCCATACCAGAAACAGCAACCACTGTGGCCCACAGAGCTGTGCACTCCCTTGATATTGTTCTTCCTCAGTGGATCTCTGTTCACTCTCCCTAATTTTGAGAAAATGCACTTTTCCCTGATAATTATCTAATAAATTCCTTCTAATTTGAGAAAATACATTTTCTCCTTCTCATTGTTACCTAGTAATAAGTTTGGGCCTTCTAAAGGCTGTTAAAGTGCAGAAAAAAGAGGTATAAACATTTAAATCTTTGCCAGTGTGATGGGCACCTAAGCACTGCAACAATTCAGCCCCTCCCTTCCCCATCCAGACATGCTTTCAGAAGCTTGGCTGTGGATAAATCTTCCATTCTCGTTGCTTTCTGAGTTCACTACTTCTCCATCATATTTCCTCTATCCAACAATTTTTGCTAAAATGTTTTTGGAAAAATAGAGGTCATCCAAATAAATATGATTCATAATACATGCCCATGAAATGGAAAAAAAAAAAAAAAAAGCTGTCCTTTTAGATGGTAATGAATTTGGGCAAAGAAATTCTTATTTATTGAGCACTTAACTATAAACTAGGGACAATGAGGGATGCAAATATTATTTAGACACAAATCCTGCCTCCAAGGAACTTAATGTCTATTTGGCAGGGGAAAAGAAAAAGTATATATGTACAAAAAGTATCAAATGATATAAAATGCCATGAGAAGTGTACGGATAAGACACTGGCAGTTCTGAGAAAGTTTCATACTCTGATTATGAATATGACCAGTTAACACTAACCAGCAGAAGTCATAATAGGAACTACTAAAGTTTGCTGTATTAAGGTCTTTTACATGGCGTATTTCTACTTGCATTAGCCATTTCCAGATCTATACTGTTTTCAGCAGAACATTTGGCAGTCTCTCACTTAACAGATATGATAGCATCATTCTTTTTGCTTCTAATAAAACATCACACAGTTGATCATATATAGAGAGGAAAGAAAAAGGCATATTAATGATTCTAAGTTAGTTTCCTTCTACAACTAAGTTACAAAGACCAAAAGAAACTTGCAAAAAATAATGCCTGCCTATAACGGCAATGGCATTTGGTCAAAAGGAGTGATCTTAAGAAGAGAATCCTAGATCACCATCACCAGAATAAGTCACAAAAGGAGTAGGGTAGTGAGATGAGAATTCAAACACAGAAAGGCATCCTAAAATGATATATAACATGTGACCAATGTACCATATCAGACTGACTGCATGCCAGGTACTGTTCTGAGCCCTCTTTATACAATAGATTGATTTATTTAATCCTTGTAACAACTCTGTGAGATAGGCATTTTATAGCTGAGGAAACTGAGTCATGAAGAGATCAGGTAGTCTGTAAGTGGCCAAGCTAGGATTTGAACCAAGGTAGGCTGTATTCTTAGCCACTTCTCCATGGAGTTTGAATTTAATGTGAATGGTCATCCTTTCCCCACAGACTGTCATTTTCATGCAGGCTAACCACTCCTTCTTTCTCTCCACATGTGACCAAATTTGGTTCAGATGGTAAAGAATCTGCCTGCAATGAGGGAGACCTGGGTTCGATCCCTGGGTTGGGAAGATTCCCTGGAGGAGGGCATGGCAACCCACTCCAGTATTCTTGCCTGGAGAATCCCATGGACAAAGGATCCTGGCGGGCTACGGTCCATAGGGTCGCAAAGAGTCAGACACGACTGAAGCAACTGAGCACACACTCTGAGAACAAACTAGCCCACGGAGCTGAGATCTCCTCTGCATCAGCATGCTGCAGCTTTTGCCTTTTATAATCTAATGAAATTCCAAGGTAAATTCTCAACCACTGCGTTCTTCCCTGGGAAAATAGTAAGATCATCTGCACATAGAAATATATCATGATTATTAGCTAGAAGAATAAAAACAACAACAATAACAACAAAAAACCCATCAGGCCATTGAATTTTCTGTTAATAATAAGCTGAAGTGCCCCACTGAATTTTCTGTGTCACCAAATTCTCCCAGTTGTAGTTACACAAAGACAACTTTGTCTTGAGATGGCTACTAAGAAGATGGGCCTAATCTTGGCAAGGGCTCGGTGTACCGAGAACCATGTTATTATTTTTGAAAATAAATGACAGCAAACAAAGAGAAATATTATTTAAGCCGTCTTTTCAAAAGGCACAGTGCTATCATCATCATGGACATGGAATCCCACTTTTGGACACATGAATGTTTTACCTGATCTCAAAAGGCCCAAATACACATTTTCAGAATGGCAATCAAATTGATCTAAGAGAATTAACACCTCAAAAAAATCTTCCTCACTTTATTAAGTACTTCTTTTGTTTTCTTTTGGCATGATATGTAATGCTTTACAAAAATGATTGAGTGAAGACTCAGTGTTCTGAAAGGTAAATACTTTTTATTATAATTTTTACAGGTTGGCATTTCCTTGGTCAGGTGGAGGTGTCTTGTTTCTGTTTCAGGTACACAATGCCACACATTCATTGTACATCCACCTGTTTGCCCATTGGTATGTATAATTAACCCTTGCTCATCCACATGCGGATTATCCATTGTTTCTACAATCCGATTGGTTTTTTTCCCCAGTATACAGAAACTCAAGGAATATGACCAAAATTGACAATTAGCCAAAGCAAAGCACAATCAGGAAGCAAACACTGTGAGCAAATCCCCTTTCATCAACATACTATGGTCTTGGCACTGGGACGTTATGTTCTCAAGAACTACAAACATACAGTATTCCCAAAGACAAATACCATGATTTGAGGCCAGCGATTGTTTTCTTGACTAATGTAAATGGCTGTAATATATGAGCATACATTTTGCACTGCCGAGAATCTGCTGAGACCAAAGGATTGATATTTCCTCAAAATCACAAAGCGTTTTCAGGGTTATATCAGCACTTTGTCTTCTGGTGTCATCTCTCTTAAGCGGCCTTCAGAAAGGTAGAGATTGTTCTTTTGATTTCTAAAATGATCCCACTCTTTAAAACCTGGTAGGGTTTACCAAAAAGAGAAACTATAAACTACAGTCAAGCATTTCTACTATAGTCTCAGTTTTGTTGTTTTGCATTTTACAGATGTATAAACTGTTTATATCTAAACACTCCTACAAATCACTTCTGCATAAACTAACTGCCTAAGATGACAAAATCTCCATATTCACAGTGCAAAAGAATGCTCATATTAAATACCTAAGTTACATAAACTAAGCTGTGGGTTTTTGTTTTTTCTTTTCAGGTGTCCTTTAAACCACTGCAGAAAGTAGATGAAAGCCAGAGTGGAGTGTGGTTGAAGGGCCTGTGCCTTTTGTAATCAGTTTACTTTGGGCTGTACCTAGAGACAACATCTTGAACTCATTCAAATGAGCCATCTATCGCAGTGCACCAGGGGCATTTGAATTACAAAAGTGGGGGTGGGGGGTGAGCCTCAGATTCCTCCAGTTGCCAGTTCACCTGCAATCGTTGGAGGGCATTAAATCCCACATTATTTTAGGGGTTTGGAGCTCACTTGTTTCTTGGCCATTTATTCCTCCAGACACTCTGTACCCTTCTATTTTCGCTGGAAAATTCCTTCCTCGCCCACTTCTCAAGGCAAAAAGAGAGGTTCTGGAAAGAGGGGGGTACGCTGTCTTGAAGGAAAAGATATCCTTTCCCTCTGAGTCCTCTCCCCATACAGATGCTGACAGAGCAGAAGGAGATGCAACTATAAAGAGGCAGAAACCATCAGAACGCAAGCTCAGACTATTTCAGGAGTCTTTTACTGACAAGAGGATTCAGGACCACACACAACAAGTGGCAGGGTGCCATTTCCCCCTAAATCCCAGTATGAGAGGTTTCCAACAACTTGAGGTGGCAGTTGAACAATCGCATATTATCATTGCTATACTATTCTTCTCGGGAGTTTCTAAAAGCCTTCTATCTCATAACCCAAGTCATCCCTGCATTGCCATTATTGACAATCCTTTTCTAGTTGTTCTTTGAAGCAATGACCCTGAGCAGGTGGTTGTTTGGACTAACACAAATGTCTCACAATATTAAATCAGAAAATCAACATCATCATAAGACACAGAGACTGCTCCCAAGAGGAAAAATACATCTTTTAATCGGGCCAATAGCTGAAACGCCCCAATATAACCTTTAACTTGGAATCATTCTGACAAACACTTTTTTAAACTGCATTTATGTATTCAATGTAACTTCACAAACGTTTGGCACACAAACCCTGGGTTCTTACAAAATCTATCCTTTAGCTAAGTCGTATGAATCCCACACTTAAGCCCTCTTCAGAGTAAGTTTTTTTCTAGGATTATGCATCCTCTGGGAAAACCAAATCAGAGTTTCACTTGAACCTCAGGCAAACTTTGAGGAGATCTCCCTCCCCTCAACTTGCACTCCTGCATCCAGTGCTGAAAACTCAGAAGGGACTTGAAATGTAGAAGTGGAAACCTGTCTGAAATAGACAAATACTTCCCTCTAGCAGTCAAAGCTCAATCATTTGGGACGTGATAGATTTTAATCGTCAGATCAAGAGTAGAATTTGGAAAGCAAGTTCATTTTGTAAGAAAATTATTTTATCGGCTTCAATCTTCTAGTCTTTGTTTAAATTACTGAGAACAGGTTCTGTTACTAGTAAATCAGAGAACAGCCTAATCTGAATGCTCTTATCATGTGAGGGGGGAAAAAAAATGAGAGTCATCCTGAACACTAGTCAGAGCAAGTATGAGGACACATGTCCCCCAAAGGACATAGTTCCCTCGCTTTCTATCTTGATTTCATCCTCAGTGTCACCAGCTGTTTTGGGCAAAATTTAGTCTTCAGCAGCACAGGGAGGAATCAAAAATACGCTGGCAATTAAAACTATAGAGATTGGAGTAAAGTGATGATGCCAAATTTTCAATCTTACAAGCTTTTGAAAACTCAAAAACCAAGAAAAACATAACGAATCTTCAAAACTTGATTCATTTTTGGCGTCTGTTCACAAAAGACTCTTGAGCAGATGAATTTAAGGGTAGCCTTGTCAGGTAAAGAAGCGTGACAGAGTCAGACTAGGAGCTTGGTTTTTGTCAGTTTATTTCTTCCTTTAACAAATATTGAAATAATAACACTGGGCAGATTTCTCATTCTCCCTCTGTAATTAAGTCAAAGAGTCCAAAACGGTTTATCAGAACAAGGTGAAGGGTAAGGTAGACAAGAAAGGATATGAAAACCCAAATTCCTTTCTTTCCTTCCTCCTGTTTCCATTTTGGACTGGGTTAGTTTTGTTTCCCTCCAAGATTTCAGATCATCAATCTGACAAGGATTATTGTTTAATAGTCCGCCAGGCTCCTCTGACCATTGAATTCTCCAGACAAGAATATTGAAGTGGGTAACCATTCTTTTCTCTAGGGAATCTTTCTGACCCAGGAATCGAACCTGGGTTTCCTGCATTGCAGACAGACTCTACCATCTGAGCTATGCTGAACAGCAATACAAAATCCTGCAAAATGCTATCTCATCACCTTGAATGGGTACTTGGCTTTGTCTAGAGATTGTGTTTTATGCTGTTGAAAATCTTTTACCTTTTAGAATCGGCACCTGCAACTCTCAAATGCACTTGGTCTAAATTGCAACTGTGCTTAAATCTGTGGCAACCTCTTCACATTTATGCTTTACTTTGCCCTAAAAAATTCTTGTGACTCCAGCATTACAAGTTTTAAAGAACACATTTCTAATCTATATTCATACTAAAGAACACTGGGTGAGCCATTAGAATGTGCTACATCAGTACAGTACAAATCAGTACGGCAAAAATCAGCACGGCCTATGAGTAAAGTACCTTGAGGACACAATCTTAGATAAGCCTCAAGAAAGAAGACACATCCCTAAATGCCTTGGGACAGTACCCAAGAGTAGATGAACTTTTACCTTAATAAAAAATGAATCACTATTTGAAAAATTCCACTTCATTTATTTTATCTGATTTCTTAAATATCCAGTGGCGGATGTGTCAGCTGTCATAGTTCATCAGCCCTAGACTTTTATGCAGATTGAATTTTTAACTTTAAACAACTAAGCCTGTGGTCAGTGTTACCTTGGGAGGTAAATGACTCCAAGAAGATATTCCCCTCATATCCTCCCCCAACACACATACCCCCAGTAACCGTCCCCTCTTTACCACTCACTGTGAGATGCCTGTCATAAAAGTTTTCTCAATCTCACTTTAATAATCTGAGTCTAAAAAGTCACCTGTGCCTCTGGACAGCCCAATCATAAGCTTTCAAGAGCAGGGGGCAGGGGCGGGGGATTATTTATTGTATGGAAAAGGTTTCATCACCAGAGGAAACGATGGGGCTGACTGTATATAATTTTCTGCTTTTCCAGAAGCTGATGCTTTTAAAATCTTATTATAAACCATTTCTTTCCCATTAAATATGCCAGAGTCGGAAGGGGGAAGGTAGAATAAGGGGAGATAAGGTCTAAAGAGAGAGGAAAACAAAATTTCAAAACTTGGACCCACAGGTAAGATTAAGAGACAGTAGTTAGAAAGAGTGCCAAAAACGACCTTACCTTTGCGATGTATTTGCAGTCGCCACTTCTGAAATTAACACCATTAAGAGCGCGGCAGCGACTGACACAGCTAGGAAGTAACCTACAACATCTTCTCGGCCTCCCTCTTTTTAATGTAAAACCAAAATAAGGAGTGTCCAGCGAGTCCCTACCGCGCCGCTTAAAGCCACAGATCGTTTCAGGCTTCACTCCCAGGCTCTGGGAATTCCAGTTTGTCAGAATCTCTTAACCTTGGAAACCCGCAGGAGAGAAACTCTCTCCGAGGACAACTCCCCGAGCCCCAACTTCTCACTGTCCCAAACTGCACATTCCAAAGTGAGAAGCCGGCGCGATAACCAGAAGGCAGTTCTCTCGGGGCTAAATTCCTGGCGGGAGCGAGAACTCGAAAGCGCGGCGAGTTCCCCGGGCAGAGCGGCGCCGGGCCCGCACCAGGGGGAGATCTGCGGCCCCGGGAGCCCCGCGTGCGTCCGGCGCTGCGCGCGAGGAGCGCTCGAGCCTCAGCTCCGGCTCTTCCCTGTTCCCTCCTCCCGCTTCTGCCCTCCCCCATCCGAGGCCGTTCGCCTCACAGTAGCAAGGTTGTCTCTCGTCTACTCCCTTCCCTTAAACTCACCAAACCAGATTTTTACTCCCAACACCGGCAACTTCCCGTAAATCTGCTCTGAAATTTTATCCTGCTCGCTGAGCCTCCGCTGGCTGAAGGCCAGTGCAACATTCCTGTTGTTTTAGGAGCGCAGATACCTTTGCTGAAGGTTGGGGGAAAACAAAACAAAACAAAACAAATCTGCCTTGATGGGGAAGAGACGTGGGGACTTCACCACACAGACTTGTCGCTCCCCGCTCAAAAAGTCACATCCATTTTAGACAGCCAAGAAATAGCCCCAGCAGTGGCACCTGCTCCACCTGAGGACATCTGCCCGAAATCAGACGTCTGGCCCCCCCGCTTTGGGCGGTTGAGGGAAACCAAGCAGAACCACGTTTGAGGAATAAGGAACCAGCTGTTGAATCACGAGCCGGTCGGAACACCCCACCCCCGTCCTCCACACCGCCCCCCACCCCGGTAAAGAAGTCGTGTAACCAGGTAGGATCACAGCGAGCTCGGCGGCGGGCCTGGAGGAAGTGGGGGACCTCCCGAGAGTGTCCTTACCTGAGGCAGAGAAGCTCGGACGGGCACGGGAAGGAGCGTCACGCGGACCAAGCCCTGACCTTTGCTGGGGCCTTCACAGCAGGGCCTGGGGCCTGGGCGCTGCTGGTTCAGAAGTGGCTCATTTTAATACGCTCTGACCTAAAGTTACAGCTGGTTTCTAGAAAGGGGCGGGGGGGTGGCGGGGGACACTGCATTTTAAAACAGCAGCCAAGCCCTCCCTTAACCTCGGCCCGATCCTCTGGGGAGCCGGTTCTAACCCCCATCCCAGCCCCATCCTCAAGAAACCCACAATCTGTGCCCCACCCCTTCGCATTACCTGTTTATACAAGAGTTAAGGAGCCTCACGCATTTCAATAGAGCGCTAAGCCTGTTTGTAGGCGCGTAATCGGCCAACAGGAATCGAATTCTGTGACTAAACAAACTAGAAGAGGAAGCAGGCACCACCAGGAACCTAAAACGGAGTTGTGATTTCGGGTTGCAGTGTCATTCAACTGAGGGGAGGAAAAAAAAGTGCTGCTTCTCATTGGGTTGCTTTAGTGAAGGAATAGTTCAAATCTTTTTTTTTTTTTTTTTTTTGCGGGTTAAATGAGTTAATACATACAAAAAGGTTAGAACAGTGCTTGGCACGCTGTGTTAGTTGCCACTAATGCCAAATAATAATAATTAATTATTATTATTTGTACTATAGCTTTTTTCTGAAGAGGTGGGGTCCTGATCAGAAAAGTGGGCTCTTGAGCCAACACTGCCACTCTCTAGCTGTAGTCATGAACTAGTTTCTTTTTTTTTAAAACCTCTCCCAGCCTCCCTATCCGGAAGATTCTAACGGTGAAATTTCTGCAGTTTACATTCATTGACTATAATGAAAAATAAAGGTCCTGTAAAAATAGTGTTTAAGTGATCTCCATTTCACTTAAAAGGTACAAGATGGACAAGATACATGAAAATAAATTGACCTATACACTCCATGAAGTTCTCTGACAGAGAGGAAACTCACGATCTAGCCATCTACCAGGGAAGTGTACTTCATTCTAATTCGGATTTAGGCACCTAATTTGCTGTCTGACACCGAGAGAGTTACTTATCCTATCCAATGCTGGACAAATAATGGTCATTGCCATTTGAATATCAGTGTGAAACTGGGGGAAATAATTTTTAAGCTCTTCATAAATATTTGAAAGTAATGATTGATGGCTAAGGTGTGCAGTGCTGACACCCTTTTTTCTCCACTTAACTTCACTCTTAAAGAAATCGTAGCCCCTTTACCTGAATGAGGCCTTTAGTACTTTGCTGTGTGCTTTAACCCACTTCATTTTACCCTACAATTCTATCCTATGGAGTACTTCATTCCCGTTTTGCAGATTGAAGGCACTGAGGTCAGTTAGAGCACGTTTTCCGTGAGTGGTGAGGCCGAGATAGTTTTCAGCTCCAGTTAAATCTAAAAGCAGTGTTTGCCACCTTTTGGAAAAATGATTCCTTCAAACCAGCCAAGAATTCTGAAACATTTTAAGTCTCTTTGATTTTTTATCTTCTCTATGGTGCAAGACTTAACAGATCAATTAAATGTTTTCTGAGTTTTAGATTCATTCCTTGTTACTATATAAGCCATGAAGATCCGGCACTGTGACCCCTTCAAGGTTCTCTCACCATATCTAAGATGCCAGGCACAGACAAGCATTCCACAGCCTCAAGACAACTTAAAAACTCTGACTCCACATAGCTCAGATTTTTCTTTTCTTTTCCGTAAGTATCAGGATTGTTACCTTGAGAGCCTCACAGTGTCAGGGACGTTCTGAGTTAAAGAATTCAAGAGGGGACATTCTCAGGCTCACAGATTTTCCCACCTATTTTTCCAGGCTTTTCCATAGGAAGCAATGGGCCAAACCTGGGGAATAATGGCTAGGAATAAGCAAATAAGTTTGAAAGCATGGAGGTCAGTGACTGCAGGTGAACTGGAGCTGGAATCAGGGAAGATGGCCCTTGAGGAAGCCCAACTCCCTGGAAGCAAGTCCTTATGGCAGTCCTCAGTGGTTCACTTTCTCTCAAATGATGCCTGGCACTGCTCCTTCTTTCTCAGTTTTGTACACTGCCACCTATTAAGTGGATATCATTCTTATTCCTAACTACTTCCCACTGCTGTCCCTAGGAACATAGAGAAAATAAAACATTTTTTAAGTGACAGTCTATGGCAAAATAAATATAAATGTTTGTTAGTACTTCTTTGTGGTTGACCTTGATGTCTGTTCTTCGTCTTTACTATTATTATCATTATCATCATGATTATTTTAATTCTCAGGCAAACCCAATGATCCTGGAGCACTTGAGTTCTGCAGACCCTCACCTTTTGCTTTTGTTTTCTTCTTTCCCTTCTGCCTAAAAGGCAGAGGGCTAGAATGAATGCCAATAGCATAGGAATTGTTTCCCTATAGTTCTAAGTTTGAATCTCAATTTTACCTCTTAGTTATGTGCTGCTGAGTAAATTGCTTAGGTGCTCTTGAGCTTCAGTTTGTGGTGGTTGTTCAGTCACTAAGTCATGTCTGACTCTTTGCAACCCCATGGAGAGCTTCAGTTACTTCATTTACAAAATAATAACACCTCCCTCTCTGGATTTGTATAAGAGCTAAATGAGAGGTGAAGTCTCATTATGATTACTGGCACATAGTAGGTACTCCAGAAGTGGTATTGCCTTTGGTACTTGGAAAAAACCTACTCCACGGCTCACAAAGAATTGTCTTTCATATGTTTAAGATCAAATAACACTATTCCCAAGACACCCTCATTAATAGGAGCAATCCTCCAACATTTGCAAAGAACCACAGTATAGGATTTCCCTGGTGGTACAGTGGATAGGAATCCACCTGCCAATGCAGGGGACACAGGTTCCATCCGTGGTCCAGGAAGATTCCATTTGCCTCGGAGCAACTAAACCTGCGAGCTGCAACTACTGAAGCCCATATGCCTAGAGCTTTTGCTCTGCAACGAGGGCCACTGCAATGAGAAGCCTGAGTAGCCTCACCTTCTCACAACAAACAGAAGCCCCTGCTAGCTGCAATTAGAGAAAGCCCAAACAGCAAGGAAGACCCAGCACAACCAAAAATAAATAAATGATTTTTTTTTTTTAAATCACAGTATAATAGTAACAACGCACCTAACATAGACTTTCCAACAGTGATGTCATCTTTGGTCATCAAAACTGTATAAGGTATGCATGAGTAAAGCACAAATCATTTGCATCACTCCATTGCTCATATTAGAACTGAGGTCATCAAGAGTTGCTCCAGGTGCTAGTAAGTAGCAGAGTCAAGGTTTTTTGTTTTGGGTTTCTTTTTAAAACTTCTTTTCACTATTTCCTATAGCTAGAACTATGATTACTCTATTTGTATATCCAGTTAAGGAACAAGATCAAGGAGTTCCAAACAATTATTTTATCTCCCACTTGTGGGGAGAAATCCAGGAAATTCTAGCCAGAGTTTTGAGACACTTCTCACCTTGGAGGCATGGAAACCCACAAAGAACCCCATCAAAGACCCCTATGAGAGTGAGGCATGCTGAATCTATGCAGTACGCTTCCAATTCTATGACAGATAGAAGAGCAGCAAGATAAAGAGCTCGGGCTTGAGGTCGATAAGACCAAACTTTTCATCTTGGCAATTGTGGGGAGCAAGTTACCTAACTCTCTGAGCCTCAGTTTATGGTTGATGGCAACACCTAACTGTGGAGTCATCATGAGGATTAAAAGAGGTAAGTTAAACATAAAAACACAGTGCTCGGGACTTCCCTAGTAGTCCAGGGTTATAACTCTGAACTTCCACTGAAGAGGGTGCAGGCTCGATTCCTGGTCAGGGAACTAAGAGCCCACATGCCATGAAATGTGGCCAAAAAAAAAAAAAAAGCATAGTGCTGGACACAGTCTAAGTTTTCAACACATTAGTTGTTCTTTTTTAAAGACCAAAGACCATGCACTAAAATGGTACATGTTAGGCCTCAATTAGGCATGTAATAAATGCAAAGAGCTTAGAATGATGCCCAGTGATTGCTATATAACTGTTTGCTGTTATTACTGTTATAATTGCTTCCCTATATAACAACTCCTTGTAACAGTGGTTATATGATAAGCAGTTGACTACATATATATATATATATATATATTTTTTTTTTTTTTCTGTTGCACCAGGTCTTAGTTGAGGCATGTGCAATCTAGTTCCCCAACCAGACATTGGAGTCTCAGTCACTGGACCACCAGAGAAGTCCTCAAGCAGTTGACTTTTATGGGGAGGGAGCCTCTAATGTTTATTTCTTATGGGAGCTGAGATCATAAAGTGAAAAAGGCAAATATCTTCTCAATGGATTTACTTTCTGCCAGTTTCCCTCGTTCCACCTAATTTTACCTGAAACAGAAAATTTATTAGTAGATGGGATAAAATCACCAATCAAGCTTACTGTTGAGGCTATGGATATTTTGCCCAACAGAAATTATTCAAAAAAGTAACCCTCTGATGTGGCTTCTCTCATAGATCAGTTAGTAAAGAATCCGCATGCAATGCAGGAGGATTCTAAATTATCAACCCTCTGGTAACTTAGAACATGAAACTCAACCCAGAGAGACCTCTCATCCCCACTTTCCAGTTTCTCATTTCCTCATATGGTGGCCACTAGCTACTCAGTTGTGTCCAACTCTTTGTGACCCCTGGGATTGCAGCCTGCCAGGCTCCTCTGTCCATGGGGATTCTCCAGGCAAGAATACTGGAGTGGGTTGCCATGCCCTTCTCCAGGGGATCTTTCCAACTCAGAGATCAAACCGAGGTCTCTTGCATTACAGGCGGATTCTTTACCGTCTGAGCCACCAGGGAAGCCCTAGCTACTCATAGAAGCCCTTTTTAATGAATCTTTTATTTTTAAATGTTTATATTAAATCCCCACTGGACCTAATGTGTGCAAATTTAAGACATGTTATTTCTGGGCACACTTTAACCCAAAGAATTCAGTGCAGTGATTAATCCTAGAATGCAGTCAGCAGTCCATTGGGTCAAGGGATGAGGGAGGGCAGTATGAACTCCGTCAGAAGGGCGTCTGGGTTTGTGGTTTCCATGCCACACCATAGGAGGGCCCCTAACTGAATTTTAAAAATGTACTGAGTTCACAGAAAAGGGAATTAAGTATAGCAGGGGTTCACTTCGAACATTAATCTCGGAAGCCAAATCCTTCATTTTGAGAAAGGCCTTCAATACAAGGAGTCCCTTGACCTCCGTAGTTCCTGCACAAATAGCTCTGCCAAAGCCTGCCTGCTTAGACTGCAGGCTTTCCCCGACTCACCCACCTGCTGGGATGGAAGGAGGCATGATGGAAATTACAGGCCCTTAAAGGCCCACTCAAGACCAAAACATGGTTTTGTTAGAGCAACAAATGCTGTTAATTCCTTTATATCCCTTTAAGGCTTATTCCCAGAGAAGGTCTCCAGATTTATTTTTATTTTATAGTGGAAAACAACCTCACATAAGAAGCTCAATTGTTCAACAATAACTAATTAAAAATGATTGCCAACATAAAATTACTAACATTTATTAAGTGCTTCCTAGAGTTTTTGCTAGATGCTGTGTTAAACACATCACACATATTAACTATTTAATCCTCACAACAACCCCAGGAGATAGGATAGAATGTTGTTATACCTGTTTTATAGTTGAAGAGACCAATGCACTGGACAGCTGACAATGCTGAGGTCCCACAACTAGAAAGCAGCAGAACTGATTTTTAACCCAGGTGGTCTGGCTCCTGAGCCTATGATCCTAACCACTATACTCTACGGCCTCAAAAAAGATTCTGTATTGTCTACAATTACATTATATATTAAGTGTATGTATCTAGTAGCAGTAGTACCAGTGTAAAGACAGGGCCTGGAACACAGTAGGCACTCAGAAAATGTTTGTTAAATGAATAAGTGAATGTGGATATACATTTGAATATTGTGATATCAATTTGTAGAAGTGGGTGTCAAGGAAGATATGGTTTAGCTCAGCTAGGATCTGAGCTTTAGAGTCACATTGGAGATTGAACACAAAATAAAGTTTTAACTTGACACATTTTACAAGATGACTAATTTACAAGACAGAATTCATTTCAGGTTTAGTCAAATTTATTGATCATAAAAACCACATAAAATAATATGTGCTTTGCTTCTGTGGTTTCTCTACTTAGTATATCCTTGTATACACCTTCCATCCATCCATTACTAGTTTAAACATAGTAGTTACCAATATGTGGAGCCAGATACCTAAGTCTGAATCTTGTCTCTCCTGCTTACCAACTGTATGACTGTGGTCAAATAACCATCTAGGGCCTTTAGGCATCTTACTAGTACCCTCAGCATTAGGATTATTGGGAATTTTCCATGTGCTACTACAAGTAGGGTCCTGGGAAGAGTACCAGAACATTATAAGCCCAATGTAAGTATTTCCTGTTAGGATTCATCATCCAACTGTCTACTTTTTGTTTTAAAAATGCAGTACTTGGATGCAGTCTCAAAAATGACACGATGATCTCTGTTCGTTTCCAAGGCAAACCATTCAATATCACAGTAATCCAAGCCCCGACCAGTAATGCTGAAGAAACTGAAGTTGAATGGTTCTATGAAGACCTACAAGACCTAGAACTAACACCCAAAAAAGATGTCCTCTTCATTACAGGTGACTGCAATGCAAAAGTAGAAAGTCAAGAGCTACCTGGACTAACAGGTAAATTTGGCCTTGGAGTACAAAATGAAGCAAGTCAAAGGCTAACAGAGTTTTGCCAAGAGAACGCACTGGTCATAGCAAACACCCTCTTCCAACAACACAAGAGACAACTCTACACTGGATATCACCAAATGGTCAACACAGAAATCAGACTGATTATATTCTTTGAAGCCAAAGATGGAGAAGCTCTATACAGTCAGCAAAAACTAGACTGAGAGCTAACTGTGGCTCAGATCATGAACTGAGATCAGATCAGATCATTGCCAAATCCAGACTTAAATTGAAGAAAATAGGGAAAACCACTAGACCATTCAGGTATGACCTAAATCAAATCCCTTACAATTATACAGTGGAAGTGAGAAATAGATTCAAGGGATTAGATCTGATAGAGTGCCTGAAGAACTATGGACGGAGGTTCGTGACATTGTACAGGAGGTAGTGATCAAGACTATCCTTAACAAAAAGAAATGCAAAAAGGCAAAATGGTTGTCTGAGGAGGCCTTACAAACAGCTGAGAAAAGAAGAGAAGCTAAAAGCAAAGGAGAAAAGAAAAGACATACCCATTTGAATGCAGAGTTCCAAAGAATAGCAAGGAAAGATAAGAAAGCCTTCCTCAGCAATCAGTGCAAAGAAATAGAGGAAAACAGTAGAATGGGAAAGACTAGAGATCTCTTCAAGAAAATTAGAGATACCAAGGGAACATTTCATGCAAAGATGGACTCAATAAAGGACAGAAATGGTATGGACCTAACAGAAGCAGAAGATATTAAGAAGAGGTGGCAAGAATACACAGAAGAACTACATAAAAAAGATCTTCATGATCCAGATAACCACAATGGTGTGATCACTCACCTAGAGCCAGACATCCTGGAATGTGAAGTCAAGTGGGCCTTAGGAAGAATCACTACGAACAAAGCGAGTGGAGGTGATGGAATTCCAGTTGAGTTACTTCAAATCCTAAAAGATGATGCTGTGAAAGTGCTGCACTCAATATGCCAGCAAATCTGGAAAATGCATCAGTGGCCACAGGACTGGAAATGATCAGTTTTCATTCCAATCCCAAACAAAGGCAATGCCAAAGAATGTTCAAACTACCGCACAATTGCACTCATCTCACATGCTAGTAAAATAATGCTCAAAATTCTCCAAGCCAGGCTTCAACAATACGTGAACCGTGAACTTCCAGATGTTCAAATTGGATTTAGAAAAGGCAGAGGAACCCAGAGATCAAACTGGCAACATCTGCTGGATCATTGAAAAAGCAAGAGAGTTCCAGAAAAACATCTACTTTTGCTTTATTGACTACGCCAAAGCCTTTGACTGTGTGGATCACAACAATTGGAAAATTCTGAAAGAGATGAGAATACCAGACCACCTGAACTGCCTCCTCAGAAATCTGTATGCATGTCAAGAAGCAACAGTTAGAACTGGACATGGAACAACAGACTGGTTCAAAATCAGGAAAGGAGTACATTAGGGCTGCATATCGTCACCCTGCCTATTTAATTTATATGCAGAGTACATCATGTGAAATGCTGGGCTGGATGAAGCACAAGCTGGAATCAAGATTGCCAGGAGAAATATCAATAACCTCAGATATGCAGATGACACCACCCTATGGCAGAAAGCGAAGAAGAACTAAAGAGCCTCTTGATGAAAGTGAAACAGGAGAGTGAAAAAGTTGGCTTAACACTCAACATTCAGAAAACTAAGATCATGGCATCCGGTCCCATCACTTTATGACAAATAGATGGGAAAACAATGGAAACAGTGAGAGACTTTATTTTGGGGGGCTCCAAAATCACTGCAGATGGTGACTGCAGTCATGAAATTAAAAGATGCTTGCTCCTTGGAAGATAAGCTATGACCAATCTAGACAGCATATTACAAAGCAGAGACATTACTTTACCAACAAAGGTCCATCTAGTCAAAGCTATGCTTTTTCCAGTAGTCATGTATGGATATGAGAGTTGGACTATAAAGAAAGCTGAGCGCCGAAGAATTGATGCTTTTGAAGTGTGGTGTTGGAGAAGACTCTTGAGAGTCCCTTGGATTGCAAGGAGATCCAACGAGTCCATCCTAAAGGAGATCGGTCCTGGGTTTTCATTGGAGGGCCTGTTGAGGCTGAAAACTCCAATACTTTGGCCACCTGATGCAAAGAGCTGACTCATTGGAAAAGACCCTGATGCTGGGAAAGACTGAAGGTGGGAGGAGAAGGGCTTGACAGAGGATAAGATGGTTGGATGGCATCACAGACTCAGTGGACATGAGTTTGAGTGATCTCTGGGAGTTGGTGATGGACAAGGAGGCCTAGCGTGCTGCAATCCATGGGGTCGCAAAGAGTCGGACACGACTGAGCAACTAAACTGAACTGAACTGCACCAATATTTATCGAGCATCTACCATGTGTCAGGTAGATCATGTGTCTGTACATCATGCTGAATATAGAAAAATAAATGAGATACAGTCCCTATTTTCAAGGGATGTAGGTTCTATGGCAACAGACGAGACATCCAATGGCCTTACAGTGTATGAGCCCAAGAAGTTCATGGCAGTTTAACTTAAGCTTAAGGAGTCCACCTAGGAGAGATGATGTCAGAATTGAGAAGTCTGAAGTTTGCTTAAGAGCTGGCCAGGTGGAAAGATGTATTTATTTTTAACCGGACAAGAGAGATGGTGGATTCAGGAGTGTGAGACAAGGAGCTCTCTATAGCTAGAGGGTTAGATGGCAGTAATGTAAAATGAAATTGAGAGACAGACCAGTTCATGAGAATCATCTGTTATGCTAAGGAGTTTCAGAAGGGCTTTGAATAGGGGGTGCAGAGATCAGATTGGCAAACCTGTGAGAGGATATAGTAGAGGCAAAGTAGATGGAGAAGAGGGGATTAAGGATATATTTAGAAGATAAGAGTCATGGGGCTTAGTGACTGATCAGATATTGAGGGTGAAATAGATACAAAAAGGTTTGGAGTAGAGACAATCACTCATTCCATAAACATTTGTTGAACACCGTGTGCCAAGCACTGTTCTAGAACTTGGGAAAATAGCAGTGAACAAAGCAGGCACCACCAAATATTGTCCTCATGGAGTTTACATTCTGACTGGGAAAGACAGACAAAAATAAATGTGCAAATAAATAAAAATATACAGCAGGTTTAATGATGATAAGTACTACGAAGAAAAATAAAGCAGGAAAGTAGGGAAAGGAGGAGTAAAGCAGGAAAGGAATATAAAGCTGAGGTAGGTTGCAATATTTCAAAGGTGGTCAGAGAAGGACTCTCTGAAAAAGGTGACATTGAGAGGGATGAAGATGGTGAGGGACAGCGCAACTCAATGCCCAGAGGCAGTGTACTCCAGGCAGAGCAAGAGCTGGTGGTGGTTTAGTCACTCAGTCACCTCCGACTCTTTGTGACCCCATGGACTGTAGTCCTCCAGGCTCCTCTGACCATGGGATTTTCCAGGCAAGAATACTGAGTGGGTTGTCATTTCCTTCTCCAGGGGACCTTCCTACCCAAGGATCAAAGCTGGGTCTCCTGCATTGCAGATGGATTCTTTACCAACTGAGCCAGAATGTTGTGGATCAATTCGAGAACATCTGGAGGGCTGGTACAGCTAGAATGGAGAGATGGAAGGAGAAAATGATAGGAAATGAGGTAGGAGTCTAATGGGGCCATGAGACCTCCCATAGTGTTGGGAGGACAAGAAGAGGACAAGAGACAGGATCTCTGTCCCAATCAAGGGAGAAGAGTCCATGGAGAAGGCTACAAAGAAAGTATTTGCCCAGGAAAGAATGAGATCCAAGAAAGAAGGCATGTTCATGAAGTCAAGTGAGGCAAGGGTTAAATGAAATAAAGATGGAAAACGATCATTTTGTTTAGCAACCAGGAGATAACTGGTGACCTTGACAAGGGTGCTTTCGGTGGAGTGGTAAAGCTGGGTGGTGAAGGAGTGTAGATAGCAGGTGTGGATAACCCTCTCAGATAACTGGTCTTGAAATGAAGAACAGTGGTAGGATAATAGCCAGAGGATCAAAGGAAAACTTGCTTTTTGAGAGGAGAAAGGCCTCGAAATGTCTATAAGCTGAAGAAAAAAACTAGTCAGATGGAACTGGGTATCCTAGACACACAGGACAAGTCATTAATTCATTCATTTGTTCAACAAGTATTTATTGAGTACCAAGAACTTGTTGTTGTTCAGTTGCTTAGTTGTGTCCGACTCTTTGCGACCCCATGGACTGTAGCATGCCAGGAATTAAGCACTGGGTATACACAGATGAATAGAACAAACAGTCCATTTCCTCACTGGAAAGACAGACACATATATAACTATATATAATACAAAGTGAGGAAGGCAATAGAGAGAGATGCAAAATGCCAGGAGAAACCCATTAATTCTGCCTGTGTGGAAAGAGGGGGAAAGTGAAGGAAACTTCTCAGAGGTGGGATTAAAAATAAGAAAATGAAGGGTAGTAGGCATTGTAGTCAGGAGAAGGTCAAAAACAACAGCAAGATGGGGGAGAGGTGGTGAAAGCAATTAACTCCCCGTGTGACCAAAGCCTAAGGGGTGGTGAAGTAGCAAGATCTGCAGACGGTAAGGTGAGTTGGGGCCAGATGGTTCAGAGACTTGAATGGAAAAATGGTCCTTATGCTTATGGGTGCCAAGATATTGAGCAGGAAAATGACATGATTACAGGTGTGTTTTAAGCATAACACAGAGGATGGATTGAAGAGGGAAGAACTTGGGAGTAGAGAAACTAGGAATGAAGATATTGCAATGGTTCAGGTAAGAGATGACAAGGTCCATAGGGCAGTGGCAGTTTAAGAGATGATGCATGTGGTGAATACTGTGAATTATCTCATTCCGCTCTCCTTCCAGTGTACCTTCTTGAAAGGCTGAGAAGCTAAAACCCCCATTTCCCAGACTCCTTCGGTTAAAGTTCCAAATGCAATGTGAGTTCTGACAAACATCCATTTTGTGCAAGATTTGTTAAAAGTGAGGAAGGGGGTAGGTTTCTGGCTGCTTCTGCTGTTTAGTCCAGCCACCACAGTCATAAACACATGTTTCTGTGGCATCACCCCATGGGCTTCTAGGCTTGTGGGTAGAGCACAGAGCACAGGGCACAGGCACTCTTTTTTGCTGGTGTGGATCTAGCAGCCTTTGTTGTGAACATGGCGGTACTAGCTTTCTGATCCCAGAAAGCGGTGTGTCCCAGAACTCAGTAGTTCCAGTGGTGGTGTTCTGACTCTTCACCTTCCTGATTGTGGCAATGCAGCAGCTCCCCTGACAGGCTGGTTCTGCAGTGTTACTGTGGAAGGCTGGCCTCCAGGTCCAGTGGAATGCCTGCTCTTCCAATCACTGTATAAGGACTTGATTGCATATATTAGAGGGCCTCTCTGGTGGCTTAGACAGTAAAAATCTGCCTGCAATGCAGGAGACCCAGGTTCCATCCCTGGGTCAGGAAAATACCTTGGAGAAGGGAATGGCTACCAGCGAGAATGATTTCTATTTACTGCAGTTGAACACTTCCTGATTTGTTGAATAAATAGAATCGAGAGAATTTGATGTCAACTGAAGGCAGTAAGGAAGAAGGACGGGGGTGGCAGTGAGAAAAAGAGAGGAGGCAACTGCTTCCAAGGTTTCTAGCTTCTTGTGGCCATCCATCAAAATAGGGATTCACAGAGAGAACTGGAGACTTGTGGATAGGAGAGTGGGGCATCTAATGAGTTGTCAGGAACAAGTTCTCTGCAGCATCCAGCTGTGGGGCAGGCAATTGAAGCTAGGTCATTACTGACTAATAGGGAAGCAGAAGGAGATTTGGTTTCAGAACGTAAGTTTTTATTGTGATACATCACTGACTTACACTTTCCAGTTCAATTATTGAATGAAGAGTCAAATGAAATAACAATGGCAGAGTTAGTGAAATTTATACACATTTACCTGTCTGTTCCCAGGGACATTTTCCCCCTCATATCTTACTATTACAAAAGCTATCATTCTGGTAGTATCTCCTTTCTTAACTTTGGTAACAATAGTGCATTTTTTTCTTTTTAGAATAAGATGCTAGTCTAGCAGCATGTTTCTTTCAGGCCCTAAGTGACACAGTGTTGTTCAAATAAAATGACATTTTAACTTCAGCCTGTTGCTTTCATGATGACAACCTGTCCATGGGCTAGTGACTCGTCATATGACTCCTCCTCTCAAAAATATTGTGTTTCACAAAACGGATGACCAACAAGGACTTACTTTATAGCACATGGAACTCTACTCAATGTTATATGCCAGCCTGGATCAGATAGGGGTTTAGGAGGAGAATGGATACATGTATATGTATGGCTGAGTCCCTTTGCTGTTCACCTGAAACTACCACAACATTGTTAACTGGCTATATCCCAATACAAAATAAAAAGTTTAAAGTGTGGGAAAAAAATGAAAAATAAGATATTGTATTTCATTGTGGAGATTATAGTAAACCTGGACAAGTAGTAAGAGTTCCTTTTTCTTTATTCTTATTTACTTTTTTTTTTAGCATCTGATTCCATTTATTATCAGCACAGTGACCATGTTCCTAAGGTTGTAGGCAGTAGGAAGGTAAACAAACCTCAGTTCAGCTTCCTTAACTCTTTGGACAAATAATAACCTGACACTGCAACTTGAGATGGGAGCATGTGCTTTCTGATTTTATAACAAAATTCTGGTATTTACAAAGTTGTCATTAAGTATATACCTAATGATATGTGTACATTTGTTAATGGACATGAGGATTGGAGGAGGAGGTAGAAGTAGAAACATTTGCAATCTGTTGTAAATATTAGCACCTATTTTTTAAAAAACAAAAAAGACCCTTGGTAAGATTTCAAGACACATTTGAATATGCCTTTATTGTAGCATTGGTGACATTTGGTTATAGTTAATTAAATGCAAATATCTCTGCTCAACTGGCTTATGAGCCCGTCCTGCGAGTGCAGAAACTATCTTATTGAGCTATGTTTTCCCCCATTCCAACTAGAGGTCCACATGGTGGGCACTCAAGGAATGCTTAATGAGTGATGGAAGGAAGTTTCTAAACAGGAGGTCAAGGGACAGTGTTTTAATACTGGCTTGAACTGAAGCTTGGCTTTAGTTTCCTCAGCTATGAAATGAGTTTCCAGGTCATAAGTTCTGTTATTTCCTTGAGGGGCTTCTTAACCATAAAATTTCTTGATCTCTAATGGAAAAGGATAAAGAATCTCCTTCCTAAAATGTTTGAAGTATCACTGTTTAATAGGTTCAGTTTGGTTGTGTCCTTGGCAGAGCCATGGATTGCATAACCTCTAGAGGTTCTCTTGGGATTCTGAGTGGTGGGATTCTATTAACTCTCCTCTTCTTTGAGATCTGCGTCAGAATTACTGGGCATGGAGCCCCTTCCAGAAACAATTTAGCTACTGAATTGTTTCTATTTTCCTCTTGTTTACCATCAGAATATTTCCCCTTTCCATGGGGATTTTCTAAAAAGGTCACACAGCCACCTCAGAAAACCATCCTCTTGTTGAATGACAATGATAGCCTCTTTCTCTGGTTGGCAACCAGAAGCAACTGCTGTCTGATTTAGGGAGAAAGAAAGGGTTAGGACACTTAGTTGGCCAAGGCCAGAGGGAAAGTCCAGCCCCTGGTGATGACATAAAGACTGTGGCAAATGTCTCCATGCAAGTGACGATTAAGCAAAGTTCCACCAAGGCCTTGCTAGAGCAGCCCAGGGGGAGGGGGCATCTTCTGTGACCTGCTTTGGGCTTTTAGAGGAGACCCCAAATACTTCAGAGCGTCCTGCCAACACCACCTTTGCAGTCTAGTTTCAACATGCATACACAAAATAATCTAGTGCCCTTTGGAATCAAGGATAATCCTGCTATAAGTGCAGTTAATAGCTCTGGGTAGAGCTATGAGTATAAACCAATCTACCCTCCATCCATCAATCATTTCCTGAGTACATGCCATGTGCCGGACCCTGCACTAGGTATTGGCCTCAGCATGGTGCATGAAATCAGAGACCATAGATGGATGGTCTGGTTAAGTAAGCATGCACAATTATTATAATAGCACAAGGGCCCTGCTTTGCCTTAGTTCAGAAGAAGGAACAATGAATTCGACCCTGTAAGTGCTGCCGACTTGTCCATCTGGTATGATGGCAAGTCCAGGATCTGGGCGCTGCTTTGCCTTCCCATCTCACAACCTCTCCTGCTTCTGTGGCACTTGGCTCATCTGACCATAGTGCTTGGCTCCCCAGATCCCTCAGTGACACCCATCCCGTTGGGTAAGGATCCAATCCCTTAGCAAGGCATTCTCTTTCTTTTCTTCTTTCTTTCTTTTTGATTGCTCTTGGTCTCCATTGTGGTACATAGGCTCTTCGACACTGCATGGGCTTTTCTCTAGATACAGTGACTGGGGGCTCCACTCTAGTTGTAGGGCAGGGGCTTCCCATTGCAGTGGCTACTCTTGTTGTGGAGTGTGGGCCCTAGGGTGCATAGGCTCTAGGGCTTGCAGGCGGATTCTTAACCACTGGACCACCAAGGAAGTCCTGACTCCCATTTTCTTTTTCAACTCTACCTCTTGCTCCTTCACTAATGGTCCATAATTCATGGACCACTGAGACTTTTCATGTCTCAGTGCCTTTCATGTCTCAGGGTACAAGTACCTGTCCACACTGAAAATTGCTGCATACACCTGTACCTCTAGTTCTGTGGCTCTTCTTTGGCTGTGGGAGCACCCTAGGCAGGGCAAGCCAGAAGTAGAAGTGTCCCTGAAAGCAGCTCCTCCTATTCCAGCTTCTTTGCTCTTTAGTTGAAATAATTCTGAGCCACACGTTATGTTACACTGACTCCCATGGCTGCCCAAAGGAGTTGAGCTCCAATTACCCACAATGGTAACTGTCTCGGTAACACACCCTCCCTTCCACTCCGGTTGCATTCCCCTTTCTCCTACAGCTGTTTCCTGGGGTCATCTCCCAAACTAACTGTTGCATTTAAGTCACTGTCTCTGAACCTACTTCTGCAGGGATCCAAACCAAACAATCTCTCCTTTCTTCTCCACTTTGGCCCTTATGCCACATGTCTCCAGTCAGTTGAGCTCCTCATTCTTGAAGTTCTGTCAGACAATCACCTCTGTGATGCCCTTTTCATCTACCACACTCCACCATCCAGTGTGAGGGCCTCCTTGCCCTGAGATATTTGGCCCATTATACAGACTTCTCTTACAGTGTGTAACACATGGCAGTGACTACATTTAGGTGTATCTGCCTTTGCTCACCAGGGACTATGACGTACTCATCTTGTCAACTCAAGCCTGAGTGCCTGGTATGGAGTAGATGCCCAATACGTATTTGATGGAAGAATACGTGAGCCTTCTGCCATGGTTTCCTGGCTATAATTCCCAGGTACACAGGAAGAAGCTGAAAGCCATGATCCAGACACTGCACTTCTGGACCAAGAGGAATTCTTCCACATCTTGACAGGTGGTTAGGAAACCTTTCCTTGCCCTACTTGTGGGACTGACTCTGATTGTGATCTTATTGCAAAAATAATAATAATAAAAGTAATAGAGTCCTTTCAGTTCAGGGCAAGTCGCCAAGCAGACTTACCCAGTCATTAGGAATCCATGGAATAAATTCCAAAGGTGTGAAAAACCAGTGAGCAGAGAACTGAGGGCTGCTGGAATGGCTACAAGAAAATGGCTGCAGATAAGCCTGAGGCAACTCAAAGATGCCATCCATCTTTAAGAAAGAGGCTATCTTTGTAGTTTTTACCATAGGGTGAAAACCAGCTTTGTAGTAAGCTGTGGGCTGAGTAAATAGCCCAGAAGATGCAATCTTGCAGAGGAATCCAAGACTTTTGATTGAGCAGGCAGCTGGTCTTTAGGGAAGGCTGGTTTCAGCTGAATTTCAGCAATGCTTGGCCTGCAGTGTTATTTTAAAATCTCACTGCCAAGGAAGACCTGTCCCTCTGGACTAACAGGGATTAGATCGAAGGTGCAGGCTGATACCCCACAGTGTTCAACTTCAGACAAACAAAGAGGAATACAAATTCCAGATCCATGAGAAGGAAAGTTGGTCTTCCCTGCTGAGTAGAAATGGAAATGAACTAAGCAGCTTGAAGTGTAAGAAATGGGAGTTGGCACAGGAAAATGACCCCAAGTTCTACCATGTTGCTAGTGGAAATCAGGAGAGAACCAAGGAGGATTTGAAGAGGGGCAGTAGAGGCACTGAGGAGGCAAGGGAAGAAAGAATATGAGCATTATTTAAGGGCTGTTATATGCCAGGCAAGTTTTGTTTACTGTTCAGTAGCTCAGTCGTGTCCGACTCTTTGTGGCCCCATCGACTGTAGCCCGCCAGGCTCCTCTGTCTATGGGATTTCCCAGGCAAGAATACTGGAGTGAGTTGCCATTTCCTTCTCCATGGTATCTTTCCAACCCAGGGATCGAACTGGAGTCTCCCACGTTGCAGGTGGATTCCTTACTGCTGAGCAACCAGGGAAGCCAGACAAGTAGCACTTATTTATTTCTTCTACTGGCCCTTAGAGCTATTATCACAGCCATAAACAGATGGAAAAAAAAATAGAATCCTAGAGAGGTCAAATGACTCACCCAAGGGGTAAGGGATAAAATTTAGGTTCAAGTGACAAGATGAGTTTGAAAAGAATTCAAACCAAGTTCAAAACACAAGATGACCATCACTGTTTGATTTAGGTGATGTGCTCAGGACTCAAAATTCAAAACTGGGCACATGTTTTTTCCTCCTCTGTGCATTTATTCATTCACTGCCTTTGGGTGCCCTGTGAGGTAGGCACTATGAATGTGGGAGAAATAAGGAGGAAATGATCTTTTAGAGGATCAAGTTTAAAGAGGCCTCACTCCTGGAACATCTCCAAATTTGGGTTTAGCAATGTATTTGGCTTGGGTAGGAAGGAAGGAAGGGAAAAAGGAGGGGAGGGAGAGAGGAAGGGAGGGAGAAAGAGAGAGAGAGGCTGCAAGCATAGAATTTAAATTTTCATACTTCCTAATGTTGGTTATGACCATAGGGAGACACTGAAATAACACAGGATTGGCAAGTACTGCCCTACTTTCAATTCTGCCCAAAGCAGGAAGGCTTAGGTAAGTCACGAGAAAGCCTCTTGTTACCACCCTAAGACCAGAACAAAAGTGCTGGGAGGAGACTCCCGTCCTGACAGCATGATTTCCAAAGAAGCTGTGCTGGCCTTATGACTGTGATGTCTCGAGTGTCACAACTGTGTAACCAGCTGATATTTTAAATGATCATCAAACCAAGTACCTAGGATTATGAAGATAATGTACATTAGTTTTAGTAAAAGAGTAGAGGAGAGATAATACTCATTGAAGAGCAAAGAGAAGAAGAAAGAAATGTGGACTGGGATCCTGGACCTGTGGGTTCTAGCTCTGGCTCCTTCGCTGGTTTAAACTTCCTGTGCTAACTGACTTTTCTCTGCTTTCATCAAGGAGCTGCGCTAGATGACATGGAAGAGAGCTTCTAGCTCCAAAGATCTAAGGGAACATTTGGAGATGCTGAAAGATGGTAGGCACCTGAGTGTAATTTGGAGGTATTTGGCTATGAGTCAGAAACAAATCCAGGGACTATTTTTATTGCTCTTTACTTCAAATTTCCTAATTTGGGTTCTACTAAATGAGAGAGAGAGAGGAGGAGGGAGGGAGAGACAGAGAAATAGAGGGGAGAGAGAAGGGGAGGAGAACTATGAAGAGGTAAAGGGAGGAGTTCCTAGCAACCCAGTGTTTAGGACTTTGTGCTTTAACTGCTGAGGGCCAGGGTTCAATCCCTGGTTGGGGAACTAAGATCCCAGAAGCCCCATGGCCAAAAACAAGGGGGAAAAAAAGAAATAAAGAGGAAAAAAGTAAAATAACAAATAAAAAACAACAAGTACATTTTTAATGAGTTTAATAACAAAGCTAGGCACTTTTAGTATACTAAAGCAGGTCTTTGAGTGGCAATGTCACACTGTGGAAAGAACACAAGTTTTGAATCCAAAGCCTTACATTTGAATCATAGCTTTATCACTTATGGCTTAAACAACTCTGAATAAATCTCTATTTCTTTGAGCCTCAATTTTCCTCATGTAGAAAAGGAGAATAATGATAACAATAGTAGTAATAGCTACTATTTACTGAATGGTTTATGTGCCAAGCACTGAACTAGGCTCTTTGTATTATGTCTCCAAATCCACCCAAAACTGTATAAATTGGGCATTATTATTGCCATTTTATAGATAAGGACATTGAGACTAACCGAATCTAAGGGCAGAGCTGGGATTCTGACCCAGTTTGGTAAAACTCTGAAGCTTATTCTCTCATCTACAGTCCTACACTTCCCCGAAGGACAATAACATATATCAAATAAATTACTATTTTGAAAGATACTTTGTGAATGGCAATGTGGAAGTATTCTTGTTGTTGTTCAGTCACTCAGTCCTGTCCAACTCTTTGTGACCCCATGGACTGCAGCATGCCAGGCTTCCCTGTCCTTCACTCTCTCTCAGAGTTTGCTCAAACTTGAGAGCAAACTCATCATTGAGTCAATGATGTCATCCAACCATCTCATCCTCTGTCACCCTCTTTTCCTCTGGCCCTCAATCTTTCCCAGCATCAATGTCTTTTCCAGTGAGTCAGTGGTGTAGAAGTATTCTACACAATATTCATTATCAATACAACAATGATAATGCAGTAGTAACAACAATAATATCAGTGAATTTTTAAATGTTCGTAATCAAAGTGAGTATCCAATAGGAATGCGTATGGTTTTATTTGAATGTCTAATCAAACAGCAACTAGATGATGTCTCCAAGTTAATCAAACTCTAAGAGCTTCCCTCATCAGGTTTCATCACTGAATGCCTAAGCTTCTGGGTTCAGAAAAAAAGTCTGCTGGGTAGACATGTTATTTGAGAAATGGTGCAGAGAAGATACAGAGCAAAGTGAAACCTCTTTGCGTTGTGCAGTTTTATCACTGAAAGTGCCATCTGGCCAAGCAGATCAGAAAATAACTAGAGATCACCAGCTGGTAAATTTTACCTTTAAAAAAAACAAGCAAAAGACTCAGTAATCTCTCAGTGCTGTAATCCTGGACTGTCATCAGTAAAATAGGTGGCAAACTGTCTCTATGAGTCATCAAGGCCAACAAAGAATCTCTCTGGCCTTTTAGAACTGGACCATGTGAACTTGAAATTGAACCTTAGTGCAGAGGAATGGTGCATAGCTCCTTCAGAAGAGGATGTGGGAAACCAGATGACTCAAGCAGGTGGCACGGTTGACCTAAGAGTCTTGTTTCCACTCAAGTATCAATGTCTGTCTGAGGAACCCTCCTCCCTACCTGCTAATTTGATTTCTTCAGTTCCCTTAAAAAGTCCTGGCACCTTTCAAACCTGTTAGAGACAGATATAGAATGTTAAATGTGAAGCAGACCTTAGATTTCATCTGGTCAAATGTTCTCATTTCACAGGTGAGAAAACAAAGGCTCAGAGAGGTAACGCCTAAAGGCCCCAAAGCGTGTCAGCAACACCAGAAGATCACCAATCTTCAGCTTTCCATACGGTTTTCCCAGGATCTGCTGCTGCCTCACCCATCCCTCATCCTTCAGCGCTTTCACACTGCCTGTGACACGCACACACTCAAATATCACTCATGTATGCACTAAGGTCTCCAGAAAGATAATAATCCCAGAGTGTTATTCACAGGAAGTGGATAGTACACTTCCTTTATGCACTTTATACATATGAATGCATTAATCCTTACAATAACCCTGGAGGTAGGTACTACTATTATCCCTACAGAGACATGAGTTTGAGCAAGCTCCTGGAGTTGGTGATAGACAGGGAGGCCTGGTGTCCTGCAATCCATGGGATTGCAAAAAGTCGTATACGACTGAGTTACTGAACTGAACTGAATGGTTGCACAGTGTTATAAATGGGCTTCCCTGGTAGGTCAATTGATAAAGAATACGCCTGCAATGCAAGAGACTGGGGTTCGATCCCTGTGCTGGGAAGATCCCCTGGAGAAGGAAATGGCAACCCACTCCAGTATTCTTGCCTAGAAACTTCCATGAACAAAGGAACTTGGCAGGCTACAGCCCATGGAGTCATAAGAGTTGAACACGACTGAGTGACTAAACTAAAACCCAACCTGATGCCACTGAATTGTACATTTTAAAATGATACATTTTATAATGGTTAAAATGGTACATTTTATAATATGTATATTTTACTCCCCAAAAAGGTTTTGAAGACCTTTTGGCAGTGACAGACAATAGTGGGGCAGTGTTTTCCAAGACTACAAGAAGCATATTTGAGTCTGGAACCTAAGCATCTTAGTATAACTCAGCAAACATTTATTGTCACCTATTATATTTAAGGTTCTATGCAAGTTATGTCAGGGTATATAAAAATAATAAAGCCATAGTTTTCATTCTCAAAGAATAACTGGGAGGCAGCTTGGCTGATGAAAACACAAAGTCAAGAGAAGGAGCTGGGAATTCCCTAGAGATCCAGTGGTTAAGACTCTGTATTCTCATGCCAAGGGCCCAGGTTCAACCCCTGGTTGGGGAACTAAGATCCCACAAACTGCTCAGCAAGGACAAAAAAAAAAAAGGAGGAGCTGCTTTTTATTGAATCATGACACTCTTAGCACAGCCACAGCAGCTGGCCTATAGTAGGAGTTTAATCAATGTCAGCTATTATTATTACTATTATTTGACTCTTCTGAGACTTATTTTCCTCTTTGGTAAAACTGTTGTTTAGTTGCTAAGTTGTTTCTGACTCTTCTGCAATCCCACGGACTGTAGCCCACCAGGCTCCTCTGTCCGTGGGATTTCCCAGGCAAGAATACCGGAGTAGGTCACCATTTCCTTTTCCAGGGGATCTTCCCAGCCCAGGGATTGAACCTACATGTCTTACTTTGCAGGCAGATTCTTTACCACTGAGCCACCTGGGAAGCCAGGTAAACCAGAGGCTTGAATTAGATAATCCGCAGACTATAACAGCAATAGGGATGGTCTTCTGTCTGTTCGGTAGGTGAGTAAAGCAAGGCAAGACATTCTAGAAGGACTGTTCTCACAGAATGAGAAAATAGAAGCCTGGACGACAACGTGTGGGCTTCGTTTTGAAGTAACAGGCTTATGAGTTCTTCTGTGCCTGGGGCCACATGATCAGCAGTGCTGGAGTTGCCTTGTCCTGGTTCTCACAGCTGCTGAGCCAGTTGTTAAACTTTCAAGGGCTTCCCTGGTGGCTCAGTGGTAAAGAATCTGCCTGCAATGCAGGATATGTGGCAGGAGCCATGAGTTCGATCCCTGGGTCAGGAAGAGCCCCTGGAGAGGGAAATGGCAGCCCAGTCCAGTATTCTTGCCTGGGAAATCCCATGAACAGAGGAGCCTGGTGGGATACTGTCCATGAGGTCGCAAAGAGCTGGACACGACGGAGTGACCAAACAACAACAAGTTGTTTAACAGTCACTATTAAAATTACATGACAGCTTTATGTGCTAGGATAGTCATTCAGTCATGTCTGACTCTTTGTGACCCCATGGACTGTAGCCTGCCAGGCTCCTCTGTCCATGGCATTCTCCAGGCAAGAAGACTGGAGTGGGTGGCCATTTCCCCTTCCAAGGGATCTTCCTGATCCAGGGATCGAACCTGGGCCTCCTGCACTGTAGGCAGATTCTTTCCTGTCTGAGCCACCAGGGAAGCCACCAGGGAAATCACATGACATGAACTTACAATTCAGTAAATTCCATTTAAAATGAAGTAACAAACACTCAACACATCATTTCCTAATGATTTCTTTACTTTTGGCCATTGTCTCTGTTTTTTAAGTTATTTACATCAACTTCATTTGAACGGTGGAAAGGGTAAACAACAGCTGTGCTACTGTGTATTCATCTTTTCCCACCTCCTCGTTCAGCGATGTCAGGTGAGTAGCCTGAAATCTGTCAAGGTAGGAGTATTTAACACTGTAGATATCTGCAAACACAACAAATCAGTCTTCATCCTCTCCCAAGGCTGGTTGTTAAACATTTATCAGTGCACCAAGGCTTGAACCAGCATATGCATTTGGACTCTCTGAAAGGACTCAACTATTGCTCTCAGACAGAAGAGCATAGTTATCATCTGACTGCATGTAACTCAGGGACACATGAAGAAACAGGCTATTAGATGTGGCCCTCTTCTCCTCTGTCTCCTTAACCAAAATAAAATAAATAATTCTGAGTGTTTGGCCCACAGCCAAGGAGCCCTCGTGTTCAATTCTTCATCCCTTGCTTGCAAGAGCTAATTACAGTGAGGGGTGTGCAAAGCAACAGTGCTTTGTGTTCCAAGTGAAATAATGGCTTAGTCACCCCTGAGAGTATGAAGTCTCTGTACTTCTCCTCAGTGCAGTGAACACAAATCCCAATCTGTTGGCATGTGACTTTTTCTTTTCCTAAATGAATCAGACTTTGTGAATAGAAATGTAGCCTTCCTCCGCCCACTCTGGTGCAGCCACGCCGGTTAGCATATTTTCTGTTTTTCTAGGTGAATTGACTCACCGATAGTTGTAGAAGCCTGTTGGTTCGCATGTTCAGTTCTGATACTGTCACGGGGAAATGAAATCCTTACTTTGCAAACTCACTGATTACATAGCATAAATTTGATTTTGTTTTTGTGTAGAGAAAATAAAACCCACTCCCAAGATAGAGAACTGAGACCTGGGTCAGAAAGGGAATCTTTTCTCTCCATCTTTCTGGGGCAAAATTAGATCAGTGAGTCAACCTGTTGGAGGTTTCAGTGCTTTCTCTGTGGACCCAGGACACTGCAGGGTGGGTTTGAGCTGCATACCAGGCCATGCCTGGACATATTTTAGGGCCTAAAAAGTATAGCCATCAAGACCCTAAACGTTGACCAACACTGGTGCTCCCTAAACTGTAGCTGATTCAAAATAAGTGTTCCAATAACAATGGAGGGCAATGTAGAATTTTGGATAAGCACATATCTATGACTAGAGCCAGACTGTTTGGGTCTGAATTCCAGCTTTCCCATTTATCAGTTTTGTGACCTTGGGCCAGTCACTTAAAATCTACGTCTCAGTTTCATCATCTGGTAAAAAGGAATAATTAATAATAACTACCCTCATAGGGTTGGTGTGAAGATTAAATACCTTAAAATTTGTAAGATGCTTAGAGAGGGGCTTAGTACATAGTAAGTGCTATATAAATGCTAGTTACAACTAGAACACTGACATGCTTTCTAATTGTTTTTGGATTGAAAATTTTTTAATAGATTACTTGAAGGCAAATTTTTCCTTATTCTTTTTCTTATTTACTTCCAGGTACCTTAAACACACGATTTCACTCTGAGAGACTAGGCAGGTGTCTTGCAGTGCAGTTCCAGAAGCAAATTATCAACCAGTCCTTATGTAGCCTGGGCTTAGAATTCAAAGTACATTCTGGTGGTTAGGAGTCAGGGTTTTAAAGTCAGACACAGAGAACTCTTTTGTGTTTTTGTTTACTTTTTATTTTTAAATAATTGTAGACTTACAGAAAAGTTGCAAAAATATAGGATTCACAACTACCCTTTATCCAGCTTACCCTGATGTTAACATCTTTCATAACTATAGTACAATTATTAAAGCCAGTTAACAAATGTAGAAACAAGTCTGTTAACTAAATTATAAATCTTTTTTTCTTTGTTTGTTTTATTTTTTAAATTATGAAAGTATGATAACACATTTACAGGAGACTTGGAAAATACAGAACAAAGTTACATATAGTTCCACTATATATCATAATTACTTTTGTAAGTAGATGAATTAAGATTTTTTAGTTGGAGTTTGAATATCAAGCTCTCAAATATTAATAGAATGGACAGAAAATAGAAAGATAGTATATCTGAAAAGCACTGTGAACCAATTGAATATAATTAAGTAAATCTTTTTTTGGGGGGCACAGAGAAAACCTAGTTTCACAGTCAAGGATTGAACCCATGACCCCTGCAGTGGAAGTGTGGAGCCTTAACCACTGAACTGCCAGAGAAGTCTCTAAACTATAAATCTTATTCAAATTTCAGCAGTTTTCCACCAAAGCCCAGGATCCAACACAAGATTTTACATTGCATTTAATTCTTGTGTCTTCTTAGTATTCTCCAGTCCATAGCAGTTGCCCAGACTTTGCATTTCTATCCTGACCTTGACACTATAGCTGAGTATTGGCTAATTATTTTATACAATGTCTCACAGTTTGGGTTCATTGGATATTTACTCATGATTCGATTGAAGCTTGCCCTTTTGGTGGGAGGCCCACAGAAATGATGTGTCCTTGTTGTATCAGGCTTTCCCAGGTAGCTCAGTTGGTAAAGAATCCGCCTGCAGTACAGGAAACTCTGGTTTGATTCCTAGGTCAGGAAGATCCACTGGAGAAGGGATAGGCTGCCCACTCCAGTATTCTTGGGCTTCCCTTGTGGCTCAGCTGGTAAAGAAGCCTCCTGCAATGTGGGAGACCTGGGTTTGATCCCTGGGTTGGGAAGATCCCCTGGAGGAGGGAATGGTTAACCACCCACTCCAGTATTTTGGCCTGGAGAATTCCATGGAGTGTATATATAGTCCACAGGGTCACAAAAAGTCAGACACAACTAAGCGACTTTCACTTTCACTGCTGTATCATTTGGGGGGAATAGGAGGTTAATATGTCTTTATTAATGGTGATATTAACTCTGATTACTTGGTTAAGGTTTCTTCATTGCAAAGTTATACACTGTTTTCTAGAATAGAAGACATTGTTAGCAACCTTAGAATAAAGGAAAAAAAATTTTTTTTGGCATGCCAGAGCTTCTGTAACAAACTTTACATTTGCATCCTGCTCTATGAAAGATTTTATACATATTACCCAACATATCAATGAGCTTTATTATTTGAAGTAAAAGAGACAGAACTACCTTATAATTTGAGTAACAGCTCAAATGAAAAATCATTTTGGTTACTTCTATGCAATGCTCATTTGAACTGGGTCTAAAAGCTTTATCATGGAATAACAGACCAATGGAACAATATTGTAAACTTAACATGTATAAAGGAAATTTTGCACTGTCATGAACATGTGAGACAAAGGGAAAAAAAAAACAAACAGTGAGGCCTATGTATTAGGTATGTGCCATGTATAGTCACTAAATGTAAGTAAGTCTTTGGGTGGAAAAAAATTAAGCCAGTGAAAGAGGCTGGAAATCCATATGGAGGAAGGGTAATACTGTAAATGCAAAATATCAGAGCTTGATATTCTGGGCATATGTGGCAATACATAACATAATATTCATAATCAAGCCCATATCATCTTCACACACAGTATAGTTCATTTTCAGAATTCAAGAGCTAGTCCTCTCAGAAGACAGCAGGAGGCTAACCTGACATCATTGCATTAGAAAGTGAAAATGTTAATCACTCGGTTGTGTCCAACTCTATGAGACCCCATGAACTGTAGCCTGCCAGGCTCCTCTGTCCATGGGATTTCCCAGGCAAGAATACTGGAGTAGGTTGCCATTCCCTTCTCCAGGGGATCTTCCCAATCCAGGGATCAAATCTGGGTCTCCTGAATTGCAGGCAAACTCTTTACCATCTGAACCACTAGAGAGGTTACTCTTAAGGAGAACTGTATTACCTTTGCTTTGTTTTCTACCAACAGATTATATGTAGCTTAAGTTAAACACATATTTTATATTAGGAGTAAATAATGAAAAAAATTGAATTATGGCATTTTAAGCTATTGTTCTCTAGTGAAGACTTAGAAGAGAAAGAAAGAATAAATGTGGGGTGATACTAGCTAACACTTGGGTGCTTGCCATATGCTAGGCACATTCACTAACTGCAAGTGTTAAATAATCTAATTTTCATAACAATTCTATAGTATATTTACCATTATCATCACCTCCATTTTACACATGAAGAAACAGGTACAGAGAACCTAGATAACTTGACCAACATCACACAGCTAGTTAAGTGTCAAATTGGGGTTTGAACCTTCAAGGTTGCTCTAGGGTACTGAAGTTCTCGTCTGCCACAAAGCATGGTACCTCAAAAGGCTAATAACCTTTGAGATTCATACAATTTTCTTCTTCTAATACTATGTATCCAATATATGTATTTAAAATATCAGTTCAGTTCAGTCACTCAGTTATGTCCAACTCGTTGCAATCCCATGGACTGCAGCACACCAGGCCTCCCTGTCCATCACCTGGAGCTTGCTCAAACTCATGTCCATCAAGTCAGTGATACCATCCAACCATCTCTTCTTCTGTCGATCCCTTCTCCTCCTGCCTTCAGTCTTTCCCAGCATCAGGGTCTTTTCCAATGAGTCCTTCTTCACATCAGGTGGCCAAAGTATTGGAGCTTCAGCTTCAGCATCAGTCCTTCCAATGAATATTCAGGACTGATTTCCTATAGGATTGACTGGTTTGATCTCCTTACAGTCCAAGGGACTCTCAAGAGTCTTCTCTAACACCACAGTTCAAAAGCATCAATTCTTCGGCGTTCAGCTTTCTTTATGGTCCAACTCTCACATCCATACATGACTACTGGAAAAACCATAGCTTTGACTAGATGGACCTGTGTTGGCAAAGTGATGTTTCTGCTTTTTAATATGCTGTCTAGGTTGGTCATAGCTAGTTATATATTTAAAATATACTGTATATAATTTTTAATATACCACAAATTGAATAATATATATATATTCTATCTCTTCAATATGTGACAAATCAGTATTTCTGGCATTTGTTTTTTCCCTTTTTACTCCTTTCAACACCACTGCATCTCTATACACTCTAAACCACAGAAATGAGTACTCCATCATATATCCAGGCCTAGATTGTTTTCTAACTGGCTTATGAGTTGGGAAGTTCTATGGAGACAAGGATCAAGTCCTGGATGTACAGCTCATTCCTCATAGGACACTAGGACAGAATTAATCTTAAGAGCTAATGTTTATGGATCACCTCATTTGTGTCTGGCAATAGTCTAAATTTTTCAGAGTCATACTCTCATTTCTCAGAACTGCCTCTGAGGCATATGTCATTATTACCCTCATTTCACATGTGGGGAAACTAAAGTTAAGTGACTATCCCTAGTCAGCCAGCTAGTGAAGGGCAAATCCAAGATTTCAACCAAAGCATGTCCAACCCCAAAATTGCTGACTCAACCGTTAGTATATGCTACATGCTGGCTGGTGCTAAATACATGGCAAATACTCAGTAAATGCTTGTTGACTGATTCACTGATTGATGCGTCATTTGTTTACTCTTTTTTTTTGGCTGTGCTGGGTTTTGGTTGCTGCTCTGGCTTTTCTGTAGTTGTGGAGAGTAGATGTTACACTCTAGTTGCAGTGCTCAGGCTTCTCACTGTGGTGGCTTCACTCGTTGCAGAGCATGGGCTCTAGGGTATGCCAGCTTCAATAGTTGCAGCACGTGGGCTCAGTTGCAGCACTGTGGCTCTTGGGCTGTAGAGTACAGGATCAATAGTTGTGGTGCCTGGGCTTAGTTGCTCCACAGCATGTGGGATCTTCTCAGACCAGGGATCAAACCTGTGTCTCTTGCTTTGGCGGGTAGACTCTACCACTGAGCCACTAGGGAAACCCTGGTGACTTTTTGATGAAGGAGTAAAGATAAAAAAAAATCAGTAACATGGGGAAAGAGACGGTTAATAACATGAAAGTGGTCAGAAAAATAACTGAGCTGAGAGTTAGTGACCAAGTAGAGATGAATGCTGGGAGTGCAGGGGAGAGGCAGAAAAGACAATGACTGCCTTGGCTGATGTCTTGGTTGGAAGTCACACTGGCCTCGTGCAGAGATTATGCTACTACATCCGTCTGGTGTGACTGGAGACCAGAGATTGCAGTTTCCATCCTGTCTCCCTAAACTCCAATAAACTTATTTTGTTTAGTCTTGGAGCTTCAGTTTCATTCATTATGATGGAATAAACTATGCTCTGGGCCTTGGGAAGATAGAAGTGAACAAAATAGATAAAAATTTCTATCTTCATGAAGCTCATGTTTTAATTGGAGGGATACAAACAACAACATAATAAATAATTATATAATAGCATTAAGGTGGCAAAAATTGTAGAGCAGTGTAAGGGAGACTAGGAGGGGTTGGGGCTGGAGGGGGTGTGGTCAGAATAAATTTTACCTATAGGGTGGCATTTGAGCAATTATTTAAAGGTGGTGAGGTTAAAAGAAAGGAAATACTAAGAATAGTAAGACCCATATTACCAGAATAGAGAAGTTAAGAGTGAATGTTTTACAAGAAAATTACTACTGAGTAGTTGAGTACTTTTATAGAGGAAAAGTAACTTGCAGCTTTCCCATTCTTCCCTGGGAGGTCTGGGAGATGACAAAGCATCTATAACTCAATTTTCATTTCAATTGCTTAAAAATACAATTTCCACCCCAAAGTGGTGGCAGCATACTTTTGAACCTTTGGTCAGTTTTGTTTGTTCATGCATATACTGTTTGTGAGTCAGTGCATGAAGTGGTTTGTTCTTATGACCACATAACTGTAAACCACAAAATGACAATGAGAATTACCACAGAACAGCAAAGACTGTCTTTCTGCACATTAATAAATGAAGCACAAAATTGGTAGATATGTTTTCAAGTATAATCTAAACATTTATCTTTATTATAATATACAAAAAATACTGCTAAAACAGTTTCTTAGACAAGGAATATATAAACTTGAGTGTGTTTATCAATTTTTATTCTGATAACTATTATTGAGTTCCTACCATGGCAGATATCAAGCAAAGAGTTTTACTATATGTAAAATTTTGTTTAGTTTATTCACTCATTTCAACAATGATTGAGCCCTCTCTTGTGCCAGGCATCATTCTAGACACAACAGGGAACAAAACAGAGAAAATCCTTGGTCTTATGGAAATGGATATATAACAGACCATGTGGTAATAAATGCTCTAGCAAAATCAAACCAGGCTAAAATGGGCAGAGAATGCTATTGAGTGGGGGTGAGGGGCTGCTAATTCATTATAGGGTGATCAGAGAAGCTCTCTGTAATAGGGTGACAGTTGGTTTTCTGGGAAAAAATGTTTCTAGGCAGGGGATACAGCAGAAATAAGAACATGTCTAGTATTTGACTCTATAAGTATTATTTTACAGGAACCTGAAGGCTCCAGTACATTATTACTACATATGCGTCCATATCAGATCAGTAACAAAGGGCAAAGCCAAAAGACGACTCCAGGTCTATTAACCTCAAAATCCATGCCCTTTTCTTCCAAAATACCATTTGATTTACTCATCCTACCCCAAAGACTCACTCTTTTAAAAGACTGGCAGAGCACAAGACTACCAGGAATTAATTGGTGCTGCTGTTATTTCTTTAATTTACTCTAGCCTTAGGCACATTACTGACACTTGCTCTTCTCCAGAGCCTGTAAAATGGGGTTCGGGTAATTAACAACCCAGAACAACTGTTATGAGAACTAATTAGTTTCTGCTTACAAAATACTTTGAACATTAACAATAAGAGTGTCTTTACTCCAAGTATCACATTTTCCTCCCAGTGGAACTCTAGATACCTTCATTCCCCTCCTACCCCCAATTCTACCCCTAGTCCTTCTCAGATTTCCCTCTGTTGAAAAAAAAATTACCTAGTTATTAAAATCAGAAGTCCAAGAGTTAAAGTCATTTTTAACTTCTTTCTCTTCACTAACATACATTCCTGAGTTCTATTCATTCTACTTCCAAAATGTATCTTATATCCATCCACATCTCTCCATCTTCAATGCCACCAATCTACTTCAACCCACTATCCTCTCTTGCATGGAACATTGCAATAATTGGCTAGTTGGCCTCCTCTTTTTTCCATCTTTCGCTCCTTTCCAATGCATTTGCCACACAAAAGCCAAGAGTGACCTTTGAAAAAGAGAGATCAAAACATATCAGTTTCCTACTTAAAACCATTCAGTGACTGCCTTTTGCAGACAGGATAAAGTATAACCCTCTACCACGGTGAGGGTGACCAATTCGTCCCTCTTCTTACCCAGGACTTTATTGATCTAAGCACTGAAAGTCTCACGTTCTCAAAAACTCCCAGTTCTGGACAATAGGGGTGACTGATCACATTAAGCACATGGAGTGGCTCCTCCCTGCCTTATGGCCTCATCTCATGCACTGTCCCCTCAATCACTATACCCTTTGCACACTGGCCTTTGTCAAGTTCTAGAATGTCACTTTCCATTCTCAATGCCTAGATAGTTAGGCCCTCCATTCCCTTGATCTGGAATGCTCTTCCTGTAGCTGGATTTTTCTCATCCTTGAAAGCTCCAGAAAAGCCTTCCCTGATTCAGGTTACCTTAACAGGTCCTATCTGCTATTGTCTATTATAGCATTCTTTTGCTTCCTTCCTAGAACTTATTTGTCTTGATTCATTTAGCATTTTACCTATTTATCGTCCATTTCCTACCATTAGAATGTAAGAGGGCAGGGACCTTGTTGGTAGTGTTCCCTGTGGTATCCTCTAGCACACAGCATATGGCAAGTGCTCAGAAAATATTTATTGAACCAGCATTTTAGTCTTGAGCCTCACCCCAGCCAAACAACTGGTGGACCCGTGCCCTGTAGAGCCAGAGATCAAGGTCTTACAAACAGCAGAAGATCTGGTTGACCTAACTCCCCACCATTCCCACCCCTACTGGTGACAAAGACCTGACCTCATAGGGATCTCAAAAAAAATGTTGGTTTCTCTGAAGGGCTAGAGAGGTTAAAGGACTTGCCTGAGGTTACATACTCAGTTTGCATTTAACATTGGGAAAGGTAAAACCGATAGTTCCTACTTCCCTACCAAGTGAATTCAAATTTCAAAGGATCTTAGTATAGGAAGAAACCTCTAGATCCCATTTGCTTTGGTCTTTCAAAGAAGACTCTATAGTTTGCAAGCTATAACAAAGGGAATATAGCCAGTATTCTGTAGTAACAATAAATGGAATATAACTTTATTTAATTAATTTTTATTGGAGTATAGTTGCTTTACAATGTTGTGTTAGTTTGGAGTATAACCTTTAAAAGTTGTGAATCACTATGCTGTACCTTGTAACTTAAGTAATACTGTAATCAACTATATTTCAATTTAAAAAAATGAAAAAAATTCTAATCTCTATTTAAAAGATAAGACATCTGGAGCCAAGAAAAATAAATGACTTTTCCAAGGTCACACAGCTATCAAAAGGCAAGGAAAAACTTCATTCTTAATTGGTTTCTGGTTTTATATCTTCTTTTTATTCTGGACTTTGTACAATCACGTGATCAAGTATCTTTTCCACATTGAATAGGTTAACAAATGCTTTAAAAAAGAGAAAACAAAGTGAATGCAAAGATATCTCAGGAGTGACAAGTTGGTTTTTTGTGTGTTTTTAGTTGCTAAGTCATGTTCGAGTCTTTTGCGACCCTATGGACTGTAGCCCTCCAGGCTTCTTTGTCCGTGGGACTTCCCAGGCAAGAATACTGGAGCGGGTTGCCATTTCCTTCTCCAGGGGATCTTCCCAAGCCAGGAATCAAACCTGCGTCTCCTGCATTGGCAGGCAGATTCTTTACTACTGAGCCACCAGGGAAGCCTTTAAACAGATGCAATGCTTTTGTTCCTGATTTATTAATTCATTCAACAATTATCTGAGTCTCTGCTATTTGCCATGAATTGTTCTGCATAGTGGGTATATAGTAAAGAATAAAACAAAGAAATCCTCTCTGCCCTCCTAGAGCTTACCTTCTTGTGTGGGTGACAGAAGATAACAAAGTGATCAAAGTGCTATCAAGAAAAATAAAGCAGAGTAAGGAGAGAGTGACAGACGAGGAGCACAGCTGCGTTAAATAAGATGGTCAGGGGAAGACACTTCAGCAAGATGCCACTTGAGCAGTGATCTGAGTGAATTCAGGGCAGACACTAGAGGAAGAATGTCCCAGGCCAAGGGAAACAGAAGCACAAGGGCCCTGAGGCAGCATAGGGCTTGTCATGTTCTGGGGAATGCCCAGGGGCCCTGTGGTTGGAGTGGAGGAAGCCGGAAGGAGGAAGAAAGGTCACACAGGGACATGGGACCAGATCCTGGTGGCAACTGCTCTTCCCTTTTAAACTGACGCATCTTTATAAAGCAAATATTTGCAAAGCTAGGCCTTGGAGAGGGGGACGGGTTCATTGAATGTTTCAATATGTTAACAAATGCCACAGGATTCACTTTTCTTCCATTTCTTGTTGTTAGAATGTTAATCTGTTTAAATCCTTTCAGCTCCCCTTGTTTGGAAATCAGTCATCTAGTGCTTGGAGCTAAAAAAGGAGACCAATACATCTCCATAGAGCAGATAGGGCCACCCCTACAGCCCAAGGTCTCAGTAGAAAACCTAGCTATTGTTCAGCCGATAGTTTCATGTTGGTTTCTAAAAATAAGAACCTGAGTCATCCTTTCAGTCAGAGAAAAAACTTTATTCCTTTTACCCCCTTGGCTCTTGGTTGGTTAAGGTTACTCAGCGGTGGGTGGACAGGTCTGTCTTCTCCCTCACTGTGTGTGGTGCGGCAGTGAGGGAGAAAGGTGAACTCGTTATAGCCACGCCTTCCGGGAAACAAGCTCACTCAGAAGGACGATGCAGATAATGAAGTGCAGTTTATTACACCGGCGGGCCCAAGGCAGAGTCTCCTCTTAGCCAAGGACCCCGACCAGCATTTGTGAAAATCTTTTATACCCCATGTGTACATGTCTGAACCCACCACCCAATTTCCTTGTGACTTACATAAACAAAGGAAAGGTAAATACAATCACAATAACCCTATCATTCATGTGTTATGTGTTCAAACAATCAATAATCAATAAACCCAAGGTTACATTCCAAACAGTCAATAATCAATAAGCCTGAGGTTACAGAAAAAACCTTCTATTGTCGTTTCCACAGGCACTAAGCACAGAGTTCAGAGTCCATTAGAGAGGTGGCCGAACATGATCAGCACGAACAGGCCTAAGATGGAGTCCAGGCCCTATAAATTCCTTCTTCAAACTGACTGGGAAGTCAGGCTTAAGCCAAATCTTGTTCTCATCACAGTCACTAGGTATTTTTATTTTTTGGTCGCACAGCTTGTAGGATCTTCGTTCCCCAACCAGGGCTCTGAATTAATTTCAGGAAACTGGGATTGACTGTGTTAAACATGATCAAGGCCATAGTTTCCACATTCATGAGATCATGCAGTTTTCATGTCATGACATCATGATACACAACATAGCATCCATAAGAACATAAACTCTAGAGACTCGCTGCTAGGGTTCAAGTCTTGTCCCTGCCACTTTCTTTCAATGTGGTCTTGGGCAAGTAGTTATTTAACCTCTCTGTGCTTAGTTTTCTCATTTGTAGAGCATCTACTTCATAGGGTTGTTGTGAGGATTGAATCAAATATTTATAAAATGTTTATAATAGGGCCTGGCATTGAGAAGTACTATACAAGTGCTTGTTAAATATATTTCCCCCATCAACTTTCAGCAGAGCTGCCAAGAAGTAGCAAAAGTGAGTCACTTAAGGCTTCTCTCCTTCCCCAGCCCAGTCTACCCTCTTATTAGACAGTGGCATGGATTTTTCCAAAACTTAACATCCTACAACATTTAAAAGGGAACAAAAAGATGAACAATAAAAACTAAGTTTTTCTCCCACCCAAGGCATCCACACACTGGGCTCCCAGTAGTAATCACTGATACTAGTTTCTTGTACATCTTCCTAAGACTGACTGTACATACATAGACAATAGTATGGATATTGCTATGATAATATATCATGTAAACCATTTTCACAGATATGTTTTTAACACAGATGGGGCCATGATATTCTGTTCTCTATCTTGCTGTTTATTGGCGATTCTTTCACATTAGCACATTGAGAACTGCCTCATTCTTTTTGATGGCCATGGAGTATTCCACTGAATGTGTATATCATATTTATTTTACCAGTCTCCTACTGATAGATATTTAGTTTTCAAGTTTTTCTATTACAATCAATAATATGATTACCCTTGAACAGGTATTGTTTTCCATGTCTGTCAGTATATCTGCAGGATAAATTTCTAGAAGTGGAATTTCTCAGCCAAAAAATATGTATAGTATTGACACTTATTACTAAGTTGTCTTCCAAGGAGGTTATATCAATTTACATTCTCTCTACCATATATGAGTGCCTATTTTCCCATCCTTTCACCAAAATTGTTGATTATTTCAAAGTTTTTATCTTTGCTGTAGACTCTAAGTCTGACTTCGACCCTCTGATGTCAATATGGTCATTCATACTTACTAGCAAGAGTGACAGGAGAAATAAATAGGAATGCTCTTAGTCATGACTGTACAGACAAATTGACCTCTGGAAATCAAGATCCTTTAAGGCATGGTTATCTAAATGTGGCTTCTGTCTCATGAGAATGAGGAGATGTAGGAAAGCTGTCAATTCAAGACTGAAGACTCACATATAAACAAGAAGTACCTACTGTATATAGCACAGGGAACTATATTCAACATCTTATAATAACCTATAATGGAAAAAGAATCTAAAAGAGAAGATAAATAGGGACTTCCCCGGTGGTCCAGTGTCTAAGACACTGTGCTCTTAATGCTGGGGGCCCAAGTTTGACCCCTGATCAGGGAACTCCTTTCGGTGAACCAAAGACTATAGCTAACAGTCTTCATGCCGCAACTAAAAATCCTGCATCCAGCATGCCACAACGAAGATTGAAGATTCCCTGTGCTGCAACTAAAATTCAGTGTAGCCAAATAAATATTTTTTTAAAGAGAAGATAAATATATCTTCAGATATATTATATATTCATATACATATATATATATATCTGAATCACTTTGGCATACAACATTGTAAATCGACTATATCTCAATACAATTTTTTTAAATTAAAAAAAAAAAGACTGGAAAGACTTGATGAGGACAGAGATTCCTCTAAAACCAAAACAATCTCCATGAGCAAATAAGATATCTTCTGCTTTGTCTATTTAATGTAGATCCCCTAAGGTTTATATGGCAATGGGGACATATAAATGGCACAGCACTTGCTAATTTGGAACATGGACTTTGGGCTGTTTTATTCTGAAAATGGGCTCTCAATAGGTACGACAGAGCTCTTCGAATTCAGAAACCAGTGCAGCAGAAACATTAAACTGCAAGCCAATCAACAAGGAAGAGTCGATCAGGAAAATACTGGAGTCGATGATTATTTCATTTGCATTCATCAATATGGGTATCTGGGACTATTTCTTGCTGAGAAGCAGCAGTCCCTGTGCCTGGGAGGGGCCAGTTCGTGCCAAGGTATTTAGAGAGTTAAAGAAGTTTCCTTCCTTGAGCTAATACTTGAAACTATTCATTTCTGATAATATTATACTTTATGATATTATTCCTATGATAATTAACAGCAGGCAATACCCTAAAAATGATTTTATGTACCAAAATGTAAAAAACTTTGTTTATTTTGGCACCTAGTGGGGACAGAAGCTGTAAGACCAGATAAAAATCCATACCTTTCTAAAGGTTTGAATTATAGATACTACATATTGGAATTACATATAGCTGTAGTTTAGATTTTCTTGTACCTTAGCCTCGTTTGGTAAAGCCTTTTCAGTTTTTGAATATTTGTCTTTGATTTGGGAGTTCATATACAGCAGACCCTTGAACAACACGGTTGTGAACTGTGCAGTCCACTTACAGCAGATTTTTTTCAATAGTAAATTTGATGGTAATACACTCATACACAACTATGAGGTTGGCTGAATATTCAGATGCCAGATCGCACATGTGGAGGAACCACATATAGGGAGAAACTAGGAACCAGGGATCCAGAGAGCCAACTATAAATTACACACAGATTTTTCACCTGAACAGAAGTTTGACACTCCTAATCCATGAGTTATTTACAGGTCAACTGTATTTTTTTTAATCTTAGTCCAAGTTGGTTGGAAGTTTGGTAAAATTCTAAATCTCAATGCTTTTTCTTTCTTTTCTAGATAAGATTTTGTTCAGTTTTCACTAAATAACATATAACTCTTCCCTACCTCCCTCATCTTTTCCCCATGACAGTGGCATCCAAACCTATAAGGACTGATATTATGTCATTTAAAAAAAGAATTTGGTTGAAACCAGCCATGCATGTAGTGTTCCCTTGCTTTTCCCTAATTTGAAAGTCAAAAAACAGATGAATGAACTATCTCAATTTGGTCTTGAATATATTTTATATGTTATTGATGCCAGTTGATGCTTTTAAATTGTGATGCTGGAGAAGACTCTTGAGAGTCCCTTGGACTGCCTGGAGGCCAAACTAGTCAATCCTAAAGGAAATCAGTCCTGAATATTCACTGGAAGTACTGATGCTGAAGCTGAAGCTTCAATACTTTGGCCACCTGGTGGGAAGAGCTGACTCATTGGAAAAGACCCTGATACTGGGAAAGATTGAGGGCAAAGGAGAAGGGGACGACAGAGAATAAGACGGTTGGATGGCATCACTGACTCAATGGACATGAGTTTGAGCAAATTCTGGGAAATAATGAAGGACAGGGAAGCCTAGTGTACTGCAGTTTATGGGGTTGCAAAGAGTAGGCCATGACTTAACAACTGGACAACAACATATTTTGTAAGAATTCACAGATATTAAAAAAATTTTACATACAGACTTCTTGAAACTCATGGAATTCCTTGCTGACTGGGACTTCAAAATGAGCAGCTAGTGAAGTAGTAATACTTAAATCTGCCAGGAGATGTTCCTGTAAATTGTGACACCCTGGGGTCAATGCTTACTTGCTGTTCAAATCTGAGTTATCAAAATTATATAATCATACCTACTTTAGAAGGTGTCCAGCTTGGTGGGATTCTTGTGCTTTCAGCCAAAAGCAGTTTATAAAGTCTACAGAGAAAAAGACAGATACGGTATCTATTACAGACTAAATTGTGTCCCTTCAAGGTTCATATGTTGGAGCCTTACTCCCTAATGTGACAGTATTTGGAGATTGGACCTTTAAAGAATTAATTAAGGTTAAATGAGATTACAAGGGTGACCCCAATCTAATATGGCTACTGTTTTTATGAAAAGGGGGAGAGACACCAGGGATATGCACACAGAGAGAATGCCATGTGGAGACACAGTGAGAAGGTGATAATCTGCCAGCTGGGGCACCCAATCCTGCTGGCACCGTGATCCTGGATTTCCATCCTCCAGAATTCTGTTAAGCAACCCAGATTGTGTAATTTTGTTATGGCAGCCCTAGCCAACTAATTCTGTGTGATTTTCAGGGGAAAAAAAAACAAAACTATAGAATTTGAGTGAGTTTTTGAAGATCTTTCCCATGTGGAAGGATGTAACTCTTTGGAATGAGCTGACTCTTGCTGTCAACTAGACAAATAGAATGAAGCCATGAACTGCCACTGACCATGACCCTTCCCAAGGCTTGGTGTGCATCTCTTCCTTGGAGCCTTTTAATCTATTCTGGCCAGAGTTTGTTTCTGTTATTTGCAACCAAAAGAGCCTTAAGTAAAATGGGTCTTCAAGTCACATCTGAAGATTGACTATGTTTCATATATAACTATTATTTTTAAAAAATACCTATCAGTTGACCTAAATCAAATCTCTTATGATTATACAGTGGAAGTGAGAAATAGATTTAAGGGACTAGATCTGATAGACAGAGTGCCTGATGAACTATGGACGGAGGTTCGTGACATTGTACAGGAGACAGGGATCAAGACCATCCCCATGGAAAAGAAATGCAAAAAAGCAAAATGGCTGTCTGAGGAGGCCTTACAAATAGCTGTGAAGAGAAGAGAAGTGAAAAGCAAAGGAGAAAAGGAAAGATATTCCCATCTGAATGCAGAGTTCCAAAGAATAGCAAGGAGAGATAAGAAAGCCTTCCTCAGTGATCAATGCAAAGAAATAGAGGAAAACAACAGAATGGTATCTCTTCAAGAAAATGAGAGATACCAAGGGAACATTTCATGCAAAGATAGGCTCGATAAAGGACAGAAATGGTATGGACCTAACAGAAGCAGAAGATATTAAGAAGAGGTGGCAAGAATACACAGAAAAACTGTACAAAAAAGATCTTCATGACCCATATAATCGCGATGGTGTGATCACTCACCTAGAGCCAGACATCCTGGAATGTGAAGTCAAGTGGGCCTTAGAAAGCATCACTACGAACAAAGCTAGTGAAGGTGATGGAATTCCAGTTGAGCTATTTCAAATCCTGAAAGATGATGCTGTGAAAGTGCTGCACTCAATATGCCAGCAAATTTGGAAAAAATACCTATAGAAGTTGATTAACAAGCTAATCTCAATCTCAGGTTGATAGTAACTGTTTTTTTGCAGTTATGGAGTTTTCTCACTCAATAAAAGTCCAAATAAAATAACAATGTGGTGATGCTAATAAGGAGATTCTGATAAAGAAGCAGGTTGGAAACTACTGATCTAGAGTTTTCTGGCCTCTTTTGTGAGGTAATGGCAATGAAACCTAAAAGGTTGATGGGCATGCATTTAGGGCAGGAAGTCATGATAACCACCCAAAGACTAATGATCTAACCAGACCGACTGCCCGGCTCAGTGGAAATTCTGGATGAAAATGCCTGGAAGGATACTTGTACCACTTTACAGCCTCAATCTGACCCTGTCCTTCAGAGAGAGCTCTGAGGGAGCATTCAGATAAGTCATTGTGGGGTTAGGCAATGTACTTGAAAGGGTCTGTACTCCAGCTGAACATGTTTTATGAGGCACTGTGTATTCTGGAAGCTTGCTCCTAGTATACTCTTCCTTTTGAACACAGCTGCAGTGTGTGGTAGGAGAAGGCAATGGCAACCCACTCCAGTACTCTTGCCTGGAGAATCCAATGGACGGAGGAGCCTGGTAGGCTGCAGTCCATGGGGTCGCTAGGAGTCGGACACGACTGAGCGACTTCACTTTTACTTTTCACTTTCATGCATTGGAGAAGGAAATGGCAACCTACTCCAGTATTCTTGCCTGGAGAATCCCGGGGACGGGGGAGCCTGGTGGGCTGCCATCTATGGGGTCGCACAGAGTCGGACACGACTGAAGCGACTTAGCAGCAGCAGCAGCAGTGTGTGGTGGGTAGAGGCAGCTGGTACTTTGAAAGCAGATAGACTTCACCTTCCTGTGGAAAAGGACCACTGGGACATTGGCTATGTCCCTTTCACCCTTAACAAAGATAGATACTTTGAAGAAAGGGCAGAAATCCTTGCAGAGTAAAACTTGAGAGTCACTAGTGGTTAGATAGAAAGATATTGACTTTATTGTTGCTCTGGAGACTATAGTTTAAATGATTATAAGTATTGTGAATCATGGCCAATCTATTCGAAAGGTCTACCATGAACTCTTTGCAAAAAGGAGTCTAATGAGGGGGCCCTCAGTGGTCCTCATGCAACATGTGGTACATCTAACCAACATATTTATTTAATCAATATAAAGATCACATCTCCTGCTTTAAGATTAGTTGAAATTTTAAGATAAATTATACATAATCATTAAAATTATATAAAATCAATAATAATTTTGGAGTATGGTATTACCAACTATATGCCATCACCCCTTCCCCCACCTTACTTCTACACTGCACTCTTGTTGACCCACATGAGTCAGAGAAGCAAATACCCTCTGAGTTTACGGGCATTACAAACAATCATCGTGCATAGCTGTTAATCCCCAATCTCACCAATTTGCTGACTTCTTACACTGGCATGCTCTTAAGGCTTTTCAAGTGTATTTTGAAAATAGACTTCCTTAATCTCTGGTCTTCCTTGCAAAAAAAAATTTCAACTTGGCCTAATTCTCTGTCACAGTAAATTCCTGAATCCCAAGATAATCCAGTGGCTCCAGCTTTCATGTTTCAGACATTCTTTTCACTTGGGGAAATATATGTCTTGATCAGAGTAATATCTGAGTTGCCTTCCAAGCTACCACAGAGCCAACAGATGCCCCACACAGGGAGTAGACATGTCCCTATCCTTGGAACTCTGACTTAACACCAGCAAATAATTCCACAGAACCCATCACTTCTACTTTTTTTCATTGATTTTTATCTAAAATAACGAAAAATGATCAGATTCCCTACTGAACTACCTGAAGCAAGTTTAGGAAATAGAAGTCCAAAACCTACAGTATCACAGTCTGGATTGATCAATGTTGGGAACTCCAGGGTAATTAGATTTAATTTTGTTTTGTGATCTGATGTGACCTCTCTCTAAAACACATTTCATTAGTAATAATAAACAATTCATATGTTCAAAGTGTTTCAGACCCAATCCAAAAAAGAACTGACTTCATAATTACGTTCCTTTCACTGTTCCTTGGGAGAAGGCAATGGCACCCCACTCCAGTACTCTTGCCTGGAAAATCCCATGGACGGATGAGCCTGGTAGGCTACAGTCCATGGGGTCGCTAAGAGTCGGACGACTGAGCGACTTCACTTTCACTTTTCCCTTTCGTGCACTGGAGAAGGAAACGGCAACCCACTCCAGTATTCTTGCCTGGAGAATCCCAGGGACAGCGGAGCCTGGTGGGCTGCCGTCTATGGGGTCGCACAGAGTCGGACACAACTGAAGTGACTTAGCAGCAGCAGCAGCAGCAGCATTGTTCCTTGTATCTAGGCAGTTAGTTTCTTTATAAAGATAAAATTAGATATTTCCATTCAGTGACCATTAAATGTTTAATTTGCCAGTTCCTCTGTACTGTGTGCAGAGAAGGCAATGGCACCCCACTCCAGTACTCTTGCCTGGAAAATCCCATGGACGGAGGAGCCTGGTAGGCTACAGTCCACGGGGTCGCTAAGAGTCAGACACGACTGAGAGACTTCACTTTCGCCTTTCCCTTTCATGCACTGGAGAAGGAAACGGCAACTCACTCCAGAATTCTTGCCTGGAGAATCCCAGGGACGGCGGAGCCTGGTGGGCTGCCGTCTATGGGGTCGCACAGAGTCGGACACGACTGAAGCGACTTAGCAGCAGCAGCAGCAGCAGCAGCTGTACTGTGTGACTAGTCATATGCTGTTAAAGACGTTATACACTTGAAAGAGGTGGCTACTTGGATACAAGGTGCCACACATGAAAAATAGCCTATACTTCAGCCTTGTTTTCAATCAAGAACATGTTTTCTCGCAGACACAAAATGCTAAATGTTGGATGGGTCCCCTTGATAATTCCACAGATTATCAGAACCTAAAATGTTAGTGCAGTCACATGACATAACACGCTTCTCCACCAATGCTGACATGGCTGTGCCGTTGCTCCACCTCTTTCTTTTCATGGAATTTACATTTCCCTTTTGAAATCACTGACTATGGCTGAAGTCATTTTTGTCTTTGGCGGGCCAAAACACCTCTGTCCTTGGTGTATGAGAAAAGCTGAGTATTTTTGGAAGTGTCCTTTTCTCGCCCCAGAACTGTGATTCTGCTCTTCTCTTTCCTCCTTTCTGCTAAGCGCAGTTACCCCAGCTTCCAAGTCTAAAGACAAGCCCATGTGGGTGGCGCCACGATTTTTTCTCAGAAGTGTTAAAGTTGAGTCATGCCTTCTCTTAACTGGTAGCTATATTTATCTCATCATTAGCCATGTTTTCTTTTCTCTGAAGATCTAACCTGCAGAGGCAATTTCCTATATGAATACCTTCTCCAAGTTACCCTGGGTCCCTGTACTATACCACACACTGGTTGATTTTGTTGTTGTTCATTTGCTCAGTAGTGTCCGACTCTTTTCAACCCCATAGACTGCAGCACACCAGGCTTTCCTGTCCTTCACTAGCTCCCAGACTTTGCTCAAACTCACGTCCATTGAGTCGGTGATGCCAACCAACCATCGCATCCTCTGTCGCCCCCTTCTCCTCCTGCCTTCAATCTTTCCCAGCATCAGGATCTTTTGGCATTTAAGTCTGCTGCTTAATTTGTTGAGATTGCTCATTGTCCAGGAGTCCCCACCCTCTCAATGCTGACCCAGCCCCCTCTCCTGGCCATCCTTGCTCCTCTCCTTCTCCTGGGCATCCCTGTTCCTCCGCAGAGATTACCTATCATAATTTCTTCTTTTTTTTTTTTTAATGATTTTATTTTTTGGCTGTGCCATGCAGTATGTGGGATCTTAGTTTCCCGACCAGGGATTAAACCTGTTTCCCCTGCATTGGAAGCTCGAAGTCTTAACCACTGGGCCACCAGGGAAGTCCCACACATAAGTTGATTATACTCAGCTTTCAAGATTCCTTTTCTTACTGATTATCGCATGCCCTCCTCACCTCAACTTCTGCTCCATCTGATCTTTATAAATCTTTGAGATATATTTCTTAGGTTTTTAGAGTTCTCTTATTTAGAAATTTTGCTATTGGTCTACCTCAGTCTTGCAAAACCAAGATAGTTTGATAGTAATAGGCAATATGGAAAGTGAAACTGTTAGTCACTCAGTTGTGCCCAACTCTTTGTGACCCCATGGACTGCAGCCTACCAGGCTCTCCTGTCCATGGGATTTTCCAGACAAGGATACTGGAGTGGTTTGCCATTTCCTTCTCCAGGGCACCTTCCCAACCCAGGGATCAAATCTGGGTCCCTGCACTGCAGGCAGATTCTTTACCAACTGAGCTGCCAGGGAAGCAATATAAGCATTCTGGAGCTTAGTATGGTCCATAGAAATCAAGTCATGGACTCAATGAACAGAAAGTTGTGTTGCAAAAGTCTCAGATAATACCCTTTGTAATGGTTATGAACTTTATGGTGAAAGTGGAGGTAAAAAGTTCTGAAAACTCAGGGTTTCCCTGGTGGCTCAGTGGTAAAGTAGCTGTCTGCCAATGCAGGAGACATGGGTTCAATTCCTAGGCTGAGAAGATCTCATATGCCTCAGAGCAACTAAGCCCGTGCCCCACAACTCCTGAACCTGTGCTCTACGGCTCAGGAGCCACAACTACTGAGCCCACATGCTGCAACAACTGAAGCTGGAGCTCCTAGAGCCTGTGCTCCATAAGAGAAGCCACCATAGTGAAAAACCTGAGCGCTGCAATTTGAGAGTAGACACCACTAGATTCAACTAGAGAAAAAACCTGAGCAGCAATGAAGACTCAGCACAGCCAGAGGTTAATAAATTATTTTTTAAAAGTTCTGAAAACTTGACAGAAAAAGGCTACCGTTCTTAACAAGAGAGACAAGAAAGAACTCTCAAGGAAGTTGCAGATTCAGTTCAGTTCAGTTCAATCGCTCAGTTGTGCCCGACTCTTTGCGACCCCATGAATTGCAGCACGCCAGGCCTCTCTGTCCATCACCAACTCCCAGAGTCCACCCAAACCCATGTCCATCGAGTCAGCGATGCCATCCAACCATCTCATCCTCTGTCGTCCCCTTCTCCTCCTGCCCCAAATCCTACCCAGCATTAGGGTCTTTTCCAATGAGTCAACTCTTCGCATGAGGTGGCCAAAGTATTGGAGTTTCAGCTTCAACATCAGTCCTTCCAACGAACACCCAGGATTGATCTCCTTTAGGATGGATTGATTGGATCTCCTTGCAGTCCAAGGGACTCTCAAGAGTCTTCTCCAACACCACAGTTCAAAAGCATCAATTCTGCGGCGCTCAGCTTTCTTCACCGTCCAACTCTCACATCCATACATGACCACTGGAAAAAGCATAGCCTTGACTAGATGGACTTTTGTTGGCAAAGTAATGTCTCTGCTTTTAAATATGCTATCTAGGTTGGCCATAACCTTCCTTCCAAGGAGTAAGCGTCTTTTAATTTCATGGCTGCAATCACCATCTGCAGTGATTTTGGAGCCCCCCAAAACAAAGTCTGACACTGTTTCCACTGTTTCCCCATCTATTTGCCATGAAGTGATGGGACCAGATGCCATGATCTTAGTTTTCTGAACGTTGAGCTTTAAGCCAACTTTTTCACTCTCCTCTTTCACTTTCATTAAGAGGCTCTTTAGTTCTTCTTCACTTTCTGCCATAAGGGTGGTGTCATCTGCATATCTGAGGTTATTGATATTTCTCCCAGCAATCTTAATTCCAGCTTGTGTTTTTCTTCCAGCCCAGCGTTTCTCATGCTGTACTCTGCATATAAGTTAAATAAGCAGGGTGACAATATACAGCCTTGACGTACTCCTTTTCCTATTTGGAACCAGTCTGTTGTTCCATGTCCAGTTCTAACTGTTGCTTCCTGACCTGCATACAGGTAAGATAGGCTCGATAAAGGGCAGAAATGGTATGGACCTAACAGAAGCAGAAGATATTAAGAAGAGGTGGCAAGAATACACAGAAGAACTGTACAAAAAAGATCTTCACGACCCAGATAATCACGATGGTGTGATCACTCACCTAGAGCCAGACATCCTGGAATGTGAAGTCAAGTGGGCCTTAGAAAGCATCACTATGAACAAAGCTAGTGGAGGTGATGGAATTCCAGTTGAGCTATTTCAAATCCTGAAAGATGATGCTGTGAAAGTGTTGCACTCGATATGCCAGCAAATTTGGAAAACTCAGCAGTGGCCACAGGACTGGAAAAGGTCAGTTTTCGTTCCAATCCCAAAGAAAGGCAATGCCAAAGAATGCTCAAACTACCACACCATTGCACTCATCTCACATGCTAGTAAAGTAATGCTCAAAATTCTCCAAGCCGGGCTTCAGCAATACGTGAACCGTGAACTTCCAGATGTTCAAGCTGGTTTTAGAAAAGGCAGAGGAACCAGAGATCAAATTGCCAATATCCGCTGATCATCGAAAAAGCAAGAGAGTTCCAGAAAAACATCTATTTCTGCTTTATTGACTATGCCAAAGCCTTTGACTGTGTGGATCACAATAAACTGTGGAAAATTCTGAAAGAGATGGGAATACCAGAACATCTGACTTGAAAGGGTAGCAATCCTACCAGAAAAGTGACTGCAGATGTTCAAGGTTATTAAAACCACAATTTGAAAAAGAAAATGCACCCATAGAATACTAATTAGACATATATTCCTGAGATGCTTTATCTATTGATGGTTTGTTTTTTCATTATATCAAAAATATTGTCATAAAAAGTATCTCAAGTAGTCAAAATGTCCAAAAATAAGCATTATATGTAACAGTTATCACCTCTACCTATTACATTACCCTGCCACTTATGTGACAACCATGGTACTGAATTTGGAGATCAGTACTGGACTCTTCAGAATAAAAAATATGTAATTACAAATTAGTTACAAATTAGTTTGCTTTGCCTTTATTTTGAAAATATTTTCTATTTTTAGGTTCTGTCATGTCTAAGAAGAAAAGTTAGAAACTTTGCCCACGTGGTGTGCCCTAATTAATGACTTGTATTAGAAACAGTATTTCAATAAATATTCATTTATTCACGCTTTCAATTTAGGGCTTCCCTTGTGGCTCAGTGGTAAAAAACTCGTCTGCCAATGTGGGAGATGTAGGTTCGATCCCTGGGTCGGGAAGATCCCCTGGAGAAGGAAATGGCAACCCACTCCAGTGTTCTTACCTGGGAAATCCCATGGACGGAGAAGCCTGGTGGGCTACAGTCCATGGAGTCACAGAGTCAGACACGACCGAACAACTGACACACAACCACATACATGGCTCATGGAAGGCACAGTACTAGGCACTGAGGGTACAAAAATGAAGTGGGCAAAATCTTTGCCATTGAGGGCCACAGTATAATGAAAATAGACACGCAAACAAACAATTAGGGCATAACAGAGGACTAGAGCTAACTCCTACCAAGTGTATCAGAGTAAATACATAGAGGAGGTGATCCTTGAGCTGTCTTGAAAAATGATAAGCAGTTTGCCTTGCGGCCAAGTTCCCTTGGAATGAAGGAAGAGCATTCCAGCCAGAAGGAACAGCATTTGCAATGATATGAATATAAGAAGAGCATAACAAGAACTGGCTGCCCGATGTGGCTGATCCCAGGGGAACTTTGAGGGGCGAGTGCAAAATGAGACTGGAGAGGTAGGCAGAGTTCAGGCCATGGAAGGTCTTGATTCCTACAAGGGAATTTAAGGTTTATCAAAATCAGGAGAAAACTGAAGATTTCAATTTCATCTGAAGGAAGTGAATGATTAGTTTAGCGTTTTAGGAAGATGTCTCTGGAGACAATGGAGTAGCTGGAGAAAATCGGACAGGGTCAGACATCAGTGGTTAGGAGGTTAGTACAAGAGTTTAAGCAAAAATGGTAATGACTAACACACACTGAGTGCCAATCATGTGCCAAGCCTTTGACAAAAGTTATCTCATTTAATCCTCACAATTACTCTTTAAATGACTATACTAGTCAGGACAGGCTAGGTTATGCTGTGACAAGAAATAACCCCAAAATCTCAGTGGCATAAAACAACAAAAATAATTCTTTGCTCCTACCATATGTCACACGCAGGTTGGCCAGGGAGCAATTCTTCTCATAGTCACATAGAATCCTGGAATAATGGAGACTTCATCTCAACATATACCTCACAGGAGGGAGGCGGGGGGTGGCTGTCACCATCCCACTAGTAGGCTGGGAGTGTGGTTCATTGTGTATAGACTCTCAAAGCTTCTGCCCCAGTTTCACACGGCCACAACCAACTCCAAGAAGGCAGGGAAGTGCAACCCTACCATGAGCCCAAAAGGAGAACCAGAAATACTTAGACACCAGCACTAATTACTACCACATCCTGTTCAGAGCATAGAATAAAACTGTACTTTCTGACCTGCTTCTGAAGTTGGATGTGGCTGGCTGTGTGACCCAATTCAGTCAAAGAAATAGAGGAAACTTTGAGAACTAAGAGCCTTTGAGAACTAAGAGCCTTTAAGTACTAAGAACTAGAACAAAATTTGTTTGGCTCTTGCTTTCTCTCTGCCATGGCATCTGGCAATATTCTACATAGTGGCTTCTCTTTTAGTCCAGGTTTCAGAGTGAGAACAACTGATAGCAGAGCTCCCACTGACTTCCAGCAGGCAGGTAGAGTTAGTCACAGTTGTAAGTCATTGAGATTTGAAGAATATTTGTAGCTGTAGCATAACCCAGTTCACCTGGATTGTTATGGAGGCGACAGAAAATGTCTGTGCAATCTTAAAATCTCCACAGATAGGTTTATGATGATGGTGATGAGGATGATGATGATGTATTCCCATTTTATAGATCTGGAAACTGAGACTCAGAAAAGTCAAAGAATATGCCCAAAGTTACACCCAATTAGGCAAAATTCAAACTCAGGCAATCTGACTTCTGAATATTAGGTAGGAAGAGCCTGACCTAAAGCAATGGAAATTGGGATGAACAGGTGGGACTAGTTTAGTGACATTTTAAAAGTAGGATCAAGAGATCTGCTGGGCAATTATATAAGGATAGAGGACAAACGGGTATCTAGAATGATTCCCAGTTTTCTGACTTAGAAAGTCAGATGAACAGTGACCAGAAATTCAAATAGAGATTTGAGAATGATGAGCAAATCGAGGGGTGGGGAAGGTAATGAACTTGGTGAAGGACTCTTTCAGCACTTTGAAACTGTCATTCATTGTATTCTGTTTTCTCAATTTCTGACAAGAAGTTGGTCATCTCCATGTGGTTGTTGTCCTATATGTAATGCATTATTCTTCTCTGGCAGCTTTCAAATTTTTATTTTTGTGTTTTTTTGGCAATCTGACAATGATGTATCTAGGTATAGTTTTTCTTTGTAATTATATTGCCTGGAGTTTGCCAAGCTATGGGAGTTTAAGTTGACCGTTTCAACAACTTTGGGAAAATTTTTTCTTTCTATTATATTTCTGTCCCATTTTCACTGTCTCTTTTCAAGACACCAATTATACATATGTCTGATATTGTCCCAAAGGTCTGAGGAGCTATTCATTTTTCTCCAATTTTTTTCTGTTCTTCAAATCAGATAATTTCTATTGATTAATCTTGAGGTTTACTGACTCTTCTACCATCTTCCACCTGCTGTTAAGCCACTAATGGATTGTGTACTTATTTTACTTTAAAAAAGTTCTGGAGCTTACATTGCTTCTTTTTCATAGTTCTCATCATAAAGATTCCCTATTTCCTACTTATTTACTCATCCAGATCATATTTTTCTTTATTTTGAACACTTTTGCCTTTAATTCTTTGAATATTTTTATAATAGCTATCTTAATGTCTTTGTCTACTAAGTAAAATATCTGAGTAATTTTAAGGTCAATTTCTATTTTCTACTTTGTTTTCCTGTGTCTGTGTAGTAATTTTTTATTGTCATACTTAAGGCTACAGATGATGCACTATAGAAACTGTGTATTCTGTAGTCTGTTATTTTTCTCTGAAAAGTTTTGATTTTTGTTCTAGTAGGTAGTTCAATGATTGTTTGACCACTTTGAATTTGTATAGGCATTTGTTTATTTTTTGATCTTGGAGGGGTTTTTTTTTTTTTCTTTTTAAGTCCAATCTGTCTTCCCACGCCCTCTGACAGTGTGCTCAGCCTTCACACAGTTTCTGCTGTGATCTTGTCACGAGCTTGTGGTTAGGGCGGTTCTAGTCGTAGGTCTTCCTTTAGGGCAGTTGTTCTCGAACTTTAGCATGTATCATAATCATCTGAAGAGTTTGTTAAAAATACAGATTTCTAGGCTTTTTCTCTTGAGTCTGATTGAGTAGATCTGAGGTGAGACTCTAGAATTAGTATTTCCAACTGTATGTCTAACAAATTTCCAGGTGATGCTAATACTTCAAGCCTGGGAATGACCAACTGAGAAATACTGCTTTACAACATGATCCTTATTTTTTTTTGTCTCGGAGAACAGGCTCTAGGCCTTGTGGGCTTCGGTAGTTGTGGTTTTCAGGCTCTAGAGCACAGGTTCAACAGTTGTGGAGCATGGGCTTAGTTGCTCCATGGCATGTGGGATCTTCCGAGATCAGGGATTGAACCTATGTCTCCTACACTGCAGACAGATTCTTTACCACTGAACCACAAGGGAAGCTCCCGTGATCCTTACTTTTAAAATGTGTTCTGACTGGCTTCGCAGCTGGATGCCTGAGGTGCTATTAACAAAGTGTTAATGTGTCTCTCCACTTAGGCTGCACCCAAACTTCTATGACACTATCATTGCTTGAATTCTAATAACCCTGCTCAGCTTTCAACCCCACAGAAGCTGGTATCTGGTAATCCTTGGATAGTCTCACCTTACACATGTCAAACCAGCTTTTAGTTAAGCACCAACAGGAAATTCACAGAGGATTTTTAGAGACCTCCCTCTGCAAAGCTCCCTCCTCTCAGTGCCCCACCTTGCAAATTTTAACTGCTCAGTTGCCCCAAATTCCAATCTCTGTCTGCTCAGCTCAGCCAGTTCCTCAGTTCACTGTTTCTTAGTTGGGATATATTCCCCAGATAAAAAGCCAGAGTGATTCTGGGCCTCACCTCTTCAGTTCCTCTTAGGGACCACAGACTTGTACTGTCTGAAACAGTTGACTCAAATATTTTGCTCAGTTTAGTGATTTTTTTTTTTTTTTAAGTGGTGGGATGGCTCATCTGGTACTAGTTTTTACTTCATCATAGTCAGGGGTAGATATCCTAATTTTAGACCTTTTGAATTTAAGGAACTTTGGACTATCCAGATAGAGATATTCTACAATGGAAAGGTAGCCTAGAGACAAAGGTTTGCAAAACATCAGTATAGAGATAGTAATTGAGACCGCGAACACAAATCATATAGGAGGTAACACAAAATGAGAAGAGTAGAGGATCTGAGGTAGAACCTTGGGGGAACTGCTGATTTTTCATGGATGGGTGAAAGAAAAGGGTTGACAAAAGAGGTACAGAAGGTGTAGTCTAACAGGCAGAAGAAGAGCCACTATCCCAGAAGTCAGTGAAGAAGAGTTTAAAAATATTTTGAATTCTTACTATGTCTCCCCATTGTGCTAAGAAAAAAAATTTTTTTTAATATTTCAAGCCACCCAATAATTTAGCACTTTATCAAATCCGTTTTATAGATGAAGATGAAACTCACCACCCAGGTAACTTGCAGCAGGTCATGCAGTTGGTAAGCGGCAGAGCCAGGATTCTAATCTAGGCATTCTGGCTCCAATATTTGCAAAAACCACAATGTCCTGCCTCATTCCAAATGTGACAGGGCCCTCTAGGAAGCTGAGGATTGAAAAGTGTCAATTGGATTAGGAGTGAGGGCCACTGTTGAGCTTGGCAAGAACTCGCTGGAATAAACAGTAGGTGCTAATTAACTGCTCACATTATCAGTTCCTGAGTTTAGCTCTTTGTGTGAACCAGCAGGCTGCCATGCACATGGCATCTCTCAGGCCCTGCCTGCATTGTCCTCCTCCTCAGCTTTCTGCTCAGAAAAAGGAGACTCACTCCCTAACTGTGTGCAGACAAGACCCACCGCTCCAGTTCCTAAGGGGTGAAGAGAAGTGTGAGGTGCCCATTAATACACAACACATGTGCCGAATACAGGTTTATGCACCTTTGAACATATCATCAACTCAATTATCTGTGTTCAGATTAGCCTCAGCAAATCTTTAAGTGCTCACAGCTATCTTCAGGTGTTCAGGGGATTATTATGAGGAGATGTTGGTCAGTTGCTCTCCATGTCTCCTGTGGGCAGAACAAAAGGGAAGAGGCTTAAATGTCAGCAGGGGATTTAGATGTAAGTGAGAACTCTGTGAGGCAGGGAGGTCCTGTGTACTTAAGCAAGTTTCCAGATGTCTGCCTTAGTTCTCCCTAAATATTCCCTTTCCCACCATATCACTCATATTTGTTTTATAACAAAACAGGATAATAACAAATGCTCATATAGTTCTTCCTTTGTGCCAGGCACTGTTATTAACTTTTCTACTCAGATTCATTCCTTCAGTACTCAGAACAGCACAATGCGATAAATACTAGTGCCATCTCCAGTTTACAGATAAAAAAAAACCCTGAGACTCAGAGATGGTGAGTAACTTGCCAAAGGTCACACAACCAACAAATGGCAGAGCCAACATTTGAAGCCTCCTGCAAAAGTCTGTCCTCTTACCTACAACCCTACCCTGCTCATCTGTAGAAACTGTACTAGAACAGAATTCAAGATAAGCAGAGCAGGGAAGAGACGCTACCAAAGTGGCATGGAGGTTGTGGTACATTGTTAGAAAATGGCCCTCCGTGAACCATGCCTCCCCAAATTCATGCCACTTGCAGTCCCCTTCCACACTGAATCTGTGCCAGCATAATGGCTTGGTTGGCCGACAGCATATGATGGAAGCAACTTTCTGGGACTTCAAGCCCATGAGAGATCTGACATGTGCACACTAAGTCACTTCAGTTGTGTCTGACCCTTTGCAACCGCATGGACTGTAGCTTGGCAGGCTCCTCTGTCCATGGGATTCTCCAGGCAAGAATACTGGAGTGGGCTGCCACGCCCTCCTTCAGGGGGACCTTTCTGACCAAAGGATCAAACCCGTATCTCTTAGGTTTCCTGCATTGGCCACTTCACCACTAGCACCACCTGGGAAGCCCTGAGAGATCTGGAGCTTCTGCTTTCTCTCTCAGAACCCAACTGCCTTGTAAAGAAATCCAGGCTATCCAGCTGTAGAGAGAGGTCAGGTAATGAGAAGCTTTGGAGGTTGAGAGCCACGTGGAAAACAGAGGCACCTCAGCTAAGGGCCAGCCTTACAGTGGTCAGTGAAGCCATCTGAACTGTCCACTGAGACATCACAAAGAGCAAAGATGACCCACATCTGCTGAGCACTGCCCGCAATCCTGACTCTAAAAGGGTGGTGGTTTTAAGTCATTAAGTGTTGGTTCTTTTCTATTATGAAACACATAACAAAATTTACCATTTTAACCATTTTCTAAGTGTACAGAGCTCTGTGGCATTCACATTGTGCAGCCATCACCACGGACTTTTTTTAGCATCTCAAACTGAAACTCTATCCCCGTTAAACACTAACTCCTCACTCTTTCTTCTTTCCAGCCCCTGGTAACCACTGTTTTACTTTCTTTCTCTATGAATCTAAATCATTAAGCTTTAAGGCAGTTTGTTAGGTAGCAACTTAAAACTTTATATAGACACTGATAGATTTAATAATCTGCTTTTAGAATATATTAATGTATTATGAGTTTATTAAATACCAGAGAATTGCAGAAGCATTAGGAACCCTCTCAGAGCTTCAGTTCTCTTTGTTATTGTAGATTTAATGTGTCATGCCCTGCAGCGTTATAGGTAAAATTATAATTATACGTAACATTTACTTTAAAGTTGAGAAGGCAGTTTCTCATTTAACATATTTTTTTTTTGCCTCTCACAACAGCTTTGTGAGGTGGAATGAGAGTTTTCATTTTATAGACCAGGGGACTGAGGATCAAAGAGTTTAAGGGACTTGCTCAAGGTCACAGCATAGAGTAGAATGGGTTGGTCTGCAACCGTTTATTGATTACTCCTATTTGGTAAGGGAGATGGAGAGCAGACCCAAAAGACAGTTCAGCAGCTTGAAAGAGAAGCTACAAGCCCAGCCCTCAAAGAGCATCTGCTTTCCTAGGACACACCCATGCCCACAGGAAAGCCCTTTGATCGTGCTGAGTACCAACCAAGATGGCTCCCAATGAAATGTTTTATAGGGTATGGCTGGATCCACATTAAGAAATAAATATGCTTGGTTGTATTTGGGACAGGAATAGCATGATGAGGAAAGCCAGATACATCCCCACTGAGTAAAGCCCCAGGCTGATATTCCTTTCATTAAAGGGACATAAAATCAATTCAGTGGGTCACAAACTACATGTGTGTGTGTGTATGTGTGTGTGTATGTGTGTATAAAATAGAGCTAAATTCATTGAAATAATAAAGGTGAGTGTTTTTCTATGGGATTTATTTCAGTTATATTGTATACATATACTTGGATCTTCATAGTCAAGTTACCTGGGATTTGGATTACAATACAAAATGTATTTCTTAATATGGCTAAACAACTTGAAAACCACTGCCCTACCCCACCTTTCTCCTGTCCATAGCCTTCCTCAAAGTGCAGAGATATTCTGCAGCCTTAGGGGGAGTGTGGCCTATCTACATGTACTGGCCTTGTACAAAGAGTAGAAAACACAGATGTTATTTTAGCACAAGGACAACACTCCAGAGGTCTGTATGGAGTAGCTGAAAACGTGGCATCTAAAATGTTGCCCATGTTTCCAAGGTGGTTTAATGACCCAGAGACACGGTGACACAATGCTGAAAGTGCTAGGGTAGACATAGGGAGTCTGAGGTTCCAACGCAGATCTTTATCAGACACCTATAATTTCTTGAAACTTTCTGGACTTTCCTTCCTCATCTGTTGGATAGAGGAATCAGACTAAATTATCTTTAAGGAAAGTCTCCCACCAAGAGAAGGAATGCTGATAAGATTTATGTCACTGCCTCCTCTTTTCCCCAGGGAGAAGCAATGGGATAAGGAAGGCAGAGGAAAAGTCAGTCTCTCTTCTTTAAAAATGTGTCCAGCTTTTTGTTTGTTTATATTTTATATTTTTGAGGTCAAGACAAACAAACATCATCTTTGAAAGACAGCTAATGTCCATTTCTGGTTTGAGGCAAGGGACTTACCCTGAGTACCCCACCCAGGTCCATACGTCTATAATCACGAAAACTTACATAGTTTTATTCTCACAAATTAAACAGTAAACTATAATTGTCTAGGTTCAAAGTATGATGGTGAAGTCATGGCACCTCAATCACATATAAAATTTGTCCCTGTAATTAAGCCATGTATATAAGAAGGTAGTTGGAATTCATGGAGTTAAAGCACGGGATTACGGTGATTCTCTACCCTGAGCCGAGGAAACGTGAACACCTTGGTGGCAGGACTTCAATCCTGGAGTTTAGGCAGAGGCTAGGAAAGAAGAGAAGGACTGTGGCAGAAGAGAAGGAGCTTGGATATTGCCAGCAGCCTTATTTTTTTTTTTTTTAAGAGCTGTAGAATATAATATATATTTTAGAAAACTTATGAATTTTTGCCCTACTCAAAAATTTATGACAATTTGATTCTACTTATTTGACTTAGTATGAATAGAATGCTAGATTTCTAATTTAAAAAGATAGGTATGCAACAAGCAACAAAGGTTTACTGTGTAGCACAGGGAACTGTAGTCAATATCTTGTAATAACTTATAATGGAAAATAATTTCAAAAATAATATGTGTGTATACATATAACTGAATCACAAAAAGAAAAGAATTCTACTTTTTGAAATTTAGTAATGTTTATCTTTTTGCCAGTTTTTTAAAATATCCTATGGAAATCTAATAACAACATTATGAGATACAAAATTTTAAATATATTTGTGTAGGATATGAGAAAGGCATGGCAACCCACTCCAGTATTCTTGCCTGGAGAATACCATGGACAGAGGAGATTGGAGGGATATGGTCCACTGGGTTGCAAAGAGTTGGACATGACTGAGCATGTATAGGATATAAGATTAATATGTGTAAATCTATTATATTTAATTATTAATGAAATCATTCAAGACGCTCCTATTCTTATTTTTTCTGCACTTGATAAAATATTCTCAGATATGTTAATCTGTCTCACTATGGTTATATATTTTTTTCTTTTCCCTTATATTTCTTTTGATTTTTGCTTTATATATCTTTGTTTCTTTGTTGTTAGGTGTCTTCTTTGTGAATTGTACCTTTTATTATTAAAAATATTCACCTTTGTTTCATTAAAAAAAAAAGAATTGCAGCACCTCAGCAATAATGGCTCTGCTTCTGTCAATGTCAGCAGGGAGACAGGGGCAGAGAGCTCTGAAGAGCTCTGTCAGCCATAGATGAGGCCCAAGAAATGTCCCAGAAGCCTGTGCTTCTCGCTATGCTGGGCTGAATCTAGAGCACTTCCAGGAATACTCAAATGGGTCTAGGAGTGACATGGGAACTTAGCAGATTTGTTTGAAACTTAAGAGTAGAAACTAGTTTTCATCAAACAGAAAACATCCTCATCTACTTGATTTTCAGACAAAGTAATGCTGTTTGGGACTGATAAAAGTAAATTCATTCTTATTGGGTAACCCCACATATTTATTCAATCTAGGGAGCATGTAAGTGAATGGTTCGAACTGCTTCATTTATATTTTCTCATGGTATAGAGAAATGTGTGTGATTTGATGACTAATTTTTTATCATGATAATTTTTTTTAGACATATTCAAACAAGATGACTTTTAATTGACTTGAATACTGCCTAACTCTCTGGATATGATAAAAAATCATTGAAAGGCACTAATTGAAGGGGAAAGCAAGAGAAGATTTATTAAAGGGCAATAGATTATATTAATATTATTAGACCAGTGATCCCTTCCCTCCCCCTAAACTAACCCCAAGCCCAGTTTATCTAAGTAAACCAAAGGGAATTTAATCTTAGCCTCTACTATATATTTAGTACATTCTGGCTGATATTTTAAACCCTGTTAGAAATCTGGTTAGCTTCCAGGCACATGCAATACTAGAATGGAGAAATAGTATAGATAAGTATCTCATTTTTTCTTTCTCTCTGAAATACTGACAATAACTCTTTGTAAAACATCTCAGGACACTGAAGGAAGTTACCAACATAGATTTTGTAGAAATCTGTCAAGAGCTATTATTGCAATTTATATAATATGGATATTTCATTTCACAAGCTTCATGTATTGCATGATTAAGACATGCATGGAAGACAATGGGATCAGTAGGCTGGTAAACATATGAAAAACCTGGAATCAAGAGGCAGGTTTGAAGAGCAGGGTTCTCAGCTCAACAGGGGATGGAACGACCTCAAGTAACACAGGCCAAACCACCAGATACACACCAATTCCCTCCCAACCAGAGCAAACATTACCCAGCAAAATGGGGGAAACCTATAGTGCATCTCATCGCTCAGAAGCCTTGCAAATGTGCCGGTTTCAGGAGATGAGAGACACGTTCAAGTTCCACAGACGCTTGAAATTCACAGATAAACTCAAGCCCTTCTCTTGGCACTTTAGTTTTACTCTTTGTCACCATGGCACAGCTGTGACCAAGGTCTACACCGCAGGCAGGAGTCCACCCTCTTCCCCATCCTCATCCTGCAGAGAAATTACTGAGTCAGGAAATGCCTGTGGACAGATGCTGGGGCCATGACTCAGTCCCTTATGGGGTGATGACCCTTGGGAAACAGAACATTGGGACCTCATGTTAGGCTTACACAGAACAGGAGGTTTGCCTCATTCTCAGAATCAACCACCCAAGGCAATTTTAGATTTTTCTCTTTGATAAGTCTCAAGTCTTCTCTGGTGCGTGGTAAGAGACATATAGATCATTTAGTTCTACTTGCTGTAGAGTTTTCATTTGTGATTTCACCTGTGCCCACCTACTCTTTTTCCCAGAAACAGTAGACCAGTCTGGCCACTTCTCTAGATTTACACAGTAACCTCACGCTGGCAAATGACAGGTAAATACTATGTTAAAGCCGCTTTCATGCTCTTGACGAAGATGATGACATTTTCTTTCATAACATTGTACTTTGCCTGTCAATCTTAATTAAACTATTGTGCTTAGGTTAAAATTATGTGGAGTATATTTTAAAAGCACTCCTGCATGCAGACTTATTTAAAGCACACACACCCACACACACACACCCACACACACACACATACAGTCAAAGCAACTATTTTTAAAGAAGTAAATTCCTTCTGAGAGCCATAATTTCAACTAGTCATCATGACTCTGAGAAACCATCTTTTTTCAGTTAAGAGAACTTAAATAACTAAAGGTAGTCCATTTGTCTATGCCATAAAGACACACCTACAATTTATTATCTATCTGTCTACAGACAATAGGTAGTGTGCTGATGGTTCCATGGAAATGCAAAGCCCAAAATGCATCAAGATTCCTTCTGGGGAATCTTTCCACTCTTTACTGGATGAAGAGAGATCACTCTCTTTATTGGGCAATTGAGCGAGGCTACCATTATATTTCTGTTCATAAAAATCTGTGTGTATGAAGAATATTGTATAGTTCACCTCATATGCACCCAATCATAGTCTCATGATCCCTACAACATCCCTGAGAGGTTGGGTAGAGTAGGAATAGTTATTTCTATTGATAGATGGGAAACTGTAGCCAGGAGAGGTTGAGTTACAGGATTGTAGAGAACAGTAGCATAGCTCAGATGGTAAAGAATCTGTCTTCAATGCAGGAGACCCTAGTTCGATCCTTGGGTTAGGAAGATCCCCTGGAGAAGGGGATGGCAACCCACTCCACTATTCTCACCTGGAGAATTCCATGGATAGAGGAGCCTGGAGGGCTACAGTCTGCGGGGTCACAAAGAGTCGGACACAACTAAGCAACTATCATATCATATCACCCAAGGCCACAGCACAAACCAAGACACAAGTTGGGATTCAAACCCAGATCTTCTGAGACTTCATCCACCTTATTTTCTCTACTTTATGCTTCTATAAAATAAAAATTACTGGTACTTTTGAGACAGACTAACAATCCCATTTTTTTGGTTCCTTCTGTAAAATCTAAAGACAATAAAGAGCTCACCAGGTAAATTCAACACATGTGGAACACCTGTGCTACAACCAACATGGAGGCATTCCTCCACAGGACTGGCAGTCTAGGTATTGTACTGCTGGGAAGGGTTCTATGTGGTGTATGGGAAACAAGTGTATAGTCTAGCAGCAGCTGCCCTGTGTGTGTCCTTGGAGGTGTTCCAAAGTTCTGAAATTGGGCTGCAGCCACCAAATGTCCCCCCCAGTTCAGCCATTCTGAACTGCTCCCTCGTCCTCTGGTAAAGCACAGGAGTCAGGGAGATGGTAGTTGGCACTGGAAAGAGTTGGTACTGGGTGAAGGGTTGGCACAGTTCCCCTTAGATAACTGAGCTGGGGAAAGAAGTAGAAGATGGGCGAGACTGGCCACAATTTTTGGAACTTCCTCCAAAGGGTAGGGGGTGGTGGCAGGAAGCTTCCCTACAAAGGAGCAGAACGTGATGTGTTGGTCATGGCTCTCTAAGCTACGGTCAGTGAGCTGGGGAAGAATTGGAGAGTTTGTCAAGTCCATCCCTCATTCATTCAACAAATAATTATTGAACATCTACTGTGCTGGGGCTTTCCCAATAGATCAAGCGGTAAAGAATCCGCCTGCAATGCAGAAGTCACAGGAAACGTGGGTTCAGTTCCTGGGTCAGGAAGAGATCCCTTGGAGGAGGAAATGGCAACCCACTCCAGTATTCTTGCTTGGAGAATCCCAGGGACAGAGAAGCCTGGTGGGCTACAGTCCATGGGGTGGCAAAGAGTCAGACAAAACTGAGCACCCACGCATGCACAATGCCGAGGATATGGCAGGAAACAAAGTCCCTGCCCTCACAGAGCTTACATTTTAGCTGGGGAGAAACAGCAAGCAAATAAATAAATAGTCTATCTGCTAGTTATAAGTACTGTGCATGTGTGCTCAGCCATTCAGTCGTGTCTGATTCTTTGTGACCCCATGGACTGTAGCCCACCAGGCTCTTCTGTCCATTGAATTTTCCAGGCAAGAAATACTGGAGTGGGTTGCCATTTCTTCCCGACACTTCTCTTGCGTCTCCTGCTTGGAAGGCAGATTCGTTATTACTGTGCCCCCTGGGAAGCCCCAATAAGTGCTGTGGAGAACAGGATAAGAGGAAAAGAGATTCTTGGGAGGTGCGAAATACTATCATATGTATGTTGTTTAGGGCCGATAACGTATTGCCCACTGATAACGACAAACAGAGACTCAAGAAAATGAGAAGCCATGGGGATATCTGGGGAAGACAATTTCAGGCAGAAGGGACAGCAAGTACAAAGACTGTGCTGTGGAGAGAGCTTGGCATGGTTAAGGAACAGCTAGGAGATGCCAACAGTGGTGTTGGTGTGGCATGAGGTTGGAGAGACTGTGGGGCACAGGTCACACAGGGCCCTATAGGCCAGTGTTAGGCTTGAGTGAGAGGGTTTTGAGGGTTTTGAGCAGGGAAGTGACAGGATCTGACTTTTTAAAGTATATGTCTGGCTCCGGTGTTGGAAAACATTTTGGGGTTGTGTCATGAAATGCAATAAAAATCTACTTTATTCTTGAAAGATTTTGTGTATGTGCCCTCATATTTCCCAGATTGGTTCCTAAGCTTCTTCCTAGACATGTTTCCATCCATTTGTTTTATTTCCAATCACCAGATTTTTAGAAATAGTCTGATCTTGTCATCAACCCCTTTCAACCCCCAACTTAAAAATTTCAAATGATTTTCACTTGCTCTTAGGTGAAAGTTCAAATTCCATCCTCTGGCCAAAAAGGTTCTATAAGATTTAGCCCTCATCCAACTTTCCCTTTTTCTACTCCCCTCCATCTGTCTCTACTCCAGCCATATTGCTTTTATTTCAGTTCATTGTAGTATAAGGCCTCCTCCCAGGTCATTTCTACTTCCTGACATGTCTGTTTGGTTCTTCCTTGCAGACCTTGAGTCCAAGGGCTCCAGAGATTTGTTGAATTAGATAATTTATCAGTTGAATGTGGTACATAAAATAAAGTCATCAGTGAATCGACTATTTGGAGTTATTTCTGTTTTGGAAGAAAGCTCAGATTTCACCAACCTGAAATTCCATTCAGTATTATTTAAAATTCTGTGAATATTTTGGGATTTCCCAGGTGGTGCAGTGGTAGGGAATCCACCTGGCAAGCAGAAGGCATGAGAGATGTGAGTTCAATCCCTGGGTCGGGAAGATCCCCTTGAGTAGGAAATACAAACTGCTCCAGTATTCTTGTCTGGAAAAAAAAAAAAGATCCCATGGGCAGAGGAGCCTGAAGGGCTATAGTCCTTGGAGTTACAAAGAGTCAGACATGACTGAGCACAGCACAGAATATATTTTGGAATAAATACATGTGATATTAATAAATTATATGATTACCCTTTGGAATGCCTTTCCTAGATGTTATAATTCAAATTCACCTTCCCTCATCATTGCAGCATGATCAATTACATGAAAAATCTTGGCAAATAAAGGTTGTTTATCACAAATATGTGGCTCTTTATCTATTATGGATTATCCCATTTTTGTATCTTAATAGGAATTCAGTCTCCTTTGTTACAAATGCTATGTTATTTTGTCTGAGCTGTTGTTGATATATTTAAAAATTCTGGAGTCATGCTGTTTAATTTGACTTTAAATTTTAAGTTATTTAAAATTAAAAAAAATATCCATTCCCGGGTTCACATGTGGTTAGTGGCTATGATATTGGATAGCCCAGATACTATAATGGACATTTTTTATCATTACAGGAAGTTCTTCTAGACAACATTGTTCTAGAGACTACCTTTCCCATCTCCATAGTTGTTTTTTTTTTTTTTTGCTGCATCGTGGGTCTTGTGGGGTCTTAGTTCCCTGACCAGGGATTGAATCTGGGCTCAGAGCAGTGAAAGACAAAATCCTAACCATGGGATGGCCAGGGAATTTTCTCCATAATGTTTTGATATAGCTTCTCTTTCTAAGAAGTACCTGTAGCAGAGTGGCAACAATTATGAATATATCAATTGCTTTACTTTCAGTGCCTACTTTGTGCCAAGCAGTGTGGTAGTAGAGTGGTGTATATATGTGTGTGTGTGTGTGTGTGTGTGTGTGTGTATACATACATATATGTATGTATATGTGTGTTTATTATATATGTATGTGTATGTATAACCTTATTTATTCATAATTAGGATAAAACCATGAGCCAGCTCAAGGAGGCTATTTTATAATATCACTGTAATAAATTGGAAAGTTGATGCCCATTAACTCAGGTTTCCATATTTAAATCCTTGTTGTTGTTGCTGTTGTTCAGTCGCTAAGTTGTGTCTGACTCTTTGTGACCCCATGTATTGCAGCATGTTGGGCTTCCCTGTCCTTCACTACCTCTCAGAGTTTGCTCAAACTCACATCCATTGAGTCATTAAAGCCATCCAATTATCTCATCCTCTATTACTCTCTTCTCCTCCTGCCCTCAATCTTTCCCAGCATTAGGGTCTTTTCCAATGAATCAGCTCTTCGCACCATGTGGCCAAAGTATTGGAGCTTCAGCTTCAGCAACAGTCCTTCCAATGAATATTCAGGGTTTATTTCCTTTAGGATTGATTGCTTTGATCTCCTTGCTGTCCAAGGGACTTTCAAGAGTTTTCTCCAGCACTACAATTCAAAAGCACCTATTCTTCAGTGCTCAGCCTTCGTTATGGTCCAACTCTTATAGCCATACATGACTACTGGAAAAACTTCACCTTTGACTATATGAACCTTTGTTGCAAAGTGATGTCTCTGCTTTTTAATACCCTGTCTAGGTTTGTCATAGCTTTCCTTCCAAGAGTAAGCATCTTTTAATGTCATGGCTGCAGTCACTGTCCACAGTGATTCTGGAGCCCAAGAAAATAAAATCTGTCACTGTTTCCACTTTTTCCCAATCTATTTGCCATGAAGATATATGGGACCAAATGCCATGATCTTAGTTTTAAGCTAGTTTTTTCACTCTCCTCTTTCACCCTCATCAAGAGACTCTTTAGTTCCTCTTTGTTTTCTGCCATTAGGGTAGTATCATCTGCATATCTGAGGGCATTAATATTTCCCCTGGCAATCTTGATTCCAGTTTGTGACTCATCCAGCCCAGCATTTCACATGATGTATGCTGCATATAAGTTAAATAAGCAAGGTGACAATATACAGCCTTGATGTATTCCTTTCCCAATTTTGAACCAGTCCATTGTTCCATGTCTGGTTCTAACTGTGCTTCTTGACCTGCATACAGGTTTCTTAGGAGGCAAATAAGGTGGTCTGGTATTCCCATCTCTTTCAGAATTTTCCACAGTTTGTTGTGATCCACAGAGTCAAAGGCTTTAAGCATCGTCAATTAAGCAGAAGTAGATGTTTTTTGGGAATTCCCTTGCTTTTTCTCTGATCCAATGGATGTTGGCAATTTGATCTCTGGTTTCTCTGCCTTTTCTAAATCCAGTTTATACATCTGGAACTTTTCAGTTCACATACTATTAAAGCCTAGCTTGAAGGATTTTGAGCATTATTTTGGTAGTGTGTGAGATGAGTGCAATTGCACAGTAGTTTGAACATTCTTTGGCATTGTCCTTCTTTGGGATTGGAATGAAAGCTGACCTTTCCAGTCCTGTGGTCATTGCTGAACTTTCCAAATTTGCTGGCATATTGAGTGGAGCACTTTAAGAGCATCATCTTTTAGGATTGAAATAGCCCAGCTGGAATTCCATCACCTCCACTAGCTTTGTTCATAGTTATGCTTCCTAAGGCCCACTTGACTTCTCACTCCAGGATGTCTGGCTCTAGGTGAGTGACCACACCATTGTGGTTATCCAGGTCATTAAGACCCTTTTTGTACAGTTCTTCTGTGTATTCTTGCCACCTCTTCTTAATCTCTTCTGCTTCTGTTAGGTCCTTGCTGTTTCTGTCCTTTATTGTGCTCATCTTTACATGAAATGTTCCCTTGGTATCTCCAATTTTCTTGAAGAGATCTCTGGTCTTTCCCATTCTATTGTTTTCATATATTTCTTTGCATTGTTCATGTAGGAAGGCTTTCTTATCTCTGGCTATTCTCTGGAACTCTGCATTCAGTTGTGTGTGTCTTTCCTTTTATCTTTTGCCTTTCACTTCTCTTCTTTTCTCACTATTTGTAAGGCCTTCTCAGACAACTACTTTGACTTCTTGCATTTATTTTTCTTTGGGATGGTTTTAGTCACCACCACCTGTACAATGTTATCACCCTCCATCCCATAGATTCAAATCCTTAATCAATAAGTAAATGTAAATTGGTTCCTTACTGAGAAAGATCAATTTGTCCTTTATTATCTAAGTTATAAAACTTTTAATATGTTTCTCAAGAAATGGTCTGCTTTAAAAAATTATATACACAATTCACATGTGTGACTACACAGATACATAAGTGGAGACAAGATGGGAGACATTTTGCAAGACAGGAAACAGAAAAAAAGAGACTTTTAAAATGTATTTTGAATGGTACTTAATAAATATATCCACATAAATTAGGTTAATACCTGGTGGCTGAGAGTAATAGACATAGTTGTCAGTGACAAGACAGCTGCAAAGCGAAATGTAATTGCAAATAGGTTAGTGTATGAAATCCCTTATTTTGAACATAAAAAATAGGGCAACTTATTATTGTCGATAGAAAATCAATTTCTCTTTACTCCCACTAACGATTAGTAAATAAGTAAAGAGTATGGTTTGAAGCAAAGGCACTTCACTAAATTAAAATCTGTGGTGCCCTCATGCCTGGTCTGGCCTTAGAGGTAAATGTGGTTACTGTCACTTAACAGGTGGGAAAACTGAGATAGGAAGATTTTAAATACAGTATTTCCTGGGTAACAAGTGGTGGAACCAAAACTGAAACCTGGTCTTATCAACTCAAGAATTCCATCAGGCGGAATTGACTCTGACTCAACTTTCCTTGATTTTGGGGTTAAAGCTCTAAGAAAACTAGAATATTAGAACATATCAGAGCATCAGTTTAAACAAACCGAAAGAAAGAAAAATAAATACATACATACGTCCATACACACATAAATAAACTGAAAGTACTTGAAGGAAGCAGCCAGGACATTTTTGATGCAAAATCAGGCTTAGCTTTTCATTCAGAATATTCTTTTATCTTAACCAAATTTATTTTAAAGATTATCCCTCAATCTGTGGGAAACATCTAAAACTGTTTTTAATTTACTTAAAAGCCTACATATATTTTAATTTCATATAGTTTAATCAAGTTCTTTCATCCATTAAACAGCCTAAAGAGAGGTTAGCAAACCTCTTCTGTAAAGGGCCAGTTACTACATGTTGTAGATTTTAAGAGCTCTGTCACAGCTCCTCCATTCTGCCATTGTTGGTGTGAAAGCAGCTAAAGAAAATACATAGACAAATTAGCCTGGCTATGTGCCAGTAACACTGCATTTATGGACTTTGAAATGTGAATTTTAAGATTTTGTACACCATGAAATATTCTTTTGATTTTTTTCCAACCATTTGTAAATATAAAAACTACTCAACATCACTCATTATCAGAGAAATGCAAATCGAAACCATCTCATGCAGATCAGAATGGCTGCTATCAAATAATCTACAAACAATAAATGCTGGAGAGGGTGCAGACAAAGGGGAACCCTCTTACACTGTTGGTGGGAAGGCAAACTAGTACAGCCACTATGGAGAACATTGTGGAGATTCCTTAAAAAACTGGAAATAGAACTGCCATACGACCCAGTAATCCCACTGCTAGGGATACACACCGAGGAAATCAGAATTGAAAGAGATACGTGTACCCCAGTGTTCATTGCAGCACTGTTTACAATAGCTAGGACACGGAAGCAATTTAGATGTCCATCGGCAGACAAATGGATAAGAAAGTTGTGGTACATATACACAATGGAATATTACTCAGCTATTAAAAAGAACACATTTGAGTCAGTTCTAATGAAGTGGATGAAACTGGAGCCTATCATACAGAGTGAAGTAAGTCAGAAAGAAAAACACCAGTACAGTATATGAACACATATGTATGGAATTTAGAAAGATGGTAATGATGACCCTATATTCAAGATAGCAAAAGAGACACGGATGTAAAGAACAGACTTTTGGGCTCTGTGGGAGAAGGCGAGGGTGGGATGATTTGAGAGAATAGCATTGAAACACGTATATTACCATACGTGAAATAGATGATCAGTCCAAGTTCAATGCATGGAACAGGGCACTCAAAGCCGGTGCACTGGGACAACCCAGAGGGATGCGATGGAGAGGGAGGTGGGAGGGGGGTTCAGGACAGGGGAACACATGTACACCCATGGCTGATTCATGTTGATGTATGGCAAAAACCACCGCAATATTGTAAAGTAATTAGCCTCCAATTAGAATACATTAATTAATTTTTAAAAAGAACATAAAAAAACTACTCTTAGCTCATGGGCTGTATAAAAATAAGGTGATAATTTAAAATGGATAACCAACAGGACCTACTGTATAGCACATGGAACTCTGCTCAGTGTTATGTGGCAGCTTGGATGGGAGAGGGGTTTGAGGAAGAATGGATATGTATATATGTATGATTGAGTTCCTTGGCTGTTCACCTGAAACTATCACAGCATTGTTAATTGGACATACCTCAATATAAAATAAAAAGTTCAAAAGAAAAAAAAATAGTGTTAGGTAAACCTTAAAAATAAAATAAGGTGATAGGTTCAATTTGGCTTGTGATTCAACCCCTACTCTAGAGCCTAAAATCAAAACCTACAGAAATGAAGAAACTTAAGTTTAAGAATGTGGAAGAAAAAAAAGAAAAAAGAATATGGAAGAACCAGGACTGTGCTCTATTTTTTCCTGCTTACTCAACTTCATGGGTTGTACCCTAACATAAAGAAATGAAAATAATGAAAGCTACAAGGAGGTAATTTAATTATATGTGGGAAAGGGGCATTTTAAAGCCAAGAGCCATGGCTGCTATGAAACATTCTTAATTAAAGCCAAGTCAGAATGCCTGCCATTATTACTCCACATGCCTTATCTATAATACAATACACTAAAATACAATACACTCTTTCTATTAGTAATGTTCCCTTCCCTCTGTCAAAAAATTGTATACTATTACTAACTGCAAACTCTGCAAATATTAAGCTAAAGGGTCATAGGGGAGGAATTGTTGTTCAGTCACTAAGTCATGCCCGACCCTTTGCAACCCCATGGACGGCAGCATGGCAGGCTTCCCTTTCCCTATCTCCCAGAGTTTGCCCAATTCATGTTCATTGGGAGAGGAAAGCACTAGGTTAAATTTTTACGTTATAGTATTTGTTGTCCCATCCTGGAATTAGTGGATTTAAAAGAAAGATTTGCCCTAATCTTCTCCATTAATGAAAATTTATGTATAATTTATATCTAATTAATATAGCATTACTTTGAAGAGGTGATGATTGGGCTTTTATGTCATTTAACATTTATTAAAGGTAGCCCATGTTCCACAAAATATTTTAGGCTGTGAGTGGGTGTTTGTGTGTGCATGCTAAGTCACTTCAGTCATGTCTGACTCTTTGCTACTCTATGCACCATAGTCCGCCAGTCTCCTCTGTCCATGGGATTCTTCAGGCAAGAATACTGGAGTGGATTGCCATGCCCTCCTCCAGGGGATCTTCCCAACCCAAGGACTGAACCTGTGTCTCTCATGTTTCCTGCATTGGCAGGCAAGTTTTTTATCACTAGTGCCATCTGGAAAACCCAACTACAGTAAACAAATCCTCTTACACCTCTTTCAGAGGAATGTACAATATAAAGTTCTTCACATTGACAAACTTGAGGTATCATTTTGCTTTTTATATGGTAATCAACAACAAAAAAAACCCCACTAATAACAGTTATTTGATTAGTTCATTATTTATTACAAAGTACTTTGAAGCATAAGGAACGATACGAACTCCAGATGAATTCAAATCAATAAACATTCACTTGCTATTTCCAAGGCAAACTATAACTAGTAGAAATTATATGTCTGTTCAACTTTTCAGTAAATGCAAAAGAACTTCACACCAATTTTCTCTCTCTCCCACCTACTTTATTCCTCTCACAATCTCTATGTCAATAATTCAAGGAAATTCAAGCACAGCAAAATACAAGGACTCATATAAGAACATAAGTGGCGCAAGTATCAGGGTTAGAACCCAGAGTTTCTGTTTTTGAGACTCTTCCTTTACCTGTTATATACTATACTAAAAATATATAAGTAAAATATTAATCAGAAAGGCAGCTCCAGCTGTATAGCAAATTCTGTTTGTCACATACAGTTTAAGCTCAGTGAAAACAAGGAATCTTCTTTCCTTTTCACTCTCATTCTACAAACATAAAAAACTAGAAATACCAGATGGACCTGGAGGTAATTAACACATAGTAAGTTTAACCTTTTGCCTGCAAGATCACTTTAAAATGTGCAACAAACAGCTATAACTGAAATGTCATGGTTTAACTAAACCACTGTATTAGATGGCTGACTTTTCCTTGAGCAAATTATCTTTTTGTCTTTCCAGTACTCCTGGTCCAACCACTGAAATGACATGGCTTGTTAAACTCATGGCTTCATCAGTATTGTTCTTCTGCTTCTGCTTAGGGTTGGGATGGCTACTTTCTGATACTTTCCCCAAGGTATTTAATGGAAAATTAAGGCATAAACGCAGTGATGGCACTGGTGGTAGGCGAACCCCATTCAGTATGTGCTAACTCATCTCGCAATACCAGAGCTTGGTTCAAGGATGAAAATCTGAAATCAAGATGATCCAGGGCTGGACTTTCCTGGTGGTACAATGGATAAGAGTCTGTCTGCCAAAGCAGGGGACACGGTTTTGACCCCTGGTCCAGGTGATCCCACTTGCCACAAACCAACTAGAGTCCACATGCCGCAACTACTGAGCCTGCATTCTGCAACTATGAAGCTTGTGCTCCTAGAAGCTGTGCTCTGCAACAACAGAAGCCACTGCAACAAGAAGTCTGTGCGCCGAAGAGGAGTAATTCCCACTCACTGCAACTAGAGAAAGCCTGCATGCAGCAAAGATGACCCAGTGCAGCCAAAAATAAACAAATAATTAAAAAAAAATAAAGAAGATCCAGGGCTGGCTAAGGGTCACTCTCAGTCTGAATCTAGTCTTGGCAGATCCAGAGAAGAGTTTCAAGTAAGTTTTCAAGTTGGTCACAGGTCAGCACAAAGAATTCTCCTGTCATCTCAGCTTCTGGCCTGGGTCTATCCAGGACTTGGTGTTCTGCTGGATATGGAAACTGGCATAGTCCCATTCAAAACCAGGGAGTGAACGGATGGGGCATGTTCAGTGACCACACATAAGCAGCCCTCTCCCCAGGCACACGTTGCCAGTCCCACTGTACCTAAGCCTGTATTTGCTGAGCTCTCAATCTTTTTTTGCACCATAGATTTCTTTACTTGTTCTAAGAGAAATGTTTTTAAATGAATAAAATATATGTGATTAAAAAATATATTGAAACACTGTTATGATTTTTTAAACAATAATGTATGTGCTTCCTTATTAACACATTAGATAAGATCTGGGTTCTAATGCAAATCAAAACTACAATGAGAATTACCTCACATCAGTGAAATGGCCACAATTAAAAAGTCTACAAATAATAAGTGCTGGAGAAGGCATGGAGAAAAGGGAACCTTCTTACATTGTTGGTGAGAATATAAATAAGTGCAGTGCAGCCACTACTCAAACAACATGGAGTTTCCTTAAAAAACTAAAAATAGGATTTCCCTGGTGGCGCAGTGCATAAGAATCTGCCTGCCAATGCAGTGGACATAGATTCGACCCCTAGTCCAAGAAGATTTCACATAGAGAAGAGGAACTAAGTCCGTGTGCCACAACTACTGAGCCTGTGTGCCATAACTACTGAAGCCCGTGTGCCCTAGAGCCACACAACACACACCACAACTACTGAGCGTGTGTGCTGCAACTACGAAAGCCCTTGAGCCTAGAGACCATGCTCCATAACAAGGGAAGCCACTGCAATGACAAGCCGGCCCACTGTAATGAACAGTAGCCCCTGCTCATCACAACTAGAGAAAGCCTGTTTGCAGCAACAAAGATCCAGTGCAATAAAAAAACTAAAAATAGAGTTGCCATGGTGGTAGTGGTTTAGCCACTAAGTCATGTTCGACTCTTTGCAATCTTATGGACTGTAGCTCACCAGGCTCCTCTGTCTATGGGATTTTTCAGGCAAGAATACTGGAGTGGGTTGCCATTTCCTTCTCCAATATGATCCAGCAATCCCATTCCTGGATATATATCCAGAGAAAATTCTAATTTTAAATAATAAATGCACCCCAATGTTCATAGCAGCACTATTTACAATAGCCAAGATATGGAAGCAACCTAAATTTCCTTCAATAGATGAATGGATAAAGAAGATGTGGTATATATACACAATGTAATATTATAGAGCCAAAAAAAGAATGAAATAATGCCACTTGCAGCAACATGGATGACCCTAGAGATCATCACACTAAGTGAAATAAGTTAGAAAGAAAAAAACAAATATCATATGGTATCACTTATAATCTAAAATATACAAATGAACATATTTACAAAACAGAAACAGATTCACAGACACAGAAAACAAACTATGGTTAGCAAAACGGATAGTGGGGTAGAGGGGAGGAGAGATAAATCAGGAGTTTGGGATTAGCAAATTATTATATATAAAGTAGATAAACAACAATGTCCTACTATACAGCACAGGGAACTATATTCAATATCTTGTAATAAACCATATTGGAAAAGAAAAAAATTTGGGTTCTAATAACTACTATAAATTTGAAGTAGCTTACACAATATTCCCACGATATCTGCAATAACTGGAAGATGATATGAAAATATCTATGGTTTCTTTTAATGAACAGTCACAGCTACTCCTAATTCTAGTGTCATATGTTGCCTACATTCATTATTGAAGGAAATGCCAACTTTTATTTAGGGGTTAGCGAAAACAAAGTTTAATTTTTTCATCTAAGATCACCTTGAATCCTATCAATGGATTGTTAGCTAACAATCCTCAATTGTTTGAAAGCAAGTAAAAACCCAACTAAGTGAGTTAAAGGCCCAGTCACTCTGATGAAAAAATTTTCAGGCTAGAGATGCTCCTTCTCTTTACTTTCATTTTTAATGAAGTATAATTGACCTACAATATTATATGTTTCAGGTGTACAACATATTGATTTGATATTTTTGCACTATAAAATGATCACTACCACAAGTCTAGTTACAATCTGTCATCATATAAAGTTATCACAACATTATTGACTATATTTCCAATGCTGTTCATCACATCCCCAGGACTTATTTCGTAACTGGAAGCTTGTACATCTTAATCCCCTTCACCTATGTCACTCATCCCCCGACTCCCCTCCCCTCTGACAATCACCAATTTGTTTTCTGTATCTATGAGTCTGTTTCTGTTTTGTCATGTTTGCTTTTTTTGTTTTTCACATTCCACATGTAAGTCATACCATGCGGTATTTGTTTTTCTCTGACTTGTTGCAAATGGCAAGATTTCATTCTTTTTTTTAAGGCTGAATGATATTCCATTACACATATATATATATATTTCATCTTCTTTATTCATTCATCCAGTGGTGGACACTTAGGCTGCTTGGGGATAGTCTTTCTTTTCCAACCATGTTACTTGCAAATCTCAGTCCTGGTTACCCAGTGAAAAATTATTCCTACCTACTCTGTCTCCCAATTATCCGCTGCTGTGGGTTTCAAGTATGCACTGGTGTTTCTAAGCATTAGAAAGCACCCTCAGAATATATCTCTTTCTAAGAGACATGCCACACAAAGATGATGATTCAGGTAATTTACTGCAAAATGTCCTTGAAAACTTAGGAAATGTAGGATACTTACCTTACTGATCTGACACCACCAATATTTTGCTTTCAGCTCTTTAATTGTGGAAAAGAGCCATTTGTATCCCAGCCAAATACTTTTTTGATTAACCTACAATTAAAGGTCAACAGACAGTATTCTAGAAAAGCCTAACTTTGGCGATTTAGATTGGACCAAGGTAAAAATCCTGGGGATTACAATCTTGGAGTCATCTTTAATATTAATTTTTAATCTATCTTATGACTCATTGGAAAAGACCCTGATGCTGGGTAGGATTGGGGGCAGGAGGAGAAGGGGATAACAGAGGATGAGATGGTTGGATGGCATCACTGACTTGACGGACATGGGTTTGGGTAAACTCTGGGAGTTGGTGATGGACAGAGAGGCCTGGCGTGCTGTGATTCATGGGGTCACAAAGAGTTGGACACGACTGAGCGACTGAACCGAACTGATTAGCAGAAATGAAACAGAGTGACAACCGTTATTAAAGACAGTTATTATTGATAATAGGGAACAGGTCAAGACAACTGTTTTTAATGCCAGATATAATAGCAGTATTAACAACATCAGTTAAGCCACTATCCTCAAACAATGAAAATATTAGCAAGAAGAGCTTGTAAGTCCTAAACGTAGACAGTGATTCTTTTGTCAAAATAAGTTTAAAACTATCCTTTAATAAGTGAAGAAACATGATTTCATTCATATTCCTGATTTTAAAAGAGGTGCTACAATATGCTGGTCAAAAGAAATAGTAATATAAAACTATAATGTATAACAACTTTAATAAATGGTCAGTCTAGTTAGTACTACTAGCAAAGTGACATTTATGTATGAGTGTGTTATAATGCTGCAAAAGAAACGTGTAAATGATTTTAAAAGCTTTCAAGAACACAACAGCTTAGGGAGACAAAAACTGCTCTATTCTGAAGCAAAGTATAAATACAGAAAGTGTGCTCTATCAAAAAAAGCTTTCACAATAATTGTCCTCCATTGAAATAAATCATTTATTTTTAATGTACTGATGTATACTGGGGCCTTGTTTTTTGAAACTAATATCTTGATTAATTTAAAAAGTTAAAGAAACTATAAAACACTGTGCTTGATATAAACCTTGACATTTAGACTGGGACAATCTGAATTCTATCTATAGCTGTCCAGAATCATAAGCAAATGAGTTACCAGATATTTACAAGGTTCCTGACAAACCAAACCATTAAAAAACTGTTTGTTAGATAAACAAACTTGTTCAGTTCAGTTCAGTGGCTCAGTCGTGTCTGACTCTTTGTGACCCCATGAATCGCAGCACGCCAGGCCTCCCTGTCCATCATCAACTCGCGGAGTTTACCCAAACTCATGTCCATCAAGTAGGTGATGCCATCCAGCCATCGCATCCTCTGTCGTCCCCTTCTCCTCCTGCCCCCAATCCTTCCCAGCATCAGGATCTTTTCCAATGAGTCAACTCTTCACATCAGGTGGCCACTTGTTAGTAAAGTGCAAACCAAATAAATTTTACAAATTACAGTTTGTCTTTTAGTACTGTCTTTATATTCTCTTGCTTTCAATTTATTGAAAAAACAGTAAATTTCCCTGGAAAACTGTGGCAGAAAAAAAAGTTAGTGTGAAAGCCACATTCATTAATAAAATGTTGTATTAATTGGAAATTGATTCCTCTATGCCCTCTACTTCAATAATTCCAAATGGTAACATTTGGCAATAATTATAAATGCTTTTGGTTTGTAATTTCCTGGTTCAAACATAAGGAAGCAGAACATAACGTGATGAATAAGTACAGCAAGGTTGCAGAGTACAAGATCAATATAAAAAATCAGTCATTTTTATATACTTGGCAATATACAAACTACAATAAAATAGAGAAATTATTCCATTTATAACAGCATCAAAAAGAATAAGACACCTAGGATTACTTAAATAAAAGAAGCAAAAATGTACAGTGTGAAAATTACAAAACAATGTTGAAAGAAAAAATTAAAGAAGATTAAGAAGGAAAGAAAGCCCACGTTCATAATTGGAAGTCTTAATATTCTTAAATGGTAATGCTCTCCAAATTGATTTATAGATTCAACACAGTCTTTATAAAAATCCTATGTTATTTCTTTGTGGATATTGATAAGATTATCCTAAAAAGTCACATGTAAACTCAGGGGACTGAGGATAGCTAAAATAATCCTGAAAAGAGATGAACATAATTGGAGGACTCACCTTTTTTGATTTCAAAATTTATTACAAAGCAACAATATTTAAGACAGTGTGGTACTGGCATAAGATAAATATGTAGATCAATGAAATAGAATTGTGAGTCCAGAAGTAAACTCATATGAATTATGGTCAATTGGTTTTTGACAAAGGTATCAAGACCATTCAACAGGAAAGGATGATCTTGTTTTTTAACAAATAACTCTGGGACAATTAGGTATCTAATGCAAAAAGAAAAAAAGGAATCAAATCCTATATAAAACCATATGTAAAAATGCAAAATGGATCAAAGACCTAAATGTAAGAGCCAGAACCATAATACTCCTAGAAGAAAATACAGGAGTAAATGTGTGACATTAGATTAGGTAAATTTCTTAAATATGACACCAAAAGCACAAGCAACAAAAGACAAAAATATAAATTGGACTTCATTAAAAGTTTAAATATACATCATCAAAAATGAATGCTAGTGATACAAAGGATACTATCAAGACAGTGAAAAGATAACCCACAGGATAGAAGAAAATATTTTCAAATCTTACAACTGATAAGGAACTTGTATCTAGAATTCATAAAGAACTCTGTAACAACAACAACAAAAAACCCAACTTAAAAATGCACAAAGCAGGGACTTTCCTGGTGGTCCAGTGGCTAAGACTCTGTGCTCCCAGTGTGGAGGGCCTGGGTTCAACCCCTAGTCAGGGAACTAGACCCCATATGCTGCAACTAAAACCTAGTGCAGCCAAATAAATAAATACTTAAAAAAAAATTGGCAAAGGATCTCCAAATGGACATTTCTTCGAAAAGAATATACAAATGGCCAATAAACACATGAAAATACATTTAATACCATTAGTCATCAATGAAATGCAAACCAAAACCACAATGAGATACTACCTCATACCTACTAGGATGGTCTAGAATAATAACAAAGCAAAATAAAACCAGAGACTCCATTGGTGGTCTAGTGGTTCAGACTCTGCACTTCCATTGCAAGGGGCCTGGGTTAGATCCCTGGTTGAAGAACTAAGATCCCACATGCCATGTGGTGTGGCCAAAAAAAACACACAAAAACCCAAAAAATGGAAAATAAACAGTGTTGATGAGGATGGAAAGAAATCAGAATCCACATCCATTGCTGGTGGGAATAGATTGTGCAGCCACTATGAAAACTAGCCTGGCAGTTCCTAAAAAAGTTAAATACATAGTTGCCATTTGACCTATTAATTCACTTACTTTTAGAAATATGCATCACAGAAATGAAAACATATGTCCACAAAAAAATTTAGACATGAATATTTATAGAAGCATTGTGCATACATAATAGCCTGAAAGTAGAAAAAACCCAAATGTCCACTGACTAATAAAGGGATAAACAAAATGTAATTTATCCATAAAATGCAAAATTGTTTGTTCAGAAAAAAGTAACAAACTACTGACACATGCTACAGCATGGGTAAATCTTGAAAACATTATGCTCAGTGAAAGAAGACAGTTATAAAAGAGCACATATTATGTGATTCCATTTACTTAAAATATCCAAAATAGGCAAATCTACAAAGATAGAAAATAGATTAGTGGTTGCTTAGAACTGGAGAAGTTGGGAAGACTGTGATGTGATAGCTAAAAAGTGAAGGGTTTTTTAGAAGGATGTGATGAAAGTATTCTAAAATTGATTATGGTTAACATTGCGTAACTGTGTGAATATACTAAAAGTCATGAACTGTATACTTTAAATGGGTGAATTGTTTGATAGGTGAATTATATGTTAATGAATTGTTACAAAGAATATAGCAGGACTCAAATGACTCACATGATCTTGATATCAGACAAAGTATTAGGTCCCTATGAAAAAAAATCCAAGTTCATTCATTCATTTATTTATTCACTTATTCATCCATTCATAGGCATAGAATCGAAAATAGGAGGAGAACCAGGTTTGTGGGTAAAATAGTTTCAGACACGCTGAGTTTAAAAAGCTGGTGAAATATAACCCAGTAAGAGAAGCCCAAATAGTTACTTCAGGGGAAAATTTTGTACTAGAAGTTACGAATCTGGAGGTCATTTGTATTTGCTTATTAAGTAGTTAAAAATATGTGTAGAAAATATGTAAGGCAGGGTTTTTTTTTATAATTGTGGCAAAATACACATAACGTAAAATTTACCATCTTAACCATTACAAAATATAGGATATAGGTCAGTAATGTTCAGTATATTCACACTGTTGTGTGACCAGTTTCAAAAATTTTTTCATCTTGCAACATTGCATCTTCATTACCATTAGACAAACACTCCTCATTTCTCCTTTTTCCCAGTTCCTGGAAACCACCAATTCTACTTTCTGTTTCTATGAATTTAACTACAGTAGATACCTTATATAAATATTTGTCTTTTTGTGATTGTTTATTTAACATAAAAGGATTCCCAGGTGGCTCAGTGGTAAAGAATCCATCTGCCAATTCAGGAAATGCAGGAGACGTGGGTTTGATCCTTGGATCAGAAAGATTCCCCTGGAGGAGGAAATGGCAACCCACTCCATTATTCTTGCCTGAAAAATCCCATCAACAGAGGAGCCTGGCACGCTACAGTCTGCTGGGTCGTGAAGAGTCAGGAGTGACTGAGTGACTGAGCTCACACACACATATTTAATTGAGTATAATGTCTTCAAGTCTCATCCATGGTGTAGCATACGCCAGAATTTCCTTCCTTTTTAAGACTGAATAATATTCTATCTTATGTATGTACCACATTTTGTTTATCCATTCATTTGTTGCAGGATTCTTGGGTTGCTTCCACCTCCTGGTTGTTGTGAATGATCCTGCTATGAACATGGATGTACTAAGATCTCTTTGAGAGCCTACTTTCAATTCTTTTGGTGAACTGAAGTGAAGTGAAGTGAAAGTCACTTAGTCATGTCTGACTGTTTGCAACCCCATGGACTATACAGTGCATGGAATTCTCCAGGCCAGAATACTGGGGTAGGTTGTCTTTCCCTTCTCCAGGGGATCTTCCCAATCCAGGGACTGAACCCAGGTCTCCTGTATTGCAAGTGGATTCTTTACCAGCTGAGCCAGAAGGGAAACCCATCCTTATGGTATATATTCAGAAATGGAATTGCTGGATCATATGATAATGCTATTTTAAAATTTTTGAGAAACCTGTTTTCCACAGCAGCTATACCATATTCTTACCAATAGTTCACAAGCATTCCAGATTCTCCATATCCTTACCAAAACATGTTATATTCTGCTTTAATTTCTATATAACCACCATTATGGGTGTGAGGTGATATTTCATGTGGTTTTAATTTTCATTTTCGTGATAATTAATGATGCTGAGTATTTTTTTCATATGCTGTTGGCCATCTTCTTTCTTTCTTTTTTGCTGCACTGCATGGCATGTGGGATCTTAGATCCCTAACCAGAGATCCAACCTGCGCTGCTGCATTGGAAGCACAGAGTCTTAACCACTGGACTGCCAGGGAAGTCCCTGCTGTTGGCCATTTTCATATCTTCTTTGGAGGAATATCAATTCAAGGTTTTGGCCGTGTAATTTAGGACACATGGAATAGTGTGAGTGAGTGCAGTTTAAGCAGACCCTGAAACTGTATGTGTTTGTACTTTCTGTTTCCTCAGAGATTCTCTAGTTCTTATCAGATTTGTTTTCCACAGAGAAAAACAATCTTTTCTATTTTTTTTCTGAATGTGGAAATAATGTATCTAGGACAAAACAAAGGATAAAACTATGTTACCAACTCCACTGCTTGTTTATTGCTTTGTCTGTCTTCTCTCATAGGAAAACAGCCGTTTTATGTAGTCACGTATAACCTATCTTTTCTTTTAGAGCTTCAGAACTTTTCAGCTATGGTTAGAAAGAGATATTCCTTCACCCTTTAAGTTGAATATAAATAATAACCTAGACTTCTTTGTGTGAAATCTTCACTGAGTTATATTTTTACTTTTTTAATCTTTAATCTTAATTTTAAGCTTTTAATCTTCCAAGGATGTATTTAATATTAGTGTATAGTGGAGTTCCTTTTTCATTTTCTCTGAGATAGATGGCAGTTATTTTACTTTCTTTGCTTGTCAAAATCTATAAGGCAATGTAAGTAATATTGGGCATGGTAGCTATTCTATTTTTGATAGAAGTGATTTTTGTGAATTGCCACTGCATATTTGCTTGCTGAGTTTTGTTAATCTTAAATATATGTAAATAGTTTCCTTCTATTTATTTTTCTAAGATTTTTTTCAAGAATGGTTGCTGAATGCTATTGAATATGTTTTTAGTGTTTATTGATATGCTTATATTTTTCTCCTTTATTGATGTAATAGGTTATGTAGTAGATTATTTGCTAATTTGCTAATTATTTGCTAGTAGATTATTTGCTAATTTGCACTTTATATTCTTGAATAAATCCTGTTTGGCCATAGTATATTATTGTTTTGCTACATGATTAGATTTGTTTGCTAATATTTCATTTTGAATTTTTGCATCTACATTGATAAATGAGATTGGTCTGTACTTTACTATTGAATGTATTTTTCAGGTTTTGATATTAAAGTTTGCTGTTTTATACCATGATTGAAAAGAATTTCATCTGGAATGATAAACAACTTGGTAATTATCTCCTCTTTTAAAGTTAGATAAACTGAGCAGGGAAGCGATATGGTTTCAGTGGCCTTTTTGGATAGAAGACTTTGAATCATCTTTTCAATCTCCTCTATAGCAATTGGTCTACTCACATTTTCTACTTCCCTAGAGGCTAATTTTACTCTATTTTTACCAGGAAATCATTAGTTTTGTCTAAAATATCAGACTGCTGCCATAAAACTGCATGAAGTAATCTCTGTAAATAGTCCTCTAACCTCTCCTGTATCTGGGAATAGGACTTCTTTCTCACTTCTCGTTTTGTGAATTTGTTCTCCTTGCAATGTAGGAGGAGGGAAAAGGGGGAAGAGAAAACATCCATTTCATTAATCTTTTCACAGCACCAGATTTTTTTTTTTTAATTTCTATTTATTTATTTTTTGGCCATGCCACACGGCATGTAGGATCTTATTCCCAAACCAGGGATCAAACCCATGCCCCCTGCTGTGGAAGTATGGAGTCATAACCACTGGACCACCAGAGAAGTCCTTCAAAGCACCAGATTGTAGATTTATTTGTCTTCTCTATCATTTTTGTCTTTTGTTTAATTGGTTTTGGCTGTTAGCCTTAATAACTCTTATTTCTCTTGTTATTTTGTTTTCCTTTTTCTCATTGCTAATTTCTTAAAATAGATTCCTAGTTCCTTTAATGTTCATTTTCTAATAATGATTATGTCCATAATAAACTTTTGTTATCTTTAATTCTATAAATAATTTTTTTTGTTTTTCATTTTATTTATTTTTTAATTGGAGTAAAATTGCTTTATAATGTTGTGCTGGTTTCTGCCATACAACAACGCAAATCAGCCAAAATTAGATATATATCACCTTCCTCTTGAGCCTCCCTCCCTTCCCTCTATCCTACCCCTCTAGGTCATCACAGATTTTAAAACTTATAAATTTACTTACTTTGTTTTATGTGCTTACACAGTGTTCTTCATCTTGTTTGGTGGTTTCAATCTTAATTTCATCTGTTTGATATAAACGTTATCAGCCTTTTTCTTTGAATATTATTTCTTTTTTATAATTGAAACATAGTTGATTTACAGTGCTGTGTTGATTACTCCTGTACAGCAAAATGGTTCTTTTATACATATAAATACATTTTAAAAAATATTCTCACTATGATTTATCATTGGATATTGAATGCAGTTCTCTGGGCTATATAGTAAGATATTATTTTTTATCCATTTTGTATATGAAAGCTTACATATGCTAACCCCAACCTCCCACTCCCTCCCTCCCCCAACCCCTTCCTCCTCAGCAACCACCAGTCTGTTCTCTAAGTTTGTGATTCTGTTTCCGTTTCATAGATAGATTCATTTGTGTCATATTTTAGATTCCACATATAAGTGATATCATGTGGCATTTGTTTTTCTCTTTCTGACTTGCATCACTTAATATGATAATCTCTATTTGCAACCATGTTGCTGCAAATGGCACTATTTTGTCCTTTTTATGCCTGAGTAGTATTCCATTGTATATATACATAACACATCTTTATCCATTCGTTTAGGTTGTTTCTATATCTTGTTATTGTAAATAGTGCTACTATGAACATAGGGGCGCATGTATATTTTTGAATTATCATCTTGTCTGGATGCATATGCTTTTTTTGATACTTTGTTAAGCATGTTCCTTGTAGCTACTACATGACTGAACTTTGATTTTCTGCCACATCTGACAGTTTCTGCTTTTTAAAGGTTATATTTAGCTTATCATATCTAATGTTCTCATCTTACACAATATTGATTGATTTGATTTAGATTTTGGTTCTCTCTCTTTATCCTCTATATTTGCTCATTTCAACAAGTTAATATGCTTTCCATCATCCCCTTCATTAATTTGGCATATCTCCTATATTTTTTCTCATTCTATCCCTTTCCCTTTCCTCTATATCTGAACATGTGTTTTTAATATTATTTGAAAAATAAGTTACCTTCTGAGATACAGTATAACTCTCACTACAATGTTCTAATCCAGCCCTACTGCCCCATTATGCCAACCCTAAGTCCTCTCCAACCCATAGCTAAGACCTTTAGGATAGTTCTACTCACTTTCCTTTTCTACTATTCTCCACATCTCCCTGGATCAACTGGGACTCCTCCTCCACCCTTTCTCCACAGACCCCAATAGCCGGAAAACCTATTGCCCCCTGGCCTCATGTTTAAAAATCTTCCATTTAAATCAACTGATAAGTCCATCATTATTTATTTCATGGAATAGTTGGAGGTGAAAATAAGAAACCTGTGCAAGCACTTAGTGAACTGTGAAATGATGTCCAAATACTAGGGAGGGAGGATATGTAGGGAAGACCTGGCCGGTCTTGATCACAATGGACAGTTGTGGACAAGGTGGGATTATCGTCTCTATTTCTGTGCCAGGAAGAAAAAGTACTCCAGCTTTATTACTTAGCACAAAATCACCACTACTTGAAATTGATTTTTCTCAGCTAAGGTATTTTATTAAAGGATTGTTGTTGTTCAGTCGCTAAGTCATGCCCAACTCTTGTGCGATCTCATGGACTGTAGCTCCAGGCTCCTCTGTCCATGGGATTTCTCAGGGAAGAATATTGTAGTGGGTTGTTATTTCCTTTTCCAGGATATCTTCCCAACCCAGGGATCAAACCCATATCTTCTACAGTGGCAGGCAGATTCTTTACCAATGAGCCACCAGGGTAGCTCATTTGTTTAAATTACAGGGTACATGCATTTAATGGACACATTTTAAAAGATGATATTCTAAACTATCAGAATCTATTAACATCTTAGAAAGCTAAATATCTCACAGAAAAGGGACTCTGAGCAGTAAAGTTCTTATAGGATAGGACAGCTTTGAAGTATGGAAAACTGCCTGGAAATAGCTCCATGAACAGTATCTGAGAGGAGGACTTATAGGCCAAATACTAAGGGATAAGACAGTATTTAAAAGAAGAAACAGTAAAAGAAGAAGCCAGCACATTTTTGCTTTTTCATAGTGTTGCCTCCTGCCTGTGCTGGTTAAGAAGGTTGTGTTGTTACATGGACTCAAGTCAGGACATAACACAGCACAAGCCCTGCTGTGCAAAAATACAATGAGAGCCACATGTATAATAATAAGGGCTTCCCTGGTGGCTCAGCTGGTAAAGAATCCACCTGCAATGTGGGAGACCTGGGTTTGATCCTTGGGTTAGGAAGACCTGGAGAAGGGAATGGCTACCCACTCCAGTATTCTGGCCTGGAGAATTCCATGGACTCTGTAGTCCGTGGGGTGGCAAAGAGTTGGACATGACTGAGAAAGTTTCACACATGTATAATATTAAAATGTTCTAGTAGCCACATTTTTAAAAAGTAAAATATGAAATTAATTTTAATAACATTTCATTTAACCTAATATATCTACAATATTATTTTAATATGTTATCAATATGAAATCATTATTTTGAAATTACTATTCTTGTTTTTTTACTAGGTCTTTGAAATCTACTGTGTATTTTATACTCATAGTGTATCTCAATTTGGACTAGCCACAGTTCAACAGCTCAATAATCACATGTGGCAAGTGGCTACCTGACTGGACAGCACTGCTCTCCAGGGATGATGGTAAATACAGCACAGTCCAGGGCTCTTCCACACTCATCCCTGATGGGAATCACCCGACAGCCACAACATCCTTTCTCAATGAGCCCTGGTGTGGTCTCCTGATTCTTGTCACCAGAGCCTCACAGTCAGGCCCTCCATTAGATTTGGCATCTGGACAAAGGGCAAACCTCAACTGAAGGTCAGTTTCACGAGGGTGGGACTTTGGTCTCTTTTATTCACTACTATATCCTAACATCTAGAGCAGTGCCTGAAATATAATGGGCATTCAGTATATACTAATTCAATAAGTTCTATCTATTTGCCATTCTCATTATAGAGCTGGTAAACACAGCTCATTTCCAGTAATTATTATTATCTGAGAATAATTTTAAATTAAACCTAAACATTATAGATAGAACATTTTCAAAATTGTAAACTGAAAGAAAACTGTCAGTTTTAAAATTAAAAAGAACCAATTCCTTTCTTATTTCACTCGCTGCACTACTATTAAAAATAAATTTTAACCTTTTCAGATTTTCTAGTAGGTGTTACACTATGACATAAAAAAAGGAAATTGGCCCAAGACTGTATTTATCACAATGCCTATAATCTCATTGTTTGCTGTTTGCAGAATATGTGACTGCAATATTGCATAACAAAATCTAACCCTTTACAAAGTTCTCTATACTTTCAGTCTATTTCTTAACAAATTCTCTGAAGAAGCACAGAATCACATAAACAGGTGCATTCAGAGCAATTGGTCATACCATTTGAGTCAAGTCATTGCCTTTCAGAGTTTTTTAAACATGCCCTAAAAGAACCTTAATACTTAAGATCATTATCATGGTTATTATCATAACTATTCTTTGTTGAGTGCTTATTACATTCTAGGAAGGAGGCTAAGGATTTCATGTACATTATCTCATTAAAGCCTTAAAACAATGCTAATAGTCATTTGTTTAAAGACATCCAGTTAATACATGACGGAGAAGGCAATGGCACCCCACTCCAGTACTCTTGCCTGGAAAATCCCATGGATGGAGGAGCCTGGTGGGCTACAGTTCATGGGGTTGCTAAGAGTCGGACACGACTGAAGCGACTTAGCAGCAGCAGCAGTTAATACATGAAATAACCAGGATTAAAATCCTGCTCAGCCTGACTCTCAAGTCTGGAATCTTGTCCACTGAGTTTGTCAACCCTCCTCATTGTTGTAGTGAGAATACTTAAATTCCCTCAAATCATTTGATTTGTCTAAGACTGTAGAGCTATTAAATGGCAGAGGCAAAACTAAAATCTACATCTCCTCCTCTCAGGACCAGATTCTTTTCTCCATACTATGCAGTGTTTGTTCATTAGCAAAGCATGGGATCATAATTTATTCAAGATATATACTTAAACTAATTTAAATTAGAATTTGACCTTCACATAGAGAAAACTAGTGATTACAAGTTTTAGTCTATTTTGCCACTAACAGCAAAGTGTTGTTTTCTGTAGTCAGGATGGGGTTTGGGAAAGTAGAATCAAGGCACTAAGGAGGGTACATGATCATTGATTCTGGTCCCAAAATAAGCAAATGAAGTGAACCATTATCTGTGAGAGTGGTCAGATATTAAAATGTTATTAGTAGAGGGATTCCACTGAAGACCACAGAAAGGCTTGGTTGGAGCTAATAGTGCAGTTGGTAAAGAATCCGCCTGCTAATGCAGGAGATGCAAGTGATGCGGGTTCAATCCCTGGGTTGGGAAGATTCCTTGGAGGAAGAAATGGCAACCCACTCCAGTATTCTGGCTTGGAAAATTTCACTGACAGAGAAGCCTGGTGGACTACAGTCCATGGGGTCACAAAGAGTTGGACACAACTGAGCACAGATTCATACTGTCATACAAGAAGCATGAAATGTGCTTTAAAGGGGAGAAAGCTCTCCTGGGTGCTCACAGTGGACACTGTCTCTCCAGATCCCTCCTGAGGGCTCTTCCCACACCTCCTCCCCATGTCTTTGAATCTCCAGCACCTGACTGGCTGGGGGCCAGAGGCCCGGGGGAGTGTTCCAGCCCTGGGTATTTTCAGGACTGGCCTGAAACGTTCAGCTCTGGAAGGCAGCAGGTGCTTCTTCAATCTCCATAAGCCCCAGGAGAACTCAGAACAATGGCCTTCTCAGTCCTAGCAGCCGGGGCGGCTCTCCTCAAGGCCACCTCCCTTCCATTTAAGTCCCTTTTTTATTGAAGCCAGTTGAATGCTGCCTTATCCGCATTAAGGGGGCTTGGGCTGCTCCCAGCTACAATTAGATTTTTATGCCACCTGGGCATAGAAACTCACTTCATTTCCAGTGTTCCACCATTCTGTTAGAGTTTTTACTTTGAAGTTCACAATTTTTCATCAGTAAATTATTAGATGAAAGAAAAACTATACGGGTACACGGAAGTAGAAAACAATTCTTGCTGAGTCCAGTGCAAGAGACATGGTGACTAGTAATCAGCTGTGGGAAGCAAGTATCTCAGCTCAAATCCCAGAAATTTTTCCTATAACTCCCCTTGCTGGCCAACGTGGAGAGTGACAGGAGAAAGAAAATCGTCTTTATACTTCCTGCTCTCCCAGATATTTCTTCCTCTTATGCGTATCCAAATACCTCGAGGTTAGAAAAGACAAAATGGTTATGTGGGGAGAAAAAGGTAAGAAAAAAATCTAGTATGAGGGGACTAAAATCAATAGTTTTGTTTGCTATGTTTTTGAGGGCTCAGCTATTCCAGTGGGAAATGCAATGATGTAATCACTTTGAAGGAGAAGGAAGTGCCTTCCTCAGTATGAAAACTGAATGCCATTCACCCTCACTTATCTCATAAAAAAGAACATAAGTTACATTGGACAAGATTTATATCTATAGCACCAGGGAGTCTAGCTTTTTCAAAGCCATGACATCCAGCTAATCTCAAGGTAGTGGGTGAAAATGAATTATATTTATTGAATCTGGCACTAATCATCATGAATCACAAACACAAGAGTACCATGAATTCAGTTATCTCATCGAAAAGACATTTTTAATTCAGACAGAAAATTCCTGTAACACATACGTATTGAGAAATAACATTGGCACTACACTCAATACATTCAATCTAAAGGAAAGGCGACATGGCAAATGTAATCACCAAGTACATAGATTTTTGACAGTTACATTCTTATTTTAATTTTTTTCTTTAAAATTTCTTTTTCTGAGGTTAGAGGTGAGCAGGTGCCTGACCCATAGGGCCCTCCTGTCTGTCACCTGTAGGAATGTGACCCAGAGCCCAACACAGTCTTCCAGAGTGAGGGACATCCCAGGAAGGGTCTGCTGCCCCCAATCCCTTCTCCACCACACAGAGTGGCCTGCTCTGCACCTGCCTGAGTCCTGGTGACATCAAAGTGACAAAACATGCAAACGTGGGTAATCCTCACCACTCAGTCAAGGTCGCTTGGTTTGAATCTAGACAGTTATACTCTTTAGTATGTTTTGGAAGATATACACAGGTGTCAGTTAGGAAACCCATTGCCATTTGATATTAAATTTATATTTCATATGCCCTGAGTCTTTTCTTATGATAGCCGATTTGTTCTTTCTTGAGGTTCTGCCAGTTAACAGTCCCATCACTAAGTCAGCTTCTGGTCATATCCCATAAACAATAATCCAGAAAGGATTTTCCTCCTGGTGGTTAAATTATTGTAAGAAAATAAGCTTATTTGAAGGTTATTTAGAAATTTCACATTAACTCTCTGAAGTTCTCCCATGTTACTTAATACTTTTATGTTCTAATAATTTGCAAAATGATGTCCTCATGATTATTGCTGATCTAGAGTGATTGTATATAGGACAGGTTATCAGTCATTGTTCACTGGTGATGTGCATCAAAATGATGAGCAAAGATTTCCAAATATCTGATCATCCCTCCTAAAATGGTAAATATCTGCCTATCCCTGCTTCAGTTTATTTATCCTGTGTGGTTAATAATGCTGTTAGACTCTTCCAGGGACACTGGGCACTGCAATCTTTAAAATACGATGTCTAAAAGAGGGATGTGTGTGTGTGTGAGCTAAGTTGCTTCAGTCAAGTTCAGCTCTTTGCACCCCTATGGATCATAGCCCACCAGGCTCCTCTGTCCATGGGATTTTCCAGGCAAGAATACTGGAGTGGGTTGCCATGCCCTCCTCCAGGGGGTCTTTCTGACCCAGGGATCGAACTCGTGTCTCTGCTGTCTCCTGCATTGGCAAGCAAGTTCTTTACCACCAGTGCCATATGTGAAGCCCAAAATAAGGACACAGATACAACATTTGGTTTTTAGATGAAGCTAGAGTTTCATATAAGATTGAGGGACCTGGATCTGGATTCACATTCTAAAAGCGGCATTGTCAAATGGGAGGACCAAGTTACAAAGGTGAGACCAGGCTACAGGAAGAGGTCTCGAAGCATGCGATACCAGGAAAATACAACTCCTCCACCTTCTTCTTACCTGTCACCTTCTATTTCCACCCTCTCCCTGGTGGCTCAGATGGTAAAGAATCTGCCTGCAATGCAGGAGATGCAGGGTTTGATTTCTGGGTTGGGAAGATCCCCTGCAGAAGGGTATGGCTACCCACTCCAGTATTCTTGCCTGGAGAATCCCATCAACAGAGGAGCCTGGTGGGCTACAATCCATGGGGTTGCAGAGTCGGACATGACTAAGGGACTTTACACTTTCCCTTTCCCTTCACCATTTAGGCTCCATAGCCCATTTCTGCAGCTACTTTCTTGTAAACAGCTTTGTCATCCTTTCTGCATTAGTTCTTCCATCACAACTGCTAGGCAAAAGACTGGCTGTGGATCAAACCACTTATCCCCATCTCTGCTGAGCTCCCCAGGTGGCTTAGCTTGCAGGAGAAATCATACAACTGCACGGATTGATTCCACTGAAGACTAACAGTCTCCAACCTGAGTTGGTCCCTCAATACAGCCTGGTAGACATTTCATATTTCCTAGGTGGCTCTCTCTGTCTGCCATGCTTCATAGGATTCAATTTCTATTCACTTTCCTCAAACCTTTGACATTAGCATGAAATCTGTCTTCTTATCCAACAGAGAAGATGGTGATGTTTAGATGGGAGTTCTTTGTCTTTCCCACCCTCTAGGGGTGCGATGATAGATGCCTAATAACTAATAATCTGCAGGGTGGGATGTGGGGGAGTTCTGATTTGTAATGTTGCCAACTTCCATGGGATAAATATTCCCATTATGGCTAAACCCAAGCTATTAGCATAAGTTAACCAGATCTCAAAATTTCTGAAAATTTAACAACTGGCTCCTGTTAGCTAGTAGAAGCTGGCTCCAGCACACATTGCCTGAAGTTCAGAAACTTAAATGTGTCCAAAATATCCTCTCCTTCCCTCTCAGTTACAATGAAAGAGCTGTCTGTCCTTTTCTCCTATCTGAAGTGAATGCCTCCTGCCTTCTGTAATACCTTTTCCATCTCTCAAAAACTCAAATCAGATCATATCAGTTCCTCCTTTAAAACTTGTGATAGTTCTCCGTTGTTTAGGGGATAGAGTTGAAACTCCTTGATATGACCTATGAGTCCCTGTGTAGTCGTTCTGACTCCCATCCGAGGTCTCTCTCTGCTTCCCCTATCCCCATTGATCTAATTTTTTTCTCAGATTCCTTAACATGCCATGAGGTGTTTCATCTCTGAGCCTTTGAATAATTATTTTGCTGGGAACACCATAACTTACTTCCTGCTGCCTCCCATCCTTCTGCCTCTGACTAACTCTTACTCATTATTAGAAGTTACTTCCTGAGTAAGTGCTACTGACTTTGCTTCCTTCACTACTCCCACTATTTCATTTAACACACTGTACTGCAATGATTGTTTTGCTTGTCTATCTCTTTCATAAATAAATCTCCATGAGGGCAGGAACTGTGTCTATTCCCATTACCATCCCATTGATTTTAATCATAAGACCCCATATTCGTTAACAGTCACTCCTTATCCACTCTTCACCCCAGCCCCTGGCAAACACTGACCTACTTTCTTTCTCTATGAAATTCATCTCTCTCAGCAAGTTCACAGTGATAAATATTGAGCCTGGACCTAACTTTTAAAAAAATAGATGTTTAGGGGGGCTTAAAAAAAATTAATCAGTTAATTAGGCTCCGGCAAGTCTTAATCATAGTCTGAGGGCCTCTCTAGGTGTAGAGGTGCCTGAGCTTAGTTGCCCCGACATATGTGGGATCTTAGTCACCCGACCAGGGATCAAACCCCCAACCCCTGAATTGCAAGACGGATTCTTAACTTCTGGGCCACCAGGGAAGGTCCCTAGCTACTAACTTCTAAAATAAGAATATTAAGATAGTGACTAATGGCAAATTATTAAACATTCTTGTGTTTTATTTTCCTTAACTTGGAACGGATGCTTACTCATGCAAGGAGGCAGGTCACAAGACAGCCTACAGTTTTTAATGAAGTATGCATTGCTCAGTTTCTCATCTGCTTCTTCGATCAATTTATAGAATTTTCAATTTCACGAATGTTGGTTTCTGCTCCCAGAAGTGAAACCTCTCGTTATTTCAAAAACCTCCTGTTCTGCCATGGCTGCTCCTCAGGTCCCTGCCTTCTGCCTAGAGTCCTCTCTGTTCTATAAACATGAATTTCTTCCACTCTGATCTCATGAAACTTGGATCCCTACAAGTTAACTATTTTAAAACTTGTTGTACATAAAATGTTTTACTGTTCCCATTTAAAGCCTGTCTTTTAAGAACTGTTTTAGACGTTTTGTTTTCAGAAATATGTAACGAAAAATAATAGTGAAAATATAATAAACATTAATGTAAAGGAAACATGCATCTTATATTGTTTGTAGAAATAATTTGAGGCCTAGATGAAGGGTCCGTTCCTCAAAAGAAGATTTTGAGGAATCTTCTAGTGCATTTATTTTTTCCAGGTCCCCGGGGGCACAGCCAACATGAGACCAATGGGTCCAAGACTTACCCAACTCACACAGGAAGTGTGCTTGAAGTCTCATTTACTTCTGGTTCAGCCTGACCCTAAGGGTGTAACACTTTGAGCTCTCAGCCTACTGTGGGAACGGTCTCTTACTAGACTTTGCATCTTCTTTAGACCCAGAGCTTTCATTTCTGACCTCCTCACCAGTCAAAGCCACCTCAATGAAGTTTCAGATTTGCTGGGATCAACAAATGCTCTCAGAGTAAAAGCAAATTCTGTATTCTGATCACCTTTATCGGTTCTTGTGTTAGCTTTAGTCTTTTGATTCTTGACTATTTTGAAGCATCCAGTTACTGTTTTCATATTTTTCCAGAAATTTTTTTTTCTGTGAGAGCACTGATCTGAAAAACCTTGCCCACCATTACAGGAAATGAAAATTCACCCACACCCACCCAAACTCATTAAGAAGGAAACAGAACCAGAGAAAACCAAACAGAGTCTATGAAAAGCAGCAGGTCCTTCCAAGTGTGCAGAGCATTGTGCAGAGCAGAAAGGTGAGAAGCGAGGGGACCACAGACCACAAAGCAAGTGTATGGAATTGTGGTGAAGGAGGATGACAGGCTCCTAGAAGCCTCTGGGTACAAGAGAATTTTAAATAGTGAGGATTATTTATTTATCTCTACTTTTAAAAAATAGTGACAAATTTAAATGAGCTACTATAGGCAATGGTTGGGAGGACAAAGAGAAAATTTCTATTTTGGTTGACTTCTTTAAAACAATATCATTCTATGACTGTGCTACAGAAATCACTGCTTTATCAACCTTACATATACTTGTTTACTACAGCTGATTAAGAGAGTGAAAAGGAAGGGAGAACACAGAAGGGAGAGAAAGAGGAGTAGAGGTACCAAGAGCAAGGCTGTGAAGACACTTATTGTGTCAGTAGAATTAGTACCTGTTTCATGTGAGAGAGAGAGGTTGAATGAAGCATTACCTCTATCCTGTTGAAGCTCATTGTCCAGTGACAGGCAATAAGAATAAATCACCAAATAATTTGAATACAATCTAGATATAATCAAGTTTTATTGAGCATCAACTAAGCGCCAGATGATTTCTAAGAAAGAAAAAAAGGAACCCCTGACATCCAACAATTGACCTTAAACTTAGAGCTAGACTTGCGTGTGCTCAGAAGCTGGCCTGGAGCTCACGCTAGGTCAAGTTATTCTCCTTTGGACATATCAGTTCAGTTCAGTCACTCAGTCGTGTGCGACTCTTTGAAACCCCATGAACTGCAGCACGCCAGGCCTCTCTGTCCATCACCAACTCCCTGAGTCCACCCAAACCCATGTCCATCGAGTTGATGATGCCATCCAGCCATCTCATCCTCTGTCGTCCCCTTCTCCTCCTGCCCTCAATCCTTCCCGGCATCAGGGTTTTCTCCAATGAGTCAGTTCTTTGCATCAGGTGGCCAAAGTATTGGAGTTTCAGCCTCAACATCAGTCCCTCCAATGAACACCCAGGACCGATCTCCTTTAGGATGGACTGGTTGGATCTCCTTGCAGTCCAAGGGACTCTCAAGAGTCTTCTCCAACACCACAGTTCAAAAGCATCAATTCTTTGGCACTCAGCTTTCTTTATAGTCCAACTCTCACATCCATACATGACCACAGGAAAAACCATAGCCTTGACTAGACAGGCCTTTGCTCGGCAAAGTAACGTCTCTGCTTTTTAATATGCTGCCTAGGTTGGTTAGAACTTTTCTTCCAAGGAGTAAGCGTCTTTTAATTTCATGGCTGCAATCACCATCTGCAGTGATTTTGGAGCCCAGAAAAACAAAGTCAGCCACTGTTTCCACTGTTTGCCCATCTATCTGCCATGAAGTGATGGGACCGGATGCCATGATCTTAGTTTTCTGAATGTTGAGCTTTAAGCCAACTTTTTCACTCTCCTTGTTCACTTTCATCAAGAGGCTCTTTAGTTCCTCTTCACTTTCTGCCATAAGGGTGGTGTCATCTGCATATCTGAGGTTATTGATATTTCTCCCAGCAATCTTAATTTCAGCTTTTGCTTCCTCCAGCCCAGCATTTCTCATGATGTACTCTGCATATAAGCTAAATAAGCAGGGTGACAAAATACAGCCTTGACGTATTCCTTTTCCTATTTGGAACCAGTCTGTTGTTCCATGTCCAGTTCTAATTGTTGCTTCCTGACCTGCATACATATTTCTCAAGAGGCAAGTCAGGTGGTCTGGTATTCCCATCTCTTTCAGAAATTTCCACAGTTTATTGTGATCGATCCACACAGTCAAAGGCTTTGGCATATACCACCTCACAAAACACCCAAATCAGTCAAGGTCGCTCTGGGACCATGAGAAAGTGAGACAAAACAAGACAACTTCTTAATGTTGTCTAAGCATGGACAAAAACAAAGTCACTCTACAACCCACAAAATAACAAATAGCTGTTTTCCCAGCTTATAGGACTCAGTACTGCTTCTTTACCATAAGAATTTAGCCTCACTCTACCCTCCCTTATAAGGCTTCCCTGGTGGCTCAGATGGTAAAGAATCCACCGGCAATGTGGGAGACCTGGATTTGATCCCTGGGTTGGGAAGATCCCCTGGAGGAGGGCATGGCAACCCACTCCAGTATTCTTGCCTGGAGAATCCCCATAGACAAAGGAGCCTGGAGGGCGGGCCACAGTCCATGGGTTGGCAAGAGTTGGACATGATTGAGCGACTAAGTACATAGCACACACCCTCCCTTATAAATAAATTTCAAGTTATCTAGTCATTAATTGTCCCTGCATTCTAACAGCACTCAATCCAGAGGAAACCCTGTTTTATCAGATCCTCCCACACATTGTCCAACCACAGCCCAAATCCTATAATAGGTCCTTTCCTCCTACTGAGAGGCCTCCCTCCACCCATGGCGTGCATTCTGCCTTACTGCAATGAGTGATAAACCCAACTTGTCCAACTGCAGGTGTGTTCCTAGCTTTGGCGGAGGGTATCACCATTTCAAATATATTATTTAACATAATGTTCAAAACAAGAGCATAAGCCTGAATTTACAGATGATCTTAAGACTCCTAAAGGTCAATTTAATTCAAAACTACAAACAGAACAAGACAAAACAGGGATTTGAATATAGGCTGTTTGAATGCTTGTCACTATCTCAAATGACTGAAGACAAGATAGTGAGGGAAAAAAGTGTCCAAAACAGACAAAAGACTTTTCTCCCTCACCTTCTTTAACTACTACTTTCATGAAGCAATATCTCCCTCTTGTGATATTTTATAACACAGGTTTTTAATAATTTGAATTTTTCAACTATAGGCAATTATTCATATGCTACCGAGATTTGAGAGAATACATTTTCTAGATATTTACCCCATAGGCAAAGTAAAATTGAGCCATTCAATTAAAAACTATAGTTTATGAAAAAAGAAATGTCTTTTATTGTCACCTACAATACTTTTTTTCCCCTTGAGAGACAACCCTATTGTCTTCTTTTACTTTAAAATAAATGACCTTTCTTAAGCTGACTAAGGATCACATAAGATATATTGGTTGTCTCTATGTCAAAGACAGGAGTGAGAGAGACTTTTCACTGAATATTCTCTTGTATTTTTTTAAAAAATTAAAACCACATGAATAAATTACCAATTAAACACAAATTAAAATGTTAAAGGTCAAAAATAAAATATACATGTAAACCCTTTTACTTTTTAAAAGATAAGTGGAATCTGCAACTGAGGTACTACAGAAAATAAGATGAATTCTGTTTTGGTTTTTCATTTTTCAGCTGTAATTGACCCAGATTCCTTTTCTTAAAAATTAAAAAAAAATTGAAGCCACGCCATGCCACATTTTAGTTCCCCAACCAGGGATTGAATCCATGTCCTCGCATTGGGAGTGTGGAGTCTTAACCACTAGACCACCAGGGAAGTCCCCTAGATTCTTTAAATATGAGACTGTAGCAGCAGGAAGGAAATACACAGACTAGGAAAAACTCAAGTAAAAAATAACAGAGACAGATAAAAATACAACAGAGGAGGCCAAACACATCATGCTGGAGCATGTGAACATAGCAATGAATACATTGGCTCAGACAGTAAAGAATCTGCCTGCAATGTGGGAGATCCAGGTTTGAGCCTTGGGTCGGGAAGATCCCCTAGAGAAGGGAACGGCAACCCACTTCAGTATTCTTGCCTGGAGAATTTCATGGACAGAGGAACTTGTTGGGCTACAGTCCATGGGGTTGCAAAGAGTCAGACACGACTGAGCAAGTAACACACACACACATTCCTAAATAATCACACTATCTGAATTTCAAGACAACCTTTTCTAAATCACTTACAAGAGTATAATTATAAACTTAAAACAAAGTAGTGTTGGAATATGAAGCAAGTACTGCCCTGACATATTTATGCTAAAATAATTATTTGTAGTTTATCTGAAATTCAAATTTAACTGAAGTGAAAGAAAGTGCAAGTCACTCAGTCGTGTCTGACTCTTTGCGACCCCATGGACTATATAGTCCATGGAATTCTCAAATTTAACTGAGCATTCTGTAAATTATCTGGCAATTCTATTCTTTAAAAAAAATCAAACAGCTCATCAATTTACCACCAGATGGCTCCCTAAATCTAGTTTAAAACTACACTCAAACCTAGTGAGGAGTCATTGTTTCAGGGTTTTTGTTGTCATGAGTGTTTACTCATTTGATTGGTCTATTGTGGGGGGGTTAATTTGTTGGGGGGTGGGGAGATGGGAATTTTTACTTAGTTATATGAAAATATAAAATATCCCTTCCAGCCATTTCATGTAATTCTTCATAATTCTTAACTTTAGAATTAAAATGAAAAAAAAATTCATTTTTAATATCTTTCTTTTATATTTGCTTAAGCATTTAAACGCTAAGGTGACATATACAATTTCAGTGTAAAGCGACTCTGACATTTCACAAAGGAACTTCATACCAATTAAGTTATGTATCCTGAGCTTTAGGGCAAAGATCTCTATCAAAACTAAACTTTTACCTCTTTCATGCAGTCTGATTTGCTAGAATATTCTAGCATTGAGTCTCTCTGGATTCCTCCGTGGTTCAGTCGTAAAGAATCCACCTGCAATGAAGGAGACGTGGGTTCAATCTCTGCATCAGGAAGATCCCCTGGAGAAGAAAACGGCAACACACTCCAGTATTCTTGCCTGGAAAATCCCATGGATAGAGGAACCCATGGATAAAGAAAGCTGAGCCCCAAAGAATTGATGCTTTTGAAATGTGGTGTTGGAGAAGATTCTTGAGAGTTCCTTTGACTGCAAGGAGATCCAGCCAGTCCATCCTAAAGGAAATCAGTCCTGAATATTCACTGGAAGGACTGATGCTAAAGCTAAAACTCCAATACTTTGGCCACCTGATGTGAAGAACAGACTCATTGGAAAAGACCCTGATGCTGGAAAAGACTGAAGGCAGGAGGAGAAGGGGGTGACAGAGGATGAGATGGTTGGATGGCATCACTGGTGCGATGAACATAAGTTGGAGTAGGCTCTGGGAGTTGGTGATGGACAGGGAAGCCTGGCGTGCTGCAGTCCATGGAGTCGAAAAGAGTCCGACACGACTGAGCGACTGAACTGAAGTGAACTGAGGGGAGCCTGGTGGGCCACAGTCCATGGAGTTGCATTGAGGCCTGAGCTCTGCTTTTTCTTTTTTTTTTTTTTTTTTTTGAGCTCTGCTTTTTAAATTTATTTATACTTAAAAAAAAATTGAAGTATAGTTGATATATGTTACATGTGTACAATGTAGTGATTCACAATTTTAAAAGGTTATGTTACACTTAATGAAAGTTGCTCAGCCATGTTCGGCTTGCAACCCCATGGACTATACAGTTAATGGAATTCTTCAGGCCAGAATACTAGAGTGGATAGCCTTTCCCTTCTCCAGGGGATCTTCCCAACCCAGGGATCAAACCCAGGTCTCCCTCATTGCAGGCAGATCCTTTACCAGCTGAGCCACAAGGAAAACTCAAGAATACTGGAGTGGATAGCCTATCCCTTCTCCAATGGATCTTCCTGACCCAGGAATTGAACCAGGGTCTCCTGCATTCCAGGCAGATTCTTTACCAACTGAGCTATCAGGGAAGTATATTCCACTTAAAATTATCACAAAATGTTAACTTTATTTTCCATGTTGTATAATATATCCTTGTAGTTTATTTTATATGTAATAGTTGATACCACTTCACACATGCTGTACTGTGACCCAAAATACATATCCAGTGCTCCCAATGAAATCACTGATTCAATGGAATTTTTTGACATGCCACAAATTTACTAACATTTTTCAAATGCCAGAGTGTATTGATATATTCAAGTATGTTTTCTAAGAAAAACATATTATAGAAACAACTGTTATCTTAAAGTCTATTTTGTTTGATAATAGTATAGCCAGTCTCTGAAGGCTCTCTTGGTTCTATTTTGCAAGCTATAGTTTCCCATCCTTTCACTTTCAATCCATTTGAATCTTTGGATCTAAACATGTCTTTTGCAGCCAGCTTATAGTTGTACTTTTAAATCCATTTTACTAACCCCTCTACATTTAATGTGAATACAGATTAGGTAGAATTTATATCAATCATTTTTCTATTTGTTTTCTATATGTTGTATATCTTTGTTCTTTTATCCTTCAATTTCTGCATTTTTTGTCAAAATAAACTTTTAAATGAATATTTTAAATAGATATTAGGCAAATATTAAAATAGATATTTAAATATCTTTCCCCTATAAACTGCCAATCTTTTCAGTTTCATTAAATCCTTCCCCACTCACTTTTTTCTTAGTAAATAAATCACAGACTTGAGCATGCAAGTGTTCCAAGTTGATTCAGTCATGTCCAACTCTTTGCGACCCCATGGTTGCAGCCCACCAGGCTCCTCTGTCCATGGGATTCTCCAGGCAAGAATATTGGAGTGGGTTGCACGCCCTCCTCCAGGGGATCTTCCCAACCCAGGTATTGAACTCGTGTCTCCTGTGGCTCCTGCAGGCGGATTCTTTACTGCTTAGCCACCAGGGAAGCCTGATTTGAACATGTCAAAGAACAAATAGAAAGAACGAAGAGATTTGCCTAGGATTATGCAACTAAATGGCAACTCACTCCAGAATTTTTGCCTGGAAAATCCCATGGACAGAGGAGCCTGGAGGGCTACAGTCCATAGGGTTGCAAAGAATCGGACACGACTGAGTAACTGAACACACACACATTAAGACTAAAAATCAGGTCTTCTGACTCTGGTTTCAAAGTCCCACTACCACTGTGCCATCAGAACCTTCTAATTCTTTTTTGATCAATTTCAAATTACTTGCATTTTCTTCCTCTTATTTCAGAGACAGCATTGTTTCTATAATTCTTGAACTCAAATCTCTTAATATGGTATTTCCCCAAGTATTGGGCCAGTACCATCAAAAGTACAAGAAATGATTTGAAGTGGTATGCCAATCTAGTGTTGAAAAACAAACACACAATGAGAAAGTTGCTTTATCCAATTCTCTTTTATTCCCTCTGTCAAGGAGAAAAGTTCATTTATACTGGTGTTTAACACCTTGCTAACATTGCCCATCTTCCTTTTTCTTTTCTTTCTTCTGTTTTTCTATTAAGGCACATAGGCTTAGTTGCTCTGTGGCATGCAGGATCCTCCTGGATCAGAGAATGAACCCCTGTCTCCTACATTGGCAGGAAGATTCCTTACCACTGAGCCACCAAGAAGCCCACCCATTTTCCTTTTTAACCAAGAACCATCACCCTCAAGCCTGGAGCTTTGGTACAACCATTTCTAACTAGAATTTAATAGTGTTATTTTGCTTTTGTTATGGTTATTCTCATTTATGGCAAATGATTATGATTTTCCATGTACAAGTTTTCTATTTAAGAAAAGCCATGATTCTGAGTTAAAAGAAAATATTGAATAAGTAATATAAATGGTAGTATGCTGCTGCTGCTGCTAAGTCACTTCAGTCGTGTCCGACTCTGTGCAACCCCACAGATGGCAGCCCACCAGGCTCCGCCGTCCCTGGGATTGTCCAGGCAAGAATACTGGAGCGGGTTGCCATTTCCTTCTCCAATGTATGAAAGGGAAGAGTGAAAGTGAAGTCGCTCAGTCGTGTCCGACTTTTAGCAACCCCATGGACTGTAGCCTACCAGGCTCCTCCGTCCATCGTATTTTCCAGGCAAGAGAACTGGAGTGGGGTGCCATTGCCTTCTCCGAGAGATAAGTCCTGAATGTGGTGTTTGAATGACTAACTCTGGGAAACTACTGTATGGCTGAAATTTGTTACAATGGTTGTCAGTTGTAACCCTTGTTTTTCTTGGGCCACAAGAACAATCAAGGGCTAGGGTTACAAGTCTCCCGAATCCTCTTTTCCTCTTGCTTCTTAGGTAACAAACTGCTGTTGTCATTTTTGGCTTCTAAATCTCAAAGTTATTCCTAATGGCACTTTTGCTCCATTGGACTTTTGTTCTTTTTCTCTTGTCTACCCTTCAATACTCTTTGCTCCATCTCAGTCTTCTGCTGCTTCCAAATTAAGGAAGATTTCCACCCCCTCTGCAAATGGTGATGGCTCTTCTGGTTAATCTTTGACTGTCTTGTAGTAAAGAACCCACGATCATATTTTGATTTTCCCAAAGGGATCTTTGCATTTCCTTTTCAAGTTGCTTGGGACAAGTTTCCATAAGGATTAGGAAAGGAAACACTTGAATAATGCAAAGTATTCCTTCACATCAACACTCACAAAGCATCAGAGGATTGATGCTCTTTACTTCAGAGTGAGTTTCCTGCCATCTGGGGTTATCCATCCCTCCTCCCTCCTCTGGAATGGGCTATTTCAGTATCTATCAGCTCTGAAGTTAAGAGTTGGAAAAAGCTTAGGTCCAGGCTGGAACACTAGACAGCTGTGTCAAATAAAAAAGAGTAAGGGAAAGAATTATTGTACCAAAAAAAAAATCAGTAGTACTATTTCTCAGTAGCCATAATGATAAATTGTGCCGTGATGTTTAAGAACATAAGTTAAAATTCTTTGTTTCATATGCTTTTTACATTTCTGTAACAAGTTGCAGTGGAACTGAGCACAACTTTTTATGCCCAGATCAAACTGAAGCAAGTGAGCAAATGTGTTTTTTTTTTTATTTTTTAAAAACTTATTTAACTAAAGGATAATTGCTTTACAATATTGTGTTGATTTCTGCCATACATCAACATGAATCAACCATGGGTATATGAGGAAAACAAGTATCGTATATTAACGCATATATATGGAATCTAGAAAGATGGTACTGATGAACCTATTTGCAGGGCAGCAAAGGAGATGCAGACACAGAGCAAATGTTTTTTGAATACCTACTTGACTAACATACAGGAGCTACTCTGATTCAAATACAAGGAATGTTAATTTACAAATATTTAAAATGCTCTACTCCCTGGGGAAAGAAAATCATTCCTCTAAGTTCCTTTTGCAGAAAGCTCCAGGTAACTAACCTTTAATTTTCTACATCATCTCTGACTAAATGTTCTGATCATATTACAGAGTGCAATTTAAACAAAGATTGTATTTTTTCATACTCGCTTTCACAACAGCTGAATCCACATACCTATCTCTTCAGTTACTTTCTCGTAGAGTGCTCACTGAGATTTGATATGCTTCCCTTAGTCCTCCCCTCCAATACCTGAAGTCCACAATGAGCCCATAAACCAGGAGTGAAAGGTAAGGAGGCAGGATTAGAGTAAACAGTAACCACGAATTCACTAACCCACAACTGTTGGCCTAAAGCTTTACTTTGGGGGTAAAGACTGTCATTAAATCTTGTTTTCAATACAGTGAGTTGTCACATTGATATATCATTAAAAAAAAAAAAACAAAAAACCAAACGAGAGCTACTCAAACTATATTTTGAAAGACAATAGTATTTTAAAGTTTATAGCTAGCTTTTTATCTAGCTTTTCCACAGATCGTACTGTGTACTGTGTGATGCATAATAAAATATACCATGACCCCTAAAGACACCTTCATATTTATAATCCATGCAGGTGAAAGAGTGATATTTTGCTCTTTCTGGGAATAAAAAGATATAACAAAACTTAAAAGACACAATAAAACTATTTTAGAGTGTGTGTATTGTTCAGGTTGTGGAAGTAAGGATGGCAGAAGGGGGGAATACAGAGATACACATAAATATATACAAAAAAAAATAAAGAGTCTCAAAATACAAGTATACATATCCATTAATTTCCTGAGGGTAAGGTCCCCAATCATTCTATATATATATTTTTTAACCTTCAGGACTGAGGAAAGTATGAGGCACATGGTAAGAATTTAATATGTATCTGATAAATAAATGAATGAATGCATATATGCATGTACAAAATATTATGGGAACATAAAGTAGGGGAGACTCCACATTGAGAATAATGGGAGTGAGTGAACTGGTGCGTGATGGGGTCAGGGCAAAGAGATTTGTAGCAAATTGCTATTAATAGTTCCCCAATATCCATTCTCCTCTTCTTAACAATAGAGGGGGAAAGGAGGAACTAACTATTGAGCTACTACTTTCCAGACAATCTTGACATACATCTTTCCACTAAATACTCACAAACCTCCTCAAAGGCAGCATTATTACTCAGTCCGCCTTATAGGTCCAGAAACTGAAGCTGAGGGATGTTAAGGACTTGCCTAAGGTTACAGAGATAATAAACTTACCAAACGCCAAAGTCTAGCCCTTCCTGTTTAACACACGGAGAAAGAACCAGCAAACACAATTTAGAATCTCTTGAGTGACTATACTGATCTTAGTTACATAAATTATGTTTCTTTTCCAGATTGGACCACTTCTACAAAGAAGATGAACAAAATTTGAGATTCCCAACCAGCACAAATAAGGTATTTACTCAAGTATATTTACCATACTTCTTGCTGAATTTGGGGCTTGCACTTGCAAGATTTTCCTGTGACTTTGACCTCAGTCCAAAATGAAACCCTTCATTCAACTTGCAGACTTTGGTTTTTGCTTCATATAGAAAATGGAGGCCAAGTATCTAGCAGATTTTTCTTTCTTTTAAGTAGATATTAGCATCTATTTTATTTTCAATAAAATAAAATCTTATTTTTAAAATGATTTCATGATTTTTTTCACTTAAAACTTGAAACGTAATTTGTCAAGTTGCACAATCCAATGCCCATTTCTGTTTTAAAACCTAGGACTTTTCTAAACCAGGCAAGAAATGTGAAGTACATACATGTTACTTTTCATCACATGATCTTTATATATATTCATATTTGCATTTGTTCATTGAATCTTACTGTAAGAAAAATTTGAGAGCATACAGAAAAACTGTAGCTATTATGACTGGCATTTAAGTCATTAGACTATTAGACCTATTGAAGTCTGTTGGAGAAGTTTCAAAGCAGCAACACAAATGGTATACAGTAGAGGAAAAAAGCAATCTTTTCTTTTTCACCAGTTTTAGAACATGCACTTTGGAGATAGGTTAACAGGCAATCAATGAAAAGCTTAAGATGCACATAAACTTAAATTTAAATCTCAGTCATTTGGTTTTTATTCTAGAAATTAAAGTATTTTTCCACTACCTTTAAAACTGAGCACAGTTTTAAAACTGGTTTTTCTTTGATGAGTTAGGATGTAGACTTCTCTCCAGGACACTCAAAAATTAAAGTAGCCCTATTAAAACCCTTTGGGGGAAGTTTATATATATCCCCAGTTCCATTCTATACTTTAAGGGGTGTGAATTTGCTTGTTTGTAGGCCCATTTCAGCAACATCTTTCTTTGCAGGCAACTCCTGGGAAGGAGGCTGGCAAAGATCTTTACACAAGTTGCCCTGGAAGGCTTCACCTGTGGCTCAGCGGGTAAAGAATCTGCTTGCAATTTAGGAAAACAGAAGACGGGGCGGGGGTTCCATCCCTGGATTGGGAAGATCCCCTGGAGAAGGAAATGGCAACTCACTCCGGTAGCCGGGAAAATTCCATGGACAGAGGAGCCTGGAGGGCTACAGTCCATGGGGTCGCAAAGAGTCCACCACGACTGAGCGCAGCACAGTCAGCCCTGGAAGGGTCCATCTAATGTGATTATTTCTGGTGGCTATTGTTCTAAAAAGCGTGGAAATGCAGTCGACTACTCTTTTTTTTTTTACCTTTTTTTTTTTCTTCAGTAGTTCTACACTGAGCTGTTTTAACATTTCCTGCGTGTCCGCTAACCCGCTAAACTGGGTATTGTCAGCAATACAAAATTCTTGCTTTCAAGGAGATCACAGGGGACAAGTTGGAGAAGAAGGGTCACTTGTGATTCTGGGGAAGTCGAGGATCTTCAGGGCTGCCCAGTCCAATTATGCAGGGGTCTTCAACATGAGGAGCGGCTGGCACAGGTGTCCGGGGATGAGAGAGGAGGGGCAACTCAGGAAAGAACGGAAGCGCTGGCCAAATCCCGCGGGAACTGCCCTCTGGCAGCGTTCCCTCCCCCGCCGCACCCTTGGTTGTCACGGAGACCCGGGTCCTGGGCCGGCTGACTGCGGCAGACGGGGGAGGCCTACCTTTCGGCGGCCGAAGCCGACGAGCCCACCAGCCTCGTGCTCCACCCGGCTCAGCTGCCGCGTTCGTGAAGAGGACCGCGCGGGCGGGCGAAGCCCTGAGGTGCATTCTCCCTCAGGAACCCGAGCGAAGCGAGAGCCGGAGGTCGCGACCCCCCTGCCCCGACCCCGGCGGGTGGGAGAAGCTCATTTGAACCAAACTGCCTGCGCGGACCACCGCGGCAGCCCAGCAGTCCCGGGGCCCCCGAGGGCGCGGTGTAAGATACCAGCCACCGGTGCCCGAAGTGCTGCGGCTGCCGCGTCTCTGTTCCCCAAGCCCCGGGGAACATCCGCCCTCTGGGGTAAGGGAGGACTCGCCAGAGCCAGTGAAAGGAGCGCCCGAGGGGCCGCACGTGCGGCTCTTAGGGGAGCTCTCTCTGCACCCAAACGGGCCTCGGTTAAGGTCTCGTCGCTTCGGAGGCCATTCGGAGCCGTTCCCACCCCTCTCCCTTTGTGAGTGTGTGGTTTCCAGGCTCGAAGTAAGGGATGCTCGGGGCGGCCAGGCAATGCCGCCGCTTGGTCTGCAGGGCCACACGAGGTGGGTCATCAGGTGTGGGCCTGCGGAAATAGTGGTTTAACCAGGATAATCTTTTATTTTCACAGAGACGATGCTTGAACAAGGAAAACCATTTCCCGGAACATCTGAATTGTAATTCAAGCTTGAGTTACCTAGAACAGTCAGAGGGGGCAAACATGTTTAACTCCGCAAGTCAACTGGAGTTTTTGGAAGAAACAACTACGGAGATCTCCCAACTCTCTTCGCTGGCGCTGTCAGGTGACCCAGCATGCAGCGAAAAAAGCTCAACTGATTCACCCGAAAAAACTGGCTATCCGGACTCCGTTTACATTCTGGCAGCGAACATTTTTCAGGGCATTAGACTCGAAAAGTCACCAGAGAAAGCCTTAATAAAGTATGGGAATGAGCCCTTGCCGTCCTCAACCGAATCCGAGGATGAATCCTTTCAGCGTTTGTCCTATGAGTTGGCTTTCAGTGCACTTAAGTGTGAGTAGTACCAGTTTTGACAGTCAGCACTAAAAGAGAATAATGAGAGAATTTGTGAGGTGCATCGAACCTCCTCCTCGCACCCTCACACACATATACCAGGTTTTGTTTTTAGGCTTCTGAATATCTTTGGTCAGTTGCAGATGTCAAGGCTTTAAGGAGAGTTTCCAGTGAAACAGTCTCTTTCAGTCAGAAATGTTTTCCACTGTGGATTTCCCTGTGCTTAGGTGGGTCAAAATTAAGATGGTCCTATTCACTGCCATTTGCTTTGTTTAGTTTTGGAAGCCTGTAAATTTATTCTTCCAAATTTTTGTAGAAATCCCTTTTAATTTGCCTCCAGGATTTGAGGTGTAATATTTCAGATTTCCTCGATGGTGGGTAATTATCAGCTTCTGAGTATGGAGTTGATTCCAGTACAGAACCAAATATTTTTACTATGAGAGCAATCAAAGGGCCTGGAGACAAGTTTTAGTACTAGCTATCAACTAAATACAATATAAACTGTAAAGTTTGTATTGATTTGTATACTGACTGAAAAGTTCCAAAAGAAGTTCCAGAAATGTTTGGAGTATTAGCAGCATGGCTAAAATGATAAAACTTCCTAAAGAGACATCTAGAAAGGGCATTACATGCATCATTTGTTTACTGTTAATACTTGCTGGGCCTTGCACATCCTTGCTCAGGGGCGGTTAACAATTGTTCAGTTGAATTAAAATGTCCCATTAATTACTCAGCTATAAATATGTGTTTTTGGTTGTCTACAGGCATGATGTAGCTCAGCTCTGAAGCCAGGAGTTTGTCATCACAGAGAAAAATTTGTGTGATGTTCAGAGGCAGCTTCTCTCTGAGTTTCATTTCTTTAGTTTCTGCTTATGATTTTTTTTAAAAAAATCTGTCTTAGCCATTTTTCCCTCCTTCGGTTAAAACTTTCAGATTCTATTTCATCCCTTCCCTTCTCTTCTTTTTTAAAACTTAGATTTAAAGACCAACCAGAGTGTTGTACTTTAAATCACGAGTCAAATCAACATTTGAACATTTTCTCCTTGCAACAGTGAGATGCACAGTAGGCATCTATGTCAATTAATTGATATTTAATGTTAATGCCAAAACTCTATTATAGATAATTTTTTCCTGATAGAGTATTGAATCTTACCTTTGTGTGCGCTGTGTGTGCTTAATCGCTCAGTCATGTCCTACTCTTTGTGATCCTGTGGACTATAGCCCGCCAGGCTCCTCTGTCCAGGGGATTTTTCAGGCGAGAATACTGGAGTGGATTGCCTTTAGAAATCAGTAGTAAAAGCCTGAGATTATTCTTTGTAAAATTAATCCATTGATTAGATGGTCATGTTGTAGTAATGTGTATGGTAGATTATCATTTTCTTTCTCTCAGTCTTTATTTCTGTTTTATGAAAGTGTCTAGTGACTGACATTCTTTAATAACCCAGAAAATCCCTTTTAGATAAATTATTGTCATTTGTTGTTGTTCAGTCACTTAGTCGTGTCTGACTGTTTTCGACCCTGTGGACTGCAGCATGCCAGGCTTCCCTGTCCTTCACTATCTCCCGGAGTTTGCTCAAACTCATGTCCATTGAGTCGGTGATGCCATCCAACCATCTCGACCTCTGTTAACCCCTTCTCTTCCTGGCTTCAGTCTTTCCCAGCATCAGGGTCTTTTCCAGTGAGTCGGCTCTTCACATCAGGTGGCCAAAATATTGGAGCTTTAGCTTTAGCATCAATCCTTCCAGTGAATATTCAGAACTGATTTCTTTTAGGATTGACTGGTTTGATCTCCTTGCTGTCCAAGGGACTCTCAAGAGTCTTCTCCAACACCACAGTTCAAAAGCATCAATTCTTTGGCACTCATCATTCTTTATGGTCCAACTCTCACATCCATACATGACTACTGGAAAAACCATAGCTTTGACTAAACGGACCTTTGTTGGCAAAGTAATGTCTCTGCTTTTTAATATGCTGTCTGGATTGTTCATAGCTTTTCTTCCAAGGAGCAAGCATCTTTTAATTTCATGGCTGCAGTCACCATCTGGAGTGACTTTTGAGCACAAGAAAAAGCCTGTCACTGTTTCCATTGTTTCCCCATCTGTTTGCCATGAAGTGATGGGACCGGATGCCATGATCTTGGTTTTTTGAATGTTGAATTTTAAGCCAGCTTTTTCACTCTCTTTCATCTTTATCATAGGCTTTTATAAACCTACTTTTCCTTAAAATGTTCATTTTTATAAGTTCAAATTCTAGGATGAGATGGCTTTAGTTGTTTCCTTGGTACAGGTATTATTTTCTTTTTAATGAAAGTAATACCTTGCTTTAAATTATCATCTGAATAATTTCTGAATGTTCATATGGAATAAAGCTAGAATTCCTAAATGCAGTGGATTTCCAAGGTAATTAAGAGCCTGATATTTTGCTTTAAAATATTGGAGGTTTTTATATATTTTATTTTGTCTTTTGTATTATCTGTTCTTTCAGTATTTTCACATGTAATATTTTATAAACTCAACATCCAGCTTACATAGCATAGGTTCAGGGAATCACGGTTCAGGAAAAAAAACTCAGGATTTCTTCTCTAAAGTTTTATAGGAGCAGTAAAGCTGAAAAGGTTAATGCACAAACTAAAGAGAGCTTGGGTAATGATCATCTTTTTTATTTTTTATGATTTCCAGTTTTATTATTTGCCCTTTTGTTGATGTCCTTTGTGTATAAGCTTTTTCAAAGCAGAGAGTGTATTTTTCTGATTGTTTAAAGGATTCAGAATAATGATTTTTGAAATGACAACCACTATTCTTACTCCGCTAAATAAGACACAAAGTCAGTTGTCTGCTAAAGAAGGTAATGAAGAGGAACCTATTCCTATTAAGTTTGACTTATGTCAGAGAAGTAGAGTACTAGCAGCTAATTTATTTTTTCAAAGAATCTCTGGATGTTTCCAGGACTACCAAATATTAAAACAGAAGAAAAACTGGCAAAATTATTTCTTAAAAAATAAATTAATGAACAACCCATTAAGAAAAAAAATTGAGGAAGAAGGTATTCCTGAAATTGTTGATCTTCAGTTCTGTCACTCAGTCGTGTCCGACTCTTTGCAACTCCATGAACCACAGCACGCCAGGCCTCCCTGTCCATCACCAACTCTCAGAGTTTACCCAAACTCATGTCCATTGAGTCGGTGATGCCATCCAACAGTCTCATCCTCTGTTGTCCCCTTCTCCTCCTGCCCTCAATCTTTCCCAGCATCAGGGTCTTTTCAAATGAGTCAGCTCTTTGCATCAGGTGGCCAAAGTATTGGAGTTTCAGCTTCACCATGAGTCCTTACAATGAACACCCGGGACCGATCTCTTTTAGGATGGACTGGTTGGATCTCCTTGCAGTCTAAGGGACTTTCAAGAGTCTTCTCCAACACCACAGTTCAAAAGCATCAATTCTGCGCTCAGCTTTCTTTATAGTCCAACTCTTACATCCATACATGACTACTGGAAAAATCATAGCCTTGACTAGACGGATGTTTGTTGACAAAGGTCTCTGCTTTTTAATATGCTATCTAGGTCAGTCATAACTTTCCTTCCAAGGAGTAAGTGTCTTTTAATTTCATGGCTGCAGTCACCATCTGCAGTCATTTTGGAGCCCCCAAAAATAAAGTCAGCCACTGTTTCCACTGTTTCCCCATCTATTTGCCATGAAGTGATGGGACTGGATGCCATGATCTTAGTTTTCTGAATGTTGTTGATCTTATGTCTGGCTTAATTCTTTCTCCAACCTCTTTAGGTGTGTATACTAATTGGTGACCTCTCAGTCCAAGGGATTGGTTGTGTCAGTAGTCTGGTCATTTCAGAATCATGTAACCTGTCAGTGAAAAACCTGCAAATACTTAATGTATGGTTGAATTATGTCTTTGGGAATCACTAACTATAGTCACGGATCCCTAAGACCACCCTCAGGTTCAGTGATTCACTAGAAGTACTCACAGAACCCAGCTAAGCTGTTATATTCATAGTTACAGTTTATTACAATGAAAGGATTAAGATTAAGGTCAGCACTGGAAAAATGTACAGAGGACAAAGTTCAGAAGAGACCAGGTACAAGCTTTCTATTGTCCTTTCTCAAAGAAGTCTTATGGACAGTGCTTAATTCTCCTAGCAACAATGTTTGACAACATGAATGAAGGTTATCAAATTTCCCTCCTTCCACAGATACAAAAACCCCATGTGCCTATATTTATAATTATTCTTTTTTAAAATTGAAGTATAGTTGGTTTATAATATCTGTTAGTTTCAGGTTACAGTTAAATTATTCAATTACTTATTTTTTCAGGTTATATTCCATTATAGGTTATTACAAGATACTGAATATAGTTTCCTATGCTATACAATAAATTTGGTAACGTATCTATTTTATTTATAGTAGTTAATCCCTGTTACTCCCATATTCCTAATTTGTCCCTCCTTTCCTCTCTTTCCCCTTTAGTAACCATAAATTTGTTTTCTATGTCTGTGCTTCTGTTTCAGTTTTGTATATAGATTCATTTGCATTATTTTTAAATTCTGTATATAAGTGATAGCTTATTTGTATTTCTCTATTTGACTTCACTAAGTATAGTGTTCTATTGTTCCATCCATGTTGCTGCAAATAGCAGTATTTCATTCTTTTTTATGACTGAGTAATATTCTGTTGTGTGTATATATACATATACACACATATGTATTTATATATATATTCCACATCTTCTTAAGTCAGTCATCTATTGATGGGCACTTGAGTTCTTTCCATGTCTTGGCTGTTGTAAATAGTGCTGCTGTGAACATTGGAGTATGTGTATTTTTTTTTTTAATGTTAAAAACTTTTATTTGTTTGTTTGATTGAGCTGGGTCTTAGTTTTAACATGTGGGATCTTTGATCTTTGTTGTGGCATGTAAACTCTTAGTTGTGACATGTGGAATCTAGTTCCCCGACCAGGAATCAAACCCAAGCCCCATGTATTGGGAGCAGAGTCTTGGCCATTGGACACCAGAGAAGTCCCTGGAGTGCATGTATCATTTTGAATTGGAGTTTTCATCTTTTCTGGATATATACCCAGGAGTGAGATTACTGATGATATGGATTTTTTTTTTTAAGGAGCCTCCATATGATTTTCCATGGTGGCTACAACGATTTGCATTCCCACCAATTGTGTACAAGGGTTCCCTTTTCTCCACACCCTCTCCAGCATTTGTTATGTGTAGACTTTTTGATGATAGTCATTCTGACTGGTGTGAGGTGATATCTCATTGTGGTTTTGATTTGGATTTCTGTAATGATTAGTGAAGTTGACCATCTTTTCGTGTGTCTATTGGCCATCTGTATATCTTCTTCTTTGGAGAAATGTCTATTTAGGTCTTCTGCCCTGTTTTGATAGGGTGTTTGTTTTTTTTGCTAGCTGTTGTATGAGCTCTTTATTTATTTTGAATATGAAGCCTTTGCTGGTCACATTTTTTACAAATCTTTTCTCCCATTCCATAGGTTGTCTTTTTGTTTAGTGAATGGTTTCCTTTGCTGTACAAAAGCTTTTGACCAATTAGGTTTCTTTTCTATTTTTTTGCCTGGGGAGACTGACCTAAGAAAATATTGCTACGATTTATGTCCAAAAATGTTTTATCTTAGTTCTCTTTTAGGAGTTTTATGGTGTCATGTGTGGTATTTAGGTCTTTAAGCCATTTTGAATTTATTTTTATGGATGGTGTGAGGGAGTGCTATAATTTTATTGATAGAAATAGCTGTTTTTCTAACACTGCTTGCTGAAGAGGCTGCCTTTTCTCCATTGTATATTCTTGCCTTCTTCGTCAGCTTAGACGAGCTGACCATAGGTATGTGGGTTTATTTCTGGATTGTTTATTCCATTCCATTGATCTTTATGTCTGTTTTTGTGCTAATACTATGCTACTTTGATTACTGTGGTTTTGTAGTATAGTCTGAAATCTGGTAGGGTTATACCTTCAGCTTTGCTTTTTCCTTAGGATTGCTTTGGCAGTTCTGGGCCTTTTGTGGTTCCATATACATCTTAGGATTATTTGTTCTATTTCTTAAAAAATGTCATGGGTATTTTGATAGGGATTGCATTAAATCTGTGCAGTGCTTTAGGTAGACTGACCACTTACTTTAGCAATACTAATTCTTCCAATCCAAGAGCATGGACTATCATTCCATTTCTTTGAATTATCTTCAATTTCCTTTATCAGTGTTTATAATTTTCAGTGTATAGGTCTTTCACCTCTTTGTTTAAGTTTATTCCTAGCTGTTTTTAATGCAATAAATGAGATAACTTTTTTTTAAAACTTTCTCTTTCATCGTGTAAAGAACTACAATAGATTTATGTATTTGATTACCTTGCTGAATTCATTTATTAATTATAATAGTTTTTGTATGAAGAGTTTAGGGTTCTCCATGTAGAATATCATGTTATATCCAAATGGTGACAGTTTTACTGCTTCCCTTCCAATTTGAATACATTTTGATTTGTTTATTTGGCTGTGTTGGGTCTTTGTTGCGGCATGCAGGATCTTCATTGCATCATGGGGGTCTATTGTGTGGCACACAGACTCTCTAGTTGTGGCTTGAAACCTTAGTTGCTCCATGGCATGTGGGATCTTAGTTCCCTGACCAAGGATTGAACCCACGCACCCTGCACTAGAAGCAGATTCTGAACAACTGGACCATCAGGGAAGTCTTGATTTCATTGTTGAATTCATTGGGTTTTTAGTAGCATGTTGTTTAGTTTCCATATGTTCATTTTTTTCCAATTTTTCTTTCTGTGATTGATTTCTGGTTTCATAGAATTTTGGTCAGAAAAGCTGCTTGAAATAGTTACTACCCTTTTAAATTCATTGAATCTTGTTTTATGACTTAGTATGTTATCTATTCTAGATGATGTTCCATGTGCCCTTGAATCTGTCTTCTGGTTTTTTTAGATATAGTGTTTTGTAGATATCAGTTAAGTTCAAATGATTGTGTCATTTAGAACCTCTGTTGCCTTATTGAGTTTTTTCTCTGAGTAATCTGTCTATTGATGTCAGTGGGGTATTAAGGTCTTTTATTATTGTATTATCGTCATGGAGTGTTAAGATCTATTATTATTGTATTATTGTTAGTTTCTCCCTTTATGTCTGTTAGTATTTCTTTTTAATATATATTTAGGTGCTTCTCTATTGGAGACATTTATGTTAACAAGCATGTTATCTTCTTGCATTGATCCCTTTATCATTATATAATGCCCTTCTTTGCTTTTCTTTATGGGCTTTGTTTTAAAGTCTATTTTGTCTGATGTGAACATGGCTACTCCTGCTTTCTTATTGTTTCCATTTTCTTGAGCTATCTATTTTCATATCTTCCCTTTTGGTCTGTGTATGTCTTTCACTCTGACATGAGTCTCATGTAGGCAGCATATTGCAGGTTCTTGGTTTTGTTTTGTTTTTCCATTCAATCTGCCACTCTGTGTCTTTTGATTGGATCATTGGTCCATTGACATTTGAGGTAATTATGGATAGATAAGTACTAATTGCCATTTAATCCTTGTTTTTCAGTTCTTATAGTTCTGTTTCTTTGTTTCTTTTTCCTTTTGTGGTTTGATAATTTTCTTTTGTAGTATGCTTGATTTCATTTATATTCTTTTTAAAATATACTGTTGTATACTTTTGATTTGTGATTATCATGGAGCTCAAGTATGTTAACTCAAAACTATTATCTACTGGCTTTAAGATGATAGTCATCCAACTTCAAACACACTGTAAAAGATCTATATATTTATACTGCCATCACCCACATTTTGTGATTTTGATGTACTATTTTACATCTTTGTGCATATCCTTTTACTGTTAATTGTAGTTATAACTTTTTTTTACAATTTTTTGATTGTATTTTGATCTATGTACTCTCCAAAATCATTGCACATGGTGACCGCAGCCATGGAATTAAAAGATGCTTGCTCCTTGGAAGATAAGCTATGACCAACCTAGGCAGCATATTAAAAAGCAGAGACATTACTTTACCAACAAAGGTCCATCTAGTCAAAGCTATGCTTTTTCCAGTAGTCATGTATGGATATGAGAGTTGGACTGTAAAGAAAGCTGAGCACTTTGAAGAATTGATGCTTTTGAACTGTGGTATTGGAGAAGACTCTTGAGAGTCCCTTGGACTGCAAAGAGATCCAACCAGTCCATCCTAAAGAAATCAGTCCTGAATATTCATTGGAAGGACTGATGCTGAAGCTGAAACTCCAGTACTTTGGCCAGTTGATGTGAAGAACTGACTCATTGGAAAAGACCCTGATGCTGGGAAAGATTGAAGGCAGGAGGAGAAGGAGATGACAGAGGATGAGATGGTTGGATGGCATCACCAACACGATGGACATGAGTTTGAGTAGGCTTCGGAAGTTGGTGATGGACAGGGAAGCCTGGTATGCTGCAGTTCATGAGGTCGCAAAGAGTCGGACATGACTGAGTGACTGAACTGAAGTGATCGTCAATCCTTTTATATATTTGCCTTTCCTATTGTGATTTTCCTTGTCGTATAAATTCTTGTCTCTTTTCTATTTAGAGAATATCCTTCAATATTTCTTTTAGGGTAGGTTTAATATTGCTGAATTCTTTTAGTTTTAGCTTGTGAGAAACTTATTCTCTTCTTCTATTCTAAGTGATAATCTTGCTGGGTAGAGTATCCTAGGTTGTAGGTTTTCCCTTGTAGGACTTTGAATCTATCATACCAGTCATTTCTGACCTGCAGAGTTTTCTGCAGAGAAATCTACTGTTAGCGATAATGGGGTAACCTTATAACTGACTCTTTGTTTTCCTCTTGCTGCCTTTAGAATCCTTTCTTTATCTTTAAATTTGTCATTTTAGGGAATTCCCTGGCAGTTGAATTTTTAGGACTTGGCACTTTTACTGCTGTGACCTGGGTTTGATCTCTGGTTGGGGAACTGAGATCCTGCAAGCTGTGCAGCATGGCCACATAAAATAAATTCATCACTTTAATTACGATATGTCTTGGTATGGGTCTCTTTGGGTTCATCTTGTTTGGGACCTTCTGTCCTTCTTGTACTTGGTATCTGTTTTCTTCTTTAGGTTTTAAAAGTTTTCACCTATAGCTTCTTCAAATACACTTTCAATTCTTGTTCTCTTTTCTTTCTGTAACACCTATTATGTGTCAGTTGTCATGTTTGAAATCATCTCATAGATCTCATATGTTGCACTTGTTTTTTTCATTGTCTTTTTATCTGCTCTTCTCATTTAGTGATTTCCATTATTCTATCTTCCAGGTCACTTATTTGTTCTGTGGCATTTACTCTGCTATTCATTGGTTCTAGATTTGTTTTTCATCTCGACAATTATATTGTCTATTTTTGATTGGTTCATCTTTATAGTTTCTAGTTCATTGTTTGGTGATGTGCATTTCTGTCGATACCCTTAATACCATTAGCATTTTATTATCTCCTTTTTGAACTCAGGGTCTAGCAGACTGATGAGCTCTATTTTACTATTTGTCCCCCTTGTTGTGAGTACGATTGGTATTGTGGTGTCCAGAGCCTGTACTGCATGTGAAGCAGGGTTTCCTCTCTGTTCCATGGCTGTCACTGCTCTGTCAGGGGTGAGGTCTGCTCCCCTCTTGGAGTAGTAGACCTGAAGGTTGTGCTACACTGAATCTCTGCACCAGTCTCACTCCAGGCTATGGCGTGGAGTGAATGGGGCCATGATATTCACCCTTTTGGATTGGGAAGTGGCCCTGCCCAGTTACATAGAGCTCTTTCTTGCTACCTTGGTTGTACAGCAGTTCTTCTGCCAGTTTCCAGTTAGTTTTCTGTGAGAATTGTTCTACACATAGAAGTGATTTCAATGTGTTTATGGGGAGAGGTGAGCTTCACATCTTTCTACTCTACCATCTTATTCCCTTTCAGCCTTGGCATTCTTGAAATATAAGTTTTAGAAGTGAATTATATAAAGTGGATCACTGAAGGAAACAATATGAACACATAATAAAAATAGAGAGGGAGAACCTAGGGGAAAGTCAAAAGAAGAAACATCTTCCATCTTTCTTCCAGGATGGGAGGGATGATCAGACAGACTGTGTGAGTTTTAGGGGTCCTATAAATAGCACCCCTCTTACACCTGGGGCTTCCCTGGTGGCTTAAATGGTGAAGAACCTGCCTGCAATTCAAGAGACCTGGGTTCAATCCCTGGGTCTGGAAGATTCCCTGCAGAAGGGAATGGCAACCCACTCCAGGACTCTTGCCTGGAGAATTCCATGGACAGAGGAGCCTGGTGGGCTACAGTCTATAGGATTGCAAAGAGTTGGACATGATTGAGCAACTAGCTTTTACTTTTCTTACACCTGAGTTTGTAACCAATAAAAAAAAAATGTTCAGGGACATGGCTTTAGATCGTCAGTCAAGGCAGGCTTGTGAAATACTTCAGAAGTAGAACTAGAACTTTCCATCTACTCCAGACACAGCTGAAGAAAGGCAAGTCCCTCCACCCAACTCATGAGGCACATGGCAGAGAGCAGTCTGGAATGCATGCCCACCTTCTGCAGAAACACTGGCAGACAAAGAGTAGAAGGGGTAGGGAGTGAGATATGCCCCGTTCTTTCTTCCAATTTCACTAACTGCTGCTGAAATAAACTGAATTTTCCTTTCATGTAGAGTAATGAGTAAGAGGTAGGGAGAGAGTCTAGGAGTGTTTCTCTAGGGAAGGCCTTCTACACTGGAAACACGAGGAATGAGGATTGAGTTCCCTTCAAGAGACTAAAGAGAAGTTTCTAATTAGTGGGAGATGAGGGATAATTGGAGCTATCGTGCTGAACTAGGATGGGTAAATTTTGCAATCTTCAAAAAGTCCTGATAACTCAGTCATTAGCAGTGTGTTTTATTTAGCCATTGTGGTATGTTGTAAGAGTAAGTATAGGAAAGACAGCATAATGTGGTGAAGAGAATGAATTTGGGTACCAAAGTGCCTGGGTGTGACTCCCTGATCTGCCTGTTGCTGTGTGACCCTGAACATATTACTTAACCATCCTGTGCCTCATTTCCTAATCTATAAAATGGGGATAATGATGGTACCTAATTCATAGGATTGTTTGAGAGGGTTAAATGAATTAATATATAGAAAGCATTTTAGAACAATGTGTATCATATAGAAAGCACTACCTAAAGTACATATCATTAGGGACTTAACTGGTGATCCAGTGGTTAAGATTCTATGCTTCCAATGTAGGGGGGCTCCTGTTTGATCCCTGGTCAGGGAACTAAGATCCCACATGCCCGGCCCACACAAAGAACATGCATAATTAATGTTCATATTGCTGTGTGAGAAACTGTAGATATATAAAGGCAATGCATTCTGCGCAATTGAAAGAGCCCTAAGGAAAAAATGCAGTGTTGGCAGAATCATATTCTGTCTTCTTTTCCTTCATTCTGCCTCTCCTATTTTTTAGGAGTCTAGTAACTCCACTGCTCAAAGTTCTACAGCCTATGCAGGTCTCCTGTGTTAGCAGGCCTTCATTCTTATGATGACTGTATTTTCTATGAAAAAAATTGGGACTCATGCTGAGAAACTGTGAAGTAGATAGGATTTGGTTTGCAAGTACTAAGGGTGTGAAACTATAAACTTCATTTTCCTTATAAGTGAAATGGGGATATTTCCTTGTACAGTACAGCCATAATTGGTGGCTAAAACATGGATAATGATACCTGAAAGATTTCCTGTGAAAATTGGAGTCTGTTCTCCCAAATTTATTGCTTCTTATTAGTTTTCCCATCCCCTAGATAAAAACTGAAATTCAATGTGTACTGTATATGTAGGAAGTGTTCCACAAATGTTGATGAATTGAACATAGTTTTCTGTTAACTGATTAAAGCATTTGTTATATGATGTGTATATATAGTTAAGCCGTTATGACAAATGGAGCTTTCTGTTAACTGATTAAAGCATTTGTCATATGATGTGTATGTATAGTTAAGTCATTATAACAAATGGAGCACTCATATGTCCTGTGGAGGTTTCAAACTATGTCCATATGTTTTTACTTATTACCTTTGTAATTATCCCTGTGACCAGAATGCTGTCTCATCCTGGATCTTTACATGGGTAACTCCTTGTCATTTGGGTCTTAGATTAAGTGTCATCTTATCAGTGTCTTCACTAGTGAGTTTTATCAAATATTTAAATAAGAAATAGATTAAATTGGTGCAATTTAATTTAATGCAAACTATTTAATTTAATGCAAACTATTCTAGATACTAGAAGAAGATGGGATACTTCCCTCAAATTTTATAAGGCCAACATAACCCTGATACCAACACTGAAAAGATATTATGAAGAGAAGATTATAGACCAATATCCTTCATGAACATAAACATAGAACAAAAATCCTAAATAAAATGTTAGCAAATTGAATTCAACAGTACATAAAAGGATAAGACATTATAAATTAGATCCTCTTTAGTGTTTTCCAAGGATATAAATTCGAGATTGAAATTCCTTTATTACTACTTCAGTTATTCAGATAATGTTCCTTTGACTATGATTCCACGTGGAGCCTGGGCTTTCCTGGTGGCTCAGTGGTAAAGAATCTACCTACCAATGCAGGAGATGTGAGTTCGATCCCTCATCTAGGAGATCCTCTGGAGGAGGGCATGCCAACCCACTCCAGTATTCTTGTCCAGGAAAATCCCATGGACTGAGGAGCCTGGTGGGCTAGTCTATGGGGTTGCAAAGAGTCAGACACGACTTAGCAAGTAAACAATAAGCACCACCACCACCATGTGGAGCCTGGGTCACAGGGGTCTAGGATACATAAAGATTACAAATATTTCATTATGCCATTGTAATTTGGGTCTTTATCAAGAATTAAGGTATATTTTGGATATGAAAGTAAAAGTATTTTGCAGTATTGTCTAAAGTGTATTTTGATTCCAAAGTTTTCATTTTCAGCTTTGGTATTTTCATAACAGACATCTTCTTTGTTTTGCAGATCAAGATATTTTGGAAACTATATTAATAGACAGCTATATCTTCCCAAGTACCACAATAGTAAGTGTATAACTTTTATATAATTAGCTGTCTCATGTGTGTTATTTAGAAAGTACTAAAAATGAGCCTTGGGATTTAAGTAGTTTGTTTAATGCTAAGACCTCTTCAAAACACAGCCATAACTCTTTCCTACTTCCAAGTTTCTAATATAGATCCTACTCCTTTCATTTTGATGAACATGCCAGAAATTGTCCTTTTTGAAAGTTTTATTTTTTTCTGAATTTTTTTTCCTAGTTTGCAGTCCTTTTCTATCTCCTAGTTTAATCAGATGATGTGAAAATAGTCATACTCCTGCTCTCTTAAAAAATAATGGAATGGGAAATATCATTGTTAGATATTATTTATATGCTATTCCTTCTCTGTGTTTCCCCTTGGTAGCCAGATCATTTGAACAGTCTTATCATTGTGATGCTATATGATTTCCAAGACAGAAAATTTCAAGCTCGTCTCCTTTCTGATAATGAAGAGTCTATAGCAGAAGTTCTAGAAGTAGAGAACCTTCTTAACAGGTAACTGTAAAGGTTAAAAGGATGTAACCTTTTATATGAATTCATTATTAGTATTTCACTGATGAAATAGTATACAATATAATGTGTGGATAAGTGTTAAAATTTTGTAGAGAAAAAATATAAAAGTTTGTAAGTTTCTTGAGTTCCTTTAAAAACAGATCTTGAACAAAGTAAATATTCTACTTAAATTCAAGTTGTTTTGAAAGCTTGAATTGTAAGAGCCAATTTGTAAGTATTTGGAAAATCATGACAAATTTCTGACAATTTTTAGCACATACATAACTTACACTTCATTTGAAACAGCTATTACTTATTTACTTGGCTTTGTTTTTCAGCTCTTAAAAAAACTAACATGTATCAAACAAGAAAATTCCAATTAGATAAGAACCCACCACTTTGCCAAATTGAAAAAAGAAGAATCTACAGCTTTTACAACTTAATGTCAGTACTTAAGAGCAAAACTAACATAGTTAAAATTTGTTTTCCTTTTACCCTAAATATCAGCAGAAGCCTAGCATGAGGACAGTAATAGCACCTACCTAAAAAGGTGGTTGGGAGAACTAGTTAAAGTAATGTGTGTAAAATGCTGAGCTAGGAGCCAGACACATAATAGATGATAGTAGATGGTCATTCATTAAATGCTACTATTGTTAGGGCTTCAGGATCCTAGTTCCCCAACCAGGGATGGAACCCATGCCCCCTACTGTGGAAATGCAGTGTCTTAACTGGACCAGCAGGAAGTCTCCTATTCCCTTAAGCCTTAATAGAAAGCACAACATAGCAAACAACAGCAATCCTATAGGAAGATGTTTACCTGGTGAATAATCTGAAACAGTTGTCATATCTCATTTTATATTGTTACGGAAAACTCAAGCAGTTTCATTTTGAAGGTTGAGACCAAAAGAGTCACTGAATGGAGTTATAGTAATAACTTAACTTTATTGAAGAACACTTAATATGTATCAATCACTATTACAAGAAGCTCTTTATGTAACAACTCTTTGAAGTGAATATTGTTACCAACCTGTATTTTTACACAGAGGAAAACTGAAGCACAGACATGTTAAAGGAACCTGTCTAATGCCATAGAGCTAGAAAGGGAAGTGCCAGAATTCAAATTCAGGAAGGCTAACTCTAGAGAACTTCCCTGTAGCTCAAACAGTAAAGAATCTGCCTGCAGTACAGGAGACCCAGGTTCAATCCATGGGTCAGGAAGATCCTCTGGAAAAGGGAAAGGGAAGTCGCTCAGTCGTGTCCGACTCTTTGCGACCCCGTGGACTGTAGCCTACCAGGCTCCTCCGTCCATGGGATTCTCCAGGCAAGAATACTGGAGTGGTTTGCCATTTCCTTCTCCAGGGGATCTTCCCGACCCAGGGATCGAACCCAGGTCTCCCGCATTGGAGGCAGACGCTTTAACCTCTGAGCCACCAGGGAAGTCCCATGGCAATCCACTCCGGTATTCTTGCCTGGAGAATCCCAAGGACAGAGGAGCCTGGTGGGCTACAGTCCACAGGGTCACAAAGAGTCAGACATGACTGAGTGACTAACACTTTAACTTTCACTTCAGAGCTCAAGATTTAACCATTTATATGCTACTGTTCCTTCCACTTAAGATAGTGAATCTTGGGTAAAGTATGCTAGATGATGACAGATAGGACATAGTAATATGTCAGTTGTACCCATGAGAAATTTGGGGATGGAGAAAAGCAAAAGCAATTGAATGTATGTACCTTAGATAAGCAAGAATCTTGCTCCTGTTTGCTACATAGGTTCCTGGGCAACCACTTCACCTAGGCAACCTGCCTCTGAGGATGGGTACCCAGGATGGGTGCAGATACATTGGAGAAAAAGTGGTGGGACAAGCTCTGAGTTTCAGCTTTCCTGAACTGCTTTCAGTTTCCGTTTGACTTAGGACTAAGGAGATTTCAATGGAAATCTCAACTTAGTCTTAGTGTGCGTAATGAGAGCTGAGGTTAGGCTAAAGCAGCCAGGAAAGCCACAGAGCTCTAACCAAGTAAGAAAGACCAGACTGTGGTTTCAGCAGCAGCAGATTCTTAGCTGAGAATGCTAGCAAGACAGGTAGGAAATAGGACAAGCAAAGACCATGGATCACGAGGCCAGAAGAGCCAGCAGATATTATTGTCTAAGGTTCCTGATTCCTCAGAGTTTTACTTTTCCCTGTAATACATACTGTGCTACCTCCTGCCTGGAGGAGGTTATCTGGTTACGTTCCTGTCAGTGCAACAGAAACTACCTGAACCAATCGAGCTTCATATAATACAGATCTTATTCCCACATTAGTAAGTTATTTTACACCCAATTCATGCTATGCCCAATTCATAATATGTTATAGGAGAAATGTGTGTATTTAGTGGTTGAATTGAAGAGAATAGTAGTGTAATATACTGGTATAAGGATAATACTGAGAAAATCCATGTATAATGAGAAAGATAATGCTAAGAAAATTCATGTATAAAGATAACCTAGAAAGTTTTAATCAAGAATCGCAGCTTTCAAGTAATAGAAGCTCTTTTCAGTTAGCGTGAGCAAAAATGGAAAATGTTCTTAAATAGATCCTGGAATGTCTCATGCAATTCAAAGACTCAGGAAGAGGATGAAATCAGGAACTGGAAAGATGTCAGGATTTTCTTTGTCTCTTTATCTTTTTATTTTTGCTTCTCTCTTAATATCTGCTTCATTCTCCTTTTCTCTCCTGATCTGCCTTCTCTGTTTCTAGCCTACAAGGAAAAAGCCTTACTGCTGCACCCCAGGTCTTAAGCTTACTTGTTACACTTGTATATAAGTTTTTTCACTTAGATTAATTTATTATCTCTACACCCAATTCTAAATTCTACCCCCTTCCAGGGAATTTGATTGGCTCCTAGCAGGTCAAGTGCATTCCCTGGGGCCAGTCCTCCATAGCTAATGGAGTAGAATTCTGAACTCAGAATGTTGGAGGCCAACCTCTATAGATCATCAGCGTCTTGGAGCTGGGCAGTATTGTCCCCAGGGCAGTAGAATCATTTTGAGCTTGAAGTATACCTTAGTGTGTTTCTACCAAGAAGATGAAGACTAATTTTAAGAGGTGATAGAAGAAGCAGTTATTTCACAAGAAACTGAATGAGAATCATTTTCTCCTTCTAAAAATTGTGTTTGGTCTCTGTTGTCTCTACCCGAGATCCTTGTGTTTTATCACTCTGTATACCAACTGGTGTCTTTTTCTTCGTTTGTTCATGGCTTTAGGGATAGAATCCAAGATGAACCTATTATCATTCATTTATTTATTATTTTTGGCTGTGCTGGGTCCTTGTTGCTGCGCGGGCTACTCTTTAGTTGCCATCCGCAGGCTTCTCATTTTGATGGCTTATTGTGGTGGCTTCTCTTGTTGTGGAGCACAGGCTCTAGGGTGCTCAGGCTTCAGTAGTTGTGGCTCATGGGCTCAGTAATTGCAGTTCTTGAGCTCTAGAGCACAGGCTCAGCAGTTGTGGTATGTGGGTTTAGTTGCTTTGTGGCATGTGGGATCTTCCCAGATCAGGGATGAACCTGTGTCTCCTACATTGGCAGGCAGATTCTTTACTGCTGAGCTACCAGGGAAGCCTATCTTTTTGATAAATTCAAGGGCTTTAAGAACTCATTTCTTATACAAATGCAACTATCTTTGAAATAGTGTGACTGGATTAAATAAAAGGAGACCACAGCTTCTTCCTTTCTTTCTCTGCATGCTTCATACTAGCCCAAGAATCTGATTCTGGCAAATAATTTGTTGGACTTTGGTGAGGCAAAACTAGAAAATGGACAGTGAAATTAGAAAGTGGGCAGTGAAAGACTGGAGAAGCAACAGGAGAGGAAAAACTGAGTAGCCCTTCCTCCCAAATCACCCAAAACTATCCTGTTACAGTCAAGGCACCACCAGCTTCTTAGATATTATCCTTGATTCTTCTTTCCAGCTCTCCCCGGTGCTCCTGCCATACCTATTACATCAAGTTCTATAACTCCAGTTGGAAGCCATATGCTGAATGTGTCTATTTGTTTCCATTTCCACTCCTACTATCCAAACCCAAGCCATTTGAATCTGTTACTTGGACTACTGTGATAGCTTTTCCATTCCCTACCTTTAACTCTTCCTTTTTCACAATCTCTTCCATAGATAAAGTGATCTTTTAAAAACGTAGTTATATAGTCATGACAGAGTGTCTTGGATCAAACTTATTCATTCCTCCTATAAATAACTGTGCTTGCTAAGTCACTTCAGTTGTATCCAACTCTTTGCGACTCTATGGACTGTAGCCTATCAGGCTTCTCTGTCCATGGCATTCTCCAGGCAAGAATACTGGAGTGGGTTGCCATTTCCTTCTCCAGAGGATCTTCCAGACCCAGGGGTTGAACCCGCATCTCTTACATCTCCTGCGTTGGCAGGCATGTTCTTTACCACTAGCAGCCACCTGGGAAGCCCCTATAAATAACTAGATGGACAAAATATATGAGGCAAATATTTTGGACATTAGACAAAAAGCAGCACAGAATTTTAATCCTTTAGAAAATGAAAACAAATGAGGTGAGCCCTAGAATAGTCCTGGCTTTATGCTTACAGGTACTTTCCAACTGCAGTGCAGGAAGGAGGATCTCTAGAGAAAACTGGAGTCTTACTAAATTAAGAAAACAGAGATCAGAGTTTGGGTATGATCATTTTTCTTCTTGATTTTATTAATGTGGTAAGGTTATTTACCTTGAATGATTCATGAATGTTAAAACCATTTTTAACATTCATGGATTTGGGGGATAAATCACATTTGCTTAGATATCCCTTTTCTTCTAGTCCCAATTTTCTCATTCACATAATGCTGTAGAGTTTCTCATTTGCCAAAATGCTTCTGAACACTTGTTCTTGGGGTTTTATCTCTCATATTCTTTCCACCCCTTCTTTGGAAACTCTTAGCCCATTTTACTTACTTAGTGAATATTGTGAAACAGTTCTCAGTATGATGTCTGATTTTTTTTTATTTCTATGGGAAATTTAAACAGTTCACTGAAGATTATCTTTCGGCATTAAGAAAATAATTTATACTTAAAGAGAGCCACATTTCTTTTGTGTTAGGCATTACTAATGGCACTTCAAAACTTCAGATATTTTGAGAATTCCCTGGTGGTCTAGTGGTTAGGACTCAGTGCTTTTACTGCGGAAGGCCTGAGTTCAGTTCCTGGTTGGGGAACTAAAATCCCACAAGCCACGTGGCACAGCAAAAAAACAAAGACCAAACCCACCACCAACAACAGCAAAAAACAAAACAAAAAACCCATTGAGATCATTTGTTCTTTGTATATAAAATTTCTTTACTAAAAGAAAATTTTAAACTAAAAAGGAATAAAACCCATTTCTTTTAAAAAATAAACTAAGAGAAAATGGTGTACTAGGTAGGTTGTTACTACAGACAAAAATTCACTTGACTGGTTTGGGTCAAGTGCCCACCCTCTGCCGATCAGCTATGGTCAAGGAGACAGAGCCAGTGTGCAATACCTCCCAGTGATTTAGGCCATAAGATTAAAAAAGAATCATCGGGTTTTCATTTTATGCTAACCAGTTCTTGTTTTTCTTTCCTGTTACTTGTAATATGAGATATGAGATAATCAGAACTGGGAAGGACTTGATACCAACTCATGAAAGCTCCTTAATCTTGTCAAGACTACACTCTTGCCATCTCTGATAACACAGACTGACCTATAGTGAGTGCCCGCCAGGCACGGTGCTTGGTGACACCCATGGTACTAAGTGGAATTCCCTCACTCATGTCCAACTCTTTGTGACCCCATGGACTATACAGTCCATGGAATTTTCCAGGCCAGAATACTGGATTGGGTAGCCTTTCCGTTCTCCAGGGGATCATCCCAATCCAGGATTTGAACCCAGGTCTCCCGCATTGCAGGCGGATTCTTTACCAGCTAAGCCACCAGGGAAGCCCCATGATACTAATCTCCACAGTAATAACAAGGTAAGCTGATCACATTCTACAGATGAGAAAACTGAGGCTGGTGAGAGACAGCATCATACCTGAGGTCACACAGCTAGTAAGTGACAGAGCCTGAGTTTAACTTCAAATTTGTCTGACTCTAAGCCCTTCACCTTTACTATGTAAAATTTGTCTTTCAACAAGCAGTTGTTATAAACAATTAAGATATACAACTATACAGAGACAGCAAAACCTGAAAAAAAGCAGAATTATTGGGTTTCCATTTTGAAAAATTTGGGGGGATTCCCATTTTTAAATATGGCAAATTTTAACTTTAGACTTCAAAAATTTGAAATAGAGTTATAGAATATTATAATTCTAAATCTAATTGTTAATTTTTCAAGTGGAAAATTGATAGCCTTGTCTCAATGCAGTAGTTACCAAGAATGGATTTTCTATCTCTAGTTTTAAGACAAAATTGGCTGCAGCATTGGCAAGATGTCGAATCAAACATGATGCCCTTTCAATTTACCACATTCTTCCAGAAACAGTTAGGAACCAAGAATTAAGGGCCTCCACTTTGCCACTTTATGCTTGGATAAATACTTGTAAAATCAGGTAAGAGTTCTAATCAAATTCTTTACTCAAGTCACTTGCCTTTCAAAATAATGTGATAAAAGTATTACCTTTTTAATGGATGAGGGGCTCATCTGAGGGAGTGAGTGGGAATTATAGTTTTGTTCAGGATTTTATCACCAGATTACCAAAAGTAATTTAATAAATGTGTTAACTTTTTTGTTTCTTTTTTTTTTGACTTACTGATGGCTTAAATTATAAGTTCCATTAGATGCAGTATATGCAATGATACTTTTATTTATTGTAGGAAAAAGATGCTGATATTAAATACATTTTTATGTATTATATTTGTAATTATAACCTAATATTGTGTATTTACAGCCCTGAAGAAGTTTATTATACTTTGAAGAAAAATGGCTATCATAAAGTCAAATCTGTATCGCATATTGATAATAAAGTCTTTGCTGTGGATCAACATTGCTATGATGTCTTAATTTTTCCATCTCATCTTAAAAGTGATCTTCTAAATATAGATCTTTTTAAAGATTATAAACTTATATTTCAGGTAAACAAATTTTTACTTTCACTGTGGTTCTCAATATTGTGATTCTCTCAATAATCCTGCTCACCCAAAGAATTCCTCTACTTAAAACCTAAGAAATTGATTATATTTTGTATAGGTTATCAAGGAGGTTTATAAGGCCTAATTTCCACATAGAAGTATAAAATTAATACTGCTACATCAGTGTTCCTGTTGTACTTTGGCATCTTTGCCCCATGTGAAGTGGGCATATTGTAAGGAACATATTCTCCTTCCAAGACACCGTAGATGGGGGAACTTGCATTGCCTATAGCTGAAAAGCTATACTTTTCTCTCCCAAGGGAGGATTCAAGAGAAGGCATGGTGATTCCCTTTTCTCTTTTCGTTTCTGGGGAAGATGCTAGTGCCATCCTGCATTTGAAAATGCAATGTGTAATATGTTCCCATTATCTCTTTACTGTAGTCTTATAGCTTTGATTTGTAAGATGTGTATAATGGCTATCAGTATAGGAAAAGAATGTGAGTTATAATGGTATTTCAATAGAATGAAAAATAAAATGTTCAAGAAATTGAGTTAAATTAATTTTTATGTCCTTAGATTCCAATTCTTGCCTCAGACTCACTTTGATCTTATAAGGTTTATCCCTTCACAGTACCTGCATTCTTGGGTAGTGTCTCTTGGCCTTATCTTGTGGTGACATCCTATTGAGCACTGAGATCAGTTGCATAAACTCATCTGCTTAGCCCCCTTTTTAAACTTGTCAACCATCTTACTTTTAATCTCTGTGAGCTAGCAGCCAGTTAGATGACAATGTGATGGGGAAGAAAGAATGGCAGTGGCAGATGAGTACATTTTCATGAAAGTTTAAGAATGGGAGCTAAGGCAGGACATCAGTAATCTATTAATCACATTTGGGGAGTTTGGCATTGCCTTTTCACTATCAGTTCAGTTCAGTTGCTCAGTTGTGTCTGACTCTTTGCGACCTCACGGACTGCAGCACGCCAGGGTTCCCTGTCCATCACCAGCTCCTGGAGCCTACTCAAACTCATGTCCATTGCATTGGTGATGCCATCCAACCATCTCATCCTCTGTCATCTCCTTCTCCTCCTGCCTTCAATCTTTCCCAGCATCAGGGTTTTTTTTCCAGTGAGTCAGTTCTTCACATTAGGTGGCCAAAGTATTGGAGTTTCAGCATCAGTCCTTCCAATGAATATTCAGGACTGATTTCCTTTAGGATGGATTGGTTGGATCTCCTTGCAGTCCAAGGGACTCTCAAGAGTCTTCTCCAACACCACAGTTCAAAAGCATCAATTCTTCAGTGCTCAGCTTTCTTTACAGTCCAACTCTCACATCCATACATGACTACTGGAAAAACCAAAGCTTTGACTAGACGGACCTTTGTTGGTAAAGTAATGTCTCTGCTTTTTAATATGCTGTCTAGGTTGGTCATAGCTTATCTTTCAAGGAGCAAGCGTCTTTTTAATTTCATGGCTGCAGTCACCATCTGCAGTGATTTTGGAGCCCCCAGAAATAAAGTCTGTCACTGTTTCCGTTGTTTTCCCATCTGTTTGCCTTGAAGTGATGGGACCGGATGCCATGATCTTAGTTTTCTGAATGTTGAGTTTTAAGCCAACTTTTTAATTCTCTTTCACTTTCATCAAGAGACTCTTTAGTTTTTCGCTTTCTTCCATAAGGGTGGTGTCATCTGCATATCTGAGGTTATTGATATTTCTCCCGGCAATCTTGATTCCAGCTTGTGCTTCATCCAGCCTGGCATTTCGCATGATGTACTCTGCATATAAGTTAAATAAGCAGAGTGACAATATACAGCCTTGATGTACTCCTTTCCTGATTTGGAACCAGTCTGTTGTTCCATCACTATATAACAGTTAAATGATAACAGTCATAATTTAAACCAATTTTGTTTGTTAACTTTATAAATATAAACATATATACATATAAATTTATAAAGTTTATAAACTTTGCTAACTTTATATTTTAACATATATTTAAGGTGCTTTAAACTCAAAATGGGTTAGGTAACCTCAAGATTTCTGCCAATACCTTGTTTTACCTAAACCCTTTGAAATTCTAATCATACTCTTATCTTGTAGGACAAATCTCGAAGTCTCGCTGTCCATTCTGTAAAGGCTTTATTAAATATGGATGATGATATCTTAATGGTCAATACAGGTTCTTGGTACACAGTTGCCCATATGTCAATCTTAACAAATAATAATACCTCAAAAATATTTGTGTGTGGAGTTCAATCACAAGCTAAGGATCCTGACCTGAAGAACCTTTTCACAAAAATGGGATGTAAAAGTAGGTACAAATATTTATTTGCTTGGTGTTATGTTCTGTAAGACTTAGAAATGTTAAAAATATTTGAATTTGTTATCTTTTTGTAATGCAAAACTCTGTATATGAAATATACTCCTAAAATCCCTACTATATTATATCAGACTACTGTTGCTTAATATTGGTTAAACAACTGCAGTTTAAATTAATGAATATATTGGCACTTTGGTATATTGCTTAACATTCAGCTACTACATAATTTGAGGTTCAAACAATAATTAAAGTAAGTGGTAGAAATTGTCATCTCTTAATACATAAGAACACAATCACAGGAACACTTAAGGGACAAAGCTAATATCTAGGATCAGATTCTAAGTCCTTAGGCTTCTTATTTTTAAAAAATGTTTCCATGGATCAAGCTGTGACAAAAGATAACATTTTATTACAGATTCAGTGGAGCTGGAAAACTGATCTTTTGACACATTCATAGGGTCAGAGAGACATAAGTAGAATTCAGGCCTTAACATGGAGAGGTAGACTGTAAATTCCCAGGATTTCATTGGAGCACAGAAGTACACTCTGGGTAGTGATCGGTCCTTTGATAAACTAAAGCCCAAATTCCAGTCATCTCAGTTCCCAATTGAATTAAGGTGATGTAAGATTGCTAGTGCCCAGGCTTCACTGCGTACCAGAGGCAAAAGTAAATTCTGTTTGGAAGAAAGTAACAATATCCTGAATCTCATATTATCTCCTAAAGTTTTTCAAATACAGTGTCTGGCACTCAAAAAAACCAAAAATCAAGATAGAAGAAAGATATGGGTGAAATAAAAATGCTGCAATAGAAGAAAACCCGCAGAAGGTCCAGGTACTGGAGATACCAGATGTGGACTTTATGATTAATATGCTGAAAAGACTAAATGGCAAGCTGTAGAATTTCAGCAAAGAACTAGAAACTTTTAAAAATCCAGAACTTTTAAAAAACTTTTAGAATTTTTAAAAAGCCAGAAGAAAAATCTAGAACTGAAAATGCAATATGTGAAATTAAGAAATAGATAGATTTTAACAGTAAATTAGAACTAAAAGAAGGAATCAGTGAACTGATGAGTCAGGAGAAACTATCCAGACTGAAACATCAGGAGAGAAAAGGATGAATAATATGGAAGAGATCATAAAATACATACAAGACTCAGTGATCCAGTGATCTCATGTATGTTGTGATTAGGAATCCAGAAAGAGAGGAGAAAAGGAGTTGAGAAGAATCAATATGTGAAATTCAGGTGAGGGTTTTTTAAAAATTGATGAAAGTCACAGATTCAAGAAGCCCTATGAACTCTAACAAAAATAAATGTGTAAAAAAACATGCTAGGCACATCATAGCATAACTGCTGAAAACTGAAGATAGAGAACAATGTTCAAAGCAGTGAGAGAGATAATACATATTACCTTTAATGAAATAGGAATACAAATAAAAACTAGCTACTTCAACAGAAACAACTGAGGCCAGAGACAGTATCTTCAGTGCAGAAAGAAACTGCCAGGTTAGGTTTATATACTTAGCAGAAATTCCCTTTGACATAAAATATATTCTCAGAAAAGAAAACCTGAGTTTGTCACCAGCAGATACAATAAATGAAATACTAGAGATTATTTATTGAGTAGAAGGAATATTATCTCATACAGAAAGTTATAGGTGCTAGAAGAAAGGAGCAATGGAAAAGGTTAGTACATAGGTAAATCTAAATAGTTGTAGTCTAATATCTTGTGGGGTTATAAACTAATGTCTTGTGGAGCTAAAAATATATGCCATGTAATTAAAACAATGGTATATAGTTTAGAGAAGGAAATGAATTAATGTGTTATCTCATCCTTGCTTTGTCTAAGATATGATAAAGGTATCATATCATTGGGTTGCAAAAGAGTCAGACACAACTTAGTAACTAAAACAACAATAAAAAAAAATAAAACAACAATGAATGTGTTATAATATTGGAGGCAATCAATAAAGAATGTAAAACTAATAGCTAAGGGGGAGATGTGGAATATGGAATTGGAAACACCATATTAACATATACAAGGCAAAATAAATAGAAAACAAGTATGTAAATTAAACTTAAAATATGAATATATAAATCAGTTAGTAAACATATTAAATGTGCATGACTAATACTTAAAGTACAAGACAGCATCAATACTGGATTTTTAAAGATCAACTGTAAAATGCTGTTTGTAAGAGATACCCCTAACATAAAAGGATATTAAAAATTGGACAGAAAAAGATATCCAGTAAACATACTAACAAAAAGAGATCCAGGAAAGCAGTGCTAAGTCAAGAAAAATTACTAGAATACAGTTAGAACATGTTTAATTCATTAGGTAAATATACAGTACTAAAGAAGACTAATACAGTCTCAAAATATATAAAGACACATTATCTAGAATCAGCAGATAAAATGCTCTGTATATAGAAAATTCTAAGGAATCCATGAAAAAAATGCAAAGTTAATGTAATCCCTATTAAAAAACCCTAGGTGGTGTTTTTCAGAAATTGACATTCTGTCTTAAAATTCACATGGAAATCGAAGGGACGTGGAATAGCTTTGAAAAAGAACAAAGTTGCAGGACTCATACTCCTTGATTTCAAAACTCACTACACAGCTTTAGTAATCAGACAATGTGGTACTGGCATAAAGATATACATAGATCAATGGAATAGAATTGAGAATCCAAACGTAAACCCCTAATTACATTTATGGTCAACTGATTCAACAAGTGTACCAAAACCATTCAACAAGGAAAGAATAGTCTTTTGAACAAACGGTGCTGGGATAACTGGATATCCACATGTGAAAGAATAAAGTTGGACCCCTACTTCATATCATACACATAAACTGGATAAAAAAACCTATTTATAAGAGATAAAACTATGAAACTTTTAGAAGAAAACACAAGATTAAAACTTTCAGAACTTGAATTTGGCAGTGGTTGTTTAAACACCAAAAGCACAACAAAAGAAAAGATAAATTGAACTTCATCTAAATGAAAACTTTCATTCTTCAAAGATGGCCATACCATGTGCTGGCAAGGTATGGAACATTAGGAATGCTCAAGCACTGCTAGTTGGATTATAAATTTATACAGTGACTTTGGAAAACTAGCACTGATCACTAAAATTGAAAATATACATGCCTTATGATCCAGCATTTCACTTCCAGTTTTATTACCCCTGTGAATTTTTACCTAGTTAAGTAGAGAGACTAGGAACCACTGGGTAACCAAGCAGTAGAGGAGCGGAAGTGTCTCATTTTAGAAGCATTCCAACTGATAAATGAATAAAAGAAGACGGAATTAGAATATGACTATTTTGCAGCACCTTTGCTCATACCATAAAGGCAATTTAATGGATGAATATGACACCACTTGTGAATTAGTTTTGTGCCCTCCACCTCCCAAGAAAAAAAAAAAAAGAACTCGAACCTAAATTAAGTTCTAAAGATCCAACTACTAATTTACAGGAAGTACAGAAGACAAGAACATGTTAAACTACTCTCTAGGAAAGCAATGAAGAAAATCCAGGCTCTGGGAAACTAGTAGTACAAGTAACCATGTTTCATTAAGAAATAAATGCTAAGAAAAAATGGAAAGGGTACCTGTCAACAAAAAAATTTAAAGTAAGACATTGACTCATTGCAATGTGTGTACCTATGTAACTCCTGATTTAAACAAACTAAAAAAATTTTGATGTGTGAGACTTGGAAAATTTGAGCCATAATTGGATGCTAATATAATTTGATGACAATAAGGAATTACTTTTTAAAATGTATGGGGTTATATTTTTAAAGAAGTTCTTATCTTTTAGATAAATGGTGAAATATTTCATAGTTTCAAAATAATATGGGGGGGTGGAAGTGTGTGCAGATATAGATGAAACATGATTGGGCATGAATGTTTCACTGTTGAAGCAATATAATGAACATTTGAGAATTCACTATATATTATGGGTTTTTTTGACATAATGTTTGAACTTTTGCAATGAAGAGTTAAAAATAGGGGGAAAAAAGAGAAAGGCCCACTTGATTAAAAATTTTTTTTTCAAAAGAGGCATAACAGAAAGATTGATCAGACAAGAGAAAGGGGTAGGGTATTGCAATTTCAAGAGTGACTCCTCAGCGGATGAGGAGAATGTGAGCCATTGTAGGACTGGAGGGGTTGCCCTAATATAGGGTCACAGACAATTACAACCCGAGGGAAGGCAGACTGTCCTAAATTATAGGGTCCCTAAGGATCTTTAGACTGTGCCTAAGTAAAAATTATAAAATGCTAATAAAAGTGTAAATGCTAATAAAATTTTTTTCCAGGGAAAATAGAATATAAAGGGGATAAAAAAATGGGAAAGGGAAGTAACCAGTACTGAGCATTTATTGTATACTAGGCACAATGCTAAGCCTAACTACTTTATCTCAGTCTTCACTACAATTAAATGAGGTGTGGACAATAATATCCCATTTTACAAATAAGGAAATAGAAGCTTGTCACAAAGTTACAGTAAATAGTGAATTTGGGAGTCAAACTTGGGTATTTCTGTCTTTAAAACCCTGTTCCCTCCACTACACTGTGCGCGCATGCTAAGTCACTTCACTTGTGTCTGATTTTGCAACTCTATGGACTCTAGCCCACCAGTCTCCTCTGTCCATGGGATTCTCCAGGTAAGAATATTGGAATGGGTTGTCAGGCCCTCCTCCAGGGGATCTCCCTGACCCAGGGATGGAACCTGCGTCTTCTGTGACTCCTGCATTGCAGGCGGATTCTTTACCACTGAGCCACCAGGGAAGTCCACTACACCATACTGCTTTAAATGGAATCTGAAGTTCAGGATGGATTAATTTAAATTATATTTTATGTAGAAGATGTTTAACCTTCAATATCATTTAAGTGAAGGAGGAAGGATATTAAGAGAATTCATGTGTTAACTTTAGGATGTTATCAGAAAAGAATCCTCTTTTCTGGCTGCATTAAAGTGACATTTTGTGTGGTTGAGGATTTAAAAATGAATAGTGATAAATAGATATAACTACATACTGCATTAAGATTTTTTAATTAATATTTTGCATATATTTTCTGTGTTTTTTCTCCCAGATATTGAGATACTTCATGAGACATTTATGAAACTTGAATCAAAGGATCATCGGTTACAGAAAGTTAAAGTGATTCTGCTGCTACCTCGTTGTTCAGGACTAGGTGTTAGTAATCCAGTAGAATTTATTTTAAATGAGCATGAAGGTACTTGCTTTAATTTTTAATTTCTAAATTATTTAAATTTGTTAATATTTTTAAAATGAAGTTATTTAAAATCATTATTTAAAAATGAAATTATTTTAAATCATTAAGATGATAGATACATCTGATCAATGAATAACTATCATATATAAGGCACTTATGTAGAAAGTAATTTACATCCATTATATCATTTAATCTTTACACCAGTTCTGTGAAATATGGGTAAGGGGGATATTCAAAATATTTAGTAATTAGAGAGATGTAGGCAATCAGAACAGATGCTGGTTTTGGTATATATTTTGGTATATACCAGAGCTCAAGATATAGGCATTAAAATTTATGAGAATTTTATAAATAAAACTGAGACTGAGAGACATTGATTCATTTTTATAAGGTCACATAACTAGTTGGTAACAGAGTCAGGATTAAGATTTAGATCTGCCTAACTCTAGAGGCGATTGCAGCCATGAAATTAAAATGCAGAGACATTACTTTGCCAACAAAGGTCCGTCTAGTCAAGGCTATGGTTTTTCCAGTAGTCATGTATAGATGTGAGAGTTGGACTGTAAAGAAAGCTAAGCACTGAAGAATTGATGCTTTGGAACTGTGGTGTTGGAGAAGACTCTTGAGAGTCCCTTGGACTGCAAAGAGATCCAACCAGTCCATTCTAAAGGAGATCAGTCCTGGGTGTTCATTGGAAGGACTGATGTTGAAAAATCTAATAGTGATATATTTAAAAGCATATATTTGTTTTTAGATACAGATTTACTTAAAGATTTCTCTCAAGGAGGCCCATCAGAAGATAAACTTCATGTTCTTGCTCAACAGCAATATGAACAACTAACACATGCCATGAAATGTAAGTTTGTTATCAGCACAAACTGAAAATATGTTGTAAATCTTAGAAACATTAATACTTCATTTATCATATTCAGGCAATGATGTGTGAACCATAAGTGGATTTTCCAGAACCCATAGTCATAGTTCCTTAAAATAACAAAATATTTATTTTTACCAATCTAAGTCACAAAAATATATGCTTTACTATCATTTTAAACATAGGTTAGCAAGAAGAATTATCAGCTTCTTAATGCTGAAATGAAATAATTATGTACATCAATTGTTGTATAATTTCATCTTCTCTTTCTCTTCTTTGGCTTTTTGATGTAATTTTTCTGTTTTGTATCTGCCCAAACAACTCTTCTATAATCCCAACTTTAATCAAACTCTTACTTTTCTTAATACTAAAAAGAAAATAGATGAATTAAAGATAAAGCCTAGATCTCTTAAAGTCTAAGTAACAAGGCCATTTAAGTATTTATATTATTGCTTCAATCCCTGCATTTAGATTTTGAGTACTATTTAGATTTTTAGTACCAATGCCCTTTCACACTTAGATATGGAAATCTAGAAGTCTCTGAGAAATTACATGAACTATTATTAACTTAGTGCATGTTTATCAAATGTCTACTCTGGGTCAGGTATTAAGCCGGTTGTTAAGAATATGAGTTAGGATAAATCCTGACCTCCAAAGGCTCAAAGGTTAGTATAAGGTATAGATGATTTAAAATATAAAGATATATTGAAGTAGAAATAAGGCAAAATAGAAAAACACGGAGGAGTTCTGTCCTTTTAACTGATGCTTTTGATAAATACTATTTTGAATATGATAGTATGTATATGAACAATGAAATGAGTTGGTTGGAAGATTAGGGAGCTGGTAAATAATACATTTAATAAATTCTTTCTGTGATTACTCTATTTAAAATTGCAAGATAATCTCTTGAAACTAACCATCCTCCATATCTGCTTTGATTTTCTCTATAGCATTTGTCACCTCCTAATGCTTTAGTTTTAGGTGGGGGGTCTCACTGTGCAGCTTGCAGGATCTTAGTTCCCTAATGGGAACTAAGAACCTGGGCCCCTGGCAGTGAGAGCACTATGTCCTAACCACTGGACCACCCAGGAATTCCAAAATTTCTTATTTATTTATATCTTTTCAAAATTATTTATTATTTTTGACTGTGCTGGGTCTCCATTGCTGTGCAGGCTTTTCTCTAGTTGCAGAGAGCAGGAGCTACTCTCTAATTGTGGTGCACAGGCTTCTCACTGCAGTGGATTCTCTTGTTGTGAAGTAGGGGCCTAGGCACATGGGCTTCAGTAGTGGTAGCACATGGGCTTCAGTAGTTGCACCACGTGGGTTCAGTAGTTGTAGCACATGGGTTTAGTAGCTGCAGCTTGTGGATTCAGTAGCTGCAACCCATGGGCTTTAGAGCTCAGGCTAGACTCATGGGCTTAGTTGCTCCATGGCATGTGAGATCTTCCTGGACCAGGGATCGAACCCATGTCTCCTGCATTGGCAGGTGGATTCTTTACCACTGAGTCACCAAGGAAGCCCTGTTTTTATCTTATGTCAATGAAACATAGAAAATAAGCTTCCCCGGGGCAGGGGTTTTTGTGTGTGTGTATTGAATGGTACGGAGAAGGCAATGGCACCCCACTCCAGTACTCTTGCCTGGAAAATCCCATGGATGGAGGAGCCTGGTAGGCTACAGTCCATGGGGTCGCTAAGAGTCGGACACGACTGAGCGACTTCACTTTCACTTTTCCCTTTCATGCGCTGGAGAAGGAAATGGCAACCCACTCCAGTATTCTTGCCTGGAGAATCCCAGGGACGGCAGAGCCTGGTGGGCTGCCGTCTCTGGGGTCGCACAGAGTCGGACACGACTGAAGCGACTTAGCAGCAGTAGCAGCAGCATTGAATGATAAGAATAGTACTTAGCATGCAGTACGTGCTTGGTAAATGTGAATGAGTGAGTGAGTTGCTGGTAGTAATATTACCTCACTTTAGAGTTGAGGAATCGGAGAGTTAAGTAGCTTTCCCAGGTTCATAAATCAGTAAATAACAGAATTGGGATTCACACCTAAGTCTGTCTCTAGAGTCCTTTTATCTAGTTATGCGATATGGCTTTTGGAGGAATGGCTACAAGTGTCAAGCTATGGTATTCTGCAGTATTTATTTGCTTGTGTTTGTAATAAGGTTGGTCACATGGATTGGATTTTCAGTTTCTATATGATCCAGTTATATTTACTTCATTTATTGGCCACAGACTATATTACTAATATATGCTTTAAAGGGGAGCCATGCAAGTATCTGTAGACATCATTCCCATCAAAACCATGTGGTATTAGTACAGACATCTGGCTTCCCTCGTCCCTCAGTTCGTAAAGAATCTGCCTGCAATGCAGGAGACCCAGGTTTGATCCCTGGGTCAGGAAAATCCCCAGAGAGGAGGAAATGGCAACCCACACCAGTATTCTTGCCCAGAGAGTTCCATGGACAGAAGAGCCTGGCAGGTTGCAGTCCATGAGGTCACAAGAGTTGGACACGACTTAGTGACTAAACCACACCACCACTGAAAACACAAGAGATTTGTTCACGATTGTTAATGGAGTCATTATATTATTTCCATCTTCTTTAAATATAGTTACTAGAGCTCAAGCTGTTGTTTACTGTACATGTTCAGTTTATCCAGAGGAAAATGAAGCTATTGTTAAGAAAGCACTGGAATTTCAAGACCACGGGATTAAAGTACAACCTTATAGGTAAGAAAGGAAGAATTCTTCTAAATAGCTCAACTAAATATTTTTGAAAGTGAAAAATTACGATTTTATAAGTTAGAAGGCATTTCATTTCTTTTTTATTAGACTTTAATACGACCAAATAGCCTAACTTCTTACAACTTTAAAGTAGATTCTGTAAAAGGTTTACAATGGCTTGGTATGTGAATTGTATTGTACACTAAAAGATTTGCTTTGTTGTTGTTATTATTATTGTTAAATAAGGCTAAAGGCATTTGGGCTTCAACTTGATTGATTTCTGGGTAAATTGAGTATAAACTTTATATCCTGAGTCTTAGATACATGCTTCAATAGAAGAAAAGTATAAAATAACCTTAGAAAGTAGCAAGAAAATTGGATGTTTATTATCTGAAAATATATGTTTCGTAGACCTGTTTAGCCTTTGGCACTTACAAGGACTGAAATAAAAATAGCCTGAATAACCATAATAGCTTATGGGTAAAATGAAATATTAAACTAGGGGTAGAGAAGAAAAGCTGTAATACTTCATCCTAACTCTGGACATCAAGATAAGGAGTATGTCTATTAACAACATATGACGCCAGTTAGTTCTTCAATACTGTGACAGTTAATAAGGTATTTTTAAATGTCTCCAATTTTTAGCTTATTTCCCTTGTTCTGAACTTTCCTGTAATTCTTTTTTTTTTTTTAATTATTTATTTCTTTGGCTGTATTGGGCTCAGTAGTTGCGGTATGGGCTTAGTTGCTCCAAGGCATGTGGGATCTTACTTCCCCAACCAGGGATTGAACCTGCGTCCTCTGCACTCCAAGGCAGATTCTTAACCACTGGACCACCAGGGATGTCCCTGTAATTCTTATAGTAGGATCTTAATAGGTATATGGTTTGCTCCCTCCTTTTAATTTTATATTTTTCCTTTGCCAATTCACAGGTGGACATGTTAACCACATCTGTATTTCCCTTCGTCCTTTACTTCCTTACTTAATAATTCTTGTTGGTAGTTAACAGCCAACCTTATTTCTGCCAGCTTCTTAACACGGCACAAACTAAATCACCATCTAGTAGCAAAGAGAATTATTGCACAACATAACCCAAATTCATCAGTGTGAGTGACTTTGTCTGTCAGGAATGATGTTTCTAAGACTGTAATATGGCAAAAATAGAGGAAAATCTGTATGTATTGTATTTCATTAGATTTTTTCTTTATTTTTAAGTTGCAGTATAGTTGATTTACAATATTATATTAATTTTAGGTATATAGTAACATCATTCAGTTATATATAACTGAAATATATTTATGTATACATATGCATGCTTAGTTACTCGGTCCTGTCTGACTCTTCACGACCCCATGGACTGTAGCCTGCCAGGCTCCTCTGTCCATGGAATTCTCCAGGCAAGAATACTGGAGTGGGTTGCCATTTCCTTCTCCAAAGGAGTCTTCTAGACCCAGGGATTGAATCTGGGTCTCCTGCATTGCAGGCGGATTCTTTACCATGTGATCACCTGGGAAGCTCACATGTGTATATATAACTGAATATATATATTTTCAGATTAGTTTCCATTATATTTATTTATATATTTATATATATTTCCATTGTTACAAGATATTGAATATAGCTCCCTGTACTATACAGTAAATCCTGTTGCTTATCTATTTTTATGTATTATAGTTTAGATCTGTTAGTCTCATATTCCTGATTTGTCCCTTCCTCCTCTCCCTTTCCCCATTGGTAACCATAAGTTTGTTTCCTATGTCTGTAAGTCTTTCTATTTTGTATATAGATTCATTTGTATTATTTTTAGGTTCTACATTTAAGTTATATCATATAGTATTTGCTTTTCTCTGTCTGACTTCACTAAGTATAATATTCTATAGTAGGTCTACCCATGTTGCTGCAAATGGCAATATTTCATTCTTTTTATGGCTAATATTCCATTATATATGTATATAGCATCACATCTTCTTAAGCCAGTTATCTGTTGATGGGCACTTGGGTTGTATCCATGTCTTGTCTATTGTAAATAGTGATGTCATGCACATTGGGGTGCATGTATCTTTTTGAATTAGAGTTTTCATCTTTTTCAAGATATATACCCAGGAATGGAATTGCTGGATTATATGGTAGCTCTATTTTTAGTTTTTTAAGGAACTGCCATCTCTATTTTATTTACTTACACTGTGATGTTTATTATTTCCTTCCTTCTGCTGATTTTAGGTTTTGTTTGTTCTTCTTTTTCTAATTCTTTTAGGTAGTAGGTTAAGTTGTTTTAGATGTTTCTTGTTTCTTGAGGAAGGCATATATGACTATGAACTTCCCTCTGAGAACTGCTTTTGCTGCATCCCAAAAATTTTGTTGTGTTTTCGTTGTCATTTGTCTCAAGGTATTTTAAAATTTCCTCTTTGATTTCATCATTCACCCACTGATTTTTAAGATAATATGTTTTGTCTCCATGTGGTCATTTTTTTTCTCATTTCTTTTTCTGTGATTGATTTCTAGCTTCATGCCAGTATGGTCAGAAAAGATGCTTGAGATAATTTCTATACTCTTAAATTCATTGAGACTTGTTTTGTGCCCCAGTATGTGATCATCCCTAGAGAATGTTGGCTGTGCATTAACTGTTCTTTTATCATTTAGGATCTATTACCTTATTGATTGTCTGTCCAGAAGATATGTCCATTGATGTGAGTGGGATGTTAAATCTCCTACTATTATTGTATTCTCATCAATTTCTCCTTTTATGTTTGTTAGTATTTGTTTTATATATTTTGGGGTTCCTATATCATGTGCAGGACTTCCCTGGTGGCTCAGTGGTAAAGAATCCGCCTGCCAATGCAGGAGATGTGGGTTTAATCCTTGGGTCAGGAAGATCCCTTGGAGAAGGAAATGGCAACCCACTCCAGTATTCTTGCCTTGGAAACCTCATGGACAGAGGAGCACGGCAGGCCACAATCCATGGGCGTCACAAAAGAGTTGGATACAACTTAGCAACTGAACAACAATGATAATATTAGGTGCATGTATGTTGATGAGGAGAAGGCAATGGCACCCCACTCCAGTACTCTTGCCTGGAAAATCCCATGGATGGAGGAGCCTGGTAGGCTGCATTCCATGGGGTCGCTAAGAGTCGGACACGACTGAGCAACTTCACTTTCACTTTTCCCTTTCATGCACTGGAGAAGGAAATGGCAACCCACTCCAGTATTCTTGCCTGAAGAATCCCAGGGACGGTGGAGCCTGGTGGGCTGCCATCTATAAGGTTGCACAGAGTCGGACACGACTGAAGCGACTTAGCAGCAGCAGCAGCAGCAGCAGCAGTATGTTGATGAGTGTAAAAACCTCTTCTTATATTGATTATTTTATTTTTATATATCTTTTTGGCCTTTGTTTTCAAGTTTATTTTGTCTTATTTGATTATTGCAACCCCCACTTGTCATTTGTTTGCATTAAATCTTTTTCCATCCCCTCATTTTGAATCTGTGTGTGGTCTGTCCTAAAGTGGGGCTCTTGAAGGCAGCATATTGTAGGCTTTTTTTAAAAAAAAATCCAATCTGCCACTCTGTCTTTTGTTTGGAGCAATTAGTCCATTGACATTGAAGGTAATTATATATATATTACCATTTTAAACCTTGTTTTCCAGTTGATTCTGTATTTCTTCTTTGTTACTTTTTCCTTTTGTTTTTCTTTTTATGATTTGATGATTTTCTTTTATTTTATGCTTGTGTTCTCTTCTTTTGGCTTTTATAAATCTGTTGTATGTTTTTGACTTGTGGTTATTCTGTTTTTCAAGTATGTTTACCCCTTTCTGAATCAACTTGATTTAGACTGATAGTAATACAGGCTCAAACACATTCTAAAAAAAAAAAAAATCTACACTTTCTTACTCTCCTCCCCAACATTTTATGATTTTGATGTCTCTTTTACATCTTCATGTTTATCCTTTTGCTGGCTTACGTGACTTACTTTCCAGTTATGATTTTCTCTTTTTTATAAATTCTTGCTCCTATTTAGAGAAGACCTTTCAATATTACTTTTAGGATAGGTTTAGTACTGCTGTATTCTTTTAGTTTTTGCTTGTCTGAGAAATTCTTTCTCTCTTCTTCTGTTCTAAAGGATAATCTTGCTGGGTATAGTATTCTAGGTTACATATTTTTCCCTTTTAGGAATTATCTTCTGTGGTCTTAGAGGGCTGTTTATATGTGGGAACAGCCCTGTGTAGCTTGTGTGGATTTAGTATTTTTTGTGTGAGGGTTGTTTTCAGTATGGATGCCTGCTGCCTCTTTCCTCAATGTGTGCTGTCCATTATCCCACTGATAGAGTGTGTGCAGATGCAGTTACTGGCAGTCTCTCTCCGAGTAACACCTAATGCCCAGAGTGGCACCTAGTGCCCACTCCCAGAGCTCTCAGTGGCAGCTTGCTCATGCCCCTGGAACTTGTGATACTGTCAGTGGCTCACGCCAGTTCCTGGAGCTCACAGGCAGTGATTGGCGCCTGCTCCTGGAATCCATGTAGCCTGTGTCCTATTGTCTTAGAGTGCATGTGCAGGGAAAGAGGCTGCTATGGCAGGTTCCGCCCCTCCCTTCACATGCCCTCAACAATGGCACATCACCTCTATGGTGGGTTCAGGCTTTCTCTGCATACACTGTTGGCTGCAGTCACACCAGAATCCAGCCCCTTCAGGTTGTTTCTGCACAGCCAACCCAGGTCCTTTCCCCAGAGTGGCCCTCTGAAGCCCGAGCTTCAGCTCCCAGTCCCTATTTGCAGCAGTGGATGTGTGTCTTAGGCTGGGGAGTGCACAGCTGAGGCACTGACCATCTGTGCAGGTCTCTCTCTATTCTGCCTGCTGCAGACAGGTTCTGCACTCTCCTCTGAGGAAGCTCCCTCTCTGTCCCAGCAGATCTCCTTACTAGTGAAGGGACTTCACAAGGTGCTGAAACCTTTCCTCTTACATAGTTCCCTCCCAGGGGCACAGGTTCCGTTTTGATCCTTTTCTCCCTCTGTTTTCTTTTGTCCTCCCTGGTTATGTGGAGATTTTATTGCCCTTTCAGATGTCTGAGGTCTTCTGCCAGTGCTCAGTAGATATTCTGTGAGAATCGTTCCACATGTAGATTTTTTTTGCATAGTTGTGAGAGGAGGTTGGTTCACATCATGCTGTACTCTGCCATTTTGGTTGCTCCCCTTGACATTTTATTCTTATTTGGAATTTTTGTTTAAACAATTGATGCATGCATGCATGCTTTGTTGCAATTTACTGTCTCCCTTGATTGGCAAATAAAACATTCTAACTATTAATTATTTGCTGTTATCTATTGCAGGCTTAGTCCCCCTGTCCTTCCACTGTGCTCCTTAAAGGAAATACATTTGTCTACTGACAAATTTTTTAGAATGGAACCATCTGAAATTACCAATGGTTGTTTTCTTTCTGTTCTAACAAGGGAGGTAAGGATAAAATCCCAATCCATTTTATACTTAGGGATTAAGAAACAACAAAGCCTCATACAAGGAACCTAGGAACTTTATGAACATTTCATAATGGTATGCTTATTTCATAAATACTTAAAGGGCATGAAAAAGAACTATTACTGTGTGGCCAAAATCCCTATTTTTATCTTTATGCTTCTCCTGAGTGTTCTTCCCTTGCTTACTCTCTACCCCCACCTCTCTAAGCACTTGTCAACATCTAGTTCATTTTAGCTCACAGATAAAAATAAGCTCTGTAATTGTTTTATTTTTTTCTTTCTATCAGATTCACAAATGGGGAGGTTTAAGTACAGTGAAAGTAATTTTCTGAAGCTTATGGGATATAGTAGTAGGGACTGAAGTCTAAAAAATATTTCTTTTGGTATAATAATGATACTCTTTTATCTTTACTGAAACACTGATAAGTATTTGTGATATACATGGTAACAATTAACTCCCACATTTACTAACTGCTTCTTTAATTATAGCGGGACCCATCTGAGACAGTGTCTGTGAAAGATGTTTTGGCCCGTGCAGCAGCAAAGGGTCTACTGGAGGGGATTGAGTTGGGTAAATCTTCAAAACGAGAGAAGAAGAAGAAGAAACAAAAAACGTCATTGCCAAAATCTTCCATTGCTGATAACAGCGGCATCCAAATGAAAATTGCTGAGTTCCTGAGTCGAGAAACTAATGCGAGTGCTAATCAGCCGGAGACATTGACAACAAAAACATCTCTTCCACAGAAAAATACAAATCAAGTGGGGTCTTCCTTACAGGTCAGAAAACCCAGCAAGCCCACCACCAATCCTTTAGTGCCTACAATTATGAAGAACACATCTGCCAGACCGTATGAACGGCCAACAAACTTTGTGAGACCTCGGCCAGAAGACAGAATGATTGCACTGAAACCCATAGAGATTGCCTTGCCTCCAGTCATGTTGCCGTTTCCCAGTCCACAAGGGATCAGATCTCACATACCAACTCCACATTTTTACTATCGTTGGGTTGGGCCCAAGACTGGCTTGCCTGGCTATCTTTCCACACCATCAATACTCAGAAGAGGGGAAAAACCTAAAGAAAACTTACCTTCCTCTCTACCCAGGCATCCTCGACCATAGCTGTGAGTGTCTTGCATTTTTTCTACAGGGTCAGGGGTTGATTTTTTTTTTTTTCTCCAGAGTCTGCAGGTTAGACAGCTGTTAGAACTGGTTTCACTCTTGGTAACTTTCAGTCTGGACTTAGGACACTGGTTTTAAAGCTGCAACAATTTTTCCACAAGGGAAACAGTGTGTGCCTTGTAACAGACTTGTTTTCAAAGTTAATTTGTGAGGCAGTTTATTAGCAAGCATAAGTATGGAAAAGATGCTCTTGCACAGACCTTAAATCACTCTTCAGTATCGAGTCAGCTGTAGTTTAAACATTTCAATCACTACTGAGTTTGATCTTTTGTAATGTGATTGAGGTTGAGTAGAAATAGGAAAAACAGAAGGGTCCAATATTCTAGTTCATATGTCCATTCAGAGTGAAAACTTTCTCACTGGAAGAGCTTCCAGGATCCTAAGCACAGTGAACATAAGCTCTCCCTTCTGACTATTTATGCCAAATACTGTTGTTAAAAAAAAAAAATGACTATAAGCAAATTTCCATCTAAGTAGTAATTCTGAGGACAAGGTCAAACTGTTGAATATAAGTGACACACCTACTGTTAAAGAAATGTATACACATTTCTGGGTCTATTCAAAGATCAGGTGAAAACGGTTATTTCAAATGGCACACAGTAGTGAAGCCCTGGTAAATCATTTCTGATGCTCAGTTAAAATATATTGTAGTACTATTTTAATTATATTAAAAGTCAGCTCATCTTGACTGTATTATCAATTGCCTTCCAAGAATTGGTTATGGTTATTATTTCTGGGTCTATTGACTTTTTTTTCATCATGGCAACAGAAATTGATATTAAATCAAGTAAGTTACAACTATAAATCCTTCTGTTTAAGAACATGTTCATAGACATATTTATAAAGTTTGAATTTAAAGTTCTATTCTCAGAATCCAGTTGTGTTGAATAGTGTTATATAAATTCCTAAATTTCAATTCAGATGTCATGATTTTAGGAGAATATTATCTTCTTCAAGATGAATATGTAGGTCTTTTTCAGCTCTAGTATTCATTTCAGCTCTAATTTCCTCACTTGAAGTGAGGATAAAAATGGTGGATTTCATTTAGTAGTAATAAATTTCTTTAGCTGAAGATTTATACTTATCAGTAATGCATGTCAATGAAACATGACTTTTTATACTTGAACCAGACATATTATTTTTAAATCCCCAAAAAATTTTCATGTTAACTATGACTTAAAAACTATGGAAATGTTTTAAATGCTCAGCTTATTTTACTAATTTCAAAAATCAAAAACTATATAATCTTTGCTCTGATATCAGAGTATGGTTTCCTCTTACTACCACTGGCTTAGAGCCTTCCATGCCTCCGGGAGGCAAGTGCAGCTGAACTGAACTTTGTTCAGTAAAGACCTGATATTTTATCCCGGGAATCTTTTATCCCTTTCCTGCCCTCACCCCTCTGCCCCAGGCTGAAGAGCACTCCACTGTCCAGAAGTAGCAGGTCCAAGATTTTTACTTTCTGTGATAAGTTATAAGAAGAAAACTCACCCTATTATGGAGTAGTTCAGGATATTTTTCTGATCTCTATAGCAGTGTACGGTTCATGTCATGTCACAACTTTAGCCGCTTAACTTCAGTATCTTATAACATGAATCTTGTTATAAATTATTTTTCTCTTTATAAGTATATGGAGATTCTGTATTAAACCATTCCTTCATTACGCCTGTGGTTTTCTTCTTTGAGAATCTTCTAAGAAGGACGTGATCATTGTTTAAATATTTTGGTACAGTAAAAAGGGAAAAATACTTTGGACAAAAACAATATGCTAGAATTCTAGTGAAAAATACTGATTACACTGACATTTTTCTTTCTTCAGCTTAAGATAAAAATGCTGCAAAAACTAAAATCATGAAATTATTGGTATTTAGATATCCCAATAGCAAATTCAGATTTTTAACCTATAATTATTTACCACTGTATGCTGCTGCTGCTGCTGAGTCACTTCAGTCGTGTCCGACTCTGTGCGACCCCATATAGACGGCAGCCCACCAGGCTCCGCCGTCCCTGGGATTCTCCAGGCAAGAATACTGGAGTGGGTTGCCAGTTCCTTCTCCAGTGCATGAAAGGGAAAAGTGAAAGTGAAGTCGCTCAGTCGTGTCCGACTCTTAGCGACCCCATGGACTGTAGCCTACCAGGCTCCTCCGTCCATGGGATTTTCCAGGCAAGAGTACTGGAGTGGGGTGCCATTGCCTTCTCCGTTACCACTGTATAATACCTACCTAAAAGCAATTGAAATTTTGCTCTTTGAAAAGTAACTGCCTTTGAGAAAAAAAAAGATAAACTATGGGAGGAAATGCAAGATGAACAAAAAAAAAATGGGTATACACTTTAAATTCCATTTATCTTCTTCTATATGCCTAACAGTTAAACAAGATTCAAATACTGTTTTTCCAGTTACTTTTCATTTTAGATTTAGTGCCTGTACAACTCTTTCATTCTTTGACATCAGGGTCTTAAAGTAAAAATGGACTTTCTTAATACTAGAAAGAGTGCATACACGAGCATCAAGTTGATGACTAAATAGGCCTCTAAGTTCAAAATGCCAGATGTCTTTCCTGAGTAACAAATAAGGACAGTGTGATGAGTTATTCAAAATTTAAAGTTACTTTCTAGTTCTTACCAGGTAGAAATATACAACAGCTAATCAAAGCAAAATCTTACATTACTAAAATGGTTTTAAATTTAAGAATAATTTGAAAATAAAATGACTGGCGTGGAGATTTTTATCCCTGGATATGTATAACTGATGTCAGATAAATGAGCCAAACATTTTACGCAGCTAAGTTTATTCTCACAACATATTACATTTAAATGTGTAAAAGTGGTCAACAGCAGAAGGGGCCAAAAGCAAAACCAAATGTTCTTTTGGGATAAACAAGCTGCTCTGGATGGCAGGGAGTGCTCTCACTGATAAAGTGTGTGCAGTATCTTTTCTCTGAAGCTGAAATAAACTCCATTTTACAGGCTGTGTAACACATGTTAGCTGTGTATTGGATGGAGTAAGTCTGGCAAACTGGAGAGCTAATGCTTTTACTAGTTAAGCTGTGTTAATATCAGTTAGGGAAATGTTTTTCAGATTGTTAATGAAATCTTTAATTTGTGTTGCAGTGCTTATGAAGTGAGTGTGTCATGTAAGATAAGGAGGAAAGACAGGGCTTCTAGTAAATGACCTTGTGTAGACTTCTACAAATGTTCATCATAAAAGTGGCATTTTTAAAAAAGTAGCAGTGCCAACAGTTTATCACCAAGAACTTATTTTAATGAGAATGGGTCTAATGTTGCTTCATGCAGTAAGACAGACATAAACAAAAAACAATGGTCCCAATTAGCTACGGTTGATCATATATTCAGGTAGAAACAAAGGGCATGAGGACATGTGTGTGTCTCTAGATAAGTTCACACGTGTTGTGAAGGATATAAAAATGAAGCACCAAGCAGTGCTTTAAGTTTGCAAAGTAAAGTTTTTAGCCATAGGCATGTTGGCTATTCCCCTTGATGTGGCCAAGGAGCACATATATGAGGTGGCAAGTATGCGTCTATCTAGCTGCTTTTAAAAAATAAAAAGAAACTTGTAAGTATTTTGCCGTTTCTTCTACATATTCCAATAAAAATGTGACTAAAAATCATTACAAAACCACCTTTGAGGCAATGTATAGTTCACTGAGATTACTTAGACCTGGATACATTGAGAGATAATATCCAGTAAAGATAATAATACATCAAACACAATAATGCAGTATATTTCAGTAAAAATAGAATAAATAAAATAAAAATATTTTAAGCTGTATTTAACAGGTTAATTAAAAAAATGATAAGACATACAAGGCATAGTGAACATGGCTGCCTGTTTACCGAATCACAGATACAAAGAATGCATAGATAACTGAAGTGTCACTACAATATCAGGTAAAACACTGGCATCCTTTCACAGAAAATACACACACACTTTCATACATACTTTTTGGCCATGGCAGAAAGTGTCTGAACATACGGCTTAACATAATTAGTTTTACAAAAGTAATTGCATTTACTATGCAAAGCTATTTTTAAAACAAAATATCTGCAGTAAAGTTTTCAGTATGTAAAGGCTATCATTCATCTTAATGCATCCTATAATTGCATATATAAATCAGTTTGCTATTTAAAGCTAGCTCAGTATTCTTGATCCTGAAAACAAACGTATGCCTTAAAAATGAATGCGGTTCTGGTAGAGATTTCCAATATAAAAGTGGCTCACTAGTTAAGAATTTTGAAGTTTATCACACTAAAATGTTTCACTGTGGAGGTCAAGATGAAAGATCATCATGATTGAATTCTGAAGGGCACAGTAAGGATTTTTTTAATGAAGTAATTTCTTAGGATGTTATTGATAACTTCCATAGAATAGTATATAGGCTGGTGAGAAGTAGAATTCATTTCTAGAGTGGCATCTTTTTTGTCATAACTCTAGGGTGCTAGCAAACAACTCCAGAGTTCTGAGAGGGAACAGAGGCAGGAGGCCACCTACTCATTCCATCATGTTCTCTGGTGGCTAAGTATCATGAATTAGGAATATTTCTACCACACGTAACACCATCTCTGGATAGTCTGTGGGTTGAACAGGTTGTGCTGCACATAGAATCCTGTCTTTACAACACATCTGAGGCACAATGCAGGAAAACAGTCCTGGACTGAGAGAGGGCATTGGTTTTATACTTAATTCTACTGCACAAGTAATTTGGCCATACTTCCCTGCTTATACAGGGAATCTTAAGATTGCTTGACAATAATTGGATATGCTCAGAGTAAGTTTGAAAAGACTCCTCCTGACTTGCGTGGAAGCAGCATAACTTTAATAACTGGGAGTTGAGATGCATGAGTTCTAATCCTGGCTTTCTCACTCACTTTGCTGAGGTCTTAGGCTAGGCGGCTGAGCCCCTTTAGTTCATATTTTTTATTTCTCAAATGTGTTTATTACCTTCTCTACCTCATAAGGCTCAAATGTGATGGTAAAAATGTGGAAACCATTCTGACAAGTACATAGCAGTAGATAAACATAAAGCATTGCTTTTATAACTGGATGATGCTATAAAATGATAATTTTGTCACTGAAAAGTAAACAAAACATGTTTAGATTTAGCTGCTTAGCAAATTCTTTTAAACAGTATCAACAAGAGTCTAAATCTGTGTATCTTTACAGCTAAGTTTCTTGTCTATTGATAAAGAAGCAGGAAAGTGCTATTTTTGGGAAACCTGTTAAACAGTACATTGTTCCTATGTATATTTTGCTCTGATAAGAAATTCTTAAATCTTAAAGATAAATGGAAAAAATATAAATTTAAAAATATATCTAAAGTTCAACAAATTTTAATATTAAACACATAAATGCAGAAAGGTTCAATTTAACGTAATGTGTTGCCATGGACAATACATGATGGACAGACAGCTTTCTGGGCAAAAAGCATTAGGGTAAGACAGCTAGATGTAGAGTCCTAGCAGAACGTTTACCTAGAATTGGGACTACAACATGACATGGTGGTGGAGATCTAAAATAGAAAATGGCATTTCCTCAACTCCAAATTGCATATTGGCTAATTATCAAATTAAGGATGAAAGGCTTACGAGGAATATTTTGTTTTAATGTTATTTATGTAGAGAATGGCCATAGTGAACTATAATTCTGTAGCTGCATTGTACAATATAAGGCAGAAGTTTGAAATAATGTCCCACCCAAAATGCATTCTGATTTTGTAAATCTCTTTCTTTTTCTTAATCAGTTTGAAAACCACCTAAACAGAAAGGTTATTTTTGTTTGATTTTAATTTCTGACATTTCGTTTTTCAATTGTGAAGCTTCACTTTTTTCCCCCAATATCCCACAAACAGCTGTAGACATGAAATGGTGTCCATACGTCAAGAAGCTCGTCAAGGAAAGCTGCCAGTTGGTTTCTATTCTGATGCCAACAGCCAGTTTTGTCAACCAAAGGTTCAATTTTATGAAAAACTAAAACAAAAATTCGCCATCCAATTTTTATAGCAATTCAATGGTATCCAGTATGCACTGTCTAATCCAATGCTGAAAACAGGGCAAAGTGCTGTAGGACTTAAAAGTTGCTTGTGACAGATCCAGGCAAAAAGACAGTGAAACCAACTCAGGTGTCATTCACTCCAAGGATTCAGCATCTTCACTGGGAGGGATGTGGCCACGTTCTTCCCCGCGCGCGCGCGCGCGTGTGTGTGTGTGTGCGTGTGTGTGTGAAATTACGTAATGTTTACGATATTTACAATAAGAAAGGGACCTTCCACTGCTCATGATGTAACTTACCAACAGCAAAAAAAATTAGTCATGCTTCTTTTCATATCACACGATGGTGGCAAGACGAGAGAACATGCTTGTCTAACACTGTTTGGTTAAGGATAAATTCTCTGAAGACAAAGCATCAGCAACTGAATGGAAGGCCAGAGACCAGCTCCTCTTCTTTAGTGTAGCTATTCAACCTTCAGTAAAGAGCACAGAGTCCTTTCACATATGCAGCTATGGCGTTTCTGTGACAGGGCGTTTCTGTTTCAAAGTGTCAATGAGGGATAAGACCCCTCGTTTTACATTGGTTGTGACTCTTCTGGTCACAGAGTCTGCTGGCGGGGGAGGCGGTCGAACTTTCTGTGAAGGTGGCCTGGCTACCAAGCACTTCTGGTATCGTAACTGAAAACAAAAAAAGTTTTATGGTTGTTAATAATGTATCATTCCTTCCTGTTTAATGTGATTTTAATTTGTCTATATATTTACTCCCAAAGGTTCACAACCTAGCTCCTAAACATGAATCCAAGAGTTTATTAGTTTTTTCCTTAATGTAGAGTGTTTTAAATTCTCTTTAAGTTCTCAGTATTGATAGGCTGTGATTAATACACCTCCCAGTCAAAGAATGAGCTGATAAAAAAGAAAAAGGATTGGGAGAGTATGAACTGTTTCCTCAGGCAGGTAATGAAGCGGGGTGCTCGTAGCTAATTGAGAGGCAGAGAAGTAGAAAGGGTAGGGTTTGAATCTGGTGCTACCATGCATGAACTGTATGGCCCCAGGCAAGTCATTAAATCTCTCTCAGCCTCCTTTTCTTCATTTGTTAAATGGGTGAAGAATGGGGACCTTAAAAGATAGTATTACAATTAAGAAATACTTGCAGAATGCCTAAAAGAGGCCTAGCAACACTGAAGGCATTCATAAATGCTTGTTCTCATTCCTGTTTACTGCTTTAACTTAAAAATATTATGTATTAAGATTTCAGGATACATTAATCTTAATAGATTAATTTTTAAAAATACATTAGCACTGGTACCAAGGACAGGGTCTATCCTTCAGAAATATAAAGACACAATCCACCTGTTTTTGAATCAATGAAAAGATAACTAGTTCTTCAAAATTAGATTAGAAGGTTAAAATGTATCAATTTTTTCCTCTAATCCCAGCACTTTAAAATCTAAGCACTTTAAGGTGATTCTTAAAAATCTACTTAAATATTAATAGGCGCCTCAGAACAATTGTGAAACTGGTTGATGTTTCTAAGAAGCATGAACTTTCAGCGAGACTCTTGTCACAATGCTCTGTCATAGCCCACAGGCTACAAAATTAGCCCCTTTCAACCCAGTCACATGAAAAACAATTTATCACCTGTCTCCTGTGTGTAAGATATGTTTCTAGGTTTGCATCACAACCAGAAGTACACACTTCCAAAGCACAGTTTTATAAATGGCAGGTATGGTAAAATGGGACACTGCATGGGGAGTTTCTAGTGTTAGTTATGTTACATCCAGTGTCAGTCAAAATTATGCCTGATGAATTTCATTAAGAGGACCCCTCTCCCTCTCACCCTAAATTTCATCAAAATACTTTCAACTGGGCCTCTACCACTCAGCTGCAAAATATGCCTAACAATTAAGTAAATTCAGAATGTATTAATGCCAGAGACATTTCAGATTGTATGCATTCACACATAGATATTTCAGATGGGGAACCATGCAGATTTGAGTCAAGAGGAAAGACACAAAGTTAGAAATGCTGGATAGAGTATAAAGAAAGGTTTATCCCTAATGTCTTACACTAGATTGGCTGAGTCACTTTAGCTGGTGGCCCTCATACAATTAAAATAGTAAATGAGTAGAAATTATTTCTAGAGAAGAGACAATGAGTCTTGGAATCAGAATAAACTATAACCAGTAATAAAGCTAATTATTTAATTGTTATCAGCATTTAAAATGTATAATTAAGACTAAAAGCCATTCATTTTATGACTAAAATCATCTGTTACGATTTGTTTATAATTTCACACACACACAAAAAACAGTTACCATCCATTTTTGCTTGGCTGGATTCTCCCATTTTCTATTTTCTCCACACAGTCCCTTCATCCCATCTCAGCTCCTTATGTCCAGTCGGGAGGTTCATCTCAACTCCTCTACTGCCCTGTCCCCCTCCACCGGGCCCTGGTTCTTTATATGCAGGTGGATTTGAGATAGAATCCTGGCCCCACAGTACATGAGGGGAAACTGTTCTCTGACAAAAGACTCTGGTGGGGACGAAGCCACAGAACAAGTGCGCAACACACACCTCCTTGCCCTCCTGCCCTCTCCTTTCAAAGGTGTCCACCTCTGCCTCTGCTGTCCATCCACCTCTTCCTTTCCCCTTCTTAACGTAACAATGTGCTGTCTGTAAAGAAACAGAGAACACCCTCCACTGCCCCCAGCCAGCTCCACCTGTTCCTGGACTCCTGGCATCTTCTGGCAGGTCTCAAAGTCACTCTAACCCAATCGGCAGGCTAAGACCAGCTGCAGGATCTTCAACTTCCACCAAGACCTTGGCCCAACAACAAATATGACACTCATTTCAGTCTGGCTTTGCTGGCTCATTTCCCTCTGCCTCAAAACTGTGTGGCTCTCCCCCATCCCAAACAAATGAGCAAGAGCCCCAACGGCGTACTTCCAGCTACTCCTTCACCTCAGACTTGACGAGCCACCTTTCTTCAGGGCCCCTTTCTTCCTCCAGGTCACTCCTCCATCCAGTGCAGTCTTACACTTAGAGCACTTTCTGCACCATAACAGAACTTTGGTTTTTGCATCTCCCCACAGTCCCAAACTCCATAGTACAAGGATCACATCTTAGTCCTACCTGAACTTCCCAGAGTCCAGCCCACAAACGGTGGACTGAGTTAAGGGAAGTGCAGGTGCTTCAAATTCAGCATTCCTCATCGCCAGCCAGGTGATTCTCCATCACCAACTTCTGTCTTTTCCCACTGCCATTCCTGGTTTAGATGCAACTCTCCCTGGCCTCCTGGTGATCTCCTCGCCTCAGCCGCGTCCTTTTAACCTTCCTCCACTTCGTTTTCTTCTCTCTTTTTTGGAGTTAGCTTTAAAACCTAGTGTGGTCTATTCACTCTCCTGCTTAACAATCTCTGCTGAAGGTAACACCTTGGCATGAGATCACAGGCCCTTTGTGACATGGACCTCACCTCCTTCCACCTGGTTCCACCCACCCCACCTGCTATTGTAGAATACACCATGCAGCCCAGGTTTGGATGCCTCCATTCAGACAGTTCCCTCCTCCTTACTAGAACTTTTCCAGTGGCTGGAATAATAGGAGCTTAAACGATATTTATGGAATGAGTAACACGGTGTTTCTGTTTGAAATCATATATGTGGTACAGAAGCACTGGCTTTATTGCCTGGAGACTTGGGGGTGAACACAGGCTCTGTTCCTTACCAACGCTGGCCTGGGGCTGGCCCTTTCCCAAACAAATGACCAAGTGCCCCAACAGCATGCTTCCAGCTACTCCTTCACTTTAAACTTTAGGAGCGAGCTATTTTCAGGGCCCCCTTCTTGCTCTGGGTCACTCCTCCATCCAGACTTGGGGGCGAACACAGGCTGTGTCACTTAACAACTCTGTCCTGGGGCCTGCCCCCATCCCAAACAAATAAGCAAGGGCCCCAGTAGCATGCTTTCCTCTGAGCCTCTATTTTGTTATAAATAAAAGAGAACTACCTAACAGGGCTGCAGCAAGAATAGAGTTCATAGGTATAAAGTAAACAAGTAAGAACATGCACTTAGACCAACTATCTAAAATAAACACCATCTGATACACTGAATTAAAAAAAAAATTACTGATTTGGTTCCAAAAATGGCACCAGTTCACACATGGCCAGCATCTCCTGATCACACACTGAAATTAACTAGGGATCAAGAATTGAGAATCCTCAAACTCGTGGTTTTGAAGGTCATTGTTCTCAGTATTCTTGGAGTCTCTAAGAAGAACTTGGCTCCAGCCAGTCCTGCTGCTTCCAGGTGTCCTGGCCTCTTAAGACAGCAAACTGCTCATCACGATTGATTCTGTCCACAGGAATGAGGGTGTCACACAGCAAGGCCTTACTTTAGAGCTTAGTGTTAGCTTTTTTTTAAGTCAGAAATTCTGCTCTAATTTATGGCATATCAGACAAAAGCAAGGGCCCGAGGGTGGAACCCCCACAGCAGGCTTACTCACCATGCAGGCAGCCTGCACCGCTTCCGACACGTTACCGGCATTAGGCTCACACCAGAAAACATGGCACTCAAAGTGCTGGTTCCCAGTGTCCATGATGAAGGCAAACGTGTGCACGTCCTTCCCGACGCCCATGAAGGACAGGAATCGCACCCGACACTCCACCAGGATCTCCTCTTCATTCTGCAAGAGACCCTGTTCAGTAGCCCGGCCACAGTCACAGACGCATTTCAGACCATAAGTCATAGAATTGGCTTACAGTGGCTGCACAGAGGAAACGGTATTTAAAAATATACAGCCAGACTGAATTTAGAAAGGACTTGTATTTTTCTAGAAAGGGAAGTTTCTAAATGTGTCTGGAGAGGCCTCACTGCTGTGGGTGCCTCATTCTGACATTGAGTCTACTCTGAACCACACAGCAACCAGGTATGATGAGTGTTTTGGTCTCTGTCCACTCCACTCCAAGCCCATGACTTCACTGTGGGTAGGAACAATGTCATGTACACTTTTTATGTATTGCCCATACAGTGGCTCAGAATCCACTTGCCCTGGCAAACCCACTGGAAACCCCAGAACACCAAGAGGAAAGGATTCACGGGATCTCTTTCCAGCCAGGTCTTCCCCAACTCAACAGCACACTGAATCATAAGTGTTAGTTGCTCAGTCATGTCTGACTCTTTGCAACCCCACTGACTAGCCTGCCAGGCTCCTCTGTCCCCAGAATTCTCCATTCTATAAGGATACTGGAGTGGGTGGCCATCTCCAGGTAGTCTTCTGGATCTAGGGACTGAACCTTGGTCTCCTGCACTGAAGGTAGATTCTTTACCATCTGAGCCACCAGGGAACCACTGAATCATATTTCTATCTAAAACTGTGTAAAATAAAAAGTTACCAAATGCTTTTTTTTGGTTTTCTTTTTCACAAACTGATATCCATATGATGCTGAGTTAAGAAATGTTCGGAACTCATTCTAATGAACACTATATCCTCTGCAACAGCCATTTGTAATTTGTGAAAATTAGTAAATACATCCAGAATATTGACTTTTGGCTCATAAACATCTGGACTTATGAAATACTCACAGAGGTGCTGTGGGATTGCTTAACAGGCAAACTAAGCTGGTCTGAGAGGTGGGAAGCTTTCTTGGAAGAAAGACATTTATGTTGAGATCTGGGTAGGCCAAGGGGAGCAGCGCCTGCAAAGATGCTGGGGTAGGAAAAGGCACCACATGTTGCAGGCTTGAAGAAAATCCAGCGGGGCAGGCCTGCAGCTCAGTGAGCATCTTCAGAAACTGAACTGGGTGTGAAGGTGAGCTGCTAGTGGACAGAATCAAGAGCAGACGAGGACTTATGATCTTTCCATGACAGGTGCCTCACAGAGGCAGAATGGAAAATTGACCCTGCTACTTCTAGCTGTGTGCCTGGTGGAAGTTGCTTAACCTCTCTGTGCCTCAGTTTCCTCAACCACAAAGTTGAGATAATTTGTGTCTGAGGCTAATGCTGGCCTCTCTCCAGATGACCAGTGGCCCCTGCTACCACAGGACCTTTCCACAATAGACGCATCTACTGCACCCCAGCCCCAGATAACACAGCCCTGTCAATAGTAGAGCCTGGAGAGTGGTCAGAAAACCAAGCCCCATTAGCGAGTTACTGCTAACATCATACAGTCACCTCTGGCAAATGATTCCAATCTCCTGGGCAAAGGAAGAATGAGGAGCACTAGAACAGGATCCTCTGAGGTGTGTGCATAGATCCAGACACAAAGGGGAATTTTCTTTTTTTTAATGTAAGTTATTATTTTTTTAAATAAATTTATTTTAGTTGGGGGCTAATTACTTTACAATATTGTAGTAGTTTTTGCCATACATTGACATGAATCAGCCATGGGTTTACATGTGTTCCCCATCCTGAACCCCCCTCCCACCTCCCTCCCCATCCCATCCCTCTGGGTCATCCCATTGCCCCAGCCCTGAGCATTTGTCTCATGCATTGAACCTGGAATGGTGTTCTGTTTCACATATGATAATATATATGTTTCAATGCTATTCTCCCAGAACGTCCCACCCTCACCTTCTCCCTCAGAGTCCATAAGACTGTTCTATGCATCTGTCTCTTATTCTGTCTCGCATATAGGGTTATCGTTACCATCTTTCAAATTCCATATATATGCATTAGTATACTGTATTGGTTTTTAATGTAAGCTATTTTAATCACAAGCAAGCACAGCTCCCCAGAGGCCAAGCCTTGGCATGTGCCTGAGTTTCACGGAAGCTTATCATATGCGAAACCGCACTGCATCCCAGACAGGCCAACTGTATCTGCCACCCTTCTCACCTTCTCACTGATGACAGTCACAGTAGCATCGGCCACGTTCATGTTCACCGACGGCCATTCCTCCTTGCTAGAGGAGGTCATAAGACTTTCTATGGCATTGTTCAGGGTATCCATTCCTGTGGATGGAAGGGATAATTGAAAAAGGCCCTAAAGCTATTCCTGACTCTCAAATATGGATCCAAATCACCCAGTAGCAGCTATGCCCAGACTTTTTTTTTTGTAGCCCCAGACGTTTCATTTGAGCATTTCACGGCTCTAAAGAAAAGAAATGCCAGCGTTTTCAACAGAAAAAAGGGTCATGAGAACTTCCAGAGATGTAGTGTGTGATGTCCTGTCTAACCAGACTGTCTCTCCTGATTCCCCAGCTCCAAGTGTAGAAACAGTACTCAAACGCTGCTACCTTTTTTCTAAGCAAGGATCCTTGAAAAGGGTGGGGGCGGGGGGCATCCAACAGAAGCCAGCCTCTGCCAGATTACCCTGATCATCTTTTATTGTGCCTTGTTACTTAAGTAAGGCCAAGTTTAGATGGCCCCTGGACACGAAGAGTATGTGTTGTTCAATGGGGCCCTCTGGCTGAGTGTTCCCACAGCTATTTTTGGTGGGTGGTATAACAACTTCATTGAGATGTAATTCACATGCCATACAGTTTACTCATGTAAAGTGCAAAATTCAATGGTGTTTAGTATATTCAGAATTGTGCGACCACCACCATGGTTTTAGAACATTTTTATCACTCCCTAAAAGAAACCCCACACCTTTCAGGAGTCACCCTCCATCGCCTCCAGCCTTCTAGTCCTATCTTTAGAGATCTGCCTCCTCTGGATACATTTCATATAAATGGAATTGTAAAAGGTACAGTCTTTTATAACTGGCTTCTTTCATTTAGCATGATATCTTCAAGGTTCAGCCATGTTGCAGCAAGCCTAACACTTCATTTCTTTTTATGGCCAAATAATCACCACTGTATGAAAATGTTTTTTATTCATTCTTTAGCTGATGGACATTTGGGCTGTTTCTACTTTTTGAGTGTTATGAATGACGCTGCTGTGAACATTCCTGTATGAGGTGTTTTGTGTGGACAGATGTTTTCATTTCACTTGGGTATATGCCCAGGAGTAGAACTGCTGGGTCAAATGATAATGCTACATTTAACTTCTGAGGAATTGCCAGACTGATTTCTAGGGCAGCCATGCCATTTTACAGTGTACGTGAGGGTTCTGATTTCTCCATAGCCTTTTTTATCCAGAAAAAGGCGACATCTCCCAGTCTCCTTCCAGCTTGGTATGGCTAAGCAATTAAATTCCACCTGTGAAATGTAGCTGACTGCTGATGCTGGGTGTACTCTGGAATACACCTTGATGGGAAGGCATGAGGGCTCCCTCAGCCCCCGTCCCCACCTCACTTGACAAGGACTGAAGCAGGTGCCCCGGCCTGAGACAGATGCTCTGACTCAGAACAGCAGCACCCTTCCACAGCCCTGGCTTATGCACCTCTGAACTGCTGGGTGAATGAGAAATCAGGTCCTCTTCATTCAAGTTGCTATATTCTGGGACCATGAGTCGGAGGAGTTTAGTCTGTCCTGTCCTGTTCTTTTGTTATAATTTATTTTGCTCTGCAGCATGTGGGATCTTCTTGGACCAGGGATCAAACCTGTGTCGCCAGCACTGGCAGGTGGCTTCTTTACCACTGAGCCACCAGGGAAGCCCTGTACTGCTCTTTTGACCAGGACTGTTGTGTGCTCTAGCTGGTGACAGTGTGAGGGTCTGGTTCAAGACAAGGCAAAGGGGTGAAATAGCAGATGCCGCTCTCATGGGAGGGTGAACACCAAACACTTGCCAAGTGGAAAGACAGTAAAGGTTTCACATACCGACTGGTTTGTCCACTGGTAGCATGCCCAAATACTGCACGTGGAACTTCTGGACCAGCTCAGTCTTTGGTGTTGGAAAATCTACTACAGGGAAGAAAACAACACATCTTTCTCAATGGTTCCAATATACACATAACACCCTGTGTTTCTAGAGGTGAATGTGACAATTGTTCTATAAGAACAGCCACTTCTTCTGCCAGACACTGGGGCCGTCAATCAAAATCTCTTCACCTTTCATGGATACGTGTGTATGTATGGCTGGGTCGCTTTGCTGTGCACCTGAAACTATCACAACATTGTTAATCGGCTATATACGATAGGAAATAAAAAGCTTAAAAGAAACCCCATTCACCTTTCATTTCTAGGTAGGCAAGCATTTGAAAGAAGGAACTGGAATCTATTTGTTAAGCTGTGACGGTCTCTTGGAAGTGTGCTAAGGAGCAGCTTCGGGTGTTCGGTTTATTAGGAGAGGTTGATGCCCGGAGGAAATTTAATTACAAAGCGGTGCAATCAGAGATAGGAAAAATGATTAAACAGAGCTCCCCAAAATATCAACCCATATATTTTTAAACTAGCTGGTCCTTACCCCAGGCTGTACATGAGTTATAAAGCCACTAATTTTCTTTAATTTTGTCCAACAACAAAACTCATCCTGGTTCTTAGTACCTAACCCTGTTGACACAAAGTCAGCTCTAAGCCACACCCAAGGCCCTGAGTGCAGGCTCGGCCTGGGTCTGGTGGGTCCAGCGTGGTTCTGAGGGACACTCGACATGTCTGAGACCCGGCGCTTTGTGACTCAGACGTGGAGTGCCAGTACCAAGGCGGTGGGGGGCGGACCTACCTTGCAGGGGGACGTCGAGGTTCCCGTGGGCCCTTTCCTGTAAGGAGCTGCAGGCCAGGGCCTTGGCATTCTTCCGTTCGGCCATAATCTGATGAAGAGAAAACATAGCTTTGGCTCGTGGTTATGGACCCTGTGTCCTCAGCTGTTCCAGGCAGTGGAGTGTCTTCTTCATTTTCAAGTTAAACCGGCTTTAGTCCACTGCCGGACACCCAACCCCCATCTCCGAGCTGCACACTTTGAGAACTGTGCCCTTTTCTCTGGGGGGAACAGTGAGTGACGGTACCTCAGAGTAACTGACATTCTCCTGATTGTTCAGAATGTATTCTGCTTCCATCTCTAACGTAACAACCCCCACAATAACCCTGGTCTTTTGTAGACCTCCGGGCCCACAGACATCAGTGGAACACAGAGCAAGTGATAACCCCCCACTGCTGCCACATGGCCACTTTTCGACTTATTAGACCCACCGGACTGTGGGAGAGAACCAAGGCCATGCTCCCTTTGTAAGTGAAGCACCATTTAGAGCAACAGCCGACTTCAGAAAGAGTATGAACCACACTGGTAGGACTGGCGGTCGGCGTGCTTCTCCCAGAGCTTGACCTGAACGTGCTGACTCCCGTCCTTCCACACCCCTTTCCTTGCTCAGCAGTGAGGAAAAAAAAAAGAGGGTTGGTTGGACTCCTATGCCCTGACCCACCTTACCTTGGAACAGATTTCGTGGAGACTTGTGGCAATGGCTTTTGCTGGTGTGTCACATCGAAATACATGACATTTCAAAATTCTTGTATCTTTGTCTCTTGCTACATAAGCAAAATCTCTGCGCAAACAAAGTTTATCAGTACATTAGAATGAGGAACCTTTACAACACACATTCTAGTTATGAATGTTAACTGAGCTAGGAGCCAGTGTGTCAGAGGTAAACAGAGTATGCAGTGGGTAAAAAAAAAAATAAATGTCAACAGCCACCTCAAATAGAGGAACAGTTGTATGGATGTGAGGAATTCATTTCTGACTAAAATAACTACAGTGTTCCCCAGACTGTCTGTTGAGCTTCTGAAATCTTAATGAACAGCACATAATGAAAATTGAACTTTATGGGAACCTTCTATCTAGTAACAAAAAATGTCATGGTTATAAATATTATGATCACAAAACAACACAGGCTTGAGAGGAGCATGAATTTGTATGCACGATACTGCGACACATACAATGATATAGCAGAAGCAAAACAGGCTCTGATGTGTAAACATGTGCCCAGAGACTGGATCTGACCCACGGCTGCAGAGCAGGCTGACAGGCAGTCCCAGGGACACGGAAGGACACCACAGACCGAAGTCCCATCAAAGGCACTTGATTCTGCTAATCACGCCTCTCACTCCAGGGCACGGGTGGCGGTGGCAGCATCACCCCATAAACTGTCAGCTCAGACTCCGCAGTGAGTCTGCAGCTGGCAATGGATTTCAGCATCTCCTTTACTGATGGAAAGGATAGTGCCTGTGACATGACCTGGCTTCAAAGAACCACGCCACACAACTAAATTTCTCACTGCTATTACTGAGGACAGCAGCTTAAAAGATCAGAGGGTTTATGAAAAATAAACACTCATACTTCCCCATCTGGTAATGGATCACAGTGATTTCCTGGCAGGTGTTGCCAAGCTTGGATCCCTGTTTGTAGGCATAACCACAGATGAATTTATTAACCACTTCTCAATGCAAGAGCTGGTGATGTTCTTGCAGACTAGGACAGATTTTTCCCCAACAATGATTTGGCTTCTTTGGGAAAGAACAGGAATCTATCTGCTGAAGGCAACTGGCCACTGTGAAGGTCTGGCCAGAAAAGCCTGTCCCATCGCCTTGCTGTGCCCCAGGCCACCTTGCGGCGGCTCCTGGCCACCCACAGGCACTTGAATCTCCACCTGTGCACACCTGCCCACGGACCTGCTCTGCTCCACCTTCCTCTGTGTCCTCACCTTCCATCGCAGTTGGTGTCCTCCATACTACAACAAGGGGCCATCCTGACTCCCACCCCACCATTCCTAGCCCCTGCACTCCGTACCCAACCGCCGCATTCAGCCTATTTTCCTCCTGACAGTGTCTCGAATCCACCCCTTCCTTGCCAGCCCTGCCAGCGCGCAGGAATTCTAGGCAGGTCTCACCTCCCTGCCCTTGCTCACGCTGTCTCCTGGCTCTGGCCACAGCTGAAGACCTGGATGAAGCTGGGTGAGCACCCTGTCCAGTGCTGGCGTGCTCCTTGTACACACAACACTCACCGCTGAGTACCATGAGTGTCTGTTTGGGAGTTCTGTCTTCCCCACATCCCCTTGAAGCTCCATGAAGATGATTTGTGCCTTATTCACCCTCAATACTCGACTCCGGGCCTGGCTGTAATTGGTACTGATTGCTTCCTTCTCTTAAGCACAGGGCAAGCAGCATGCACCCTATTATCCATTGAGAAAGTTGGCCTGTGGTCAGAGGTATGAATGGGTGCTCTGACAGTGGGCTGAGGATGGGTCTGGGTGAGAAGCTGGGCTCAGACTTTGGGGGTGAGCACAGCCTTGCTGAAACTCCAATACTTGGGCCACCTGATGTGAAGAACTGACTCGCTGGAAAAGATCTTGATGCTGGGAAGGACTGAAGGCAGGAGGAGAAGGGGACGACAGAGGATGAGATGGCTGGATGGCATCATCACCCTGATGGACATGAGTTTGAGTACACTCCGGGAGTTGGTGATGGACAGGGAAGCCTGGCATGTTGCAGTCCATGGGGTCACAAAGAGTCTGACATGACTGAGCGACTGAACTGACAGCCTTGCTCCACATTGTGCTCCTGAGGCCTTTCCTTGTCCCAACCCCCATGGAGACAGCACATGACTTGAGAAACGATGAGAAGGCATCACTTTGGTTGGAGACCATGCTCGAGGGAAGTCGTTTTGGACCTCCCTCCTTCTGGCTACTTCTCTTTCCTGGACAGTTCCTAAAGTGATAAGACGCAGTGTCTCACCATACACTGCTCTTCTTCAAACTTCCACGTTCAGTCAGCATTTTTCTGATGCTAAGTCTTTGAAGTTCTTGTGGTCACCCATGGAAAGTCCAAAAACTTTTGTCTGGATTTCTGGAGTTCCAAAGTTTGTCCCACCAACTCTTGCAGCATCCTTAGTCCAACTAAGCAGCTCTCCCCTCTGCCCCAGAAAGCTGGGTCTCCATGTCCACTCACAGTGCCTCCCCTTGCCTGGCCAGGTGTGCACTGGCCATCCTGCACAGTCTGCAGCTCACTACACCATCTACTCTGCATGGCCCAGCTCAAAAGCCCCCTGGCCCTCTGGCCCCCAGCAACTTGCTTGTGTCTGAATGCTGATAGGATCTGCGTTCTGGACCACAAAGGATTATAGCTCCTTATACCCCACCTTTAGTAGAGACCTCACCAGCATCTGTCCTCCCTGAGAGAGTAAGGGACAGGCAGAGGGGAACAGGTCAGAACCCAGGCACCCCAACTTCTAGTCCCATTCCTGAGAATACCGAGCCATACAGTCTCGGGCATGAAGTCAACCTCATTTCTAAGAGATGGAACATGACTTCCAGGGTTCCTTTCCGGCTCTGATAATCTGTGATGTAAGCATCCAAGATCCATCCTGCTCTCTGTGACTGCTGGTTGGCCCACAAGTGTAGTCAGGCCACCAGCAGGGAGGACCAAGCAGGCCCTGATCGATAAGCAATGGATCACTCCCATCACGCTTCAGCTCTGTGCCCTCTGTTTTTTCAGATGCAACCCCCAGGAGTAATTTTTTAAAATTATTATTATTAATCTTCATCTTCTTCTGGCTCAGGAGAAAGTGATTAAGGCCTAAGGTGACCATCTGATCCACATTTTCCCAAAGGGGCAGCTTAGCAGCGCAGGCTCTGTTTGGGACATCCTGACACTTTTTTTTTTTTTAAAACAGCTTTGTCTTTTCCTGTTCCCTCCTAGGCACCAGGCTAATAGATCAGGGAGGCAGTGATCTGTTGGTAATTTAACCTCCCAAGAGAAAACAATTTCTCTTGTCTCTTCCCTGTGGAGGGGCCAGAGATTTGCATGTCTCTATTTAATTGCCATGAAACATATCCCAAGTCACCCTAAAAGAGCAAAAAGCCCCAAGAATGAGGTTATGCAAGAACTCACTTTCAGGCCTGGAGCACAGACAAGTCGAACAACTTTCTTCTTGTGAGTGAAATATATGACTGAGCTAATCTCATCATTATTCAGAATGAAATCCAAAGACCCATTAACTGATTGTTGTAAAATCTTGCCTTTTCAGCACCTGATTTCTGAAAATGGCTGCAGCTACAGATAAAATAAGGACCCTCCCAAGACATTCCTATCCTAACTCCCAGAGTGTGTGAATAGGTGACCTTACAAAGAGGACTTTGCAGGTGGGACTGAGGGAAGGATTCTGAGTTGGGGCTGTGACCCTGGATTATCTGGGTGGATCTGACACACTTACAAGTGAAAGAGGAGGCACTTGCCTTACAAAGGGAATTATCAATAAAAGAACAGGCACAAGGGCTACAAGCCAAGGCAGGCAGGCAGCCTCTAAAGACTGGAAAAGTGGGAAGGCTTCTCTAGTGGGAAGAGAGCCCTGCTGACACCATGATTTTTCACCTGTAAGACCAGATTTCTGATCTCCAGAACTATAAGAGAATAAATCTGTGTGACTTTAAGCCACTAAGTTTGTGGTAATTTATTATAGCAGCAATATAAAACTAATACACTTGCCAGTAGGCTTTACATTCTAACCAAATTATGATATGGTATAAGAACTTACATTTAAAACTAATATTCAATTCACTTCCACAAACACCTTCTGAGCCACTATGACACACCAAAGATGCAAACACAAACAGATAAGGCACCGGCCTAGGCAGCCAGCTGTTCAATGACAGAGATGCTTAGTGAGATCTAAGTTGCATCTCTAAGTACAAGGAACTCCCCAGGGTGAGAGGGCAGCGATGGTTCAAGGAACACTCAGAGGAGCTTGAGCAAAGGCACAGAGGTAAGCAAGCCCACAGAGGGTTCAGAAGAACTCCTAGTCCTAGGCATGACCCCTGGCACTGTGGTGAGGGTCCATGGCTGCAGGGAGGTTGTACCATGCCCTGGCATGAACCTGGCTCTTACTCTGAGCCATCAAGTCTGTCATATGACACGTGACCCTATCTGACATGTATTTTTAAAAGTTCCTTCTCATAGAACAAAGTGGGTCAAGGGAAGGTGGAGGAGACAGATGGGTAAGAGGTACTGGAAGGATGCCTGCAGGACTGACGAGTGTGGGAGATGACAGGCAGAATCCGGAATAGCTCTGGAGTCCCTGCTGGGACAATGAACTCCTCACACTGGGGATGGGAGAGGGAAGGGTCTGGTGAAGGAGGCTGGTGAGCTCCAGGTTGGACAAGATGTGTGAGGTGTTTGGGGGCCCACTGATCAGGTGGACACTCAATCCCTGAGCTGAGGCCAGCTCTGGAGCTGGGTGGGTGGAGTCGGGGGTGCGGGCAGCTGAAGACAGAGAAGCAGATGAAAGGGTAGGGAGTGAGAAAACACAAAACAAGGCCTGGACCCCAGGAGGAAAGGCATTTGAAGGCCTATCTGAGGCCAAGGGGCCCAATGAAAGGATGAAAATAGAGTGCTGGGAAGGAGGAAAGCCCAGGACAAGCTGGCTCCAAAGACACAAAGGAAGGGGTTTCAGAAGAAGTCCCCAGGACCACAGAGGCTGAACAACAGGAGACAGGCCACTCGGTCTCAGCGCCATGGAGGTCTGTGGTGACCTCGGCCTCTCGGGCCATCCCCTGGAGAATGGTGTTTGGGTCCCAGCTTCAGAGTGAAGCAGTTGAGAGAACACAATGCATTGCCTTTCCTTCTCCTTTCTTAAACTTCTCACTCTGGAGCTTCTCAAATATATGTTAAAGCAGAGAGGACAGTCAATGACGTACACCCAGTTTCACGCTGACTAAGACATGGCCTGATTCAGCCTTTCAGACTTTTTTGCTGATCAGTGCTATGATCCTAAAAGTCCTTATGCCCATATGTAACAGCACCTTAACATTTTCTAGAGCTTCTCCTGTATCCTGAGGGGACAAGAAATTGCTTTAATTACCAACCTCCATGGCTACAGTATTCCTGATCAATCAGCCCAGCACCACGGATGGGAGTTGGGGAGGGAAGAGGACCGGGAGCTGGTGGTTGTCACCCAGCTGAACAGGGCCCGCAGGGACTCTGACACTGTGAGGGTGCGCTCAGCCTGCTGCCGCACACTGCAGGAGCTTCCCCTGCGGAGCCCTCCGTGTCTCTCCTGTCCCCGACTCTGCTTCTCAGAGCCACCAGTGGCATTCCGGCTGCAGCTATCTGGTGTTCACAGCCCCGAGAGTGTTGCATCTCAGAGCTGAGATAGGCTCGGATGGGCTTCCATGTCCCTCTGCTCCCTGCCCCACCCCTGGGTCATGCCTCCTCCAGGGCCTTGGCATGGTCACCAATAAAACCACAAATCTGGCTCAGATGACCCCCAAGGTCCAGTCAGAAAAGGCTCCCATCTTTTCTGACACATTCTCTAAGATGCCCGTCTATCTGAGACACTGTGTGTGACACTGAGCAGCAAGCACCACTTCTGTCCTTTGCTGCAGCTCTCTCCTGGAGTGAGGAAACGTCTGCTAGAGAGGTGCTAGTCACCTCTGGAGTTTCTCTCTGCCTATTTCCTGCAGTCAGGGGATCACTGCATTTCCTCCATCAACCAGGAAGCGTAAGGTTCACTGATGTGTCTCCTCCTTAAACTGTAACAGAAGGGCGTACCAGGAATCAGCTACTTTCACTGTTAGTTGGAAACCCTTGTGTTTCCAAGCTCTTTTTGTTCCTTTTCTTTTCCTCTTCTCCCCAGTAATTACTTCCCCAGCGGACCAGCGGTGAGTTCTGTCAGGGAAAAATGTCAGTGCTAAGACATCTTACACGACAGCCTCAAATTTCTTAATGGCAAAGGGAAAGGACAAAAGAATGCTTTTATTGTTCTCAGCTGAACAGCATTTTAATTGCCCTGCAGGAGTTTAATCCATTTGTATAGAATGAATGAATCAATGATTCTTTATTTAAATGGGTTCTATTAAAAAGCTGCCAAGACAGAACTGCTCACCCTTTCCTTAAATCCCTCCCCTTGCAACTCTTACGTAAATGAAAACTTGCTTATGAGCTCACCCCACTTCAAAAGGAATTTAAGAGGCATCTACAGACCTCTTAGTGGTTACCCAGGCTAACATTTCTTCCCTCCTTCTACAGCAACCCAGACAGGTGGTACTTAGAATGTATCAGTGGTATAAAACCTCACTTACTTAATAGATCAGGAGGAGCTCCACTACTGGGACACTCCCACAAACCAACAGGTATTTTCTCTTAATGATGAATGAAAACTTGCCTCCCCACAACGTGCGCCTATGGGACTAGGCTCTGCTTTCCGGAACTGCCCTCGTCCCGCACATGACAGCCCAGATGTGTGTGGCAGCAGCTCTCTCCTTTCTTTACTGTTAGATTCCCTGCCATTCAGTCTCTAGCTAAATCTTTTCTGTTAGCACTCCTGACGAAGTCGCCACAATTTGGTCAAGTCTTTTATGTAACCCATGTTTGCTCAGGTCAAATACACATTATGTCTGACACACGTTGGCACATGGAGGAAATTGATTAATATTTGTTGTTATTATAAATGAGGGAAAAGAAGCAAAAAGAAAAAAAAAGGTCCACTTTGAAATACTGTCTCCTTATCCATGAAGGACATTTTAATAAATCTTTGCAGAGGTACGAATATAACACTTGCTGAAATGTTCCTAAGACCCTTTCCTCCCAGCTTATCTTTCTGTAGAAGCGATAAGCGAACCAAGTTGTTAACCACTGCAGAGGACAGGTCCCACCTGCAAACAAGGACAAAAGAGCAGCAAAGACATTTGGTCCAAACATTCCATATCCAGCCCTTTATGATAAGGGGCTTTCTCTCTTCATCTCACCTGCAAAGGGCCTAAAAGGAGGAGTCCTGTTTTCAAGGCTGCCTGCTGTTCTTTGCCTAACGGCTCTTATTTTCTTATTGCACTTTGAAACGATTGTTTTGGGGGCTTGGGGAAAGGAAGAGAGAGAAAGGGGATGAGAAATGCCTTCCTCCTAAATGGCTAATTAATCCAGAAGGTTACACATACATACTGGCTACACACACATACGAGCCACTTTGATTTTTCTTATTTCACACAGCGGCACACACACCATATGCAGGCATTACTAATTTCACAAAGCTCAGGCTCGGATTTGGTAAACTCAACTTTCTTTGCAAGCTTAAGAAGATGCTAAGCTTGTAAACTCTGAAAGGGGCATTCTAGCAACTCATCACCTGCGTAAACACACATTCTCCACAGGGAATCCTTTCTTTACCAGGTGCTTCCATGAGACACACAGACTGCGTACACAGCAAATCTGAAAAGCGACCACCTGCAAATAAATATACTACAGGTGGTGTGGGCAAACCAGAGTTTGTAGCCCTCTCTGAAGTGAAGTGAAGTCGCTCAGTCGGGTCCGACTCTTTGCGACTCCATGGACTGCAGCCTACCAGGCTCCTCCGTCCATGGGATTTTCCAGGCAAGAGTACTGGAGTGGGGTGCCATTTCCTTCTCCAGAGGATCTTCCCCACCCAGGGATCGAACCCGGGTCTTCCGCAGTGTAGGCAGGCCCTCTCTAGAATGGCCTTTGCTGTTAATATTCAAAGCAACTGGTTCCCAGAGAGGAGCCCTGAATAAACTCGGAGGGTAGGACCTACCAAACATGTGAACACGTTCTCACCATTGGCTCCCACAAGACTTAGTGGGGACTTTAGACCAGGGAGCCGGTGTCCAAACCCACAGCCCTCATCCTCCAGAAACTTCCACCACCTCCAGGGGCCAGGGCCTCCTCAGAAGGCGTGAGAAAGTCAATCAAGCTCCCCAAATCTCCTAAGCACGCCCTCCGGGAGACTGACCATGGAAGTGTCACCACCCAGCCTATGCAGTCTCCCTTCCCTCGGGGCCACTGAGCGATGACCACAGCTCACCCTAAAGGAGGAAGTGGCCACTGGTTGGAGCTCAGCCGCTCCTCCCCTCCCCCCCTGAGGGAGCACCTGGGACGGACTCCAGCACAAACAGCAAAGGGGCCGTCCCTGGTGTCTCTTCACTTTGCCAAGCAGTACTGACAATCCTTCTTTCAACAGGAAAAATTCCCAAAGTTTCTCCTTCCATCAAAAATGGAGCTTTTATGAAGTGATAGAGCTGAGGAATCATGGAGCTTAAAGGCCCCCAATCAGCCAATGGTCAGGCTGACATTCAGAGTACCGAAAATACACACATTTGAGGTACAAATACCTTTCATTTTGGAGGTGCAGCCTTTCCATCGTTATGTTCTTCTAGATATGAGAAGAGAGGAGAAGAATTCCATATATTTTAGCTAATAATCCAGACTGAAATTGAGTCAGTCCTGGCTATTGTCCTAGAGTCAAACCTTACCAACAAAGCTCTATAGAGAAGTCCTAACAAGCCAGTCCTAGTATTAGTTCTTCACAAAGCACGAAAAGCCTCCTTACACAACCTGGTACCTAACCTGATATTGCTATCATGTCTTCTCCCCGGCACGCTGACTAGATTCTGCTCAGCTGGCAGTGAGAGGGACCAAGTCATGGCTCTGCCCATCACCTTCCCCAGATAGGGTCAAGCAGCAGAGGATCACGGACCCAGAGGCACTTCCACACTGTTTTGAATGCAGGACACATAACAATGATGATGAGAAAAAGTTAAAACAAAGTTCCGCCTTGCAAAGACAGCGATGGCTGTGATGAAGGTGACAAGGGCATGAAGAAAGCAAATGAGCTTTGCTAGACACTGAAGACAGCACGAAGAGGGGGAGAAGTGAAAATCGGTCGGTTACCTCTCTCTGAATCCGGGAAGGCATGAGGGAACAGAGCAGAAACAACACGTTAGCGTTCACACGGTATCCGGTAAATAACACAGTCCCATTAACGTCGACTCTAAGCGCTGACATTCCGTCTTATTTCCCAACTTGGCTGTAATTAATAGCCTTTCGGTGCTTATTTTAGCTGAACTCCCTCACACAGAAGCATGTATTTTGAGCCACGTTATGATGGAGCCAAAAGATGCCAGCTGAGTTTACAGAGGATCATATCAACCGTGGGAGGTAATCAAGCCTAAAATATCACAGTGAAATACCGGAAACCGTTTGCAGAGAACAGAAGCAGAGTACTTATCTTCGTTTTCCAGCTCCACCTGCTCCCAATAAAACACATATGGAAACAATGACATGGCAACAGCCTTACCTGCTTCACTAGCACTTCCAACACTTTATTAATAGAGCTACCGTGTTACAACCCAGGGATTTTCCCAGGACTGCACCCAGAGAGGGAGAAGGCAATGGCACCCCACTCCAGTACTCTTGCCTGGAAAATCCCATGGACGGAGGAGCCTGGTGGGCTGCAGTCCATGGGGTCGCTACGAGTCGGACATGACTGAGTGACTTCACTTTCACTTTTGTGCATTGGAGAAGGAAATGGCAGCCCACTCCAGTGTTCTTGCCTGGAGAATCCCAGGGACAGAGGAGCCTGGTGGGCTGCCGTCTATGGGGTCGCACAGAGTTGGGCATGATTGAAGCAACTTAGCAGCAGCAGCAGCACCCAGAGAGGGCGACGAAGGAGGAGAGGTGAAGGCAGAGCAGCAGGCCAAGGGCAGAGGCGGGACGAGGCCCGGCCAGGAAATGAGCTCAAGGGTGAGAACACAGATTTGTGCCAGGGAAGAGAGGAACGGAATGTGGAGAGAAGCCGGCAGCAATTTGGGGTTTGGGGCTGAATGCTTTGAGTTCCACCCCCGGAGCTGCTCTGAGCCTCCAGGGGGACCCTAATGAAGCCATTTAACCTCCCGACCCAGAGTGCTCACCACCTGTCTGGTCTGGGCACGGCCAATTTGAAGGGGCCTAAGGGCAGAGCCCCAAGTCGGTCACAGGCAGGTTCACACTTGACCAGACTGAAGAGGCTGGATAACAGATAAAGAAGAGGAAAGCCAGAAACCTGCCTCCGCAGGGGCCCTGTGGCCAGGGTCATGGAGCGGCCAGCAGGACCCTGAGGAGATGAGAGCTGAAATCAGAATGTGAGAGACAGCGGAATACAGTCACTGGGCAAAAAGGCAGGGCTGTCCACCTGATACTGAACAGTGACTGTGACATCTTATGCAATGGGGGGAAAGCAAACAACCCAAGTCACAGATATACGGTCTTACAGGAAAAACCACACAAAAAAGTTTTGAGTGTGAATTTTAATATATGCATGGCAAAATATCTGGAACAGCTTAACATCCAAACCATCAACTTTTATCTGGAGACAGGATTACAGAGGAATGTATTTAATATATTCATTTGAATATTACACAATAAGAACACATAACTTTTGTAATACAAATACATAAGTATCTGCCTCAACACTTGAGAAAAGCATTGTGATATGCATACTTTAAGGCTCAAGTAACCATATTGCAGTGTATGTGATGACCAATCACACTCCCAGTCAACAGCAACTACCAGACTACCTTTTACTGAATGCTGGCTTTTTGTTGCCCTCGGAGCAACCTGACAAGGTAAATACTATGTTCTCACTGATAGAAAGGGAAACAAGTTGAGAGAGGTTGAGGGGCTTGACCAAGGTCTCACAGCAGTACCTGGTAAAGTCAGCATTTGATTGTGGGCCTGCAGGACTCTAATTCTGGTCTTCTGAGAATGCACCTAAGACATGGACCCCACGCTTCTTCATAGTCCTGCAGAACCACCTCATGGTCTGTCTCCCGAATGAACCAGCAGGTTACTATGCACAAGTGTTCAAAAAGGGGCAGATGGTTTGCAACTGGGGTTTTAGGTAAACAGAAGAGCAACCTCTCCCCACCCCCTCTGCCACCTTGTGGCTTGTGAACTTTTGCAGGGAGAGAGGCAGCTGAAAATTCCCAAGAGAAGCTCTTTAGCTAAGTAAGTGGTCAGAGCTGTGTTCAAATCCTGCTGGTTACTTACCCTCTCTTTTTCCTGGGCTCCCTCTCTGTGACCCTCGGAACCTGCTTCCTAGTCAGTGAAAAAGGGACAAGGACCCCTGGCTCAGGGTAATCATGAGAACCCAGTTAAATGAGATGGCATGTGCAAAGAATGTCTGCTATGTCGCAAGTGGAACAGACTGCATCTCTACGGTTATCATCACCAGGTCATCTGATGGTGTCATGTCCCAGCTGGGTGGGGCTGGGCAGCGACTAAGCCAAAACATCTTCCAAGGCAGGGAGGTCGCTTGGGGGTAAATTTGTGGTCTCTCCTCAGATCTGCTGGGCACTACTTACCATAGCATGAGGTTACCTCCCTTGCCCCTCTGCACGCCCCCTATCAAAGCCAAGGTTTGGAGGCAATTCAGCTCATCAGCAAAGGATCCAAAGGTCTGGCTTCTAGTACCGGTTTGAGTACACACTCCGCAAGTCACTTAATCTGAATCCGGGGTTTTTCATCTAAGGCAGACAAGGACACTGAAGAGCAAAGAGGCTAAGGGCCTTGACCTGAGGGCAAACAGTGAATAAATACCAGGGACAAGAAAATTTGAAATCTCCTACTATTCAGATTTTTAGGATTCAAGTGCTTTGACTCTTACTACAAAGATGCATGGGCAGCATTTCCTTGACTGACTTTTGATTTATGCCAGATGCTTTTGGTGCTTGATAAAAAGTTTATACCTAAGTATATGGATTATGCTTAAATAACCTTAAGTCTAGACACCCGAGGATGCAATCTGTTTCTTTTGTGTATATTATTGGTGCCTTGGCTATTTGAAATCAGAATTATTACTAATGGTTCACTTAATGAAATAACATCTATATGTACCTATTATGTTTTTCCCTGAAGGCAGGACTCAGAAAAATGACACTGTGAACTTCTAACAAGGTCTGTTTATTTGAGGTTAATAGACACTGCTTGATTTAAGTGTTGAAGAGAAAACCAGCCATAGCTGGGGACACTTTAGAGCGATCTTTGAAATGTCACGCAAAAAATGCAGAAGAGTTGCGGTGGCAGCTGGCTCACCAACTCCATACCTTGTAATGTGCTGGGGAAGAAACATCAGCCCCAAAGTCGGGATTCTGTGTGAGACGCTCCATTCCGAGAGTGGGGAAGGCTAAATTTAGTCAGGCGTAAGCTCACTCCCCCTTCTCACAGTACAAGATGCCAGTGGGAAGAATTCAACCCCAGGATCAATTCCACACCAGCCACACAAGCGAGTGCTGCCTGATCAGCATGCTTTCGGCGACTGTTTCTTGGGAAAATGAACGGAGTAAGTAATTGGCAAGGTTTTCATTAAAAAAAAGCCTGAAATAGCAGAACTACTTGGCATGTGTAACTGGGCATCCAAACGAATAGAAAATTCCTAAAAAAAAAAAAAGCACACCAGAATCACAGTGTCTACTCTAGCTTTTGGAAGAAGACGTATCTCCCCAGCACAGCCACCTACTTCTCATGCAGCGCACACTGTCCATGCTTCACAAACTGAGCACGTAAAGCAAAGACTTGCCAGGGTACTTCTCGCTCCATGTTTGCAGAACTCTCTGCTTCGTGCTACTTTTTGATGCTCGTCTTTCATCACTGAGAATCTTTTGAGCCATTTGAGCGCCAGCACAGACCAGCATTATCCACATGGCAATGAAGTAAAGACATAAAACTTCATGTCATGAAAACTCTCGTACCAACTCCTGAACCTGACAGTTTCTCTTTTCCTCCAGCTTTAGATTTCTTGTCCCTGATATTTGTTCACTACTTGCCCTCAGTCAAGGCCCTTATCTTCTTTGTTCTTCAGTTTACTCATCTGTGAAATGGGAGCAATACTGGTAACTCACCTCCTAAGATATTAGTGCTGGAGGGATGGCACTTGTTAATCAGTGTCAGACTCACAGTGGGATGGCCCGCAGTATAGACCTGACATGTATACTGCACGGTGTGGTTACCAGTTGAGGGGCAGTAGGGGAGGAAGGCAATGGCACCCCACTCCAGTACTCTTTTGCCCGGAAAATCCCATGGACGGAGGAGCCTGGCAGGCTTCAGTCCATGGGATCACTAAGAGTTGGACACGCCCGAGTGACTTCACTTTCACTTTTCCCTTTCATGCATTGGAGAAGGAAATGGCAACCCACTCCAGTATTCTTGCCTAGAGAATCCCAGGGACGGGGGAGCCTGGTGGGCTGCCGTCTATGGGGTCGCACAGAGTCGGACACGACTGAAGCGACTTAGCAGCAGCAGGGGAGGAAGGTCTGCCAAGAGGAAGGTTTCTAACCCGTTTTGGATCATGAAACTTTTGAACTCTGATGAAAACATTCCAGAAAGAAATGTCTACAGACCCACACTTTGACACATCATCTCATGGAGGGTGGGGGAGAAAGTTCAATAACCCCAGAAACTCATTCATAGACCCCTTTAGAATCCACATGCTGCAGGTGAAAGATCTCTGAACTGAATTCTGAATTTATGCAAATTCACCATCTGGTGTCTACTAAGTTTCAGACAATTCAGCTCAGGGAAAGTTTCTCTCCTTCCCAAGACCAAACGGCAACAGGAACACCTCTGACAAGTGTACCTTCCTTTGCAAAACGAGCTCCCTTCCCACCTCCCCGCCCCTGTGCCCCCTTCCCAGCACCATGCAGCCTGTTAACTGTTGACTGGCAGACACAGGAGCTAACGCTCCAACTGGAATAAGTGTGAAACTGAGGATCTAAAGTGGATTAAGAGTATTGAAATTCAAGGCACATTTTTCTAAACAAAGGACTTTCTCTTGCCACTAGAGAAGACACAATAGTTACCAGTCAGCTTACTAATGAGGCAAAAAAGGCTATTTGAGAGCAACCAGGAAATGAGAAATTTTTTAAAGTCCATCTTTGAAGAGAGCAAGAATTAATGAGCATTGCTTGCATCTGTGCTGTATTACAATTAAAAAAAAACACACACAACCACCTTGCTTCTCTGAATATCTGAGCAAAAAGAAAACACACATATTTATGTTTAGTTCTCAAGTGAGAGACAATTCATGCCATATTCAAGATATAAAGTTTAGGGCACAATCAAAGGATAAAACTAATGTAAAATATACATGAATTGTAAAACCATGGGTTGGCTTCCTTCCTGAAAGGAGAGATGGTAAACAAAAACAAAATATTTGATTTTGTTTTTTGAAACAAAACAAAACCCAGAAAGCCCCTATCTGACAAGGTTCAGGAACAAGGGAACCTCTGGGGAAGATGACAGGTCCCTATACCAGGCAAGTGGTTTTCATGCAAGAAGTGCCATGAGGGCACCTACCACTGGCTGGTACAGACCAGGCTCTGAGTTAAAACCATGACGAGGGACTTCCCTGGCAGTCCAGTGGTTAGGACTCCACACTTTCACTTCAAGTTTCCATCACTGATCAGGGAATTAGGATACTGAGCAGCCGCAAGGCGTGGCCAACACACACACACACACACACAGAACCCCAAAAATGAACCATAGTAAGCCTGTGGGTGAATTCCTTTCAATTCCATGCACCCAGCCTCATTGAGAGCCTCTTGTGAGGAAGGTACATTCTTAAACCTGTTTCTAAACTTTCAAGAGGCTTTAGTGAAAGTGTTAGTTGCTCAGTCATGTTCAACTCTTTGTAACCCCGTAGACTGTAGCCTGCCAGGCTCTTCTGTCCATGGGACTTCTCAGGCAAGAATACTGGAATGGGTTGCCATTTCCTTCTCCAGGGGAATCTGTCCAACTCAGGGACCAAACCTGGGTCTCCTGTATTGCAGGCAGATTCTTTACCGTCTGAGCCACCAGGGATAGGTTTTAGGGCTATACTTATATAGACAACGGAGAAGGCAATGGCACCCCACTCCAGTACTCTTGCCTGGAAAATCCCATGGACGGAGGAGCCTGGTAGGCTGCAGTCCATGGGGTCGCTAAGAGTCGGACATGACTGAGCGACTTCACTTTCACTTTTCCCTTTCATGCACTGGAGAAAGAAATGGCAACCCACTCCAGTATTCTTGCCTGGAGAATCCTAGGGACGGTGGAGCCTGGTGAGCTGCCGTCTATGGGGTCGCACAGAGTCGGACACGACTGAAGCGACTTAGCATAGCATAGCATAGCATATATAGACAATCCCAATTTCTTTGTGCAGACAGAAGGAATACTAGTATGTCTGTCTGCTCAGTTATGTCCGACTCTTTGAGACCCCATGGACTGTAACCAGGCGGGCTCCTCTGTTGGAACACTAGTATAGATAACACAAAAAGCCAAGACATTCTACTGTCATTTGAATTTTGGAAACTTACTGTAGATACAAGTATCCCTGATAATCTGTAAACTCAATAATACCTACATAAAAATAGACATCAACACTAGGAAGATTGATTGCTAAAAGCAAATAACACTAGTGGTTCCTACCTTATTCAACCTGCCACCCAGCCAGGCTCTGTTTTCGGTGCACATTATCACCAGGCCACACAATAACCCTTCATGGGAGCCTCATGACTCTCATTTTATAAGACTCTAAGGTTCAAAACCCACACAGCTAAAAAAGTGGTGGAACCACAAATGGAGGACACGTTGACTTGGCCAGTCTCATCGTTGCTCTGTGTTTTGGGGGAGGCGCCTGGCACCTGAACCTGCCTCCCTTCCAATGAATGGGCTCTCCCCAGGACCCCACCCCTTGATGAAGAAAGATCTGGTTCTCTGAGCCTGTCTCCAACCGTGTTGGAGCTTTGGTTCTGCCTCAACTAGACCTGGTAACAAAAATTAAGTGCTGTGCTTGGTCTAAATAACTTTCCAGGGCAAAGGCTGTGAGTTTCCTTCTTTATACACCGGACACTTATCCTGTTGCTTCCCTGCTCTGCCCAACCCCCACCCCACTCCATCTATCTCTCTGACCTCACTTCCTGCCTCTTCCATACCTGCTGGGCTCTGGCTTCACCTTGTTCACAAACACACCTGCCTTGGGAGCCTTTGTGCTCACTGTTCCTGCTGCCTGGGTACTCAGTCCCCTAGATCGCCCACCAAGGACTTCTTATCGTCATCACCTGCAGAAGACCCCTCCAGACCACCCAGTCACCGCCAACTTTCAAGGTATCTAAAACTACCCTGCTTATTTGTTTACTGTCTGTTCTTCCTTCTCCCCCACAAAACAGTAAAATCTGTGTTAACAGGGAATCTTTCTGCCTTGTTCACTCACCACCTGGGTAAGTGTTCACTCATCACTGCCTGGCACATAACAAGTAATCAAATATTTCTGAATAAATAAGTAGTGTAAACAAAGGTTTTCCCCCCTTATTCCTGATCACGTTTTGATAAGGGAATAATGCTGTGAATAACAGGGACTTGGCCAGATTTTTCTCCTGCTATTGTTTATTACAGTCGGCACTTTAAAAATGACTTTAGTTCACATTCAGTTCTCATGTCATCTGAAACAATATATATTTTACCTGAATGGGCAGGAGGCGAGTTCTGAGAAGATTATTAATCTCTTGTGACTGAATATGAAAACAAAGCAAATCTATACCCTGATCATCTCCACAGAAAGTGTTTCCAGAGCCCCTAACTAGATTCCTTCTTCGGAACATTTGTCTAAATGAAACACGAGCTCCTCTGCTCCTAAGGAAATCAATATATAAATTTCCCTTGTGCGTTGATTTCTATCAAGATTTACTGACTCCCCAGATAATTGTCTTCATATTTGTATTCTTTGAGAAACAAACTTTTGTTTATCATTAACAGAAAAGACCCCAGACAAGGCATTTCCATGCATGGTGAGGCAGAAGTATGCAGAGCTGGGCTACACACACACACACACACACACACACACACACACACACACACACTGAGCGGGAGTTAACTTCTTGATACAGTTTGAAAGAAGACACCTTTCCTATTTGGTAAGGTTACTTTTTATACACAGCTAGCCTCCTTACAGCTAACATCTTTTTTCTTTTCCCTCAAACATGGTAAATCTTTAAAAAAACAAAACCACAATCCCATCATGGTGGCATCCTATTTTTACTGTGAGTTTACCTTCCTTTTATTGTCCATATGTCTTTATACTTGACAGACAGAATCAACATGTCTTCATTGAGAAGAAGCTCAAGTGTGGGCTGGGGGATGTTTGAATGATGGTCTGTCACAGAGGTACTCCTACCAGCCAGACCTGTTCAGGAATGCTCTCTGGAGACTGGTTTTCAGAATACCATAAAGCTGTCCAAAAGTGACCAAGCCTTCTTGTTTCCAAAGGACAAGGTCTCTATTTCAGTCATCACTGTGGTTTCCACTCAGGTCATTTAAGTCAGGGGTCGCAAATGATGGCTTGAGGATCACAGTCCATCCATTCCCTGCCTGCTCTTATGAATGGAGTGTCACTGAACACAACTGCACGCCTTCACTTCTATTGTCAATGGCTGCTTCGGAGCCACCATGATAGAGCTCAGGGGCTGGAACAGAAACCACAGACCCCCCCAAATATTTAATACCTTTCACAGAACAAGTCAGGGACCCCACTTTAGATGTCAGCCTGATTCAGGGGTGCAACATACAACATGGACCAACAGTGAGACTAGGACCAGTTCAATAACTTGCAGAGCCTAGTGCAAAATGAAAATGCAAAGCTCTGCCTGCATGAAAAATATTATGAATTTCAAGATGGTAACAGCAGAGCAGTAAACCAAGTGTGCATTAAACCTGTGCAACTGGCTGAGATGCTGGATAATCCTTGTTACAGGTGATAAACTCCAGGGCCAGCTGGAAACTATTCACCCTGAAGCAGGAGTAAGAACTCTTTCAATTTGTAGCTTTAGAGCCAGAATGCCTTTTGCTCAACTAAAATTTTACATGGATGCCCAGAATAAGAACCAGAATCAACATGGGTCTCTGCTCCAGCCACTTTATTTTGAAAGAATCACTAGCAGGCTATGACTCTGCTTAGAATGTTTTTCCATTTTTTGGGGGGTGGGGGTGGGGTAGATAAACAAAACACACTAGACTCCTTGGAAACAGCATTTTCATGTAACCTGGCAAACAGATGCATGCTTTGACATGACAGAATCAGGTCAAATCAGCCCCAATTGTCAACTGTGTTCTCCGCAGCTGCTTTTCCTCTATCATAATTATTTCAACTGTCATAATTTATTCATCCCCAGACATGCTTACATGTTCTAGGGTAACCAGTCCAGGCTTCTAGAGAAGGGGTGGCAGTCTCCATCACGTCTGTCCCTTTTCATCAGCCTAAAATTCTGACTGCAGAAGGAGTATTTTCTGCATCAAAATTTTGCAAACCCAAGCCAAAGTTGGCTTCAAAACCAAAGTTAACTGACAAAGACATTGTAAGATTTCATGTTCACAAATCTGTAACTAGAAAGAGGGGCCAAAAAAAAAAAAAAATCCCATCAGAGACCAAATATTTCATTTCTCTACTTTTCAGATACAAGGGAATGGCTTTCTAGCTCTTGAAATGCACAGTAAATTTCCTGCGTTATTAAAGAATTTTACTCTTGCTGACTTTAAATAGATACAGAACTAGGCTTATTTACAACAGAGTATCTGTTGTTGGAAAGTCAGAGGATATTGGATATGAAATTAACTTCAAATGTAATTATCAACAGTATCTTATAAATCTGGAAGCCCAGGCAGTGTAATTCCATATGGATTAAAGCTTAAACCTGCCTTCTTTCTTACTTTAATCCTTTATTTTCCTGACAGAGCAAAGAAAATGCTTCAAGGTCTGATAGGCCACTGAAGGGTGAAATGTCCTGGACAAAAATGGCCAAATGCACAGTACTCCGATTGGCAGGGCTGCTCATCCATACTGGAGAAAAAGACAAAACACGTCAAGGTCTTGGAATAATAGAAACTGAAAGTGAGTTGCTCATTGCTTAATTGTCTTTATACAGTCATTATTCTCCAACAGAAAAAAAAAAAAAAACAATGAATCTAAAAATCCAGCTTGGTCCTAGATGACTCTTCTTCCTGCATCTTCCACTGTCAACCGTGCCAGTTCAATCTCCACAACCCGCTTCTCTTCAGCCCCCTGACACCATGTTGCTGTTTCCTGGACCAGGACTTGCTAACTGAACCTTCAACTTCCACCTCAGCTACCAACATACATACCCCTTAACAGCATTCACTGATATCTTTCTTTATGAAATAAAATAGATAATGGCACTCTCCTAGTTACCACCTTTCAGAGTTTTCTCATGGAATTAAAAAGAAATTTCAGGGACTTCCCTGGTGATCCAGTGACTAAAACTCTGCACTCCCAATGTAGGGGGCCCAGGTTCGATTCCTGGTCAGGAAACTAGATCCCACATGCCACAACTAAGAGTTTGTGTGCCACAACGAAAAGATCTTGCATATCACAACTAAGACCTGGCACAGCCACAATAAATTAAAAAAATATTTAAAAAAAAGAAAAGAAAGTTGAAACCTTCAACTAAAACCCAAAAGCCCTGTGTGATCTTGCCCCCCTGTCCCCAACCATCTCTTCCATCCAGCATGTATCCATGGCCTTCCTACTCCAGCCTCCAGCCACGCTAGACTTTCTTGTATCTGTGAACATGCTGAGCACCCCTTGTTCTTCCCCCAGCTCCCCCCACACACCTGGCTTCTTCCCAGCTTTTGGCTGAGCTCAAAGGTCACCTGCTAGGATGGGCTGCTCCCTGGTGCCCCCTTTCCCCATCGAGATCCTCTCTCTGTTGCACTGTGCTGCTGATCTCACAGCACTTATCATAATCTGTGTCATCTTTCTTCCTGAATTGTTTTTCCAGCTTATCTCCTGCCTGTTTGAACCCTGTCTGTCTCATTCCTTCATATACCTCACAAGATACCTGGCACACAGATGTTCCACGTCTGCTGAAGGGCAAATTAATCTATAGATCTTATATATATCTATCAAGTACATGTGATGATCACAGTTAAATCTTAAAAAACAATTCAATTATTTACGGAGAGCATCCTATCCTAGGCACTATGTTAAGGACAGAGAAATTCAAAGGGCTAAGACTTTCTAAAAAATATTTATTTGTGTTTAAAACAGACACTTGAAAAGAACAAGTTACACTACTATTTAGTATGTTTTCACATGATCCTAGGGATTTGTGAAAAAGCCTGAAAAGACAGACAAGTAAGAAAGTACATATTATCAGGATACTCTCCCAAATCCACAAAAAGTAGAGCGAGTTTGACAGGTGTTTCCCAACCATGCTCTAGGTCTCTAAACCTAGGAGTCACTTCAACACCTGGAAGACTGGGGACAGATAGAAAGCTTTGCTCAGTCAGTGGTATAGAAAGAAATTCATTTCCCCGAGGAGCTGTTCAAGATGAAAGCTGTTGAGGTGAGACTAGGAGACTGCATGAACAATAGTTTTTGAAACAGACTGGAATTACCACATCTTAAACAATGCCACTGTTCAAACTCTTTGAGAACTCAGCTCTGGCCCACCTTGCAGTCCCAGGCTCCTCTGAAAGGTATCCATGATTATGGCAAACAAGAAGACGGATTCCAGTGCACAACGACCCACTGTATGATTAATACCTTCACCCTTGGAGCAGAGGTGATTTGGTCCCACCTGCTCGTATCTACATCCTAGGCTCAGCTAACCTCCAGGGCAGCAGCCAGCAGCAACATCTTCTTGGTTCACATCAGGGTCAATCCATCCCCAACATCCCCAATGCCTCCCAGCTGCTGCTGCTGCTGCTAAGTCGCTTCAGTCGTGTCCGACTCTGTGCAGCCCCATCGATGGCAGCCCACCAGGCTCCACCGTCCCTGGGATTCTCCAGGCAAGAACACTGGAGTGGGTTGCCATTTCCTTCTCCAATGCATGAAAGTGAAAAGTGAAAGTGAAGTTGCTCAGTCATGTCCGACTCTTCATGACGCCACGTACTGCAGCTCACCAGGCTCCTCCATCCATGGGATTTTCCAGGCAAGAGTACTGGAGTGGGTTGCCATTGCCTTCTCCGAATGCCTCCCAGGGATGCTCCAATTCAGAAGGCCAAAATGGGCCCTATGCTGGCACAGTACGAGCTCCAAAAAATCAAGAAGGTACTTGATGCATTTACCGTTTCACCATTAGTGCCAAAGCCAAGCACACAGCAAGTGTTTAATAAATAAACTGTCCCCGTTGTTCAAAAGCCAGGGCTTGCTAGAATGACAGAAAAACTCATAAATGAACCAGCAGCTGTCAGAAAGATGGGGTTCCTGACCAAACCAGCCCAAAGCCCATGCCTTCACTCTGAGCCAAGTCCAACAGCATCTTCTACGATAACGGCTGATCCCTTGTAGAAAGTCTTTCCCCTATTAAGCTTGCTACACACATCTCACTTTGGACAACACAACCACTGATAACTTAGAAAAATTACAGATGAAATTTACAAATAGAGATTTAGGGCTGTTCCCCTCACAATGCACTGTGTGTCCAATTTCTTGCAAAAGGCTTCAGGACACTTTTGTCCTGAAAGGCTTCACAAAGCAAATAATAACTGAAAGGCAGCAGCAAAGATTGGGAACTCTAGGGTGAAAACTTACAAACTGCTTTTGTGTCAGAGTAAGGCTGGAGGAGGAGCTGACTGCTCCATGACCTGAGAAAACCAGAAAGAGAACAACATGAGGAAGGCAGGCGGAACCCACCATTCATGACGCTAGTCAAAGCTAGGCTGCAGCTGCAGTTATAAAAAGAAAGAAAAGACTAATGGGATTGCCTGCTCCCTGGCCACCTCCCATCCAAAGCAGTAATGAGGATTCACAGCTAACACATTAATTGGGGAATCGATAGGCATGCCTGGATCCAATATTGGTACAGGGAAATAGATTTACAGATAGAAAAGACACAGATTCCCTGAGAATCCAATTAAGTGTTCTGTGCAACATTTAAATCACATTTTTCTTAAACAAACAAAAATCTACTTCTTTTCAGTGCCAAAACAAGCACGTGATAAGTTGGCTCTTTTTTCCACATTTTGGGAATTTCAGACATTTTCCCACATGGAAGTCCAACAATATTGTAAGTCACACAACTAAAATTATTTGAAACTGCATAGTCTTTCTACACCCAAAGATACTGCTTTCAATTCAAAAATCGGATCACCAAGATCCTGAGTATTTTTCACTCCTAATACAAACAAGAGTACATAAACGTGGATTCAGAGGTCATGTGAGATGAATGCACTCATTTATTTAGTCATAACACTGGGCACAACAGAAATCCTTCAAGCAGACCATCTCAACAGCCCGCCCCTGAGCAGCTTCCTGCCACCCTCGTAAACTGCATCAAAAGACTCCTCCACCTTCCCCTCATTTCATGCAATTCTCATCCTTCCCTCCAGCAAGGCAGAGAGACCCCTCCTCAGCCCTCCCGGCCGCCCTCGACCTCGCTAAGCACTGACTCTAGGGATGGGAGCATGCAGCCTTTGTCCCGCGGGTCGGGTCTTCGCAAGCTCGGCGCCCACCCCGCCGGTTACCTGCAGACAAAGGCACGCCGCCCGGTGCTCACATCGCTCACCTTGGCCTCTGGGGCAGCCCTGGGACTGGGCGAGGATGCCGCACCCAATGCAGGGGACGAGACCAGGTTGCGGGCCCTAGCCACCCCGGGGCGGTCACTCACAAGAGCAGCGGCACTGTTCCTTCTGTCTCAAGTTGAAGCGAGTGCGGTCCGCGCCTCCCAGAGCCCGGCCCGCCCGCCGCCGCTGCCCATTGGCTGCTCGGCAGGCACGTGGGCCGTCGCCCCCGCCCACTCCGCACCCCGCCGGCAGGTGCCTCCAGCCAGGTGCTCTCAGCCTCTGGCGTCAGTCTCCGGAGAGAGGCGGAGTCCCCCATCCCAACATAGCCCCATTCTATGCTAGATGTTTCTCTTTTGGGACTTCCAAGACTTGGAAAATTCCTCCTAATCCCACCTCTTTGGAAAGTTGACATCCCGGGCCTGGGTTTCTGACTTTTTTGATAGATCTGTCTGATAGATGCCAGGGAGAGGGGCCATACTGAACCCACAGTCAGAAAGCCTCTGCAATACCACAACTAAGCAGAAACATACTGTAGTTTGATCCATCAGGCAGCAAGTTTTGAACTGAGCTGAAAAGGTTTGTTTTTAAAAACAGATTCCCTGCCAATTTACACGAAGCACTAACAGTGGTTCACCCTTCCACACCTTCCTCAGCCCCTGCCTCTCTTAAGGCACCTTTTGTTCCCGCCTCTCTTAAGATGCCTTTTGTTCACTGCTGATTTAAAGCCAAGATGACACTGGTACCCCAATGCTGCTGCTAAGTCACTTCAGTCGTGTCCGACTCTGTGCGACCCCATAGACGGCAGCCCACCAGGCTTCTCTGTCCCTGGGATTCTCCAGGCAAGAACACTGGAGTGGGTTGCCATTTCCTTTTCCAAGGAACCCCAATACTGTCATCTTTAACTGAGAGCTCCCCTCCCCCTATATATATGGAAGCACAAAAGTGTCCCCTTGGCTAGATAACAGTATTTTAAATAAGAGTGCTTGCCAGCCGCTGGCCAAAATACTAGTTTTGAAAGGAAAACCCAAAGTCTTTTACTGAGTGTGTTCTATATGTGCCTAAAGTATTTCCTCTCTCTGTTTCTGGGCAAGAATAAGTTACCTGACTGGGCGATTACAAAATGAAACAGGCAGGGAACATCAGCCATGGTTTCTGCCAAATTCAAAGTTCAACACACTCCTTTTATAGGGAACAGAAAATACAAAATAAACATGGAAAATCAAGGGAGTACATAACTGAAAGGGCTTGTCTGGGTTTAGTAAAACACACCACAGATATACTAGAAACTCTTTAATGTTCCTGTTTTAAAAGAGGATTAAACATCTCACTCATTCAACATTTATTAAGCTCTTCCTAAGTGTCATGCTTTGTCCTGACAATCTTATATTAGGCTTTTCTGGTTAGCAGTTGTCTCCCAAGAGGGGCATGATTTAATTCATGGCGTATTCAATCTATGACCAGTAATACCTCAGTTATAAAGAAGAAATGTTTACAGTGAACTTCTGGCAAACACAACTGTTTGGAACATGGCCCGTTTTAGAAGTTGAGGGGGTGGATTTGAGTCTTGGGGTTCAGCAGTCAGAACAGGTACCACCAAGTTTAGAAACATGAACCGACTTCACAGGACTGCACCTGTTACCCTGTCAGAGGGTGCCCTTCCTGCCAGACACATAATTCTGGTCAGTTTGGTTATCTGCTTCTCTGCCTACTGCCAAATGGAAGCCACAAATCAGACAGGACTGCCAGGTGTGCAGGGTGACAGCACAGGGTCACAGCCAAGGGTCTGCTTGCTTAACAAGACCTGCCATCTCCACCTCCTACTGCTGTCTCAACCTCTCCTCCCCTCTCCTACTTCACGGCCACCCCTTGGTGCCAGCCACTGACTCCTGTTGGGATGGTCACAATAGTCTTATGTCTCCCTGTTTTCACTCTGTACCCAACTGGCCATTCTCACAGCAGCCACACACATGACCCTTTAAATAGACAAGTCACAAATCTGAGCACCCATGCTCCTGCTTTTAAACTTTACAGTGGCTTTCCATTGATTGGAAATAAGATCCATAATCATTTTCAGGGTCTCTGAGGCTACTTGGAATCTGGTCCCTACTTCCTCTCTAGTCAGTGCTGCAACCACATCCTTCCTCCTTCTGTCTGCTCTGGCCTCCTCTTCTTCCAGTTTCTGGAACATGCTCAGCTACTTCCACTTCAGGGTTTTTGCACCAACCACCCCTTCCTCTTGAAATGCTCTTTGCTGCACTACTCACCTGGCTATGTGAGAGTTGGACTATAAAGAAAGCTGAGTGCTGAAGAATTGATGCTTTTGAACTGTGGTGTTAGAGAAGACTCTTGAGAGTCCCTTGGACTGCAAGGAGATCCAACCAGTCCATCCCAAAGGAAATTAGTTCTGAATATTCATTGGAAGGACTGATGCTGAAGCTGAAACTCCAATACTTTGGCCACCTGATGCAAAGAACTGACTCATTGGAAAAGATCCTGATGCTGGGAAAGATTGAAGGCGGGAGGAGAAGGGGACGACAGAGGATGAGATGGTTGGATGGTATCACCGACTCAATGGACATGGGTTTGGGTGGACTCCGGGAGTTGGTGATGGACAGGGAAGCCTGGCGTGCTGTTGTCCATGGGGTCACAAAGAGTTGGACATGACTTAGCAACTGAACTGAAACTGAAATCCCTCTCACCCTTCAGACCTCTGTCTATTTCCTTGTGAAAATCTTAACTGACAGTACCATCCACCCTACAACCCTAAGCATCCAGACTCTTCCTGCACAGTCTTCACCTTCTTCACTTTATTGTGAGTTCTGTAAACTTATAGTAGTGTCTGGTTTTGTTCCTCTATAGTAAAGAATTCAGCCTTGGCCAAAGAGAGGTCTGGACTTTGCCCTCGGCTTCTGGGAGGTACTTCTTAAGAGTACGGGACAGCATATTAAAAAGCAGAGACATTACTTTGCCAACAAAGGTCCATCTAGTCAAAGCTATGGTTTTGCCAGTAGTCATGTATGGATGGGAGAGTTGGATGGTGAAGAAAGCTGAGCGCCGCAGAATTGATGCTTTTGAACTGTGGTGTTGGAGAAGATGCTTGAGAGTCCCTTGGGCTGCAAGCAGATCAAACCAGTCAATCCTAAAGGAAATCAGTCCTGAATATTCATTGGAAGGACTGATGCTGAAGCTGAAACGCCAATACTTTGGCCACCTGATGCAAAGAACCGACTCATTGGAAAAGACCCTGATGCTGGGAAGGATTGAAAGCAGGAGGAGAAGGGGATGACAGAGGATGAGATGGTTGGATGGCATCACTGACTCAATGGACATGAGTTTGAGTAGGCTCTGGGAGTTGGTAATAGACAGGGAAGCCTGGCGTGCTGCAATCCATGGGGTCGCAAAGAGTTGGACGCGACTGAGCAACTGAACTGAACTGAATGTCACACCTGATATGAGTGTTTTTGTTCCCCTGGGGGTCTTGGGTCACACTAGATAGTCTAACAATGTGATTTAGGGTCAGGGCTTTGGGTCATTGAGCATTAGTTCCTCCTCTGGCTTAGTCACGTGTATGGTCAACCACACCCACATGAGGGGGCCCCCCATAAAAATTCTGGACACCAAGGCTTGGATGAACTTCCCCAGCTGGCAATGCTCCATGGACACTGTCACACATCAACACTGGGAAAGCTATGCTGTCCATGATTCCACAGGGAGAAGACAATGGAAGCTCCACGTGTGGGTCTCTTCTGGACTTGTCCTATGTGCCTCTTTTCCTGGCTGAGTTTAATTGTATCCTTTAGCTGTGAGTGAGCTCTGTGACTCATTATAGCAGACTACCAAACGTAAGAGTAGATTTGTGGACTGTTCTCCATTATATTTTCAGAAGCAAGCACATTTCCTGACACAAAGTGCTTAATACATTTAATGATGATAGAACTTAATAATTAATCTTTTTATGGGTACTTTTAAAACAAGCACATAATCAGCATGTGATGCCTTTATGATTTAAGGAATAAATTGTATTACTACTTAAATATCCATGTAACTCCTACTTCTGAGTTGAGGTCCAGATCCAAAGTCACCTCTTCCCTGAAGCCTTTCCCCACCCTCCAGGGCTTGCCATTCTTGCTTCTGTGCTTTCTGGCCCACAGCTCTGCTTTCAGAGCAGTCAGTGGCCAGACATATCTTCGTTGTGAAGGACCTATGTTGGTTCAACTCTGAGCCCCTAGCAGTGGGCATGGTGCTTACACTGAACAGATATACAAAAGGTGTTTGCAAAATAAAGGCGGCTTTTTAAAAACAAGGGTTTGGTTTATTGAAAGATAGGTTCAGTTATCTGTGAAATTCTGGTACATATTACAGCTCATTCCCTGAAAAATAGGATAGCTGTTACTGTAGTAACTGAGTATTATAATGGTGTTCTACTCTATTCTTTTCTTTTCTTTCTAAAAATAAAAATGTTCCTCAAAATTATTATCCATGTTAAAACCTGACATGCTTTAAATAAAAATATGAAAGCAGATCACCAAACTTTTTAAAGTCATCTACCTCCCTAATTAGAATGAAATATCAGTTTATTTACATAATACATTAAGAAAATTAAAAAAAAAATCCAAGCACTAATCTTATTCTCCTCTGTACAAACCTAATTGGAAATTCAAACAGCACACCAATAACCTACAGTGTCTGCAAGTACCACAGAAAAATAAATTTTATTTCCTTCAGACCTGCATTTAAACTGGATAATAACTGCTATAATGTGCAACAGCCATAATCCAATTTCAATTTGTTTGATTAGATGAGTATAAACATTAAACAAGAAAGTCACGGGACTGTCATAACAATGTTCACGCTGTTAACTCATTATAGAGCAAAGGATTTTAATTTGCTCCTGGAAAACATGCTGCTAGAAAATATATACATATGATCTGAACAATCTTTAAATACTATCCACAAGATCCTGACATTGCCTCACCCAAAGATAAAAGTAGCTTTGAGTTTGGAGGCCACGTGAAACTCCCCCTGAACTTAGGATAAGGAAAGCTCTGAATGAGTCCTTGAACGTTTGAGATTACATATAAACATCCCTTCCTATCAAAACGTGTAATCATCGAGGATATCAAAGCTGCACCCGCATCAGTGGCCCTCAAATTGTACTGTGCATAATAATTTTTAAAATGAAGATGCCTGGGCTCACTCCAAGGGTATGATCCAGAAGGTCTGGAGTGACCCCATGCTCTTTTCACAGAACCCCAAGGACTGGGAGGCAGGTGGCCTGTGGACTATACATTGAGAAACTGTTTTCAGAGAGGGGGGCAGGAACTCTGTGTGGGTGAAGGAAGTCAGATGACACCAGAATGTGGTGCTAGAGCACTAGACTCTGTGCCCCCACTAGACTCCAAGCTCCTGGGAGCTCAACTATGCCTTTTGTGGTTGTGTGTCTCTGGTGCCCAGGTTGGCACTGAGCACTGACTAAATTAAGTTCATAGCAAAGTGCAAGGCACTCACACCTATACGGACATCAAGACAATTCACCAGGGGTGCACTTCTGAGGGTCACACATGGTCCTAACAAGGTTATCAACAGAGCAGGTGGGAGATTTGGGCAGGATTGAAGCCTTTCAAACTTCAACGTGCAAATGCATCTCTGAGGATCTGTTAAAATGCCAATTCTGATTCAGTAGGTTTTGGGTGGGCCCTGCATGTCTAAAAAAAAAGCTCCCAGGTGACTCTAATGCTCTAGTCCAAAGACTCCACTTTGAGTGGCAAGAACCCAGAGATAAATCAGCCAAACAATGGCCACAATGACAAAGAAACAGCAAAAAAGAATGCAACTTCAGGTCTGCAATGAAAACCAGGGAGTGGTGGGCCGAGAGTAATATTTCCCAACTTATTTTCAAGGACAGGGTACTTGATGGCTGCTCTTGGAAGAATCTATAATGTGCATTTGTAAAAGAAAACCTCCACTGCTGTATGAAACATCAGATACAAAGAAAGAAAATATTGGCGGGGGGGATTATCATGCTCAATGGCCTGGAACCTTCCTGTCCTGCTCTATAAAATGCAAAGGCTATTTATAATAAATGTGTACAATAAAAATAAGGAAGACATTATGTAAGAGGAAGACATTCCCAAGCCCTAGGTAGGGAGCATAGCCCATTTTCTTCATGCAATATTCAGCAGACAGAACCTCCCTCTAGCCTGAAAACAGTGGGCAACTTCCTGGCACTCAGTGGATTATAGAGAGACTTGACTTATCCCTCTTCCCCCGACCTTACCCAACAGTCCTCATGTTCCCAACTGCTAGGTGTGGGAGCTGAGCATAAATCGTTACCTTGATGATTCAGGATCCTAATAGAACCAGCACAACAATCAATTCTTAAAAGGCATCTGCTCAACTATCTCCCTTCTGAACCCCCCTCTGGCTTGCTCTCTGGGACACAGAACTGCAAGGCGGTGCAGAGGCTCTGACAGCAGGGTGATGAAGACACAGCCAGGCTGCCCTCCTGCTCACTCAGCAGTGACACTGGAGGGGCCAAGGGGAACGCCTGCTCTCCGGCAATTTCCATGATTAAAATTAGAGAAAAATCACGTTTGTGTTTTGCAATATAAACTCTACCTTAAATTGATATTAAATCCATGACAGGGAAGATGGGGGCAAGGGTAAGAGGTTAGGGGCTGGTGGAGGGAAGCCAAGAGAAGTTCTTGAAAGAAATTACGTTTTCCTTCTCCTTGAGCCCGCCACTGGTCTGGTTTACATCTCTACAGTTTTGTCTCTTAAAATTTTGTATCGATAGAATAATATCATATATAGTCTGTGAATCTTGCTTTTCTCACTTAGCATAATTTTGGGGAAGGAGGATAAATTTTATTATAAGACTCAACCTCTTTTCTCTAAAAAATTTTTTACTTCCAATTTTATTGAGGTATAATTGACATACATCCCTATATAAGTTTAAAGTGTACAGTATAGTGATTTGACTTACATGCATCATGAAATGATTACCACAAGTTTACTGAATATTCATCATTTCATATAGATACAAAATTAAAGAGAGAAAATTTTTTCCTGTGCTGATGATTCTTAGGATTTACTCCCTCAACAACTGTCATATATAACATACAGCAGTGTTAATTATAGTTATCATGTTGTACATCACATCCCTAAGACATATTATTCTTATAACTGGGAGCTTTTACCTTTTGACTGCCTTCATCCAATTCCCCCTCTCCGCACTTCCCCACCTCTGATCTCTTTTTCCTACGAGTCTATTTATTTCTTAAGTATTACTATAATTGCCCCTTCAAACTACGTTAGTACCTGTTACACAACATAGGCGATTGGATATTTCCATGTATTTCAAAATGATCACCAGGATAAGTCTAGTTATACTATGTCACCATACAAAGATATTACATAGTTATTGACCAGTTATCCTCACACAGTACATTTCATACCCCTGATTAATTTATTTTGCAACTGGAAGTTTGTACCTCTTAATCTCCTGCACCTACTTCTTTCCCACCCAGCTCTTACCTCTGGCAACCACTTGTTTGTTCTTTGTATCTATAACTCTGTTTCTGTTTTGTTACATTTGTTTCACTCTTTTAGATTCCACATATAAGTGAAATCATACAGTATTTGTCTTTGACTTATTTCACTTAGCATAAAACCTTCTACATACATCCATGTTGTCACATAATGGCAAGATTTCATTTCTCTTTCATGACTAATATTCCATTGTATGCATATATACGCACACATCTTATTAATCCATGCATATACTGATAGATACTTATGTTGCTTTCCTATCTTGACTATTGTAAATAATGCTGCAATAAACATAGGAGGGCATGTATCTTTTCTGACTAGTGTTTTTGTTTTCTTCAGAAAAATACCCAGGAATGGAACTGCTAAATCATAGGTTAGTTCTATTTTTAATTTCTTTTGCAATCTCCATACTGTTTTCCATAGCTGCCACACCAATTTACATCCTCAGAAACAGTGCACAAAGGTTCCCTTTTCTCCACATCGTTGCCAACACTTGTTATTTGTTGTCTTTTTGATAACAGCCATTCTGCCAGGTATAAAGTGATATCTCATTGTGGTTTTGATTTGCTTTTCTCTGATGATTAGTCATGTTGAGCATCTTTTCATGCACTTTCTGGGCATTTATATGTCTTCTTTAGAGAAAGAGCGACTGAACTGAACTGAAAACTCTTTTATTTCAGTTTTCCAAAGTTCACAGATCTGTGCATCTCAGTGACCTTTAAAAATAATTAAGAGATTAAAAAAGAGAACCACCTAATTTCTTGGTGGTTAAAATTAATCTCTGTTCTTGGGCGCTTGCTGTTGAGTCTGAATCCCAGAGAAGGGATCAAACAGAAGCTCACCCTGTTATTACCACTTCCAGAGCCAGGAAGCAAAAAAGAAACAAGGTAGCATTCTGACCCCAGACTTCTTAACCTTGTCTCCTTCCTTCACCCCACTTTGCTCACCCGGCAAAGAGATATCAGCTACGTCAGGGAACTATGGAAAGTAAAGCAGATAAAATGTGCCAGCATTTCGATCCTCCAAAATTGAGTTTAAATAAAAACATCATTTATAATTGCTAATATTTGTTTTACCTTCTGCTCAACTGGAAGTTCCTAATTGGGAAGGACTGTGGCATTTTGGGTCAATTTTGGTATATCATCTAGCATAGCTGCCCTTGTTTTCATAAATAAAAATAAAGCTTTATTGGAACATAGACACACCCATTCATTTATATCTTCTCTATGGTTATTTCTGCCTAACAGGGGCAGAGTTAAGTAGTTGAGACAGAGACAGAATGATCCATATAACCTAATGTATTTATAGTCTGGCCTTTTAGAGAAAAAGTTTGCCAAATCTTGATCTAGCAGAATGGCCGTTTAGTCAATCAATTAATATAAACTATTAGTGTACTACTGGTATCACATTGTACAGCTACTAGTTACTAACATTTGTGCAGCATTTTATATCTTCAGATCTGAACAAATGCCTGTTCATATCTATCAGTTCATTACAGAATCCAATTATCCCTATTAAGTCAACTATTATTATTACATCTCCCTTTACAGATAAAATAGGCTCAAAAAGAAAGAGTGAATTTATTTATAAGAGGTGAAGCCAGACTGGGACCTAACTCATTTCTTCAAAATTTCTGCTGTTATCACAAATAAATAAAATGTAATAAAATATGGACTTCTCATGTGGCTCAGTGGTAAAGAATCCGCCTCCCAATGCAGGGGACGTGGGTTCATCCCTGGGTTGAGAAGATACCCTGGAGTATGAAATGGCAACCCATTCCTGTATTGTTGCCTGAAAAATCCCATGGACAGAGAAGCCTGGTAAGCTACAGTCCATGGGGTCGCAAAGAGTTGGATATAACTAGCATGCACACATGCAATAAATAAAATATAGCACACACAAGCTGATCAAACAGCACACCAGCTAAGACCAACTTGGATTTTCATCTACTTAATGTTCCATCTAACTCCTTCAATTAAAGTAAGTTCCACACAAAGTTCACATGTCTTCTGACATGATTATCCACTTACTATTATTTCTGACACGTTTAGAGACTGCCTAACCTATTTAAAAAACCTGCTCTTTGTTACAAACGATGTTCCTTTTATACACTGTTAGTTAATTATATTAATTAATTATCAGAGTTGATTCAGGTTTTATGGGACCTAAAGCTGAGACAATTTCTGGAGACGTCTTTAAGAAAATGAATACAAAAATACCTTCCTTTTGCAAGTTTTATAAACACCATGTGAATTCACCCCTAGGCCCCTTCCCCAGGACCTTGAAAGGGGCCCTAAATTTTAAGGTTCATTATCCTAACAGTAAATCCTTCTCTGCTTTTTATCTTTCCCCCTAAAGAAAGGAAAACCATGTATTCCAAATTGAGTTCCTAGTGAAAAGCTGGAGCCTAGTGACTAACAAGACTAATTATTTAAATCTGCCACCCCCACCACGTTCTCTTAAAGCTACAAAACTGCAAGCATTACTCTCAGCAAATTCTCTCTTCAGCCTAGAGCACTGGTTTTCTGAGCGGTCTGTAGCTAAAGTTAGCCTCACTTGGGAATGTAAGATCTCAGGTCCCATCCCAGACCTACTGAATCAGACGCTTTTGAGGATGGATTCAGCTTTCTTTTTGTCGTTGTTGTTGTGTTGGGTCTTTGTTGCTGCATGGGCTTTCTCTAGTTGTGGTGAGCAGAGGCTGCTCTCCAGTAATGGCGTGCAGCCTTCTCACTGTGGCGGCTTCTCTTGTTGCTGAGCATGGGCTCTAGGTGAGAGGGTTTCAGTAGTTGTACCACATGGGCTAAGCTGCTCTGCAGCATGTGGAATCTTCCTGGACCACGGGTCAAACACATGTCCCCTGCTCTGGCAGGTGAATTCTTAACCACTGGACCATCAGAGAAGTCTAGGGACTCAACTTTCTTTGTATTCATAAAGATCTACAGCTGATTCTGATATGTGTCCAGGTTTGAGCATCACTAGTCTACGAGGCTATAGATTTCCACCTTCTCTACTCATCTAAAACATTTTTTGAGGAAAAGAGGGGAAAGTATATCATTTAAGCAAGTTAAAATTTTATCTTCAAGAACACGATAATCTAATGATCAATTTCATAGGGAGTAATCTCATTTTTAGAATTTTGGAAAACAGGGATGTGTGAGATGTGTCAGGATTAACCAGAAGGAGACAAGCAAATGTTCACAGCTCAAAGTCTACTTTGATGACTTCTGAGTGCACTGATGATAAATTTAAACAAATTCATGAGTTATTAACTGGGTGGAAAATGTATATTTAAACACTCCTGATATAGTCAGAAGACTAAGTCAGTAATTCCAAGCTCTGAATCATCTTAGAAGCTGAAGAAACTTTCCCACAAAAGAGCTAAATTACTTACCTTAAGCAAAATTTCTTATTTTCAAAGAGTGGGAGTTGGACCAAATTGGTCCAACATGCTGTTTTATAATTTTAACCACCTAAGATCTTTTAACACACATTTCTCACACAAATACAAGCTACTTTGATTTGTCCCCACGCCACTTTTCTCTGTTAATCAAAATTATACTTAGCCACTAATCATAACTTCTGCTCAGCATGAGCAAACCAGTGTTGCCACGCTGAGTTAATGTATTTTAATTCCTTCTAGAAGCAAAGTCCCTTACCATTTCAGTTGCCCTGTGCAGCTTATACTGCATAAATGCATAATTTTCCCTTTGTCCTCTCCTCACCCACAAAATGCAAATAATAAAATCTGACTCCTAACGCTGTTATTAAGAATTAAAATTAAAAAACCAAACAAAACAAGATATAATGTGATTACTACTGTGTCTGGCAGGTGGTGGGGACCTAAATGTGACTTCCTGCGATTATGAATTAGACTGTTAGAAATCCTGAAGTGAGCTCTCTAGTGCACACCTGTGATCCCCTTTTGTGGGAAACACCACACTGCCCCAACCTATGTGGCGGCAGCAGGCCCCTGGTTGACATCTTGTATGAAGTGACCTGGCCAATCAGTTTGACCAGGATTGTCTATGCCTGGTCTATGCTGAGTATGAGTCTCTTCCTTAGGAATTTATAATTGAGACACTACACTCACACCGGCTGGAAAAGGAATCTGCAGGGTCATTTCTACCATAGAACTAAGAAGCAGAGAGGACGAAGCCAAGAATCGAGATGAAAGATAGATATGATCCTGACACTTCTTCAGACCCTTCTCTATCATCTTGGTCATCTCCCTGCCTCAGAGTTTCAGAAGACAACCAAACTGTCTTTTGCTTGCCTGTGTGTACACTCAGTCACAAAGTCACTTCTGACTCTTTGCAACCCCATGGTCTGCAGCTCTTCAGGCTCCTCTGTCCATGGGATTTCCCAGGCAAGAATATGGGCATGGGTAGCCATTTCCTCCTCAAGGGGATCTTCCCGACACAGGGATTGAACCTGTGTCTCCTGCATCAGCAGGCAGATTCTTTACCACTGTACCACCTGGGAAGCCATGTCTTTTGCTTAAGATCACGCAAATTGTTTTCTGTTGCTTGTAATCAATGATCTTTAGTAACACCCCACCCTCTACTGTGGTGGAATACCCCCCCACCCCCACCATGAAGATTGATGTCAGTTTTGACTTGGTGGTGTGTGATCCCAAAAGCAATCGCTGGTGGTGAGGATGGCTGTTCCTCAGCATATGTCATTCCATTATGTGGGAGTCAAAAAGGAAGTGGGCCCCTAGGCAAGACATACATTGTATGTTCAGACTAATTAAGAGGCAGAGATACTAGTCCATCCAAAGGCTTGTAGGAGAGATCGAGTGAAAAGGGTTTTATGCTGAAGTCTGTCACCTGCCAGCTATGGGATCCCGGTTAACTCATTTCACTTCTTGAGCCTCATGGTTACTCCAGAGCTTCCTCTGAAGCATGAGACAATGATGACAACAGGAACAACAATGACAGTAAATGTTTACAGTCTATCATCAAGGGCACAAGAAGGAAAACAAAAACTGCTCTAAATATTTGAAACATATTGGTGGTGGAGGAGCTGAAAAGCAAACAGGAGACAGAGCTGCACTCAGAATTAGCAACAGCAGGAAGCAACCTACCACCTCCAGGCTGAAGGGCCCACGGAGGAGGTGGTAGAGGCTCCAAGCAGAGCCACAGCCTTGGCAGCCTGGGCAGGGGTGGCTGGAGCCATGAGGAGACACAGCCTGGAGGTGAACAGAGGCAAGAGGACCCATGGTTTCCCTTTCCCCAGCCTTCACTGCTTCCAGTGGCCAAACCCAGGTGAAAGCTAGAAACAGCCTGCAGGGTCAGAGGCCACCAGGGGAGGAGAGGAATGGAACTGAGGGCAAAAGGACTGGGGCTCTCACTATGGATGTGCCAGACACTGTTCTCAACTCTTACCAAAAGTTAAACAATTATATTCCAGTAAAAAAAAAATGTGAATCTAAGAATATGAAAAGAGTGTGTATATATGTATAACTGAGTCACTTTGCTGTACAGCAGTAATTAACAAAGCATTGTAATTCAACTATCTTCAATTAAAAAATAAGTTTAAAACAACAGATTAAAAAAAAGTGCCACCTGGTTACTCCTAGGTGGGATGCAATGTTATTCTCTGATGAGGAAACGGATGTACTGAAGCGGTTACATAACCTGCACAAGAAGACCTTAACAGTTGGTGCAGGGCTGGGATTCAAATCTTACAAGTCCATCTTATTCCTTCCAGTGGTGTGGCAACCAAAAACAAAAGACCACATTGTTGCCAGCACTGTGCATCTGTTGTTAGACAATGCAAATGCTTTAAGGATTTAATATTGGAACACTGCATCTATGCTGTTTATCCACAAGTGAAGTTACAGGATGTTCTTGGTCATTCTGAACACTGCGAACCTCTCTGTGCCGGGAGCCACTACAAACTCAGCCCCAAATTCAGTCAGGTCCTGAAAACAAGTTTTCCCATGGCATACAGGGTCATAGTACTCTAGAACAATTCTCTCTTTCCTTTCTTCCTTCAATAGATATTTACCAAGAAATCATCGAGTTTCAGATATAATGGATAAGTATTGAGAGTATTCAATATTTGACCACTCTCTATTTTTTTCCCCCCATTTTTTTGCCTTTCCTGTATAAAAGTTAACGCTAACCAATGACTCTGGGTCAAGCTAACTGTGTAATGGCCTAGATGGAGTACATTCCAATAATTACTTGCTCTTCAGTCATGCTGTGCCACGCCTATGTTCTGTGCCATGGCAGACGTGACTAACAGATCAAGGAATCCCTCACCCAAAGTTGGTTTTGGTTTCCTGGTTCTTCTCCACCCAGCATTTCAGACCCCTTATGTCATTAGAGACAAGATGGCAAATAATCCCTATTTACTAACCTAGCATTAGGATCAATATTTCCTAAAAATAAGGCAAATGTCTAAAGGGACTGCTTTATAAACAAACTAGGCTAGAATTTTAGATTCTGAAGGGAGACAAGTATGTAAAACCACAAAAATGTTTGATAAAAAATGGCTTTCATATCTTTCTTTTTTACTTTTGCGTTAGTTTTCTTGCCAATTACAGAACTGTTTAATTTTCTTCATAGGCTTAATATTGTAAAGGCTCGCTACTTATGGTATTACTACTCAATATTTACTAAATACTAAAATTTATTGGCATTCACGCAGACTAACATATCAGGTTTTACATACTATTTTAGAAATGGAAAAATATGAGGTTCTTCCACTATGCACATCTATATCTCTAGAAAAGAAAAAAAGTGCAAATGAATATGCACTACATTACCTTCAAGTTTAACTGGCAGAAAGAAAAAAAACATTCAAGTGTCTAAAAATGTAGATACCAAATCATGTTATATATCATTTTGGAGGAAGACATAGTTTCTCTGGCAATAAACTGTTCACCCGTGAAATGAAATAACCCTTCTAGGAAAGGATGATTAATTATTTAATAAACATTGTGTATTTTTAGATTCGCTAAGAAAAATAAATGGGAGGAGGTGCTCCAGGAATGTCAGTGGGCAGCATCCTCTACCTCCAGCCCACCACGCCCAGCTCTGTGGGTGCAGAGGATGGGGAGCCTAAATGAGGGACAGCGCAGAGGGAGGTGTGGGGCTCTTGGGAAGGTGCCCATTGGGGCCCGGTGCCCCTGCCAGGCCCTCTCTCCTGCACATAGGTTCAAAGGCCTCTGTCTCTACACAGGAGGACATTGAGGCTCAGGATAAGTAATTCACTTGCCAAAGTCACACAGCCAAGAAGAGGCAGATCCAGGAATTAACTGGATGTGTATCAGACTCCAGAGATCTTTCCAATATACCATATAACCTGTACCACTCGGAGGGGAGACAGAGATTGGCGAGGATGAGAGAGGGGCAGAGCAGGGGAGAAAAGTGTTGGAGTAGCAGAAGAGGTTCCCACCACCCTAATGGTTCCAAAGGTATCAATATCAGACCCTCATCTCTGGAACCTGTCATTGTTACCTAATATGGAAAAGTGGTCTTTGCAGATATAATTAAATTGATGATCTCTCTTTAAAAACTTTTTATTTTGGAGTATAGTCGACTAACAATGTTGTGATAATTTCAGGTGGAGAGCAAAGGGACTCAACTATACATATAATGTATCCATTTTCCCCCAAACTCCCCTCCTGTCCCATCCAGGCTGCCATGTAACATTGAGCAGAGTTGATAATCTTGACATGGGGATATTTTCCTGCATTATCTGGGTGGGTTCTAAATCTAATCACACACATTCCTACCAGGGAGAGTCAGAGGGAGATCACAAACTTAGAAGAGAAGCCTACAGAAAGAGGATGTGGAGCCAGGAGTGATGGCACAGCCAAACAATGCCAGCAGCCACCAGGAGCTGGAAGAAGAGGCCAGGAATGGATTCTTCCCCTGGACCTCTGGAGAGAGTGAGCCTACAAACATCTTGATTTGGGCTTAATGAAACTGATGTTGAACTATTGGCTTTCAGATTGTGAGAGAACAAATTTATATTGTTGTAAACCAGCAAGCAAGTTCATGATAATTTGTTACAGGAGCTATAGATAAACTAATACACTGACCTGCTGAATTCAAGCCGGGAGTTTTGCTGTGTGTCCCCCTCAGCTTTGCTATCACCCAAATGCCAGGAGATACATCTCGGGCTTTCAATTCTTTCTGAAGTTTCCTTCTTCCTTCCCCTATGTGATCCTCAGCAAAAGTTAAAAATCAGAGTGTTCACATGAACAACTACAGGAGTAGGAAAAACCACTGGCCCAGGATTTAGAATTCATGGTTTCAGATATAGCTCAATCACTGTCTTTTTTTTTTTTTTTGGTGCAATAGTAAGCAAGTCATGTACAAGGTCTGGGTCTCACTTTTCTCATCTGTTAAAGGCATAATATTATGTCCTTTGGTCCTTGAAAAGATTAAAGGAGATAGTGTACACAGATCCTCAGTAGACTATAAAGCATTATATTAAAACATGGAAAGAGTTCTGATTATTCTCTCTTCTCTCCTTCATACAATTTAAAACCATTTTTAAGAATATAACATAAGGACAGCATCATGCTGAGTTACACATAAGGAAGTATAAAACATGCGCTAGTTATCTGGGAATTTACAGTCTAACTGGGGAGATGCACATATTTACATTAAGTAACTACACAGGGTTGAAAGATGAAGTGTCACTTAAGATCTACATGACTAGAGAGATCAAAGAGATCACAGGGCACTGCAGTGATATGAATATCCAGCCCCTTGCCTAGAGAAGTATATCTCTCCATCCCCTGAAGTCACACTTGGACACGTAACTTGCTTTGGCCAGAGAAACGTGAGAAAAAGTGTTACGTGTTGTTCCCAGGCAGAAGTTTTAAGAGTCAGTGCATTTTTTCCTCCCAACACCATGGCTGGCAAATACTCTAAACAGTGGCACTATCTTCTGCCTTGGACACAGAATAAGGACAATACTACAAGGAGCAGAACCTCCAGCCAACATGGCACAGACGTTTAGTAGAATGAGGACTGTTTTAAGCTACTGGGTCTTGATTGTTACTGAAGTATAACCTGAAGACAGTGCTGACTGATACAAATGGTAGCAAAAAGACTAACAGAAGTGGTGGGACCTGGACTAAGTGATAAGGACATGTCATATACTTAGATATTTGATAGTTTGATGTCTTGATAGTTATACTACAAAGTGCTTCATGGGACTTAAGAACTCATCTAATTACTTACTATTACTATTCCATTTAGTATCACCCATGAAGGCAGGAACCATGAAGTGCTTGTTCATAGCTATATCCTTGGTGCCAAGCATAGCGGCTGACACATACTGGGGACTTAATATATGGGTGTCTAATAAGTTCCCAGAGAGGTAGATGGGACGGACCATAGAAGAGAGGAAGGAGGAGGGAGAAAAGAAATTCCACCGTCTGAAACTTCAAGGCAGGAACAAGGATGATGTGGCCTTGGGCATAAAGAAAGCCACGCTGACAGATCATTTAAAAATACACAGGTACAATTCTGGTTAAATTATAAAGTTAAAAAAACAAAACAAAACACAGTGCCCCTTCTGGATGATGACAGCCATTTCTATTCTCCTCCTGCCCTGATTAACATACCTCTTTGCTACAATCTCTTCTAATAGTATGAGCCCAAGGCCTATGACAGTGATTAACAACATGATGATTAAAAGTGACCCAAGATTCAGACTTAAGATATACACCTTCTCTTTTTTTTTTTTAAAAGAGAAGCACTCTAATTTGTATAGTAGAGACATATTAAAACCTTATCTTTTATTAAAAAAAATTTCCCTCCCTTTTACTTCAACCTTTGACTTAATGAATAGGATTAGGTTTTATCTTTTTTAATAAATATCTTCTACAGTTTCTTCTAAGTTAAAAAAAAAAACCCAAAGGAACTCTTAAGCTAGAAGCTATACAGAGATAAATCAAAATATTCCCTCTAGACAATAAAGGGACTCACCCATTACTCTAGGCCACCGACTCCATGGAGGAAATATATTAAGAAATTCCACACCATCCATTAGATGTAATGTTTTTAGTAACTGCTGCTTATCTTTGTAATGAGATCCCTGGTGAAGAAAACTAGCCTGCTGAACAAGTACCTTAAGGGCTGAGGTGGTTTCTGTGACACTATTATTCTCTAATTCATGCAGAAAGCAAAAGTGTCATTTGGACTGGTCAATAAATATTCATTGTCTACAAAGATATATATATATATTTCTTTTACAAAGATATATTTTTAAATTTGTTGTTCTCATAGCCACCCAGGGATTGTACAGGGGGAAAAACCCTCAAAATACTCCTCATTGCAGAATGCACAGCATTTACCAATTATTGAATAATAGGGAAATTAGGAAAAAATCTGTATTTTAAACACTCTATTGGTTAATGGGACATTACAGCTGGACTCTATTTACTTATTAAAATTTATATCCATTTGCTTTCCAAAAGAATAAAGTGGTTTACAATAGAAGACACATATTCTAGCAGGTTCTTAAATTAGAATAAAATTTAAAACCAAATGGAAGAAGGAAGTGATTCTATAAATCAGTTAGGCTAAATATTAATTTGAACTACATCCAACCGTTTCAGATCCTCTAAAAAGGCAGTCATATGGTTCAATGTAATATTACTGCAATTGAGAGTTGGCTTTAACTTGAAACTTCCTGGCAAAAAGAGAAACATGACAAATTATGCAATTTTCACTGTAAGCCAAATTTTTTTTTTAATTTATTTTAATTGGAGGCTAATTACTTTACAATATTGTGGGGCTTTTTGCTATACATTGACATGAATCAGCCACAGGTGTACATGTGTCCCCCATTCCGAACCCCACTCCCACCGCCCTCCCTATCCCATCCCTCTTTGTCCCAGTGCTCCGACTTTTGAGTGCCCTGGTAAACCAAATTCTTTAAGGAGAATCCACTGACTGCACGGAAAGCTGTGCTTCTGACAATACCACACTTCTCAGTGCAGGCATCGGGGGTGGAGTGCCAGGCAAATGAAAATCTAAAATAGAGATTTGTGATGACAGACTGTGATAGTCATCTTTCAGAGTCCCTAAATCAGTGCACTGCAGTGTTTTCTAATCTCGTGGGCCCCAGAAATGCCGCTGATTCCCTGAAGTTCATTGGTAGGAAGTAAATAATGTGTTTTACGCTCACAAAGTGTTAACTGCAGGACAGCTTGGGAAGCTCAATGGCTCAATGGTAAAGAATTTGCCTGCCAATGCAGGAGATGCAGGAGACGCGGGGAAGATCTGGAGAAGGAAATGGCAACCTACTCCAGTATTCTTGCCTAGAGAATCCCATGGACAGAGGAGCCTGGTGGGCTACAGCCCATGGGGTCACAAAGAGTCAGACATAACTGAGCATGCACACAGGAGAGCTTAGAGCCTTAAACAGGTAAGCTGTGTATTCGGGGCTCTCTGAGATAAGATGTTTCCCCAAATTATTTGTTTATGCAATCTTTTAAAATGTAAACACCAGGTATTAGGCTGGTAGAGTGGTCAGTTCAAGGACTTTTTGGGAAAGGTAACCAAAGATCAGTGTAATTCGGACCATGATCAATTAGTGGTAACAAACAGCATTCAAAAAGTTAAATAGAGTGTAGCAAAGAAAAAAAAAAAATCCAGTAACAGAACACACTGCAAAGATAAGTATTGTTGTGTGAAATTTTTGTGTGAGTACAGGGAAGGCGGGGAGGGGAAAAACTAGATTGTGTCATAAACTATATTTCTCATGGGTTAGGACAAAATAGCTTGAAAGCCAATGACACAAAAAACAGATGGCTACAAAGAATGTGGGGGCTCACACAACAAATTTAAAAACAAATCTAATAACTCTCCTTGCAAAATTTATTTTCATGTGAGTGAACACACACACATAATCATCAAGTTAAATAAGGCTCCCTTCAGAGGTGCTGGGATTCAAGTTCCCATTGGGTTGGGTTGTGCCCTGGAGGAGGGAATGGCCGGTTCAATCCAAAGAAACATAAAGGCTTCATGAGGAGAAAGTGGGCAAGCGGGAAAGGACAGCAGATAAGGTAAGGGAAGTGCAGGGTGAGGGCACAATCCAGCGCAGCTGGACATGTGCACTTCGCCACCATGCTAGGAGGAGGGACAGAATCGTTAGCGCCTGACCACTCCCTACATGTTGGTGGGGGCAGTAAGTTGTTGACTGTGCAGCTGATTAGACAGCACAGCCATGAACCACAGTGGACTAAGGGCAAAAGTGACCCGGCTATAGGTTGGCCAAGGAGGCGCTATGCACACACAACTATCTACAGCCTCATGGTTTGCAGTAAGGAGAGAAGCTTCTTTCACGAGGCGGATGAATTCACTGGAACTCAAGACAGATGCTTACAGCTTTAGGAATGACTTGTGCTCTCTCATCATTATCCCAATCCCCATTCCAGTTATGTTCAAAGATGGAGGGGTGGGATGGCTGCTGAGGGATCAGCAGCAGGGAGAAGCAGATACTTTCAATCTGAGCCAAATACCTATCTCACAGAGTTGGTAACCAAAGAAATGACACTGGTACCTCGACTGGTGCTGTTTGTAAAATTCCTGCACAACTGACCCCGCCCCACAGGCTGTCGTTCCCTATTTAGTTTGTCTCCTGGGACTGACCTGCTTTCAGTGCCTTCATAGAAACATTTGGTTCTACTGGGCTAATAACTGAGACTTAGATTTTTCTGGCTTTGTTTCCAATAAATTTATACATAAGAGTACTCCCTTAGGGGGTGCCAAGAAAAGATTTAGGGATCAAGAGTCAGGGGCCACAATTTTCCAGTTACAAGGGACCCCCCACTCTACCACGACCTGCCCTGCTCTCAGCTGGGTGGTCCAGGATTCAGGGCCTGGCTGCATAAGTCCTGCCCGAATGTGGATCTCTAATGGGCCAGGGTGCTCTGTGCATGAAAAGAGGAGCCCTTGAAAATGCAGCTGGAGCCACTCATCCAAACAGGCAGACTTGGCAAGACAGGGCCTAGAGAAGCAATTATAAGCACAAGGCACTGCCTTCAGAGAATGGTGGCCTTCTACTCATGGCCAGTCCCCTGCCCCAGTACCTGACTGGTCTGTTTGCCATGCCAGCAAGCCCTGAACTCAGCCTCCTGCAACCCTGGGCTCCTACAGAGGCTGTAATTGTGTACCCCTACCCCACCTATCCCATCCCAGTACTTTCAGACTCTTCTTCCCCTTTGGCATGTTTTTAGTGTAAAATACCAGACAAAATAACAGACTTCTCTAGGTTTTCTTTTTCTTACTCCCCGCTTTCTCCCCATCCCACTCAACTTTGCTGGATATGTGAATGGTGCTAGATGAGCCTGTTACTGCCTCTGTGTTCCTTTATTTATAATCTAAATGATTCTTCCTGGGTTTATCAAGATTTACCCTTTCCACTAAAAATGAACTCTTTGGCTCATGTATTTTTATTTGGCCCCAAGTCTAATCTGGTACTTCTAATCTCTGACCACTGAAACCATGCCTGCCTGACTCTGTTCCCAGGACTTTACCTTCAGAAATAAGTCCTTGTCTGAGGACCCTGACTTCAATTTCTTAATTCTTATTTTTTATTTCCTTTCTTCTCTTCCTTTTTCTAAAGAGTAGTTCCCGAGAGCACTCTTTGGGAACTGCCTGGAAAAGAATTTCCAGTTGAAGTTATAATAAAGTGACAGGAGACCCAGCGGTGGAGCCCAAAGCTTGTGTGCTGCTAAGAGGAAAAGCAGGAAACATATTAATAAAGAAGGGAGCATAACTCAGCTGTCCTCTTGCTGAAGCTCTGAGAGGCAAGTGAACTGAAGAAGAGAAGCATGGACCCTGGTGGCAGCTGGTGTGACTCATGCCAACACAGGCATGAACGTGCCTTCGTGCCAGAAGGAAGGATGGAGGGAAGTCATGGATCCCAAGTGACTGCACTGAACTTTCATTACAGGATAATTTTTACAAATTCTCACTTTTCTCTATTAAAAAAATAACTCTTGCATGTGCAATTCATTGCCAGGCTTTAACTCACAGCTGTGATATGTAAGCACCAAGTCTAGTTTAATAAGAGGGTTAGGGACACACTAAGGCACTTGGTTGTCGCAGGGGGCCAGGGGATTCTAAACATTAATGTTAGCCCTGGAAGAGGCATCATCTCATCAGTCAAGACTCACAAGGAACCAATAATGGATGAGTTTTAGATATTTAAAGTCGAAGACAAAATCATGCCAACATCCCATGTTTTAAAATTTCTACTGATTTTTATAATCTGTTATGATTGACCCAGGGTAATCCTTTAAGGAAATATTGTTATTCAGTTGCTAAGTCGTGTCTGACTCTTTGTGACCCAATGGACTGTAGCATGCCAGGTCTCCCTGTCCTTTAGCGTCTCCCAGAGCTTGCTCAAACTCATGTCCATTGAGTTGGTGATGCCATACAACCATCTCATCCTCTGTCACCCCCTTCTCCTCCTGCCCTCAATCTTTCCCAGCATCAGAGTCTTTTCCAATGAGTTGGTTCTTTGCATCAAGTGGCCAAAATATTGGAGCTTCAGCTTCAGCATCGGTCCTTCCAATGAGTATTCAGAGTTGATTTCCTTTAGGATTCATTGGTTTGATCTCCTTGCTGTTCAAGGAACTCTCAAGAGTCTTCTCCTGCACTACAATTCCAAAGCATCATCAATTCCTTGGCACTCAGTCTTCTTTACGGTCCAACTCTCACATCTGTACATGACTACTGGAAAATATTACATTCTCAATAAAAGTATTGCCCCAGGGACAATGCCTGACAGTCCTATGAAAGCACCTCCACATCTCTGCCATTCCAGCAATGATCCCCACTGCAGATGGACAGGCTGGGATGCTAAGTGTCCCCAATACCAGTGCAAGGGAAGAACCATGATTATTATTAAATTGCAAATAGTGGGATTTCTACTCCAGTATTCCTTCTCTTGATCACCCTAGCTATCAAAATCTTGACATAATAATACATGGTGAAACACTTTTGAATTCCACCTAATGTCCTCAAATTTGTCTTCTCCAGCGACCAACTGTGCACTGTGATATTATAATATAATAAGAAATATATATATGTTTTTGTCCTGGCACAAAACTCCTAAAACACTTGTAATTTCCTGAGTGGTAGGAGTGCCTTTTGTTATAACAGTTGGTCTTAGTCGCTGGTTCCTGACACAAGAGTTTGTAAAACCCTTGAAACATGCAGAGTGACAAGCAGATCTTTCTGTACATGAATGAGATGTCTGGAGGTCCCCTACATAGCTTCAGGATAGAGGCTGGTCCCAGAAAAACTGCCCTGTGATTAAAGGGTGGGGATTTACAGTTTTACCCCACCTTCCAGGCAGGTGAGAGGGCCTGGAGGTTGAGCTAATCACCAAGATCATCAATCAGCCCATGTAAGGCAACCTCCATAAAACTCCTGAACAATGGGGTCAGGATAATTTTGGGGGTGAGGGGTGAACACATCCAGGTGCCAGGAGGGTAACATACCCCCAAACTCCATGAAGACAGAAGCTCATAACCCTTCTGAACCTCACCCTATGTGCTGCTTCTTCTGGCTGTTTATTTGTATCCATTATAGGAAACTGGTAATAGTAAGTAAAGTGTTTTCCTGAGTTCTGTAAACTGTTCTAGCAAATCACTGAACCAATGGAGAAACCTCCCTGGGAGCCTCCGATTTACAGCTGCTCTGGCAGATGTGGGGGTAGCCTGGACTTGTGACTGAAGTGGGGGCAGTCTTGTGGGTACTGAGCTTTCAACCTGGGGGTCTGGGATAACTCCTGATAATCAGGTTAGTGTTGGAACTGAGTTACATTGCAGGACATTTAGTTACTGTTGACAGAGACTTGGAGAGTTGCTTGGTGTGGAACATTGACACGTTTGCTGTCCGAAGTGGTTCTATGAGTAGAAATGAATCAATTGTTGTTGTTGTTCAGTTGTTCAGTTGTATCCGACTCTGCAATCCCATGGATTGAGCACACCAGGCTTCCCTGTCCTTCACCATCTCCTGGAGCTTACTCAAACTCATGTCCATTGAGTCAGCGATGCCATCCAACCATCTTGTCCTCTGTTGTCCCCTTCTCCTCCTGCCTTCAATCTTTCCCAGCATCAGGGTCTTTTCTAATGAGTCAGCTCTTTGCATCGGGTGGCCAAAGTATTGCAGCTTCTGTTTCAGCATCAGTCCTTCTAATGAATATGCAGGGTTGATTTCCTTGATGGATTGATGAATTCAGGATTGACTGGTTTGATCTCCTTACAGTTCAAGGGACTCTCAAGACTCTTCTCCAACACCACAGTTCATAAGCATCAATTCTTTGGTGTTCAGCCTTCTTTATGGTCCAACTCTCATATCCATACATGACTACTGGAAAAACCATAGCTTTGACTATACAGACCTTTGTTGGCAAAGTAATGTCTCTGCTTTTTTAATATGCTGTCTAGGTTTGTCATAGCTTTTCTTCCAAGGAGCAAGCATCTTTTAATTTTAGGGCTGCAGTTGTCATCTGCAGTGATTTTGGAGCCCAAGAAAATAAAGGAGTTGCATTATACCCTCAATCATTGGCTCCACCACGAAGCCCAAAATCTCAGATGATTACATGTAAGTGTAAGAGTTCAAGGTGATGATTTGTGTATGAAAGCAGTGACTGCCTATTCATCTGTGGTAACAAGGCTTTTAGAAGCTTATCAAACAATCATTTTTTAAGTATATACAACAGTCCAATAACTGAGTGACACTCTGGGTTACAACAGTTACAACTTTTCCTGCTAAGACGTGAATCCATGTTGGTGTGGGTCGTTAGGCTACGTTGTCACTGATACTATACTTCCTTCTGGTTTCGGAAGGCTCCAGTGTTCCACGAAGATTGTGGCACTTTCCAGACTGACAGTGAATCACTGGAGCCTTGCATGATGGATCACCCCTCTGCTGCATCCAGAAAGAGCCATTCCTCATCTGACCTGGGAGTCAGGGGAAGTGCGAGAGATGGAAGTTGCTCAGGGATCATCATCACAATTTTTTGCTTCCTTTTGACATGACAGCCTCAAGTCCCCACGTTTCACTGCCTGGTGCTGAAACATGCTTATGAGAAACAGTGGACCAGTTATCAAAACAGAAGATGTGTTCCTTAGAAGAAATTGTTGTCTTTCATACATCCACCAACAGGGACAGCGCCACCAAGACGGATCAGCTTGCAAACACCCTCCACACACTCCTCTGAGGGACCTCTTAGACAATCACTTACAGTGTCTTTCCATAAAGGTTATTCTAGACTGAAAGTATTAGCTAGCATCCTGGCATGATTAATAGAAGGCAAAGGGGTCACTTTCATAGAGATAAAATACAACCAAGGTGTAAGTCAGCAGAATGGTCAAGTAAATCCTGATGCCTCTGCTTATTGTGTGTCTGTATTAAAAAGAAATTAACTCTAGAGGTCAAGATAATATTGGAGCATAGGGAGAGAATTACTGCTGTCTCCCTGAAGACTTTTCTCCCTGAGGCAAGACAGCATACACCTTAGATTAAACTTTTATCAGCAGATCTTGGAATTCCATCAATCTTTCATTACCGGCTGGCTCAGGGAACCCTCTGACTACTTGTCATTAGGAGGCTTTCCATCCTCCCTGTGAGGACCTGCCTCCCTCCATCACCCCTAGGAAAAGAAACAATGGCAAAGTGAAAATAGAGGTAACTTTCTGATTAGCTCAAAAACCAAGAGGCCTACTATTTCTAAACCCCTAAAAGAGAACTGCCCTTTATCACTGACAACTTCTACCAATTTAGAAAGGCTGTTTCCTTGGCACCCACAGTGTGCAAAGCTGGACAGAAAGAATAGCTGCACTCAATTTGGTCACCTGAAAGCCCTCTTCTTGGCAGACATGCCCTCCACACTGCCTCCTGCAGTAAGGGCTAATTCAATTTAAGGGTCAACACCAGAGAGAAGAGGCAGGAGACCGGAACCACAGCAGTTATTCAAACAGAGAGAGAAGATCATATAAAGAATGGTAACTACAAAACTGAAAAAGGAATAGGAAGAAGTTATCAGGAAGGCAGCAACTGCAAGAGGGGGCTATGACCTGGAGGGTGGAGAGAACAAAGGGCAGAGGTTGGAATTAGTAAAAGCCAGAAGTTTGGAGACGCCCCATGGAGCAAAACCTCTGACACTGAGCAGATGGTATGCTGGGCTGGTGTCTCTAGACTTGAAGTAGGGCCAGGGACCCGGACCTTTAAAGGGGGTGCCTGAGCCAATTGTGCTGGTGGCTCTGAAGACGGTGTGTATGCATTTCTGTATCAGGAAAACTGTGTCACAACTGATGCACTGAGATAAAAATCCTGTTCCAGAATGAAGCTCACAACACAGGAAGTAAGTCCCTCCCTTCCTCCAGCCTTGCAGTCCTGTCGAGTCAGAGGCTAACAGCAGCAAACCAGAGAAGCAGAAGTGTGGTCTGCAGACTCCCGGCTCCAGCCTCACAAAGCAAGCAGAGAATGGTGGGTTTGGAGCTCAGGGACTGCAGCCTAATAACTGGCACAGGAAGCAATAGGTCACAGGCTGGGAACACTGAGGTGATTCATTTCCAGACTGTCAGAAGCCCACTTGTTTCACCTCTTCTTTGGTGATAGTGGTATTGACTTGGCAACTGTTGACCCAGCTAGAGACTCCACTTCCCAGAATCCTTTACAGCGGCACGGGGCCAAAGGGATGTGACTAGAATGTGGGCATAACATGATGTGTGAAGGTTCCAGGTCACCGTCAACTTAGGGACGAGTCCCTTGCCCAGTCAGACTAGGAAGACACTGGATAGCAGAATAGGACTTGCTGTTTCCACAGACTTCCTTCAGAAGTCACAATGACTGACTGATTCAATAATAATGAATGCATGATTACTTTCAACACTCGTTCTATAAAGAACCAGGCCATACTGGGTCCACTGCATTTGAGTCGCATCTTGTTTTTTACCTTTCCTTTTTAAAATAATCCATTAAAGATGGATTTTAGCTCAGGGGCCTCTACTCTTAATTCACACCCCTGGTTTTATCTCATTAAGGAAAGGGACCAGGCCTAGAGTGTGGAGTTCTTAGTCTCCCTGCTGACACCAGGTTACTTTAGACCATCCATTACGTCATGTCAGGATTCAGAGGAGCTCCTGTTTGGACAGAGGACAATTCCAGGAGTCTGTCTTTGCCCAATTAGCTGGGCCACTTAAGGCAAATCACACTCTGACCTCAGTTAATCCCTAAAATAAAAGGGTTTAAAGACATTGGTTACTCAGCCATCTTTTACATTTAAAAGCCTGTAAGTTACAGTTTTACGCATTTTAACTAATTTACAGTCAGGATGCCCCATGCATCAGCCCCCACCTCCATCCCACCCCAAGTCCCGAAATTAAGTAGCATTTTCCAAAAGAATCAACACAAAAACAACACGGGCAGGAAAATAAAAGCATGAACTCTGTGTGGTGAAAGACTTCTAAAGCAACTTAAACCAGGAGCTTGGTGGATAAAACCAGTTGGGAATATCCCAAGAGAAGAGAAAATGAAAAAAAAAAACAAAAAAACCACTCGGTGCGCTTGAGACTTACTATGTTATTTAGATAAAAGTTCCCTGAGATCTTAACTAGATCAAACAGTTAAGCCAAAGACAAACATTTGAAAATTTATGAATAATCTATCACAAGGTAAAAATTGTTCATCAAAAAGAGAAGAAAAATGCATAAAACACATTCTCAGAAGAGACGCTCTGCTACACAAACTATAAGCACAAACAGTATCTCAGGGCCAACATTCAACCTGCAGAAGAAAGTGTTGTTTAAAAAGTGCTTGTGCACAATGGCTGTGAGGGCTGCTCTTAATTAGGAAGGAATTTTATTTCCTTAGAGCAGGCCCAGTGGGGGTCTCCACTTATAATGGTTATTTATTACAAGGAATTTCGATTTTTCCTAAAGACAAAAATAGCAACCTAGCGTTGCCACTAATTTAAATTAATAAGTTTATTGACCAGAGCAGTATTTCCTAAAGTGTTCCATGTGATCACATTTCCATGAAGAAGAGAGTTCTAGTCCACATCAGCACAGGAGAACCTGTGAGGGTCTGGAGCAAAGGGGCTTGTTACACTTGGTTTAACACACTCTTTCAACTGACCCTAGAGCCTTCCCCTCCCCACCCCCCCATTTCAAGGGAAGTCTATGAGCATCTGACCTGATTAGTGCTCCATGCTACACTGACCTGGAAAATCCCACTTATGGGGTCTGAAACCCTGCAACTATACCACTTTCCTTTCTCCTGGGAAACAAACGGGAATAGCAGACTATTGGCAACACACAGAGGATCTGTGCGCCCCTTCCCAGACCTGCCACAAGAGGCAAGGAGAATCCCTTTCTCAAGTCTCCTGTGTTCGGAAGTTGTGTATGCTTCCTACTGATACCTCCTTACAAGAATGGGGAGCGTGCTTTCTCCCAGGGTCCAGTGAGTAAACAGGAGAGCTGTGGCCAGGATTAGCAGAGCCCCTGAAATTGTTGTGAAGTCCCTCCCAACCCATCCTTGGAAAAGAAGCCTGTAGGTCCACAGAAACAAGATGGGAGGTGTCACTGGGGTCACCTGCTCCAGTCCCTGGAGGCAAAATGCCAGCTCAACAACTCAGTGCCACTGGCACACATGAGGACAGCCTCCCCACAGCAGCAGGTCAATCTGACTGCTCCCTGGGGCTGCAGTTCCAATTTTGATTGGAAATACAGGGCTCTTTATGAAACCCCTTTCACCAGTTGGTGCCTCTGGGAGCCTTAACATTTATTTCACTGTGATCAAAAAGAACTAAAGTACAGAACAGTCAAGAAAGAGGAGGGAGGCCTCCCTTTGCCTAGAAATCATGCTTCCCAGGTGATACTAGTGGCAAAGAATCTGCCTGCCAATGCAGGAGACACAAAGAGGTATGGGTTCAATCCCAGGTCAGGAAGATCCCCTGGAGAAGGAAATGGCAACCCACTCCAGTATTCTTGCCTGGGAAATCCCATGGACAAAGGAGTCTGGTGGGCTACATTCCATGGGGTCGCAAAGAGTTGGACATGACTGAGCGTCTGAGCATACGGCTGCATATTGCAAATGGACTCCAAGAAGCACCGTAATTAAGGCTGGCGTGAGTCTCAAGAACAAGACAAAAACATCAGTCCTGTCCAGCAACCACTGACACCCCACAGAGAACCAGCCTCTGGTGCCAAGGAGACTTCTTAGCTAATCATAATAAGAGGTTTCTCTGAATCAACCTGGGGGATCAGTAGAGAGGTATCACAGCTGGGTCACCTCCTTACCCAAAGTAAACTTGCTCCATAAGGAATTTCTGCAGAGCAAACCAAACCCACTTGAAAGCCTTAGGAAAATGCTAAACCCCAAATAACTTCATAAATTCTGAAATTACATGGCTCAGTGAAGCACTCAGAATTTCACGAGAAACTGCCCTTCATGCCTCTGGTATACATACTTTTCATATTCATTTTAACCACATCAAGAAATCCCCTAAGAGATTCCATTTTCTCATCAAGGGAAGTTACAAAAGAGAATTCGAAATGGACTTGTTTTTGCAAGCAAAATGAAACACTTTTATGTTTTATTCATGCAAAGTGTAAGTCCCTTCGCAGCATTACAAATTGAATTTGCTCTTGTAAATTGCTGTAAAGGAAAAAAAGAAAAAAGAAATCAAAAGCAAAACCAAGTCTCTTTTAAAAAAATAACAATCGGGAATACAAAGGTCCCTTCTTTCAGAGAATGAAAACTTCAATGGGGAGAAACTGAAACTTTCACAGACATATTTTTTATTTACTGCTTCCAAAAGCAGTCCAGCTCAAGGGCCCCCAACCAATGCAGGAGCTTCCTGAGGTCCCGAAAGCTAATGTGGAACCCTCAGTGTATTTCTAAATTACACTTACCTGCTAACATTGAGTAAGAACAAGAGTAACCCAGTGCACATTTCAGAAACATAACCAAGGCAAGGTAACCTAATTTATACTGATATCATTGGGTGCAGTAGGGGGGTCGGTAATTCTTTCTACTTTGTAGGACAACTGAACACAGCATCTGGAACAGCCTCTGGCCCTCTGTTATCAAATGATAGACTGTACTCAAAACCTCCCTGAGGTCTGATCCTCCCTCACCCTCTCTGTCTTTGAAAGGAAACCATGTAATTAGCTGTCTCTTCAAGTGGATGTTGCTTTAACAAATCAAAGCTAACATGCATTAAGCATTTTCTATATCCCCATCACCATGCCAATTACTATACATACACACAGGCATAAACATACACATGCTTTGTGGTCCTTATTATCATCCCCATTTCACACATGAGAGAAACTGAGCTCAGGGCTTGAATAATTTTGTCCACTGGAATTTGAATCATATTTTTCACCCTGAACAGAGAGCATTTGGCCTTACTTTAAAGAGTTGGGGTGACCTGAAAACCTCATTGATGAAATCCACTCACAAGCTAACCTTAAGAAAACACAACCCCATCCAGTTGGACATGCATATAATGATCTTCACCACGGCTCCTGTCTTAAAAACAAACATGGAGGATAGGAAGCAGGGAAGGATCAAGCATCTTACACTCTTCCATCAAGGCTAAACGTTTTTAAATATGTACAAACATCATCATGTATTTTCCTTTAATTTCAGTGCTCTAGCTCTGCCAAGCAAGGGAATGACAGGTGTGGATGCATAATCTAGCTACTTACTCCCTTCAAAGCACCTGGTACAGCTGTCACTGTTTATCACTGTTACAAAAGCTCAAAGATACAGCTGTGCTCCCAGGAAGGTTTATCCAATCAGCCATCAAAGGACACTCCACCTCTCTCTTTTGCGACCATTTCTATGTCTGGTTTCAGCAAAAATGCTTGTTCTTTGATGAATGCTTATCCATTTTCCTTTTAGGCTTAGCATTTGGAACTGAAGCAAAACACTATTGAATTTGCTACTGCTCGAGGTTGGGTGAAGCCAAGGCTGAACCCCCTAGAGGACGACACAACCCAATAAACCAGAAAACCCAGGAATGGAGTCACAGGCTCCAGAGAGCCATCTCTCTGTTGTCTGGGATTTCACCAGCTTCCGCAATGCTCTTGCTCATTTTCAACAAAGTAATAAATCATCCTACAGCTCGTCCCTAAATGCTAGGAGATCTTCGGGCACCTTGAGCGTTGCCAAAGATTAATTATAATTCAAGAGTTAGATGCATTTCATGCAACCCAATTACTTAATAAAGTATCAAAGTCTGATGTCTGTGATACCTGCCACTGTATTACTTTATTACTTAGAACATGTACTTGAAAACCAGAACTTCCTGTTTCCAGTCACTCTGGAGAACAAAAAGATTCACAACACATCTAAATAAGAAGTACTTGCTGGAAATGACAAACATTCAGTAGAATTTCAGAAAAATACACATCGAATGGAATGTTCGTATGACCAGACATTTCAAACGTTAAAAATGTTCAGCCAATTTCAAACTCCAGAAGTTCCTGATAAGCATGAGTTAATGACCTAAAGCTTGTGATTTGGATAAACAACAAGGTTCTACTGTATAGCACAGGGAACTATATTCGATTTCCTGTGATAAATCATAGTGGAAAAGAATATGAAAAAGAATACATATATATATATATATACACACGTATAACTGAATCACTCTGCTGTATAGCAGAAATTAACACAATCATTACAAATCAACTATACTTCAATAAAATAATTTAAAAAAATAAAGCTTGTGATTAGAGGCTGTTCAACCTCTCCCTTCCAACAAGCCCTCTACGAAGAAAATACCAATAGCAGAGCATCTGAAATAGTTGAGACTCTACTTTAAAAAAGACTGCAGAGAAGAGGAAAAAAACAAGGTGAGAGTTCAGAGAGTCTGGATGAGCTGGGAACTTAGATGGGATGCGTAGGTGGAGAAACATGCAGAACCAGAGGCAGGATCCAGAGCTGAAAAGGGTCTGAGGGACAGAAACCAGCTTGGTTTATGAGGCTGGGATAGAGATGCGCTTTCATTTTTCACATTTCTGCAGAGAGTTCACTGTCAAGTTTCACAGTCAGGGACATGCAGTAACAGCAAGGCTCCACTTTGGCGCTAAGCTAAAACTGGGCCACCTGGTGAGGTGACAAAGGACACGTCGGGCACTCACCGGCCGTTGTCGCGGCCCACGCCCCACACACGGATGCTGACGATGGGCTGAGCGTGGAGCACGCTGCGGTCCATGGGGTCCACCAGGCTCAGCGTGTCGTTCTCCAGGACCAGGTACATGTCCTTCCCCTGGGATTCAATGAGAAGACTGCTTACCTTCTGCACAAAACTATGCATCCTCAGGACGTTTGTGGCTAGCAAGGGATGTCAGTTCAATGATCAAAATATTGCCCCTGGGTCTGAAATTTTTTAAGGGAGAAACATCCTCTCCTGATTAAAATATTTATTAATCCTTCAACTTCCCCTCACATGCCCAATTTCTCTCTCCTTCTCCAAATCCTCTGAAATGTGTCCCTAGACTGCTTTCGAGCTGGCTCTTATTTTTAATTACTTACTCTTTGAATCTTTAAGAAAAATGGCTAATGGCAGGTTCCCTGGAGAATTTCGTCTCTTCCTAACTCCAGGTTGGCCAGCCTCTCGTAACCCCTCTGTCCTCATTCCTTCCTCTCTGCTCAGACCCTACCAGCTGTCCCCGTGATGGCCTTCCTGGACCCACGACAAGGGCTGTCTCTTCTTGGTTTTAACACCACCTCTGATCTGTGTGATATGCTCGGTAAATAGCAGGCACAGCTTTGTGACACTTCTCGGTGCTTCAGTAGCTAATGCTGATGTGCCTCTATGACATCTCAGATATTACAGCACACGCTTCAGGCTCTTTGGCTCGTGAACACTCTCACTTGCCTCAGAGCTTGGTTTGCTATTATCTCCAATTAGCAGATGGGGAAACTGAGGCTTATAGGTTGTGACTTGCTCATGATCCGACATGGAGGCTGCGATGCCTTTAGCCGCGGTGGGTGCTGCAGTGATACCAACACTGGGGAGGAGGAGGTTTCCAGCATCACTGTTCAGGTTCTGGTCTCCTGTCTCCCCACATATTAATGGCTCTTTGAGGGCAGGAATGTTAGCCTATCCAACTTCATTCCCCTTGCCAACTCTCAGGCATTTTAAGAAATTATTAAATGTTTGCTGTCTGACAGAAAGGCTGTGTCCACTGAAGGTCACGGTCAACCCAGATGCTGTGGCGTGGATGCCAGGGCTTCAGTCATGTCCAACTCTTTGTGACCCCCTGGACTTTAGCCTGACAGGCTCCTCTGTCCACAGGGATTCTCCAGGCAGGAATCCTGGAGTGGGTTACCATTTTCTTCTCCACCAGGAAGGTCTAGAGGGGAAGAATGGTGAGTCTTCTTGGCCGATCTTTAAATTCCAAAGTGGGACAGATAAACTGCTCCTTGGTCTGGGTTTTAAGAATAATGTCCCATCACAAGTTCTCAGAGTGAACATAAGCTCTGCTGCTGAGGTGGCAGACATGGGTGTTGCAATGCCTCCACTTGTCAGTGTTTATTTAAGCCAAGCATCTACAACTGAGATCCAGGATGATTCGAAATCTTCCGAAAGGGGAAGAGAGCCACTTCCAGGCGAGAGCACTGGCAGGAAACAAAACTTGTGCAGGCTGTTGTAATTGCACAGACCCTGCTAGTAAAGTAATGTTTAAAATTCTCCAAGCCAGGCTTCAGCAAGATGTGAACCTTGAACTTCCAGATGTTCAAGCTGGTTTTAGAAAAGGCAGAGGAACCAGAGACCAAATTGCCAACATCCAATGGATCATCGAAAAAGCAAGAGAGTACCAGAAAAACACCTATGTCTGCTTAATTGACTATGCCAAAGCCTTTGACTGTGTGGATCACAATAAACTGTGGACAATCCTAAAAGAGATGGGAATACCAGACCACATGACCTGCCTCTTGAGAAACCTGTATGCAGGTCAGGAAGCCACAGTTAGAACTAGACACGGAAAAACAGACTGGTTCCAAATAGCAAAAGGAGTACGTCAAGGCTGTATATTGTCACTCTGCTTATTTAACTTATATGCAGAGTACATCATGAGAAATGCTGGGCTGGATGAAGCACAAGCTGGAATCAAGATTGCCAGAAGAAATATTAATAACCTCAGATATGCAGATGACACCACCCTTATGGCAGAAAGTGAAGAAGAACTAAAGAGCCTCTTGATGAAAGTGAAAGTGGAGAGTGAAAAAGTTGGCTTAAAGCTCAACATTCAAAAAACTAAGATCATGGCATCCAGTCCCATCACTTCATGGCAGATAGATGGGGAAACAGTGGAAACAGTGGCTGACTTTATTTTTCTGGGCTCCAAAAGCACTGCTGATGGTGATTGCAGCCATGAAATTAAAAGATGCTTACTCCTTGGAAGGAAAGTTATGACCAACCTAGACAGCATATTTAAAAGCAGAGACATTACTTTGCCAACAAAGGTCCGTCTAGTCAAGGCTATGGTTTTTCCTGTGGTCATGTATGGATGTGAGAGTAGGACTATAAAGAAAGCTGAGTGCCGAAGAATTGATGCTTTTGAACTGTGGTGTTGGAGAAGACTCTTGAGAGTCCCTTGGACTGCAAGGAGATCCAACCAGTCCATCCTAAAGGAGATCAGTCCTGAATGTTCATTGGAAGGACTGATGTTGAAGCTGAAACTCCAATACTTTGGCCACCTCATGCGAAGAGCTGATTCATCTGAAAAGACCCTGATGCTGGGAAAGATTTAGAGCAGGAGGAGAAGGGAATGACAGAGGATGAGATGGTTGGATGGCATCATTGACTCAATGGACATGGGTTTGGGTGGACTCAGGGAGTTGGTGATGGACAGGTAGGCCTGGCATGCTGCGGTTCATGGGGTTGCAGAGTCAGCCACGACTGAGCGACTGAACTCAACTGAACTGAACTACAGAGCCTGGAGCAACAAACAGCAGGCCGTCTCGGACCTGAAGTGCCCCCCAGTGTCTCTTTTGGGGAACTGCAGCTCACATGGCTTGCTGTGGGCAGGGTTTCTTTCTATGGACACATTAAGGTCAGTTGTGTCCAGACCCTGGGCAAAGAGCCAGCTGCTAATTAACCAGTCTGCAGATTAATCATGATTGAGGTGCAGGTCCTGGAGAGATTCTGTGTCCCAGCACCTCACGGAGGCTGGGTAGCTGATGAGCAGCTAAGCAATGGTTGGCAGAGCCAAGAGGACAAGCCAAGCTAGACGGGAGGGTTGCAGTCCACCAGCTTGTCCCCCTAGTGAAGGCCAGGCTCCCTTCTTCCCGCCTTCAGCTGAGGGCTGCCACATGCTCAGGAGCTGTGTCATCACAGAATCCTGAGGAGCTGGGCACCCGTGAGCAGGGCAGGTCCTAGGGCCCCTGGGGGCCAACAAGGTGACGTGCTTTCAGATAACTGAGAGCTGACTGGGAATTTTTGGTGCCTTTTCCCTCTCTCTCTTTGTCCTTTCCCACCAGGAACTGGGTCATTGGCTGCAGTCTAAGAGAAATCTGCAGCCAGACCCAGTGGTGAGTGGCCCCCAGCATAAATCCCACCTGGTAACTACTCCTCCGTGCAGCTGCTTCCTGGAAAATACCTCAACGGTGCTAAGAGACTATAAAAGGGTTCGGGCTGACATTGTCACCTATGTTAAATATATTTTGTAGGACATGACCCACAGGGAGATCAAATCCACCCCACCTCTCCCTGCTACACACACATACACACACAGTGCATTTCCTTGGGTCCTCACAAAGGTCCTCACAAAGGCAACAGAGGCTGTCTTCATCAGTCAACTCTACCAACAATCTCTGTATTACAGGACAGAACCAGGGACCACTGCTGGCTGATCACCTAAAGTGAGAATGGTTGGCTGAGTGTGGAATATCCCCGGTATACAATAAAAACCTTCAGCGCTCCTCAGAACTGTGTCTCTCGGCTCTTGGGGCTCTGGGGTTTCATGAGGCACAGCAGGAATGCAAGCAAGTCTGACATAAATTATTTTCATCTGTAACTTACCTCTCCCCAAATGCCAACTGTATCTCGGATGTCATTTTTGCAGTAGGAAAGCTGCCTGATGCAGTTGTTGACGGCAACACTACTCTTGCCGGGAGCGAGGTCCTCCTCTGCCATTTCCACCCACCCCAGAGAGCGCACAGCGAAACACTAGGAGAAAATCAGAGAACCAGAGATTACTTACTGGCCACAGGTAGCCTAAGATCCTCTACAAAATATGCATAATGTGTCTTCAATGACTATAAAATGTTCAATCATCTAATTTAATAACTAATTCTCGATTGTTGAAAAATTTAATTGTGGCTATTTTTTACTACTAAAAAATACAGTAATAACTATATGCTTGCCTACCTTTCTGTGTGTTCAGTTTTTTTCTTAGAACCAATTATTAGAAGTAGAATGATAGGGCTAATGGGTTTAAACATTTGTAAGCTCTTTTTTTCTAGTATCTGGCAGTATCAGTATCTTTTACCTAGTATCAGCCAGGATTTTTCAATAGTAAGAACCTCAGAGGGTTCTCACAAGGAGAAACCTCTGTGAGATTTGTTACTTGTTAAGTACCTAGGAAAAGACAATAGAAGGGAGAAAGAATTAAATACATGTTTGGCACTTGTTTCTAATAACAATGGGGCAAAATGTATTCTCTAATATCCAGAAATTAAGGAAAACAGAGGGTGGGGGTGTGCGTTCATCATTAACAAATCTCAGTGTTTGTTATTAGCACCAAATCCTTAAAAGTCTACAGAATAATTAACCTGTAAGAAAACAGAGCACAAATTCATATGCATGTTGCAACAAATAAAAAAATCCAAAAATTTATAAAGAAGTTCATGGGACATATGAGGGCAATTTGGATACAGCATCTACCTAGTGGTTAATTGCTAGGGTTACCAGGTGGCTGGAATTGCAGTCTCCCATGGCAACCTGTGACTCAGGTCCCCTCCTGAGCTGCACGTCAATTGAAGAGACCACGTTCCCAGGACAGGAGGGGCAAACAAGGTGCCACACTTCTGTGGAGCCAACAGGCTGACTCTCAGACAGCATCTCCTAAAGTTTCCAAAATTGCACTTCATAACAAAATGAAGAAATGCAGCGAAGTGTCCCAAAGTGACCACATTCAGTCTAGTTTAATGTTCTCTGTGTCTCAGCCCCTATACCCAGATGGGGTGCCTCCTTCCTGAATTGTTAATCACTTTCTCAAAAAAATATCCCACCAGAATACTGAAAACGTTAACAGAATGTGGACCTCAGGTCCCAGAGGGGAAGGACTGAGGTACCTGGGTCCCGGTGCGGACCCCATGTGGAATGGAACAGCTCTTGCACGCTGATGGTGCCCATTAGGCCTCTTACGAAACACCCAAAAGAGAAGGTCATTGCTACAACTGCAAAAGCTACTCAGGACCCCGGGTCCCAGGAAAGGTTCTGGGAAATGCCCTCACAGCTCATGTGCACATGTGCATCTATCTGCTGGAGAGACACTGCCCAAGAGGAAGGTGCCACAGGAGACAGGGCTGCTCCTTCTGAGGCTCTGCTCCCTTTACCCTGAGACCAAACTGCTCCTGCAAGTGGGCATGTCAGAAATGCCACAGGAGGACACCATAGTGCATCTCCCGACCTTTTATTAGGACCCACAACTTCAAGGGCCATGCCTATAAGTGCTCATTTTCTGCTTCCTGCAGGGGGTGCTGTGCAGCTCAGTAACTTCTTTATTGGTTCCCAAAGTAGTCCCTGGTGAGTAAAATCACAACGCCACAATCTCCCTGCTTCCATCTGCCATTTTGATCTTGTTACCCACCACCTTATAATGGAAAATCTCATCTTTTCCACCTTCACCAAATGTGTGGAGGTCTTCCTCTACACCAAAGAGCAATTCTCAGACGTCAGCAGGGTGTCTGAAAGTTCAGCTCAATTCTGACACTATCTACCTGGAGAGAGCATCAGATCCCACAGGTTCAGGGCTCAGCCCTACAAGCCCCCCTCCCCTCGACCCCTGCCAACTTCAGTTGCCAACTGCAAGCCTGTTATCACCTGAGCTTCTAGCCAACCAGCTACAGATTGAATGTTCTGATGGACCGTCCTCATTGGGTTCGCTTTATTCGCTAGAGTGGCCGGCAGAACTCAGAGAAACATTTTACGTACTAGATCACTGATGCAATTGTTTGGTCACTAGCTCATGTCTTTGTGACCCCATGGACTGTAGCACACCAGGCTCCTCTGTCCTCCACTATCTCCCGGAGGTTTATTATAAAAGGATACAACTCAGGAATAGCCAGAGGGAAGAGATGCACAAGACAAGGTACAGAGAAAGCGTGCAGAGCTCCCATGTGCTTCCTAGGTGCCACTCTCTCCAACCTCCACGTGCGTACCAGCCTGGAAACTCTCTGAATCCTGTCCTCTGGGTTTTATGGAGGCTTCATTACATGGGCTGCTGCTGCTGCTGCTAAGTCGCTTCAGTCATGTCCGACTCTGTGCGACCCCATAGATAGCAGCCCACCAGGATCCTCTGTCCCTGGGATTTTCCAGGCAAGAACACTGGAGTGGGTTGCCATGTCCTTCTCCAATGCATGCATGCAAAGTTGCTTCAGTCGTGTCTGACTTTGTGCGACCCCAGGGACAGCAGCCCACCAGGCTCCTCTGTCCACAGGATTCCCCAGGCAAGAATACTGGAGTGGGTTGCCATTTCCTTCTCCACATTACACAGGCATGATTGGTTTAATCATGGGCCACTGGTGACTGAACTCAAACTCCAGCTACTCTCCCTTCCTTGGGGATGGGCATGGGACTGAAAGTTTCCACCCCCTAAACACATGGTGGGCTCTACTGGCAACCAGACCCACCCTTAGGTGAGTTCTAGAAGTCATCTTGTAGGTATTTACTCTTTTAATCCTCACCTCAACCCTACCAGGTTGATACTAAGTTACTGTATCCATTTTATAGATGACGAAGGAGAGTGAAGCACAAGGCTGATAAATGGTGGACCTAGGTTTCCAGCCTAGGCAGTTTGACCTCTGGGCCTTCACTCTTCCTGCTCTGCCCTATGCCTGAGATGTTGCTGGAGGAGCAGAGTCCAACTGGGCTGGGCCCACAAGAGGCACAGGAACACAGTCAGCAAGGTCAATACAGTTGAGTGTGTCTGGCCCAAGACTCCGTCATGTCCGATTCTTTGCAACCCTATGGACCGTAGCCCGCCAGGCTCCTCTATCCATGGAATTTTCTGGGCAAGAATACTGGAGTGGGTAGCGATTTCCTCCTCCAGGGGATCTTCCTGACTGAGATGGAACTGCATCTCCTGCATTGGCAGGCAGATTCTTTTACCATCTGAGTCACCAAGGAAGCCCAGCCCAAGAGCAGGGATAGCCTAAATAAAATTTTAGCTCTGACTTAAAGGTACTGTGATCTTGGCTGTGTAACTTACAAAGTCTCATTTTTTTTATTTGCAAAAATGGGAATAACAGTAATACCTCAGAGGGTTCTCACGAGGAGAAAACAACATAATACAGGTAGAAAACACACCACTGACCACTGCTGAGTGAAACAGCAAAGAATACAGGGCCACATACACCTTAAAGGGAGCCATCCAAGGAGGAAAATGAAAGGAGATTCGGAGATTTGTAATTAGCGTGATCCCCATGTTCCAATTACCCCTAGGATGGTTTTGGTTTATGACTGTTTTCTAGCAAAATCATTAAGAGCAGCTCCTTTTATTCTCAAAAGTGTCCTAGTTTGCATAATAAATTATAGTCACTCTAGTCAAAATTCCAGTGAATTCACCCTCTGGCACAGAGACTGAGGTTTGAATGTATCATATGCATGAAATATGCCCAGGTGGAAATTGGTTCAACTTGGCAGGGTGTGTGTGTGTGTCGGGGGTGGGGGGACAGGGAATAATACCCTAATGTACCAGCATTACTGTGGGATGGTGCTATGCTCTAAAACTAGAAGCCAGGAACACATTTCCCCACTTTTTATACAGCCTATTACAGAATCCTACAGTCTGTGAATACTCAAAGAATTTACTAACATTAAGGAAGGTGAAAAAGAATACTGGCTGTTCTTTGTCTTTGAGTCCAAGAATGCATAGCTTTCAAAAAACAAGAGTCCTCACAACACAATTAATTTTCTGTATGTATTCAATAATTCTGCTGTTGTTATTTAGTTTCTGATCTGAAAAACTTCACCACTGGTCCCTATAGCCACAGTAAGAGGAAATGGATGTGTGTGGGAGAAGCCCCACTAAGAAGCCAGCTCGATTTCCTCCCAAAGAACCAAGCAGCAAAGAGCAACCTAAGCTACTTGGTGCTGCCCCCGTGTGGCCACGAAGGTTTCTAACCACCACTTTTCCTTCAAGGCAGGAAATTATTAATATATAATCAACTCTCCGAATAAACACTCATAGATTAGGAGGAGCTCAAAATATTCAGTCCAAATACGTAATCAAATATCTAATCAATCTGACTATTTAAACACTTTTTTCCAATTTTGAATAAAAAAAAAAAATCAACATTTGTACTCTGATGCTCATTCTTCAATAGCTCTTTACCAAAAGGGTAAAAATGAGTAATGAATGGTTCAGGGTACAGACTGTGTCATCAGGTGGATCTAGATTTAAGTCACGACTTTGTACCTACCAGCTAGTGACTTTGGGGAAATCACTGCAGGTCTCTAAGGCTTAGTTTTTTTTTATCTGTAAAATGGGGATAATAATAGTACCTATACTTTATAGTACTGTTGTTGGACTGAGATAATATAGGTAAAATCTTTAGCATATCTGGGATATAATAACTCAATAAACATCATGTTATCGATAAATTTTAACTTTTATGTGCGGATTTTAAAGATTTCTCTAGTTTAACTGATATCAGCCACAGCTAAAACACTCAGAAGGCTCTATTAAAACACAGAAAACTGGACACCGTCCCCACAGTTTCTGATTCCGTGGGCCAGGGTAGGGCCCTTAAACCTGAATTTGTAATAGTCTCCCAGGTGATGCTGAAGTTGCAGGTCTGGGAACCACAATTGGAGAATTTCCTTACTCGGTGTCATGCTGTTCCCACGACCGATCCTAAAAGGCAGGTCTAGGTTCAAACCTCAGGATTGCCACTTACTATATGTATGCTCATTAACTGCTCTATGCCTCAGTTTCCTCACCTGTAAAACAAGGACACTGAAGTCCCTGTCTCACAATAACCTGTGCATATTGTGAGGATGAACTGGGCAGAGTTTGCTGCTGTGTCTGTTGCTGCCATCAGTTATTATGGGCATTTAGGGAACCAAGGTCATGGCTGAACCGGGAGGGATGCGGCTCTTGGTTGGGGCTTCTTTCTCTTCCACCTGTTCTCTCTCCCCTGCGCTGGAACCAGCGGTCGTATCTTGATTGGAAACACACATCCCGTTTCAACTTCTGTTTGAGTCCTCTATAATAGAGACGGATGCCTGCGGAGAACCTCTTCCTGAGACACACGTCGAGGGGTAGAACACAGCGCCAAGCCTTGGTTTCTAGGGCCCGTCAGTCATGTGTCTGCATTCCTCTAGTCCCATCAGTGTGGCTCAGCCACCAGGAACCTAAGCTTACTCAGTTGCAAAATGACAGTAACACTTGGCTCAGAGACCAAGTCCCACCAGGAGACCCAAAGTGAACAAGGAAGCTCAGGGAAGGGGCACTGCAGGCTCTCAGCAAATGTTCCCTCTCTTCTCTCTCTGGCTCCAAGAGACCCTCTCATGTCCTTCTTCGTTCTCCCACAGGCTTTCTTCTCATCCTTCTCCTGAGTTTTAACAAGGACGAGCAAGATGTGAGCCTACTGGCTGAAAACTGGGGGAGGGGAGAGACAAGGGAGTTGGAGCCGATGGAGTTATAGTCAGACACGAGCCTTGCCTCCAGCCAGGTGAGCCAGCTCTGTGCATGGCATCAAAGATGCTGCTGCTCAGACCAGCGTAATCCACCAAGCAGCACCTTCGATGCCCAGGACACAGTTAATGCTATACGTGAGTACTGAAGGACGATGACAAAAAAGTAAATGATACCAGAATTGATAGCAACACTAAATTATAGATATTAAAAAAACTAAGAACATCCAAGAGAAGAGCTACAATTTAGTTTACACTGCAAGTGTAATCCTAATCCATACTCATTTATTGGAATTGCTTACCACTAAGCTAGATTACTCTGCAGCACAATAACAACCGTGTATTCAAGTCAGTAAACATTTATTGAGTGCCTATTGGTTCCTGGAGACATAGGGAAATGAGCAGGATGTAGAGTAGACATAAGGCAGGAATCTACTGCATGGCAATGAGAAATACGTGGACAGAGAGGCACATGTATGTGTTGGGAGTCTTTTAACTCAGAGAGAGGGAATCATGGACAGCTTACTGAAGGATATGGTATTGAGCTGAGCCTTGTAGGATGGATGGGTTTACTCATTCAACAGATTTACTGATGACTGTGATATGCCAAGTACTGGAGGCACATCAATGAACCTGAGAGGCCAAACGCTCTGCTCTGAATAGTATTTCAAAAAACTGGAAGGGCGTATTCATTTGGCTGTGACACCAGAGGTCGCATAGCTCTGTTGACATAAACCATGATGAGTAAGGTACAATGGTACGTGGGGGAGGGGATGTGAGACAGTGGTTTAGGGCCTAGGTTTTCAAGTCACTGACATGGGATCAAACCCCACGTTGGCTACTATAAGCAGTGTGATTGGAGCCAAGTTACTAAACCTTGGTACACTTCAGTCTCTTCACCTGTTGCAGTGAGGATGGTGGTATGGACACCTGGGGGTATTGGCATGATTAATGGGAAGCCTTAGGCTAGGAACAGGACCTTGCCCAAAGCGGATGCTCAAGAAAAGGTGGCTGATGTTTTCACAAGGTCTCTGGCTCAGGGGGTAAAGAATCCACTTGCAACGCAGGAGACACAGAAGATGCAGGTTCAATCCCTGGGTTGGGAACATTCCCCTGGAGGAAATGGCAACCCCCTCCAGTCTTCTTACCTGAAAAATCCCATGGGTAGAGGAGCCTGGTGGGCTAGAATCCAAAGGGTCACAGAGCCGGACACGACAGAGCCACTGAACAGGCAGGCACACTGATCCTGTTCAAAAGTGTCATGCATGCGTGCACAGTTGCTCAGGCATGTCTGAGAGACCCCATGGACTGTAGCTCTCCAGACTCCTCTGCCCATAGGATTTTTCAGGTAAGAAGACTGCAGTGGGTTGCCATTTCCTCCTCCAGGGGATCTTCCTGACCCAGAGATCGAACCCATGCCTCCTTCAGCTTCTGCAATGGCAAGTGGATTCTTGACCCCTGATCCACCTGGGAAGCCCAGTCAAAAGCATCAGGACTGGTGAATTCCATCAACAGTCAGTCAGTCAATTCTGTTTCATTTTTCCAACTTATGATCAAACATCACTAGGGCTATACCTTGGGTGGCTGGGGATGGGGAGAGGCCCGAGGCCTGGGGAGAAGGAGTGGAAGAAAGCCCCCAGGCTCCATCATCTCATGGGCCCACCTAAGAGTCCACGGACCCCGGAGATCCACTGATGGGCTTCAAGAAGTTCTAAATCTCCTACAAATATATCCAAAATTATGTGTGTTTGCATGTAATGGAAAGAGGATCCAAAGCTGTCCAAAGGTTCTGGGAATATAAAACACTTTAAAAGAATCCCAAGGAGTTTGGAAATCCGAGTACTCAACTTATCAAGACATCAATTAAGGTAACATGTGTTCAGGGTAGATAAAGCTGAGTAGCTGGCATCTGAGTTCTTTTTTGAGAAGTGGATGAGGAAAATGGTTAGATGGCTCTACGTAATCAAGGATCAGGAGTTTAGGGGAGAAAGGGAAATGGGGGAGGGGCAGTGAGAAACAGCTGCAGAGCCTCTGGGGAAGTTCTGAAATGGCAGGCAGTGCTTGAATGACTTATAAAGGTGAAGGAAGTCCAACATCCAGTTTTGAAAACCAGTGACTAACTTCTGATGCAATGTAAGCCCCCTCTATATTACCCCTGATGCTCCAGCAAAAGCCTGATAGAGAGATGGCTGACATTGTCAGGAATGAAGAGAAGGGTGAACTCCTGCCCTGGGTAAATGCTTGGCAGAGGAGAGCAGTGGCAAAGGCCTCAGAGTGGAGCACTGGGAGTCAATACAAGAGAAATATAAGCCCAGGTAACGGGCAGAACTGGCAGGGGTGCCGGGGGTGGTGGTGGTGGACCCATGAACTTTGCAGGATGTGAGACAGGGACTCAAGCCTGTCTTGCCTGCATCCTAAGAACATAGAGATCCCGGTGCTGCCTGAGCTACGCAGAGCTGCTCTGCGGAGGCTGTTTATATCTGTGTTCTTGGGGTCAGGTGGGAAAAAATATATGTATTCTTGTTGTACATGACTATGCGGAAGGACCTTTTGAATAATCATACAGCCTGCAGAGAAACTGAGAGAGAATCCTTTTTTACTTCATACTGGTGGCTGCCATAAGGTAACCATCTAGGATACAGTCATCACGTGTGACAGCCTACATCCTGGGATGTCTCCCTAAGAAGCTGGAACTGTCCTCTGCCCTTTCGCTCCCCAGTTACTGCATCAGAGACAGCGCGGACCTGATTTTTGCCTACAGAACTGTCCAGATTTTGCTGAGAAATAAGGCAGCCAGTAATAAACAAAGGGCTGTGACCTCAAATGACTTTCAGAGCGTTGTCTAAAAATGCACAGGCTTTTCAGGGTTCCAAATATCTTCCTTAGATTGTGGTTTCCATAACACACAGGGAAGTCTTCAGCAAATCAGAGCTTGTGGTCACGATATATAGGAACGTAGATCACGGTCATTACGGACACAGTCTGAAACAAAATTAGGCTTCACCTGCCACTGGTTTTCCTGGAAACACTGAAATGCTTTCTAAATCCAGCATCTCGGTGGGCTCCACCAGAGAGGTGCCTGGGGACTCTGGAGTGGAGCCTGACCTAGTTCTCCATCCGGCTGAAGCAAGGAATCAGCCTGATTAATTATTCAGCCTGGCAACAACCTGGGCAGCCAGGGAGGACCCAAAGAGCATTTCTACACTGACCCCAATGAGCACGTCAGCTGTTCCTGCTGTTTCTCCCCAGACTGTCTGCAACGTGGTGAGCAGCCGAGCAGAAAACAAGACACCCGCCCTCTGGGGCCGTGGGCCCGCTAGTACCGCTTACTTAACTCTCTCTCTCCTCTTTCCTACTTTTCAGAGCAAGATCACTCCACTGGAAAAATTCATCCTATGCTAACATCCTATGCTGACAGCTTCTGCTGTCAAAGTGGACACTCATCATAATGAGTAACAAGCATCTGGTGCTGACAGTGTGCCAGGCACCAACAACTGACCTGTAGTTGAAATACTGTCTACAATGTCCACCTCTCTGCCTGCCTGCCTGCTCACCACCCCTTACCGGTGGTCAGTTCATGGAGGGGGGTACCCAGCCCAGGTCATCTCTGTCTCTAGTAAGTAACAGGCTCTGTCCCTAGTAAACACTTTAGAGACCTGCAAGGTCAGTGGCAGGAATATCAACCACATTCCCTATAGCCGGGAAATGCTCAGAGCATGTACAGTGATGGAATCAGAGCTAAGTTATCTAACAGAAGAGGGGAAAGATGTGCCACAGTTTAGAGGCGGTGCCTTTAGCCATCTCTCATGTACAGCGTGGGGTTATGCAGGTTTCTGAGATTTAAGACTTGGGTGACTTTAAATCCTTAATGAAAACGTAAGGGTTCTTTCAAAGCCCCGAGCTTTGATTTCGCCCCCTCTCTGTGTCATTCCAGCAGGCGATGACTCTTCTGCAACTGCTCCCTCGGCTTCATAAAAAGTGCTTGCTGACTCACCGCTCTACCACACAGAGAGAGCCATCGGTCTGAGATTTAAGGGAACCCAGGTTTGAACCACTGATGTGCTGAAGAGCAGGCTCAAGGGGAGGTCACAGTTGGGGAGTGGGTAGGGCTGAGATCTGGCTCTGCACTTAACACTTTAAATATTCAGCCATCACTGGGGTGTCTTTGCTTCCTCACTCTTACTCAGGGGAAGCAAAATCTCCCCATTTTTCCTTACCGAGTGGTCTCTTTGGCAGATGAGCCAGTTCAGATGGGCAGAGCTGTAGCCTGGCTTCCTCCTGTCCCCTCAAGTGGGGGTGGGGAGGATTCATGCTGGAGGATGGGACAGTGCTATTGTGCTGGATTCTGACTTTTAACTTAAAACACATGTGAGCAGCACTGAAATCATGAAACCAACGTGTCTTGCTTTTAACTTAACACATAAGATGTGCACTTTTACACAGCAATGAAATCATGACATCCATATGCTTTTAACAAATTTCTAAGTATGATTATCTTGAAGAGCAATATTCTCACTAGCGCTTAAATGGGATTTCAGAGTGAGGGAGGGAATTTCCATTTATTGCACTCCTATGTTAGAGACTTTTTATTAGTTACCTAATTGAATTTAGTTTAATTCTCACAACCAAGTAAATGAGTTATTCCACCCGTTTTTGACAGGAAATAAACTCCCAAAGGAACCCTGGCAAGTCTAAGGTTACATAAAACGTTTTGCAAAGTCTGACTCTGGTCATCACACATAATGCTAACACTGTGAAGTGGTGGTGAGGAGGGGGCTGGGGTGGGGGGGACTGAGGTGGAGGACAAGAGTGTCACACGCAGCATTTATTGCGAGTGTCTGTGTGTACATATCGAGCGGGAAAAATCCACTTCTCTTTTACTACTCACACAGAACACGTCACTTCTGACCCATCTAGTCATCAGATGTGCAGCAGCTCTTCCGCACACGTCTCTGCAACACCAGAGGGGTGTGCTACGAGTTAACTCAAGCCTGACACCCTCTACTTAGACAGACAGTCAGATCCCACAGGTTAAGGTCTCAGACCCACAAGGCTGCTTGCCCCAACCCCCGCCCCTCAGACACCAATCACTAAGTCCAGGTTGTCACCCGTGCTTCTGACCAAGCAGTTATAAACTGGAGACTCCCCTGACCCCTCATCAGGTTTAACTTGCTGGAGAGGTTCACAGAACTTGGGGGAAGTTTACTTACTAGATTACCTGTTTATTATAAAAGAATATAACTCAGGAGCATGCAGAGAGTCGAGGACAAGGTATGTGAGAGGGCGTGGAGTTCCCAGGCTCTCTCTGGGTCAGGCCACTCTGCCAGTGCCTCCACATGTTGACCAGCTCAGAAGCTCTCTGAGCCTTGCACTTTAGGGGTTTTTATAGCAACGTCATCCAATAGGCATGACTGTTCATTAACTTCCTTTCTATCTCCTCTTCTAAGCTTCTAATCATGGCTGGTCTTTCTGGTGACCAGCCCTTACCCAGGAGCCTACCTAGAGTCACATCTTTAGAACAAAAGACATTACTATCATCCAGGAAACTGAAAAGGATTTGGGAACTCTGTGTCAGGAACCAGGGTTAGATGTTGGGGGGTGGGGGTGGGGGATGGGGGACACTTTCTTTTACAATATTTAATCAACTCATGGCAACATATGAGACAGATGTTATTACTATTCCTATTTTACAGATGGGGAAACTAAGGCACAGAGTGGTTGTTATGGACTGAATTGTATCCAAAGCTATGGTTTTTCTGGTAGTCATGTATGGATGTGAGAGTTGGACCATAAAGTAAAATGAGTGCTGAAGAATTGATACTTTTGAAATGTAGTGTTGGAGAAGACTCTTGAGAGTCTCTTGCAAGATCAAACCAGTCAATCCTAAAGGAAATCAGTCCTGAATATTCATTGGAAGGACTGATGCTGAGGCTCCAATACTTTGGCCACCTGATGCAAAGAACTGATTCCTTAGAAAAGAGCCTGATTCTGGGAAAGACTGAAGGCAGGAGGAGAAGGGGACGACAGAGGATGAGATGGTTGGATGGCATCACCGACTCACTGGACATGAGTTTGAGTAAGCTCCGGGAGTTGGTGATGGACAGGGAAGCCTGGTGTGCTGCAGTCTACGGGGTCTCAGAGTCAGACACCACTGAGCGACTGAACTGAACTGAATGTCATACTTGATACGAGCAACTGAACTGAGAATTCATATATTGAAGCTCTAAGGCCCAATGTGGTTGTATATGGACATAGGGGAGCTAAAGAGGTAACTAAGATTAAATGAGGTCATAAAGGAGGCTTAATGCAGTAGGACTAGTGTCCTTATAAAAAGAAAGAGACACCAGGAAAGTGAGCGCACAGAGAAGGCCAAGTGAGGACACAGAGAGAAGGCCGTCGTCTGCAAACCAAGAAGAGAGGCTCTGGGAGAAATGAAATCTGCCAATACTTTGACGCTGGACTTCTAGCCTGCAGAGTGTGAGAAAATTAGTTTCTGTTGTTTAAGCCACTCGATCTGTGTGGTATTTCGTTACGGGAGCCCGAGTAGATTCATACAGTGGTATATAAACTTCAGGCGACCAGCTAGCATATAGTGAAGCTGGTATTCAAACCCCAGTTTCAGTTCAGTCGCTCAGTTGTGTCCGACTCTTTGTGACCCCAAGGACTGCAGCACACCGGGCCTCCCTGTCCATCACCAACTCCCAGAGCTTACTCAAACTCATGTCCATTGAGTCGGTGATGCCATCCAACAATCTCATCCTCTGTCTTCCCCTTCTCCTCCCACCTTCAATCTTTCCCAGCATCTGGGTCTTTTCAAATGAGTCAGTTCTTCGCAACAGGTGGCCAAAGTACTGGAGTCTCAGCTTCAGCATCAGTTTATGTACCAACAAATTCCTGTCACCACACCACGCTGTCTCCTAGGAGCGGCAACAATGTTGGTTTTCCTAAAGTGGGGACAGGGAGGGGGGCAGGCATACCTCACTCTACACCCAGGGACCTCAGAGAGGGCCTACAACCCGTCCCTCAACCCAACAGGCGTGCCCTCGTGCACAGCCCCTCCCCCTTAGCCTCAGGTCGGCTAGAGGAGGCTGATACCAGAGGGCAGGAGGCCTGGTCCTACTCTGAGAGGCCCCAGAGAATTCAAGGGTGGGAACAGGCAGAGAAGAAGGAAAATCTCCTTGAACAGAGAATGAGGGTTTCAAGCCCCCTCAGGCCTAGATTTATGGCTTCCGGCTGGCTCTGCTTCCGATGACTCAGAGGTCTAGGGGCGCCCCCACCCCAAGGCACTAACCAGTCCTGAGGGGGTCTAGGTGCTTTTGCTCATATTGTCCACCAGGGGGCACCATCACACTGCTCCCTCCCAACCCCCAACACCAATCCCTGGAGGTAAGGAGTCTCCACCGAGGTAAAGAAAAAAAAAAAAATTAATCAACTGCTTGATGACTGTGCCCTCCTCCCTCTAGGCCACTGTACTGCTGCTCACACTGTGTTCTAGGAAGTCCTAGGGTGGTCAGACTCAGCAACAACCTGTGGGGGGACCCAGGGGCAGTCCCCCCAGTGTGGGGCCAAGGCCTCTGGGCCCCTCAGCCAGGGTCCTGCTCTTTCTCTCACAGGAAAGGTTCCTTCAGCTGAAGACAGGCCAGCATCTCCTGGTGATGTCCACAGTGACGGTCGCTAATCTATTACTGAACAGGGTGACTTATGACATTATGAGGAATTTATATAGGTTTAAAAACAAACAGCAGAATGCCAATTTACTCATTTACAGAGAGAAGTGTACGTCTCACTGGTTGCTCAGCCTGGCTCACAAGAGGATTCGTCCTCTGAAAGAAATCCACTCAGTTCTGACCACCCGCTGACCGCAGGCTGAGTAGACAGGCAAGTAGAGGAGCCTGTTTCAACATCCTAATGGCTAGGATCCTTGGAGATTGATAGCTAGTGTGAGACACAGGCCTCCGGGTTGTGATATAATAAACAGTCATTTCCTGCACAGAAGCCAGCCTGGCATTTGGAGGCCTACTTTTATCGATGGAAAAGTTGAGTGGAGGCGGGTTCAATCAGAAGATTTGGCCCAGTGTTTCCACGATGTCACAGAACAAATTAGATGTATGTGCATATTTAAACATACCTGCAAGTACCGTGCATCCAACAAATTTACATGCAGTCATCATCGTCTTTCTAGCAGTCACCATTTAGCCAGTGCTTTCTCTGTGCTGAATATTTTGTATTAACATATAACATTAAGAGCCTGGGCTTGGCAGGGAAAGCAAGGCAGCCCTGACACTTACAGATCACTTTTGCAATGCTTCATAGCTTACGACAGGTAGCACAACACGTGTTCACAATCCCACAGAGAAGCAGTTCTTTATTTTACATGTGAGAAATCGAGTCTGGAGAACCAAGCAGAATCACCCCGGGCCACACGGTAAATAAGCAGCAGCCACAGTGTGATCTGAGGCTTAGCTCTCAAGGTAGACTGCTGTGTTGTCTTGACTTTACAGAAGAGGAAACCAGCCCAAGTTCAGCAAAAGGACACATCTAGGGACCGGCTGGACCTCCCCACTGTCTGCATTAGCTGTTCTAGAAACACAGCACTCCATCCATAGGAGGGTCTCCAAGAACAAGCCTCTTCTGTGGACCTCTGAATGCCCGCCACCCCAAAGAGGGCCTGACATGTGCTACACGCTCAATAAACATTTGTCAAATGAAGACACTTGAGCTGGAGACAGACTGCAGTACAGTGGCAAGAGAGCAATGGAACTGCCTGGAAGTCTGGACCGCTATTCTCTGGCTGCTCCCTTGGCTAGTTAATTGATCTAAGTGTCTGCCTCTTTGGGGGAATAACCCCACAGGTGCTGGTGAGAATTCAAGGCAGTGTGTGCAGAGGCAGAGAGCCTAGCACAGAGCAAGTAGAGCCTGGACTCTGAAGCCTGAGCACTTATGTCTGAAATCCAGCTCCCCACTTAATTCTTGAGTGATGCAGCTTTCTCATCTGTAAAATGGAGACAATGACAGTCTTATGACCTAAGGAATGTCAGGAGCAATAAATGGTGCGATACCTCTAATGTGCTTAGAATGGCACTTGGTAAGTGTTTGATGTGTTAGCTACTGTTACGATTATCTCTGAATTATCAACAAATCTGATCTAGGCCATGCCTGGTGACATACAGGCTTCCCTGGTGGCTCAGTCAGTAAAGAATCCGCCTGCAATGCAGGAGACCCAGGTTTGCTCCCTGGGTCAGGAAGATCCCCTGGAGAAGGAAAAGGTGACCCACTCCAGTATTCTTGCCTGGGAAATCCCATGGACAGAGGAGTCGGGCAGGCTACAGTCCACAGGGTCATAAGAGTTGGACATGACTTAGCAACTAAACCACCAACACCAACATAAAAGTCATATAAAAATATCCATTTAGCCTGTAAGGTGAGCTAGGGTCAGATATCACTTGCCTGCAAGTGCCTTCATCCTGAGACCAGAGGGCCAATCCTTCCATAGGCTAATCCATGCCCAGTGTCCAATCCATCCTTACTGGTCTAATAGGAGTCCCATCTTCACTACCTGGTGGGGCCTTGACACAGCCCTGCAGACAGCAGCCCAGCCCACATTCAAGGGTTCTGGGACACATGGACCGAGGAAAAACCTGAGTCCTGGCTGTGTTTGCAGCCCCTCTCTCTGGGCTTCCAGTTGGTTCCTGATTGACACACTGGGCTCCCAGCAGGTCTGGGAGGTCCTGTCCCAGAGCAGCGTGTGGTGCTCATGCCCCCTCTAGGCATCACTGGGATCTGGACACCTCCTTGTCATGTGAACCCTCCGTCCCAATCCTGACTCTGAGCTGAAGACCACCGAGATCCTACAAGGACGGGCTCATTAGATGGGTCCCTCTGGACATGGAGCAGGCCTGCTGAATCTTTGGAGAGTAAGATTTGGACCATTCTTGCACTCATCCAAGCAAAACTGGACAAGAACTCAATACTTCAACCGCTCAAAAATTCAGAAGCTTCCACAGAAGATGATTTCTAATATGCTATGAAACGGTGGATCTCTTACAAAGGGAGGTGGGATATGGGCAGAAGGGAGCACTTCTTAAACCTGATGCCTGACCCTTCCAACTAGAGCACCTTCAAATCCCACCAACCAAACACCCAGTCATACCCTCCTACAGATGGCCCAGCCTGCTGCAGCCTAAGGCCTGGGAGACCTCAGAGTCACCATGAAGCATCTCCAAGTACCTTGATCTGACAGTAACCACAGAAACTTCTCCTGGTGGGACAGTGGGACAAAAGGGAACTTCTGCCGCTGGAGACACTCGAATGCCAACAGAAGCTGAGTCTGTGGCAGTAAACATGGGCTCACGGCCCACGCTCTCAGAGCCTGAGTCAGAGCCCACGCCCATCCAGGCCCAGCAGCGAGGCTGGTAGGAGCCGTTCCTATTTCTGCAGAGAAGTGGCAGATGTCCTCACTCCTGGGAAACTATTCTTCTTCCCCAGAAGCGTGAATGATATTTTAGTTTCCCCTATGGTAGTCTTGGAAAAGATTGAGAGGCGAGTTGTATGGTCCACATGGTTGATTTACACTATTGATTTTATTTCTGTTGCTGCAGAGTTGAGAAGCCTTATTTGCAGAGTAAGCATAGAGTAAAACCATAAATGAATACCCAAGTTCTGCATGTAAAGTTGGCCATTTTATCTTGCTGGGAAAGCAAGATGACTATGTGAACTCTAGAGGGGATGCTGATCCAACAGAAAGTGCAGAGAGAGCCTGAGGTCAGGAGACAGGCTGCACCGTCCAGGCTGAGAGCTGGAGACCTGGGCCTAGGCAAGGCTGGGACACTGCTGTCTTTTGCTATTTCTCTCTCTCTCTACCCTATAACACAAATTGCAAGAAGGCAAAGGCTTGCTCTGCAGTCTTCTCTGCCCCAAGCACAGAATATGATCACTATGAGGATTAAATGAGTTCATACATGTCATATAGGCTTTGCACAGTATTTGATGTTTGGTAAAAGCTATACTCCAGCTTCCCTGGTGGCTCAGTGGTAGAGAATCTGCCTGCAATGCAGGAGACACAAGAGAGGCAGGTTTGATCCCTGGGTCGGGAAGATCCTCTGGAGGAGGACATGACAACTCACTCCAGTATACTTGCCTGGAGAATCCCATGGACAGAGGAGCCTGGCAGGCTGCAGTCTATGGGGATGCAAAGAGTCAGATACAACTGAAGCAACTTAGCATGCATGCAAAAGCTATACTCATCATCATTATTGAGACTGATTGTAGTTTTTATTGTTGGCTTGTAAGAAAGGTTTTTTTAAAATTGCACTGCTCACCAAGAAACAAAATATCTGCAACTTTTTACAAAGGGTCTGAGATGAACACAGTGAACTCATAGACTGTGAAGACCTACAAAGACTTCGTTAGAAGCAGAGCTGTTGATTTGATCAACCCTAAAGGGAGATTTATCAGATCCTCGCTCACAAAGTCGACTCCTAGAAGTCTACACAGCACGCACATGGGAAGAGCCTTTACCCATAGCACAGAGATCTAGCGCATCAGGGCCCTGGGGACCCTGGAACCCAACCACCTCATTTCACAAACAAGTAAACTCGAGTCCCCAGAGTGCTGCAGAGCTGCTGCTATCAAGAATGAGTTTCTGCCTTGAGGGGAGAGTAGTGGGCATGGAAGGTCATTTATCAAAGTCTTCCTTGGTCACCACCATTTGCTGAGATGGTCCCTGACCAACTGGCACCAAAGTGCAATGCAAAGATGAAAGGAGTGTGAGCAGATGCTCTTCCAAGTCATTTACAGCAATTCAAGAAGAAAAAAGAGTTCTAAGTAGTTGTTTTAAAGGCTTTGCTTAAAATTAGCTATACTGAATTCACAGGGTAGGAATGTATGTACACAGAGTTGAAAAATTTAAAAGGAGCAAACTGCCAGCAAAGACCAGAATAAAGGGTAAAAACCTACTCCCAGAGATGACAATATATCTGAGGAACAGAGGTATCTAGGACTACAGCCAAGACGGATAAACCAAAAGGACTTCTTGTGGCCCCTGCTCACAAGCAGGTAACACGCCAGTGTCTCAAGTAACTCAGATTGTGTCATGTGAGTGTGTGGACACAAGGGAAGAGGGGGGCCTTAAGGAACCCTGTGACTTCAGAAATGGGAAACTACTCTAGGCTTAACCCTGGTGATCACACAGAATAACCATGGAGGGGCCCAGAGAATGTTGCAAGGCAATGGATCCCCAAAATTCTAAGAGGAGAAGTGACTCTGCAGACTGGATGCTGTCACAAAGCTTTGAGATGGTGCTAAGAAAGGTGACAGAGACAGACAGGAGCGGAGAGGAGTTCCTGACAGGAAAGGACAGAAGGAGGGAGAGAGACTTCACATTATTCAGGGTACCCAGCCTCGGGGCCCGGGGACCCCAGGTCTCCGCAGCTCCTGATGTTGCCCGAAGCTCGTTACGCCATCTGTATGACAGCTGCAGCTGTGCCCCCTGAACGGACCTGGGCTGGAGGTCCAGTGATTTGGGCCAGAGACTGCTGGTCCAATTCAAGGAGAAGACTCATTCCCAAACTCACCTCCCTCTTCCCTGGGTTTCCACTGTAGAAACAGTAGCTCATCTCTTAATGCTCTGCTGTTCTTTGAATTAATGCCCCATTAGCCTCTGAGCCTTGTTTTCAGAGCCAAACTTAAAGCCTTGCTTGTCCCTTTTGCTTGATGGATGAGGCCCAACAGGGGGTAGTGACTCACCCAGGGTCTTTCGGCCCCTGAGGGGCAGGTATGGGTGGGCAGTGGGGTCTTCTGCTTCTGCCCCTTGCCACCTCCCCCAGGAGCCACCTGAGATGAGACCCCTTGTGTGTGCTTTTTCTCTTCTCCCACAATGCCCAGGTAAGTGCCACACACAGCAGCAGCACTTAATATCTGTTGACTCATTTTTTCTTCTAATGAGAAGATGCAGGGTCTCCTAAGAAAAGTCACTAAAACTAACCAAAGCAATATAAATTATAAAGAAAGGCAGAGGAAGTCTGGATTAATTTTCTCAGAGAAGAATGAGAAGGGCTATGGAGAAGTAGCTGGAAAAGTGTTGGGGAAGATGCAACCCAAAGCCCTCCTTCTACACGGGGCATCAGGTAACAAGCAGGGGCTCTGGAATGACAAGAATTTGGAGAGAGGGAATGATGAACTTTTTCTTTTTTTTAATTCTATAGTTTGTGATTGTGCTTTTTTAAAAATAAATTTATTTTTAATTGGAGAATACATGAATCAGCCATAGGTATACATATGTGCCCTCCCTCTTGAACCTCTCTCCCACCTCCCACCCCACCCCACCCCTCTAGGTCACAGAGCACCTGATTTGAGCTCCCTGTGTCATACAGCAAATTTCCACTGGCTATCTATTTTACATATGGTAATATATATGTTTCAATGCTACTCTCTCAATTCATCCCATCTTCTCCTTCTCCCAGGCTTCCCTTGTGGCTCAGCTGGTAAGAATTCACCTGCAATGTGGGAGACCTGGGTTCAATCCCTGGGTTGGGAAGATCCCCTGGAGAAGGGAATGGCTACCCACTCCAGTATTCTGGCCTGGAGAATTCCATGGACTGTATAGTCCATGGGGTCGCAAAGAGCGACTTTCACTTTTTTCTCCTTTCCCCACTGTGTCCACAAGTCTGTTCTTTATTTCTGCATCTCCATTGCTGCCATACAAATAGTTTTATCAGTACCATCTTTCTAGATTCCATATATAAGTATTAATACATGATATTTGCTTTTCTCTTTCTGACTTACTTCACTCTGTATAATAGGGTATAGAGAAAAGGAAGCCCTCTTACATTTCTGGTGGGAATATAAATTGATACAGCCACTATGGAGAACAGTATGGAGATTTCTTAAAAAATTAGGAATAAAACTACCATGCGGGGCTTCCCTGGTGGTCAAGTGGTTAAGAATCCGCCTGCCAACACAGAGAACATGGGTTTGATACCTAATCCTGGAAGATCTCACATGCCATGGAGCAACTAAGCCTGTGCATCACAGCTACTGAGCCCATACACCCTAGAGCCTGTGCTCTGCAACGAGAAGCCACCACAATGGGAAGTCTGCCCACTGCAATTAGAGAGTAGCCCCTGTTCACAACTAGAGAAGGCCCAAGGGCAGCAGCAAAGACCCAGTGCAGCCGAAAAGAAAGAAAGAATGAAAAAACATAACTGTATGACCCAACAATCCCACTACTGGGCACAAACCCTGAGGAAAACCATAACTGAAAAAGATACATGTACCCCAATGTTCACTGCAGCACTATTTATAATAGCTAGGATATGGAAGCAACCTTGATGCCTATCGACAGATAAATGGATAAAGAAGTTGTGGTACACACACACACACACACACACACACACACACACACACACACACACACACACACACACACACACACACACACACACACACACACACACACACACACACACAGTGGAATATTACTCAGCCATAAAAAGGAACACATTTGAGTGAGTTGTAACGAGGTAGATGAATTTCTCAACATAAAGGGATAAAACAAGGAAACTCTTACAAGGGGGCTATGGGCTCTTCACCCCCAGGGCAAAGTTTTAAAAGTAGGATGTTGAATTAACTGTCCCCAGTGATGTTTCTGTTTCAACAGAGATGACCCGCTTAGAGGTGCTACCTAAGTTATGATCCTACATGCAAGATGCAACCTCTTTGAAACTTATTCCCCAACAATACATGAGAACCTCAACTGTCCCACTTCTCAAATTGCTTTGGGAGGAGTCTTTACAGCTTGAAGGAGAAGAAGGTAGTTCTACTTAAGCACATAAAAGAGGACACAAAATAAAATGTTTATTTCTGTCTTGAGAATCTCTTCACTAATTAACAATGTGGAGGGCCCCAGTGCTGGCAAAATCACATTACCTTAACTCTACACAGCTTCCTCTGGGGAGAACAGGGACCAGCTTCACCCAGCACACCCCCACCCCACCAGTACAGACTTAGCGCTGGCACGTGCTCATCTCAGCAGACTTGAACCTTCCACAGAGAGAGGTCTGCAAAGAACTCCAGAGGAACACAGAGATTCTGCGTAAATGTGATGCCAAAAAAACTATGGGCCAATGCTGAATTTCTGAGCTTCCTGTGTCAATTTCCCCCCTGCCCTCATGTGTTAACTTTTTAATAAGTTTAAAAAAAGATTTTGGGGAAAATGTTTTACAGGTGCTACATTATTTATCAACACATCTTGCGGACAATATAAGTGCTTTAATGCTGTTAACGGCAGCAGGCCAGACTCCAGGCCAGACTCTGCTGCAATCCCCCATTTTTGGCAGTCTTTGTAATCTCTGAAATCACTGCAAGCACTGGGGAGAAGCAGCAACCACGGAAGGAACAATCTAGAGTTTCCTGTAAAAGGAGGGCAACTCTGATGTCAATAATACAGAGAACCTTGGAATTTTTGTTTCTGCTTTCTTTTAAAGCTAATCTAAAACTCCTGGTGCCTGAAGTCCAAAGCTTTTCAACCAGAACTCAGAGGTCTGAAACCGACCTCAGGCTTGGCTTCTCCCTGGGCATTGGGAAGAGAAGACTCTCATTACTGAACTCAAGTCACTGCCATCTGGGCTGACCCGCCGAGGGATTCTGAATTGATGCAGGATTTACATATATGTGCCTTAACATACAGTAGAAGGGGAGAGTAATATGCTCTGTGTAAAGTGACAAATCACACACATACACACACAACTGTAACCAGTTAAAAAACTGTTTCAAGATTTGTTTTGTCTTTTAAATGAAGCACCACACACTCAGCCCCAATGACACAGAGGAAATTCTTTATTCCTATTGTCACCGTCTCCTTTCTGAAAATTGGATTAAAAAAATCCCTTGTATAACTTGTATAAGCTGGTACTGTCTGCATTTTCATTAATAACCAGTGTGTTACCAGACATTATTTATTTTCTAAAGCCTGAAAAAACAAAAGTAATCCTGCTTCACTTAAGCTAAAGCACGTTATAATATGCCAATTGCTAAAATGATTCCCAAACCAGCTGGATTAGAGACAGAGGGAGGGTGGCCTAAAGATGGCATACTTGGGACTGGGCTCAGCCCCACACTGCCTCTAGCTGACGGGACCTACACATCAGCAAAAACAGTAATTCACTGTGACTGATCGGTCTGCTGGGAACCATTACATCAGAATTTTCTAAAGAAACTCTTGGAAGACCAAAATCATACGTCATATACATCAAAGCATTTCTATAACATCTTACTTGGTCTTCATAGTAATGCTATGAATTTCCCACACTAGGCATTAGCACCATCCCATTTTACAGATGAGATAAGTGATGTTCACAGAGGTTAACAAAGTCACACAGTAGTATTGAGGCCAGAACCCAGGTATTCTCGCTCCTATTTCATACCCTTTCCCCTTGGAACATGGCTCTACATGAGGGACAAAGGCTCTGGCTGTTCTTTCCTCTGGTCATTCACTGGGAGTCAACTGTTTCACCAATCTGCTAAAACACACACACACAAGATAATTTTTTTCCTCTCAATCTTCCAATGGCATGCTTGCAAGGCCATGGGAAAGCCCACTTCCATGAGAGGAAGCACAGGCCAGAAATGAAAAGCCAGGCTGCCTGGGTTCATATCTCAGCTCTGCCATTTGTCAGCTGTGGAACTGTGGGCAGGATTCCGTGCCTCAGTTTCAACTAAATATAGGAGAAATAAGAGAACACAGCTCATAGGGCTTGAGGAAAGCAGGCAGTGGAAGCAGGATGTGGGTGTTTGCAACTGCCTTTCACAGAGGTGCTAGATGAGCCTGAAAGATAGAAAACGAGCTTTTTCTGTCTTTAGCCCCAAACCACCTTGGCATATGTGTACCCCATACACACTAAGCATGAATTTGAGCAAGCTCTGGGAGTTGGTGATTGACAGAGAAGCTTGGCCTGCTGCAGTCCATGGGGTCGCAAAGAGTAGGACAGGACTGAGCAACTGAACTGAACTGATACACACTAAATGTTCAGTGAACATCAGTGATCATCACTGGTATTACCAGAACACAGGCTTTAGAGTCAGCTTCAACCAGGTTCAAATTCATCCACAGAATAGATTTGTCATTTTAAGAAAGTGACTTGGGGTCTCTGAATCTCAATTTGCTCATCCATAAGATGGGAGGAACAATGTCACCCTCTTTTGCAGGGTTGCTCCGAGAATCAGATGGCCTACTGCAAGTAAAGCGACCAGCAGTGTGCCCAGCACATGGTTGGAGCCAGAGCTGTTAGTTACCTTCTCCGCCCACCCTCTACCGTTGCCAAAAGATGAAGGTCTACGTTGGGTATCCATTCGTTTCATTGTTTCCACATCTCAACCAAAATGTGGCAGACATGTATTAGAATACCTGAAGCAGGAGAGATGTTTTCTTTATAAGGTATTTTATTTACTAAGTGGCATTGCCTCATAGCATTAGGTGAAGAGGGAAAACTGACATTTTCTGTAAAAATAAGCTCTAGGTTGCTATCGCTCTCATTTGAACTCACAGCTCTCAGAAAGGTTTTTTGAGAAATCATATATTGTGGCTTCTAGGGTCCATGTGTCATTTACAATAGGCCAATGTTTCAGCTTTGTTAGAGACAGGGGTAGTATGCTGGTCAAACCGACCATTGGGAGTGTAGCTGGAGCAGAAAAGTGGGCCTCAGGTGGGGATCTGTGTCCCCTTCTTGGGCAGCAGGTCTGCTGAGAGAATGTAAAGGAACCTGAAGGGACACATTTCTGCTCTGTGCCCACAGGAGGTGAACTGTAGCACTGTTTGGCTGGAGATCTGGATTAAGAATGTGCTGGTTCAGTTTTACTGAAGTGATTTTCAGTCTGAGGATTTCTTAAGGTCACATTGAATTATTTTTAAATATTTCAAAAATTGAGCTATAATTGATATATAACATTATGTAAGTTTAAGGTAAAACATGCTGATACATTAATATATTTCAGTAAGATCACCACCGTAGTGTTCATTAACCCCTCTATCATGTTGCATTTTTATCATTTTTCTTTTCTGATGGGAACAACCAAGATCTAGTCTCTTAGCAACTTTGACATTTTCAATACAGTATTGTTTACTATAATCACTACACTGTATTGGATCTCCTGGATTTATTTACCTCCTAGTTGCAGGTATGTACCCTTAAACATCTCCCATTTCCCTATTCTCCAGCCCCTGGCAACCACCATTCCACTCTGTTTCTATGAGTTCAGCTTTTTAAGATTCCACATATAAGAGACATCATACAGTATTTGTCTTTCTCTTAGTATAACACCCTTAAGGTCCACTCACATCGTCACAAGTGACAAGCTGAATAATATTCCATTGCATAGATATACTACATCTTCTTCATCCATCTGCTGGTGGACACTTAGGCTGTCAACTTAAACTATTTATGGATTATGCTTAGCGAACTGATCTCAAATGTCTCCTTCAACATAAAGCAACTGAAATTCCACTTATAGCTGCAAGTTATCTCTCCCTTCTTTAAGTTCAATAACATCGTAACTGTCATTCTTAAATGAGACCACCATTGTCTCTGCTATTATTTTCTTTTGCTCCCCTCCTCAATCTGATTGATTATATCATCTTGCGCACCACAGTTGTTGAATAAGTATAGCATATGCAGAACGACTGGATAGATGATTTGGTTGCAGACAATTTGAGGGCTATCACTCTTGGTGTCGATTTAAGAGATCGAAAATACACAAGCCTGACTATTAAAACCATTTCCTTAAAAGCACCAGAACCTGGAGCAGAGAAAGATCTCAGTCTTTGATTCTTGTGGCTTCATATTCTGATGAGATTTTAAATAGGAGGCAAAGGATTGAGAGAACAGTGTGACTTAGTTAAAATGCCTCAGTGTCTGAATCATTCTAATGTGCTCTAGGAGGAACCATCATTTCTTTGTCAATTTCATTAACTGAAAATAAATAAGAAATGGCCACAGTACTACCTCAATACTGGCACCAGCATTAAGTCCTGAGAAGATAATGCCCAGTACACGTTGGCAATTTTCCGGGCAGCCTCGGAATGCTAGCTTCAGGACCCCCAGGTCCTGAGCAGCTGGCTCTCCCTGGAAGACCCAGCCCCGCTGGACGAAGGCAGTGCTGCTGCTGCTGTTTCTGCCACAGGCTGTTCAGCTCTGTGACCACCCACGATCCAGAATTCTCGGCCAGGATCTCACAGGGCCAGGACGCCCACCTCTGCCACTGCTGCTGGGGGCCACCCATCACCTCACTTGCCTCCTTCCTTCAGGAGAAGGAGGAAGTCTTCCTCTCCTTATTAGCCTTCCAGGCACCTGCCCACTGCAGGGCACAGCTGCCAACAGTGGGATAACAGTGTAGTTCATTTCAACAGCGCCTTTCAAAACCCAGGGTTCACACGGCTGCCAATTCCTCGACTGCTCATTCAGGCAAGTGAAGTGACCAGAAGTTAATAAGGGAAAAGGAGCCGTGGTTCTGCTGGAAACACAGCATTATGCGTGGTCATGTTGGCAAATAAAGGGAGGAAAACAGTTTTAGAAACACAAAAGCTGTCCTCTGGGCTGGGAGACAAAATGAGTACCGAAGACCACTGGCTCAGTGTCCAAGAGGCAGCAAGTGTCGCTCTGCTCAGCAGAAAATCATGCTGGTTCACAGTCAGGAGCCTGGCTTGAATCCTGCTTTCCCCAGACCAGCTATACACTCCTGGGCAGATGACTTGGCCTCTCTGTGCTCCGTCCACCTCTCCTAAGGCTTAACGAGATGGTCCTTGTTTTCTCTTTGTGAATGTCAACCTGAAAGCCATTTCATTTCGCCAGGACTTGGTATGTTCATCACTGGCTCTGTGCCTTGGTTTCTTGATTCAACTGTGTTGACAGCCATGCCCTTCACTGAGCGCATTTTCACTGAATGACTAAAACACGAGAATGACATCTGTCATAGGCTGTATGTCCCAAAGATGTCAATGATAAAGCTCCCCCTTCCCACATGCTCTTAACAGTGTGACCTTGACACTCTCCCTGAAGAGGTGGAGTCCGTGTCTCCACTCCTGGGTCTGGGCTGTGACTGCTCTGATCCATTGAGTAGGGTGGAAGTGATGTGGGGCTGTTTCCTGAAACAGCCTCATCTCACCTGGTGGCTTCAGCTTCCTACTCCTTGGAAGCCAGATACCACATGAGAAGTATACCTGCCTACCCAAAGACCACCACTCTGTGAGAACTCCAAGTCCCATGGAAAGATTCTGGAAGATGAGATGCCACATGAAGGGAGACAGCGGCCTAGGAACACTGAGCTACCAGACATGTGAGTGAAGAAGCCATCTTGGAAGTGGATTCTCCAGCCTACCTGCTCCCAGATGCCTCCATGTGGGTTAAAAAGGAACTGCACCACTGAGCTCTTCCCAAATTCCTGAACCCACCAAATTTGTTTCATGAGCAAAATAGCTGTCTTAAGCTACCGTGTTTTGGTATAGTTTATTACACATGTACATAGGAAAAGATAGAAGAAACAATTGTTATCTGCAGTACTGGAAAAATACAGATGGTCTCATTTTAACAGACCTGTTTCTAGAAGCATTTGCTGAAAATCAACACAAAATTACACATGAAATTATTTTTTAATCTTCTGCCTTTACATTTAAATTTTGGAGGATTTCCCTAGTGGTCCAGTGGTTAAGAAAATCCACCTGCCAATACAGAGGTCATGAGTTCGATCCCTGGTCTACTGAGCTCGCATGCCACAACTGCTGAGGCCCATGCTCCATGTCAACAGAAGGAGAAGCCATTGCAAGGAGAAGCCCATGGACAACAACTAGAGAGTAGCCCCTGCTTGCTGCAACTAAAGAGAGCCCTCACGCAGCAACAGAGACCCAGTGCAGCCATAAATAAATAAATAAATCTGGGAAGAGAATCACCAAATTCCATTGCAATCCAAGTACACTCATTGGTTTAGGCATCATCTCCTTCTGGAAAGCCACATAAGCCATTCTTACTCCCAGCCAGCGTAGATGTCCCTGGCATAGCATCCATTCATGGCACTAGAGCTCAGCACTGAGCACAATGCACTGAATTTGCCTGTTTGCTGTCTGCCCCTTGAAGGCAGGGGTCATATCTATTCCTCCTTGTAAGAGCTGAGTTACAATGGCTAATGCATAAAGTATGACTGAGATAGTTCTAACCGTATGACATTATCTTATGTTTGTATCAATTCACTTAATGTTTACCATAGCTTTGTGGGGTAGGTACTATTATCACTACCACTCTCCAGATGAGTAAACTGAGGCACAGAGAGGCTAAGTAACTTGCCCAACGTTACCCAGCTAAGTAAGCAGCAGAGTCTGGCTTTGAACCCAAACAGTTGGGGTCCAGAGTCCATGCTCTTGGCCATTATAACACATGATTTCTGCTTTAACATTCAGGATTCAATAAATGTTTTTGACTCAATTAATGAATCAACAAAAGAAATCAAACCCAAGCTTCTCACATAGATGAGGATTTCTGAAAGAAAAAAACCAGTGCCATGTGAACAAAAATCAATTCTAAGAACTATACGCAGACATAAAAAAAATCCCATATAAATGCTAAGTAATGATAACGAATTTGCTACAAAGACCAGAAATAAACCTGAATGAGAAAAGATACTCCCTACCCCTTCCTGTTTATCTATTAGTGCTAATCTAGTCAGTAGCCACTAATATAATTACTTCAGGAAAATCTATTCTAATAGGAACCAAGGGAGGACACAGATAAATAAAGCTCACATACAAATATTGGAATCTCAAGTTCATTCACTGTTCATTTCTGAAAGTGTCTCTACCAGACCTACTGATCTGTATCACCTCTTCCCCCTTTCTCTCCATCTGGGGCAGGTTATAACAAAAGAGGAAGGAGACAAGCAAAGCTTTCAAAAAAAGCAATACCTGGGGAAAACACCCTTGATACACTGAGAACTGGCTGCAAGCGGCCATGACTGAACTGGGAGGTACTGTATACAAAGACTGCAGAGGCTGCATGAACACAAAGCCTTGTTGACCAGATTTCAAATTTTTTACTGTTGCTACTTGACAGCATGTTGTGTACAGACCAGCAGCATCAGCAGCACCCTAGAGCTTAGCAGAATTGCAGTACCTTGCAGTCTGGCCCCAGGACAACTAAATTCGAATTTGCCAACGTGGGCAGGAAAGTTTGAAAGCACTGAAAAGGCCTGGACCACATGAATGTGGAGGACGGTGGAAAGGAAGGGAGGGGGTCTGTCCTGAAGCAGTGACTCTCTGGTCCCCCTACCCTGCCTTACCTCCAATATTCCTGCTCCCTCCGTTCCAAATGTCACACAGCCAGTGACCGTAAAGCTGACAGAAATGGTCACTGAGAGTGGGTGGACAACAACTCAGACTTTGTGGAGTCAAATGCAACAAACCTAGAGTCCCAGTTCCACAGGTTACTGGCTGTGATAAAAGAATTATTTAACCTGTTTGAAGCACCAATTTCTCATCTGTAATACGTGGGAAATAACCATGGTGACTTGCATTTGCAGGAAAATTGCATGTTAGTGCCCAACATAGTGTGGGGTGCAGGAGGAGCGTGAGGTCAGAAAAGGGAGCCAGCCCTGCCTCCAACCCTCCAATCCAGCCCTCTCTCTGGATATGGAGACAGAGCAGACGGAACTATTTCATCTCCAGATGCCTGCTCATTTCACTTCAGATCTCAGAACCAGACTTCATTCCTCAGAACCAGAAGTGACTTAATAATACATTCATTTTACAGCCAAGAAAGCTGAAACCCAGATAATTTAATGCTTGGGACAATACCTTCTTCCTTACCCAGTTCCTTTGTTGTGGATGCCAAAGAGCAGTGTTCTAAATGCAGATCTAATTACTTCTCCTCACCAATATCCTGAAAATGATTTGTTATACACTCAGAGAAGACAGTAGGATGGGGTGATCAGAGGCCCAGGAAACCACCTTTGAATACCATCTCCACCACTGATTGTGTGACCCTAGTAAAGTTATGTACTCAAAATTTCTGGAGCTTACGTTTTCATCTGTAAAGGAGGCCTATCAGATCATCTTTAATGTCATTTCTAGCTACAAGCATCACTGACTCAATGGACATGAATTTGAGCAAGCTCCAGGAGATGGTGAAGGACAGGGAAGCTTGGCATGCTGCAGTCCATGGGGTTGCAAAGAGTTGGACACGACTGAGTGACTGAACAGCAAGCTACAAGCAATTCAGTCCAAATGAAATGTCAATTTCTCTAAGGATGTGATTTTCAGTACTGTCCACAAGATGGCAGAACACTTCCTTTACAGAAGTCCGGCATAGTGACACAAAGGGAAGAATTCTAAGGAATTAGTACATATTTTTCAAAGCATTTAGTTTTCAACAACTTAATTATAACTGGATTTATCTTAGTGTTACTCATTCTAGTCAAGGATTTGGCCAACAGTAAGCCATACGGCATGAGAAAAGGAAAGTTTTAAAGGGCTAAATTAGAATTTTAAGGTATGAAAGGATGAGCACAGTGGGTAGACTGCAGAATTATGGAGATTTATAAGTGCAAGCTACCTGGCCACCCAAACATGACAAGAAATTGCCTTCTTGACAAATGAAGCACAGAATGCAATTATCTACAAAATGTCTGGATATACAAACATTTAAAAAACATTTTCACATAAAGAATCTGAAAAAGAATAGATACATGTATATGTATAACTAAGTCACTTTGCCATATACCTGAAACTAACACAACACTGTTAATCAATTATACTCCAATATAAAATGAAAAGTTTAAAAAAAGCATTTTCACATGGAAAAGTGACACAAAATAGACAAAGAAAGAAAAAATAATTAGATTACAAACAAAGCTTTGAATTTGAACATGCAGAGAGATTAAACACCCTGTGCTGTCCTGAAACCAAAAAAAGACCTAGAAGAACGATTGGTAAAATCAGAATAGAGTGTTTAGTTAATAGTTTTGTACCACTATTCAGTTTTGACAAGGGCACTATGGTTATGTAAAAGAAAGGGAAGCTGGGTGATGGGAATATAGGAACTCTCTGTACTATCTTTTGCCACTTTTCTGTATATCTCAAATTATCCCAAACTAAATTTTTCATTTTAAAAATGGATAGAAAAGCAAGAGGAAAAAACAGCCAAGAAAGGACAGAAACATGGAATTCCATAATAAACGCAGGGTTTTATAATTGACAAAACAAATGTCCTATGTTGATAACTTAAGAGAGAGAAATTTAAAGTAGGAGGCAGTAGCTCACATGCAATACAACTAATAATGTGAACAAATAAAAATGGCAAAGCCTAGAGAACAGCGGGCAGTGGACAAAGGTGTCTTCTGGGGTATTACAGATGGAATTACATGCTGCTGCAGCCTTTCTGTAAAACAATTTTGCAATAAGTGACAGAAGCCATAAGCCGATAGCCTTTGACCTGGTAATACTGGTTTCAACAATCTGTACCAAAGCAATGATTTAAAGGGAAAAAAAGCCACCTATTTTTATGAAGTTGTAGATCTGCTCTGTAGTACTGGAAATTGTATGACTACTGGGTGTCTAGACAGATTATGGTGCAATTAATTAAATGGAATATTATTAATATAATGGAATTAAGAATAATAAATCTGAGAATTGTGGAAAGGAACAGGTAAAATAATTTTTTAAGAGCTCAGTACATGCAATGTAGTATCCTGGATTAGGTCCTAGAACAAAAAAAGGTATCAGTGGGAAAAACTGGAAAATGGGAATGAACAAAGCCTATTTTAGTTAGTAATATGGTCTCAGTATTATTTTCTTACTTTGGATAATTGTCCATGATTATGAAGATGTTATTATGGGAAGATAGATGGAAGGTAATATGGGAACTCAGTCTTGGTGACTTTTGTGTAAATATATAATTATCTTAAAAGAAAAAGTTAAAGAGCTCAGAATTATATACAAACTTATGCATACACGGCAATCAACTAAAAAACACATTCAGTGTATAAAAAAGTAGGTCGACTCATAAAACACTGTCAGAGTTATAAAAATACTTTGCTGTTGCGGGAAGGGGGAGGTGGTGTGGGGATATATACTGGTATTTAGATTTTCACTGAACAACTGATTATCAGGATGTTTAGACTCAGAGTGGCTGGAGGGAATTTTGAAGTATTCACATCTTGATGGCCTAAAAAAATAATTTTTATTTTTCCAGCAACTAGGTTTCATTGAGGGAGTAAGGAAGACACTTTCTCTAATAATCTATTTATTCCTCAGGGACTGTATTTAGAATTCCATCATCCATGAAATTAAATATTTTTTTTTCCCTAAAGAAAGGACACCTTCTGCTTGTTTATGGGACACTCAGTTCCCAGGTTGTTGGCAAATTAAAAAGAATGGAAAGGGTTAACTAAAGATACCCTTTAGATATCTTTAGATCTATGGAAAGCTTGAACATCTGGGAACCTAGATCTTGCCACTTCTGCCTCCTTAGGTGCCCCAGCAGCATAAACAGGCAAGGAGAAACCAAGAGGCAGATGGGACAGGCCAGGGGGTGGTGGCGATGGGGAACCCCTCCAAAGTGGCCTCATCAATGTCAGTTCTAAACCAGTGGACTTATTCCCAACTTGTAAAAAATAATTTCATTTAGTGTTGTTGGAAACAGCACTGAAGGATTATCTTAGCCTTCCCTGCTGCGTTTCCCCTGGCCCACTTCCATCGCAGGGTGGCGAGACCCTGCATCCAGAGCAGCACAGCAACACTCCTCAGTTTCCACAAAGGGGCTCCATGTGTGTGGGGCATCCAAAGCATGTGGCTCTGCCAACTGCCAGCCACTCGATGAGCCCCAATCCAGCCACCACTGCCCCCCCCACCCTGTCCTTCCTCCTGTTTCGCCCCAACTTTTATCAAAAGCCTGGTTGAAATGACACCACTGAGGGATGGTCTGAAAAAACCTGTGGCCGATCCATTTCACTTCTAGACTTCACCTCTGACTCAAGTCAGACCAGAAAGCTGGTCCACACTATCATAATTCTCCACCAATTTACTTGAAATGGGTTTGCCCTTTGCTTCCAATGAGCAAAATTCAAATTTCTCTCTCTCTCTCTGTGCATAAGTGTGTGTGTGTATCTATATACATACTCGAAATAAATATATGTATATTTGGAGTATATTGCTGAGGATGCTGATCACATTAATTGATGGTGGCCCCTAAGTGAAGCTCCAATTGAGACTTTTTGGGGGCAATCTTGTGAGCATGGGCTCTGGAGCCAAATCCTGACTCTACTATTTAACTAGCTGCTTAACTTCCTATGCTTCAGTTTCCTTATCTGCAGTAATGATACTGAGTCCCTTGAATTTTTGTGAGGATGAGAGTTAACAGCAATGAAGTCTTTAGGACTATGTCTGGCAAAAAGTTAGTACTCAATAAACATTCATTATTATGATTATTTTATAATAGAGCCCTGGAAAAACCATTACATTCCATAAGGACCTGAGATGCTTCTACCTTATGCACAATGTGGGCACAGAGGGCAGGGGTCTGAAACCCTTCTCTCCTCCCAACAGGCCTGGGGTCCCCAAGAGAGCCAGTGACCTTCTATAGCAGGAGGACCTTCAAAATCTAGGGTGGGGTGGGGGAGTTAGAAGCATGTGTTGTTTGCAGTTCTTATAAGATTCTGAGATGCCCTTACAGGAATTCATACATTTACTGTAAGAATCTTCAATGTAAATAATCATCAAGAGGCACAAAAATGAACCCAAAGGTCAATGTTCATCACTGTGCCAAGTCCTATACGCTGAAAAACCAGTCTGATCTGTCCTAACTCCTTCTAACTGTCCCAGTATAGACAGATGCACTGATTATTCCATTATGTTTTCTGTGGCTTCTAAGTGTTCTTATAAGTCTCCTCAGATCTTTTATGGAACAAAGAAGGATATAAAATAAATAATACAATACACACACTTTTTGTTTTGAACTAAGTACAACTTCAGTTACTTATGAGAAAGCTGAGCATTCTTATTAACACAAATTCCTAATAGGTGCTGGAATAGACATGCTGGCAATAGAACAGGGGAAGATCAAGAATTCAGTAAGTAATACAACTGGGAGGAAAAAAGAGAAAGTGTTATCTTAGGTAACAGCTCAACCAGGCCTCCTCTTCCTGTTACTAATTGGATCTGTGTTCTGTGCATCACCCTCCTGGTCTACTCTTGTCAGTTTCACACTCAGCTTTACAGACATCACTGCCCCAGCCCTTCCGGGTAAAGCAAAATAATGCTACTGCTCACCCTTCTTCCTCCAGCCTTTGCTGACAGCCCTCGTAAAACACCTGGTAGAAAAGCAAATTATTCACAGCCCGCCTTCCTGTGTTACTACGTTCCTTCCCTTCCTCACCATATAATTTATCTTTAAAGGTCAGGGTGTCAGCAGCAGACCAAGAACTTGTTCAGAACACTGCTGGCTCTGGAGCAGCCATCATCCAACCAGTATGTGCTTAGAACGAAGCTCAGCAAATTAAGAGCGATGGAGATTTCAACTGTGAGCCCTGGGATTCTTACAGAACCAATGGCAATACAGCAGCTTTCAGCCTAGGAGCCAAGGTTTTGAACCTGGTTGGTGTTCCCCACTTAACTACTGCTCAGTTCAGTTCAGTCACTCAGTTGTGTCTGACTCTTTGCGACCCCATGAACTGCAGCACACCAGGCCTCCCTGTCCATCACCAACTCCCGGAGTCCACCCAAACCCACGTCCATCGAGTTGGTGATGCCATCCAGCCATCCTCCGTTGTCCCCTTCTCCTCCTGCCCTCAATTCTTCCCAGCACCAGGGTCTTTTCCAGTGAGTCAGCTCTTTGCATCAGGTGGCCAAAGTATTGGAGTTTCAGCTTCAACATCAGTCCTTCCAATGAACACCCAGGACTGATCTCCTTAAGGATGGACTGGTTGGATCTCCTTGCAGTCCAAGGGACTCTCAAGAGTCTTCTCCAACACCACAGTTCCAAAGCATCAATTCTTCAGCACTCAGCTTTCTTCACAGTCCAACTCTCACATCCATGCATGACCACTGGAAAAACCATAGCCTTGACTAGACAGACCTTTGTTGGCAAAGTAATGTCTCTGCTTTTTAATATGCTGTCTAGGTTGGTCATAACTACAGGAACCTATTTGCTGTTTTATGCATAGACATAGATCTGCTTTGGGATTCAGAAGAATATCTAGGTCCTGCTACATAAGATGCAAATGAAAACGTGTTTAAAAAGCAGTGGGAAAAAAGCTATAAAAAAGTATTGACATGAAGCTTTTTCCTTTCTTCTGCATTCTTTCTCTAGATTCCTAATGGTGTTTTTTTACATGTATTCAGTGTTGTGCTCTCTCGAGGATGGGGATACTTACAGGGTGAGTGCAGACCACCACAGGCCGCTCATCCCCCCAGACCATCAGCTGCTGGGCTGATGTACCATGCCCGGGCCAAGAGTGGGGAACTGAGCCAGGAATCCCCTTTCCCATGGACCCACCACCCTAGCTCAGAGTAAACGGACGACCCTCCAGTCTATTGCAACACCTTTGTCAGGGGATGCTAGGTACCTGGATTGGGAGTGGGCAGGGCCCCACTGTGTCAACCACTGAACACATCGCTATGCTGTCTGCCCGGGTTGGGCAGGTCACTACTTTGCTCCTTCCTAAGACACCATGGAGACTGTGTGCCTGGCACAACCGTCCCCAGGCTCACACCCAGCCCCATACAGGGGTTGAAGGCAACAGCAAGCAGTGAGTAGGGGCAGGGATAGGGAGGTTGGCAGAGCCTGAGGTGCCAAGAAAAGGGGAACAGGGAGACGAGAAGGAGAGGTAGGGAGGTGGCAGGACTGTGCATAAGCCAAGGCTCCAAGCCTCCTAGCACACTCTCCACCACCTCACTGGACTTTGCTTAGAGAACACAAACTCAAAGATAAAAGCTTTAAGAGCATCAAGTGAGCAACTGCACAGAGAAACATAGGGCCCTGATTCTCAGGGATCAATGTACAACTGTAACAGCTCATACCCAGCAACAGAAGGCCAGAGCTAAGTTCACTCTCACTTTCCACCATAAAACAGGCCAGTGTTTACGACAAGGATGGCAAGGAGCTTTCACTGTGCACATATATGAGGTTGCCTTGGAGGAGGTGGGTGTGAGGGGTCCACAGCACCTGTTCAACTCCCCTTCCACTGCATTACAGAGTAGAGCCTGGCTTATCTTCAAAAGCTTCTGAAGCCCACCTGTTCAAACAATAATTTTATTGTGTTGCACAAAGAACTGATGGAGTGAGATACAAGCAGAGTTGTGATGATTACAGAAACCCTCCCAAACCTAACTTGGCCAAAAGGATTTACTTTAAGTGTTGGGGAGATTAGGAACGAGAGAGGACTCAGGGATAAATGCTTATTAAGTGGCTCTGGGTTGATAGTTTGTAAAAACTGGGCCATTATCCCAAGTCATTATACTGATGCAAGAATATAACCTGGTCACTGAAAGCACATTTCTTACAAACCTTAGCTTCTGGGTCACTGTTGATACTACAAGAATCATCATCATCGGCATGGGGAGCATTTCTAGAAAGAAAAACAGAAAATGGGACTTAGGATTCTATTGCAATCTCCAGCTACACAAAAGCCACACCTTCTGGCAAGTGTGTCCAATGCCCTACCTGAGTTTCAAGGATGCATAGCGCAGGGTGGCTCCTTCAAACTCTTTTAAACTGGGGTCCGGGTTGACTGTGGCTGCGTGCAAATCCTAGAGGAAACGAGATCCCTGTTAATGAAGAAAGGCAGAAGGCCCAGTACATGGCCTCAGATATCAGAGGGGAGAGAAGTCCTCCCAGTGTGAGGCAGAGTGTACGTGAGCTCAGGCAGAAAAAAAGGCATGCATGGGCTGCTGATGCTGGCTCGGTGCAAATGCTGGTTCTTGCAAGACAACAGGAACCTGGGGCGACCAGTCTGAAGTCATTCACAATGGGAGACATCAAAAAAAGCGACATGTGTGAGCCCCACAGCCTGAGCCAGAAGCCCCTCAGTCCGTCCCTGCAGAATGCATAATGTTCACAAGAAGATGCAGCCACAGCCATGCAAAAAGGACAAAATATTGAATGAGCTAAAATCTGACAATATACTTGCCTTCCAAATGTCACTATTAATCTTTCCCCCATTCAGAACAGCAAAATCACTCCATGGCTGTTTCTAGACATATAATTATTCACATAGGAAAAAGCACATTGATTAAAAAAAAAAAAAAGAAAATAATAAAAGGGTAGAAAAGGAAAGAAAAGAAAACACACACACAAGACATTGTTGTTAGCATTGATATTCATGGGATGGGTTAGGGAACAAATTCACTCTAACAGCAACACGTAGCTTGCTCTCCCTAGATCCATATCGTCACTAGAGGCCCAGGGCAGGAGGGCAGGAGGGCACTTTAATTACTTACCAAGACAAATGGCTGAATGTTATTACCAGACAGTGAAGTTTTTATCTACATGTGGTCTTAAAAGCACACAATCTGCATCAAAGTATTAAAGGCCTAGCATACCTAATTCTGTAAGAATTTTTTCTCTTCTATTAATCAAAAGAACTGTTTTCTTGAGATATGCTGGTCAGTGAGCTGGTTGAAAACTGGGGAGTGTCCATAGCTAGGGGCATAACAGAACGAGGGGCCAAATTATCTCCAATTAAGAAAAAAACAATAATAAAGGAGGGTAAGGAACCCTGCCTGAGCTCATCTTGTTGAGATTTAATCTAATAAAAAAGAGTCTAGACAATCTAATGTAAATTCCCCTCATTCATACAAAGCTCTACTTCCTTGCCACCCAAGCCTCTTCACAGATTAATATTTGATCACAAAATGCTTTCCTAAACATAGTTATAGGACAAAGCGTGAAGCCTTGGCTTGCTGGCAAACCTCTGACAACAGAACTAGAATCTAAACGACTCCTTCCTTTATTCACCTCGGATAACATGGGAACATCTTTTTTCTTTCTACTCCATTAACTGAATATTCAAATATTTTTCATGTGACATTTGGGGAATTAAATGATTCTAATAAGACACCCAGGTACACTCTCATGAACTTGTTCCACTGATTTGTCAGGCAGATCTCTTTTCTTGAATAAGTCAACAGGAGGAACTCTTCCACTAGGTAACTTTTCAACTAAAGTTCTTTGAAAATGAGACGGCAGTATTGACCCATAGCTTTGGTACACAATGAATACAATTTTCAAAGCCACTCAGAACAGAAGTGGCTGAGTTCAAATGTCCCAGGTGTTGACAAATGCATTTATTTGGCTCTGAAGGCCTCTCTGAGGGCAAAATCATTGCAAATTTGGATCTATCATCACTGCACAGCTGGCATCACTGTTGCTTTCTTTTCTGGATTAGGCAGCTGACCTGCAGTTTTTCAAACTTGGACCACTGTGTCTATTTATTTTTTAAAATGATCTCTTTTACTGAGCACAGAACAGGAAAGTTGTCCAGCCCCTCACCTCTTTCCTCACTCCATCCTCCAAAAAGTATTCGGTTTTCACTGAGATGAAAATATTACAGGAAAATCTTCAACCTATCAGCTGGGGGGACCTGTGAACCCCCTAAAATGGGTGTGGGGTTTTGTGTTCTCTCCCTAGCTGCATTCTTGTGAAGACATTTTTTAAAAAGGCATGTGTTTGACAAAAATAATCTGAAATCAGAAATCATACTCAAAAGACACCGTGTTGGGATTATAGAGAGTGAAAGAAGAGCATTTTTAAAAACAAGTATTCAGTAAAGGCTCTGGCATTTAATCAAACATTTCTCTGTGCGTGTGTGTTTAAATTTTTATATATATGTATTTACTCTTTGGGTGCCGGAGTCCCTGTAAAGTAAAAGTTGATTATGCTTCTAAGACTGTATGAATTCAGCTCTCATGCTACAGAGACATGAGTCAGCGGGCAAACCTTCAACAATCACCTTTTATAGATTTAAATAAACAAAGGTGATATACAGTGATTTTGCAAAATCTTAAAATAACATATAAGTATTCCTAAATAAACCCTTCAGCATGGAACTCAAGCAAGGAGAAATGGAAACTAGTGTTATTTACTATGAACAAGCCAGAGTCTTTTTTTCCCTCCTAAATTTAAAATTTTCACTGACACTGAAGATGAGAAATGTTCTCCTTCACATAAGTGACCGTAATTTTTCTTTTTTAAAATCAAGGGCAATGAAGGACAAAAACAACTTGTCTTAAATTTTAAGAACGATATCATCTATTCATCTATTTTTTTTAATTAAGAGAGAATACAACATTTTAGCTAGTAATTTAAAGAAAAAAGAAACCAACAGAGATGCTTGGGTTCTACAGAAAGTCTTTGGGTGATGGGAGTGAGGGATGAAAGAAAAGAGAAAGACAATAAAAGAGGAAAAGGCATGTGGAGTAACATGCCCTAGGAAAGACAGACACAGGATAGAGATTAAGGGAGAACAGAGACCATCCTCTGAGAGCTGCTGCTGCTGCTGCTGCTAAGTCGCTTCAGTCGTGTCCGACTCTGTGCGACCCCATAGATGGCAGCCCACCAGGCTTCTCCATCCCTGGGATTCTCCAGGCAAGAATACTGGAGTGGGTTGCCATTTCCTTCTCCAACCCTCTGTGAGCAACAGCCTCTAATTGATCATCTCTCAGGCAATGCAGCTAAAAAGCCTTGCACAGCTGAGAGATGCTGGTGTCAGTATTATGGTGGGCACATACTCTCCTGGTGCTTGCCGTGACCCTGGCCAGGCTGCAGCAGCCCTTATCCTGATTATGGTGATCATGTTCAGGGCTAAGAGAGCCCCAAAATCCTAGCTCTGGGGGTCTGACCCAGCACCTGGGGCATGGCACCTGCCATGACCCTTCATGACCTTTCAGCGAGGTGCCCTTCATGACCCTTCAGGGAATCTGACTGTATAACTTCGACTACTGAGAGTTTTCTTCTTCCAGATTTCTCTTCTGGGATCTTAGAAGGCAGTTCTTCAAATCAAACAAAAATAATGCACCATCCTTCTGCTGGAAGAAAACTAAGAGTTGATGATCCTTTGACAATGTCTACAGAGTTTTCCTGAGGATAGGGTCCAAGGGGATGAGAAAGTCTCTGGAGGTGCCACGAAAGTCTCTATGAAGTGGTATCAACATGCAAACTGGAGAACAAGAGTGAAGGGTTGAACCCGCTGATGGCTGTGCAGACAGGAAAGCACATGAACATTCGACAGTGGTCTTGACGAAGCCATGATCACATCACCTCTGCATGCTCTTCAGAAGCTATGAAGTCAACACAGCCATCTGGGAAGCTCGAGTTCAAACCCTGCCTCTGCCCTTACCTGCTCTGTATACTCAGTTCCCTACATATCAGACAGGGCTAAAGAGACTTCCCACTGGAGTATGGATGCCATGAGGTCAAGAATGTGAGCCCTTAGCCAGGGGTTGGCTGCCCGAAGGTGCCTAGGAAACAGCACTGTCCTTATCCTCTACTCTTGGCATGGAGAAAATAAATAAAGGCATTGGTAAGAATAAAGTGTTTGAGAGCCCAAGGACTACAGAGCATTATCAATTATGCTTCATAATCCTCTTCTGTCAAGATTTGAGCTGTGGCCTTGATCATAAATGGCAGAGCACCTGGAATTCTGAATAGGCCAGTCAGTGTTAATGAGCACTGTATCCATGTACATGGGTTTATTTTTTCCTTCTTTTAAAACTGCTTTCTATGTTTTGTTGGATGCAACACTATCAAAAGAACGGTTATGATTTGTCATGCAAACATAATACAAAGCAGTTTTTAAAAAATCTAACTAGAAAACAGATTGACAAATGCTTGTGGAATTAAATTAGTCTGTGTGAGCAGCAGCACAATTTAGAAACTATAAACTAGAGAAAAATCAGGAGAGTTGGGGCTCTAGTGCCGGCTCTGTGGCTACAGTAAGTCAGCAAAGAGCTCCCTCCTGCTACGAAGCCAGTTTATTCCTTCATTCAGCAAATATTTAATGAACGTTGCCACATACCAGGCACTGTGCCAAGTGCTGAGGATGCAAGACGAGGGGGGCAGGTCCCAGTCCCCCAGAAAGGGAGGCTGACATGCCTCAAGTAAGAATACTACAAAGAGACACAATGCAAGGAAGATCAAAGGGCTCAGAAAGCAGGCAAATGAGAGCAATGATTCCCCGGAGATGCTAAGATGAGGCCAAAGTATTTAAGCAGAAGTGATACATAAATAAAAACAGACTAGATTCACTAGAAGACTGGTTTTTGTAATCCCTCGGCATACAATTTCCTGGAAAGCATATGATTTTTTTTTCCCGTTTTTTGGGAAAGTGCAAGTTGCTCAGTTCTGTCTAACTCTTTGAAACCCCATGGACTATAGCCTGCCAGGCTCCTCTGTCCATGGAATTCTCCAGACAAGAATAATGGAGCCATTCCCTTCTCCAGGGGATCTTCCCACCCCAGGGATAGAACCTGGGCCTCCTGCATTACAGGCAGATTCTTTACCATCTGAGCCACCAGGGAAGCACCCCTCCTTTTGGGGGCGGGACAAAAGCATGATAAAAGCAGATTCTCAGGCCTCATTCTTAGAGAGTCTAGCTCAGTGGCTATGGTAAGACCAAGTAATCAGCATGTTCTGCAAGCCCCAGAGGTTACCCTGGCCACAGTCCTTGGTTCAATGGGCTGAGAAATACTGCCGTAGCATTCACTAGTCCCTTCTCGAAGGTTCCTGCCAGTTCTGAAATATCAAGACTCCGTGAGCAGGTAAGAAGTTCAGGAAAATGATGACAGACTGGCGCCTTTATGTTGCCATCTTATTTCTCAATGTACGTGAAAATCCTCAGGTTCTAATGCAATGCTTGGACATTGTTCTCCTAGGGACTTAGCTGCACAGGCCCCTCCCCAGACTACAGGAGTGATGTAGCAAAAACAGAGTAAACTGTGATCACAAAGAGATCACAGTCCTGAGAAACAACTAGACCTCCCCTTGCTTTGGAGCCACTATTTCCTCCTTGCCCTTATTCTCAAGGAACTGGGAAACTCCCTCATCCGGGAAGATTCTAAGTAAGACTTGCTCATGGGCCAACAGTTACTCATTAAAATATTTTGTGGAGCTCCCTCTTCTTTCTAAGATGCAACATCTAAGTAATTTGGAACAAACTGATGGATTAGGGGGAGACCGTCGCTGGGCCAAATTTCAGCGACAAGTGCTTCCCGTCCAGTTATAAACTTGCAAAAATACTGCTGGCATCTGCAGAGGAAACACTATGCGTTGCACTTAACACTTCCCTGGTGAACTTTGGAATGTGAAATGTACAATTTTCAAACTGTAAGGAAGCCTTCAGTCCTAGACTTTTGTGAAGCTTAGTCAACAGATTTGGCACTTACTTTTTTTTTTAAAGCCAGCTCAGGAAAAAGCTGTATAAAAATATGCGTTTCTAACACGACATATTACAAGTTTCTTCTCGCCCTTAACATTTTGCTTTCTCTCATGTTTCCAAATTAGTCAAAATAGATTCTATTTAGGGATCAAAGAAATGGCATTAGAGAAATAATCATTTTTTCTCAACTGTTGTTAGCACCTGCGGCTGAGTACCAAAGAACTGATGCTTTTGAACTGTGGTGTTGGAGAAGGCTTTTGAGAGTCCCTCGTACAGCAAGGCAACCAAACCAGTCAATCCTAAAGGAAATCAATCCTGAATATTCACTGGAAGGACTGATGCTGAAACTGAAGCTGTAATACTTTGGCCACCTGATGTGAAGAGCCGACTCACTGGAAAAGACCCCGATGCTGGGTAAGACATAAGGCAGGAGCAGAAGCGGATGACAGAGGATGAGATGGTTGGATGGCATCACCGACTCAATGAACATGAGTTTGAGCCAACTCCAGGAGATAGTGAAGGACAAGGAAGCCTGACATGGTGCAGTTCATGGGGTTGCAAAGAGTCAGACACAACTTAGCAACTGAACAACAACACAATGTTATGAAAAGAAGTCATTTTCTGGAAGGCTCTGCATATGTCACCACCCTCCCCTGGAGTGAGATGAAGACATCCAAGGCTCTACAAAGCCCCTGGTAAACACAGAGTGAAGCCTGGGGTGAGGGCAGGGGCCAGCACACCTCCACTCAGGCTTGACTCCACTAAGGAGTAGTGTGTGATTCTGGGTAAGCTCCCTCACCTCTCTACGTGGGTTGTCAAATATAAAAAAGGAATGACAACTATCGCACAGATGCATAGGGTTTTATGAAGAGTAAGGAGATAAGCCATGAAGCTGGTGCTGTAAATACTCGACTTCCTTAGCGCCTCTGCTTTAATATCTTTGTCAGCACCTGCAGGACTTGGGAACGTGGAAGGCTGGGTCTTCCCCAACCTCTGCTCTCTACTGCCTGCTTATCCCTCTGCCCCTAGGATTTCGATGTACTGCCTTTTATATCTGCTTGGTTTTTTGACTCTGTGGATGGCCTTATGCACAGGGAAAAATGTGTATGGAGCAAACAATCGAAAGGTTGATCTGAAGAACATCCATCCCACCGGTCTATTAAAGTGCTGGGTATGAGCCTGTCTCTGAAATGTCAAAAAGCTACACATCTGTTAACATGTGTCTTGGAGGGATGAGACTTTATCCAACATGATGGCTACAGAAGAGAGGAATAGAACCAACTTCAAGGTGGAAATTTACCCAGTGCTGGGGCAGATCACAGGATCTGGAATTGAGAACTGGGCATCTTCCCACCCTGACCTGGTTACTCAGCTCACTGAGTCCCAGTTACCTCTTAAGTGGAAAACAAAACAGCTGTATTCTCTGCCACATGAAGATTCTTGAAGGGAACAAACGAAGTGACGTTTATGAAAATACCCTGAAAGCTACAATAAGTCATGAATAGCCGCTGGGAGGCTGAGCAGTGGAGATGTGACGGAAATACTGAATTCCAGGAGAGGAACTGGGTGAGCAGGCAGGCAGGCAGGCCTTGGGACACTGTTTGAGCTGGGAAGGGGGCTGGGCAGTGAGGGGGAAGGGAGGGAAGCAGGCAAGGATGGGGGCAGAGCAGGTGACACTGGATGTCAGAAGGAGGCTCAGGGATGTGAATGTGGACTCTGCCGCCTGACCATCTTCCCCAGGGTCAGCAGCCCACCTGTGATGTGTTCTTCCTAAGACTTTATGCAAATAATATGAAAACAAAAGTCTTCCATGTTAATCAAAGAAATAAAAAATCTGAGCCACTTAAACCTCGAGATGCCCACCTTGGGCCTCACCCCACCCATGCCTCAGCCTCATGATGCGGGCTTCAAGACAAACTTCATTTCCTCCACATACAGAAGACGAGAGGCTCACTGAACAGAAACAGTATCTCAAAGTCAGTCTGATCATCTCACCTCTGGACAAAGAGAAAGCAGGTGGGCTGAAATCTCAGAGCCAGGGAAGCCAAGTGAGGCAAACTCCGGCCTGGAATTCAGGAGGATTTGGGAACCCTGAGTTCTAGACCCAGTGTGGCTGCTGGTCACTGGCCTCTGTGCCTCGGCTCCCCTGTCTGTGATGGATGGACACTGGTGCCAGATGCCCCCTTCTCCCAGAATGCCTCTGGCATTCTCAGCTTGCAGGGCTCTCCCCGGAGGTGAGGATGGTAAAGGGATACGATAGGAGAGTGAAGTCCTGGGCTGGAGAGACTCTAACAGAGATACCAAGCAGTGCAGGTGAAGATGAGAGAGGACCTCTGCATCTCACTGAGGGCCCAGGGGTGTCCTGGTCCACTTGGCTCCTGGGAGCTGCTCTGAGGTCCAGAGAGAAGTGCCAAGAGGCACCTGGGCTGGCATGGAGGAGGACTCCACTTCCTGGTAGGCTGAGTTGGTTCATCTCCATCTCCCAGCACATCTCACACAAGGTGAATAAAGGGCTGAATGAGATTTGTTCTGGGAGTAGGAATATTATGCTAATAAAAAATTATCAAAATTGCCCAGTGATAAGCAATGAAATCCTAAGTGGTTCAGTGGAACTGAAGCGGGTGTCTGATCATCAGGGCCCTGTACCAACAAACCGAAGCCCCCAGTCTATCAACAGGGGGTTATAGCTCACCCTAACCGTCACTTGAAAGATGGAGAGTTTGAGGCCCAGGTGGAATGAGTGAGATGCTGAAGCCCAGTAACAGTAAGAATGTGGTTGGAATGTAGGTCTTCCTGCCTGCTAGAGAAGAGCAAGTAAATAATGGAAGATGTTGTTTACTTTTAAAGACAGGAAGGGTAAATAGCAGCAAATATGTAGAGAGGCTTTCGCGTAAGAGATGCAGTTCAAATTCCTTCCATGTCCTCAAAGTAAAAGAAAATAAGTTGTTTAAAGAACAAAAGACTGTGGTCAGAGAAAAGGCAGAAGTGCCTGTGTCTCAGGAATCAAATCTCTTTTCTCAAAAAAAAAAAAAAGCCATTACTTGACTTTGACCTTTTCCCACTGTAATTCCCTTGAATATTTTGTTATCAGGATTCACAAAAGTTCACTGCAGGAGTTTCTGTATTAACAACTATCATGACGGAATTTTTTTTTTAATGCCTCAATTCTTTGTTTAAACATCAGATTTCTTCCTCAGGGATAGAACAAATTTATGCTGCTAATTATTTCTAAAATAATGTCACTTCTGCTAAATAAACAGATTCTCTTTATTTTCTATTAGAAATTAAGCATTTAAGGGTTCTCAAGGGTTATTCCTGCAGACATTCTCTCCGTGCAATCAAATGAGCCCAAGGATATTAATAAGATGTGCGGTAATTACAACACATCAGGCCAAGAGACATTCTTCCGTGTGTAAATATTTTATGCAACCAGCACTGTGAAGTGGCACCTACAGAGTAAAGTACTGCCTCAGTGAGCCCCAGGGAATCTTAACCACTTCTCATTAATCAGCCTCTCTTACTTTCCGTACCTGAAACGGTATTTAAAGAGACCAAGAACCATTAAAAAATAAAAAGATCCCTGAAAGATGATATTAACACTATTCACGAAGAGGAAGCATTTCAGAGGTTTCAAATGCAACATGCATAAAAATCGGAAAGCTTACCTTGATGACCTGTTGGGGCAGAAGCAATGAGTCTAAAGAGAAATCACAAGTTACATTCACTCTACTAAGCCATTAAAAAGATACTCCATTTTACCTCGTTCTCTGGGGTGGGAGATGACGTTACAGAACTAAGGGACCCTTTCCTAGAACCATGAAGATCTGCTGGGATGGAGACAGGGCGTTCCCACTGAGTCGTCCCTGTTGGTATGTGCCAGTAATAGGTCCCAGCGATGTCACTGATGCTCTTCCAGCCAGGTGGCAAATCTGGATCAGTCTGAAAGGAGTGGTCACTCCATATATCTGCTGGAAAATGGAAGAAAAAAAAAAAAGAGAGAAAGAGAGGGTTTTACTAAAAGAGGAAACAACTACAGTCTTCTGGTTTTAGTTTCAATAGTCAGGAGAATTCCACAGGCAGATGTGTCCATAGCCCAGATGAGAACTAAAGCCATCCTACAAACACCAAGTATGGTAAGAGGGGGAATACAAAAAGGAAGAAAGAACTGGAAGGTTGACACTTGAGAACATGGATATAAAAGGACCCATTATCATCATTTTATAGTTCCAAGGATTCTATGAACAGGCTAAAGCTCCATTAGTCAGAATCAACTACTCAAACAAAATTTGCAAGATTATACACAAAGTCTACTGAACCCCTTTGTAAATTAGTAAGATTTACTGTTTGGGATCACACACCCAGCAATGAGTACAATTCTAATTTTCTTTGCTTTCTGGATGAGTTGCTGGATTTATGAGTACTGCACTTGTTATCTTTGCTTTAATAACTCCTCCCATTTGATGGTAAACATCTAAAAGCAGCCATGTCTTTTGTAACACTCTGGAGTTCCAAACTGTACACAGAAGATTCCCAAAGAAGACAGTCTGAAAAAGCCTTGGAATTCAAAAAGGAACTCTAAAAGCAGACCAGTAATGTAAATACAGGAAGGAGCATAGTGTGGAACACAATAGAGAATGGTGGGGACTGTGGCAAACCAGTGAAAGTTAAAAGTTGCTCAGTCGTGTCCAAGTCTTTGCAACCCCATGGATGATACAGTCCATGGAATTCTCCAGGCCAGAATACTGGAATGGATAGCCTTTCCCTTCTCCAGATGATCTTCCCAACCCAGGGATTGAACCCAGGTCTCCCACATTGCAGGCAGATTCTTTACCAGTTGAGCCACAAGAGAAGCCAAAGAATACTGGAGTGGGTAGCCTATTCCTTCTCCAGCAGATCTTCCCAACCCAGGAATCGAACCGGGGTCTTCTGCATTGCAGGCAGATTCTTTACCAACTGAGCTATGAGGCAAACCAGTAAGCATGTACAAAGTCCCACAGGCCTTTAACTTTAAAAAATAATTCTTTAGGCACTGTGTGTATGTATGTGTGTGTGTGTGGGCAGGGTGGGACAAATAAAATGCATCTAGTGGGCAATTTCTGCCATCTCTGGACCATATCAAGATTTTATTAGTGTACTGTATAATTATTTGCTTTTAAATATCTCATTTTGGGCTTTCTTATAAAATGGGCTAAAGTACTAGAGAAGAGAGGAGAGAAGAGAAAGCAGAGTAAGAAATCCATAGAGAGAGAGGCATGATGAAGAAATTGCAAGCAGCTGGATGAACATACATAGGTAGGAAAACATAATCAATTTGCACTCTACATTTGGGGATCACTTTATTCTAAGGAGAGGCCCTTTCCCACGTGGTCATTCGTAAGAGGCTGGAGCCAGTATAGCGATTCAAAGAAAGTAAGCTGGCCTTGCCCTGTGCAGATGTCACCGCATCATGTCACTGAGACTGCTACCGTCGCAAGATGAAAAAAAGAAGCCAAACAAAGAAGTTGATTAAGACAGCGGCACAGATGTGCATTCATGAGGGTGTTTGGCATCCCAGCATTTGCTTTTCTCGTTTAAATCTGTCAGAGGCAAAACTGCCGCTTGTCTCAAATTATGATGGAAACTTCCCCTCCCCCTACAGGAAATTAAACATGATTAAATAATTTCAAGTTACCCAAATCTTTCACAAACAACTTGAAACAAATATGTGCATACACTCCTCTGTCTTGTCTCCTTATTAGGGGGTGTGAGGGTTGTTTCTGCTGTTGTTTTATTGTCAGTATTTCAACTAGGATGGGAAAAAATACACAGGTCTTGGGATTCAGGTGGAGAAAACCCTACCAAGGGTGTCCCCTTGTCGAATTCTAGCAGCTCACAGACAACAAGCTCAAGATGGAAACTAATAAAAGAACAAAAAGAGGATGCTAGTAAGCATTCCTGTGGTTTTTAAGGTCCAAGGACCTGAATTTACACATGTCCTAGTTGTCTCTACAGCTGGGACATTAGCATACATAAAGAATAGCTACATACCAACCTAGACAGCATATTGAAAAGCAGAGACATTACTTTGCCAACAAAGGTCCGTCTAGTCAAGGCTATGGTTTTTCCAGTGGTCATGTAAGGATGTGAGAGTTGGACTATAAAGAAAGCTGAGTGCCGAAGAATTGATGCTTTGGAACTGTGGTGTTGGAGAAGACTCTTGAGAGTCCCTTGGACTGCAAGGAGATCCAACCAGTCCATCCTAAAGGAGATCGGTCCTGGGTTTTCATTGGTAGGACTGATGTTGAAGTTGAAACTCCAATACTTTGGCCACTTGATGTGAAGAGCTGACTCATTTGAAAAGACCCTGATGCTGGGAAAGATTGAGGGCAGGAGGAGAAGGGGATGACAGAGGATGAGATGGTTGGATGGCATCACCAACTCAATAGACATGGGTTTGAGTGGACTCAGGGAGTTGGTGATGGACAGGGAGGCCTGGTGTGCTGCAGTTCATGGGGTCGCAAAGAGTTGGACACGACTGAGCGACTGAACTGAACTGAACTATGAACTATGAGAACATGATATAATGTCAGACCAGGGGCAGAGACCGAGGTCAGCAGCCTTCAAGTTTGGCTGTCTGAGGTGATAGAAAGGGGCCTGGGGCTACAGGGCAGGAATTGGGCTGTTCTGTCTCCAATCAGACCCAGTCACTTATATTTGGTTTAAATGCTGAGTTTCTGCTGACATTTTGTTGGAATAAAAATTAAAAGGGGGTTATTTCATTACTAAAAATTGATGATGAGATGATGATGGAGGAAGTGAGGTGGGAACATTTACACTACAATTAGCAGTTAGCAGCTCCGGACCTCAGAGAAGGCAATGGCACCCCACTCCAGTACTCTTGCCCGGAAAATCCCATGGATGGAGGAGCCTGGTAGGCTACAGTCCATGGAGTTGCCCAGAGTCGGACACGACTGAGTGACTTCACTGTCACTTTTCCCTTTCATTCACCGGAGAAGGAAACGGCAACCCACTCCAGTATTCTTGCCTGGAGAATCCCAGGGACGGCGGAGCCTGGTGGGCTGCCGTCTATGGGGTCGCACAGAGTCGGACACGACTGAAGCGACTTAGCAGCAGCAGCAGCAGCAGCTCCGGACCATTTATAGAATCCCTTCCACATCACCCTATACTGGTTGTAAGGAATGTAAGTCCTGTGAGGGCAGGAAGACATCATCCCTGCCATGTTCACCATCCTATTCCCAACACCTAGCATGGCAGGTGTTCAATAACAATGAGCTGGATGAATGGTGGAGAGATGGCAGATGGATGGATAGACAGATGGGGTAGACAGAAGAAAGAAACATAGGAAAGAAGAATGAAGAGAGAAGGAAGGAGAAATAAATGAATGAAGTCCCAAATGATGGGAACTGAACTTGGCACTTGGCAAAAGAGGAATTCTGAAGAAACCAGTTCTGTGCAATTTCATAAAATGGAGCCACTTCACAGAATACTCCGCTTCTAGAGCGTCTAGCTTCTAGATAAGAGCAACGTCTACTTCCTTTGATGGTGTATGTGAATGTTCTTGTGGACAAAAAGAAACAAGGTATGATAAACTGGGAAGAGTCCTGGGCTGGAGTTGAGATTTTGTTTCTTTTTTCATTGATAGGTTCCACAGGAATAGTAAGAAACATGCCTTCTGAGGCACCTCAGTGCCTTACACTTCATTTTGTTTAATCTTCAAAGCCCCAATTTGCTTAGTTTTCCATATAAAACTATGTACACATTTAAATAAGTACCCTGGACCTCATTCAATAGGTTGGTGGTTTCCAAATGTTATTAAATTAGGAGGAAGGGCAGTGTTGCTGGCAGGTGGAACTCCAGGCCTGTCCAGAGTCTTTTGACCGTGCATGTGTGTGCACACAGTAAGTCGCTTCAGTTGTGTCCAACTCTTTGCAACCCCATGGACTGTAGCCCACCAGGCTCCTCTGTCCATGGGATTCTCCAGGCAAGAATACTGGAGTGGGTTGCCATTTCCTTCTCCAGGGGGTCTTCCCGACCCAAGGACTGAACCTGCGTCTCTTATGTCTCCTGCATTGGCAGGCAGGTTCTTTACCACTAGCGCCACCTGGGAAGCCCCTTTTGACCATAGCAGCACCATTTTTATCTGTTTTAAATATTGGTCTTGTATGTATGATTTTTCTTGAAAAAACAGGGATCAGTTAATGCTCACATCAATCCCACCAGAAGGCAAGGACGATGCAGCCAAGACCGGAAGCCAGGCTTTGAGGCTTAAACCCAAGTTCTCTTAATGCTGCCATGAGGTTCTCAGGGGCTGGTAACGACAGCACTGTTAATAAGAGTAAAAAGTCACAGGCATGCTGACATAGACTGTGGCCTGACTTACCCAGCTCCTTTAATGCAGGAGTTCACAGAGTGTCCACTGCGGCCTTATGAAGGATACACTACTGTTACCCCGTATCTAAGGCCAGAGAGGACAGCAGTTTGGTTTAAAGCCAAGGGGTAAACTAGGTCCCAGTGTAGAAATGGATGCTGCTTTTTCAGAGACCTGAGTAAGATCAGTTATAGTCAGCTTGGGGTCATTTAGAACGTGAGTAAATGGGGATGGGGACAAAAGAAAGAACACAATGGCTTCGAGTCTGAGGCCTGCTGATCTGACCAGGGTTGCAGAGCTGGTAACTGAGCACACCAAGATCCACCCTGGAGCCTGGGTACATCAATGCCAGGACACTTCCATTGTAGGCTTTGCATAGGGGTCTCCCTTCTTCATCTCCCTCATTAATTCTGCATCCAGTAAACTCAGACCACCTCAGCTGGTCTGTGGATCTGCAGCTTCTCCCATTAGAAGCCTGAGCTTCAAATTCCACCCCCAGACACACAGCGGAGGCTGAGATCCCACCTGTTTCTCCCTCCGCCCTTCCCTACAGGATCTCACACCTAAGAAGCTTTATGGTCTTCTGTCCGTCATCACTGCATCCCTGCCTCTTACTGAAGGTGCCTTCAAGGAGAAGAGGTTCAGTGGCAAGAGTGGAAAGGTACAGGTATCCTTTCCAAGTGGCCAGCTTCATTGCGTGCAGTTCTGTCCCAGAAGCAGGGCCTGCAAGTCGGAGTGTAAAAATAGCAAGGCTGAGAGCCCCAAGAAAGCCCCTCTTGTGCTGGGAATCTCTGAGGCCAAGAGCGATACTTGGCATAGGAACAAGGGGCCTGTCTGTGAGCAGCAAGGACCCGTCCCCTCAGCCGCCTCTGGGCGCCAGTGCGCTGGCCTGGCTCCACCCCTGCGACTTGGCTCTCCTCCGCAGTTGGGTCTGTGAGTGAGGCAAGCCAGCCTCTCCTCACCCTCTCCCTTGGGCTCACTAGCAGGAACCAAAGGGTCAAATGGAAACACATGAGCGTCTAGCAGCAGCTGGAAATTTCCCTTTCTGCTCCGGAGGCCACAGGAAGGAGGGATGGGTGAGCTGGGATTCTAAATTTGGTAACGTCTGTAGCACATAGCACAAAAGTCTCCCTCTGGTCTTCTGAATGGCCCTCACTCCCTTCCTCGACAGCTGTTGTGTGCCCAGTGCCTCAGTGTGCAAGGCAGGGGGTGAGGACCTTGTGAACAAAGAGGAGACAGATGAACTCCTTCCACAAACATTTCCTGCTTACTCTGCGCCAGGCATTGTTCTAGGGCTGGGGGCACAGAGGTCATCAGATAGACCAAGCCAGACTCTGCATCCGAGACCTGGGTTCTCAAGCATCAGTCACCTGGAGAACCTGCTAGAACACAGATCGTTGGGTGCCATCCTCCCACCCTCCACCCCCACCCCAAGCTTCCGACTCAGTTTCTCTGAGGTGGGGCCTGAGAATCTGCATCTATAACAGTTCCCAGGTGCTATTGATTTCACGCTGTTGGCTTTGGGAACCAGACTTTTTAAGAACGACTGGTCTGGGAAAACAAAAGGTAATCATTCTTATCTACCTAATCCCATCTGACTGCTGGCTTCAGAAAAAAGAAAATGTGAATTATATTTCATCATTCATTCATTCACCCACTTATTCATGCATTCTCTTGCAGAGGGACTCTACTACATACCAAGCACTATTCTAGAAGCTGAGAATACATCAATGAATAAAAGAGGCAATTTAGGTATAATGGGATCAGTTGTGTCTGGTGATGGGCTATTTGGTAGGATAGTCTGAAGAAAGAACAATGTCACCCCCAAACAGAAGGGGCTGGCCTTGGGAAGAGACTAGGGAACAGCATTCCTGGAAGAGGGAACCGCAAGTGCAAAGTCCCCGTGGCAGGAAAGAGGCTGTCATGTCATTACAACAGAAGGTCACATGAATGAGAGATGAGTGGTCCAGAATAAGACTTAACTCCATAAGAGCTAAGAATTCACCCTCTATGCAAAGGAAAACTCGTGAAGTTCTTGTGTGGTCTGTGTTTTCAAAATCAGAAGAGCAATCTGCACAATGCTCCCATTCTTGGAGAAGAAAAACCTCTCTCTTCCAAAGTTTCAGCTGCTGCTGGCTACTCTTTCTGAGCAATGTTATTCCCAAGGGAGCCAGGCGCCTAAGTCCAAACTGCTGTATGTGAATTTAGCGTTAAAACCGTTTCTCTGCTCACTGGTGGTCTGCTTCCATTGCCCCTCTCTCTCTCTCTTCTTCTCTAACTCACTACTTAGCCCCTTTATTTTTTCTGGATAGCTAGAGCTCTGTTGTCAGGAAACAGCCAGAAGGCTCTTCATCCCCTCCAGCTTCATCATTGACTTCTGGTGGCAAAAGCACACAGCCAGGACTCCAGGTCAGGATCATTTATTATAGGTTTGCTGAGGGTTCCAGGCAGCACACAGAGGCTGCTCAGAACATGTTGTGAAACTGTCCTAAATCAAAGGAACTGGCAAAAATGATGATTATAGAGACAAGGGGATGAGCCCCAAATGCCCAAAACCTGTGAATTCTCAGAATTCTGACCTGCTGGCCTGCCGGACAGAGGGGAGGAAAGCTTGCCCCAAATAGTTTCAGTGCCTCTGCTCGCTCTTATATTTATTTGCAGGGGCTATATAGGATTCTGAAGTGTCTATCACAGCCTCAGAAAAATTACACATTTTACTCCATTGAGCTTTCCCTTGGTTGCAGTCTTCTGACAGCTCTAATAAGACTCTAACAGTTTTGGGAGTATTGATTTTCTAACTCTTTCTCCTATATTTTCCTTTAAAAAAAGATTTTTAATGTTTTTGAAATAGGGAGTTCTTTGTAACTGAGGATTTTCCTGTTAAAGATTCTTGAGTAAATGTTCCAAGAATTCACAATTTAAATGGTTCTTAAATCTGGGCCTTGTAATACTACATATTTTGTGTATTTTTATCAAGTATTTTGGCATAAGCTCAACACAATATTTCTTAAACTCACTGGGGACATAAGTCTTTGCTAGGCTTACTCAACTAAATTTGTTTCAAGGCTATATTACTATTACAGACAAGAGCTCTGGAGTCAGTCAATAGCCTTGAATCTCAGCTCCAACGCTGGCTAGCCGTATCACCTCAGACAAATGGCTTAATTTCTAATGTCTTGTCTGCTTACTATGACAGAACTGATGACAGCTTCTACACCATACAGTTGATATGGAACACAGTGCTCAGCACAAAGCCAGGCACGTAATAACCACTCGGTAAATCTCGGTTACTAGTCACTATTAATTACTTCATTCAAATGTGGCTTTGGGGGAAAAGACTCTGGAAAAAAACACATTTCGAAATGGCATCAACCGCAGTGCATTTCACTGAAAAACTAAGATTCCTAAGAGTCTGCATCCACCAAATGTGTTTTTTACTAAAAAGGTAGTTTTTATTTAGATCAAGAAAAGTAGATGAGAACGTTGGCCACTCACATGTCCATTCAGAAATGAAGCATCACATGAGGACACACTGGTTTGAGTTTGTGGCATCTCTTTAAACAGCATGTGCTGCTTTATGTCATGCAGCTAGGCCATTAAAGAAGTAGAAATGAAATGAGGGCAAAATAGCTTATGAAGTCTAAGTATTATTTCAGGCACCCTTCTTTAGAGACTGCTCTGCCTCAGGTCCTCAAGAAAGTATGCAAAAGGAACTGATCTGATGATGATGGAAAATAAAAGGGAAATTATGCCTCCCTGTTCACAGACTGTTAACCAAAATCAAAACAGTCAAGGGGACTCTGCAAAGACAAATTTAAAGACTAAAGGGCATGAGATGTAAGCCACTAAAAATTATCCAGAGGGAAAATTGGTATGTAAATATGAATTCATCCATTCACACCTAGACAATACATATGATTGAAGTTAATCATATGACCTGGCTACGGAATATTTAAAATATCATAAGAAAGTCTCATTCGACACACTTACACAATAAAATGTGCATTTTCTTACAAATTATAAAAAGGGATATTAAAATTTTAAGATATGAAATATAACCTAAGAACACTACTTCCTTTCACAGTGTGCACAAAGTACAAAGTAGCATAATTTACAATCACTACTGAGAAGCCACAGGCTTAAAGTCTCCAGCCCTCTCCAAAAAAGTAAAAATAAAACATTAAAACTTGAATGGAGACTTATATTTTAAGAAAGCTACAGACCATTGTGATAACCTCAATTTTGTTTTTCTAAGAAGCACTGGGAAACACCTGTGATGAAACCAATGCAATCTCCAAAATTCAAAAGTTTAATCACAATACAAAATGGAGAATGTATGCAGGTGGGCATACTCTTGAATCAGCAAGCTGTTGGGTGATTTTAAAAGTAAAGGTTACAGCATACATAAAATTGCTAGGCAGGTTTACTACTTTTTCCTCCAGCTGTCTGACCACTTGTGCACTGAATGGCAGCAGTGCATCCTGTTCAATAGCAGGTGGGATTATTCACGTTTGGCAGGATGATCAACAAGTCAGCCCTAATATTCTTTGCTTTGAAGTTTGGGCGTTTAGTGTCTAAATACAGTGTGATAGGGATATCTACGATCAAATGATTAAGCAACTGTGCAACAACATTCAGAGAACGTGTCCAGCTGTCACGTCAGCAGTCAATCCAACCACACACCTTCCTCATCTGATTATTATTTCACAGTGAGCAGTTGGAGAGGCGAAGACAAACTTCTACCTCAGGCAGCAATCTTTCTTTGGCTTCCATTCAATCAGACAGATGCAGTGACTACCAGCACCATACTCTTTCAAGGCAGACAGGTCTGAAGGTGTATTAAATAGAGCCCATTTTCCAGCCCTCCACTATTCTGGTAGGGTCTTCAATATACTTTTCCCTTAGAGCTGTGGTCCTCTTTAGGCTGATGACAACAGTACTGATGACAAGGTGGAAGCTATTCCAGAGGCTGCCTAGACCAACTTCAAGGTCATTGTTATTCTAAATGGTGGCATGCAAGGACTTGACTTCTCATCTGCATTAAGTATTAGGACAAAAGATGATTAGGGAGAAGCTACTGAAATTGTCAGAGTATTTGACAACAAACTATAATCTGGTCTTTTGCCAGCAGATTAAAAAGGCAAACTGAGGACTTCCCTGGAGGTCAGTGGTTAAGAATCTGCCTGCCAGCAAAAGGGACACAGATATAAAGAACAGACTTGGACTCTGAGGGAGAAGGTGAGGGTGGGATGATTTGAGAGAATAGCATTGAAACATTTATATTACCATATGTGAAACAGATGACCAGTCCAAGTTGGAGGCATGAAACAGGGCACCCAAAGTCGGTGCACTGGGACAACCCAGAGGGATGGGATGGGTTCGAGATGGGGACGCGTGTACACCTGTGTCTGATTCATGTCAATGTATGGCAAAAACCACCACCATGGTATAAAGTAATTAGCTTCCAATTAAAATTAATTAATTGAAAAAAAAAAGAATCTCCCTGCCAATACAGGGTCCATGAGTTTGATCTCTGGTCTGGGAATATCCCACATGCCATAGAGCAACTGAATCCTTGTTCCACAACTACTGAAGCCTGTGCACCCTAGAGCCTGTGCTCTGCAACAAGAGAAGCCACTGCGATGAGAAGTTGTCACACTGCAAATTGAAAGCAGCCCCTGCTCACCACAACGAGAGAAAGCCTGCATGCAGCGATGAAGTGACCCAGCACAGCCTAAATTAATTTTTTTTTTTGTAAAGCATGCTGAAGTGGATGCCATCTTCTCTAAAATCAAAATCTATGTGTGGGAGCACACAGAACTATACTCCCATAGATTAAAATGTATATATTTTGTTTCTGATGTAAAAACAAAAGCAAGCACTTGTAGAACACTACAGAATTATCAAAGTCCTGTAACTAATTCAATCTCATTTGATCCCACACAATCTAAGATAGGTACAGGAGACACACTATTCCCATTTTATAGATGAAAAAACAGATTTTAGCAATGTTACATAACCTAACGGAGGTGGAAAAACTGGTTGTCATTGACAGTGGAGAAATCTCAGTGCATTTTTTTTGTTTGTGAACCATTCTATTTGTTAAGTGTATTTTTAAAGGTTGCGTCCTTAAAAAAAATCAGCATAACTGAAGTAATTTGTTCAGTATGCCTGAGTGGTTAGTGGACAAGCTTTAATATTTGATGTAAAATGTAAAACAGGATTTTTAGCCTATGGATTGGGTGGGGGAGTTAATAGAAAAGTGTTTTTCAGAGATTAACTTTTAAAATACACATAGTAAAGGATCAGGGTAAAAGCTGTTCTTTTATTAGTTCTGAGATATTTGTTCTCCATCTAAGTTAAAAGAGAATTTGAAGCAGCTTATATAAAAGACAAATATATTTGAAACAGTAAAATAACATGAGAAAATAAGAGCCATGGAGTTGAGAGGAAATTTAATTTCTTGCCCCTAAAATTTACAAAGTTTTAGTTATCTAATAAAAGAAGTTTACCAAAAAGGAAACATTTTCCTAAGCATCAAATCTAAAAAGAACTTAGCATGTGGTACACAGCACTGGAAGGAGAAAGGCAGTAAATGATATGGCTTCATATTGCATCTAGGTGGTTTTATTTTCTAATCTTGTTATAAATTATAATCACAGTATACAATAGGTAATTACGTGTAAACTTTTTAAAATAATAAAGTGGGCAAACTATTCTGTATCTTCCTTTTGTCTATGAGAAGCCTGGTGTCTGGATCTCCCAAATAAGGTAGCAGACATTGCAAACCGTTCATCAGTTCCGAGTGTTTTCCTTCTTATTGGACACTTGGCCGTCCAGGATACATTTCCCAGCCTCCCGTGTAGCTAGGTATGGCTATGCAGGTTACATTCTAATACTGGGATGTAAGTTCAAGGTCTGTATAGCAGCTTCCAAAAACCTTCCTCATAAAATAGCTTGCAGGCACATTTTTTCTGGCTGTCTGGAACAGACAAGCCTTCTTGGATCATCAGTACACTGGTTAACCCCTAGGGATGCTGGAATGGTAAGGTCAAGGAACTTGGGTTCCTGAGGTCTTTGTGTGGAACAGAGCCACTACAGCAGTGGACTGCTACTACCAGGCTTCTGTGTGAAAGGGAAACGCACTTCTATTGTAAATAAGCCACTGTTATTTTAGAGTTTTACATTACTAACAGCTGAAGGTGATCCTAACTCATCCATCTAATGGCAGGAAAGTGAATTCCAAACCTAGTACCTAGGAAAGAAACTAGTACCAAGGATTAGCTTTGCAACCCCATGAAGTGAAGTGAAGTGAAGTCGCTCAGTCATGTCCAACTCTTTGCAACCCCATGGACTGTGGCCTACCAGGCTCCTCTGTCCATGGGATTTTTCAGGCAAGAGTACTGGAGTGGGTTGCCATTTCCTTCCCCAGGAGATCTTCCCAACCCAGGAATCGAACCCAGGTTTCCCACATTGTAGGCAGACGCTTTACTGTCTGAGCCACCAGGGAAGTCTTTGCAACCCCATATTCAATACCAAACTTACAGGCATATAAATTATAAAGTTGAGTTCAAAAACCCAGGCTCCTGACTCCCAACTTCTTCAACATTTCCCCAAACCGTCTACTGTTGGAATATAACTTCGTTGGTTATCATTCATTATCTTCACCACCACCAGTACAAGCAAGCATCTTAACCACATTTCCAACTCATAAAAATATCAAATGCAGACGCTATGTTGGGTCTAATTTATCACAAACCTCAAAACAAGTGTCTATCAGGATTCAACCAACCACAAGCAACATTCAGCCATCCATTTGATTTAAGGCTTTTGATTCTTTGATTTGTACCATCCTCCTCCCCCACTTCTTCCAATTCTAGGTCAGGAAAGAAAAGCAAAGATTCTCCAGGGAAAAACAAAATGACAAAACCAATTAGCTGATGCACACCTGTGCAACAGCTTGGTTTTTCTTTTCCAACAAATGAAAGAGTAGTACACAGAGCTCCGAGTTTCTGAGAGATGCTGAGGCTACTGGCAGAAAAGAGGCAGGGGTATTTGTGGATCCCATCTGCCAGAGATGCACGTGTAGAGAGCGTCATTTTTTTTTACTCTTCTCCAAATAGAATGTAGCATAAGACAATATTAGATATTTGGGCCTAAATTCCAGGAAAGGACAATCAAACAGAAAAATTATTCTCAGAAACCTCGAACAATAAATTAATGCTCACAGTTTAGAAGGACCTTTTTAGAGATTAGGATGTGGAACTGGTGTTTCAGTTGTGAGTTCTCAGTAGGAAAAAGTTTAGAAAAAGTGTCTAGAAATGCTGTTTATCACAAATTAAACAGATCAAAGTTCCTTCAAGTCAAGATCAAGCTTGCTCCTCTTTTTTTTTAAGTCAACCAATGTACCCCAAACATGTCATACACACAGTAGGTGTGCAATGTAAGTCTTCTGAAGGTAAGTGGATGTAGCTGGGAGTGGCTCCCTTTTTCCATATTTTATCCTCTGAAGGACTTCCCTGATTACTCAGTGGGTAAAGAATCTGCCTGCAATGCAGGAGACACAGGATTGATCCCTGGGTTGGAAAGATCCCTTGGAGAAAGAAATGGCAACCCACCCCAGTATTCTTGCCTGGGAAGCCCCATTGACAGAGGAACCTGGCAGGCTACAGTCCACAGGGTCGAAAAAAAGTCGGGACACAGCATAGCAACAGAGATTTATCTTCTGAAACCCCAGAGGCTGCTGAGATAACAACTATATGAATGAGAACTATAAGAAAGCAGAAGACAAAGAGGGAAAGGAGGAAAAAGAAAGGGAGGGAGGGAATATGAGGGTGTGGCCTGTACCACTAAGCCGCTAGCCTCCTGAGCTGAGTCCTACTTTACACTGACATCCAAAAAGAAAGTAGAATTACAGTTTGCTAGTTTTTATTCACCCACAAATGTACTGGTTAACCCACAAGGTCTCAAATCCCAGGCAACATGCTAAAATTATCTTCTTACTAGAAAAATGCTCCCAAAGCATTAGAGGTTTCTTGCTTGCAGGGTGTCTGGGAAGGAGTCCAAATTTATTAAGCTACAGAAATAGGTTTCTTTTTCCTAGTCTCAAAATCTAAGCCACTCACTTGTGAAAACTCTGGTTCATACACAGTTTCTGTTCTGGGTTAGCTCCATTTCCTTCTTTCTAGGTCTACGGGTAGTTTGGTGTCCACTTGTAAATGATGGTCTATCTGTTCCTGAACTCTGGTATGCTCTAATAAGTATCTTCCTCCTCAACTCTGTCCCATTACTTCCTCTCTGAGAGAAATTACTATAACCTTTGGGCCTTTCGAGAGAAGACTCTGCTCGTCACACACAAGTGATCCTTAGATCTCAGAAGTGGGTACAGAGGAACATTCTTTGGAAGCAAATGAATTGTATGCTGTGTCAAAGTCTTCCTTGTTGCAGGCAAATAGGCAGAGATCAGCAGGGACAAGTGTATGACTATGTGGAGAACTTCACCCTGAACAGTTGCTGTGCTTCCTTCCTTGTAGAAACAAACTATGTGTGTCTTTCCGGGTCACAGATGCGCTTTGATGAATGAATTAAGAGCATCTATCCCTCCCTCAAGAAAATATTATAGTGGAAAGTACCAAACCCTGAAGCCAGGAGCGGAAAGGAGCTGAGTAAAAGAACATACTGTATTTTTGGTTTTGTTTAGTTCTCTTTGGAGAAACAAAGAGTATTAATTACTTTTGAAAGCAAGAGTACATTTTCAGCGTAAATTTTCCATGGGTTTTTTCCCTTAAGGGTAATAATATTTTTCTTTCACTTGCTGCTTTGATGACTGCCTCATTTTTTAAAAATATATTCTACTCTGATAAAGCGAGAACTGTTAAATTTTCTTATTGCAAATAAAGGCTACTCGCACTTGGCCTAAATTCTAACTGGTCACCCTGGGAAAGTTGACCCCTTTTCATGGCCATTGGGTCTGTTTAAGAAACACATTTACAAGAACCGAATTGGTTAGCGACAACTTAAAAGAAAAAAAAAAAAGGCATAATTTGGAGTAGAAAACAGCAACCTATTCCAGCATGCTTGCCTGGAGTATTCTGTGGACAGAGGAGCCTGCAGGCTATAGTCCATGGGGTCACAAAGAGCGACCCAACACACACACCAGTCAAAAGGATCTGATTCAACAAACAATTGCAATGCTCTATTTTCACTGAACAAAATTAAAGTATACCTATCAATAAGATATAGACATCTTTTTTTTTTTTCCAAAACAAGTAAATAATATGTATGCTGTGAGCCAGCAATACTAAGTATAGAGCTCATACACCTCCTCACCTCATTACACTGGAGGAGGTGCTCCCTGTGAGATTATGTGCAGGGCTGGGAAGTGGGGCGCCCTGGGAGTCCATCATTCTACAAGGGGAAAGGGGAACCCCAGAGTGCCACGCAGTCAGCAGCTAGAAACAATGCATTAAATGTCTGCCCAGACTAATGGATAGATCTTTAAAACACAGCACGTGGGGAAAAAAATTACCCTAAATAAAGAACACACACACACATACAAAACACAGCAATGCATTTTACCTTTTAAAAAACTTCTTGTATTGTGGCTATTCAAAATATTTTATATTACATATGTGGCTCACATTGTACTTCTAGTGGATGGCACTAGTCAGAGGCTTCCAGTAAGCCAGGGGTACAAGAGGGCTTCTATCCATAAACATTCTCTGGAGCCTCAAATTAGAAGGTACTGATGAAATGACTTCTTGTTGAGTTGCTAAGTCCTGTCCAACTCTTTGAAACCCCATGGACTGCAGCATGCTAGGATTCCCTGTTCTTCACCATCTTCTGGAGCTTGTTCAAACTCATGTCCATTGAGTCAATGATGCCATCCAAACATCTCATCCTCTGTCATCCCCTTCTCCTGCCCTCAATCTTTCCCTGCATCAGGGTCTGTTTCAATGAGTCAGCTCTTAGCATCAGGTGGCCAAAGTATTGGAGCTTCAGCATCAGTCCCTCCAATGAATATTCAGGATTGATCTCCTTTAGGATTGACCAGTTTGATCTCCTTACAGTTCAAGGGACTCTCAAGAGTCTTCTCCAGCACCATAATTCGAAAGCATCAATTTTGGGGGGCTCAGCTTTATGGCCCAACTCTCATATCCTTACATGACTACTGGAAAAAACATAGCTTTGACTGTACAGACCTTTGTTGGCAAAGTGATGTTTCTGCTTTTTAATATGCTGTCTAGGTTGATCATAGCTTTCCTGGAACAAGTGTCTTTTAATTTCATGGCTGTAGTCAACACCCACAGTGATTCTGGAGCCCAAGAAAATAAAATCTATCACTGCTTCCACTTTTTCCTCATCTATTTGCCATGAAGTGATGGGACCAGATGCCATGATCTTAGTTTTTTAAATGTTGAGTTTCAAGCCAGCTTTTTCACTCTCCTCTTTGACTTTCATCAAGAGGCTCTTTAGTTCCTCTTTGCTTTCTGCCATTTGAGTGGTGTCATCTGCATATCTGAGGTTCTTGGTATTTTTCCTGGCACTGTTGATTTCAGCTTGTGATTTATCCAGCTGGCATTTCACATGACATACTCTGAATATAAGTTAAGTAAGCAGGATGACAATATATAGCCCTGATATACTCCTTTCTCAATTCTGAACCAGTCCATTGTTTCATGTCCAGTTCTAACTATTGCTTCTTTACCTACATACAGCTTTCTCAGGAGACAGGTAAGGTGGTCTGATATTCCTGTCTCTTTAAGAATTTTCCACAGATGTATAGATCAGTCTTTTGGACTCTGTGGGAGAGGGCGAGGGTGGGATGATTGGGGAGAATGGTACTGAAACATGTATATTATCATATGTGAAACAGATCAACAGTCCAGGTTTGATGCATGAGACAAGGTCCTCAGGGCTGGTGCACTGGGATGACCCAGTGGGATGGGATGGGGAGGGAGTTGGGAGGGGGGTTCAGGATGGCGAACACATGTACACCCATGGCGGATTCATGTCAACGTATGGCAAAACCACTACAATATTGTAAAGTAATTAGCCTCCAATTAAAATAAATAAATTTATTAAAAAAAAAAGAATTTCCCACAGTTTGTCGTGATCCACACAGTCAAAGGTTTTAGTGTAGTCAATTAAGCAGAAGTAAATGTTTTTCGGGAATTCCCTTGTTTTCTCTATAATCCAACAAGTGTTGGTAATTTGATCTCTGGTTCCTCTGCCTTTTCTAATCCAGTTTGTAAATCTGGAAGTTCTTGGTTCATATACTGCTGAAGCCTAGCTTGAAGGATTTTGAGCATTACCTTGCTAGTATGTGAAATGAGCAAAACTGTATGGTAGTTTGAACATTCTTTGTTATTGCCCTTCTTTGGGGCTGGAATGAAAACTGACCTCTTCCAGTCCTGCAGCCACTGCTGAGTCTTCCAAATTTCCTGACATACTGAGTGCAGCACTTTAACAACATCATCTTTTAGGATTTGAAATAGCTCAACTGGAATTCCATCACCTTTACTAGCTTTGTTCATAGTAATGCTTCCTAAGGCCCACTTGACTTCACACTCTAGGATGTCTAGTTCTAGGTGAGTGAGCACACCATCATGGTTATCTGGGTCACTAAGACCATTTTTGTACAGTTGTTCTGTGTATTCTTGCCACCTCTTCTTAATCTCTTCTGCTTCTGTTAGGTCCTTACTGTTTCTGTCCTTACCATGCTATCCGTGCCCAAGAAATGTTCCCTTGATATCTCCAATTTTCTAGAAGAGATCTCTAGTCTTTCCCATTCTATTGTTTTCCTCTTTGCATTGTTCACTAAAGAAGGCTTTCTTATCTCTCCTTGTTATTCTCTGGAACTCTGCATTCAGCTGGGTATATATTGCCCTTTCTCCCTTGCCTTTCACTTCTCTTTCTTTCTCAGCTATTTGTAAAGCCTCCTCAGACAACCACTTTGCCTTCTTGCATTTTTCCCCCCTTTGAGATGGTTTTGATCACTGTTTCCTGTACACTGTTACAAATCTCTGACCATAGTTCTTCAGGCATTCTGCCTACAAAACTAGAAGGATATAAAAGCAGTTCAATATTAAATATTAAAATCCTAAATCAGGAACTGCCAACATTTTTGAACCACTCCCAACTTTCCATTGCTCTCATTTTAAAACTTCTCTAGGATTAATGCAGCTCTTCAGAATTTCACACCCAGTCCTTGAAACTAGACTATAGAAAATATTATACTACAACTTATCCCAAAGCTATGACTTAGAATAATAAAATACCGTTGTAAAAACATGATATAATTTATCAATACAGTTGCACAAATATATGATTTAACCATCTACTCTTGGGAGGTGCTTTTTTACAAATAATAATTTTATTTTTATTTATTTATCTTATTTTTGGCTGTGCTGGGTCTTTGTTGCTGCACAGGCTTTTCTCTAGTTGTGGTGAGCGTGGGCTTCTTTTGTTGTGGAGCATGGGCTTAGTTGTTCTGCAGCATATGGGATCCTCCTAGATCAGGGGTCAAATTCATGTCTCCTCCATCGGCAGGTAGATTCTTAACCACTGAGCCACCAGGGAAGCCCCGAGGTGCTTTTCAAAAATCAAAATGAGGGACTTCCCTGGCGGTCCAGTGGTTAGGACTCTGGATGTTCACTATAGGGGGCTGGGGTTTGATTCCTCATCAGGAACTAAACCTGCAAGCCTCGAGGCGCAGCACACACACACACACACACACACACACACACACACACACACACACACACACACACACACACACACACACACACACACACACACACACACACACACACACACACACACACACACACACACACACACACACACACACACACACACACACACACACACACACACACACACACACACACACACACACACACACACACACACACACACACACACACACACACACACATTACTTAAAAATAAAATGAAAATGACTTAGTAACAATTTAGAGATAACATATTCAGTAATCCCCCTCTCTCTCATGCTCTGTCTCTGACATGTGTGGTCTTTTGTTGCATATGGACTATTAATATTTCCCCTGCACTCTTTTGTATGGATCACTGGCCACCCATTAAAGGCCTCCAGGCTCCTTCACAAAATCCTTGCACTTTCACCCTTGTATCCCTGGCACTGAGCACCAAGCTCAGCACATAATGGATGGTCAATAACTACCCATCAAACTAACTGGAATGTTTCGAGAGGGGAAGACTGAGATGTTGAGAGAGAAATAGTCAGATAAATTATTTTGCTTAATAAAATTATAAAAAAGTAACAAATACTCAGCAATGTTTCCTCATTAACACCAGCATTCACATTAATGTTTACTGAAGTGCTTACCATGTGCCAGGCACTGCTCGAAGCACTCTATAGTTACCTGTTCATTTACTCCTTACAAGAAACTTTTAAGGTTGGTGTTATCCCCATTTTATAGGGGATGCTTAGAGAGGGTAATTGGGCTTACCGGGTGGTGCTAGTGATAAAGAATCCACCTGCCAATGCAGGAGATGCAAGAGACAAGGGTTCAATCCCTGGGTTAGACAGATCCCCAGTATCTCATGGACAGAGGAGCCTGGTGGGCTACAGTCCATGGGGTCAGACACAACTGAGCAGCCAAGTACACACACACACCCACACACCCCATAACTGAGCAACCGAGTACACACACACACACACGCACGGTAATTGACTGACCCTTGGTCCCACAACTAGTAACGGCAGAGCTGGGATTCAAGACAGGCAGTCCCACACCTGAACCCATGCTCCCAAGCACCTGTTAGCCAATACACAAAATTATCTATTTCAGGAAATGTGTTGGGAGGAATACAGTGTTTTCATTCTCATGGCTTGCATTCCAATCCCACAGGACTGCATCAGTCCAAGCTCTCAAGAGTCTCACCAGGATTTGAAAACAGTTCACACTCAATTTCTGTGACTACACTGCTGCTGATCATACCCAGCTGGCAATTTCTCAGAGAACACCCACTTCAACCACTCTCTGTCCCTCTTCCTGCACAAAAGAAATGGACCTCTCTGAGCACACCAGTGCATCCAATGCCCTCTGTGCCCTTTGTCCTCTCGTTCCCTTCTGCCTCATCCAGTCCAGGCCAGTTGCATACTCAGGGGTCTCTCAACATGCCGTGCATTTCTGCACCCCTGTGCCTTTGTGTGTGTTGTTCCCCTGGACTGGAATCTCCTCCTTTTCTACAGCCTCCAAACTAAAACCTGGTCATCTTTCCTCCATGGAATTTTTCCTAATCATCCATTTTTTTTTTTTTAATTAACCAGTTCCTCCCCGTACTACTACCTCCCTTTAGTGACAAAATCATTTAGGGCAATTTTCTACTTAGTGTAAAAGAAAGAACATTGCCCACCATCCAGTTCTCCAAGGATCAAGTCATTAAGCACTACAGTTGCTGCCTGAAACAGTACACCCTGAAAGGAATTCAAGATGGAAAAAACAGGATAAGGCACTTTGTACTTCGGAAAAATAGGCCCCTAAGATGGTTGGAGATATCGCAGGGGAAAAAAACCAAAAGAAAAAAAACATGGCCACACCATGAGATTTGCAAGATCTTAGTTCCCCAACCAGGGATTGGAACTGGGGCAATCAATGGCAGTGAAAGCCCCGAGTCCTACCCATTGGACCACCAAGCAAGTTCACCCCAAACAATTCTTTTAATGAACCCAGATTCTTGCATCTTCCCATACACAGAAAAGCACTAAAAGCATGAACTGAGCTATCTGATCCCCATAGCTCCCAGTGAGATGTATACCTGACTGCACATATTCCCCAGCCCAAACTGTATTCACACTGGTTGCCCTCTGGCCCCCTCTCCTCAGAGCTATCTGAGAGGCTGTCTCCTGGGCTATTCTTCGGTAAGACCCAGAATAAAATCCAACTCACAGCTTTGATGCTGTGGGTTTTCTTTCATTCGATGTTAATATTAGAGTTTCCAGTGTGACACCCCGGTCTTCTCCCCTAGCTCCTGAAGACTGGAGTCAAGGATCATACGTGTGTGGGATCTACAATGGCTGCAGTTGAGAGAGAATGTTGAATGTGAGGTGGAAACTACTTTTCACAGGGCCCCCTACACAACCACATTCTTAAGTTCAGAATTTATTATATAGGCAACAAAATGCTATCAAAAATTTTGAGGAGACTCCATATATTTTGAGAATATTATTGACAAGACAGAAAATAGATGAGATATATCATTATATATATTGGTATAAAATTTATGTATTATAACACATGTTCAAAAATTACATGTCAGTAACAGAAGTGAAAATATTGAGCCAAAAGAACATATAATTACCAGTTCTCCATCCCTATTTAATTTTGCTATCAGTATAAATCAGTGATTAAAAAAGCAGCCATTGGCCATCTGAAAGAGTCTTTCTTCCCAGCGTGTAAGTGTTGTCATGACAACATGACTGCCTGCTGTATCTCTGTGAACAAGCTTATGTTTAAAGGGAGAGGATGAGGATCAATCAGGTTAAATAAAGAATAAACTGACCAATTTTGAAATGTTTCAACCAAAGTTATCTAATATAATACTAACTCTTTAAATCCTATTAATAGAACCAGGCTGGGAGTTTTGAATCAATAAAACCATGCTTTAGCACCTACATTCTTTACATATAATAATAACATGCACTTAAATTCCACACACTAGCCCTGTAATTAGTGAGGAATTTTTCAAAACATATTCTGCCCTTACATTTACTGGTATTATCCTACATCGGTCCAAGTCAGATGTCACCTTTCTTCTGTCTCATCCCTTTTGAAGGAGGTACTCTCATTAGAAGCTGACTCTTTGATTCCAAGGAGACAGGACTGGGGTGATAGTGGCGGTCCATTATCTCTTCTATGCTTCCAAACTATCTAAATGTTGGACACCTTGCACAACTACATAAATTAATTTGAAAATTCTGTGTGAACCAGTATTTGTGAATAAGAACCACAAATGACAAAACCTTGACTAAAAGTTTATAAACAGAATTGATTTTCTTAATTTTTAACACACACTGGATTTTGGATTCACATTGTCTATTAGAAAAATCTGTTGAGATCAATAAATCTAATCTTTAAATTCAAAACAAAACAAAACATTGCCACCTCCCACCTCCCACAATCTTGAGCCAAAAGCATTTGGATCTTTGCTGGTTTGAGGTCTGAACGTGGTCTCTGGCATCCACTTCACTTCAGCAATGATCTTGCCAAGAGCACCAGAGTGTGTCAGTACCATGGGTTAGACTCAGAGTGGTCTCTTATCCCTAGGGGACACTTGGAAATACATGGGAGTGTCTGGGGTTCTCATAGCAGGTGGGGGTCAGAGATGCTGAATGTCCTGCAATGAGGAGGTCAGTCTAGCAAGGGTAACCAACTGCCCTGGCTTTCCTAGAACTCTCCTGGCTTTAGTACCAGAAGTCCTGAATCCTGGGAACCTGCCCAGTCCCAAGCAAACCATCACCTTAAATCCAGCACAAATAAAGGACTGTCCCTGCTAAACACTGGAGAGCTTCCTCTCTCAAGGACAGTAAGTATATGCTGACCTCTCTGTCCTCCAAGAATTCTCTATGGTTCTACAACTCACTAGTTCCTCACAAGGGTGAAACTTCAAGCCAGCATTTCTGAGAATAATTCCTATGTCAAGGCTATGAAATGTCTTTTTTTGCTTGGCATATTTCTATTGACTGAGAAACTCCAGCAAAACCTAACAAAGGGGAGCACAATTCTTCCTTAGGAGACTCAAACTCAGGAGGAAGAAAACATTTTAAACCTAAAACTCAATCTACATATTGAGAAACAGACCAGCGGCTTTTTGAACCTGCCTCTTATCATCTTTGGTTTCCTTCATTAATTTTTTTTACAAGTAATTTCCTCAATTACTCTTAAATCGAGAACCTTTTATACCACTGACAACTATAAGAACTAGATTCTGTACTTACTCATTTGAATAAAGGACTCAATAATGGAGTGAGAATCTCTAGGGATAACATTATACATCTTTATGCAGAAATAGCACACACTCGCTGTGGGAAAATGGTTAAGTCAGCCACTTTTCATTCTCTTTAAATTTCCTCATCCTGAGGCTATTAGATAGCATAGCTGCTCAAGGATTCTATGATATTTTTCCTAGAAATGTTTTCCTTATATGGTAATCAAAGGAGTGCTGCTTTCTGTTTAGCAATGCTCCTCTGGAGGCCCAAAGGAGTTAATACCCCTAATTTAATACCAAAAATGTTTCAGTAGCACGGAAAGAAAGTTTATCACGTAACTGCTCCCCTTGACACCTTTTGGTGCTCTAATCTGACACCAGGTGGCAGATATTTTGTATTAAAATTAGTAAAGGTGTTTGTGTAAGCAGATAGGGTAGGGGGTCCCCAAAGAAATAGAACCAGGTGTGGCTCTCTTGACACAAGAGAAGCTATTATTGGCCTAAGCCATCTTGTGCTCTAAGCCTGGCCACAACACTTGCCCTTGAACAAGTCTCAGAAATTAATGATCTTGAGGAAAATGAGAGAATGCAGGAACAAAGGAAAACCAAGCAAGACATGACAATTCAGCATAAACTAGAGTCCTAGTTTCTCCTCAAGGGAAATACAAAACAATCTGATACCTATCTTTGAGTTCTGCAGGAACTAACAGCCCTATTCAGGTGGAGGATGGAATGACGTTTGTGTATGCTTTCTTTTTTAAAAAAATTTTTATTGGAATATAGTTGCTTTACAATCTTGTATTAGTTTCTGCTAAACAACAAAGTGAATTAATCAGTTATGTGTATGTATACATCCACTCTTTTTTTAGATTTCCTTCCCATTTAGGGGTGCTGACTTTTTCTGACCCTCATGACTTCAATCAAGTAAAGCCTGGACTCTGTTAACCTTTGCTCCAAGTCTATGCTGAATTCTCCTCTGCTCAAGCCCCTTCAGGAATATGCATGTACCCTTAGCTTAAAACTTCCCCAATTTTGCTGTTGGGGACATATGGCTTCGGGAAAGATCCCCAGTGTTCTTCCTACTTGCTGCAAGTAATAAATCCTTCCTTCTCTTGATCTGTGGCTTGGCTGTGTGTCTTTTGGCTTGATACCAATCAATAGGCAAACCCATTTTTTTTGGTAACATTCCTCCAAATTCTTGGTCTAGAATTTAAACCATCGATATGCTTTGCTATGTTTAGTCACTCAGTCATGTCTGATTCTTTGTGACCCCATGGACTGTAGCCGCCAGGCTTTGTCCATGGGGATTCTCCAGGCAAGAATACTGGAGTGGGTTGCCATGCCCTCGACGTAGACGTGAAAAGACTATACTGCATAACAAATCTTTTCATATCCACATTCAAGCTTTCATTTAAAAAAAAAATTTATTTATGTATTTTTGGTGGCACTGGTTCTTCATTGCTGCACCCGAACTTTCTCTAGTTGCAGTGAGCAGGGCTTCTCATGTTGGTTTCTCATCTTGGGGAGCACAGGCTCTAGCAGAGGTCTTGTGGGTGCACGGGCTTCAGTAGTTATGGCACTCACATGGGCTCTAGAGCACAGGCTCGGTAGTTGTGTTGCATGGGCTTAGCTGCTCCACAGCATGTGGAATCTTCCTAGACTGGTGATCAAACCCATGTCCCCTGTGTTGGCAGGTGGATTCCTATCCACTGTGCCACGAGGGAAGTCCTGAAGGTTTCCTTTAATTTCAGTTAATATTCTTATTGGGCTTCCCTGATGGTTCAGTGTTAAAGAATCCGGCTTCAATGCAGGAGATGCAGGTTTGATCCCCAGGTCAGGAAGATCCCCTGGAGAAGAAAATGGCAACCCACTTTAGTATTCTTGCCAGGGAAATCCCATAGACAGAGGAGCCTGGTGGGCTACAGTCCCTGGAGTCACAATAGAGTCAGACATGACTTAGCAACATGACTAAACAACAACAATATTCTTATGGACCAATCAGTTTATGAGAACAGTGACCAAAGAAAATAAAAAGAAAACACTTGATTTCAATGTCTAAAAATGAACAAAAGCACCCTTAACAAAAAATAAAACTTTCAAAAACTAGAGCTATTAAATTGTAGACTGCTTTCTTTCAGCACACTTGCTTTGTAAATGATCCATTCAAATAATCCTTTCAAATATTCCCTAATGCAATTATTTTGCCTAATTTTGTATATTTCAAGCCACCCACTAACTTTCAAAAACTCCTAAATAGTGAAATGAAAGGGTCTAGAATAAGCTGAAGTGGCATAGAAATAATTTTGAGCTGAAGGCATTTTAGTTTTTGAAATCCTAAAATGAAATGCCTAAAAGCAGAGCCTCCCAAAAGAACTCAGTAGACATAAATCCCTTCCCTGGGAGCAATTCTAATCTCTTCTGGGAGATGGGAAGTTCACACCCAAACCAACTATCATCAGACTATTGTATCTCCTGTCTATTCTCCTAAGAACCAACTTATCTTTCAAAAATTATTTGTTTTCCCAGAGTTCCCTTTCTCCCCTCTTCTAAAGTCATTTTTCCTCCCAGAAGTACCCTCTGCTCCTCCCCATCCTCTACTAAGACTGTATATAAGCCCCAAATTCTAACAGCCTCTTTGAGTCACATTTCTTTGTGAACTCTCCTAAGTAAGTATGTAATTATATCTTTTTTCTCTTGCTAATCTGTCAGAGGTCAGTTTAATTTGCAGGCTCCAAACACTGACTGTAAGAGGGTAGAGGAAAAGTTTTTTTCCATTGTGGCAAATATAAGGCACTGTGTCATTCACTGATCAGTTCATGCAGTGAACACTTGACAGGAGCCAGGCTATGGGCTAGGTGTTGGGACCTAGCAGTAAACATTCATGATTGGCCTCATGAAGCTTGCGATCCACAGGGGAAGAGTGGCATCTAGTTTGTATTTTCAAATTACACTGAGTGTTATAAGAAAAGTAGAGGTGTATGGGAGTTTTAACTCTTATTAATATAGTTGGCCTACTAGATTAAGTTCTTTAAGGGTAAGTAAAGAGTCTAATTTGCTCATGGCTTATCCCCAGAGCTATCTAGTATCCCACACTATATTAGTTGCTTGATAAGAATTTGTTGAATGAATTCCACCACCTTAAACCTTATACTTCAAAATAAACAATTCTGGGTAGCCTATACTGGAAGTCACAGTGTTGAGAACCAGTAGTATGCACATACTGCCTTAGACATTAAATTCTTTCTCACAGAGAACAGATACCTGTGAATGACACATACCCCTTAATCCCAAATGTGTGAGATAGTCTCTAGTTCCCCTGCTAGATCTACTGGCTACTCTTTCCACCCTGCCCTGGGCACCTTTGAATGACACATACCCCTTAATCCCAAATGTGTGAGATAGTCTCTAGTTCCCCTGCTAGATCTACTGGCTACTCTTTCCACCCTGCCCTGGGCACTAAGAGCTAGATAGACCCTTTGTAGATTTGGCAATGAAAGGCCTAGCAGGTGATAGGAGTGTGGGAGGACAAAGAGGTCTGAGTATGAATTCCCCAGCTCCCTCTCTGCAAGAGCAGTCAGGCTGAAACAGGAGGAAGAGGGCAGGGCACAACCTTTAAAAGAATGACACAGTCACTAAGGATATGATTAAAAAAAAAAATTTCTCTGAGAGGCCCCCATACCCTGGAGCCACTCTCACCTTCTGAGACTGCATTCTGTCTATGGAATGTGTACCTCTCTAAATAAATCCACTTCTTACCTATTGTTTTGTCTCTCATTAAATTCTTTCTGTGACAAGACATCTTGGACACCAACTATGTCCAAGGTGGTGGAAGATTCAACTTCCAATAGATGTCAAGCCTCATCATACACTCACTGTAACACATCAGCATGCTCAATGACACACCTACAGGTGCCATGACAGCTCCAAAGCCAACTCTAAAAGGTTAAAAAGCAGGTAGTGGCCCAATTCCTAGAAATCACTGCCCCTGCCCCCAAAATCCTCCCACTTGTTAGTATGTGAAATTATCCAGCCCATAAAAACTAACCGTTCCATATTTTAGGGCTTTTCACCTTCTGAGACGGCCCACACTCTGTGAGGTGTGTTCTTCCCGCAGCCATTCTCACTTTCTGAGAGGCCCCCATACCCTGGGGCCACTCCCCTCTGAGACTGCATTCTGTCTATGGAATGTGTACCTCTCTAAATAAATCCACTTCTTACCTATCATTTTGTCTCTCATTAAATTCTTTCTGTGACAAGACATAAAGAACCTGAGCTTCATTAAGTTCTGAGACCAGGTGTATCATCTCAATTAAAAGACAGTGGGTTCAAGTCCCCAATCTGGGTTTTGGCCAGGTCTGAGTCCTGGCCTGTGGCTTCAAGTCTATCTGAGCTGTGCAGTTTTAACACCACTGCTCTCCTACGCCCACAGCCGCAAATGTAGCTCTGCCTGGATTTCAAGAACCTTTCTTCCACTTGGCCTTTTCAACCTGGATATGCTGATGATGAGAACCTGGCTGCCGACTTCAGAAGGGTTCCCCAACCCTTGGAAATTCTTCTTAATCTTGCCCAAACCTCTGTAAACAGTGCCTCCCTTTAAACTCTCCTCAGTTACTCCACTGAAGTGATCACCTGTTTCCATCTAGAACCCTGATTCACAGAGAAATGTATTATAATTGTATTCCTTTCCTAGGGGAGCTATAACGAAGTACCATAATGTGAATGACTTATGACAACAGAAACTTGTTTTACAGTCCTGGAGTCTCAATATTCAAAAATCAAGGTACTGAGGGAGCCATGCTCCCAAGCCTCTAGGGGAGAATCTTGACCAATTTCATCCAGCTTCTACTAGCCCCAGATGTTCCTTGGTTTGTAGCAGCATCACTCCGATCTCTGCTTCCATCCTCAGAAGGCCATCTTCTTTCTGTGTCTCTGTGTATGTGTCTTTATGCGGTCTTCTCCCTGGGTGTCTGTGTCCAAATTCCCCTCTTCCTAGAAGGGCAGATTTGATGACCTCTGCAAGGACCCTATTCCCAAATAGAATCACACTCAAATGTATAAAGTGTTAGGATTTCAACATATCTTTTTGGAGGACACAATTCAACCCACAACAGTATATAACGTATTAGTGGTATCTTCCATACCCAGAATTGTTGGAGGGCAGGAAGAAATCCTTATCAATCCACCCCACAGACCCAGCCCAGGACCGTGCCCACAGAAGACGCAATCACTGTGTGCTTTCACAGACCCAACAAAACAGTAAACTGGTAAATGAATGGCATGTAAGAGCTATTTAAAAAAAAAGAATTGTGGTTTTATTATAGTTAAAAACATCAATGTTAATAGAGCCTAAAAGTTGCATAACTACTTCCTCTCCATTAGAGCATTCTAAGGAGGGGTGCTGAGCTTACAGTTTGCCTGTACCTCTAGTTTTGCTCTTGTTGTTCAGTCGCTCAGTGATGTCTGACTCTTTGAGACCCCATGGACTGCAGCATGCCAGGCTTCCCCATCCTTCATTATCTCCTGGAGCTTGCTCAAACTCATGTCTGTTGAGTCGGTGATGCCATCCAACTATCTCATCCTCTGTCATCCCCTTCTCCTCCTGCCTTCAATCTTTCCCAGCATCAGTGTCTTTTCCAATGAGTCGGCTCTTCGCATCAGGTGGTCAAAGTATTGGAGCTTCAGCATCAGCCCTTTCAATGAAAAGTCAGGACTGATTTCCTTCAGGATTGACTAATTCGATCTCCTTGCAGTCCAAAGGATTCTCAAGAGTCTTCTCCAACACCACAGTTCAAAAGCATCAATTCTTTGGTGCTCAGCCTTCTTTATAGTTCAACTCTCACAACCATACATGACTACTGGAAAAACCATAGCTTTGACTAGATGGACCTTTGTTGGCAAAGTAATGTCTCTGCTGTTTAATATGCTGTTTAGGTTGGTCATAGGTTTTCTTGCAAGAAGCAAGCATCTTTTAATTTCATGGCTGCAGTTACCATCTGCAGTGATTTTGGAGCCCAAAAAGATAAAGTCTGTCACTGTTTCCATTGTTTCCCCATCTGTTTGCCATGAAGTGATGGGACCAGATGCCATGATCTCAGTTTTCTGAATGTTGAGTTTTAAGCCATTTTTTTCACTCTCCTCTTTCATCTTCAACAAGAGGCTCTTTAGTTCTTCTTCTCTTTCTGTCATAAGGGTGGTGTCATCTGCATATCTGAGGTTATTGATATTTCTTCCAGCAATCTTGATTCCAGCTTGTGCTTCATCCAGCCTGGCATTTCACGTGATGTACTCTGCATACAAGTTAAATAAGCAGGATTTATACAGCCCTGATATACTCCTTTCCCAATTTTGAACCAGTCCATTGTTCTGTGTCCGGTTCTAACTGTTTCTTCTTGACCTGCATACAGGTTTCGCAGGAAGCAGGTAAGGAGGCAGGTAAGATGGTCTGAAAGGTCAGTTTTCATTCCAATCCCAAAGAAGGGTAGTGCCAAAGGATGTTCAAACTACCACACAATTGCACTCATTTCATATGCTAGCAAAGTAATGCTCAAAATTCTCCAAGCCAGGCTTCAGCAGTATGTGAACCAAGAACTCCCAGATGTTCAAGTTGGATTTAGAAAAGGCAGAGGAATTAGAGGTCAAATTGCCAACACCCACTGGATCATAGAAAGAGCAAGATAATTAAAAAACAAAAAATATACTTCTGCTTCTTGATTATGCTAAAGCCTTTGTGTGGATTACAACATCTAGTTTTAGACATATCTAATTCTGACATCTCCACGAAGATCTGTCTAGGGAAGTAACCCTCTTTAACACAATCAGGGAACATCTATTGAACCATTCCTGCCTTTGGGCTGGACCCTAAGATAAATTCCGACAAAACAGGTATGAATGAGCCATGGTCACTGCCTTCTAGGAGCTCACATTCCGGTGAAGCCAAAACAACCTCATACACCAGTGCTGAGGCTGTTGTGCTCATTGCACATTTCTCTGCTTTCTTCTTGTACCCAAGCATACTTATACCTCTTTTTTGGTGACTCAAGGCCATTACTCCAAATGTCACCTACCACAATGAGAGGCACTGAACATTTTACCTGTATCTCTGGTATTCAACATGCTCTGTGAGCACTTTTTGTTTTGGGTTCTCACCTCCCCACCCAGCCCCAGTGCTGAGCTATCACCTTGCTAATATTGGAAGGCGTGGCCCTATCAGCTTCTTTTTTTTCCTTGATCCTTCTTTCCACCTCCCAGCTCCCTTCTAATCCATTAAATCTAACCCCTTGTCTACTACAAAGCCACGTTAGAAACGAGTCTAGAGAAAACAGGCTTGGAGCAAGCACCTGGATATTCTTAATAAGTGAAATGAAAGTGGTTCAGTATAGAGACAATGGAGCCTCTATTTGTGACTTCTCAACAGGCTTCTGCCCTTGTTTCAGCTTCTCATCATTGATGTAGTCCTGCCCCCTACACCTCTCCACTAGGGTGGTTTTCTACAAGGAGCAGTAATCACAACTAATTCTATCTAATTACATGGTTTTATTATTGTCTGATTCCTGCAATGGAATTTCAGCTCCTTGAGGCTATAAATGGAGTAGATGGATCTAATGGCGTATCTTCAGCATTTTGTACAATATTTGGTATACACTACATGCTGTTAATAAGTATATTCATCTTATAACATTTATGACTTCTTGCTACTCCAGGCTTCCCTTGTGGCTCAGTGGTAAAGAATCTACCAGCCAAGCAGGAGACACAGGTTAGGTCTCTAGGACAGGAAGATCCCCTGGAGAAGGAAATGGCAACCCACTCCAGTATTCTTGCTGAGGAAACCCCATGGATAGAGAAGCCTGGCAGACTACGGTCCATGGGGTCTCAAAAGAGTTGGACATGACTTAGCGACTAAACAGCTACTACTACTCTAGGCACCATACACTTTATCTCATATAATCTCATGGCTGGCCTATAAGGAAGGGTATTATGCCATAAGGTATCTTCTATAGTGCACAGAAACAACTTTCGGGTAAATAAGAGATTTGAATGCAATAAGAAAAGAAAGAAACCCTACTTTCTCCTAAATAAACCTCATTCTTTACAAAACAGACAGACATTCTTTACTTATTCAAGGGAATCTGACAAATATCTGCTTTCCTATTTAATCCAAATCAGTAAATTTAAGTCACAGGTGGATTCTCTTCTGTCTGGGCTTCCCTGGTGGCTCAGACAATAAAGAATCCGCCTGCAAAGTGGGAGACCTGGGTTCGACCCCTGGGTTGCAAAGATCCCCTGGAGGAGAGCATGGCAACCCACTCCAATATTCTTGCCTGGAGAACCCCCATGGACAGAGGTGCCTGATGGGTTCCAGTCCATGGGGTTGCAAAGAGTCAGACATGACTGAGTGATTAAGCACACACAGTAATTTAAGTTACTCCAAGATTTTAATTTTGGGGTCCTTATTTTTCTGTGAATTTTTATACCTTCTTCTGGACAAATCTGGAAAACTATCAGCAGTAATAAGGTCTATGCAAACTCATGAAACATTAACAATGTTTCGGCTAGTTTTGCTTCACATAAATGTTGTTCTTTTCTCTCTTCTATAAATTCAGTGCTACAGAGTTAACAGTATACAGAAAATTTACTACATTTAGACTTTAATTCCAAATTATTTTTTACATCTGAAAAAAATTGAAAAAATTTGAACACAAATCCAAAAATTCCAGCTTCATAGTAGCAAATTAGACAATTTCAGAATGGTGCTTATTGCAATTTTATGTGAAATGTATAATTTACTGTAATAACAAAATGATAACATTAATGGGACTCACTAGGTATGAGAATTAACCAAGATGCTAATTCTTCATCTGACACCAGGTGGCAGACATTTTAACATTAAAATTAGCTATTTTAATAGGTATTTCTCTAAATCCTTTGATTCAGAGATTGCATACCTTTGAGGACCACATTACTTACCACAGGAATTCCCAAAGTGTCCCCATATTAAAGAGTGGTCCTAAAACCACTTACCAGTTGTGGTCACAAAGCCTTTGACCACTAACATATGTATTGAACCTACCATGTGAGGGTCATTCTGCTAGGCAGGTGGGTCATAGAGAGACACAGGCTGGGCATCACATGCTTTCAAATCTAATGGTGAGGGTTAATATTAATCAGATATTCTTTCAAAGAATTAAAGAAATGAACGTTTTATTTGTGCTACACAAAGGAGAAGCTCTGTAAGTTTTCTTTACACACCTCACAGATGAAACATGCCAGAAAACTTACACTAGGAAAATATCCCAAATATCTCAAAATGCAAAGCACCTTGCTAGATGCGGAAAGGCAGTGGCTCTTAACATGCCAGTAGGAAGGTGTCTTGTATTCTTACTAAGTACTCATTGGGAAAAGACCCAAATTATAATGAAGTCAGTGTACCTTTAATAAAATTTGTGCTTTATTTGTCTCAAGAGCATCTAAATACATTTGAAAATGAGTCCCACACATATAAATATATACTCGGTACACATGGAAACGGAGCCTCTGAAATATCTCCTTGTTCTCAGAGGTCTGAGGCCCACAGACTAGGAATTACTACATTCTGTGACAGAAAGAAAGATGACTGCCAGGAAGACACTGGAGACACTGTCTCTGACCTCAAGGAACCTTCTTTCCAGTGGAGATTTAACAAATCTCAAAAACTAAGGTTTCATTTAAGGTGGAGTGTGAAACACAAACCCAGGCCCAGCAGGGTGTGGCCAAGGATAAGAGGCTTCAGAGGAGAAGCTTTGACAAAACGATTCAGCCATTCTCATGTGAAAGTTACAGATGTCCTTGTGCGTGCCCATAACCAAGTGCTGATACATATGAAGATGCCAAGAGCGGGACTCAGAAATAGCCTGCCGTTGCCCTGTTTTCTCTGTTTGGGAGATTTTGCCCACCAGTATTCCTTGACAACAGCCAAAGAGTGTGCTCTGACCCAAACTGGCAATTAGTCCAATGCTTCACCCCAAATCAGGCAGCTCTGAGGCTGGGCTAAGCCTTACCTGCTAGGGAAGGACATTCTGCTTCTTGTCAACACATCCACCATCTTTGTGCTGAGACAAAAACCAGTTGATTTGGTAACAGTCACTTTTCAAGCTAAGGGTGAGTCTATCCACCTGTGACGTTACTTAGCAGTGGGCAATCTGGAAAGGAAGCTTGAATACAAACTGCTACACAGAAACACTGCCTTGTCAGTGGTAAGATTCTACTACAGAAGAATAAATGGAGAAAATATTCAAACATCTTTATACTTAAATAGATTTTTTATACTAGTATCACTAAATATGGGAAAAAAGCACGGAAAATTACTTAATACATATCAATCCAACTGTCCATCACAGTTAAAGGATTTTTTGGTGAGCCAGTTGACTCATAAAAGCTTTCTCTGGTTCCTCTCCCCAGCCTCAGCTCTACAATTCCTTGACGGTATGAGTCATCATGAAAATTACGAAGATGACACAAATAACAAACAACCAACCAAAAACTCATTTAATCCAAGATTCTATTTCATTTAGTAACTAATTCATAAACACATTAGAAGAAAAATGTTCAAATTCAAGATAATAATGGGAAACAAGGAAAACTGTTTATTGAAGTCAATGCGTTCCTGACTAATAAGAGTACTTGAAGCTTATCCTTTAGAAAAACTCAGAGACACACATGAAAAGAAAAGACAAAAAGGGCCAGCAGACGCCCCTCTTTCCTCTACTCCATGACCTTGCCAAGCTGTTTCCACAGAGACTGTTTTCTCATCTGTACAAGGAGTTCAGATAACTGGATGAGTGAGCTCCAGGGTTTTCTAACACTCTCTGATTTTAAATTTGGAAAGGAAAGGCTAGATATTTTATTCTGCTTAACACTTCCCCAAAGGTTGCATATCAGAATCTATATACCTAGTTAGAGATTTCTAGAAATCAATACTGTTACAGGGTTTCTAGCCAATTAACAGTAAAGATTTGGTGCCCAACATACAATAAACAATCTTTGGACATGTGGTAGACAGATTTCTAGGATTGTTCAAGATTCCTGCCTCCAGAAATACATGTTTTGGACAGTTCCCTCCCCTGAGAATGGGCAAGACTGAGAAATACAATGGGTTATCACTTCTGTGATTAGGATACATTGTAAGGTGAAGGATTCTGTAGATTTAATTAAGATCCCTAATCAGTTAACTTCGTTGTTTTTCAGTTGCTCAGTCATGTCTGACACTTTGCAACTCCATGAACTGCAGCACGTCAGGCTCCTCTGTCCTCCACTATCTCCTGTTCAGTCCAGTTCAGTCACTCAGTCGTGTCCGACTCTTTGCAACCCCATGAATTGCAGCATGCCAGGCCTCGCTGTCCATCACTAACTCCCGGAGTCTACCCAAACCCATGTCCATCTAGTCGGTGATGCCATCCAACCATCTCATCCTCTGTCATCCCCTTCTCCTCCCGCCCCCAATCCTACCCAGCATTAGGGTCTTTTCCAATGAGTCAACCCTTCGCATGAGGTGCCCAAAGTATTGGAGTTTCATCTTCAACATCAGACCTTCCAATGAACATCCAGGATTGATCTCTTTTAGGATGGATTGATTGGATCTCCTTGCAGTCCAAGGGACTCTCAAGAGTCTTCTCCAACACCACAGTTCAAAAGCATCAATTCTTCGATGCTCAGCTTTCTTCACCGTGCAACTCTCACATCCATACATGACCACTGGAAAAACCATAGCCTTGACTAGACGGACCTTTGTTGGCAAAGCAATGTCTCTGCTTTTAAATATGCTATCTAGGTTGGCCATAACCTTCCTTCCAAGGAGTAAGCGTCTTTTAATTTCATGGCTGCAATCACCATCGGCAGTGATTTTGGAGCCCAAAAAAATAAAGTCTGACACTGTTTCCACTGTTTCCCCATCTATTTCCCATGAAGTGATGGGACCAGATGCCATGATCTTAGTTTTCTGAACGTTGAGCTTTAAGCCAACTTTTTCACTCTCCTCTTTTACCTTCATCAAGAGGCTCTTTAGTTCTTCTTCACTTTCTGCCATAAGGGTGGTGTCATCCGCATATCTGAGGTTATTGATATTTCTCCCGGCAATCTTGATTCCAGCTTGTGTTTCTTCCAGCCTAGCATTTCTCATGATGTACTCTGCATATAAGTTAAATAAGCAGGGTGACAATATACAGCCTTGATGTACTCCTTTTCCTACTTGGAACCAGTCTGTTGTTCCACGTCCAGTTCTAACTGTTGCTTCCTGACCTGCATACAGGTTTCTCAAGAGACAGGTCAGATGGTCTGGTATTCCCATCTCTTTCAGAATTTTCCACAGTTTATTGTGATCCACACAGTCAAAGGCTTTGGCATAGTCAATAAAACAGAAATAGATGTTTTTCTAGAACTCTCTTGCTTTTTCGATGATCCAGCAGATATTGGCAATTTGATCTCTGGTTCCTCTGCCTTTTCTAAGACTACTATCTCCTGTAGTCTGCTCAAATTCATGACCATCGTATCAGTGATGCTATCTAACCATCTCATCCTCTGCTGCCCCCTTCTCTTTTTGCCTTCAATCTTTCCCTGCATCAGGGTTTTTTCCAATGAGTGGGCTCTTCTTTGTATCAGGTGGCCAAAGTATTCGAGCTTCAGCATCAGTCCTTCCAATGAATATTCAGGGTTGATTTCCTTTAGGATTGACTGGTTTGCTCTTCCTGTTGTCCAAGGGACTCTCAAGAGTCTTCTCCAGCACCCCAATTTGAAAGCATCAATTCTTCAGTGCTCACTCTTCTTTATGGTCCAACTCTCATATTTGTATATGACTACTGGAAAAGCCATGGCTCTGACTATAGGGACCTTTGTAGGCAAAGTGATGTCTTTGCTTTCTAATATGCTGTTTAGGTTTGTAATAGCTTTCCTTCTAAGGAGAAAGTGTCTTTTAATTTCATGGCTACAGTCACTATCCACAGTGATTTTGGAGCCCAAGAAAATAAAATCTGTCACTGCTTCCACTTTTCCCCCTTCTATTTGCCATGAAGTGATGGGACTAGATGACATGATCTTAGTTTTTTTATGTTGAGTTTCAAGACAGCTTTTTCACTCTTTGAAAGAGAGATTATCCTGGATGGGTCTTACCCAATAAGGTGAGCCCTTAAAGGAGACAAGCAGCAGCAGACCAGCCTTGAAAAAGCAAACTGCCATGTGTAAAAGGAGGGGACCACTTGACAAGGACCAAAGTACAGTCTCCAGAGCTGAGAGTGGTCTTGGCCAAGAGCTGGCAAGAAAACAAAGATGTTGGTCATACAACTACAAGGGAATGAACTCTGTCAGCAATCAGTGAGCTTGGAAAAGGACCCTGAGCCTCAGGTGAGACTGCAGCCCTGGTTGACACCTTGGCTTCAGCCTGTGAGGCTCTTAGCAGAAGACCCAGCTAACCCATACTCATAATCCAGACCCACAGGACCTACAGATGCTTGTGAGCATCTGTTAGTCAGCGATAGAAAACTAACATAGGACACTCAGACTTTGGGGAGGGCTTCCCTGATAGCTCAGTTGGTAAAGCAATGCAGGAGACCCCAGTTCAATTCCTGGGTCGGGAAAATCCGCTGGAGAGGGGATAGGCTACCCACTCCAGGATTCTTGGGCTTCCCTCGTGGCTCAGCTGGTAAAGAATCCACTTGCAATGCTGGAGACCTGGGTTTGATCCCTGGGTTGGGAGGATCCCCTAGAAAAGAGAAAGGCTACCCACTCCAGTATTCTGGCCTGGAGAATTCCACGGACTACAGTCCATGGGGTTGCAAAGAGTCGGACATGATTGAGCGACTTTCACTAGACTTTGGGGAACAAAACCAGGGGCTGTTTCTCCATTTGACCACCAAGTGGACCTTTTCCAGGGTTTTCCAGTCCACATTTTCCTGGAAAGCACTGTCTGCTTCCTCACGACTTTTTTCTTCTGAATCCATTTTGGATTCATTGAGTCTTGTATAACCTTGGCCTGAAAGAGCAGTAGCCAATTCCACTGTAGACATGAGATAAAAGGAAGAAGGTCCACATATGGTCCACAAAGGGATACAGCAGAGCCAGTGAGTGCCCAATAAAGTATGACCATTCAGTTCAAAGATATGTAACACTGTAGAGGAGAAGGTTTGGTATAGTTTCAAAAACTGTAGAAATTATAGTCCTAAAGTTAGATCCCTTCTCCATTTTGTGCAATCTAGTAGACAGTATTTACAGTCTCATAGCTTGATAGCTGCATATGGGCACAGAATAAAACTTTAAATTGTACAGCTTTGGGATAAGGACCAAAAAGGCAGCAAGAAGTATCCAAAATTTACTACTTCTTAAACTCAGACTTTTTCTCAAGTCTATTCCAGCTCCCAGTCTTTTTTCTCAACTAGGAGAAATCTCAGGTTCTGTGTCAGATTCACTTAAGGATACCTGCCAACGTGGAGACTCCTGGGCCCCAAAGAGCCAAGAACTGGAATCTCTATGGGGAAGGACCCAGGGAACATATACTTCAACATGCTGAATCTTGCACAGTCATTCTGCAAGCCAGCAATCTAACTTGGCTAATTCCATCCATTTGTAGATGAGGAACACAAGTCTAAGCAACTTGTTTACAGAGACACAGTTCGCAAGGAGGAGAGCTAAAATTAAAATCGAGAACATAAAATCTACTAACACAGACCAGGAAGCTGGAAATGAATCAGTGTTCCTGTGTTTTCCACATTAATATTCTCCCCAATTAGTAGAGATAATTAAGCATTGAAGATAAAATGACTTTGTAGTGACAGAAATATGTAAACACATTAGGGGAAAAATTCCATTTCACCAAGATCTGTGATTAGTTAGCATGGTATGGCTGGTGCAAAATTTGACAGTACACTGAGTTATCATTGGAATGGTTTGGGAGGAAGGTTCTTCATTGAACCTTATCTTCCAACCACCCATTAGCTCCAAACAATGAGTGTCCATTCTGGTTTTAGGCGTGGTGTCTGCTCCCTGCAGACAAGGAGGCTACCACAATGATGTGTGCAGGTTGTCCTTACTCTCTCCAGGTGTGGTCCCCGTAGTACTTCCATTGCAGCAGTCACGTTTGGGCTTGGGGCTACCCTTCCTTAGGTGCAGAGCATGCAGAAAAGTAGAGTCTGCCTTAAGGTAACCCCCAAGCTCGCTCAATCACCAACTAATCACAAGCTATTGTTGTGGATTTATAAGTATTCCTTCATTAAGATAGCACTTCAACATTACGTTAAAATTCTAACCCCCAGTTCCTTAGAATGTGACTGGATATAGAGATGGAGCCTTCAAAGAAGTAATTAAGGTTATATGAGGGTGTTAGGGTGAGCCCTAACCCAATAGGACTGGTGTCCTTATAAGAAGAAGGATACCAGGGGTGCATGTACAGGGGAAAGACTATATATGAGAAGGAAGCAAGAGGGTGGCTATTTACAGCGAAGGAGACAGACCTCAGAGGAGACCAACTCTCCCGCCATCTTGACCTTGGACTCTCAGCCCGCAGAACTGTGAGAAAATTCATTTCTGTTGTTTAAGCCAAAAAAAGAATGAAACACACATTTCTGTAAATCTTAGGTATCAGGAACTAATAAACATTTTGCAAATACTCTCTTCCTATTCTAGGAGGTGGGTAAATATTATTTGTCTCAGTAACAAACAGAGCAGCTAGAGCTGACTTAGTACAATGTCACTAAGTCAGAGTCCAAATCCAGAGTCCTGTATACTGTTGATGTTGTGATCCCTGAATCATGAGGTCTCTTGTAAGAAAAGGAAAAAAAGGCATTCTTATTTTGCAACACCGCTGGTAAATTCACTGGTTAATGAAATGATCCAAAGAAAACCCTGGCTCGACAAGCATCTGGTTAATATGCTGGGGGTGGACTAGTCCACAGATTCATAACTTGGTCTTGATCCTTGGAGGCAAAAGAACGCAGCAGTGCAGAACGACCAGTGCAAGGGATCACTGGGTGAGGCTGGAAAATTGATGGCTCGTCAGTCTCCATAAATCACACACACAGGAGCTCTTTCCCAGCCATGCTAGGACAGTGATCAAGCATGAAACCCACAGGGGGCCGACCACCTGGGAAGCCTGCCCATCTCAAGTGGTCAGAGTTGGACCATAAAGAAGGCTGAGCACCAAAGAATTAATGCTTTTGAACTGTGGTGTTGGAGAAGACTCTTGAGAGTCCCTTGGACTGCAAGGAGATCAAATCAGTCCATCCTAAAGGAAATCAATCCTGAATAGTCATTGGAAGGACTGATGCTGAAGCTCCAATACCCTGGTCACCTGATGCGTAGAGCTGATTCATTAGAAAAGACCCTGATGCTGGGAAAGACTGAAACAGGAAGAGAAGGGGACCACAGAGGATGAGATGGTTGGATGGCATCACAGACTCAATGGACACGAGTTTGAGCAAGCTCTGGGAGATGGTGAAGGACAGGAATGCCTGGCATGCTGCAGTCCATGGGGCCGCAGAGCCAGACATGACTGAGTGACAAACAACAACAAAAATAAAAGTTCAGGGAATTCCCTGGTGGTACAGCAGTTAGGACTTGGCGCTTTCACTGCCAAGGGCCTAGGTTTGATCCCTGGTTGGGGAACTAAGATTCCATATGCTGCGTGGTGTGGCCGAAAAAAAAAATTAAAAAAAGTAAAAGTTCAAGTCACTGAGCCTAGAATCAGATATCTTTGGGTGAGTTCAGAGCTGTCTTTTCCTTTCAGGGATCTTAAAGGCCTACTTTCTGAGAGAATGGAGGGCAAAATAGATTAGGTAAAATTAAGCATGGAATTAAGGGTTTTGGAAGAGGGTATATGGTCACTGGTCAAATGAACTGTTCCACCAAGGAAGTCGAGGGCTGAGCAACAGGTGGGGGTCAAGGAGGTAGTGGTCGCTGACATCCCTACTCAAGGGCATCTCGCTCTGTTCTAACACTGCAGGCTATACGTTCATGTGGGTCACTGCAGAGTGAGTGATGGGTTCTATACTGTCCAGTCTCCTGGAGCCTGAAGAGGTGAAATGACAGCTAACAATAGCAAAGAGGCAGAGAAAATCTGCCCAGAGGAAGTTGGGAATTGAGTGTTGCTGCTTCTTTCTCCTTTTTTTTGGGGGGGGGGGGTAGAAGGAATAGTTTCTAGTAGACATGTTAATATACTGCATTATTCATATTATGGGGAATACAAGAAATTAATAATAAAATACATTTTAATAGACTCTTTTAAAAGACACCACCATCGTGATGAATACCATATTTAATATTCTTGCTGAGACTTGCACACAAGGAAACAGATTCGGAAACCCACTGTTTGTCACAGCTTTGTTTACAACAGCAAACTTTCTTGGCAGTGGTATCTGTCAAAAATTCTTTATCTGAATAACTCCTCTAGAAAAATACTTGCACATATTCATGAGATGTGTAAGAGTATTCATAGAAGACTAGTTTGTTATGAGGAAAACAAGAACAAACCTAAGGCCTGGCAATAAGGAACGATACAATAAATGTAATGTACCTAAATTTGAGATTATTATGCAGCAGAATGAGGAGGTCTTTGTACTGAACATAGAGTCTTGAACTAGACTTCCTGTATTCTAATCCCAGCTCCACAGATGCCTCTTACAATGTTTATGACCATGAACAAGGCTGTAACAAGCAGTGGTCCATGGATTGCTGTTTCCTTGTTTAAGAGACCGGCTACATGACCTTAGGAAAATTCTGTAACCTCTCTAGGACTCAATTTCCTCATACTGTAACATGCAAATAATAATAGTGGTCTTCTTATAGGGCTCATGGGAGGTTTATAAGTAAAGTGCTTAGAACACTGCCTGACATAGATAGAGTAAGGGCCACTTAAGTGTTAGTTTTTAATAGTACTATTCCCCAATACATGTTGCGTGTTGAAGGGGAATGCGGGGGAGAAAAACACTTATAGACTATCCCACATATACCAAGAAGCCACAACATAGCTCTCCTCTTTCCCCCTGCTCTCCTCCCACCCCAACACACACACACACACACACACACACAGCTCCCCTCCAGGGAAGAGAGATGGGGGAATAGGAATGGGTATGAGAGGAAATTCTGACTTACAAGTCTAGCCTTCAGAACTGTCTGAATCTTTTGGAACCTGAATCATCTACACTGGCTTTCTCCAAGTTCTTACCTCCTACTCACTCCTCACGCTACATCAAACTGCATTCCGCTCATATCACATCTCCAAAATTACTCTCCTCTAGTCACTAATAACCTCTTACTGGTAAAATGAAAATGTATTTTTCAATTCTCATTTTATTCCACTTCTTTATGTCTTTCAACACTCTTTGAAGAGCGGCTTCCGGGAAACCACACCTTCCTGTTTGTCACACCTGGCCGTTGGGCTCTGCTGCCATATCCCCAGTCTCCTCGCCTTTCTCCTGCCCTCCACGGCGGCCTTGGGCTTTGAAGGCTGATGCATGGGCCCTTTCTCTGTACTCTTGACTCAACTTGTAAGCAACCTCCTCAGTACCCAGGGCTCCTGCTATGATTTCTAGGGACATTCCTCTCACACTTACGCCCCCACTCTAGATCATTCCTGAGCACCTGACAACAAAAACTGCCCACTGGGCATTGCCGTTTGGATATTTTGAACAAGATTTCATGTTGAGGCCCAATCCTCTGGCTTCCATCCTTCCCTATCTCATCCCTCCAGTTATGGAAGCCACATACTCAGGGCTCCTCCCGACAAATCCCTCTTCTTCACAGTGGATTACTCTATCCCCCTTTCATCCATCTCCTCCCCTCACTCCATCTCAATTGCTACCTTCTTCAGGCTAAAACAATCTCTCACCTGGGACTCTGTGACTGCCTCCTAGCTGGATTCCAGATTTTACCCTTCCTCCCAGAGGTTCTTAACCAGGGTCCATGGACTCCAGAAAAACTACATTTTTATTTTTATTAATCTCAGACTGAAATTTAGCATTTCAATGAGTCATGAACATTAGCAACAAACCATGCTAGTATTAATATTAGCAGAATGCTGATATTAAATAGTATTGGGAAAATACCAATATTCCAAATACTGCTGCGATTTTGCCAACAAAAGAAATCAGGTATTTTTGTATAATATGACAATTGTTAGATATATTGTTTACTGTCATTATTACTTTGAAACTGCGGCAGCTATTAAACTCCCCACTAAATCTGACTATGTAATGCATTAAGAAGCACATACACCATGACATCACAGGTATGTTTAATTTTTTGACAATTTTATTTCAATACAGTTGGTCTCCTTTGTAACCCTTTGTGTTTTATGTTATAGGTTTTAAAACATTAGAGTTTTCCTTGAGCATCACCAAGCAGCCTAAGCCAGCAATAGCACAATAAAAGTCAAGAACTCCTGAGAGCTAATTTTCACACCATGGTCAAAGTTATTCTCTCAAAACACAAATCTTGTATCACCTTCACACTGTCAATGGCACCATCGCCTGGTTTCCCACTTTCTTGCTAATAAAAACTACTCAGTAATCTGGCCCCTCCCCACCTCTCTGACCTCACCTGGCATCAACCCCTTGGCTGCCTAGGCTGCAGCCATGCTAGCTGCCTTTAGGCAATTCAAATTTGCCATCCTCCACCTGCCCCAGGGACTTTGCTTCTCTGCCCACTCATCCCTATCTACTACCTCCACTTGTTGACATGGCTAACCCTTTCCAATCTTCAGACCTTCCTTAAACTTCTCCTTGGTAAGGCCTTCCTGGGACCCCAAGGCCATCCTTTCCCTTGACTCTACACTCAGGGCTACCAGAACTTTCTGCCCATAGCACTTTTCACAGTTAGTATAATCTACTCTCCTCTGTGAAGATAACCGTTCCACGAGACAAGAGCCATGAGTGCTTTGGCTCTATTTTACTGCAGAAATTACTATTTTTACTATTTACTGCAGAAATTACTATTTTAAATTACTCTATTTATGGCTCTATTTTACTGCTAGAAAATCAATTAACATTCATCAAATGAATGAGTGGCAGAAAAAAACCAACCTAAATATCCAATGATGAAAGTAATTAAATAAATGATGGCATTACACAACCCAAGTTAGTAAGGCAGCCTACACCCATGGCGGAGTCATGTCAATGTATGGCAAAACCAATACAATATTGTAAAGTAAAAAAATAGATAAATAAATAAATTTTTTTTAAAAAAGCTAAAAAAAATCATGCAGTAGAAGTATATTTGCTGACATGAAAATTTATCAATATATCCAATATTTAATGTAATAATAACTGAAAGGGGCAAGCTACCAAGCAATTGTTCAGCAATTTCATCTTTATTAAGAAGGGAAAAAAACAGATACATAAACATATGAAAAGACAGTGCCACAGAACAAAGTCTGAAAGGACAGTCATAAAATACATAATAGTCCTTACCTCTGGGTAGCAGAGTTGGAAAAGATTTTAAATTGTACATTTATGTCTACCTTGTGTCTCCCTATCTAATCCTGTCCTCAATGAACGCTTATGCAGTTAATAAATTTTTAAAATTTCAAACTATCTGCTTAAGTTAATTATTTTTTAAAATAATTAAACAACCCACAGGTGGTAAGCTATGTTTAATTAACTAAGATCCATTTCAGCAAGATTTATCTTAGGAGATAAGCAAAACTTTTCAAGAGGGTACATAAAGGACTGCAGAACCTGAATATACACCTGACAGTCAGCACAGTGTCCATGGTGAGATAACTAATATCAGGACAGGTCTTTTCAGGTTAGTATTGATTTCATTATCTTGTAAAACCCACTTTTGTTATAGTAAATTTCATGTTCAACATATTGACTACTCTACAAACCGCAATAAAAGAAAAGATAAAAATCACAGCAATTTCTGTTTCTATTAAAGGCAGATTCCTTACAAGATATACTGAAATTACAGTAACATCTTTTTCATCCTGCTACAATTTAACCACGTTATATCTCTCAGTATTAAAACAATAAAAAGATAAAGATTAATTAATTTGAGATAGAGTAAAGCTGGGTAAAATCATGAACATTAATAATTTCTGGAAAGTTGAGCAAAGTAGCATTTATAGATACATGTCAAACTGAGAGATGGATCATGGGTAATGATGATCTTAAGATCCAGTTGATATTTCATTATAGCAAAAAGTTAACTTTGCCCTGCACTAGTGGGTCTGGCTGGAATGAACTTGCTGATTCATATTATCTTGAGTACAGACTTTTTCTACTTGGATAATTTAATAGGCTGTCCCAGAGAAGAAATTAGTGACACATGAAGGAGAAAAAAGAAGTTTTCTAAAAGACTCTAGTTCTGTTTGAAAACCTTCAGGCTCCATGGATCACAATTTCCAAGCCTCACCACTCAGACCATAGAAAAGCTAAGAACTTTATTTTGAGACCACTCTTAAAGCTACTCCATCAATTCAAAATTGCTCATTTTCTTTTTTTATGATTCCCTCACTGCCAGCCCAACAAAATAATAAGGTAAAAAATAGAGTTCCAAAACAATCCAGAAGCAAGATTTAACCAACAACATACCATAGGTAATAAGAGATTACTTATAACCTCTCGTTGGGACAATGCAACCCACTCTCAGCTGATTTGTAACCAGCATCCTTCAGGTTTTTGGGCTACATTTCTCAGCAGCTTCCTATCCTTCTCATGCCTCCAAATAAGCTCCTCATTTCAAGAAAGGCAAACAGTTTTGTGTATAAATAAGGATTTAGTTAATTAGCTCAAGCAGAATCCATTTTATAGGGAAGAATGAAACCACCTCTCCCGTGCACCTGGGCCTGGACATCACACTGCTGAAGCTCCACATGAAATGGCATCAATGCCTCCCTGTCTGGATGGGCTGGGAACACAGCAGCTAAGAAAAGTGCATTCACCACCGAGCTGCTTCCAGCTTGAAAGACACTGATGCATGATCTGACTTTTTCCTTTAAGAGATGAGATCAAGAACCAGGGCATGTGAACCATGAATCTATTATATTAATCCATCACCCATGATGGATACTAAGTAGCTACCCAAACAGCAAAAACTCCTCACATACACATTCCTCTTAGAGTAAAAGAAGCCATTCAAAAAGATCTTCACTGCAAATCGTCTGGCTAAACATGGAGAAGAGAAAGGGAAGAAATAATGAAAAATAATAAAGACAAATTTAGGAGACACAATTCTTCCCAGGGTTCTTAAAAACTTCAGTACTTCACAGGAGCAAAACAGAAATGGTAGAAATTGATTTTTGTGAAAGGCTATTAAAGTGAGTGCTGTTCTCATCAGAAAGTCCCTCCCCTTTTTAACCATAATCAATAATTTAAAGCAAAGCCAAAAATCACGTCAGCCAAAATGACTAAGAAAACTTTTTTTTTGCACAATGTAGGAGTAAAATTAAATTAGTGTCCGTTAAGAAATTACTACTCTTAAGAGAATTATTAGGTAAAAATATTAACTCTTTTTCACAGTGTGCCAATGTACTAACTTGAAAAGTTTAGTGTTAAATAATAAGATATCCAGTATATGTATCAGGTGCTAAATAATAAGATACCAAGTATATGGATCAAAAGAATAATAAATTTATCTTTTTTATTACTTGGACATTTGATTTACTGTCAAAGTTTAAAAGGTTGATTTGGAATTTGATAGGCACAAAACATACTTCAGAACTTGGCCATGTAATTATAAAAAGTTGTTTCCTTCTTCAGTTCAGCAAATTTCTAAAGTTATAAAATAATCAGCAGGAAGCTCTGATGGTTTGATTACAAATTATCCTGAACCAGTTCTTTATTTTACTGTTCATTGTTCTCTTTAGGTAATGATTTGTACTGTAAGGGATAAGAAGGTCTATTTAATATTTCACCGGCCTTTTTTTTTTTTTTTCAGATCCGACATTCTATCCTAATGACTAATTCTTTGAAATGTATTTAAAATTAAGATAGTCATCACTTCCCAAAATGAAGGACTGAACATAGTCTCTGCGTACAATTTATAGCTAGGGGATGAGAATTCTCATGGTGTTTCTGGCTGGTGATCACAAAATGGAAAAAGTTGAACTTTGGCAAGTAGATACGGACCACCACGTTTGTTACTGCCCCTGGTTCTAGAACTCTTTATTAAGAATGATTCTGTGAGTCTCCCAAGATGAAATAAAACCAAAAACAAACAAATGGGACCTAATTAAACTTATAAGCTTTTGCACAGCAAAGGAAACCATAAACAAAATTAAAAGATAACCTAATTATTAGAGGTATACAAATAAAAACTACAATGAGACATCATCTCACACAAGTTAGAATGACCATCAATTCAAAAGTCTACAAATAATAAAGGTTGGAGAGGGTATGGAGAAAAATGAACCTTCTTACACTGTTGGTGAGAATATAAATTGGTGCAGCCACAATGAAAAACAATATGGAGGTTCTTTAAAAAACTAAAAATACAGTTACCCTCTGATACAGTAATCCTACTCTTGGGCATATACCTGGAAAAGACGAAAACTCTATTTCAAAAAGATGCATGTACCCCAATGTTCATAGCAGTATTATTTACAAAAGCCAAGACATGGAAACAACCTATATGTTCATCAACAGAGGAATGGATAAAGAAGGTGTGTGTGTGTGTGTATGTGTGTATCTACCTATTCATATCAATATATATAATGGAATATCACTCAGCCATTAAGAAGAATGAAACAATGCTGATTGCAGCAACATGGATGGATCTAGAGATTACAAGTAAATCAGAGAAAGACAAATATCATATGATATCATTTACATGTGGAATCTAAAAAATGATTCCAGCAAAAATATATTTACAAAACCAACAGACATAGAAAACAAACTGATGGTTATCAAAGGGGAAGCAGGGGATAAATTAGCAATTTGGGATTAATGTGTAACACCTTAGTTTATTAAAAATAGATAAACAAGGATCTATTGTATAGCATGGGGGAACTATATTCAATACCTTGTAATAACCTATAACCAAAAAGAACCTGAAAAAACATATACACACACACACAAATACAAAACAGATCCACTTTGCTGTACACCAGAAACTAACATAACATTGTAATCAACCATACTTCAATTTAAGAAAAAACAGAAGAAAAAAAGAATGATTCTGTGAGCCATACAGCATTTCTCCAAGAACTAGTGGATTCATCCTAAGCATGTGCTTAATGACCATCTCTCTGGATGGAGATGAATGGATGGAACAGAATAGAATTATAGTGGATAAAATCTAAAGTCCCTTCAAATTCCAAGTTCTACAGCCTTTCACTACAGTAAAATGAGACTTTTCATTCAGACATTAGCATTCATTGGACAAAATGACTCTCTCCAAACTTCAGTTTCCGTGTCTGAAAAAAATGAAAACAATTATATCCAGGAATATTTTGTGAACTGAATGAGATACTGGATGTGAACACACTGTTCATATAGTGGGCGAGAAACAAATGGTCACCATGACTAAGTGACTGTGGCCCCAGGATGATTCAAAGCCAATTCTGACAAGAATTTCAAAGCAGTGTTATAGCTACACACACAATCCAAGAGTTGCAGAACCAGACCTGACCCAAGGGTGATACTCCCATTGCATTTGTGCTGAAAATCCTTATTTCTTTTCCTTCCCCCTGTGAGAATTCAGTTCCCCAACCAGTGACTGAATCTGTGCCCCCTGCAGCAGAAGCACAGAGTCATAACCACTGGACTATCAGGGAAGTCTGAAAGTCCTTATATTTCGATACCTACTATATTCGAATGCAAATGATTAAAGCTTAATTCCTCCCAACAATCCATTTTTTTGGTTTGTAAATGCCAGACATGGTACACATACAATTAACATTACTGTGAAGAATGCTAAATAAATGAAGTTTTCTTCTGCTGTCCAAAATCTTTTCCTAGGTTTGTCAATGTTTATACAGTGGATGAGAAATAAATGGATTTTTCAGTAATACAGAAAAGAGAGAGGAGGTTGATAATGAAGCCACCTTTTCTATCTCATTTACCACTGCACAGGATTAAGAGTCATGTAACCATTATTACCTGCTCGGATTTTCAAAGGAAGTAGCTATCCCATGATGCCTTGCCTTTCCCTGCATTTTCCAGGACTTTGGGGAAGAAGGAAAGTTACACTCAGCTCAGACAAGGTGCTTCCTCTCCTCACCTCTTCACAGAAGCACACCAGAATGGATGGGAAAGATGCCTTCCAGAGGTGGATTTTTCTCTGCAGAAAGGGTTCATTTCCAGAAAGCAAAACCAAAATCTCTGCATCTAAAATCTATGCTTCTAAAAATTATGGCTTTCCTTTCATTCTTTAGCTTTTATAAAAAAAAAAAAAAAAAAAAACAATGTGCAGATGAGCTTAATGGAAATCAATAAAATGAAAGAGTTTTTAATTTCCCTTGAGTTGACTAGAAAGTACAATTTTTCCCAAAAGCCATCCCAGTTGTGTTGGATTTTCAAACTAGCTACATATTTACTTTGTTTGCTAATATGCCTGTTTGTTTATTTATGCTCTCATTACTCTAGTAAATGATTTAGAGTAACTCACAGAAGTGCCTGCATCACACGGACATTATAAAACCTCCCACTGAATCCTGGTCTCTGCTATGCTGAGCTATAGTGATGACTGTGTCACAAGGGCTTCAACTGAAGGGGGACGCGTCTGCTCTCGGGGGGTTGGGGGTACTGTCACAGACGCCACATTCACAGATGAAATAGCATGCCATCGCATTTTCTAATCCAACAGCAACAAAGATGACAATCACTGGGTATTCAGGAAGAGCAAATCCTGGCCTCAAAGAGATCTTCAGGGGATTGTCTGTTCAAGTGGAAAAGAAAAGAAGAAAATGAACGAACACATTCAGTTCAGTCGCTCAGTCACGTCCAACTCTTTGTGATCCCATGGACTGCAGCACGCCAGGCTTCCCTGTCCATCACCAACTCCCAGAGCTTACTCAAAGTCATGTCCATCGAATCGGTGATGCCATCCAACTACCTCATCCTCTGTCATCCCATCCTCCTCCTGCCTTCAATCTTTCCCAGCATCAAGGTCTTTTCCAATGAGTCAGTTCTTTGCATCACGTGGCCAAAGTTTTGGAGCTTCAGCTTCAACATCAGTCCTTCCAATGAATATTCAGGACTGATTTCCTTTAGGATGAACTGGTTGGATCTCCTTGCAGTCCAAGAGACACTCAAAAGTCTGCTCCAACACCACAGTTCAAAAGCATCAATTCTTCAAGGCTCAGCTTTCTTTACAGTCCAACTCTCACATCCATATATGACTACTGGAAAAATCATAGCTTTGACTAGATGGACCTTTGTTGGTAAAGCAATGTCTTTGCTTTTTAATATGCTGTCTAGGTTGGTCATAGGTTTTCTTCCAAAGAACAAGTGTCTTAATTTCATGGATGCAGTCACCATCTGCAGTGATTTTGGAGCCCAAGAAAATAAAGTTTCTCACTGTTTCCATTGTTTCCCTATCTATTTGCCATGAAGTGATGGGACCAGATGCCATGATCTTAGTTTTCTGAATGTTGAATTTTAAGCCAACTCTTCACTCTCTTCTTTCACTTTCATCAAGAGACTCTTTAGTTCTTCTTTGCTTTCTGCCATAAGGGTGGTGTCATCTGCATATCTGAGGTTATTGATATTTCTCCTGGCAATCTTGATTCCAGCTTGTGCTTCATCCAGCCCAGCGATTCTCATGATGTACTCTGCATAGAAGTTAAATAAGCAGGGTGACAACATACAGCCATACAGTTTGGAACCAGTCTGGTGTTTCATGCCCAGTTCTAACTGTTGCTTCTTGACCTGCATATAGATTTCTGAGGAGGCAGGTCAGGTGGTGTGGTATTCCCATCTCTTGAAGAATTTTCCACAGTTTGTTGTGATCCACACAGTCAAAGGCTTTGGCATAGTCAATAAAGCAGAAATAGATGTTTTTCTGGAACTCTCTTGCTTTTTTTGATGATCCAACACATGTTGGCAATTTGATCTCTGGTTCCTTTGCCTTTTCTAAATCCAGCCTGAACATCTGTAAGTTCATGGTTCACATACCGTTTAAGTCTGGCTTGGAGAAGTTTGAGCATTACTTTGCTAGCGTGTGTGGTGAGTGCACTTGTGCAGTAATTTATACATACAACATGCTAAAACAATGTCAGTTCTCAAAGAAGAGGTCCAAAAGATGGACCTGAGAAATTAGTGCTCCAGAAACAGACTCCATCCCCCTTAGCGTTCCCTGCTCAAACATCTGACTTTCAACCACATTTTCAGGAAAAGGGGAAAAAAAGGGAACATGCTCTTAGAAAAGACAGATCTGGTGTGAATCCTCATCGTTCCAGTTGCCTAACTATGTAATTTTAGTCATAATTCATACAGCTTTCTGAGCTTCATTGGAAGGAAGGAAGGAAGAAGGGAAGGAGGGAGGGAGCTCTTTCCTGTAGGATTATGGTGAAAATTAAACTCCCTCAAGCTTGGATAGAGACTAACACACAGTAGGTATTCAAGAAATGGTGCCAATTAACACTCCAGAAAAACATCTATTTCTGCGTTATTGACTATGCCAAAGCCTTTGACTGTGTGGATCACAATAAACTGTGGAAAATTCTGAAAGAGATGGGAATACCAGACCACTGACCTACCTCTTGAGAAAACTGTATGCAGGTCAGGAAGCAACAGTTAGAACTGGACATGGAACAACAGACTGGTTCCAAATAGGAAAAGGAGTACGTCAAGGCTGCATATTGTCTCCCTGCTTATTTAACTTATATGTAGAGTACATCACGAGAAACGCTAGGCTGGAAGAGGCATAAGCTGGAATCAAGATTGCCAGGAGAAATATTAATAACCTCAGATATGCAGATGACACCATCCTTATGGCAGAAAGTGAAGAGGAACTAAAGAGCCTCTTGATGAAAGTTAAAGAGGAAAGTGAAAAAGTTGGCTTAAAGCTCAACATTCAGAACACTAAGATCATGGCATCTGGTCCCATCACTTCATGGCAAATAGATGGGGAAACAGTGGAAACAATGGCTGACTTTATTTTTTTGGGCTCCAAAATCACTGCAGATGGTGATTGCAGCCATGAAATTAAAAGACGCTTACTCCTTGGAAGGAAAGTTATGACCAACCTAGACAGCATATTACAAAGCAGAGATGTTACTTTGTCAACAAAGGTCCGTCTAGTCAAGGCTACGGTTTTTCCAGTGGTCATGTATGGATGTGAGAGTTGGACTATCAAGAAAGCTGAGAGCCGAAGAATTGATGCTTTTGAACTGTGGTGTTGGAGAAGATTCTTGAGAGTCCCTTGGACTGCAAGGAGATCCAACCAGTCCATTCTAAAGGAGATCAGTCCTGGGTGTTCATTGGAAGGGCTGATGTTGAAGCTGAAACTCCAATACTTTGGCCACCTGATGCGAAGCGCTGACTCATTGGAAAAGACCCTGATGCTGGGAAAGATTTAGGGCAGGAGGAGAAGGGGACGACAGAGGATGAGATGGTTGGATGGTATCACCAACTCAATGGACATGAGTTTGGGTAAACTCCGGGAGTTGGTGATGGATAGGGAGGCCTTGCGTGCTGCGGTTCATGGGGTCGCAAAGAGTCAGACATGACTGAGCGACTGAACTGAACTGAACACTCCCATAAAGTGAGGACTGTCAATGGTGTTTCATGAATGAAGAGGGTAAATTCCTAAAAGGTAATCAGTGATTCTCAACCTTGTCTGCATAATGGAATTATCTGGAGAGCTTTAAAAAATATTGATACCAGAGCTTTAAATAAATGCTGTTCACAGACCAATGAAATCAGAGTCCATGGTGGGAATGCCCCAGCAGAAATAATTCTTAAAGCTAAGAGATTATATTGTAGGCCAGAATGAGAATCACAGAGTTGAATCCTTAGCAAGGACAGTGCCACATCTTTTCTTATTACTTATCCTATGCTTATCTATCATACGTCTTTGCTACACCTACTACACCAATAGTCTCAGGAGTGGGAGTGGTACAATATGGAAGCAACCCAAGTATCCATCAACAGATGACTGGATAAACAATAAGGGGAATACACATGAGATGGAATATGACTCAGCCTTAAAAAGTAAGGACATTCTGACACTTGCTAGATATTATTCAACCCTGAGGACACTATGCCAAGTGAACTAAGCTAGTCACAACAGACAGACACTGTGTTTCCAGTTATATGAGGCAACCAGGGGAGTCAAAATCATAGAGACAGAAAGTAGAACAGCGGTTGTCAGGGGCTGGGGGAAGAAGTTAAGGGGCTTACTATTTAATGGATACAGAGTTTCAGTTTTACAAGAGTTCCAGGGATGGGAGGCAGTGACAGTCACAAAAATAAGAGTGTACTTGATATAACTGACCTATAAATTTAAAAATGATTAAGATGGCATACTTTGTGTTATGTGTATTTTATCACAATTTTTTTTTAAGTGCAAGTTGTGCAAGATAGTCCACAGGGATTATACAGAAAATATATCTTCTATTTATACTTAATTGTACTGTATTTTTCTATGCTGAATCTATGCATATAGCATATTAGTATGTTGTAAATGTGTGGGGTTTATAAAAACACACACATATGATCACAATGTATATTCAAATATCAGAGAGGACAATGAAAAAAGTTTGAAAAATACTTGACTCCCTAGGAAGAAATGTGAATCCCAGTGCCACCTTAGAAGGCTGGCCTAAAATAAAGTTTACAGGCTAGGGGAGGGCAGGTGCGGAAGGAAGAAGCACTTACAGCACGCAAGCAACCTGAGCAACATAAGACATTCATCTGAGAGAGCAAACACTGGATTTCTGATCCCTAAAATCTATTTTAGTGTAAGTTCCATTCTGCTGGTTATAAAATAATAACTTGGACCAATGTTAATAGCAAATCAAAGGAATCAACAATAAGCATTACTAAATTTTTTAGGAAACTAGGTATTTATTGATTCCTACCATGTGCCAGGAATATACTTTACATATATACACAATTTGCATGGATTTTAACACATACACTTTTCACATATTATTAGCTCAATCAATCATCACAGGAATTTTATGAGGAAGGTGACATGAACTCACTTTATAAATGAAGAAACTGAAGTCTTGTGTGTGTGCATGCTAAGTTGCTTCAATTGTGTCCGACTCTTTGTGACCCCATAGACTATAGCCACCAGGCTCCTCTGTCCATGGGATTCTCCAGGCAAGAATACTGAGTGGGTTGCCATGCCCTCCTCAGGGGATCTTACTGAGCCAGGGATCAAACCCACTTCTCTTATGCCTCCTGCATTGGAAGGTGGTGTTCTTTATGGGCACCACCTGAGAAGCCCATATTTGTCTCTAAATACCACTTTTTTTCCCCACTACATGATCAGAGTGTGGTGAGAGTAAGAAATGCATTTTCTCATCATAATCCAGTAGATATACATGAATTTATCCAACTGCAAAAATTGTCTCACAAAATAATACTTAACCTAAAATGACAGACTTTGACTAGATTGTTACTCAGTATCACAGAAACATTCTAGCTGTATTAGGTGTCTAACCTGAGACAAGAGTTCATTTTACAAAAGTGCCAAGGATGAGTAGTGAAATTCATCCAAAGTTGATCATTACTCATGAAAGCTTGTGCCATACCATTTTATATCAAAAAGAAAAAAAAAAAGAACTTAGCAAACAGCTCAGCATTTCATTTGCTTACCATTCCAAACCTTCCAGACTCCCAAAAGGCTCTTGACAGAACTATGCAAGCTCTCGGGGGAAATGCTTTGGCTAGATAGAATCCAGACCAAACATGCCATCATGCAGGAAATGCATGGTGGGTCCAAAGGCATCCATGTGGGCAAAGTAAGGCAGGTTAAACAGTGATTTATTCTAGCCCAAACTACATCCATCATTTTAAAACTATGTTTCACCATGTTACTCCAAACTGTATATGGCATCTTCTCTTCCACTTCTGCCAAGGAAAGCAAAGACTCTGAGATTCCGCTCATAAAGCTTTAAGTAGGGTTTATATGCTCTATGAAGACAAATGGAGGAAAAGATAAGCAAGAAGAAATTATGAATGGTGAGGGGAGGGTAGAGGGTTTAGTGGGCTGACTATAAACAGATTTCCGGTCATTTTAAATCAGGTTCTGATTTCTAGATTTATTTGGTTTCCTGGTATTGATAGAGTCCTCTGGAGAACGTCTTGCACTCTGAAATGTTCATACCCCTATTGACATTAACCTGTTCTTTCTTAAGTGTAAGAATACAACCTACAAAACACTTTAAATGAAATTATAGTAGGCCAGAGTAACTTACAATGAATGATCCTGATTATTTTTTTAAAAACATATGCCAAGAACACAGGGAAAAAATATACATGGAGTTCTAACTATAGCAATTTTCTCCTGCTTCTTGGTACTGAGTCTGAAGTGATATGACTTCGTTTGTTCATTTTTGGTAAATGAGGGGAGAAAAAAAGGAAAAGGCATAGAAAAGCTCTAGACTTTTTAACTTCTCTTTCCAAGACAGACACACTTTTTAATTTACAGCTTTGAAAATTCTCCTTCCTGAATTATAGCTTATCCCTTGGTTTTCCAGGTTTCTTTTAGAATCTTCAGAACAACAGAAAGTATTTTTCAGCTGAGGATTCTACTCATTTCAGCCTTTCATATGATGGATTGAGGCTTCTCTTAATCTTCTTTGACAATGTTCAGGATAGTCTGAATTAGAAAGTTACAAACCCTACCAGGTGATAGCACTATAAAATCAGGAGAACATTTGTTTTAATCCCTACTCTTTCTACTTCTGTCTCTTTCCCACACAAGCACATACCATAAATTCATACTGAAAGTAATGGTGTGCAAACTGTCAATTAAGGTAAAAAAAAATATCAAAAATAAAGCACCTTTGCTAACACTTCCTGTAGCTAATATTCAGAACACCTTTTTCCAAATGAAAAGTATGATACTCCATCTGACTGGTTATCAACACAGATTTTTAGTTCATTTTAGCAGCTACAGACTCCTGATATAATTCAATATCTTCAATATCTCCTGTATAGTACTCTTGGATGACTTGTAAATATCAATACATAGTGAGAGTAATAAGGGGCTTCCCTAGTAGCTCAGCTGGTAAAGAATCCACCTGCAATACAGGAGATCCCAGTTTGATTCCTAGGTCGGGAAGATCCCTGGAAAAGGGAAAGGCTGCCCACTCCAGTATTCTTGGGCTTGCCTGGTGGCTCAGATGGTAAAGAATCTGCCTGCAATGTGGAAGACCCGCGTTCGATCCCTGGGTTGGGAAGATTCCCTGGAGGAGGGCATGGCAACCCACTCCAGTATTCTTGCCTGGAGAATCCCCATGGACAGAGGGGGCTGGCAGGCTACAGTCCATGGGGTCGTAGAGAGTCAGACACGACTGAGCGACTAAGTACACAGCACAGGGAGAGTAAGAGCAGACTGACCCTTGGAAAGTTGTTTCAGTGAGGAGCATGGGATGCTGGCTGGGTTAAAACACTGGGACTCTAGGCAAGTAACCCTGGTGTGTGGCTGGGAGGGTCAAGGGCAGAACCCAGACCTCCTGAGGCCCAGACCCAGGTGACTTCACCACCCCCAGGATGCACTCTTCTGTCCCATCTTTCCAATTAAGGTTGGTTCTCACAGGCAAAGACTGTCAAACCAAACTCTACAGGGCCTTGAAGGAAAGCAGGCCAGCCTCCAATTTGCCAGGACTTGTTAAAACTGTATTCTTTCTACACATTTAGTTTGTGTTTGTGTATACAATCCTAGTCCTTCTTACTGCACATCCAGTGCTGTGCTACGTGCTCCACATGCCTGACTCCACTTAATCCTCACAGCCACCAACGAGGCAGGCACCGCTATCAACCTCATTTTACAAGGGAAAATGCATGAGACTACGTGACTCAGCAACAATCATCCATTAAATAAGGACAGAGTTGGGATTTTAAATATTCAATCTTTATGCAGCATCAAAGTTTGTGTCACAGACCCATTTCAGTGTCAACAACCAGAGAAAAGACTTCCAGTGCCTTAATTTCTGGAGCCTACAGTAATTAAGAATGCCTCTTGCGTCTACCAAAAACAAAACAAAGCACTGTTTTTTGAAAGGAAATGTATTTTTACACATGCTTTCCATTAGAATTATAATTTTTGTTAAATTTTGGCAGATAAGTACTGACTCTAATAGGAACATGGCATTTTAAACACAAGTGCAAGCCCAGACTAAAGCAGACTCTGTGTCAGAAACCTAGGTAGCTTCAAAAAATCATGGACTCAAATTTCAAAGGAGAATCTTAGGCATTTCAAGGGTTCTAGGTACCTTGAAGCATCAACCCATGGAGAAAAGCAGGACATAGCAGACTATTCTGGTTTGATACCATTTAAACATAACATTAATCTGATTCTGCTTCACCTAAATATGTTCCCCAAGCAACCTTCTACTTCTGCCTGGGTTTCCTGAAAGGCCGCCAAGAGGGAAAGAATGCCTAGTCCTGTTGTTCATTAGCTAAGTCATGTCTGACCCTTTGCGATCCCACGGACTACAGCACACCAGGCTGCCCTGTCCTTCACTATCTCCCGGAGTTTGCTCAAATTCATGTCTGTTGAGATGGTGGTGCCTAGTTGCGTTGTTTAGGGCAAATCAGATCATGTTATTATTATTTCTAATTAGGAAATAAAACACTGGCACTAAGAGTGTGCACTGATTGTATAATGTCAAGAAATTCAGTTCACAGAAAAACAACCATTCTTATCAGAAATTAGTAAATTGATATTTTTGCTGGACTATTTCAGCCTCATGAACTCCATCCCTAAGAGACAGATCTGCTTTTAGAGCCTGTCAGCTAGAAAGATCAAAAATGCCACTTGGTTAAGGACTGTTTGATGAACAGTGAAGAACTGATGCTTTTGAACTGTGGTGTTGGAGAAGACTCTTGAGAGTCCCTTGGACTGCAACGAGATCCAACCAGTCCATCCTAAAGGAAATCAGTCCTGAACGTTCATTGATGCTGAAGCTGAAATTCCAATACTTTGGCCACCTGATGCGAAGAACTGACTCATTGGAAAATGATGATGCTGGAAAAGATCGAAGGCAGGAGGAGAAGGGGACGACAGAGGATGAGATGGTTGGATGGCATCACCGACTCAATGGACATGAGTTTGAGTAAACTCTGGGAGTTGGTGATGGACAGGGAGGCCTGTCATGCTGCAGTCCATGGGGTTGCAAAGAGTCAGACACGACTGAGCAACTGAACTGAACTGAACTAAGCACTGTTGGGTGTCTTACCTGGCACAGACTCTCAATGTTAACTTGTCAGTGGAAAAGAATGCTTGCCTTTGTACATGTGGCCCCTTCACTTTACTGTAGAGAAGTAAAAATAAGAAATGGAATGGATCATCCCTGTGTTTAACAGCTCAATCATCGGCAAATGTGATATCTAGCCACTATTCCAGAAGTGTGGCAAAATCAGGTTTAATATTTAAAATGGGAAAAAGAGCAGACTGGTTCAAAGCATCATAACTACTTCACTGTTGCATTTTTGAGGGCAGTCCTCTAACACCACTCAACCTGGTTAAGACATCATGTTCCTACTCCATCTTTATTCTCTAACTCTTCTAAATCTAAGTATGGTTAAAACAACACAGCAAAAGAACATGTAAAAGTCCCAGACATAGTGGAAGAATTGTGTCCAAGTAGAGTCAAAACTCTAACTTCAGGACATTACCCTTTGACTATTGCTACAATGTCACAAACTCACACACATAAAATCAAAAACAGCATCTTTCTCCAAAAACTAATTTCCTCCACCCAGCCTCACTATTACTGAAAACCAGCACTTTCTTAGTCTTCAAACTGAAAATCTGACTTTGATGCTACTCTCTCCTTCATCACCCATATCCACGAAATCACTAAACCCTAGAGATTCCTTTCTTCTACCTCTGTTCTATTTTTAAGGCTACTAGTGTCCTTTCCTTATGGTCTCTAATGGATTACTGTGAAACTCTCATAACTGGCCACCTCCTTTGCCCTCTGACATATTCTAAGCACCAATGTCAGATGTACCTTCTTCAAACCCCACCTTGCAAATGACACTCCTTTTCAAATAACTATCAATTATTTTTCACTAACAAAAAGCAAGTTCAGAATTAAGCATTAGCATCCTCCAATATGGCCACCACCTAACCATCTGACCTCTCTCACAATTAACCCTTCAGAGACTCTCCTCTCCAACAAATTTGCCACAAGCACTAACCCTCACATGGAGAGCAAAAGTTCCCCAAAGGGATTCCAGGGGACTTCTGAGGTCAAAATTATTTTCATAATATTAAAATGTTATTTATAGTCTTTTTCACTATGTTGACATGTAACTGAGTGCATGCAAAAAATATGGATGAAATTGCTGGTATCTCAGCATGAAGCAAGAAAATGGCACAGATTGTACTAGAAATTACCATATTTCCAATAATATTATACATATTCCTACTGAAAACAATGCCAGCTTCACCTAAGAATGCCCTTGAAGGAGTAGAGATAATTAATTTTATTAAATCTCAACCCCTTTATACGTTTATTTAACATAATTATTCATAAAGTACTCCTGATACACAAAGAAGTATGATTATTGTTTCAAGAAAAAGCACATGGAACACATTCTAAATTAATAGAACCACTGACAGACAAACTATGGTTATTCGAACTTGAGTACTGGGCAGACATTTTCTCAAAACAAATGAGGTGAGCCTGTAACTTCAAGGAAAACAACTGACAGTATTTGTTGCCAGTGATAACATATGAGCTTTCAAGCAAAAATCAGAATTTTGGAAAAACTCGTAAGCACCACTGAGAGCTTGACAGCTTCTCAATAATTAAGGACTTTTCTGATGAGATAGGTGGTGAGATTAACAAATGTAATGGTTTACATTGTAGAAAGAAATGTGTCAACATTTGGAAGGTCTTCATAACTCAAATCGACAGTTTCTAAGCCACTAATACACGGTTACAAAATTATGTATGACAGACCAATGGATTTTAGTAAAACAGAGTACAAAAAATTTATTATTATGGTTTCAGATTCTACATTGAAATTACCAATTACCAAGCTTTGATGTAATATCAAAAAAAAAATCCATAATTGCCTGAAAAGGTTATTTCTACCTATATATCTGTAATAGGCCAGCAGGATTTTGTTTATCCCCTTCAACCAAAACAATTTACTAAGATAACACTAAAAAGTAGAAGCAAATAAGAGAACCCAGATGCCTTTAGTTAAGCCACACATTAAAGAGATTTTCAAATAAATAAAACAATACCACTACTCTCATAAATTCTTGTTGGTTTTTGGGGGAAAATGGTTGTGCTTCATAAAACATCCTATTGTGTTAACATTAAAGGATTTCTTAATTCTTCTTTAAAATGAGTAACTTTTCAAAATAGCTCAGCTTTAGTTTCTAATATAACAAATATTGATAGATACAATCCATGTAAACAAAAGATCTTTGGGGTCCTTATAATTTTTCAAAGTGTAATGAGGTCCTCAAGACCAAAACTAGGAGAACAGCACCTTAGAACCAGCATTTCTTTTGATTTCTTCCAGTTTTTTCTGTGTGTCTACTACTTCTTTACTTCTCTAAGCTCCCACCTTTCAATTTCGTCCTCTTCTTGTGTCACAAGAGCCCTTCAGGTCAAGAAATATCTCATCTGGAACTTCATGACCCTGATCTGTTCTACATGCTTGGCAAAAATCTACCTGGTATCAACAACATAAGTTTTGAGGTCAGTGTATTTGTTTCACGTCATTTTTTTTGTTTGTTTAACACAAGCATATCCCAGGGATTGTTTATCCTGTATGCTCAGGATATAGCAGTGAATAAAACAGACTGGATCCCTTCCTCCTGCAGCTTACAGTCCAGTGATGTTACAACTCAGTGTGGTCAACCAGAGTTATGAGAGAGCTTACTAAAAAGGTAGAATTTCCAACATTGAAAAAAAATTGTTTTTAGATTTTTAATGCAGAATCTCAGGCTTTAGCCCAAACCTACTGAATCACAATCTGCATTTCAACACAGTCCCTAGGAGATTTTCCTGTACATTAACTTTGAGAAGCAGAAGATTTACTCATACTCCTAATTACTGTGAACTTCTTAGATGTAAACTATTACATCTTTAATTTGTTGCACTGCTAGTATGAAAGGGCTTCCCTGGTGGCTCAAGTGGAAAAGACCTGCAATGCAGGAGACCCAGGTTCAATCCCTGGGTCAGGAAGACCCCCTGGAGAAGGAAACAGCAACCCACTCCAGTACACTTGCCTGGAGAATTCCATGGACAGAGGATCCTGACAGGCTACAGTCTATATGGTTGCAAAGAGAAACAATACAGTTTATCAATTATACTAATCATTCATTCAAACATGAGTACCCACTGTATTTCTGGGGATTAAAGACAACAACAAAGGCAAAACAGCTTTTATCATCAAGAAAAGTTTCAGACATGCCCGTGCTCAGTAGCTAAGTTGTGTCTGACTTTCTGCGACCCCATGAACTGTAGCCTACCAGGCTCCTCCATCCATGGGATTTTCCAAGGAAGAATACTGGAGTAGGTTGCTCTTTACTCCTCCAGGGGATTTTCCTGACTCAAGGATCAAATCTGCATCTCTTGCATTGGCACACAGATTCTTTACCACTGTGCCACCTGGAAGGCCCAAGGAAGCCCTCCATCTCATAGCAAGCATTTTTTGAAAAGTTAGGTATCATTACAATTATTGTCTTATCTTTGCTATGAGAGGAAGGTTTCAATCTCATAGCAAAGATAAGACAATAATTATAATGATCGCTAACATTTCAAAAAATGTTTTCTGTGAGCCAGGTATTGTGCCAAGGGTTTTAAGTAACAATTTTATTAGGTCAATTCTATTATTACTCCTACTTTAGAGAAGAGAAACTTGGCACCCAGAGGTTAAGAAAGTGATGGAACTGGGATCAAACAGGACATTTGACTGTCAAACCCAGAAAGAGATAAATGCTGTAAGGTAGTTTAAAAGATTTAAATGAATCTTGAGGAAGGAGCCTGTGAGTTTCTTGAAGGCAAGATTATGCCTCAATCTTGGAACCACCTAGAGAACCAGGCTCTCAGTTCCTTGTACATATTAGGAACTCAGCAGACATTCATCAACTGACAGTATTAAGGTTAACCTACCATCCTTACTAAAGGTACATTAAAGTTAACTTATCACCCGTACTAAACAGTATCCTAAAATAAATACTCTAGATTTTACCAATCCAATAATCCCACTGAAAATACAATGGGCCTGAGGTTGAAAATGCTTCTCTCTGATATTTGATACCAAGTCATTCTCTGACTTAGGGTTCTTATATTACAGCATGTAGAGGAAAAATAAACAGGAGACAGAAGGACAAGACAACAACTAAAAGCCACTCAGGAATCCTGGAAGAAGCTGATGCTTATTCTGGGACAAGAAAGAAGAGCAGGAGGTCACAGAACGTCTTTCTTGTCCATAGTGAGCAAAGGATGAAAGAAAATGTTGGTCAAAGGTCCCCCAAAAAACACATCCCTGGAGCAGAAACAAAAGGAGTTAGCCCATTACAGAGAAGTGTCCCTGTAGGCTTCTGATACCAGGCATCTCACTCCTCTCAGCCCTTGAACTTCCTTTGCTGCACTTCTCAAAAGCCCTTTCCCAATGGTTTGGAGTTGAGGTCATCTCTGTTCTCTTACTTTCTGAGAATGTCACATGGAACTGTGACCATCTTTTCTTCTGGAATACCCTGAGAAAAGGTTCTGTAGTTCTATTAACACCATTCCACACATCAGTTAGGGATTAAGAAGGCTTTCATGAGCCAGTCATCTTGTATACCCAGCCAGCACATACACTGTCCTGTGTAAGAAAAAAGTGTTCTGGTAACAAATAACAGACGAACATCAGCTTCCTAAGCAAGCCATTTACAAGATAGAGATCCAGCTTTAGAATATCCTAGATGTGCCAACTGAGTACAGTGTTATATGAAGAATTCTTCAAATTATGTTGATGAAGAGAAATAATTTCCTAATAATGTCCTTAATGATATTAAAGAAGAGTCTTTGCAAAGATTAAACTCAATCATATTCAAGAGTAAATCTACAGATGGCAAAACAAAGTGAAAAAAAAAAAAGGGAAAACTCATGTACTAACGACTGAAGCGACTTAGCAGCAGCAGCAGCATGTACTAATAAATATCACCTCCCTTCTTAGATACTGACAATAATGTTTTAGAGTCCCATTCTCTCACTTTCTGACTCTTACACACAGAATGCTGACTACATATGATTTTCTAATAGTTAAATGATTCAATCTTCTGTTCAAATCTGTTTGAATAGGAAACTTTTACTTAACTGCTTTGAACCCAAGGGATCTCAGAGGGAAACACAATGTAAAAATTAAAAGAATAGTTGGTAACTACACTCACATTTATGAAAGCAAACTGGGTGTTTAACTGAGCCAGACTTGAAGCACAAAAAATTTATGAACCACCCACATCCTAGCTTTTGAAAAGCTAATGTTTTCCCTCCTCTAACCAGATTAACAGATGGAGAACTCTGAGAAGTCATCTAAAGATGTCTTTGGAAATTTTAAGCATGTTTTGCTTAACAGTTCATGTCACACTTTATAATTTCACCAGAAGGCATGGGACTGTGACTAGGATGACTATGATTAAAAGAAGTCTGTAGGTGCAGGCATGCTGCTACTATAGCATTACATGCATGCAGCTGTAACAGGCAAGACCAACTGTAGCCAAGTTCTTTCTACTATAATAGTTTCATGTGAGTGTTTATGGCTGAGTCCACCAACACTTAGAGCAGGGGTCCACAGGCCTAATGTCTTAAGCCCCAGAAGACAGGACCCATCTAAAGGCTGCTGCTGAGTGGGGACTCCATGGCATTTGAGTCCGGCACTGTGAGATATCTGGATTAAGAAATAGGAAACTCCTATTTTTATGTAAAAGCTACTAATTTCTTTGCATTGGCATCTAATTCAAAACATCATCCGGTAGACAAAACCTGTCTATGTGTTTCCTGTGCACTCCCCAGCACTACCCATTTGTAATCTCTGAAACTTTCATGGCATCATATTGCCTTTGCACTGTCTCAAAGTTAGGGTCACAGTTTTTCTTTTATACTCCGCACAGCTCCTAAGAACATACTGGATGTTTGGTAAGCAGTGTCTCTTAAACGGAGGTAAGAGAAGCATGGCTACAACTATATCCCAATTTAAAAAAAAAGGAAGAAAAGCATGGTTGTTACTGACATCCCTGTGTCTCTGATTTTAAGTTTGGACTCGAAGGAATAACACCATCTCCATATCGCCACATTCCCTGAACTATCTCAGAACCAAGCAAAACGGCTGAATGTGAAGCTTTACTATGTCTTTATAATTTTTTTTTTTCCTGCCCTTTCCATACTCGCTTACCAATCTTGGTTGGGTTTGTGGTTTCAGATTCACCAGTATCACGTCCACACTTAAGTTCCTTCATTGAAGAATCTGGACAAAAGCTATCCCAGATGATCTTGAGGTCCTTTGCAGCATACTCTACTCATTTACCCATTCTGACAACATCTGCAAGTATTAATTTTCCTTCCTGAAAAATTTGAATACAAAAATTCCTGCAAATATCCTTTCACAGCTCCTCTGTGTTGCATAGATTAAGAAATTACCTACAAAGGTATCCGTACTGGGTTGAACAGATTTCCCCTAAAATTCATATCCACTCAGAATCTCAGGATGTGATCTTATTTGGAAATATGGTCTTTGCAGATATAATCAGTTAAAATAGAGTCCATGTTGGACTAGGGTAGGCCCTAAATCCAGTGACTGCTGTCCTTATAAGAAGGCTGTGGGAAGACACAGGCAGACACTGCAGTGATGCAACTACAAGTCAAGACATAACAAGCACTGCCAGGACCCACCAGAAGCCTGGAAGAGGCAAGCAAAAAGCCTTCAGAGGAGCATGACTTGACTGATACTTTGATTTCAAACTTCTAGCATCCAGAACTGTGAGAGAATAAATATCTTTGTTTAAGCAATCAAGTGTAAGGCAATTTGTTGCAGCAGCCCTGAGAAAGTGATAAAACACCTAAACATCTCCCCTTCTTTGCTTGAAAACTTACACTGCCCAGGATCTGAGGATGGGCTTTATCTTTTCATACTTTCTGAGGCATGACACGTGAAATGTGACAAAGAACCCAGGGACATGTCTCAGAAGGCAACTACGTGTGTGGGGGGGGCGGGGGGGGCGGGGGTGCTTCCTCCAGGGAGAAAAGAAACTGTGTGTGAGCTATTTGAGGTTACAGGCTGGTTCTAATTTAATTCTATGTCTCAGGTACCTAGCACAGTCCACAAAGTAGGCTTTTAAAAAATAACTGTTCTGTGTTTGTATATGAAAATTACATATATGAAATTAATGAAAAAATTAATTAAAACAAAGCAATAGTGAACAAACTCACCATAAATTTCTCCATGTGTTCATTAACTTTAGGTTTTTTTGTGAGAACAATAGGTTAGGAGAGAATGTTCATGATGAAATTTGACCAGAAAGCTTCTGAAAGTGGCTAGTAGTATTTTTGTCTCTATAACCACTAAATCACAATCTTAGAGGCTACATGCCCTTCTCCAAGGAGGCATCACCTGGCACTTCTGGGAGCCCCTCACACAGGACTACTAGAGGACCCCATCCAGTCGTTTCCTAAGTAGCCACTCTCTGTCTCTGCCCGCATCCTCTCCCCGCTAAGCAACTTGCGAAACTGGGCTCTAAAATTTTTATTTTCAACATGCTATCACATGACAGAGGGGGAAAAAATCATGAATTACACTTCTTCAATGGGCTTCCCAGGTGGCTCAGAGGTTAAGAATTTGCCTGCCAATGCAGGAGGTATAGATTTGATCCCTGGGTCAGGAAGATCCCCTGGAGGAGGAAAGAGCAACTCACCCTAGTATTTTTGCCTGGAGAAACCCATGGACAGAAGAATCTGGTGGGCTATATAGTCCATGGGGGTCACAAACAGTTGGACATGACTGATCGACCAAGCACACACACACAGTGATTAATTTTAAAAGAGAAAAAAAAAAAGGATTCCTTACTTTCTATCAGCTCTGAAGAGCAATGGTGTCCTGCAGGTCTTCATCTGTCAAAAACCTATTCAGTCTTCAGCACAGACAACTTAATGCCCGAACTTCCATATCCCAAACAATTAAAGTTTCTTTCTCCTCTAAGCTCCCTCTATCCCATAGCATGCCAGCATTTCATAGCTCCTTCCTGGTTCCATCTTGAATATACCAACAGTCTTGTGTTCATGACTAGACTGTTACGACTTTTGTGGCCACTCATTTCATTGTATCTATTTTTAGCATGTGCCCTGAAGTACCTCGTATAATACTTCATAATGGAAAGCAACCAAAATCTATCTTATCATTCAGTTGAATACATATTTTTTCTGGAACTTTCCAAAAATAATTAATTGAGCAAAATAATTTTCTTCCTTAAGTTTATGGAGTGAAATAAAAAAGTCTTTATCCATCTGAGCCCCGAGGTACTAAAATCTAATTTGGAAATCACACCATCCACCTGGAATACAATCCATCTGAGCTATTTTGGAAACATTTCACATGTGTCTTCTTCAATTCCTCCTGTCACATCAGGGAACTCTCAATTGAGACGACAAGACAGAAAGGCGAGTGAATCACTACAGGGTGTATAAAAGATTAAAACGAATGCAACAGGACAAACCAACTGAACACTGGGCCTTTTCTATATCTTGAATTTTTTTTTTTCCCTTTAAGGGATGGGAGCTTTCAAAATGCAATTTAAAAATACTTCATGTTTGAAATTGCCAAAAACTACTGACAGAAAATTTTCAAGTTTCTAAAAAGTGTTAATAATATCAACTTGTCCAAAGCTCTAACACTCTTAAGCTAGCAAAGGCCAGAAATAATTAGTGCAGCCAACTATGTTGACATAATTAGGTTCGTGCCTTGGCTTTTGCCCTCAGCAGCTATCCAACTTGCAAGAGTTCGACTTTGCTTGCCTTAAGACTGGAAACCAATCAATTTAAGACATCAAAGGATTTAAACTCTTAAGCAATACAGATCAACTCGCAATGAAATCAACTCACAAAGTATGCAGGTAAGTGGAAATGAAATGGTTCTTTTCTCTGGCTTCTCTGAATTGTAGACTTATGGTAGCTCAGCTGTGTAAAGAATTCGCCTGCAATGCAGGAGATCCCTGTTCAATTCCTGGGTGTGGAAGATCCCCTGGAGATGGGACAGGCTACCCACTCCAGTATTCATGGGCTTCCCTGGTGGCTCAGACAGTAAAAATTCTGCCCACAGTGCGGGAGATCTGGGCTCGATCCCTGGATTGGGAAGATTCCTGGAGGAGGGCACAACAACTCACTCCAGTATTCTTGCCTGGAAAATTGGGAGCCTGACGAGCTACAGTTCATGGTGTCGCAAAGAGTTGGACACAACTGAGTGAGCGCAGCACAGAGACATCTAATACAAAGAATGTTTGTGATGGATTGAATTGCTGGCCCCAACTCTTCATCTCTCCCTGGAGCCTAGAATAAGATAAGAATCACTGTATCCAGGTGTTCTGAACAACTATTTTATATAAGTTGTGCTTACTTTTTCTTTTTTTCGGCTGCACCATGCAGCATGACCAGAGATTAAACCCATGCATTCTGGAGCAGAAGCACGTGTGTGTCTCTGGCGCTCAAGGGCACGCATGCCCAGTCATGTCCGACTTTGCAACCCCATGTACTATATACAGCCCGCCTGGCTCATCTGTCCATGGGATTGCCCAGGCAAGAATACTGGAATGGGTTTCCATTTCCTACTCCAGTGGAAGTATAGAGTCTTAACTTCTGGACCTCCAGGAAAGTCCCTTAATTTTTCTGTTTTTATAGCTAGACAGATGTAGCAAACCACAGAGAGTATGCACATTTGTGGTCCAGCTCCATCTACCCAACCAGCAAACAGATAAGATTTATGGAGCTTGTCACTATGTGTTACCTACTGTGAGAAAAGGTTCGTATCCACACATGATAAAGACTTTGCCCCTGCTTTCACAGAGCTCCAAGTCCAAACAAAAATCTTTCAATAAGGTCACAAACTGCTGAGAGGAATGTGATAACCCGAGACTTGGAAATATTGCCTTGAGGTACAGAAAAAGGACTTTCAACAGCTCAGAGGGCCTGGAAAGATTTCACAGAGGAGCTAAGAGTTGAGCTGAAACTCAACTGCTTATAAGAATGAAAAGATTCTCTAAAATATAATTTTCCATCTTCTAGATTATAAAGATATTCTGGTTGAAGTGTATAAAGTCTGATGTATTCAGCCACTGGTGCCACAAGCCAAGGTCTCAAAACTATGATACAGTGGAAAAATGTTGAATGCTATGTCTAGAGACCTTGGTTCACATCCCAGCATGGTTGCCTGAGTGTGAGAAAGTCCCCAAACAAGATCTGGAACCCAGAATTTCATTGCGCCTTCCACAATAAATGATTAATCAGTATCCTCCCATTATGAAGCAACATTTTCAGATAAGTTATAAAATAAGTTCACTTCAGTCGCTCAGTCATGTCCAATTCTTTGCGACCCCATGGACTGCAGCACGCCAGGCCTCCCTGTCCATCATCAATGCTCGGAGTTTACTCAAACTCATGTCCATTGAGTTGGTGATGCCATGCAACCACCTCATCCTCTGTCGTCCCCTTCTCCTCCTGCCTTCAATCTTTACAAGCATCAGGGTCTTTTCCAATGAGTCAGTTCTTCGCATCAGGTGGCCAAAATATTGGAATTTCAGCTTCAGCATCAGTCTTTCGAATGAATATTCAGGACTGATTTCCTTTAGGATGGACTGGTTGGATCTCCTTGCAGTCCAAGGGACTCTCAAGAGTTTTCTCCAACACCACAGTTCAAAAGCATCAATTCTTTGGTGCTCAGCTTTCTTTATAGTCCAACTCTCACATCCATACGTGACTACTGGAAAAACCATAGCCTTGACTAGATGGACCTTTGTTGGCAAAGTACTGTCTCTGCTTTTTAATATGCTGTCTAGGTTGGTCATAACTTTCCTTCCAAGGAACAAGCGTCTTTTAATTTTATTGCTGCAGTCACCATCTGCAGTGACTTTGGAGCCCCCCCCGCCAAAATAAAGTCTGTCACTGTTTCCACTGTTTCCCCATCTATCTGCCATGAAGTGATGGGACCAGATGCCATGATCTTAGTTTTCTGAATGTTGAATTTTAATTCACTTCCATCAAGAGGCTCTTTAGTTCTTCTTCACTTTCTGCCATAAGGGTGGTGTCATCTGCATATCTGAGGTTATTGATATTTCTCCCGGCAATCTTGATTCCAGCTTGTGCTTCATCCAGCCCAGCACTTCTCATGATGTACTCTGCATATAAGTTAAATAAGCAGAGTAACAATATGCAGCCTTGACATACTCCTTTCCCGATTTGGAACCAGTCTGTTGTTCCAAGTCCGGTTCTAACTGTTTCTTTTTGACCTGCATACACATTTCTGAGGAGGCAGGTAGGTGGTCTGGTAATCCCATCTCTTGAAGAATTTTCCAGTTTGCTATGATCCACACAGTCAAAGGCTTTGGCATAGTCAGTAAAGCAAGTAGATGTTTTTCTGGAACTCTCTTGCTTTTTTTTTCTTGTAGGTCTTCATAGAACTGTTCAGCTTCTTCACCATTATTGGTCGGGGCAGAGACTTGGATTACTGTGATACTGAATGGTTTGCATTGGAAATGAACAGAGATCATTCTGTCATTCTTGAGATTTCATCCAAGTATACTGCATTTCAGACTCTTTTGTTGACTATGAGGGCTACTCCATTTCCTCTAAGGGATTCTTGCCCACAGTAGTAGATATAATGGTCATCTGAGTTAAATTTACCCATTTCAGTCCATTTTAGTTCACTGATTCCTAAAATGTTGATGTTCACTCTTGCCATCTCCTGTTTGACCACTTCCAATTGCCCTGATTCATGGACCTAACATTCCAGGTTCCTATGCAATATTGCTCTTTACAGCATCAGACTTTACTTCCATCACCAGTTACATCCACAACTGGGTATTGTTTTTGCTTTGGCTCCGTCTCTTCATTCTTTCTGGAGTTAGTCCTCCACTGATCTCCAGTAGCATATAGGGCACCTACTGACCTGGTGAGTTCATCTTTCAATGTCCTATCTTTTTGCCTTTTCATACTGTTCATGGGGTTCTCAAGGCAAGAATACTGAAGTGGTTTGACATTCCCTTCTCCTGTTTTTTTCAGAACTTTCCACCGTGACCCGTCTGTCTTGGGTGGCCCTACACAGCATGGCTCATAGTTTCACTGAGTTAGACAAGGCTGTGGTCCATGTGATCAGATTGGTTAGTTTTCTGTGATTCTGGTTTTCAGTCTGTCTGCCCTCTGATGGAGAAGGATAAGAGGCTTATGGAAGCTTCCTGATGGGAGAGACTGACTGAGGGGGAAACTGGGTCTTGTTCTGATGGGCGGGGCCATGCTCAGTAAGTACCCAATATCAAATCAAATAAAATAAGTACCCAATATCAAAATCAGACATTGATTAAAATATAACATCAAATGATTTACTCACTACATCAGGGCCATTTGGGGATATGTAGATGACCTCCATTTTTATTCAATTAATCATTATTTACTTACTAAGTACACCTGCTATATTGTCAAGCATGTCATGACAGTACAAAGATGAAGACAAATCACCAATCCTTTCTCTTAGGGTACAGAAAGTCCTAACTAAAATCAGAAACCAAAATATAATTCATAATTAAGAGAGAAGTAAACTTTTATGTCCCACCGCTGTACTGATAATGATTATCACTAATAAAAATAAGCACTCATATTTATTAAGTTCTTGCTATATGCCAGACACTAAGGGCTCTTCAAAGATGTCTTCCTTTAATCTTCACACCAGATCTACGCTAAAACATTATTAGCATCCCCACTTTACAGTTGAGAGGCTATGCGAACTGCCTACATGGAACCCAGTGGAGATCTGAACTCAAGCAGTTGACCCAAGAGCCTGTCCTCTCAATGCTAAGTTGATGAAGCATTAGGCCCACTGTCACGCCATCTGACTTGGTTTTCTCTGTGTATATCCTGCCTTTGCACACATTAGTAATGAACCAAATTTTGAAAATGGCCATTCCATAGGATCAAGTCAGTTTCATACTCTATATCTTCAAATTTATTAAGCCCCTATAAAAAATCATCAATTTTCTTTTTTTTTTTTTTTTTTATGGCCACACTGCATGGTCTGTGGGATCTTAGTTCCCTTACCAAGGATTGAACCCAGGCCCACAGCAGTGAGAGTGTGGAGTCCCAATCACTGGACCACCTGGGAAGTCCCAAGGGGTGTTTTTTCAATGGGAGTTCACAAGGGGCTCTGAAGAAATTCCAAAAGAACTCCCAAATACTCATTTTGAAGGGATGGCTTCTAACATTTGTTTAAAAAACCCCTCAACCTCAAAGCTTTAGAGTTGAGTCACAGCTAACACATTTTTCCAAGCACATCTAAATCAAAATGTCTATCCTTAGCGACCCATTATGGACCATCACCATAGTGTCATCCTTACTCTAAAACTCAAGGTCTTCAAAAGTGACTTGAAGAATGAAAAATGAACCTAACCCCTCAACAAGTCAGAAAACTCTACTCCAATACACATCACATGCCAAGCACTCTAATGGGTTCTGTAGAGAAACTCAACAGCAAGTAACACCGGGACACTGAGCAAATGAGTAGTGAGCCGAGGAGACCCTGGAAAGGATCTCTGGAGAGAACAGCAGTGAACCGAGCCAGTGCATGGGGTCAGTTTAAACTCTGTGCTCTCCGCCAGCCCTCACTGACACCAGCATTCAATAAGCAAAGGGGTTGGGGACAGAACTACTCAGCATCAGGGGAATTGTTAAACCACAGAGCTTTAAGAGGGTGGAACAGCATGCTTAATACTTAAACTTAGCCTGAGGTAGAACACTGCTATGTCCTGATATGGACTAATCTGCAAAATACATACTTCAGTGGAAAAAGCGAAGCATTCATAAAATAATGTCAGTCATTTTTTAAATTTTTTACCATGGAAAATTTTAAGCACACAAAAGTAGAGAGAACATAATAATAAAGCCTTTTGTACCCACCTTTAACAAGGATTAGCTTATGGACAAAATGTCATACACGTATTATTTCAATAAGAATATATTATACTATATATTATTCTATGATATTCTAGTATATATCTCGAAAAGATAAAGACTCTTTAAAAATATTATGAAATGGGGGAAATTTTAAAGTTTATTATAAATGTGGGTATATGCCTAAAATGGCTCCTGAAAAAAAAATGCTTTAAGAAAAAAAGTAGTGGTTTTCATTGGAAAAAAGGCAAACAGAGTGAGGAACAGGGGAGACTACCTAATACATTTCAGTAAGATTTAAAATGTGACTACAACAGGGAATGCTGTGCTCAGAAGAGCAGCAGAAAGGCTGCCATGACCTGAGGAAGGCAGAGTGGCCTCAGTGGAGGGCGCTGAACACACGAGGTCAAGTTTGAACATGAGATACTCAAGGAGTTGTTTATATAGATTCAGACGCTAGCAGGTGACAGTTTCCATCGGCCACAGGATATGAATTCTCTAAATGTAAAAAGTAATAGAGAGTTGTGAACTCAGTGACATTACTAAACATAATTATAATTCCAATAATGTGCAGGCCCAGACATTTATGAGATGAAATGGGCTCATCTCAACCTCCCTACTGCCATATATCCAGCAACAGGAAGCTGATGAAATCTATCACGTAAAGCACTGTGATTTTAAAGGGCACTTCAAAGAGCCTTTTTTTCCTTATTTAAACAAGGTAATGTCTTATTTTCTCCTTCTCTTTTCCTATCTGTAGTCCTTGTAATTTCTCTGCCTTATAGGTTGGGAAAATGCCATTTCCTTCCCTGGTGGTTCTATCTGTAACATCTGTATCACATTAACACAGCCCTGGGAACCACTAGATGCAGGGTTAGGGTAAAGAAAGAAGCCTTTGTGAGTGCTTGTTTACAGCGAATTCAGATACAATTCAGTTCTCTAATCTTTTAACCTTATGATCAGTAAAAACGGGACTATGAGAAGATGAGATAAAAAGTAGCTCAGTTTTAGGACCCTGCTCATTTCTGTGACAATTTTCAGTTCTCTGAAAAATCCAAAGATGTTACAAATATGGACAAAAGTCAAGAAAGACTGGTCTCAACTAGACTAGTTAAAATCCAAAACTTCTGAAAATATATTAAAAGAAACACCACTTTCTCACTTTCAAGTATCACTTGCACAAGGCTAATAACATATTTCCCAGTAAAGGTCAAAAAGGAAATGTCTTTAATGAATAGACTTTCAACTTCTTAAACTTTAAACTTTTCATTAGCTTGAGCATAAATACGTTTTTCTGAGAACTTTAAAAATAGTTGTTCTCTTTCTCAGGTTGCATCCCTCCCTGGCAACTGTCTTATTATTTTCCTTACAAAACCCAGTGTTTCGAGATAGTATGTAGAAATGGTTCACCTAACCACTGGCAGTATAACTTCCAAATAAGTGATGTTTTACTGTATTTAACACCAGGGACTTATTTCTTTTATAAAAATGCTTCCCAGGACAAACAATTTATGTATGAGTCAAAATGAAAATGCTGAGTACTTTTCACATAAATTGCCCAATTTTTCCCTAAGAGGCTCAAGTTCTTCTCCACCTGCAAAACAAAATTTTTTGGGGGGGGGGGTTAATTGCAGAGATTAATTCCAACAAGAAGGGAAAGTGCCACCACAGGCTACACCTCTCCTGGGTACCTGTCTCGTCCGTGGAGCTGGGGGAGGCGCTGTCTTGGGACAGAGTGGTCCAGCTCGACTCCTCATCGCTTGGCGCCAGGTTCTGGATCCGGTGGAGTGCGCAATCGGTTTTGGCTCCCGTTTTAGGATGATCCTTCTTGGTCTCTGGGCTGGATGATACTGTGGCTATGTGGCCCTCCTCGGGGCTAGACTGGGGCTTGTTTGGTTTCTGCAGCAGCACATCGCTGTTCCCGACAGTGGGAGAGGCCTGGCCTGGCTGGGCCTTCTCTCCCACAGCCCCAAGTTGGTTGCCCACATTCTGCTCGAGTTCCCTGGTGGAGGTCTCCAGGTCTGCATAGTAGTTCAGGAAGCTCTTGGTTCTCCGGGGCTGGGAGGGTAAAATCTCACAGTCTGGGGAATCCCGAGGGTGGGGTTCTTTACCCTCTAACTTCTCAGAAGTGATGTTGATGACTGCAGTGGGGCTGACATTCCTGTTGGGGTCCTGCTGCCCTTGTTCTGCGGCCTTCCGGAGCTGGTTCTCCCCATTTTTCACCAGCTTGATATTGGCAGAGCCATTTCCCAGCAGGGGCTGTGCGGCCGGATCCGAGAGGCCCATGGCCGCCTGGATATTAGTTAGTGCATATTTTTTCCTGCATTTGGGGGGTGTGCTATTCTTGGTTTCTGTGTGTTTTATTTCGGCATTCAATAGTTCATTGTGGGAGGACCGGAGATTGAGGGTGTTTGGTGGTGTGACTGGGCTGTTCCGATTCGTGACGTCTGTGGTTCCGCTGCTGGCCATAAACACTGCCAAAGTGTCTACACCTGAGTCAGCTGGGAAAAAAGAAGAAGAAAGCTGGTCATTAGATGCCTAGCATGATCAAATGCCTTAGTCTACAGAGTGAGCAAACATTTCTATATAGAAAATTGAAAGAACCAATGCTTCTGTTGCAGTTTTGTAGAACTGACCCATCTTCCTCTCTCTTTTCACCATGTGCTCATACATTAACCAGGAGCAAATAAAAGCCTTAATGTGGATACACAAAAGCCAATTTATAGAAAAGCGTGGTGGTCTGAGGTTTCAAATTTTACTTAGAATAAAAATGTATCTCTCTTTTGAATTCATGTAAAAGCACTTTCTTCCCACAGCTGGTCTTCATTTTTTCACAACCTTGAAAATCATCTGCTTTCTAAACATTTACACCACATTTCTATTTTGTCGTTACCTCAGGCAACAAAAAGGTTGCTCAGAAAGCCTCTGGGGCTCCAGCATTCTTAATTAACCTGAAAGGTCACTGTTCAGTAAGGCACCACACGTCCAAGGTAATTTTTCTCCACCATAGTCAGAAATCGTATTCTGAATGCCAGGAAAAACCAAACCTCCATTAGAGTTTAATGTCTTGTGAACATTTCTGACCTGGGCCTGCTGTTTGCACTAACCATAAATTTTGGAGAAATGGCTTAATTACTCAAGAACATACACATAAAACAATTTATAATAATGCAGCATTGAGCCTGAGGCTACAGATGTGTTAGAGTCCCCAAAGGAGTCTGCATATATTCCACTGAATTAAAACACAGACTCAGCAGTTTGCAGGCACCACGTGCCCTTGCAGAACTCCTGGGAAACTGTCTGACAGTTGCATTTATCTCAAATGTTGTTCACACCATCAGCGATTTGTTTCATGTGTCTCTTGCTAGGAAGAAAGAAAGATTCCTCAAACTAGAAAGGAACAGACTTCATCAGGGGGAATTCCTAAAGTTTCAGATTTCTCAGCCTATGAGGAATGCATTCTTTCTTATCTGTTCCCTTGCACTCCAGAGACCTCCAAGGGCTCTATATCAGCAGTAGATGAACCAGAGCACAGCTCCTAACATTCCTGAAATTGTACTGTGACAACCCCTTCTTTCTCCATTGACCAAAACAGAGGCCTCTGCAGCGGAGGAAGGTAAGAATGTTCTCCAGTTTGGGAGGTTAGCAATATTCCTTTCCATCGTCCAACACTCAGGATGGGATATTTTAGAAAAGAGTCACCACTAGAGCCTTGTGTGCTTCTCTGAAGCTAGGCAACATCTGCACCCTCCAAGCCTTGTCCATATTTACAACGAATGACCACGTGGCCCACAGAGATAGCTGAGGCTGGAGCCCAGAGGATTCTTGCTTACCCACACCTACCTCAGCACTTGGGCTTCACTGAGGATCTAGGGTCTAGGATCTTTTAAATAATACTGACAACTACATTTAAAAAAAATTCTTTATACTGCTTTGGCTAGTACTACCATTTTACAGAAAACATGTTTTAATATATAATTCAAACTCACTTCAGAGCAGCATTTGGTATGAAAAGGGTCCACCTTGAACCCACATAAAGTTTTCCCTGAGACATAATACCCATAACATAAGACAAGAGAGAAAATTATATTTAGACTTGGGTATTTGAAGAAAGTAGGGAAAACCACTAGTCCATTCAGGTATGACCTAGATCAAATCCCTTATGAGTATACAGTCGAAGTGACAAATAGATTTAAGGGACTAGACCTGATAGACAGAGTGCCTGATGAACTATGGATGGAGGTTCGTGACATTGTACAGGAGACAGGGATCAAGAAAATCCCCATGGAAAAGAAATGCAAAAAAGCAAAATGGCTGTCTGAGGAGGCCTTACAGATAGCTGGGAAGAGAAGAGAAGCGAAAAGCAAAGGAGAAAAGGAAAGATATTCCCATCTGAATGCAGAGTTCCAAAGAATAGCAAGGAGAGATAAGAAAGCCTTCCTCAGCGATCAGTGCAAAGAAATAGAGGAAAACAACAGATTGGGAAAGATTAGAGATCTCTTCAAGAAAATTAGAGATAGCAAAGGAACATTTCATGCAAAGATAGGCTCGATAAAGGACGGAAATGGTATGGACCTAAGAGAAGCAGAAGATATTAAGAAGAGGTGGCAAGAATACACAGAAGAACTGTACAAAAAAGATCTTCACGACCCAGATAATCACGATGGTGTGATCACTCACCTAGAGCCAGACATCCTGGAATGTGAAGTCAAGTGGGCCTTAGAAAGCATCACTACGAACAAAGCTAGCGGAGGTGATGGAATTCCAGTCGAGCTATTTCAAATCCTCAAAGGTGATGCTGTGAAAGTGCTGCACTCGATATGCCAGCAAATTTGGAAAACTCAGCAGGGGCCACAGGACTGGAAAAGGTCAGTTTTCATTCCAATCCCAAAGAAAGGCAATGCCAAAGAATGCTCAAACTACCATACAATTGCACTCATCTCACATGCTAGTAAAGTAATGCTCAAAATTCTCCAAGCCAGGCTTCAGCAATACGTGAACCGTGAACTTCCAGATGTTCAAGCTGGTTTTAGAAAAGGCAGAGGAACCAGAGATCAAATTACCAATATCCACTGGATCATCGAAAAAGCAAGAGAGTTCCAGAAAAACATCTATTTCTGCTTTATTGACTATGCCAAAGCCTTTGACTGTGTGGATCACAATAAACTGTGGAAAATTCTGAAAGAGATGGGAATACCAGACCATCTGACCTGTCTCTTGAGAAACCTGTATGCAGGTCAGGAAGCAACAGTTAGAACTGGACATGGAACAGACTGGTTCCAAATAGGAAAAGGAGTACATCAAGGCTGTATATTGTCACCCTGCTTATTTAACTTATATGCAGAGTACATCATGAGAACTGCTGGGCTGGAAGAAACACAAGCTGGAATCAAGATTGCCAGGAGAAATATCAATAACCTCAGATATGCAGATGACACCACCCTTATGGCAGAAAGTGAAGAAGAACTAAAGAGCCTCTTGATGAAGGTGAAAGAGGAGAGTGAAAAAGTTGGCTTAAAGCTCAACGTTCAGAAAACTAAGATCATGGCATCTGGTCCTATCACTTCATGGGAAATAGATGGGGAAACAGTGGAAACAGTGTCAGACTTTATTTTTTTGGGCTCCAGAATCACTGCTGATGGTGATTGCAGCCATGAAATTAAAAGACGCTTACTCCTTGGAAGGAAGGTTATGGCCAACCTAGATAGCATATTTAACAGCAGAGATATTACTTTGCCAACAAAAGTCCGTCTGGTCAAGACTATGGTTTTTCCGGTGGTCATGTATGGATGTGAGAGTTGGATGGCGAAGAAAGCTGAGCGCCGAAGAATTGATGCTTTTGAACTGTGGTGTTGGAGAAGACTCTTGAGAGTCCCTTGGACTGCAAGGAGATCCAATCAATCCATCCTAAAAGAGGTCAATCCTGGGTGTTCATTGCAAGGTCTGATGTTGAGGCTGAAACTCCAATACTTTGGCCACCTCATGTGAAGGGCTGACTCATTGGAAAAGACCCTAATGCTGGGTAGGATTGTGGGCGGGAGGAGAAGGGGGCGACAGAGGATGAGATGGTTGGAATGGCATCACCGACTTGATGGACATGGGTTTGGGTAGACTCCGGGAGTTGGTGATGGACAGAGAGGCCTGGTGTGCTGCAATTCATGGGGTCGCAAAGAGTCGGACACGACTGAGTGACTGAACTGAACTGATTTGGAGTGACATTATGAGAAAGCTGGCGATCTGCTGGCTTTTAAGAAGGTATGACAGAAAAAAATTTCTATGAGGCTATTTTATGACGTTAGATACTATATTTTAGCAATGTTATTAGGGAGAAATTTTTATTTACTTTATCACCATAAACACTTTCAGAAAGAATATCATCAAAATTTTTAGTTGATTTAATACTTAAGTAGCTTTTATATCTTGGATGTGACAGATAAAACCTTTGAGCCATGTTTTCACCAGCCTTTTGGATCCTACCACCCCTTCTATGCCCACTGTAACTCTTCTGGTTGCTAGAAATCACAAACGCAAAATTTGGGAGGGTTAAATTAGAAAAACAGGACCAAAAATAGCTCTGTAGATGCTGTTTTTATAGATCAAAGCCTGAACACAATTTGAGTGTGTTTTAAATATTAAATGATAGTATCACCTGGAAGCAAAATAAAAGGTTCAGATCTAGAACTAAGGCAGTCAGTTAACCCTATGAAGTACACAGTTGTCCCTAGATGTTAATACATCAGCCAGCAAGTCCCCTGGGCTCACAGGGTCCTGAAGCAGGTAGAGATTAGCAACTCCCTAGAAAGGCCAAGGCAGCAGAAAGGAGGCTCCCAAAAGTGGGGAGGCAGTGCCCATGAGGATGACTGCACAGAACTCAGGTCAAAGACACGAGGCACAAGCCTGGTCCATGCTAATTCCTAGTTAAGTGATCCAGGCCATCAGACTCTCAGTCTCCTTGTCTGAAAAATGGGGATGATAATAGTACTTGGCTTTTGTAAGGATTAAAATGCGAAACAGTGCTAGGAGGTTAGCACAGTGCATAAACAATAAATATGAGTGACCTTCAGCCTTTTAATCCAAGTGACAGAGCATAAAGCTGTCTGCTGTCAGGCCCCTAGATTAATCAGGCATTTGATCTGAGTTGTAAAAATGGTCTTGCTGCAGAGACACAGAGAGCAAACAGACTAACAAGAAGGAGTAAAGAAGCCGAGTCCAGAGGAGTTTAATTACAGAAGAAAATCTTCAGATTTAAGAGAAAGGGGGTATGTGATTCTTTTTTTAAAGGAAAGAAAATCTTATAATGTCTTTTTAAATCTTCTAAAATTTAGTTATTTTCTTTATGGTCAAAAAAGCCTACGAGTTAAGTCCAATCTCCTTGACATAACAGAAAAGTTGCTTAAACTCTTCATTTCTTTACCATGAAACCAGGATAATACTTAATAGTATCTACACATCACTGAGCTTTGCTGAGGACTGAGAGAGACAGCTGTCAAGCACTGAACCTAATGCCTGGTGTATTGTAAGAGCTCAACACACATTAGGAATGACTGTCATCTCACAGCTCCCTCCTGCACCGCACTCTTCTGTCTCTGACCACCACACCTCCAGCCATCATGTACTGAGCACATTCTCGCCTGGTGCTGTAGCTGGGAATGCGGAAACCAAGACACATAAGGTCCCGCCTGCTAAGTGCTTTCAGCCTCAGACACACACACAAAGTGACAGAAAGCAATCAGGGTACAAAGGGGTAAGTGATCTTCCCACTTCACATTGGAGAGGATCTGCAGGTAAGAGAGAGTGGATTACCATCTTGGGAATCTGAGCAAATCAAGACATGAGAGGAGAAGTGGTGAAGAGAGACAGGGAGGGATCAGGCAGAGAGTCCTGTAAGACCTGCTCCAAGAGATGGACTTGAGCCTGAGGCAGAGAAGAGTATCAAGCACTTCAACAGCTGCAAGAAGAATGACTGAGGCTGAAATGTGTGTGTGTGAGGGTTGTGTTCTTTTCTTTTCTCAAACATATTCTCCAAGATGGAGATGACTCTGATAAAAGGCAATACAGAAGCAATGAAAATTTGGCATTAAAACATCAGTGGTTGTCAGGGAAAGAGCATAATAAGGTAGACAGAGGGTGTCTCCCTAACTAGAGAGGGAGGCTGACTCCATCTTCATGTTCTTCTATCTGGTATTAGAGACTGACTCTACTATTCACCTGAGGAGAACAAAGCCCTGGCATGGAGACTCGCTGGAAGGCTACTGGAACAGTCCAGTCAAGACAGTAGGGAGAGTCACATGTCAATCTATATAGCACAGGGGACTCTACTCGGTGATTTGTGGTGACTTAAATGGGAAGGAAATCTAAAAAAGAGTGGATATATGTATAACTGAGTCCACTTTGCTGTACAGCAGAAAGTAACACAACATTACAAACAACTATATTCCAATATGAAAAAAAGACAGTAGGGAGAGGATGAGGTGGGCATGAGAGACTCGGGTATAGGGAGGTACTCACACTGCTATAGTGCCAGCTCTGATCACCCATCTCTTGACCAGGGTATACAGTGAGGTCTCCATGAGCCATCTGGATTTAGAGGTAAGGACTGAAAAGAGCCAGGTGCACTGAGTGATTATAAGGACGGTGGTGTCTCCTGTTATATCAGCTTCAGGAGGATGGCAGAGTTAGGCAGGGAGTGACCTTTAAGGAACTTCACTAGAAAACAAGCAGAAGGAGAAAGAAGAACGGCTGGAGGGTGATCTGGGGATACGGGAAGGAATTTTTGTTTTTTAAAGTGAGAGTCCAAGCCACATTTCATTTTTTTTTTTAGGCTGGGAAAGCTGAAGCCAGCACAGAGGGGAAAAGCAGCAACACAACAGAGGGACAGACCACCAAAGGGGAAGCCGCACGAGGCGGAGCCAGAACAGCTGTGGAAACGTCAGCCTTGTCCAAGACGTGAGGAGGGAGGAGCGGGAGTCAGGATAGGGTCAGGCACATACAACACTGTGGTGACACAAATCCAAAGAAAAGCAAAACTTAGAACCTCAGTTTCTCCGTAAAGATAAAGTCTTTCCCTGAGGGAAGCAGTCTAGGGGGAACATGAGGAGAAGGACAAAGTTTCGAAAGAGTCACAACAGAGAAAAACAGAATAAGCAATTTCAAAATAAATAAACAAATAAAACAAGGTTGGTAGCGTAAAAACAGACACGTAGAACAATGGAACAGAATAGAGAGCCTAGAAACAAGTCCACACATATACGGTCAATTAATCTATGACAAAGGAACCAAGAATATACAGTGGGGAAAGGACAGTCTCTTCAATAAATGAGTTGGGGAAAACTGGACAGCTACATGTGAAAGAATGAAACTAGAACACTATCTTATATGACACACAAAAATTAACTCAAAATGGACTAAAGACTCGAAATTAAGGCCTGGCATCGTAAAAGTCATCAAAGAAAATATAGCAGCGTGAGCCCCTTGACACAGATCTTGGCAATGGTATTTTGCGTTTGACACCAGAAGCAAAAATGAACAAGTGGGACTATGTCAAAAATTTTTTGCTCAGAAAAACAAAAACTTATCAAGCAAATGAAAAGGCAACCTATGGAATGGGATTTTTAAAAAGGAAAGCAATAGGCACAGAGAGGGACATGATTAAGGTGTCAGATGTGAACCATGAGGAATGCACTCCAGGATCTTGTCTAGGGTGGGGGGCAGGAGATGGGACCAGGAGGAGGGTGAAGAGCTGTGGGAAAAGGCTAAGGGGTCAGAGGTCCCTGACAGATAAGGCAATAGGCGTGACAGGAACAAGGAACCGCTCCAATCCTAGCTGCTTGCATACTTTGGGGAGCTTTTAAAAAGTACAGAAGCCTAGGCCCCACCCCTAAAGACACTCCAGCAATCTGATTCAATTAGTCTGGAAGGTGGATGGGACCCATGATACTGCCATCACCTCCACATCTATTCATCATGCTGTTTTGAGTGTAACCCACAAAGATTCAACATCAATTCAAGAGGATGGATTCCTATAGCAGAGCTAGGTATATGTTCAGAATTAAGAGTGTGAAAAGGGCTCATATTACCATTGCTGTCCCCCTCCTGCATGCAAGATGGACAGACATCTACTATGGCCTGGCAAGTACTTCCTCCTTTTGTAATAAAGGTTTCACAATTTTTCTCAAGAATCAGCTGTCCTCCATGTTCATTCATTCATTTGACAGGTATTTTTTCATGCACTAGTCACAGACACCATTCTAACTGTTGAGGAGACAGCAGTGAACAAAACTGACAAAAATATCTGCTCTCATGGAGCTTACATTCTAGAGATCCAGCCCCCGTGTTCAGGCAGACATGACCCTACCCTTGATTCATGAGGTCCGTGGCCCAAGCCCAGCCAATCAGAGTAGCAAATCCCCATGGCAATGGTGACTGATTCAAGGAAAAGCATGCCTTTGAACTGGAGTGCTGCAGAAGACTCTTGAGAGTCCCTTGGACAACATGGAGGTCAAACCAGTCAATCCTACAGGAAATCAACCCTGAATATTCATTAAGAACAGATGCTGTAGCTGAAGCTCCAATACTTTGGCCACCTGATGCGAAGAGCCGACTCACTGGAAAAGACCCAGATGCTGGGAAACACTGAAGGCAAGAGGAGAAGGGGGCGACAGAGGATGAGATGGTTGGATGGCCTCATTGGCTCAATGGATATAAATCTGAGCAAACTCTGGAAGGTAGTGAAGGACAGGGAAGCCTGGCGTGCTGCAGTCCATGGAGTTGCAAAGAGATGGACATGACTGAGCAACTGAACAACAATCCTAAGACTTTTTCTGGAATAATCAGAAGAGAAGGGTGCTCTTTTCTCTTTTAGAGAAACAGATTTTCAGCTAAAATTAATATAATGCACAGAGTATTTTTTATGAAGCCTAACCAAAATTAGGTAAGCCAGGGTCACTTTAATTTCATGGCTAACAAAGCTTTCCTCAAACTCTGAGTCACAAAGATCCCAGCACTGAGATGCAACCCCTGTAACTCAGATGACATCCTAATATAAACCTGTGCTGGAGCCCATAGTTACACCCACCCTCCCTGCTTCTCTTTGCTGAGACCTCTAGCCTCCTGTTGAAGAAAACTTGTCAGTAATGGCAGGAAACGCATCTCTTCAATAACCTACTGCTCTTCCCCTGCTCCTGTCCCATGCTTACAAAATTGGAAATTGACAAATGGGCCCGGGGAAGCCCAATGTCTGCCCAGTTTCTAAATGAGACTTCACGTCTTCTTCATTTTTGTTTTCTGCTATACAATTTTGTTTCCACTGAGGGGTTAAGAGCAAAACTTCTACCCTGAGGAATGTTGCCTTTTGAACTAGACCTCAAAGTATTAAGGAAATGAAGTAAACTCAGATTTTTTTTTGTTCCTTTTAGGAAGGAGAGGCAAAATAAAGCTGGTTCCTGAAATTACTCATGAAAGTAAACTCTCAATGTGGCAAAAATGATAAGAAGTTCTCTATGAACAAAGAAGGCAAAGGTTATTGGGAAGCAGCTAGGGTTCCTGTGTCAGAGAGGTCACAGGATTAGAACCTTGGGCGTTTTTAAACTGGGAGGACAACCTCACACACTTGGTTCACAGGGCACCTTCCCCAGGCTCTGAGATAAAGGGATGATTTCAACCTGCAGCTCTGACCCACCTAAGGGTTTCCCATACCCTATTCAACTAAACTGTCTGAGGGCTCACTCTGTTCAACAGCCCAAGTGAATCCGAGGAAAGTCAAGAGAGACGTACTAAAAGCTTTCCCTTAAGAAACTCGGTCAGACAGGGCAGTGGGAAGGAGAAGTTATTAACCAACCTCCCAATGGTCAGAGCAGGCAGAGGGGCTTACAAGCAGAAGGTATTAGGGATGTGGAGAGAGGTGCAGGGAAGGCTCTCACGAAAGTAACAGCTGAGTTGGGTCTTGAAGGATACGCAAGTAGGAATCCACCAGTGACAAGGAAAAGAAAGGCAGTCCAAGTAGGGGAAACTTAGGCATTCCAACATCAAGCCTGGCAGATGTAGTCACCTTGGGAAATTATATGCTTGTACCAAAGTTATTTTCTTTGCTCAATTTCTAAGCTCTTTTCATCATTTCATCTTCTTTTAAATAATGTTTTTTTCTGAAGATGACTATTTTTTAAAATATAGCTTAGAGTTACATGGTGGAGTTTGATGAATATAATCAGTGGTCAAGCTGGTGTAGATGAAAAAAAACAAGGGAAGCTAAAGTAAGGACACAGGTTTTCTTGAGCAACTGACAAGTCAATCCCAAAAGAGAAAAAAAACATTAAACAATGGCAGAATCCTTGGAATAGGGTAATTACCCGACTATGTCACAGGCTGAGAACCTCCTCACAAGGGACTTCTGTGCTGAATGTTGAAGGTTCAGCAGGAATTTTCCAGGCATATAAGGTATATACTCTGTTTTGTTTTGTTTTTAAAGGCTCCCGGTAGTCACAGCTCTTCGGAGTTGGAAAATGAGACTGAAAACCAAGACTTATCCCATGCTCTTCACTAGCTGCTATCGTATTTTCAGGTAAAAAATGTCTGGAATGATACTCCACTGAAATAAGAATACTGTTCTCCTTATAAAATGTGTTATGTCCTATACCAAATGCATGACAGCAGTAGCTGTTATTAAAAGCCATGCTGGATAATGGTTTCATTATCTCTTATATAATTACTAATGAATAAAGCAATCTCAGTAACAACAGGAAATGTACATAATTGGTATAACAGAGTATAGTGACAATAAGAAATTTCTGTAAGTTATTTGATTAGCTTATCCCTACTCAGAGAAAATCAGAAAACACATCATTGATACATTTGCCAGTTTTATTCTTACATTTCCATATTGAGTCCATCTTACAGTATAATAAAAGACTTTAAATACTACAGAATTCCTAGAAGGAATTCATCTCAATACTTAACATGCACTTTCTAAAGGACATATGTATTTGTTTTGATTCTGCAAAATTAACATACTTATTCAAATATGTATTTACAAAGAAAATCTACACTCTGCCCTTAAATTGGCCTCTGAAAATTGCCTCTAAGTTCCTAATTTTCTTGTATGAATTTAGGTTTGTCACATTGTTTTTAGCTGTTTTTAATAAAAGGGTATTTCCTGTCCCTCATCTACCTCTGCTGAGCTTAGTGTTTCTTTTATTGTGTTTTATTTTAGCTCTCTGTGAAGATGTAACACACAGTGTTATATAAAGGAGAAAACGACTTGGACATACTTGCTGAGCTTAACTTTTGAATTTAGGGACATTAACATCTATTTGTGCATGGTTTGAATTTACTTACTTAAAAGCAATCTGCTGAGTGGTATGTGTCCTAACAAAGAATCTACCCCCCCCAAAAAAAAGAATCTACCCAGATCTGCCACTTGCAATTCTATATTACGTTTAATTCAAAATGTCACTGCAATTACTATTTTTATTATATTACTGTGAGGCTAAGAATTAAATTCATACCACATTGTATGTAGACTTGCATTCATTATGACACAAAGAAACGGGCATACAATAAAATTAGGTTGGTATTCTTAAGGCCTGAAATTAATCAGCATTAGATTCGGGAAGAATACTGAACTGGGAGCCTATTATAGACTCCCACAATGCCTAAGAGGCTATTTATGGAGACTCACCACCAATATCTCCTTTGTTCATATTTAACAGTTAACAGGCTATAATGTGCAACAGTAGATGGCAAAATCTGACAGAGTTTTAATTTTCTGTTATAGTCAATTAAAATATTTTCACAATACAGTATTAGTAGGATCATGCAAATAATAGATGAATGCAGTTAAGTCCAATTAATTCTTCTTATTGTAAAGATCCACTTTTCTAGTACATTAGTGAAAAACAATAAAAAGCAAAAACATGCTATTGTAACAAATCATAAATTTAACATCAAAACAATTATCTAGTATATATATATGCTAAAGTTTTAATACTCAACTAGTACAATGCATTGAAACATGTGAAAGTGTATCTGACCTGGAAGTACTTCTGACATGGGTCTCTGGACGTCAGCAATGGTGCAGGAAATAGGTTATAATTTGAAATCTGAAAAGAAGGATCATTTGAGAAATTAAAACCCCAAATAACAAAGAATTAAAGGAAAAAAACATAGCATTGAAAATTCTTCTAAAAGCTGTTAGAAATATTAAACAAATCTTAACAAATATTAACAAATCTTAATGTCTGGATTTGGTTTACTTATAGTTGGTTAAACCACTTTTGACTAAAATTTGAATTCCTGCTTAACCACATTTATTTCTTGAGAAACCACAAACGTTTCTTGAGATTTTTTTTCCATGCCAGGTTTAAGTTATCTTTCTCACGTTTCCAATGATTTTTCTCATTAAAAACACACAATTCAGAAGCCAATAAAGAAAAACTGGCAAATTTCACCACATAAAAATTTAAACCTGCTGTTAAGGGGGTAAAAATGGCTATAAACACAACAAAGACAAAAAAAAAAAAAACCTGAAAAAAAAAGTCATTACAAATGAATTTATTTACGAAACAGAATCAGACTCGCTGACACAGGAAACAAACTTATGGTTACCAAAGTGGGAAGGTCAGCAAGTTTGGGATTAACAGACACATAGTACTATATAAATTAGGAGTTGGGATTAACAGATACACAGTAGTATGTATAAAATATAACCAGTAGCACCTACTACATAGCACAGAGAACTATACTCAATATCTTGAAATAATCTACAATGGAAAAGAATCTGAAAGAGAATATATATATATGTGTGTGTGTATATATATATAAAACTGAATCACTTTGCTGTATACCTAAAACTCAACATTGTAAATCAACTATACCTCAATTAAAAAAAAAAAAAAAGCTCATACCATAGATGACATAAAAAGGTAAATTTCCTTTATATAGAAAGAACTCTTTGAAATTATTAAGAAAAATATAAACAGACCTGAAGAAAAATGAGAAAAGGACAGAAACAAGTCTTAAGAGAAACACAAAAGTTCAATAAATATAAATAACTAACCTCACTCAAAACTGAAGAAAATGCAAATGTAAATGAGTTACTACTTTTCCTATAGCAGACTGCAAAGATTAACAGGCTCGATAACAAATAATCTAAGGCAAGGACATTGAAAATAGGAATTTTCAGTTCTTGCTGGTGGGAGTAAAAACTGGCAAAACTCTATGGAGAGCCTTTTAGTAATATGTGAGCAAATTTAAAATGCATGGACCTTCTTGCCCAGCAATTCTTTTCCTTAGAATTTATTTTACAAATAAACTTCAGTTCAGTGGCTTAGACGTGTCCGAATAAACTTACATAGACTCTATTATTCTAAATGCAAAGGATCAATAACAACCTACGTGTTCATCAGTGGATAACTGCTTCATTAAATTATGATACAGCCATTCAGTGGAATACTGTGCTGCCGTTACCGCCCCCTCTAAATAAAATGAATTTAATCTATGTCAGTTGATATGAGAAGGGCCTTAAGACGTATCACAAAGAGGTAAATAATATGCATGATTGAAGTTGAGTAAAATTTTTAAAAACATATATATACATACATGTGTGTACATACACATGAATATACTTGCGTTTACATAGACACATGCATACATACACATACATACTTGTATTTACACAGAAAATGTCTTAAAGGAATAATAAAGAACTAGATACACTGGTAAACTGCCAGTTTACCAAATTAGATACATAAGAAGGAAAACTGAAAACAGACTTTGTTTTCAGAGAGTTGGTATCAGGAATGTCACTTAGAATAATAATCCATTATATTAATTCAAATGTGGATACTGCATGATTTCATTTATATAAAGTACAAAAACAGGAAAAGCCTATCTATGTCAAGATAGTGTTTGCCCTGGAGGGTAGGAAAGGTGAAGAAGCAAGAAAGTAGACCCTAGGATGTTGTAATGGTGATATACTTTCTTGATACGGATGTGAAAATTTATCAAGATGTACCCTTATGTGCACATTTCTGTATGCTTACTACACTTCCATAAAATGTTTAAAAAAAAAAAAAGAGTCAAATGTTAGTGGTTTTCTATAGCATTATTCAAGTTGAGAAACCTTATATTTGCAAAGGCTAAATTCTAATCTAACTTTTCCAAACTAGTAACCTTTAATTGGCATTACCTTCCAACTTTATGATTCAGATAATGACCTGACAACCTGGTTTACCGGCCCACCATACATTTTTAAATTGTATTTTCACATATCACGGGTAAGGCTCATTACTCTGGTATAATTAAAAGGGTGGGCTTAATTTAAACTGTCCTGAAACAGCAAGAGATGTTCCCTCTACGCACCTTAGCTTCTGCCCTCTATTTTTCTCAACTCTTTAAAAGTATTTCACAATTTACTTTTCCTTTTTTTAGTTTTTGTCTTCAATATACCTTTGGATATAAGCATAGCAGATGTGAGGTGATAACTATCAAGATAATGAATGTCAATAAAGTAGAAAGGAAGCTAAGAAAAGGCTTATTTACAGAAGTATTCTGAAAAGAACAGAAACTGAAAATTTGCATATTTTACTGTGTATTATCCTTAAAATATTCCCCTGTGTTGGGGCAAAAGGAACATTTTAAGGATCATACACACTAAAACTAGCACCTAGAATCAATCTAACAACAAGTTTTCTTTTCAGCAGCATTTTCATGTGTACCATTAATGAAAATCCATAATGCTTATGTGACTGTGACAATGCCATTGGAGCTCAATAAATCTCCAAGAAGACCAGAGAAGCAGCCTAAGTGTAACTCTTGAAAGCACTAGTAAACAAAGAGGTGAGCTAGTAAATTAAATGCCCACTGGAATTTTGGTTCAGTATAAGATGCTATGTACTTCCCCCTATCCACTGGACGTAAGTATAAAAATTCAGAATTATACACATATATATTAATTCAATGTTTTATATGATAACAATTCAATCCTCAAGACCATTATTTTTGCCAGTATGATACCCCTGACCAAGAATGCTACAGTAAATTATCTCACTATAATCAGGTCCTTATGTGTTCCATTTGCCTATTTTTTTTATTTGTAATATTGTGTTTGTAATTTAGAATAAAAAGACCTTTCTCCTTATTTTTATTGTGCATTTTACCTTTTTTCAATACATAATTTCACATTGTACCCAACAGGTTTCAAACTGGAAATAGAGAATATTCAAATTGAGTATTTTGAGAAGGATTTAATTAAGGGACTATTAAAAAAAAAAAGTTGGCAGGGTAGGAAAACCATAAGGGATAACACAGACTCCAGGGCTTCTAAGAACAAGCTGCCACCCCTAGTCTGAAGGAAGAGAGAGCTGTGTCTAGGGTGGGTACTGCCTACCACCACCACCTTCATTGAGGTCCACAGCCAGCATTCAGCAGTCCGGTACAAAACTGCTGCCTCATGGCCTAATCCTCTGACTACAAGAATGAGAAATTATTCTTTAGTAAGCTAAAGTTGTGTGTAAACTACTCTTTTACCAAGGGATAAACGAAAACTGAGTCGAAGGACTGACTCATTTGAAAAGACCCTGATGCTGGGAAAAATTGAAGGCGGGAGCAGAAGGGGACGACAGAGGATGAGAGGTTTGGATGGCATCACCGACTCAATGGACATGAGTTTGAGTAAACTCCAGGAGTTGGTGATGGACAGGGAGGCCTGGCGTGCTGCAGTCCATGGGGTCGCAAAGAGTCGGACACGACTGAGCAACTGAACTGAAATGAAAACTCCCAAGTGCTTATCCACTTAGATCCAGCTCAAATATTACATACTTAATAATTTGTCTTTTGAATTACCTACCTGTTTCATCACTGTTACCCCACCACTAAACTTTCTACAAACTTCTATTATTACACTTAACACATGGCATTAAATTTTTATTTTTATCTTTTTTCCCTACAGAGGGTAAATAATTTGAAGAGTGCCAGAGAAGACTCTTGAGAGTCCCTGGGACAGCAAGGAGATCAAACCAGTGAATCTTAAAAGAAATCAACCCTGAATACTCACTGGAAGGTCTGATACTGAAGCTGAAGCTCCAATATTTTGGCCACCTGATGTGAAGAGCCGACTCACTGGAAAAGACCCTGATGCTGGGAAAGATTGAAGGCAGAAGGAAGAGAGGGCGACAGAGGATGAGATGGTTGGATGGCATCACTGATGCAATGGACATGAACTTGGGCAAACTCCGGGAGATGGTGAGGGACAGGGAGGCCTGGTGTGCTACCATACCATTCACGGAGCCGTAAAGAGTCAGACACCACTTAGCGACTAAACAACAACAACTTAAAGAGAAGACTTCCTTATTTTTATTTTTTTAATTAAGGTATAGTTGATATAAAACTGTATTTCAGGTATATAACAATGATTTCATGTTTTTATATATTGTAAAATGATCACCACAATAAGTGGTGATCACCATCACAGTTAACAAAACTTTTTATTTTTATCTTGTGATGAGAACTTTCTGTGTATTTTAAAGGATGCCAAAGAGAAACAAAAAATAAAATAAAGACAAAGAATTTCACTCTGTCTTCCCCAAATAGAATTAAAAAAAAAAAAAAATCTGACAAATTCCTTTCAACTTACTTTGCTCTCTGTCCTGTCCACTCACTCTTTAGACCCTTAGTATTTCACCTGGTTTCATGAATCCTGTCCTGGCCTCAGTCTAATCCCTCCTAACATCCCCCCAACCCCCCGTCGCCCAAATCCACCCCAGCTCCGCAGAGCCAGATAAACACCGCTCTGTTCACAATCACTCCTGACTCAAAGGCCTCCAGAATCAAGTTCTTTCAGCCACTGACATTCATACACAGTTGATTCTAGAACCTCTCACTTACTCAAACAGCTACCTTCCTGAAACTCTGACCCAACGCAATCCTTGCTATAACGTTCTCTTGCTATAACAAGTATTCTATGAAGTCCCCTTTGCTATCTTAAAGTGCGATTCATACATAATATAACCTATTTACACAGATAAATTCCAGAAAAGGAGAAATAAAGGGAGAGAGACACATTCCAGTAAGCAAAATCTCAGGCCTGACAACACAAGAGGTCAAAAACAACAACAACAAAATACCAATCATGGAATGCTCGAATCTACTGGAAGAATCACTATGAGGGCAACAGCAACACATGCAAACTGAGACAGAAGTGTGTTTTTGTGCTGTCATCCCAGATACAACCTGTATGTACTTCTGTTACTGATGCCAATTTCAAAAGGTTGAACAATTCTAAAAAAATTCAAACAAACATTAATACAATTATCTTTCAATTAGGAGTTTCCATTTCTGGAATATACACTATACATTAAAGCCATAAAGAATACTTTATACCTAGAACTTCTGGCTCAGATCACTATAAGCATGTTGTTCACCTACATGAAAATCTAGTAAGGGTACTTGTAAGCTTTGCCGAGTTAAGACACTGTTTAATGTACAGGGTTGCTGGGTACTGCAAGACATTTTTCATCCCTGGTCTCCACTCAAAATACAAGTAGGGGGCCCTTTTCCTAAGGGTGTTCTAGATACTGGCCAACCTCCAACTTTGAAAATTATAAGCTCAGCACAGAGTTCTCTCTTCTTAACTCATTCAATACCTCGATCCTATATGATTCTGAACCAGTACTTAATATCTCAACTGTGTCTTATTCAACTGCAAATTGCAGTTAACATCTATCTGAAAGTTACTATGAGGATCAAATGACATATGATAGATAGGTTGCCTGCTTGCTTTGCTTAGTGCCTGGCAGATGCTAAACATTCAGTAAATGCTAACTGATCTATTACTTTTTATTTTTCTTACACATAGGACCTGTTTGCTCAACGAGGTTGTAAGCTTTCTGAAGAAAAGCAAAGTGTCTTGGAGATCTTTGCACATTCACCATAAATATTCCATAAACCTTAGTGGTCCACAGTCTCTGCCTTCTCTTCCTGGCCCATCTTGCCCTGTTGTGAAGATGTTCACAAATAATGAATAAACTGAGTCCAAGAATGAAGCAAAACACTGTAGTTACAATGGAAACTTTTTTCCTGCCATTATTGAAATCTTTTCTGTAACCTGCTGAGCACAGGAAGGGCTGTCAAAAAACTGTCATCTTAGCCTTGCTGTTGAAAATCTACAGGGTTATATTTGTTGATAAATACTTTTTATTTTTAGTATTTATTTATTTACTTTGGCTGTGCTGGGTCTTAGCTGTGGCATGCAGGATCTTCAGTTGCGGCATGTGGAATCTAGTTCCCTGATCAGGGATCAAACCCAGGCCCCCTGCACTGGGAGTGTGGAGTTTTAGCCACTGGACCACCAGGGAAGTCCCTTGTTGATAAATATTTACATAAAATAGGTACTGCATTTGAGGATTAGACCTGTCTCCAAATTCACAGATTCAATCTTAAAGGTTTTAAATATTTTCCCCTAAAGAATGTAATCTCTATTTCCCAATCTATACAGTGGAGGAGCTGCACCAGATACCCAGGGTTCCTTCCAGTACCAACACTAAGTACACATTCACCCATCACTTACTATGTACCCAGCATAGTGCTAAGTGGGTACTTTATAAGGATTCTCTCATTTAGCACTTCGAACAATCGTATGAGAAAGGAACTATTATTACATCAATTTTCGGATGAGGAAACAAGCAAGGAGGGTTAGGTAACCCATCCAAGGTCACTCGGGAGGCAAATGACAGAGCTGTTATCAGGACCCACATCTGTTTGCATCCAAAGACCAGGCTCATGACCACTAAGCCACGTTTCTCAGGACTCTCTCTCTTGAAGTTGATTCGAATTGTCTAAATTAATTAATTCTGCAAGATAATTCATGCCACATTATTATTCTTTTGAAGTTTATGTCCAACTTTCTGATACACAGGTAAACTGAAAACAAAGGGCCTCTCAAAAAAAGACCCCAGCCGCTCCCTCTAGTTTGAACAATTAGTGTGTGCAATTTTATGATGCATACACAATCAAGAATATTTAATAAAACTCTAATACTACTAATAATATAATATGTATATGCAAATTTTATTGCAGCATTTTGTTTTTCCACAGAGAATAGAGGTGTGACATATAATACTGCAAACTATGGAAATAAACTTAATTTGATTTTTCTTTTAAATTTGAGATATAATTACTAGTAATAATTTCTCGCCTCTGTACACCTGGGTGCGGGATATCTGTTGCTAAAAATCACTGTTACAGAAGAACTTAAATTTACCACTTCTACAACTTAAAACAAGGGGGGAATGCAGCAATAAAGGTGTAAGGACTAATTATATCTCTCATGTCTGTATCTTAAGCAAAAACAAAGAGACTGATTTGTGATTTTAGCTTTATCAATCTTACTTGAGTCAATGTTCTCAAAGCCAGATTTCAAACCCAACACCAAGAATAAAGAAAAATAAACACAAACAGGGAAAACTCTGTTTCCTGCACTATATCCCAGGGGAAAACATCAACAACTAGAAAAGAAATATTTTCAAGACAAAAGAATAAATGTAGGTTTTTCTATTTACATGTTACCTTGACTACTCTACACAAGAAAATTTTTATGCTTCTTCCACAAACACACTTGATCCCCATTTTTCATATTTCAAAGGCATAACATCTGCAGTTTAGAAATAAGAGCAATGTTGAAGGCTTCTAAGAAGTACCAACCTAAAACATGCTGATGAACTGCATTAATGGCCTCAGTCAACAACTTCTCTGTATGCTCACCCTCTGCTCTGTTGCTGTGCAGTCCCTTCTCACTGACTCTGGCCTGGCTCTGTCACTTGCTTTGGTCAATGGCAGGTTAGCAAGTGGGGTGGCACAGAAATTCACAAAGCACGGCCCATTTCCAGCCCCCTGAGAAAGATATGAGCTATACCACTGCCATGAGACTGCACCCAGGCTGGCCGGATGGAAGGATGTTGGAGACCTGGGTAGAATAGCTGAGTCCTCTAGGCCAGGCCACTGAGATCAGCCTGAGCTCACTAACCCATCAGACTGGTGGGAGAGCCCAGCAGAGCTCTGCAACTATACCTTCAGCTGACTGTGAGTCCCTGAGTGAACCCAGTAGAGGCTGTAGGAATGACTCATCCATTCTGTAGAAACTAATGGCTATTGTTTAAGCTACTGAATTTTGGGGTGGTTCACAGATGAGATAACACTAACTATACCAACAACAACCAAAGTGAGATAACAGAAGAGCCACTAGGATTAAACCTGAATTAATCCAGGGGAGGCATGATGTTTTCTGAGGATCCTGCTTCAGGGAACCAAGTTCTTTCTTGGAGATTTATGCCCTCTGTCAGTTACACAGGGCTGTCTTGATCAATATAGGCTGCATCTTTGGTTTCCACAGATGTCTGTTCACATCACAAAACCATTTACACACTGCACATCAGAATATTTTGTGACAGCAAATTCTAGGAATTTGTCATAAGGATGTACAAGCATCAAGATTTCTACTAGGAACAAGTTAAATGTCCATCAGTAGGAGACTGATTTAATTTATACAATGGAATACTATGCATCATTTATTTAAAAGTAAGGATATTTCTATATTTAGTGTTATAGAAAGATCTCTACTAAACACTGAATGAAAAACTAACAATAAAACAGTATGATGAGTATATTGGCATTTCAAACACAATGCTTTCAACATTTCTGTATGTTTGAAAATTATAACAAAAAGTTGGAAACAAGGCAGCATGTACAGTGCCATTCATTCATAAATTTTTAAAAATACTTTTATGGTAAAATAAAACAGATTTAGAAAATCACAGAAAACAAATAGTTTATTATAAAGAAAAAAGCTCGTAATTATCACCCAGCTCAAGAAACAAGACTTTTCTAGCTAACTCAAAATGTATTCCATGAATTTTTTTCCTTTCCTCTAAAACTAAATAAACTATCTTGAATTTATTATATCCACTTTCTTGTGTTTTTTTAATGATGTCATTACCCAAGGTTACAACCCTGGTCAATACAGTTAATTCTTATCCATTTCTTAAAAATGTGACATGTATTTTAAGTAATTTTAAATGATTCTATATCCCCCATTGGGGCTCTTCTGGTGATTCAGATTTTAAAGAATTCCCCTGCAATGCAGGAGACCTGGATTTAATCCCTATGTTGGGAAGATCCCCAGGAGAAGAGGATGGCAACCTACTTCAGTATTCTCGCCTGGAGAATTCCTTGGACAGAGGAGCCTGGTAGGTTACAATCTATGTTCCCCATCATCTTTATCTTATAATTCATCCTTAGAGAATCCGGGCATTTGAGCTATGGAGTTTCCACAGTATGAATTCTGACAGCTGCATACCTATGGTGCAGGCGAACATGTCCCTAACCGTCTGAATTTCCTGCATATTGGCAGCTGGATTCAAAGGCTTGAAAAAACTGAGATTCAACCCACTTGGTTGTATGATCTTTCATTAGGAGACACATGATATCTGGTTTTCTCATGTTTGAAGCCATTGTCGCTCAATGCCCGAATCTATTAAACTGACGGGGCTTGCAAAACAATGATAGTCTAATCCTTTCATTTCACTTTCATTTACTAGTGGAAAAAAATTTAGGAAGTGCCTCGCCTCACCTATTCTGTGGTTATCCAGTGATCTGTTCATATAAGAAAGGCAGGGTACACATTTGGTTCTTGACTACTTTTCAGACAATGAATAGATGTCCCATTAACCTCAGGTAACCAATAATCTTTTTTTTTCTTAACATCAACCCTCACAGATTTAAATATATTTGCAATTCTTATTCTTGAAGCTCTAATTGCCCCATGCCAGTAGAAGCCTCTTCAAGTTGGCTTCTGAGACCTTTTGACATGATCCTAATAATCTTTGATAATGTCCTTGCTAGCTGTTATCTTGAGATGTTCAGGCTCATGTTACATCTCACCCGTTATTTTTGTTGTTTAAAGCTCACTCTTCAGGAGATTCCTTAGGGAGAGTTCATAGGAACAACTATTTCCTCTTCTCACTTCTTGTGGCTGAAAGTAATGATGGTGTTCTTTACATGTGCAAGTCAATTTTGCTAGACATAAAAAGTATAGGCTCACAGGACTTCCTGGTGGTCCAGTGACTATGAACTCCTCACTGCTAACACAGGGGACCCGGCTTTAATTCCTGGTCAGGGAACTAGATCTCACATGCCACAGTTAAAGAGGTCACTTGCTGCAACTTAGCCCTGGTGCTGCCAAATAAATCAATAAATAGATAATTTTTTTTTTTTTAAGTACAGGTTCTCATCTTCTTTTCTTAGAAGACCTTAAAATGTTATGCCATTTTCTTCCAACACAAAGAGTTTCTGTCAAAAAGTCTGAGAAAGATCTAGTTCTTCTGTTGCTGTTTTCCTCCTTTTTTCTAGATGTCAAAAGGACTTTTCTTGCTCTTCTTTTTAATCCAGTAATTTTACTATAATATCTTGGCATTGGTTGTTCTAGGTTGATATCCTAAAATACATGACTTGCTTTTTTAAAAATGTGGTTTAAAATCTTTTTTGGGAAAATTTTCTTGAAACTCAGTATTGGTCTGTTCTTTGCTTCAGTTTTCTTTTCCTGTTATGGTATATTCAATCTTCTTTTCCTATTTTTAATATTTATCACCTTTCCCCAAATTTTATTTCTTTCTTCATTTCCTTTCAATTTTTAACTTCTTTCTCCTTTTCACCCTAAAATTTTCACCCTTGATTTCTCTTAAGGCAGTATTTGTGGTATTTACTTGAATTTGTGTTCTAACTTAGAATTTATTCCTAAAGTGATTTTTTAAAATTTCAAATTCTTTGAGCTCTGTCATTTTGTCTGAGGTTTTTCTAGTTCAAACGTATATACTGTTCTTTCGTGTTTTATATCATGTTTTAATAATCTCTTTTACTCTGAAATAACGCATTAGTTCTATTTTTTTAAGCATACCATTTTGGCACCTTCTCATAGTCTATAAGATATCACTGTGTTTACTGTGTTCCTTTTTTTTTTGTTAAGTCAGTATAGGATTTAATCTTCTTAATGTTTTATAAAATTTCATGTTAAGTACAGAACACTGGCAAAGTTAATAAGTAGTTCGTTAAGGAATGAATAGACGAGTTCATCAAAATGTTAACAGCGGTAATCTCTGGGTGGCAGGATTTAGGAAAATGTCTTTTCATGTTTCATGCGTTGCTGATTTGTGCAAATTTTTTTATGATGAGTATGAAGCATTTTCATATTCAGAGCAAAGGAGTTATCTTCAATTTGAAAGAAATAAAGTGTGTACATGAGGCTATATGAGTGTGCTCAGTCGCTCAGTTGTGTCCAACTCTTTTTGACCCTATGGACTGGACTGTAACCCTCCAGGCTCCTCTGTCCATGGAATTTTCCAGGCAAGAATACTGGAGTGAGTTCCTACTCCAGGGGATCTTCCTAATCCAGAGATTGAACCCATGCCTCTTGTGTCTCTTGCTTGGTGGGCAGACTCTTTACCACTGAGCCACCCACATATCATAGACATTTAAAAATAAATATGTAAAGAAGCAGCAGCCCGGCCCATCCCCCTACCTGCACTACCTATGTCTCCTATTCATAAACGAAGGCTTTGGGGTAAACGGTGATAAGGCTAAGTTTTACTAAGGAAGACAAGTTTCGAGTTTGTGAAGAGGAAGACAGCCACCACCCATCTGCTTTCCATGCTATATTTGACAGATTTTACTCTGCATCTCAGAAAACATGTTAATAGAACTTCTCGTGGTGAGAGGAAGGGATTAAAAAAGCAAAGAACCCTGTTGTGATAGTTTGGCACTATATGGAAATGGCTCACAGTGCCTGCAGTTCACAGAACAAAGATAACATCTTTTCATAAATCTACACTCCAAGACATGCCAAATATACACTCGAGAAATGCCGATGGCAGAGACAGCAAAGCACCAAGCAGAACAACCCCAAACAAGAATGAGATGGAGACATAATTTGCTTAACTGGGCCTTCATATATCTATTAGAGAAAACATAAGAGATGAACTGCCTCATAAAGCAGATGGTCTTCTCCAGTTCTTTTTCTTTTTTTTAAAAACAAGATAATTAAAGGAAACGAAAGAGCAAGGATCTTGTTAAATTGGCCAAGGAAAATGATTTCATCTGAGATAGAATGAGTGAGTTTTGGAAGAAAGGATTTCAAGTTTCCCGACAGAGCTGACTCAGGTCATTTGGTAATGCCTACATCAGAAAGAGAAGCCATTCCAAAGGTAACTGCCTTCTAGACAGTGTGGAACACCCTGGCAGCCCCTATTAACCGAGGCAAGAGGGGGACCGTGACCTTGTTGAAAGAGCACTGGAATGGGGAGTCAGGACACATGGGATTTGACATCTTGACTTGTGATTCTGAGGAATCTAGTTCACTTTGTCATCTGTTATTTGATTTTATTTTTTAGAGAAGCCCATTATTCATTCCCCCATATCCTACCTCAGTAGTGAGAACAAAGGAAGTAACGAGAAAAATCTGTTTAACAAAGACTATAAAATTATCAGTTTATAATGAGATTTTGTCTCAATTGCTAAACAGCAAAGTCCCACTGTAGGGTATGTTGTGAATTAAAAATCAGAGGAAAGGGGCTTCCCTAATTGTACAGAGGATGGGAATCCGCCTGGCAATGCAGGGGACATGGGTTTGATCCCTGGTCTGGGAAGATTTCACAAGCTGTGGAACAACTAAGCCCATACGCCACAACTACTGAGCGTGTGCTCTAGAGCCTGAGAGCTGCAACTACTGAGCCCGTGAGCCCTAGAGCCCATGCTCCAGAACAAGAGAAGCCACCACAGTGAGAGGCCCACGCGCTGAAACTAGAGTAGCCCCCACTTGCCACAGCTTGTGCAGCAACAAAGACCCAGTGCAACAACAACAACAACAAAAACCCCACCAAAATCAGAGGAAGGGAAATGAGGGTTCAGGTATTTTGAACCCGTAGAAGAAGAGACTATGCCCATTGCTGTTCTCTTCTAAGCTCTAAGACACTTTTTTGAGGGAAAGGAGATAAAAGTATACCCCAAAGGCAACTCAAGATTCCATGTCAGATTCTTGACGGAGAGTGATAAGAGCCAAGGTCTTTTGTGGTTTTGGCTGGGGTTCATCCAGAACAAGCTATGCCCCCAAAGGTCACTACATATGGCTTGCCTACTGAGCCTGAATTTCTAACCAAAGCTCCAAGGATAATATTAAGCACTGGGTAACACTAAGTAACCAGCAATTGTTGAAGGTCTCCTCTGAGCTACCCATACACACCATGCACTACTGTTCTCAGACTCACAAGCCCTAGGAGGTAGAAATACCAGTATTCACCTCTTTTCGCAAGTAGGACAGGGAGCTATATTAAGGTTAAGAAACCTGCACAACATCACGTAGCTAATAAGCTACAGAGCTCAGGCTCCAAGCCTGATCTACTGATTGCAGAATCCTTAGCTTAATATTCTACTTACTGCCTCTTCCAGGAAGTGAAAAGAAAGAGAAAGCTGGTGAAGCAGCGACTCCAAAGGTTCCATTTACAGAGTTTATTGATGGCTCACCTGCTGGTTCCAGGATAACAGGAGTGTCTTAACCAAACCATTAGGAAATGGCTCCTTTCCCTCCGCAAAACAAAAGCAACATAGAGCTTTCCTCCTGACCCATCTCCTCCACATCTCTGGAGCTCTCTTTCTCCCTGAGTTCCTGAAATCCTTCCCCCTCTCTCCTTTGGACTTTTCCTGATGCTTCTAGCATCACTTCCCCAATCCCTCTCCATGAAAACCAAATCTGATCTACATTTCAAAAACTGTAATTTAATCCCATTTCAACACATAATGCATATGAATCAATCTTAGAAGAGATTTGGAAACTGAGTAATTTCTAATACTTTTATCACATTGACTATTTACCAGCCATTGTTTTAAGACAAATATATTAACCGATTAAATCCTTAAAACCACCCAGTGAGGAGGAAATTGTTATCACCCCCATTTTACAGATGAGGAGCATGCATGTGTGCTGAGTTGCTTCAACTGTGTCCAATTCTTTACAACCCTATGGACTGTAGCCCACCAGGCTCCTCTTTCCACGGGATTCTCCAGGCAAAAATACTGGAGTGGATTGCCGTGCCTTCCTCCAGGGAATCCTCCCCACTGAGGGACTGAACCTGTGTCTCTTATGTTTCCTGAACTGGCAGGTGGGTTCTTCACCACTAGCGCCACCTGGGAAGCCCACACATGAGGTAACAGGCAGTAAAATACTGAATAACTGCTCCAGGTCACATCTGAAGCAGGCAGTGATGCTACTTTGTTTATAATCTCTCTGACCTTCAGCTCTCTCATCTTGAAAATAAGAACAGTAAAAACATGGTTACTAGACAGAAGTGAAATAAACATGCACAAAGCAGTTTAAGACAATACTTAGATTCCCTCGTCCCCCTCCAGCATTTCTGGGATCGTTCTAAGTTACAATCCAGAAAACTTTAATTGGATGAGAACAGAGAGATAAGAGAAGAGCTCAGTATTCAGAAATGCTGTTCCATTTGTGCATCACAACACCCTTTTGATGCAAATATTACCTCCTCCATTTTACAGATGAGAGACAAGAGAATCTATGCATGGACTTTTCATGAATGACTAGACCAAACTTTGAACTCACATGTGCATCCTGCCTTTCTAAGGTTTTTAAGGGGCTTGAAGACAGGGACAGCCCAGTCTTCTAGTCCCTTCATCTTCTCCTTATAGCCAGACCCTTAACAGTGCACACTGTATGAATTCCACATACAACCAACACTTATCTGACTTGCCAGGGTTACCTTTCCCTGGGAAATCAAGATGGAAAACCAAAATCAAATACAATAGATGCCAATCCCACTTACTGACCCAGCACACTTAGCAACTCCTCTGATTAGAAGGGGAAAGAAAAAGGATGGAGGGAGAAGGAATGACAGAGGGAAGGAAAAAAAAGGAAGAGAGGGAGGGAGGAGATGAAGAAAAGGAGAAGAAAACGCCCCAGACTGGAGAAACGGTGATGAAACAGCAACCCAAATGGCAACTGCCATGTTCTCTCATCCACTTCAGGATTTTTTTTTTCCTACAAGGGTATCAGCTACCGATCTTTCAACAACTGCTGTCCCCAGATGGGGGCACTGGGGCCTTCAGCTGGGACCTGCAGTTAGAGGTCTCAGAGAAGACCTGCCTGGCCACGATGGCCTTTCTCAGAAAGGAGGAGGAAAGAACACTGCTCTCAGCCTTGACCCGTAGACGTAGACGGAGACCAGAACAGGGCGTTCCTCCCAACACCGGATGCCCATTCACAAAGGAACACCACCGCCTCCTCCATCTCCAGCCGTGACCCGCCCTCCCATCAAAACCTAAGGGCAGACAGGAAAGCGGAAGGCAAAGATCACTGCTGGGGAAGCTGAAACAAAGGTGACCCCCACCCATCATCTCTCCTGTTCTCCCACCCAATATTCTTATGCTGGGAAGAGGACAAGCAGCCTCAGAATTGTGAAAGTCACGAAGTGAATTAAAAATAACTGCTTAGACCTATTGTGAACTCAAAACCAGGCTAATACAGATGAGCTCAGGAGGGTACATAAACTCAGAAATTTGTTCGGACACACTAACATGCATCTTTTTCCCCAGATAGTTTTACCAGCGAAAGAAGAGGGCTCTGCACAAATAAATCATCACCTTCCCATCAAATCTCCTTCTCAACCTCCCTGATCCAGTTAGGCAGACAGCCAAGTGATATCTCAGTCATCTGTGACTCTGTCCCTCCCCAGCCCCCATGTGCAACTGGGGACCTGGCACCACCGATCCATCTCAGAAGCTCCTGGAATTCTCCTCCTTTCATTTCCATGCCAAGCTTTTATTACTCTCCTGGAAGCCTTCAATCACCTCCTGATCGCCCTTCTGCCCTCACTCCAGTCCTCCTGCACCCTGCTACAGATCCATCTTCTGAAGAGAATTCATCCCCTTTATCACCACCAGACCACATTCCCAGTGATTAAAAGTAGGACTCTAGCGCCAGACATGGGTTTGAATCCTGTCTCCATCACATCCTCCCATCAGTGTCTCTTTGGGTTAAGTCATCTAACCTCCCAGTGCCTCAGTTTCCTCAACTGCAAAATGGAGATGAGAGTGTCTATATCAAAGGCTTCTCGTGGGAATTAAACAGGCAAGGGCAGGTGAAGTGCTCAGAATGCTGCTGGTAGAGTCAGGGCTATGTCAGTGTTAGCTATTATCATCATCAGTATTATTTTAAGAGCACCCCACTGGCTCCCAAATACAATCCTCACTCCACTGATGGGCTCTCAAGGTACTCCATGCACTGGCCTGACCTGGCCTGAACTGTCCCTGATCTCCTCTACTGCCTGGCCCCAAAGTGTTGCCAGACTGGGCTCTGCACTCTTTCCTGAACTGCCTGAAATTATCACACCCCCAGGCTCCTACCAGTGCTCTGCCTGGGACCTCCCACCAGTGCCTGTCAAGCCCTCACCAGCACTTAAGGATGAGCCCAAAAGCAGACTCACCCAAGGTCATCTATCTGCCATCTGGATTCCAACATACAGCACTGAAGATGTTAGAGTCTAGAAAGTTTCATGGTCCTGATTCTACCTGCCCAAGAGTTATTAATACTTTCTAGTCCACCTGAAAGAAATAACCTTCATCCTCTCTGGGCTTCAGTTTCCTATCTGTAAAATGAAGAAGTCAGAACAGATGGCTTAAAAACCCTTCTTCTAAAGGCCCCTGGATTACACAAACAATGTTTCCTTGTTTCTTTGTGAAAATCTTCCATTAAAGAAGAGGGAGCACAGGGTAACCACATGCATTATTATTTTTTAAATGAATAACTAATTGTTATAGGTCAAGTTCTAAGGTTATGAAAAAAGTGGGATTGTATTAGATGATGTCTAAAATTCCTTTCCTGTTATAATTTGATGACCCTATGACTTACAGTCCCTTTTTTTTCCTAACTGCTTAGAATACAATTTCATTTTATAACTTATATTATTCTTCATGATGCATACCAAAGGGCCATTTCTATTTTCCCCATGGAAAACAATGTGCTACACCCAAAGACTAAGACAGTTAAAAGTAAAATCCAAATTATTTCCCCTACCCCTCAATTCAGCAATTGAAAATTCCAGAGTAAGTTTTTTTTTTCCCCATAAAAATACAGAACAGCCCCCAAATTTCTTGAAACCACCAGGATGGAACTTAGCCATAAAAAAGTTTGAAAAGAAGCAGAAAATTTAATAAGACCATTACCCCGAAATCCAATAAAGCCTGTTGGAGCTTCACATTTTTAAGCAATCAGACTATTTATGCTATTACCTCTAGTACTATTATAGTTTCCTACAAAGCCATAAATACACACAATGCAGTTCACCAGAACACTGACTAAGAGGATCATAAAAAAGACCTTAAGGAAGATACTGGCCATGAAGTATGACTCCATGATACTTGCTACAGCAGGTTCACACAGACAAGTTCATTTATTTTGAAAATTACATTTCTAAGGCCACAACTCGTCACTTTCAAACTTTTAATAGAAGTTAAAATTTCCTTTTCAGAAACTGTTTTCCCATAGGCTAAAGATCATACTGAATATCAAGGGGCATTATACAGCTGTCACAGTGCACAGGACAAGGCTTATAACACCACATCTTCATATTTGCTTCAGTTAGCATTGAGTTCACCTTCGAGTATCAGAAACCTAACAAACGTTGGATTCAACAAACTAGAAGTAGTGAGAAGGTTCAGGGCTGCTAGCGTTGGTTCGACAAGAACAATGTCAGGGCAGGTATCTATGTGAAGCTCTTGGCTTTTTCTTTCTGCTTGTTACCTTGTGGTGACATAAGGGTTGCTGTGCACTCACACATCTTATCAGCACTTGAGGCAGAAAGCAGAGGAAAGCAAGGGATGGTACAGACAGGCTCATTTGTCAGGTTTTATCAGAACAGTAAGTCTTTCTCAAAAATCCCCTCCCCATCCCAGTGGAATAATTCTCAGGTTCCATTGACCAGGACTAGGTCACACGGCCACATCGGCTACAAGGAACGCTCAGAAGTCAGGGGTCAGAACTGGCATGTGTCTGAGGCTGATCACCACACCACCCTGAATTAAATTCAGGTTCTAGCAGTGAAAATGGAGCAGAATACAGGTATTGAGTGAGTGAGCAATTAATTGCATCTCCATTTTGAGTCTCCATCCCAGAAATAAAAAAGTCATTCATGGACTAGAGAAGATAATTAATTACAATATTTCCAAAGTGTCTTCTGCTCCCCACACCAAAAGCATCTACTACATATAAAGTAAATTTGAATTTTATAAATTCAAGGCCTATATAAAAGCAAACAAACACTGTCTCATCTTTAGGTTCATATGCTTTGGAATTTCTCCCTATATGTAAACAGGTATAAATTGGCAGTGAAAAGGCTAAAATGTAGCCATCAAGGCTTGCTGTTGTGAAGCCTGAACACAAGCCAAACACTAAAACACTTTCTCAGGTGGGGTACATCTTCCCCTAGCCAGAAAGGCCTTATTAGCTGCAGCTCAAACATTCAAGGTACCAGATGAGGGAAAAGCATTCCAAATATTCTTTCCCCACCTTACTTCCCCTCTGCTCTCAGCCTCCCCTCTTCCCCTGCCTGCTCAAACAAGTGCATCTGTCTATCCCCCTGGATCTCCCATGGGACTAGGCCACCCATCGCTTTAATGTTCAATGGCTTCCCACTGCTCTGAGGAAATGATCTAAACCCCTCACCAAGGCCCTCGAGTCTGCTTTAGCCCCGCCTCCTTCCCCATCCTCATACCCCACCAAGCCCCACCATGCCCCTATGCCAGGCCCACCCAGGCTTCCTTCCCATCCCTTGAACTGTCTGTACTCCCACAGCCTGCACTGGGCTTTTCTCATTATCCACATGGCTAGGCTCGTCCCCTCCTTCACATCACAGATCAAATGCCACTTCTCCAGGGACATCTTTCCCTATGTCATTCCATGTCACGTGGGCCCTGCTCACTAACACTCCATCATGCTACTGACTCCTCCACAGCACGTTCCATGGTCCATAATTATCTTCCCTGTCAGGTAGCTTCACCATTCTCTGTCTCCATCACCAGGATGAATGGAAGCTCCCAGGGAGTGGTGACCTCACTCACCTTATTCACGGTTGTAACCCCAGAGCCCAGCATCCAGCAAGTGCTCCAAACCGTTGCCTCTGCTCCCTGCTTCCAGAACGGGCTGATGCGGCTGACCTCTAACTCCCGTCTGCATCGCTAACACTTCAGGTGGTGGTTTAGTCGCTCAGTCATGTCCGACCCTTTGCGACCCCACCGACTGTAGCCCACCAGGCTCCTCTGTTCATGGGATTTTCCAGGCAGTACTGGAGTGGGTTGCCATTCCCTTCTCCAGGGGATCTTCCTGACCCAGGGATCAAACACATCTCCTGTTTTAGCAGATGTATTCTTTACCACTGAGCCACCAGGGAAGCCCAACACCTCCATGCGGCCACCAAACAGACACTGCATCCTCAGAACCTGCTCCTGTGCAATCTGGACCCTGGAATTCTCTCTCTCACCAATAACATCTCTTGCTTGTAACCCTTTCCTACTCTCACACTGACCAGAGCAGGCAGCACAGTGGTTAAGAGCACACACCCAGGAGCCTGACTCTGGGGTTCAAATCCCAACTATACCACTTACTATGTAACCTTAAATAAGTTACTTATCTCATCTGTGCCTCAGTGTCCTTGTCTGTAACTGAGTGATAACAGTAGCATCTATGTCACAGAGACTTGTTGGAGGATTACAAGAACACACCTGAAGTGCTCAGAATAGTGTCTGGCTATGTAAGTGTTAGTGTTAATAGTAACAAAAATAGGCATTATTATGAACATGCTTTGTTCTCACCAGGCTATGCACTCCAATGGACCCGTACTGTGTGACCCCACTCTCCATGAGTTCCTTCCATGATATCCCATTTCATGTGCCCTTCAAATACCACCCATGGCAACTGCAATCCCATAGCTGCTCTGCCATCTGTATGATCAGAATAAGACCTATTCCCAAACCTTTGTGTCTGATTGGAGAAAGATGTTCTCTACATTTGATTTTTAGATCTTGAACTTCATTGATTACACATATCTTTACTAGCCTTCCTCTCCTCTAAACTGCTACATCACACAATTTGAGTCTACCTGATGCAGTTACTACCTTTGGTCATGTCTACCTATGCTATCAACTGTTTAAGAGCCCTATGTAACTCTTGTCAACCCTCCAGAAAAGCCAGCACAGCATTACGAGTATAGCAGGTGTAGCATCAATGCATCGATTGACTGGCTCTGATCACCTGTCCAGCCTTACCTCCACTCTGTCAATCAATCAGGAAAAAAAAAAAGAGAAGTCTACTTTGGTGACTCAGATGCTAAAGAATCTGCCTGCAACGTGGGAGACCCAGGTTCCATCCTTGGATCTGGAAGATTCTCTGCAGAAGTAAATGGCTACCCACTCCAGTATACTTGCATGATGAATCCCATGGACAGAGGAACTTAGGCGGCTACAGTCCACAGGGCTGCCAAGAGTTGGACACGACTGAGGATCTGGAAGATTCTCTGCAGAAGTAAATGGCTACCCACTCCAGTATACTTGCATGATGAATCCCATGGACAGAGGAACTTAGGCGGCTACAGTCCACAGGGCTGCCAAGAGTTGGACACGACTGAGTGACTAAAGTTTTGCTTAAATTGGACCCTTCAGTGTGAAAAATAGTGACTTAAAAAAAAAAATCTTCTATCTCTTGATGTTCAGGAAATCCTCTTTACCCCTAACCAAGCCTCAGTCAAAAGGATAAGATGGTAGCAAGTATGCATGATTTAGCCAAGTCATGGTGAATTTATTGGTATCAAATCCCAAATGAGCAATATATAACTTAAGCTTTTTGAGGAATGTTCTTGTACCCTAAGAGATCGGGATCAACTGTTTTTTCCCCATAATTGGACAGTCCCAAGAAAGAATTCAAAGGAGAAATCAAGAGTAAGACCATGGATTTAAGTATTTTCCATAAAACTGAGAGAGAGAAAAGGACTAAAAAGTCTAAATATAGCTTTAACAAAACATTCTTAACAGACTATTCAAATAGCTTGCTATTTTCAATTTCTATATACTCTATTATCTATCCATCCATCCATCCATCCATCCATCCATCTACATTCTCATACAAGGAAGGTCTAGAAGGTACAGATGCTAACAACAAACTGACCTATCTCGTGACTCTGATATATACCAAGTCATTCCTTTCAGAATTCTATGGGTTTCATTCTGCACTGGTTTTCATGACATTCATTCAGTTCACCCAAGTTCACTTCCCCAAAGAACAATTCAAATTTGCATAAATGAGCAAATGTCCAAGAAACCTAGAACACCAATTCTATTTGCTTTGGCTTCAAAATTGCCCCATAAAGTTGCTTATTTCTCTTCTTTCCTTTCCAGAGGCTTCCAGAAAATGGGTCTTAATGCCCCAGTCTGGCTGGGACATTTTTGCCCAGTTACCCCCCTAGCAGCAGCAGCAGCACCCCCCTAGCAGAAAGTTCTGTGGTCACCTCCCCAAGGATAACACACCCTTCTTATCTCTCCCTGAGTCAAAGCCTGCCCACGTATCCAGAAGGCTATCCATCACCACCAACCCAATCCTCTTCACAAGAGGAGTGAGGAAAAGGCTGCTCAGAACCCCTACAGTTATCCTAGAAATGTAGGTACTCACCACACTCTACCAACAAGGTTCCTTTGCAGCAAGAAAGCTAGTGTTTGGAAAGAGAAAAGGGATGCACACTCAGCTCTCCAAGGACTATTCCGCCATGTTTTTCAGAGTGTCCTTCTGCAACCGACATAGACACCAAGCGGGCTTCCTTACAGGATATTGACTCCTATCACTGAAGACCTGACATGAGGCTACTTCGTTCCCTTCTCCCTGTTCCTGCAGAGGAAAGCACTAGATCCACAGCATCCTTGTAAAAGGAGAACTTTCTTTTTTTTTTTTTAATGACAACAAAACAAGACCTCAAATCTCTAGCTCAGAAGAAACAGATGAGAGAAGGGTTTTTTAAAAAGAAAAAAATTTACAAAAAAGGGATTTTAACTTGGACAACTGAACTTTGGACAATTCTTCTTCAGAGAAAGATAAATATATAGAAGTAACCTTTCTTTATTACTCGTAAAGTCAAGATAGACCCTTATTTACTAGGACATGAAATATGTTTCCATATTTGTAAATAACCTAAAAATACTGCTAGGAGACAGGCCTCATAAAACAATTTCACAGCTTGGGTTCACATAACATCTGACAATCTAGAGCCTAACCTACTGATTTCGAGCTGTGCATGGAAAGTGGTATTCCACGAAGAATGAGGTGGCCATCATTGAAACTGCAGTTCATTAAACTACACAAGTGTGGTTACTCAGGTACAAGGCAACTCAGTAAAAGGATCTGCAGAACACCCATCCACTGAAGTAATATTTATTTAACACCTACTTCTATTTAAAGTTCTAAGGAAATTAGGGATTATAATCAGATGATTCAAAAGGCTTAAAAATCCTTTAATCAGACTGCAGCAGTAAAGTTTCTAGTCAATATGGTAAGCAAAGATGACAAAAAAAGACTGCCTGTTTCAAATACATGAAAAAACTGAATAAGATCTAAGAACTTTTTAAATACAAAGAAAACAAGTCAAAATCATGAGAAATAAATCCCTGGGCCAGAACTGAAAATGGAACTCAAAGTCAGTGGAGAAAGTCGAAGCTTTGAAGACTTAAAGGCTACTAGAGTTACTATAAGATCCAGCAATCTCACTTCAGGGCATATATCTAGAGAAAACCCTAATTCTAAGATACATGCACCCCAAAGTTCACTGCAGAACTTTTACAATAGCCAAGATGTGGAAGCAACCTCAATGTCCATCAACACAGGAAGGGCTAAAGAAGACATGATGCATATATACAATGGCATATTACTCAGCCATGAGCTTCCCAGGTGGTGAAATGGTAAAGAATCTGCCTACTAATGCAGGAGTTGCAAGAGGCGGGGGTTCGATCCCTGGGTCGGGAAGATCCCCTGGAGAAGGAAATGGCAACCCACTCCAGTATTCTTGCCTGGAAACTTCCATGGGCAGAGGAGTCTGGTGGGCTGCAATTCACGGGGTCACAGAGATTGGGACACAACTAAGCACCCATGCATTACTCAGCTATAAAAAAAAGAATGAAATAATGCCATTTGCAACAACATGGATGAACCTATCATACTAAGTGAAGTTAGTCAGACAGACAAAGACAAACATCATATACCACTTTTATGTGGAATCTAAAAATTTGGTACAAATGAACTTATTGTTTAATAACAGACTCATAGACTTAGAAAACAAATTATAGTTACCAAAGGGGAAAGATGCAGGGAGGGATAAATTAGGAGTTTGGGATTAACACATACACACTACTATATATAAAATACTCAATACAAACACACTACTATATATAAAATAGATAACACTGTAGGGCACAGGGAACTCTATGCAATGTTCTGTAATTACCTACATGGGAAAAGAATCTGAAAAAGAATGGATATATGTATGTGTATAACTGATTCACTTTGCTGTACACCAGAATCTAACACAACATTGTAGAACAACTATCTTCCAATATAAAATAAAAATTAAGTTAAAAATTTCTATATTAAACATATATTACTTGCATGATTTTTAAAGCGCTGTTACTACATTATTATACTCTTTCTATATGAAGTTCTCTCTTAGGGCCTTCAGATTACCTGCAGGTACTGGGTTCAAATAATGGATAAAAAAAAGGAGATTTGAGACAGATATCAGCATCATTTGATGCTGAATCTTTCAGGCTTCTAAGACCATATTACTAAAAGATATGGCGTGGAGAACAGATAGGTGGACAATATCTAAATAAGTGGTCATCCAAGTGATGACCAGGTCACTAGAAAGTCTGGCAGGAGGAAAGAACACAAGCAGAAGGCAGTAAATCTCAGCTCAAACTGCAACTCTGCACTGTCAAGTTACTTTGTTGCTTCAAGCCTCAGTTTTCTCATCTGTGAAATGAGGATGATAATATGAACTTTCCAGAGCATATCCCACTTGAGGTGAAGAATTTCTAGTAAATTCATGATGCAGAGAGTGGCACAGAGCAGAAGAACAAACAAAATCCATGTCTTTCATCACGGAGAACAGAGGAAGTCAAGGAGAGAAGGCCAAAAGAAATAATCGTTTGTGCCTATTACTGCTGAAACTTTTTAAATGGCAATTTCTTAAGAAAGGGAGGAAATGTCCACACGGTGAATGGGAGAGAAGGAAAGGCAGGAGAGCCAGGGCAGGCGAGCAGTACAGGGCCCAGCACACTGATGGCCCTCAAGGCCTTGATCACACCCTCTTGGGCTTGGCCCAAGTGAGCAGGTCAACACTTGTGAATTTTCTAAGGTAATTCACTTCTGCTCCAAGAACCCAAATTTTAAAATTTTAACCATTTTAAAGGAAGAATTTCCTAAAAATATATTAGATTGAACCATAAGCAATCATGAGCTTCCCTGGTGGCTCAGTTGGTACAGAATCTGCCTGCAATGCAGGAGACCCAGGTTCAGTCCCTAGGGTGGGGAAGATCCCCCGGAAAGGGAATGGTTCCCTACTTCAGTATTCTTGCCTGGAGAATTCCATGGCCAGAGGAGCCTGGCGGGCTATAGTCCATGGGGTCACAAAGTCAGACATAATGTGGCGACTAAACCACCACATAAGCAATCAGCATTTTTGTAAGTCAAAAACAGTTGAATATTAACAATTTCATATGGTTCAATCATAGCATATGCCTTCAAAATATTTCTATAGCAGAGATAGGCAAAATTTTTTCTTAACAGGTCAAATTATAGATATTTTAGGCTCTGAGGGCCAAGAAGCAAAAACAGAAATTAGGCAGGTAGCCATTCAAAAATATGAAAACCCTTGTTAGTCCCTACAAAAACAGGAATGGGCTGGATTTGACTCAAGGGCCACCCTTTGCCAGTCTCCATTTTACAGTATCACAAGGTTAAACTTTTTCTGATTATGTTCACTATGAAAATCGCTAATTTTAGGGTAATACAGTGATGCCCTTGAAGGATACGAAAGTGGATGTGTAAAGGCCATTGCTCCCACCCAGTGGCTCTAACGCTGGTGTGCTTGGTCTGAGCCCCCACTCTGCCGTCAGCTCTCCCTTCCGCTGCTTCTTCTAATGACCTGGCTTATTTTAGAAGCAATTGTCTGGGGGAAGGGTTGAGGGTGGTTCTAACTTTTCTATGAAGGCAAAAAAAAAAAAAAAAGGGAAATGTACAAGGAAATGGGGCTTAAGGGTAACTATGAATAAACATAACTACGGAAGGATGGGGAGCACAAGCACTCCAAGGAATTACTCAAAACACATCCCTGATTTGAAGCCAAAATTCCAGAGGTCCAAAGGGATGCAAAAAAAAAAAAAAAGTAAATACCTAAAAAGCTGGCCTAAGGTTTAGAGACTAAAGAGGGCAAAAAATAAGTCTGAGACAGACTATAGAAATAAGAGATCATTAAATGTGCAATGACCATCTTTCTCCTAAGTTAATCAGAGTGGGACCAAACAGGAAAAGGCTGCATTTGTGGACATTCCCAAAAGACTAATACTGGTAAAAGGGAACTGTTGTGAGACACAGTAAGTCATCACTGAGGGAATCAACACTTTCCTCCTGTGGAGAATGGTAAGATATTAGAGTTGGGAACTCGCTTGCCAACATGTATTCAACAATGACATAACCTGAGGACCTCTTCTGGGTCCATGAATTTTTTTATTTCAAAGGTATGTTTTAAGTCACTGGGAAGTGTTTCTCATTAATGGCATTGCTATTGTTTCAAATGTTAAATATTGCAATGAAAAAGGAAAGCTTTAACAAACAAGCAAAAAAAAAAAAACCTATGTGTAACTGGATACACTGAAACAGAAAAGAGAGATTGCTGATACACACTTCTGGTCTGTCTTATAGGGCCACTGATTTATAAAAATCCTAATTTAGATAACATTTCCCATCATTCAATATTAAAAACTTACCCTAGAGCAATCCATTCTCCTGCATTTCTGAATACTCTCATGTATATCTTATAAACCTTCACCAGTTCAGTATCCTGCCATATTTTACACGGAAAATTAAAGGGGGAAAAAAAGAGAGAGACAAATCTCATACGTACATGAGCTGCCTGGATGACAGTGAGCCTCTGGGTACTGTCTGCCCATAGCGACGACCAGTCAGCACATTGTCAGGGACCCCGGCAGTTTCCAAGTACTCAGGAAAGACTGAGATGGTTAAGCTGTTATAGAAGGGAGACGAAAAAAAAAAAGCAGAAATTAAAAAAACAGATTTAGGATAATGATTGCATTTTTTTCATTAAAATGCTAATGATGATCACAAATTTCCAGATAACCAGGTTGATGAATTATTCATGGTCACATCCAAGATGAAGTCTCCCTGCCACTGCCGGAGGCCCAGAGCACACTGATAATTAGCATGTGGTCCCTCTATTGAGTGTGACAGAAGCACAGGTGACCACAAGTCTGTCCATCAGTGCTGGCCCTCATTGGCCCTCTTGAGAAGACCAGACGACCCCACCACACAGATGCTTTCTCATCTCACTTTTCCTTCACATCAAGGAATAGTACTAGCCTGGCTCTTTGTTGTGACATCTAAATTCATACCCTATAAAAACTTGTAAAGCTTGAAAGGAGACATGAGATTTTCTGTATTAAGCAACAAAAATATCTAATTTTTTACAACTTTTCATTGAAGTAAAACATACAGAAAATGACACATACCACACACGGACAGCTCAATGAATTTTCTTAAACTGAACACACCAGATCAAAACCCACAACATTATCAGCACCCCAGAAGCCCCACTTCATACCCCCTTGTAAAGGTACTACTATGCATGGATTACTTTTTCCCAGTTTTGTAGACAAATTGATTCACTGTCCTTATCAATTTTTCACTTAAAAATCATTCGTTGGACACCTCCTATATGCGAAGCACTGTGCTAGGCTCGAGAGCTACAGAGATAAGACACTATCTCTGTCTTAAGGAAAGCAAAGTCACACAAATGATCCCCAAAGGGCAGTGGGATGCACACAGTGACTCAGATTCATGGCAAGCAGCCAAGAAATAGAGAAGCAGGGAAGACTTCCAAATATAAGGGATGTCTAGCATGTCCTCAGGCTGACCAGGACTTAGCCAAACTGGGAGTGGGAGACCGGACAACGGAAAAGGCAGAAGTAAGAAACTGCATAGTGTAATTCAGTGTTGCTAGACTCTCCAGGGTGAAGCCAGGAAAGAAGCTGGAGCCAGACCGCAACCTTGTACACATATTCAAAACCTCTGAACTGGTTGCAGAGAGCCACTGATGGATCAGATCTGAGTTTCAAATACATTACTTTCTGGATGGATTCACAGAGGGCAGAGCAGAGGCAAGGAGACCAGTAGGGCCCGTTTGGTTATCAGGTAGGAGAGGAACGGGTAAGATTAGGGCATGGAGGTAGGTGGGGAAGGAAAAAGGGGAGAAGAGTTAGTACTTGAAACATCCAGACACTGAAAGCAGAATAACATGGCACTTGACTCCATGTGGGTAGATGATAGTGACAATAGAGGTAGAGAATACTAGTGAATGAACAAGTTTAATAAGGAAGACAATGGGTTTAGTTTGGTGCATTAGAAATTGAGATGTAGAAGATTTGGGTGAGGACTTCCAGATGTTCTTGAGTGTGAAGGTTGGTGAAGAAACCTGAGCAAAACATAAAAGTGGTTATTACATAGGAAGTAGCAGAAATTAGATTAGCGGGTGAGATCACTGAAGGAATATGGGTAGAGGGAGACGACAGGAGGATTAGTGCTAAAAGCAGAAGCCTAGAGAACACAATGACAGAATGGGGCGAGGAAAAAGACCTTGTGAAAAAGACCAAAGAAGAAAGTCAGAGAGGTACCACGGAAGACAACGAGATGATTAAAGATAAGAAATGAAAAATACAGCTTTGAATTTGACACTTCAGCAGCCATGAGCCACCTTGATTGAAGGTGGTGAAGGCAGAGATAACAGAGCAAGTGAGAGAAGAGAAAGGAGAATGAACAGTTGTTGGAAGAGACTGGTGCTAATGGAAGTTCATTGATTAGCTGAAGGAATCGGTAGAGAGAGAAGGGGTGAGAGTTCAAGAGGGAGAGGTAAGAACAGGATAATGACCCAAAGAAGGTGGGTAAAAGGGTCAGGAATACAAATGAAGGACCTGACCTTAAGAGGAAGCGGAATCTACAACCCTCTGACATTAGAAGAATATTAGAACAAAAGGAATAAAACAAATCTGGTTATAGTAGGTTTGAGGGTAACAGCATTGGTGGGATATTAAAGGCAATGGACCAAATGACATCAACATTGTAGACAAAATAGCTGCCATGGCTCTTTGCTAAGAATAAGTTGACACACAGATGGTTTGATGCCACAGATCTTGAAAATCTTGGTATTGGGCTATCCTGTAAAATTAAAGTAGTCTAACCCTGTTTTAAGGTAAATAAACATAGCTAGTACAAATCAAGACAGGAAGGGGCATTTGCAAGATCAGCACATCCACAGTAGAACATATTAGTACTAAAAGAAACAGCACACGAGCAAAAGATTCAGACGAATTCTCTTCTTAAAATGATTTTTGATCTCAGTGCCAACCTTTCCAAATATTTACACATAGTTTCATTAAGTGAAACCACAACCCACTATCCTACAGGCTTCTTAAGATGCTTCAATTCAGACACCTTCTAACATGACTAATCTAATGAGAATGAAGTCAGGCATCTCAAAGAAGAGGCAAGAGGAGGAGACCGGAGCTGGCAGTGTCACCTGCCCGTGATTTCCTAGTGAAATGTCCCTTAAGATGTCACCCTGCTCCCGTCTCCTGCTCACTCTTCCACCTCAGGTTCTGGCGAGTCTGGAAGTGGGTGGATGGGTGGAGTAACTCGGCTCTTGCAAAGAGCTCCAGCAATGCCAAGCGTACCAAGGTTCATTAGAAAGTCTAATGCGATGGAAAATACCTTATAAAGTAGCTTTTCTGTTCTCCAAGCAACTTTTGTGATCTCACAAACTCCAAGGCTGCTCCAGACCTAGTCTGTTTTGGTTACATGAGCATATCTACCGGCCATCTTTGGAGGATGACAGAATTTCAGGATTGTAGATAAACACATGGTTATCCTTAAAGTCGGCCAAGATAGAGAAGGTTCCAGAGCCATCGGATGCCTACTGACTGTGCCATTCATCTCCGCATCCCTGGGGCACAGGGGATACAGCAAGCAGTCCATAAATATGGAATCAATCGATAAACCAATACATAAGTGACGAGTTCTCACAACCAGGAGATAAAGAGGCCAATTAAACAGTGAGAACAGAATTACTCTTTCTGTTTCTTCCTTTCCCACCCTGATGTCAGAGCCAAGCTGCAAATCGCTTTCAATTGCACTCACTTTCCTCTCCATAGAAGAAACTCTTCATGAACTCATAAATAAATATTGTGTAAGTAAGAGAGTTCAGAAATCATGAAAAACAATATGCCTCTTAAAAGGGAAAATAAGTAGGTGCAAACATTTTGTGCATACAAAGAAATAGAAATTGCCCACTTTACATCCATCTGCCTTCTTTGTTATCCTTCAGTGAGAAGGACAGAACATCATTACTCTTAACAGCAGGGTGCTTCTCCTCCTACGGCTCATTCACACAGCCACCCGCTCAGCTTCAACCCACTGGGGCAACAGATCCTGATGAGATAATCAAGTCTCGCTTCCTTAAAACTCTGATCCTGACATGTATTTGTATTATTCATCATCTCCCTTCTTTTACAGCACATAAGCTCTGAGGCATCACCGATCACAGTGAACACATTTCACGCATGACAAGAAGCATACTGTAGTATTGTCTGGAGACAACTTTAAGGACAAAGTTCCCAAAAGTAAGGAATTGTAGGTTGTCTTGTCTGTTAGTACGTACTCTGTGCCATGCTTCTGAACTGTTAAAAAAGTACTCGGTAACTCAGTCTTGAAACACTGACTCTGTTTCTGCCCATCTGAACAGCAATATATCGAGAAGGAAACAGATCTAAAACACTAACATCCTTTTTTCTATTCTTGATTAAGGATCTAGGAGACCAGGGCTTCCCTGGTGGCTCAACAGTGAAGAATCTACCTGCCAATGCAGGAGACACGGGTTCGATCTCTGTTCCGGGAAGATCCCACATGCTATGGAGCAACTAAACCCATGACCACAATGAATGAGCCTGTGCTCTGGAGCCCAAAAGCCACAATTACTGAGCCCTTATGCTGCAACCCTAGAGCCTGCAACCAGAAGCCACCGCAATGAGAAACCAGAGCACTGCAACTAGAGAGTAGCCCCTGCTCACAGCAACTAGAGAAAAGCCTGCACAGCCAAAAATAAATTAATTCTTCAAAAAAAGAAAAAAGAATCCAGGCGACCAAGATGAACAATACACTATTCACTTGAATGCAAGCCACCAAGGAGAGGAAAGGAATATTTATGCCAGTACACAAAGTGTTCAGTGTGCAACCTTTTAATTACTATATTTATGATACTATCCATAATATATTCACTAACACAAATGTTCTCTACAGGGACATTAATCCTCAACAAATACATTAACGCTTCCCTTCTCTCCCCCAAATTCTAATTTTGCTGACATGGGGCAAAAATGTCAAGAATTCTCTCCAAAATAAACATTCCATGTCAACAACCACTTGTTCTGCGATCTCCCTTTCTAACTATTTTATGATAACACAATCACTCTACTTAAGTACTTGCTGCTATTGCCCTAAAAGACAAATTTGTAAGCAAAATATTTTCCTGAAGGGCTTTGTTCAATGTAACATCTTTTCTGCTATGAAAGTGGGTTCAAGCTACTAGAAAGTTGGTTATGCTAAATCTTATAACTCATAATTCTCTGGTATCACCCTGCATTATAATACTGTATAATTTATGCTTTTTAGAAACCTCAAGGAGTAAGACATGATGATGATGATTTTCATAACAGCTAAAAGACGACCCATCTAAGTAATAAAACGGGTTTCATTTCAATCATACTGGATTTTTTTTTCCCCTAAAAGATAATGCCTTCTCAGAGAGTCCAGAAAATGATTAGTCTCTGGTGGCACAGAATCATCAATATGACTATCAATTATCTTGCTCTATTAGAACATGAGAAACACTGACTGAGGAAAAGACGGGACTCCTGTGGATGGTGAAGAAAGCTGAGCGCCGAAGAATTGATGCTTTTGAACTGTGGTGTTGGAGAAGACTCTTGAGAGTCCCTTGGACTGCAAGGAGATCCAACCAGTCCATCCTAAAGGAGATCAGTCCTGGTTGTTCATTGGAAGAACTGATGTTGAAGCTGAAACTCCAATACTTTGGCCACCTCATGTGAAGAGTTGACTCATTGGAAAAGACCCTAATGCTGGGAAGGATTGGGGGCAGGAGGAGAAAGGGACAACAGAGGATGAGATTTTTGGATGGCATCACCGATTCGACGGACATGGGTTTGGGTGGACTCAGGGAGTTGGTGATAGACAGGGAGCCTGGCATGCTGCGATTCATGGGGTCGCAAAGAGTCAGACACGACTGAGTGACTGAACTGAACTGTGGATACTAAGCAGATGTTCAGTTCCTACCAGCATGAACTGGATGGGGAGTTCCTACCAAAGCAACAGGACACTCTGGGAACCAAAAGGAAGAGGCTGCTGTAATTCAAACACCGAGGAAAAGGAGAACCAAAGGTGAAATCTGAGTCACAGATCCAGGTCTAGGGCTAAGTGGAGTCAGGCTGAGTGGAAGATGAATGGATGGGACAGAGGCACAGGGTGAAAGGCTGGCTCTATGTGGGGGCTGCTGGTAACCCACTGACCCCACCAAGAGCAGCCAGTGGCAAGACCACCTTTCCAGGCACAGAGGGATGTCTGCTTCTCCACTCAAAGGTCAAGACTGTGACATTTTGGGAGATGTTTTGCCTGCCTAGTTTGGTTATCTCCTCTCCCTTGAGGAGTTGAGTTTCATTACTGTTCAAGTATCAATCTTTCCCTTCCTCAAGTCAGCAATAAGTTTGGAAACCAAATAAAATTAAAAAGCCTACGAGAACAAAACTTAAAATACCAACTTCCAGATAATCTCTGAAGGACACAGTTCACATTCTGAACCCATACTAGGGCAGCCAAGACGTCTGTCTTTGTTTATTCCTTGGTTCTTATAGAATTCAACTCCTATTCCTTAAGACTCACAGGAAGTCATTTAGTACAAACATAGTCAAACCCAAAATGTGCCCTGGGGTGTTATTAGTAAGTGACCATGCCTCAGTTTCCTCATCCATAAGATGGAAATAATAGTAATATTTACCTCCTATAGTTGTTATGACGCTTCTCAGGTGGCTCAGTGGTAAAGAATCTGCCTGCAATGCAGAAGACCTGGGTTCAATCCCTGAGTTGGGTACATCCCTTGGAGAAGGGAATGGCAACCCACTCCAGTATTCTTGCCTAGAGAATTCCATGGACAGAGGAGCCTGGTGGGCTACAGTCCATAAAGTTGCAAAGAGTCAGACACGACTTAGCAACTAAGTAACACACACACACACACACACACACACACACACACACACACACAGTTATTTAACAAGGACTTCCTTTAGAGACATTTAGTAAGTTGAATATCCAGAAACACAACTAAATCAATTGCTCTGATGTGAAGTATCTGTGGAAATGTGCCACTAGATAAGTAGCTGCAGGCAAGTCAGTTAGCCTTCTACACCCCTCTGTAAAATGGGTTAATGATACCTATCTTGCAAAGGTATGAAGAACAACAAATGAAAGGCTTAGACAGTATAAGCAAATGTAAATTAAACCTTAATTAAATGGAAACACAGTACCTAACGCCCTATGACGCATAGATCTTTATTTAGAGCTGAGAAAGTCATCTGCCTGGTGGTTTCTATCCAACTCTCTCCACCTCATATGATAAGATCAACAACCTTTCTTTGTATGCGTTAGTCGCTTAGTTGTGTCCAACTCTTTGAGATCCCATAGACTGTAGCCCGCCAAGTTCCTCTGTCCATGGAATTCTCCAGGCAAGAATACTGGAGTAGGTTGCCATTTCCTTCTCCAGGGGATCTTCCTGACCCAGGGATTGAACCCAGGTCTCCTGCATTGCAGTCAGATTCTTCACCCTCTGAGCTACAGGAAAGCCCCTGTTAATAAAATGTTTTCAACATAACTGTTTAAACAAAAAGTACAAGTATTATTGCATTTTCAGGTTAAAAAAACCAGATTGTAAAACTCTGCCCGTCTGCCAGAATTATGATATTCCCACTTTCTTTCTTTACTTTTTCTTAATTCAAATGATTTCTTCCCCCTTTCCCATTTTTCTTTATTAAATCTTTGCTTTCTCACTGTAAGTTATATCACTGCAATAGTAGTAACTACCATCTTTACGTTATTTAGCAATTTACATGGCACTTTCATATACATTACCTTATTTCCCTTATTCTTTCTTCCATTTTCCCTTGCTCCACTATTCAGAACACAAACAGAGCTTCCTAAAATCAGCAAAGAAGCCATTTCTCTCCTTCTGATTGCCAACACATTAACATACAATAGAATTGTCAAAAGTAACTTAAGACTATATACTGTATACTTAAATCCTGACACATCCAAATCTTCTTGCAAATAATTTTTTTCTTCCTTAGTGATGATCTTTTGAAGTTAAAATAGAGTGAAAATTGTGTATATGTACCCACATGTTAAAATTTTATTTTTTAATAAATTAAATTTCTTTAAGTACCATCAAAAATAGTAAATGACAAATAAAAGAGAAAAGAAGAGGTAAAAAGATTTATGGAAAGAAAAAGAACAAAGTTGATACTGCTTTAACTTTCAGGAAAATTTCCATTATCTGTCTCACCAGACCTATTTTTCTCCAAGCTCTGCATTAAATAACCTGATCATTAAATCTGTGAAAACCACAAGGGATGTGCCCATCTCATTAAAAAAGATGATCTTTTAAGCTATGATAATGAGAAAGAGCATCTATTTTTGGTTTTAAGGGCAGAAGTACTTCCTGCTTGTTGCTCCGGAGGCAGCAACACTTCTAGTAAGCTTTAGCACAAAACAGATTCCTGGCACTCTTTACTGATCATGATGAAAACAGGAATCTTCAACTAGAAATGTTTCCTCTCAGAACCTCTACATACTCTCAGTCTTGATTTGTCAACAAAGAACATGAGGTGTCTGAAACAGAAAAGTATTAATTCTACCAAGTGAAGGTAAACAACATTTTTCTTAAAAAAAAAAACGATTCAGTAAACTCTAGGTTGGGAATCAGATCAGATTCCCCTATCTTCATTCAAATCCTACAGGACACAAAAACCTTTAAAGTTTGAAGTGGCTTCCTCCTGGCTTAACAATGGTTCAATAAGGTCCATAGTAATTTTACAGTAATTCTTGAGATACCTTAATATATTAACAACTTTTTAAAAAAATGTTCAATGTTTAAAAACTGGGGAATTAATAAAATTTAATGAAAAAGTTGAAAGAGAGGTCATATTTGGTCCTGGTTCTGCTGTGGTGTTTAGGTCAATAACATAAGCCTTTGCACATTATGAAATCTTCTGCATTTTGCAAGGGATATTCTGAGATTTTATCCTAAGAATAAAGAAGGATATCACGGTCTGACATTCATCTATAAAATCTATAGATATGTTTCATGAAAACTCAGTATCCTACAGAATATACCTGTCTCTGTATGCGTGTGTTTGTGTGTGCGTGCATACTCACGCACATATGCGTACCCACATGCGTGCATGTCCAACTCTTTGCGACCCTATGGACTGTAGCCCACCAGGCTCCTCTGTCCTTGGGGTTCTCCAGGCAAGAATACTGGAGTGAGTTGTCATTTCCTCCTCTAGGGGATCTCCACAACGCAGGGACAGAACCTGCATCTCTAGCAGCGGCAGGTGGATTCTTTACCACTTGAGCCACCTGGAAGCCCATAAAATATACCTGAAAGTGAAACTGAAGTCACTCAGTTGTTTCTGACTCTTTGCGACCCCATGGACTGTAGCCTACCACTCTCCTCCGTCCATGGGATTTTCCAGGCAAGGGTACTGGAGTGGGTTGCCATTTCCTTCTCCAGAGGATCTTCCCAACCCAGGGATCGAACTTGGGTCTCCCACATTGTAGGCAAACGCTTCACCATCTGAGTCACCAGGGAAGTCTATAAAATATACCTGGGACCACTGCATAAAATGCTACTGAGAAAAGAGTTTTTTCCCAATTTGGACACAACTCAAGTCAAACAAGTAGGGAACTTAAGAAAGTGTGACTCAACTGGGATTATGGCCATGGAAAACCCAAGGGGATGGAAGTCATTTCTTTGAAATACTGTAAATTATATGCTAGTTTTGTGACCAGCTTTGAGGTCTGACTTGGAATTATACCTAAGAAATATCTGACCCTTTCTTCTATTATGTACTCAAATCAAGAAAGGATGACACCTAGTTCAATTTTGACGGTGAGAGTAACAATCTTTGAATGAAACAAACATATAGTAAATAGAATCCATCCTAGAGTAACCAAATTAACTCTTCTTTAATGGACTGGACAACCATGTATCCAGGTGGAAAGACCAAACTTGAGAAGTTAATGATTAGAGATATTCAGGATTGAGTGGTGGATTACAATTATGTTCTTAACTATATTCCCTCCAGATTCCACTAAATAAGAGTCAGGGATAAATTCACAGGAGAATGGAAGAGGGGAAAATTGATGGAAAAATTTTTTGGTAAATGGAAAGCAGATGAGCTAATGAGTGAATTTTCAAAGAGGGACAGACAAAACTAAATATGTACTGGTAGAACTGACAGGAAGAAGCCAGCCAATGTGGCGCACAGACCCCTAGAAAAGTACTAGTCCAGGTACAGTTACATCTAAAGTGGGGGCATGAATGGAGAAGGCAGTGTGGAGGTAGCAGTGAAAACTGGAGAACTGCTTGTAGGACATTTTAAGGAGTAAACCTCCAGATCCATCCTGAGCCATGAAGCTTGCCAGCTCTCTCTCCTTCTATCTGAGAAGGTCGGGACTCAGAGCCATAAGGAAGAATGACTGAGTGGAGGTACCATTCTGAAATAGAGGACTGAGCAAAAGCATACACTCCAAATGGAAATAACTTCATTTGCTGGATTTCTAACCAGCCCAAGAAAAGAGATCTACAGTTACCAAAACCAGGGAGAAAGGGGGCTTCTGAAAACAGAAAATCATCCTATGGTAAGTAAGGTTCCCAGGAGACATGAGAAGAAGCCTGCCCACTTCTTCATGCATAGAGAGCCTTCACATAAATAAAAATGAACAGCAAATGATCACTGGACGTGTGATGAAGAGTCTAACGTGACAGAAACTTCAAGAGAAAAGAGGGTCAATTCTGGGAGCAGGAAAACACTTCATATCCATTATTAAAAAGATATTTGCACCCATAAAGAAAAAAAAGAATAAGATGCTATAAAATATAAATATTGTGAGAACAAGAAAGTTACTAGAAATTAATATTATGATCACAGAAATTAAAAATCATAGAAGGGATAGAAGATAATAGAGATAAGTGTTCCCCAAGAGTAGAAAACAACAACAAAAAATCAGAGAAGGATAGAGGTCAGAAAGTTTTTTTTAAAACAATAAGGAAGTTGGAGGGAAAATACAAAAGTTCCAGCATGTCTAACAAGTAAGTTTCAGAAAAGAGAATACAGAAAACAGTGGTGAGAAAATTACCATCCACTACCTCCTGCAAAAATGATCACCATAGATGAAAAAAGTTACACACCAAGGCACATTATATGAAACATTAGGGGATTAAAAGTAAAAGACTCTACAAGCTACCCCCTACATCAAAAAACAAAAAAGTCATATATAAAATAACCAGACTCAGAAAAGCATCCAACAATTCAAGAGCAAATTTGGAAGTGGAAGAAAATGAAGCAAGGACTCCAAAAGTCTCGGGGAAAATCATTTCCAACTTTAAATTCTGTATCAATCATATGTGAGCAGAGACTAAGTGATATCTTCACATATGTCAGATCTCAAAAAAATTACATCATATACACTCTTCTCTCTCAAGAATCAAGTGGGCAATGTGCCTCCCCCCAAAAGAAAAAGGAAACTAGGAGAGATGCTAGTCAGTAAACAGGTCAATCAAGAATTCCCAACATGGTAGTAAAGGAAAATTCCAGGTCAACAGCTGTGCATAAGGCCTCAAGAGCAAAGAGTCCAGAAGGGAATAGGCAAACAGAAGGCTCCTGGAAAAACGTCACACACACACACAAGAAGTGAGAGCCAAGCCATTGTGTTTGACCTTATTTGAGAATTTGGGGATGAATAAGTAGCACATAAATAGAATGGAAAGCCAAAAAAAAAAAAAAACAAAGATTTTTTTAAACATGCTGTACATAAAAGAAAACAAAGCCATATTACACTGCATAACTCAGCTATGGAAAATATTTATGAAGATACAACTATCTCAGAGAGTGAGAAGCAGGTATTTAAGGGAAGGAGTATAAAAGAAAGCTAACTCCTTCTCTTCCTTAATAGAAACTCAATATTTAATGTCTAAAAATGAAAAAAAAAATTCAAGAAATATCAATATAAAGACATTAGCTACATGCAAGTAAATATCAGAAGAAATGCTAACTGAATTGAAAGCAGTTGCTTCTGAGAAACAGGAAATGATAGAGCAAATATGCAAGCAGGAACTTGTAACCTATATACATGTACTAGGTTGATCAAAAAGTTAGTTCAGGTTTTCCTATAAGACTTTATGGAAAACCCAAATGAACTTTTTGGCCAACACAATATTATTGCATACAAAAAACACATTTTTAAAAGGGTAGAAAGTTATGAATAAAATATATAAACCACCTAATCAAAGACAAATTTATAATGTGAAGTTTCATTTTATACTATAAATTAAAAAAAAAACCAGATAATCTTAGTCTACTCCCAGTTAATCAAATTGTTAAAAAATTGAATTGAATGCATTTCACCTTAAACTAGTAACGAGCACTCCATGAGAGATCAATTACACATAAATTGTCAACACGTGGTGAAAGGTCCCTGGATACCAGGGCACGGGGCGGGGGGGGGGGGGCCTCCTCCATCTTTGTGATCACAGAGTCATTAACCACAATTGCAAGTGGATAAACATGTTGTCCACTCTTCATCTACCAGAGATCTGACTGTGCTTTCTTATAGTGAAGATCTGTCCTTACAGAGGGAAGGATGGAGAATGTTCAACATCAGAACTCTTTTCCTATATTCGGGAAATTTCTCATCATATATGAGTATTGAAGAGACACACCTTTCAACATAGAGACAAAAATGGCTGGACCTTCCTGGACTCCCTTGCAGCTAAGGCAGGGGACCTAGTTTTGGCCAGCCCTGCATTGTGAGCTGGACCCAGAGGCAGGAGTAAATTCCCATAGGTGAGGGCAATAGCAACAACATCTAGTGCTCAGAGGCAGGTAAGGAGACAGATCTGGTAGCAAAAGTCTGGTCCCAGTGGTGTGGTCAGTGTAAACTACCATGATCCTATGTTCAGAATCTGTGATAGAGTCCACCCTGCATTGAACTAATCATAGCATATGACCTTGGCTATGAATCTGGCTCGGAGAAGGCAATGGCAACCCACTCCAGTACTCTTGCCTGGAAAATCCCATGGACGGAGGAGCCTAGTAGGCTGCAGTCCATGGGGTCGCAAAGAGTCGGACAGGACTGAGCGACTTCACTTTCACTTTTCACTTTCATGCACTGGAGAAGGAAATGGCAACCCACTCCAGTGTTCTTGCCTGGAGAATCCCAGGGACGGCGGAGCCTGGTGGGCTGCCGTCTATAGGGTCGCACAGAGTCAGACACGACTGAAGCGACTTAGCAGCAGCAGCAGCAGCATGAATCTGGCTGCGTAGTGTCTAATTGCTCCATCCTGTTCCCAACTTCCAGCAGGTCTAGAAACTACCCACTATCTTCTCAACAAATTACTTTCCTGTGTAAAGCCTTAAGCCAGTCTCTGCTGCACCTATCTAAAAACCCTGTCTGATACACTGCCCCAGAATACACAGGTGGAGATAGGCGACCATCTACTGAAGTTAAGAATGAAACATTTATGTTCCTATGATACTAAAGCAGAATTAAGGACATTTTTCCACAGGGAAACATGGGGGAAGGTTAAGCTTTAAGTTACAAATAAAACCGTACTGCTGGAATATTATGGGTTAAAAGTGTCAATGGGCTCATCTATTCTTTGTTTTCTTCCACTTGAAAAAAAAAAAAAAAGAAAACACACTCCAAGTACAAAATCACAAGCTGACTTTACAATAAGCCATGAGAATGTAATCAGTTTGTGAATTGTCACTACTCACATTTGGCAAAAAACTTGTACTCACAATTGTTGTTGTTGTGAGTGGGCAGAAGAGCTGTGGGTGAGGTAGAACAATTTTCTTTGTCTTTCTGCTCAACATAGAGCTTTCTCAGAGATGAAGTCGTTTGAAAACCAGTGGTCAAGAACTGCACATGAATATGAAATTGCAAACCAAGGCATGCAAAGATTTATACTCAACGGTAGAAACATCAATATTGCTGAAAAGCTACATCCATCAGCCCAGCCTACTGCAGCATATTTAGTCCCAAGACTGAGAAAGCTGAATCCTAGGCAATTTATCTGCATGTGTGTCAGGCTAACCACACAAATTTTGCAGATGAAGCTAGAAGTTAAGATAGATAGATTGGAACGAACTGTTGATGTGACCAAAAGGGCCTCATAAAAGAGTCAAATGCAATGATGACATTAATAGAAATGTGGATGCAAAGAAAAAAAGCGTCTTTCTGTGGTGGGCATTGTTTTTGGAAACTGAGGAAGTACTTCAAGACAAAGTATAGCTACAGTTTTTGTTAATTGTACAGAACAAGATTATAGCCACCCTGTAAAGAAAGCTTACAAAAGAAATGCAAAGCCTGATGTATGCACATAACTTTCCTTTCTGTGGTGTTATTTCACAAAGACTTGCCAAGAGATCAATCCCTCAGTCACAGAAGTCAGGCTATAAGGTCACTTTGGAAAAAAATTAACTGTATTTCAGTTGGTGATGTAAATGCTACCTCAAATTCTCTCAACTGCCAAAGCATCTTAACCATAAATTCTTCTCCTGTGCCGTCAGTTCCTATGAAATATCTAATGGCCGCTAAAACAAGAGTTTCATTCCACAGTTGTCCAAGTGAATTACATTGTGCTCACGCAGTGTTTTGAAAAGCTGAGATAAATTTATTTTAGTCAATCCCAGATCAACCGCCTCACCATCCCCCCACTCCCTGTTTTTCTTTGGGATTACAATGGACAGTGATGCCACATGGCAACATGTGTATGTATCAGAGTAAGTACGCAATCTAATCACCACAGCTCTGTACAGAACAAAGCACAATCTTGCTCCTTCAGTTTCAGAAATCAAAAGAGAAAGGCAGGGGGATTCCAAGAAATCAGCCTCAAAAGCTTTTTCCACGACTACTTTTTTGAGAAATTTTGAAATAAGGATCAGTTTCTGATGCATAATATAAAGGAGGCAAATTCATAGCTAGCTAATGAATTTCAAAATGGTGAAACTCTGCTATTTCCAAAACCCACTGTGTCCAACGCCTGAATTAATATTTAGGTATACAGAAGTGTTTCTTTGTTCTTCCCCTTCTCCAATGGCTTAAGGGATCATCCAGAAATTCACACTGAGGGGTTCTATTTCATCCTGTGTAGGTTATACTTTCAACCATCATAAATAGCACATTTTTTTAAAGTTTTACTGTAAGAATCTCTATACAGAGATTCCCTGGTGGTACAGTGGATAGGAATCCACTTACCAAGGCAGTGGACACGGGTTCGATCCCCAGCCTGGGAAGACCCCACATGCTGTGCAGCAACTAAGCTTTTGTGCCACTACTACCGAGCCTGTGCTCTAGAGCCTGGAGACTGCAAGTATGGAAACCAGGTACCTCAACTACTGAAGCTCTTCACCTGGAACCCATGATTCACAATAAGAGAAGCCCCCGCAGTGAGAAGCCCGTGCACTCCAATTAGAAAGTAGCCCCTGCTCACTGCAACTAGAGAAAAGCCCATGCAGCAACAAAGGCCCAGCACAGCTAAAAATAATTTTTTAAAAAAAGAATCTCTGTATGATTACATAATCTCTAAAATACCTTCTTAATCTAAATTTTTTAACAAATATGGTGGTGTTAGTCACTCAGTCATGTCCAACTCTTTGCGACCCCACAGACTGCAGTCCACCAGGCTCCTCTGGTCCATGGGATTCTCCAGGCAAGAATATTGTAATGGGTTGCCATGCCCTCCTCCAGAGGATCTTCCCGACCCAGGGATCGAACCCAAATCTCCTGCACTGCAGGCAGATTCTTTACCGTCTGAGCTACAGGGAAGTCCCAACAACAAATATGGCAAGATATAATTAAAATGGCATTGAATAAACTAATATCACACAGTGTAAATTGATAGCCAATGACATTCTAAAGAAAGTATAAAATGGTGAAACACTGTTGCTCATTTGGAAAAACTGTAACTGAAAGCAAGTCAAATGAAAATCAATCCTCCAACATTTACTACAAACACAGCAGTCTATAGTAGATATGGAAAAGGAATGAGGCATGTGACACACTTACCGCCAACAGGGAACTCAACATACTGCAAAAACATGACACGTGGAACACTGATGAACACTGGATTTACATGTGAAGGACAAGAGGTTGAATAGGGTCAAATGGGACCAATCCCTGTCATATTATTAAGCCTATTGTACACACTTTAAAAAATCTTATGTGACATGACTATATCCACTCTTCTTATATCAAAGGATATGAGTCAACAATACTCTCAAAGTCAACTTCATGCAACTAAGAAACTTTACCATATCTTCTGTACCATATCTTTCTGACCTCACTCATTAAATTGCTGTATTTACTTTTGACCAGTCTGAATCTCCCACTGGAGTATAAGACAATACAGGTCAGAGGTAGGCCCTACAGAACGTTTTTTATACTTAGCTATTGACACTACTGAACACATAATAACCAATATATTAATGATGAATGGATGAATGAATGGTAGGTACTACAATAGTAGATAGTTATTTGGTGATTTATCTGAATACAAAGATTGATTCTTGACAATAAAACAAAGTTCAGGAAGTTTCTACAAAGCTATATTTCATTAAAATGGTCAAAATTAAGAATCAAAAATACACAAAAAAAGCATTCACTGAAGCATTGTTTATCACAGGAAAAATGGCAATATTCTGAGTCTTCAACAGTTGGGCAATGTGCTGTTTTATCATGGTCAAACACGGGATAGATTATGGAACTATTAAAAATGACAAATATGAAGGCCTGTATCAGAGGAAAATTAACATATAACAATAATAAAATATAAAAGGTCAAAATAAGATGTATACTACAACTATGAACAAATAAAAATATATACATATGTAAAAGAAAAGTGGAAAGAAATACACACAAAAACACTTGCTTAAGTACTTAGACTTGGAGCTTACAGGTGATTTTTCCACTCTAAACATTTTGTAATACTTGATATTTATATCATCATTTATAGATCCTATTGTAAAACTGTTATCTTGCCATTTACAAATTGTTGTAGCATTTTAACACTGTGTCCAATGGTAATTGTTACAATGATTATTAATAGTACCTTATTTCATCAATCTAATTGCTATTGGAAGATACACTACTATTTTATGTACTAAGAATAAAAACAAAAGTGCTGCCAATAATGGTTGTAGATGGTCAGCAATTGCAAGATACATCAAATTTCAAGAATGTTAAGATGTGAAAGATCTATGTCTTAGAATCAATGAAAAAATAAAGAATAAACAGAATAAAGCAACTGTAAAATAAAAATTAGGCAAGAAACTAACAAATCTATGAGGAAATTGATAGAAATTTCTTAACAAAATAAATGATCTGAGTCAAAAATAAGTCTATATAGAGACTGGGATAATAAAAGGAACAAGGACATCATACAACAGGAGTCAAGTCGTCATCATACCTCTGAGATCAAACATCTCTGGTCCAAATGGAAATGGATTATTGTTGCTCAGTCGCCCAGTTGTGTCCAACTCTTTGCGACCCCATGGACTGTAGCACGCCAGGCCTCCCTGCCCCTCACCATCTCCAGAAATTTGCCCAAGTTCATGTCCACTGCATCGGTGATGCCATCCAGCCATCTCATCCTCTGACACCATCTTCTCCTACTGCCCTCAATCTTTCTCAGCATCAGGGACTTTTCCAATGAGTCGGCTGTTCACGTCAGATGACCAAAATACTGGAGTTTCAGCTTCAGCATCAATCCTTCCAACAAGTATTCAGGGTTGATTTCCCTTGAGATTGGCTGGTTTGATCTTCTTGCTGTCCAAGGGACTTTCAGGAGTCTTCTCCAGCACCAAAGTTTGAAGGTATTAATTCTTTGGCACTTCGCCTTCTTTATGGTCCAGCTCTCAAAACCGTACATGACCATTGGAAAGACCATAGCCTTGACTTGAGTCAATGGATTGTTAAGAAGTAAGCCTAGACAAGATTTTTTAGCTTGGAATGGGGGCTATGAGATGATTGGCTTTGAGTGGCATTCCCTCGAAAGTAATGCTGAAACTTCCTATTGGTTAATAATCACAGAGAGGGCCACTGATTGAATTTTGGTAATTTCAAATTTATGCATGAGGGAGTAAGATGGGAAGAGGCAGTAAGTTCATATCAGAGAATGAAATGTCAGGGTTCACAAAAACAGAATTAAAATTTGTAACTTTTCATCTACTAGTCCTCTAAGTTTTCCTCCTTAGGTTCACCCATTTCATAAATAACTGGCTTTTTTATTTAAAATAATGAAAACTAATCTCAACTGAACTATCAGTTTGGCATGAAGAAAATATAAGGAACTTTACAGTTGGAAACCAAATCATGGGACAGTGCTTAAACTATCCCTGAAACAGTAACCACAACAATGCAACAAATTTCAAGAACAAACTACAATAAGCAGTGAAAGAAAAATATCACCCAAGAAGGAAAAAAAAGTCAAGTTCATTATTTTAAAAGCAATAATTATTTAAACTCTTTGTACACCTACATATATAAGGTAAAGGGGTCTTATTCACTGCCAAAATGACAAAAACAAAATACAGAAGTCTAATATTAAACTAATATAAATATCAATTTGGTTAGGAGTACAAGAATGAATAAAAGTCATAAAAGCCAACCTCAGAAAAATCAACAAAGCCAAAAGTTGGCTCTTTAACAGTCCAACAGAACTGACAAACCTTTAGATTAAAAAAAAAGAGACAAGATTCAAATAAAATCAGAAATGAAAAAGAAATTACTACCAATTTTAAAGAAATTATAAAAGAGAATTTAAAGAGAACTATAAAAGAGTACTATGAACAATTGTATGGCAACAAATTTGATAACCTAGATATCACAAAATAGGTATCTTTTTAATTACACCTACCAAGATGGAATTATGAAGAAAGAAAATCAGACCTATAACAAGATTGGTCAGTAATCTCAGAAAGAAAAGCCTAGGACCGATGGCTTCCCTGGTAAATTCTATCAAACATTTAAAGAAGAATTAACATCAATCCTTCCCAAGTCCTCCTAAAAAAAAAAAATAAAGACACTTCCAAACTCATTCTATGAAACCAGTATTATACTAACACCAAAGACAGTGTTCTTAAAAAAAAAAAAAAAATCATACAGACCATTACTCCTTATGAATATTGATGGAAAAATTCTCAACAAAATACTAGCAAACAATTCAACAGAATATTAGAAGTGGGATTTATTGCTGGAATACAAAGATGGTTGAACATATGAAAATCAATCAGTGTATTACACCACATTGAAAGGGAAAAAATCACATGATCATCTCAATTGAAGCAGAAAATAAATCTGAGAAAATTCAACACTATTGCATGACAAAAAACACTCAACTAATTAGGAACAGAAGAAAACTACTTCAACAAAATAAAAGTCTTCTATGAAAAGATCACAGCTAACAATATACCTAACAGTGAAAAACTGAAGGCTTTTCCATCAAGATCAAGAACAAGGCAAGAACGCCCACTCTTATCACTTTTTTTTCTTTCCACTTCTGTTCAATATAATACTGCAAGTCCTATCCAGAGCAATTGAGAAAAAAGAGGGGGGGAGGGAAACATTCAAATTGGAAAGGAAGAAGTAAAATTATCTCTGTTCACAGATGACATTAAAACCCATGACAGATGTAAAAACACTAACAATTTCAGGAAAAAAAATGGTAGAATAAACAAATTCAACCAAGTTACAGAATATAAATCAACACACAAAAATCAGTTACATTTCTATATACTAATGATAAACAATCCAAAATGAAAATTAAAGACAATTTTATTTATAATAAAATTAAAAAAGAACAAAATATTTAGGAATAAACTTAACCAAAGAGGCAAAAGGCTTATACACTTAAAACTACAAAAAAATGTCTGAACGAAATTCAAGTCAAATAAATGAAGATATACCATATTCCTAGATCAGAAAACTTAATATTTCATGTCAATACTACCCAAAGTGATATACAGATTCAATGGAATCCTTATCAAAATCTCAAATATATTTCTTTCCAGAAATTGTAAAATTTGTACCTATTCTCTTTTTTAATACATTTCAACGGTGAACTGCTCCAAATTACCAACAAACAATACTAATTAAATAATCAACCTATAAAGTAACATATTGAGCCCTGCAAATTCGAAGCCACCATTCAGCTACATAGAGGATCCAACATTTAAAATACAATGGCATCATCACTAACATTCAGGCTGATAATGGACCAAATTCACAGCTTTTAGCATTAGACAATCACAGGGGATACTTGGAAAGCCTGTTTGCCATTGCACGTGAAAAGCGCACCAACAGAATAGAATAGTACCAAATAATGGTTGGAATGGTTTTTTCCAGCAAGACCAATGCCTGGGTCTCCACAGAACAGCTAGAGTCATAAACCAGGGCAGTGTCTAGAAAGATAATCACCATCTTCAGATAGAGAGATTCAATTTGTTCAAAAATTGTACTGTGAATTTTTAGGAGTTATTATAGATGCACAGAATTCCTGATTGACAAGGACCTTTAAAATCATATTGCATGTGAAAATCACTTTATGGATAAGCAAATGACGACCCCTGGAAGGAATGCTTATATAATGCAAAGTCACACAACTAGCAGTTAGCAAAACTAGGACTAGAACTTCCGTTTCCTGTGTTCCTCCCTCTTTCCTAATAAAACTCTTTAAGGTTGGGAGTATCACTTTAGTTTGCTGGCAGAAAAAGTCTCCACACAAAATGATTTACTTGATCATTTTTCAAAATGATCACCACAGTAAGTTAGTTAATTGGCTATTCCCCAATACAAAATAAAAAGGTTAAAAATTTTTTTCTCTTGGGATGAGAAATTTTAGGGTCTCTTGCTATGCTATGCTATGCTATGCTAAGTCGCTTCAGTTGTGTCCGACTCTGTGCGACCCCATAGACGGCAGCCCACCAGGCTCCGCCGTCCCTGGGATTCTCCAGGCAAGAATACTGGAGTGGGTTGCCATTTCTTTCTCCAGTGCATGAAAGGGAAAAGTGAAAGTGAAGTCGCTCAGTCGTGTCCGACTCTTAGCGACCCCATGGACTGTAGCCTACCAGGCTCCTCCGTCCATGGGATTTTCCAGGCAAGAGTACTGGAGTGGGGTGCCATTGCCTTCTCCATTAGGGTCTCTTAGCAGCTTTCAAACACATAATACAGTATTGTTAACTACAGTCACATGCTGCACATTACATTCCCATGACTTATTTATCTTATAACTAGAAGTTTGTATCTTTTAATTACCTCTCCCTACCCCTAAACCCCTCACCTCAGACAATCACCAATCTGTTCTCTGTTTCTCTAAGTTCAGGATTTTTTTTAGATTCTACATATAAGTGAGATCATACAGAATGTGTCTTTCCCTGTATGACTTATTTCACTTAGCATAATGCCATCAAGGTCCATCCATTCTGTTACAAGTAGCAAGATTTTCTTTTTTCTTGATGTCTGAAAAAATAGTCGACTGGATATATATGTCACAGTTTCTTTACCCATCCATTTAGCTGTTGACAGACACTTGCATGTCTTAATTATTGTCAACAGTGCTGCAATGGACATGTGGGTGCAACTATCTCTCCCACATAGTGATTTCATTTCCTCTAGACATATACTCAGCAAATGGAATTGCTGCATCTGGCTCAGACGGTAAAGTGTCTGCCTACAATGCAGGAGACCTGGGTTCAATCCCTGGGTCAGGAAGATCCTCTGGAGAAGGAAATGGCACCCCACTCCAGTACTCTTGCCTGGAAAATCCCATGGACGGAGGAGCCTGGTAGGCTACAGTCCGTGGGGTCACAAAGAGTCGGACACGACCGAGCGACTTCACCTTACTCACCTTATGGTGGTTCCATTTTCAATTTTTTGAAGACCTCCATACTGTTTTCCATAGTGGCTACATGATTTTACAATCCCATCAGCAGTGCACAAGAGCCCCTTTTCTCCACATCCTCACCAACACTTTTTATCTCTTGCATTTTTCTTAACAATTTGTTGATTTTATTTTTGGTTGTACTGGATTTTCATTCTGCATGCAGCTTTCTGTAGTTGCAGTGAGTGGGGTCTACTTTTCATCATGGTACATGGGCTTCTCATTGTGGTGGCTTCTCTTTTTATGAAGCAGACTCTAGGTGCATGGGCTTCAGTAGTTGAGGCACACAGGCTCAGAAGTTGCAGCATAGAGCTCAAGGGTGTCCGGGCTTCAGTAGTTGTGGGAGGCAGGCTCAATGGTTGTTGCTCACAGGCCCTAGAGCATGCAGGCTTCAGCAGTTGTGGCGCACAGGCTCTGTAGTTGTGATGCACAGGCTTACTTGCTCCAAGGCATGTGGGATCTTCCCCCACCAGGGATCAAACCCATGTCCCCTACATTGGCAGGTGGATTCTTATCTACTGTACCACCAGGGAAGTCAGTATCTCTTGTATTTTTAATGCCAGCCATTCTAACAGGTATGAAGTGATCACAAAATAATTTCTTTAAGATTCTTGACCACATCAGTATATGCCCAATATGATTAAACCAACTCACCCCTGCCTTAGGAAAGGAACTTCCTAGGATTATATGGAAGCCTTTGTATTGACTCTGGACTTTTTGATAGCTGTGGTTGTTGTCATCCTGTGTGTGCTCAGTCACTCAGTCATGTCTGACTCTTTGTAACCCAATGGACTGTAGCCCACCAGACACCTCTGTCCATGAGATTTTCCACGCAAGAACATTGGAGTGGACTGCCATTTCCTTCTCCAATATTGTCATCCTATTCCTGGTGAAAGCAGTTAGGATCTGCCCTGTGAGAGGTGGACTTGCCAATGTCAATTATCCTGGGAAGAGGCAGAGCTAAGAAATTAATATGAGAAAGGAAAGACCTGGCAGAAGGAAGAGGGAAACCCTCACTTTTTCAAAGCCTTAATCTATTGGATGCCTGGTCTCTGCAACCAAATATGCTGACAGTCACTTCAGGAGGGGGGATTAGGGGGAGGGGGGCGGTGTCTAAGCCAGAGAGGCAGCCTCGTGAGGGTTGGTCTCAGTCTGCCACATCTAGTAGCCAATTTTATGGGACTCCCAGGGTTTTGTTAAAAATCATAAACTCAACTTTTATCTACTATAGAGAATTAAGGACATGTTTCCAAGCTAGAGGTGCAGTATAAAATGGGAAAGCAGAGTCCCCCATTTGCGACCCTATGGGAAGGAGTCCATGGAGTTGCAAAGAGTAGGACACAACTGAGCTTGACTAGCATGAAAGATAACACTGGAGGGAAAAAGAAACTATGGGATTTGAAGGTAAATGCATCACTATCTCATAAAATATGGAAGAAACTGGTCCTAATAAGCATAATTTTAATCCTATCCAACCCTCATACTGGAATTATTGTCAAGCATTTCCTGAATATCTAAAAACCTTTTACATACATCTGTGTGACAAAATACTAGTTCATGTCTTCAAATCTGTGTATATGAATTATAAATCCAATTTAATCCTATTTATTAGGAGAAAAATCCCAACATATATTCTATTAGTACGCTCTGAGTCCCTATGTGAATGCCTCATTTGATTTTCAACAAAAGACACAACTCAACAGACTTAAGAAAAAAACTTGAATTCAACAATTTCCCCTCCACTCATTTATTTAAACCTCTGACAAAACCTCTAAGAAATTATTTCTACTATCTACTTGGAAAACAAATGAAAATGCATCTAAATTAAATTACCACTGTTGGGAAACACTGAAACTCTAAGTAGAAACAAGTGATCATGCCAAAATTTTCTCAAAGGATGCTAGATTACCTCAACACCATTCATCTTCAGGACAACCTTTAAATTCCCTTTTTCATATGGCTATGCCAGCCACCGGTATTTCCTTGGTAGCTCAGCTGGTAAAGAATCCACCTGCAATGCAGGAGACCACAGTTTGACTCCTGGGTTGGGAAGATCCCCTGGAGAAGGGATAGGCTACACACTCCAGTATTCTTGGGCTTCCCTGGTGACTCAGTCAGTAAAGAATCCATCTGCAATGTGGGAGACCTGGGCTTGATCCCTCAGTCAGGAAGATCCCTTGGATGAGGGAATGCCTAGCCACTCCAGTATTCTGGCCTGGAGAATCCCCATGGACAGAGGAGCCTAGCGGGATGCTAGGCTCCTCTTTTTGTTGAAATTGGCTTATATCTCTCTACATCTGAGTCTTTGCAGGTACTTCTTATTTTCTCTTCTTCTTTCTACTTATGAGAGATCAGACAGTAGTCTAATACATAATTTTATGAATACTACATCCACATTAATTCATCAAAGCAGTCTGAACACTGTAAAGATTTTTTTTTTTCTTTTAAGATACAGAATGCCACCAAATCCCCTTATCAGTAGGGTGGCCATTTAATTTATCATCCAAACCAGAACACTTGATATTGAAAGGGGGCATCATCAAAAACAATACCAGGCAGAGGGCACAGTCAGGACTGCCCCAGCAAACTGACACCTATGGGCCACCCTACTTATTAAAGAGCCACCACCATACTTAAAAGCTGAAAGTCTCAAAAAGGTGAAATAAAGTTCATGATGGGAAAGGGGACAAGAGGATTCACATGTGAACAGAAAGTCAGAAGAGTCCAATTAGAAGGTGAAAAGAAAGCTGAAGTCTCTCTCAAGCATCCACACCCAACGGCATTTCCAGGTTCCCTAAACACAACTCCTCCCCTCCTCGGATATTAATACAGTTTGTACATATGAATCAAGTCTGTCTTATGACATGTGCTCTCCTTGCTTATTTATCGGTTTATTTCACTGCTACCCTCCCACTCCTCCTTGATATCACCTCATCTTAACCCTCCTACCCACCGCATACGAGTTTCTTTCCCCTCTCTTATTTTATGTCCCATCACTGAACCAATAAACCAGAGTTACTGGGAACTTAGCACAGGCACTGTGCTAAGTTCTCCTACATAAAAAGGGGATTCCAAAGGTGAATTAGATTCAGTCCTTGCCAGCTCATTGCTCAAATTTTTGTTCACCACACTGTTTAAAACTCAATATAGTTACACTCCAGCCTCCATTTCTGCATGTCCTAAGCAGCCCAACCAAGGAGTACAGATGGCAAGCTTCCTAGTGAAGCCACCCCTCTGTTTATTTGTTGGATAATTTTCTTTTCATCAGTATATATTATCAGTATATATACTGATGAAAAGAAGAATAAACTCTACAACTTTGGTTAAGGTATCAAAATTGCCACATCTTAAAAAACTTTATAAAAGCTATGCTGCTCTTCCACCCAAGACACTGAGGTTTTTTGGGGCAACAAACACTCTTTCTTGCATTCCTAGTTCCTCCTTGAAGCTGGTGAAGGATTATGACTTGCCTACCACTGAATTTCCAGCACCTTGCAGAGTGTGTCCAGCACAAAACAGATACTCAAAAAATATCTGCTGAATAAATGAATGAATCAGGGGCTCATGATTTATCAATTATTTTATATTCCAATCCTCAATATCTTTGCTCCATTGATCATTTCCTCTGAAAAGCCAGTCCCATCTCCCTATCCCACCAACTCCCTCTCCCCGCCATGGTAACAGCTTTTAGTTTAGTCGCTCAGTCGTGGCCGACTCTTTGCAACCCCATGGACTGCAGCACACCAGGCTTCCCTGTCCATCACCAACTCCCAGAGCTTGCTCAAACTCATGTCCATTGAGTCGGTGATGCCGTCCAACCATCTCATCCTCTGTCGTCCCCTTCTCTTCCTGCCTTCAATATTTCCCAGCATCAGGGTCTTTTCTAAGGCGTCAGCCAAAAACCCAAGATCAAATCCCAGTCACTTAATAGCAATGTAACCCTGAGGAATTTTTCTCATCATTTTCTTTGCCTTATTTTCCTTATCTATAAAATAGAGAGAGCACTATCATGTTTGCAAGGTTTCTGTGATATTTGTGAGATCTGAAAACACTTTATGTAAAGGGCCAGGCAGGAACCCAATAAATGTGTGTCAGATGAAAGAATAAATTGCCATTCTGTTCTCTGGCTCCAGATCAAAATATAACCATCAAAATGTAATTTGCCAAAGCTGGTCTTCATTTAACCACAGATATGCATTTGGAGTTGTAACACATAACTGGAGTCTGTCCGCTGTGGAACATCAAAGGGAGAGTTTAATGTCTGCTTTTAAATGCAGGAAAACAACAATTAGTTCACAAGTAAAAGGGAAAGGGATATGGGATTTTATTTTCCCTGCCAGGTTCTATGTATTAAGGGACTACCAGCTTACAGCAGACTGAAGCTTTTTTGCAAGGTCACATAGTTGGGGGAGGTCACCCTGGCAGTGGTTTTTAAATCTAGTATTTATTGACAGCTTCTGCTTTTCATGATCAAGAATGTACAGGCCAAGTCTGCCCTTCCTTCAAAGTGCAAAACTAAGCAGTCAAAAAGTGCAAGAATCAGACTGAGACTGAAGAGTATTTTTATCCAATTTGCTCGTTCTTCTAGCTATCTAAGATATTAAACCTCAAGAGGGAGTAACATCACAAATCTTTATGCAAGTTGAAATTTATGAAATGCATGCCTGTGATGGCCAGGACACATTTATTTCTGCTACAGAGCCAGGCTCTGAGACCCATTCTCCTGCGGTCTCCTTTCCGTCAGGCTGAGCAGCAGCCAGGGGAATAAGCGGCTCCCTGTGCTCTCACACACTGGACCTGCCATGAGAGCTATTTATGGGCCCTCACCTTCCTCTTTTCCAGTAACAGAGGCAGAGAAGCTATGAACCTTCCCCAGGGTTTGCTTTCCTCCCTCACAGCTCACTTGTGCTACTCCCTTGGAAGATGAAAGAAACCCCAGAGTTTTTCAAAGCCCAGTGGCAATGTTGATCTCAAGTAATATTTTCCATTTTCTTTGGAAAATGTTTTCTTTCCTACTCTCCTCCAGCATACAGAACAGAGTAGTCTAAACTACCTCCTTTTAACACAATAGTTACAAGAGAAGGTGAACTCTGGCTTAGAAACCGCCAAGGGTCATTGTGGGATAAACATACGCTATAATACTGAACCATCACATTCTGTCTTACAAGTTCACAATTCTGGCCTTTAAAGACTATCTGAGCAAAAGTGGCTCCCATCTGGATACAGGTGTTTTTCCTCCAAATTCCCAATGAACCAGGTACACAAACCTACTATCATAACCTGTTTTCTTATCCATTCTCATGTTACAGATGTTTTCTTGCCATGAGTCACAGAGTTCATAAGCCAAGAAACTAGGGTGCCTGACTCCAGGGGATCTCCCATAATCTGCCTGAACCAGAAAAGTACTTCTGTTTGTTGTCTAATCTGAGTCCAGCCACTCCCCAGCTATATGACATTAGACAAGTCACTCAACGGTAGTGACCATCAACACAAGGGCTCCACATATTTTAGCAACTGAGGTCCTCACCTACATGAACGATAGGGTAGTATTTTTTTATGGACTCAAAAATATTATTTAAGACAGTTTCATACCTACCATAGCAAAGGAGCAGCAAGACAGCTTTACAGTCTCCAAAAGGCGCTGCTGCTGCTGCTGCTAAATCGCTTCAGTCGTGTCCAACTCTGTGCGACCCCATAGACGGCAGCCCACCAGGCTCCCCCGTCCCTGGGATTCTCCAGGCAAGAACACTGGAGTGGGTTGCCATTTCCTTCTCCACCAAAAGGCACTAGAAGTGTGTTTTAGTCTCAGCTTCCAAACTTAGTCTAGTTTTGGACAGCAAGTCAAAAATTAATTTTTAGATAAAATGGCAATCAGGAATTTCCTGAAACTTTGAGATCAATCTAGATATCAAACTATTAAATAAGTAGGTAAATAAATATCACACTAAAATCTAATGACCACCCCCCCACCCTTTTAAGTTACAGTTGATACAACTGCAATGGAAGCTTTACATATATAATTTTAAAATACTGAATTTTAGGTGACAAAATATCTTAGAGATTATTTACTTTACCAATGCAAAATTTACAGAGCAAAGAGTTATGAAAAACATACAAAAAACATGAGACTGGATCCCAGTGCTTAAGACCTTGTGTGTGTGTGTGTGTGTGTGTGTGCGCGCACACGCACGTGCATGTGCATACACACACTCTCAGTGCTCAGTGGTGTCTGACTCTTTTCGACCCCATGGACTGTAGCCTGCCAGGCTCTTCTGACCATGGAATTTTCCAGGCAAGAATAATAGAGTGGGTTGCCATTTCCTCCTCCAGGGGATCTTCCCGACCCAGGGATCAAATCTGCATCTCCTGCTTGGTAGGCAGGTTGTCTACCCCTGGGACACCTGGGAAGTCCGCCTCAAGACTACAGTTTATTAAACATTATGTAAGTAACTATACCCAAGTTAAAAACTATAAAAGATAAAATCAGAACATATTATCGGAGAGATTCGAGTAGGGTATTAAGGGAGTTTTGACACATAGAAAAGATTACTTCTAAGCATAGCATGGTGGTTAAGAGCATATACATGACAGTCATAGAGAACTGGGCTTAAGTCTTGACCACTCCACTCCTCAGTTTTGTGACATTCTTAGTGAAGTGAAAGTCACTCAGTCATGTCCGACTCTGTGATCCCATGGACTATACAGTCCATGGAATTCTCCAAGCCAGAACACTGGAGTGGGTAGCCTTTCGCTTCTCCAGGGGATCTTCCCAACCCAGGGATCAAACCCAGGTCTCCCACATTGCAGGCAGATTCTTTACCAGCTGGGCCAAAAGGGAAGCTAACTTGTCTAATGTCTAATGCGACATTAGACAAGTTATTTAACCTCATGGAGCCTCAGTTTCAAAATCCTTATAATGGGGCAATAACATCTACCTCTCAGAACTGATATAAGAGTAAATAAGATAAAATATGTAAAATTCTTAATACGGTTCCCAGCACACTCCCAGGGTTCACTGCCTGCAGTGGCTTTCAGTCCCAAACCTATTATTTCTTCCCTTACCAATGCCCCTTTAACTGCTCTGGTCCAAGGTCCTGCTAGATCCTACTAACCACTTTCCTTTAAAAATGACAAAATGGACTTTGAGAAAATAGGGAATATGCCCAAGGCCATATAAATCCCTGATTCCTCGGGAAATGACTGCCCTTCCTCAACGGGCTTGTGACATTTGTGAGTCTATCTTCTCTACCAGCTCTCCGGAGTTGGATGGGTACTGCATGGGCTTTGAAGTTAGATGGATTACAGTTAGAATCCTAACTCAAACATTTTTTAGCTGTGTGAATGTTGGCAAGTTCCTTTCCCCTGAATGTCAATAATCTCTACCCCAAGAATTACTGTGTCAATCCAGTAACTCAATACTTTGATTTCCATACTCGTTCAGACAGTGGAACCAGTCTAAGGACAGAATATCAGAATTCTTAGTATATTTAATTTACCCTATGAACTAAGAACTATCCTACTAGGAGAAATTACAACTACCTTATATGCATTGTTGTTTTGTTGGTGATGTTTAGTTGGCAACTCTTTGCAACCCCATGGACTATAGCCCACTAGACTCCTTTGTCCATGGGGTTCTTCAGGCAAGAACACTGGAGTATGTTGCCATTTCCTTCTCCAGAGCATCTTCCCAACCCAGTGATCGAACTCACATCGCCGGAATTGGGAGGCAGATTCTTTACCACTGAGCCACGGAGGAAGCCCCATATTATATGCATACTGGTTCCCAAATATTACATTTGTGTGCATGCTCACACGTGTATAGATATATATATACACATACATGTTTTTTCAATTACTGTTCTAAACTGATCAATTAAATGCTTGTTGTTCACTAACTTTTTTTCCATTTGCTAATTTAACTTAACAAGTAGTAGCAGATACCAAAAGTTTAGGAAAAAATAATAAAAGAAAAAAACTTAAAGATGAGAAAATTCTACTCATGATTTATTTTGGAAGAGATGGATCAATGAATATCATTACTGAATGTTAGTGGTCAAACACCTCATTTAAGAATATCCACCTCACTGTTCGTCACATAGTACACACTGAATAAATGTAATTTGAATCTGAATTTGAAACTCAAATTAAGTTCTTTGAAAGCAAGAGCATATCTCATTCATCTTTGAACAATGAGCTCTGAACACAGTGCCTGGCACCCAGTAGTTGTGCAAAAAATATTGGTTTAATAAATGAACCTAAAACTGAGAAGGCATACAAAGATCTGTAATACATTTTGCATCTCCAACTGATGTGGATTTCAATCTGTTCCAATAAATTATATTCCAAAGGCTATGAAATGTTCCTTCTGTACCTATCACCTCATCTGAGATATTTCGAGCTTCTTGGGAGGGAGAAATAACATAGGTAGAATCCTTCCTTAGGCACAGAAATATTGATGAAGACAGCTAAGCAGGAGGAACATGTCGCCCGCGCTTCTGTAATATAACAAAGGGACCAAAGAAGATGCAAAGTTTTATACACAGTGTTTGTCAAACAGTGACATTTACCATTTTGAACACATATTTAGTCCCACAAGCCTCCTATTCAGAACATGTCTGGTTACAGTAAACACTCTAGAGATTGTAGAAGGTGAATTCTAGTCTATTATCTGTTTGCAGATGAAAAACTCTCACCATATACTTCATATATTTATACTCTCTTCTAACTGAAAGCCAGGATCACCTCAAATTAAACAAAAGGATAACATCCACTTGTTTCTCTATCACTAAAACTGATATTGTAGACAAACATTTATTAGCACGGGAATTCATGACTTATTAAGTGGAAAAGAAAAGGTACCAAATAATCCATAGCATATTCTACGCTGGCATTTTTAACATAAAAATAAATGCATATATGTATTAAACACAATAATAAAATAGAAACTACTTTCTAATTCTTTTAAATAATCCATGGCTAATTTTTCAAAAGTGCATCTAATCTTGTCATATACTCAAGTTTTCAGAAACCTACTTCAAATAATTTAATGCTTGAAACAAGGAAGACTTTGAAAACATGTTTGTGATTAGGAAAAAAATAAAAGCACAGGACAAGTGGGAGTTCAAAGGAAGTATGGTGGTTGTTTAGGATTCCGAATTTTCCCTAAAACTGTGCACTTAGCTCCCCCCAATAAGTCACTAATTCATTTAAGTACCTCTTATAAGGGCTTCCCAGGTGGTGCTAGCGGTAAAGAACCTGCCTACCAATGCAGGAGATTTAAGAGATTTGACCCCTGGGTTTGATTTAAGGGTTTGACCCCTGGGTTGGGAAGATCCCCTGGAGGAGGGCTTGGCAACCCACAACAGTATGCTTGCCTGAAGAATCCCATGGACAGAGGCCTGGCAGGCTACAGTTCATAGAGTCGCACAGAGTTGGACACAACTGAAGCAACTTAGCACGCATGTACAGCTTTCAAAGTACTATTAGAAGCATTCACCTGTGACTTCTGTAAATTTCAGAAGGGACTTGCCTCTATCTCCCCCTGCCCTGCCCCGCCCTCTCCCTTGTTTACTTCCATACAACTAGCTCTTCATGACTAGATCTATGTGTATCATCCACATTATAATCACCTTTTTTTTAAACTTAAGAGTCACCTGTGAACATCCTTCATGCATACAAATTTTCACCTATAACATCAGTTTTAGTAAGCAAGGATTCTTCTGCCGTGGTTCCTCTGGTAACACAGGGACTGCATTTAGCTTATTATGGTGATCAAAGGTCCTACCAATGCCTTGCTTCTACAAAATGGAAAAGTAACTTTTACAGCAATGTCACAAAGGGAGTATTTTGGTATAACAGGAGGAAAATATTTCACCAGGGACTATATAAAATTTTAAAGAAATGCTAAATCATTTGAAAGACAATCTAAGTAGCTCACTTTCTGGGGCTGTTATATTTCCAATCCAAACACCATTGCAAATATTGAGATCCTAAAGCCCAGAGAATTGATCTTTTGCTCTTTTCATTCTACTTCTGTGAACAGATTGGTGACTTTCAACATAATCCTCTTTCAAATATCCTTCCAGGATGGAATAACAACTAGACCACATAGGATTTCCATTATTTTAAGGTCAATATGTGAATACAAACTAAAAAACTCAACTATTAATAAACATATTGCTATTTTTTTTTAATTCCACTGACATTTTTTAAAAATTCCACAGTACATCACTGCTGCCAATATTTCACTATAAACAGAAAAGTGTTTTTGGAGAAAATTTCCAAAGTCCTTGCTTTCAATGGATTTATATTTTAGCAGAGACTTCATAGCTCTCAGAAAGAGTTTTCATGGTGTGTGTATATTCTGTGATGTGTATAATACTTTTTCAGAATGACTATCTTACTTAACTTCAAAAGAGTCATAACTTACCTTACTATAATTTCCATATAACAATTTAGTTATAAATAAATTTACATGACAATACACATAACGATAAAATCTGATCTTACTGTTTAATGCTTCTATGAACCTTCTAGAGTAAAGTTCTTTTATCTTGTTTTGTTTTAGGAATGTTTCAACTATCTCATTTGTGCTGTCAGAAATGTAGAGGAGTTATAATACACAAAAAATACGAAGTTTAGTAAACTATCTAGTGATTTAATGAGCAAACCATTCCGATTGTCAATGATATTGCTTTTGGGACACACCAGAAAGGAGGTGTGGGTGAGCACATGTGAGTGTGCATGAGTGTGTGGGTGCTATTTTGTTTACATTCTTAGGGGCCACTCATATTTCCAAGTAATATCTACAAGTAAGCAGACTGATTTTATTATTTTTAGGGCCCATTTGACCTTTCTTTTCAAAAAGATCAGGGAATAAAACTGAACTTTATAGCACCAAGTAAGTTTTTCAGTCAAGGCATTCCTACAGGTGTCTCAAACCATCTTCAAGTTTCTCTAAGTTGTAAAATAATAAAACTGACAGGTGCAGCAATTCTTCCAAGGCCAAGCCACATGAGGGACTTATTGAACAAGTGATTTTCAATTTTATTTTCCTTTCCAGACAAGAAAAGAACCAAATGGATTTCATTCTTATCCTAAAGAATTCAGAACCAAAGAGCTTATTTAAAAGTCTAAAATACCTGAAGCTCAGAAAATTGGACTCAGTTTTCTATCACACCATATCACACTCTTACCTTTAGAATTTATCTTCTGAACACCTCGCAAAAGATTTTATCACAACCTTGAGGACTCAGCTTATGAAATCCCAAAGAACTGACACAATGCAGAAAGTCATCCTAATATCTTGAAAGGCTTTTTATTTTTTTTTTAAGGTTCCTGAGTTCCTTTCCATGTTTCAAGCCCATAAGAGCATATAAAGCTTATAAAGCCAGGAGAGAAAGGAAGTAGAAAAACGACAGACACATTGTTAGCTTTCTGAGAGAAACTGAATGGAATTTTTTTAAAAGCAAGTTAGAAAAACACTTACTTTTCCCAGGTCTTTGGTACGAAGCTCAGAAGGCAAGTTCCCTTTTCCCACAAAGTCCTGTTAATTACTAGCAATGACTCAGTGAAGTCAGGCAGCCCAAATATATCTAGAAATTGTGCAGAGACAAAAAGTTAAAGTCAGATTAGAAATTAAAAACCAAAATACCACATTGCTATTCAGAGTCTCTATGCATAATTAAAATACAGATTTCACTGGAATATCTAAATGATGAACTGTGTCTACTTTTCTTTCAGAACAATACTAACAAGACTTGCTAAATCTAGATGGTGTTTTGACTTGTCACCTTATTAAAGTTACTGAAGCAGGAACCAGCAAGGCATCTTGGCAACCATTCACGGTAAAAATGTCCTTCTCAGGGAGTCATAAAAAGCAACTGAGGGAGGATCTGGACTTCTAATTATACTGCGACTTGGGAGGGAAGGTCTTCTGAAATCACACTTGCCTGCCCCACCTTCCAAAGATGAGCTCATGTCACAAACACAGAAGCAGGTTGTAAATAGACGTGAACAATAACAACTTAAGAAATTCATCAACAACTTATAAATGCCCGTCAGATGTACCCATTTAAGCACACTTCACTTTTGCAGCTGGGAATGAGAAGAGTCTTGTTAGCTTTTTTCTAATGAAACAGAAAATCTGAAAATTCTGTGCAATGATGATCTCACTTAAAACATCAGTTACCTCCTCCCACAATCTTGCAAATGAATACATAGGTAGTAACTCATTCATAAGATAGAGTTTCAGTAGTATAACAGACACCACAGGTAAATTATAATTTGAAGTTTAAACCTGTCAGGCTCTCCTGCACTGACTGGGCTGCACACAAGACGTTATTCTAAGAAGTGTGATAAACTCATTTAAAAGCCGTAAGAGATTGAGAAATAGGTCCATTAGGAGGAGGCAGGAAGTACTGTCACCACAGGCAGTCAGAAACCCACAGACATCGATAGGCATCATTTATTATTACCGTCACTGTTACAGCTTAGAGTACTGTTACTGTTGTACTGTTATTGCTACATTACACAGTGTGGACTCTTAAGCTAGGTTTTTCTGTTTTTACACGAATATCCCTGAGACATCAGTGTAGTACCACATGGTACGCTCAGTTCTCCTCTAACTCTTGCGTTTTATATCATAGGGAACAACTTGAGCATAACTCGAATTTCCCATTTGTTTAGGCATGATTTCACACTGCAAGAAACACACAGTAACAGCAGAAGACTGCATGGGGCGGAACCCAGCTGCCTAAGGTTACTCAGAATGCACAAAGCCACACCTCAGATATCTGCCAGCGATCTCAGCTCCCCACAAGGGTGCCAAGCCTCCACATCGGGTGTCCCAACTTTGCTTCTGTTTTCAGGTTACCCACCTCCCCCGACTGCCATCACCTCATAATGAGTCACAAGCTATAACCCTTCTAGGGCCTCAATCCATAGGAAACATCAGGGTTTTCTCAAGGTAAAGTGCTGTATTGTACTTTTTATCTATTTATTTCTTAACCCAACTAATAGGTGTAAAATTGTGCTCCAATTTTTATCCAGTTCCCATTCTATTTTTTTTAATGTGCCACCGAGAAAGGTTTTTGAGTGTCATGACCCTAATCCCACTTTTCCCTTAAGCACTGGTTGGTGTGTGTGTGGGGGGGGTGGCGAGGTGGCATGTTATGATTCTGCATAGCATGGTGGATTTTAGAAACACATGTATTGCACTTTAGCAGAACTGACTGTATAATAACCACTGTTTACAAGGATGCTTGTGATTTAAATCAGAGGAGTCAAATCATGATTTTCATATATTTTCATTATGTTAAAGACAATAGCAATATATGTCATACAATTTTAGAAAGAATCTCACTCACATTTTAGGTTTCACAGTAACCTAGTATGAACACTTTCAAGGGTGTTTCAGTTACGTGAAAAATTTATTAGAAGTTCCCTGATGGTCTTGTTAGTAAATAAGGTGTTACTGTACCATTCTGGAGAGACCAACATGATGGTGTTACAAAGACAGATTCTTGCAGAGAAGGACTTACCCAGAATTGCTAGAGAGGACAAACTGAATTACTTGTCATTCCTTGAAACCAATAAATCTTTTAAAAGATTGAATTTATCCTTTAAAAAAGTCCAAGATGTACACAAAGATATGTACAAAAAGTTTTCCATTATAGTAACATATTAAGCAATTTTAAAACAAATGTTTGGCAATGGATAAACAGGTTTTTTAAATCTGTAAGATACTTAACAAAATGAGAAAATGTTTCTGAGCAGTGTTCACCGGGGAGTGCTGGCTATAGGATGGATGATACGTTCAGTGTGACCCCAATTTTTTTAAAGTATCTATATCTAGAAAAAGAGACTAGAATGAAAACAAGTCAATATTTGAATAGTTGCTAATTAAAGATAACAAAAATAGAGTAGAATAATTTTTACTATCTTTGCATTTTCCTGTGGTATCCAAATTTTCCACAATAGTCATGTCTACTTTTACAGTTAGAAATAACAATATGCTATATAAAAATAGGATGAAGGCATCTGGTAGGAAAAAACTCTTTTTATCCCACTTTAATTTCAAATGTGAATCCAGCCAGTAAAATGAACACCAGCCCAAGAACAAGGACACCAGATGCTACCTTCACAAGCATTAACAGTCACAGAAAGTATTTTCTATCTCATAATTCAAAGGCAAATACAGTCCCAAAAGAGATGTTCAAAGTACACAGATCAGTTATAAAAGCCGAAATATAATTTCCTTTTACTGGCTAAAACAGTTATGGATTTAGTAAATCCAGATTAAGGAAGATTTTTAATTATATAATTACATGTAAGCTGTCTTAATGTCTGAAAGAAATTTAGTTATGAATGAAGAAACTGTACTCTGGATACAACTCCTTTCAAACAAGATCAAGATTAAAGAAATACAAGAAGCAATGGCTTTGGTTATGGGGATGAATGCCTCACTAAGGGGAGTTTTCAACAGCAAGTAAGAAAAGAGAGCTCGATCTTTATGACCTCCAAAAGAACTCAGTTACATTACAATTTTCCCGATAACCATAAAACTGGGCTTTTAAAATAACTCATTTGCCAAAAATGGTGGTTCTTTAGTCATCAGTCTGCTTAGTTTAATCCCATGCACTGAAATCCCATAAGACCTGAATGGAGAAAGTACTCAGCAGTCAAGGGCTAATGTGGGGCAATTTGCCTACCACACACTTGAGTTCACTTACTTATGCCGGCCAGTAGCACATTTAAACCATGTGCCCCTTTTCATTTTCAGTGTAACCTTACTAGCTTATCAAATACCAAGCAACTATTTGGTGTAGAGCAATTGCTTTAGTACTACTCTCCATTCTCAAGAATGCACTCAGGGTTAAAAATCAGGGGTGGGAGGGGTGCTGTTTCACAAAATTACAAAGTATCTGTAACATGTAATGTATACATCTAAATAATTACCATAGTCCTGTTGTACATAGATGTACTAGTCTCTGTTCTTTTAACTTCCAAAAATGTTGACTTCAATGAAAAACAAACAAAAACAAAACCCTTCTGTTTCAAATTTGCTTTTGTATTTTTAAAAGCATTTTTGAAAGTTCCCCATTGTATGGAAACAATTAACTACTGGCTTCATGTTTTGTTTTGTTTCATAGAATAGAAAAGGCAAATTGAACATTTTAATTATGCTATCCACAAAGAGAGATCACAGAGGTGATACTGAGTTCCAGAAAAATCAGTTGGTTCAAATTCAAGAGCAAAGGCTTCATTTTTATCAAATGTATGTGATTACTTCAGAAAATAACTTAGAAATTCTTGGCTTCTATGTTTTATAAGTTGCTGCCTAAAATGCTGCACATATGCACCTTTATTAATTTGCAACCAAATATGATAATCAATAAGTAAATTCAGATACTGTTTTCACTCCTAAAAATTAGGAGTGTTGAAAATGAAAACTATGAGTTTTAATTTTTAAAAGAAGACATGCTGAAATATACATTTACCTATACACACCTCACACTAAGGGATTCTCAGTATGGAAACCATATTTCTTAAACTGCTCTAAGAATTAGCATACATGTAGCTCAGGGGAATACACTCTCTCACCATTACTGGATATAAAAAAGGGCAACCAATTTTCAGAGTCTACCTGGAAAATAAGCAGAAATTATTTTCTCAGGCTCTCTAGTCACTCCCTGGGCAGAATTCCAACATAATCTAAATTGGTCTTGGCACTATCTCACTCCCCTTTTTGCATCACTGAGCCACCTCTGGTCCAAAGCCCAGTGACCTTCAATTTCCATGGCCTCTTCCTTTCACTGGTTCTTCCCTTCCAACTTCTAGACTCCTGATGACTCCATGTGAATATTTCAGTAAAGCTGGGGATTGAGGGAGTTTAAACAAATGATTCATGAATTTTAACTTTCTCTGGATTATATGCATTTTTAGAGAAAAGCTTGAATACCCAGACCCTGTCTTTCTCAATACTGTAACTCATTGGAGAAATAGTTGAATCCAGGCCTGGAGGGTAAGGAAAGTACAATATAAGCCTAGAACATCTCACTATGCCAGAAAGCAAGAGATGCTCAAATATTAATGCAGACATGACAAAGCACAAAGGAGCTGCCTTGAAGGGGCTCCCACTAGCCACATATGGTACAGTCTGAACAAGGAAAAGAATGATATGGATAAACTGTAACATGTTCAACTTAAAAAAGGGAACCATAAATCCACAGATCTTCATGCAAAGGGGGATACTGGAATGCTCTTTACAAAGACAGCCAGCTAACAAACACCAAAGGAACAGCAGAAATAGAAAATCCCACTTTGCAACCACCAATGCAATGATTGATTCAGTCAAGGCTCATTAATAGACACTAAGACCATTAGGGGAAGGGTTGCTGTGGAACAGGATATTCACACAGTCTCAGAGTATCACCCTTCAGATTACTTACCACTTACCTAGGGGAAAAGGTATCCCTATAATGGAGAGCTCTGGCAGACCACCTTACCCAAGTGATGGCTGGTATAATCAATCATAGGGTAACTGGACGCCACATGTCTCCACTATGTAATGTGTCTGTCAAAATGCTTAATCTGTATCTTACCATAAATTAACAATCAAGTCCAGATTACAGTACTTTCTATAAGAAAATTATCTTGGAATTTTCCAAGATTTCACTGCCATGAATGACAAAAATAAATGAAAACAGGGTGACTGTTCTGGATGAAAGGAAAAGAGACAAAATGCAATGAATGATTGTTGGTGAACTTTGGATGAGGAGAAGGGTTATAAAAGACATTACTGGAATAACTGGGGAAATCTGAATAGGCATTATGGGCTGTGTGGGAGAATACTCTTGTGCTTGTGAAATAACATGTGAAACTAATTGGGGTAAAGGGTCATGCATGATCTCTATAATTAATTCAAATGGTTCAGCAAAAGTATTTTTGAAGTATATGTATTCAGAGACAGAAAGAAACAGAGAGAAAACAAATTTGGCAAAATGTAAGCATTTTATATGGCAGGCTATAACCTATAAAAGCCAGTAACTATGGTTACTTATAGGTTAGGTCTACTCCATATAAAGAGAGATAATACAGGAGCTTATGGTTGAAACTGACACAAAAAGATTAATTTTTGAAACACAAAAATTACAGCATTTAGTCTGTACAAAAAAAAAATATAAACTTTGTCCAATTCAGCTTTCTTCTGTAGTAGTTAACAGTCATTAGTTGGAAGGAAGAAGCGTTAGAAAGAAAAGAAACCTAAGGAAGAAGATGACAATGGATAAAAATTAGGCACAGTTCAGTTCTTTTCCACATCTCTTCTTTTGGAGAAGAGCTTAAGTTCCAAGGTTTAAAAAATTATGCCTTGTTTTCCATCCTGATGACCCTGGGTAGATGTAAACCTTTCCAGTGAGTGACAAAGAGTCCCACTGCAAGATGGAAACCAACTAAACACCAGAACCAGCGAAGCTGAGCATTTCATTTCATGCTCAGCCCTAGCCAAGCCTAGAATAGAGGGGCATGCACCTGAATAACCATCCATCTGAGCAAACTAGCATCCCAGGCTTGCCACTTTCAGCACCTCCTCAAACTGAATGTGTTGGAAACAGATTCTCCACCACCAAACCCGACCCTGTGTTTCCATCACCTTTCTTCTTAGTCTGTTGTCGTTTAGTCACTAAGTCGTGTCCCACTCTTTGCGACCCCAAGGGCTGTCGCCTACCAGGCTCCTCTGTCCATGGGATTTCCCAGGCCAGAATACTGGAGTGGGTTCCCATTTCCTTCTCCACTTTTTGGTCCATCCAGTCTCAAAATCATAGTTTCATCTTTTACTTCAGTTCCCACCTGCCCTGTCTTCCTCGTTCACATACTCAGGGCCATCTTAGCCACAAGGCCTCTCACGGTCCAGGCAGAAAAGGCCTCTCTTTTCTCTGTTTCTCTTCAGTATTTTTATCTATGGCACTTACTTGGCACTTTTACAATATTTTTGCCACACAGAACCGATTCTGCAGTCACTGTAGGTAAGAGCTTTATTGCTGCTGCTGCTAAGTCGCCTCAGTCGTGTCCGACTCTGTGTGACCCCATAGACGGCAGCCCACCAGGCTCCGCCATCCCTGGGATTCTCCAGGCAGGAACACTGGAGTGGGTTGCCATTTCCTCCTCCAGTGCATGAAAGGGAAAAGTGAAAGTGAAGTCGCTCAGTCGTGTCCGATTCTTAGCGACCCCATGGACTGTAGCCTACCAGGCTCCTTTGTCCATGGGATTTTCCAGGCAAGAGTACTGGAGTGGGGTGCCATTGCCTTCTCCAAAGAGCTTTATTATGTCACCTCATTTAAAAAAAACAACAACAACACTGTAATTCTGTGAAGTACTTTATTATTTTGCTATTTACAGAATGGATAGTCAGGTGAAATAACTTGTCTGAGGTCACAAAGTTGATCTACCCTAATAGCAAGGTGCTTCAGATTTTATTTATCATTTTAAACACTGTCCCCTGTCCTTAAATCAAGCACAGACTCCTTGAAGAAAGGGATCATTTTATCTGGCTCTGTGCTCTATCCAGAGTCTAGCAACACTCATAACTCATGTTCACAGAATTATATTTCAAGACTCAGCTCAGAAACCATTTTTCTTTCTGACTTCCAGCCTCCTCTTGTGCCCCTCCTCCTTGCCCTCTGAACGCTTCTACTGCAGTATAGGCATGCCCTAACTGCGGTGTTTGTGGCAGCCACATGTGTGCCCTGGAACACAGTAGGCACTTAATGAATGTTCACCAAATGAAATGTTTATGCATGAGACAGCTGGGTTCCTTATCAAGGTTGCTATGTCTCGCTAGAAAATTGATCTCCACTTTTATCATTATCACATACTGAGGAAATTATTTTAAGAAAGAGTGACAGTGGGAAAATGGAGATAAACAGTCTTGGTCTTTGGGTCCTACTCACTTCATCTGCTGTCCTGGGTATACTGTGTTCTGGAGAAGTGCTTCTGAATTTTAACATATACAAAATATCACTCAATACAAATTACAATTCAGTATATCATAGGGCTTCCCAGGTGACACTAGTGGTAAAGAACCCGCCTGCCAATGCAGGAGACATAAGAAGACAGAGGTTTGATCCCTAGGTTGGGAAGATTCCCAGGAGGAGGGCACAGCAGCCCACTCCTGTATTATTGTCTGGAGAATCCCATGGATAGAGGAGCCTGGTGGGCTATAGTTCGTGTAGACCAACACAGAGTTGGTCACAACTGAAGTGACTTAGCATGCACACAGCATATCGTAGTACAGTCTGAAATTCTGTATTTCTTTTTGGGGGGTGGGGGGGTGGATGAAGGATGCAAACAAGAGGCTAACCAAGATTCTGTATTTCTAACAAGCTCCCAAGGGATGTCCGTGCTGCTGATCTATGGACCACACTTTTGAGGAACAAAAGTCCTAGACTATAATAGTGAAGCTGTTCCCATTTCTCTTGAAAGAGAAATAGCATGTAGGCTAAATGACCAGACATGAATCCACAGTGTTAATGTTAGTTATCTCTGGGTTTCTTCTTTCCACTTTTCTATAATTTCCAAGTATTCTATAATGACTCTTGCTGATGGAAATAAAAATTTTAAATTCTATATATATACACGCATAAAAAACTCTCCATTTGGACACTTCTACTCTGCTCAGCTACATCTTTGTTTAAGCAACAAATATACTTAAAAGGACCAGACTTGGGAAATAACAAGATGGTGAATTTAGCAATTCTCTGTCTGCTCATTTTAACATGTAGATTAACATAAAATAGTAATTACCCTTAACAAGCAGTCACCACCACAAGCATTGTTTTTCTCAGGTTCCTTTCCCTTAAAAGAAAGAGAATTCATTCAGGTAGAAGACAATAAAAAGCAAACCAAATTAAGGACAGGAGAAAAACCAAGCAGGCGCTACACTGAACCTCGTCCAAGTGGGTCAACAGAACCTCATGAAGTTGAAACGAAGGTGGAAACACATTCTCCCAGCAGAAGCAGGGTGGGCTGGGTTCCCCGACAAGGCTAAGTGGAATAAATTAGAGCGGCACTCATCAGGCACCTGCAAGTGAGGTGGAAAGAAATGGTCCTCAGAGGAGCTCCCTTCCAAGTGTAACAAGGGGAGATCATTAGGAAAAGGCAATTAGAGGATGCACGTTTGCAGGAAAGCACTCCCCAAATACCTGACTTCTTCTCTTCCATGGAGTTCCAAAGGATGCCAGGGTTAGTCTATCAGCTGTAGAAGTTGCAGCCCTGGCAGGCAGGCCCCTCCATAGCCACTCTGTACCTGCAGCTATTCTAGACACTTGCCCAGGCTATAGGTGTCTGTGAAGTGACAAAAACAAAGGAGGAGTCCAAATACCGCTGCTCTGTAACCAGAGTATTCCTGGTTAAAGCAGGATGGACAAGATTCTGCATTCTCTGTTCTCCAACCCACAGTTCTAAATGACTTTTTCCCATAAAGAAATATTGTGAAACTCACTGTGAAATTACCTGAAAGGATGTGAACTTAGTGTCCGGAAGGCTTATATATACACTAGGACTAAAAATCACTTCTGTGTGTCTATTAAGAATGTGGTTCCATATCTGTAAAGTTTAGACATGCTAGACATTTAGCTCAACTGAAAACAGTGAGTCACTGTTTCTTTGCTGAATCCTGTGAGTCTAAAGCTGGACCATTCAAGGAAAATAAACATATGCTGGGGTTTTTAAAAATGTGATCATTTGAGATTTCAAAAGTAATGTCAAAGTCATCGTCTTGATGGGAGGAAAAAAATCTGAAATCTACTTGGACTTCCTTACACTGCTTTTACTGAAATTCAAATTGTTTTTACTTTGAATTACAGGAATTGTAGATGGCAACGGAGAAAGCACCATAATCTACTTAGTGATCCAAAGCCTACAAGTCCTAATATCTTAGTTGAAATTTTAGATTTAAAGAGACAGCATGACAAATAAAATGCAATACATGGTCTTTAGCTTGGATTCTGGTTTATAAAAATGTTTTTAATGCTAAAGACTTAGAAGACCAAGTCTCTGGGAAGTTTGACTATGGATTGATAACAAATGATATTTGGGGATTATTATTTATTTTGCTGGTCATCATAATAGTACTGCATTTACGTAAGGCAGCTTCTGTATTTTTTTGGAAATGCATCCTAAAGTATTTAGGGGTAAAATGCCATGAATTCTAAAATTTATTTTTAAGTGGTTCAGCAAAAAATAATGTATGTAAATTTATACACATTAAGTAAATAGGAAAAATGTTAATAATCACTGAAATTAGATAGGAGTTCTATGGATGTTTATTGCAGTATTCTTTATACTGTTTTTCTATTTGAAAGTTTTTAGAAGTAAACGTTTAAATTTATATCAAAAACACATATGGCCCTAATAGTTTTATCTACCCTGTCCTGCCATATTAGACCACAGTCTTTTCTCCAGAAGACCTCTCTCACATTTTCTCCCTCTGTAACTTTGTGTATTACATGCTCTCAATTTCCTCCCTCTGGTCACTTTGCCTCTGGTGAAGGCTGATTTGTTCTTTCAGGTCACTCTGAAATGCTACCTCCTCTTTCCTAACCTCTGCCCAACTTGACGCATCTCCCCTTTTCTGACTGCCTATGACACTTTGTACCTCTCATCACGCTTATCACATTCCATCCTGCAAGATAAACACTGACACTGACCTTTACTGAGTGCCTCCCACATGTGAGGCTGTGGTCACATGCTCTCACGTGCATTCTTTCCTCTCTTCGTTTCTTTCCTACCCCACTGAGGTAGGAACTGCCATTATCCTCTTTCCACAGGTGAGAAAAGAGGTATGAGAGGCTGGGTGACTTATCCACAGGGTTAGTAAGTGGCAGTGCCAGGCTTCATTCAAACATAGCCCATTTGCATTCAAACTCTAAAGCACTCATGTGCATGTCATCAGCACGGTGGCCTGATCCTTCCCTAATAATAATTTAAGGGCAGGTAGAGCATATTATTTATTTATTCACCCAACCAATAATCATTGAAAAGCCACTATTATCCAGAAACGACTGCCCTATGTGATGGGGTAAAGTTGTGAACATCAACATTTTAGCAATAAGCGAACTAAAATAGACTGGAATGGGTGAATTTAACTCAGATGACCATTATGTCTACCACTGTGGGCAAGAATCCCTTAGAAGAAATGGAGTAGCCATCATAGTCAACAAAAGAGTCCGAAATGCAGTACTTGGATGCACTCTCAAAAACGACAGAATTATCTCTGTTCACTTCCAGGGCAAACCATTCAATATCACAGTAATCCAAGTCTATGCCCTAACCAGTAATGCTAAAGAAGCTGAACTTGAATGGTTTTATGAAGACCTACAAGACCTTCTGGAAGACACACCCAAAAAAGATGTCCTTTTCATTATAGGGGACTGGAATGTAAAAGTAGGAAGTCAAGAAATATCTAGAGTAACAGGCAAACTTGGCTTTGGAGTACAGAATTAAGCAGGGCAAAGGCTAATAGAGTTTTGCAAAGAGAACAGACTGGTCATAGCAAACACTCTCTTCCAACAACACAAGAGAAGACTCTACACGTGGACATCACCAGATGGTCAATACCGAAATCAGATTGATTATATTCTTTGCAGCCAAAGATGAGAAGCTCTATTCAGTCAGCAAAAAGAAGAGCTGACCGGGAGCTGATTGTGGCTCAGATCATGAATTCCTTATTGCCAAATGTAGACTTCAATTGAAGACAGTAGGGAAAACCACTAGACCATTCAGACATGACCTAAATCAAATCCCTTACGACTATACAGTGGAAGTGACAGGCAGATTCAAGGGGCTAGATCTGATAGAGTGCCTGAAGAACTATGGATGGAGGTTCGTGACATTGTACAGGAGGAAGTGATCAAGACCATCCCCAAGAAAAAGAAATGCAAAAAGGCAAAATGGTTGTCTCAGGAGGCCTTACAAATAGCTGTGAAAAGAAGAGAAGCGAAAGGCAAAGGAGAAAAGGAAAGATACACCCATTTGAATGAAGAGTTCCAAAGAATAGCAAGGAGACATAAGAAAGCCTTCCTCAGCTATCAGTACAAACAAATAGAGGAAAACAACAGATTGGGAAAGACTAGAGATCTCTTCAAGAAAATAGAGATATCAAGGGAATAGTTCATGCAAAGACGGGAACAATAAAGGACAGAAATGGTATGGACCTAACAGAAACAGAAGGTATTAAGAAGAGGTGGCAAGAATACACAGAAGAACTATACAAAAAAGATCTCACAACCCAGATAATCACAATGGTGTGATCCCTCACCTAGAGCCAGACATCTTAGAATGCGAAGTCAAGTGGGCCTTAGGAAGCATCGTTATGAACAAAGCTAGTGGAGGTGATGGAATTCCTGTTGAACTATTTCAAATCCTAAAAGATGATGCTATGAAAGTGCTGCACTCAATATGACAGCAAATCTGGAAAACACAGCAGTGGCCACGGGACTGGAAAAGGTCAGTTTTCATTTCAATCCCAAAGACAGGCAATGCCAAAGAATGCTCAAACTATTGCACAACTGCACTCATCTCAACATGCTAGCAAAGTAATGCTCAAAATTCTCCAAGCCAGGCTTCAACAGTACGTGAACTGTGAACTTTCAGATGCTCAAGCTGCATTTAGAAAAGGCAGAGGAACCCAGAGATCAAATTGCCAACATCAGCTGGATCATCGAAAAAGCAAGAGAGTTCCAGAAAAACATCTATTTCTGCTTTATTGACTATGCTAAAGCCTTTGACTGTGTGGATCACAACAAACTGTGGAAAATTCTGTAAGAGATGGGAATACCAGACCACCTGACTTGCTTCCTCAGAAATCTGTATGCAGGTCAAGAAGCAACAGTTAGAACTGGACATGGAAAAACAGACTGGTTCCAAATAGGAAAAGGAGTACATCAAGGCTGTATATTGTCACCCTGCTTATTTAACTTATATGCAGAGTATATCATGAGAAACGCTGGGCTGGATGAAGCACAAGCTGGAATCAAGATTGCCGGGAGAATTATCAATAACCTCAGATATGCAGATGACACCACCCTTATGGCAGAAAGTGAAGAACTAAAGAGCCTCTTGATAAAACTGAAAGAGGAGAGTGAAAAGTTGGCTGAAAACTCAACATTCAGAAAACTAAGATCATGGCATCTGGTCCCATCACTTCATGAAAAATAGATAAGGGAACAGTGGAAACAGTGACAAATTTTCTTTTCTTGGGCTCCAAAATCACTGCAGATGGTGACTGCAGCCATGAAATTAAAAGACCCTTGCTCCTTGGAAGAAAAGCTATGACCCACCTAGATAGCACATTAAAAAGCAGAGACATTACTTTGCCAACAAAGGTCCATCTAGTCAAAGCTATGGTTTTTCCAGTAGTCCTGTATGGATGTGAGAGTTGGACAATAAAGAAAGCTGAGCGCCAAAAAATTGATGCTTTTGAACTGTGGTGTTGGAGAAGACTCTTCAGAGTCCCTTAGACTGCAAGGAGATCCAACCAGTCCTTCCTAAGGGAAATCAGTCCTGAATATTCACTGGAAGGACTGATGCTGAAGCTAAAACTCCAATACTTTGGCCACCTGATGCGAAGAACTGACTCACTGGAAAAGACCCTGATGCTGGGAAAGATTGAAGGTGGGAGGAGAAGGGGACGATAGAGGATGAGGTGTTTGGATGGCATCACCGACTCGATGGACATGAGTTTGAGTAAACTCTGGAAGTTGGTGATGGATAGGGAGTCTTGGCGTGTTGCAGTCCAAGGGGTCGTAAACAGTCGGACACAACTATGCGACTGAACTGAACTGAAAGTTTTGAGTGAAAAGGACAGTTTTGACTTAAGTAAAAGGAAATCTGAATAAACTATGGACTTTAATCAACCCTGGATATTCATTGAAAAGACTGATGCCAAAGTTCCAATACTCTGGCCACCTGATGTGAAGAGTTAACTCATTGGTAAAGACTCTGAGGCTGGGAAAGATTGAAGGCAAAAGGAGAAAAGAGTGGCAGAGGTTGTGATGGTTAGATAGCATCACCAACTCAGTGGACATGAATTTGAGCAAACTCCAGGAGATAGTGAAGGACAGGGAAGCTTGGCGTGCTGCAGTCCATGGGGTCTCAAAGAGTTGGGCACAGCTTAGTGACTGAACAACAATAAAAGGAATGTAAAGATGTTAATAATAGAGGCAATAGAATGAGAGGGTTAATGAGAACTCTGTACTACCATCTCAGTCTCTCTGCAAATCTAAAACTGTTCTACAAAAAGATAAAGTATTTTAGAAAAGGAAAAACAGAGTGTGAGTATGAGATCAGTTTTCTTGATTGGCTCATAAACTACCTATAACATCAATTTCAGAGAAAAGTGGTTTGGCCATTCTGGCAAAAGGATCAATATTGTATTAATAGCATGTGATTTGGGGAGCGAATCAGAACCAGGATCTCCAACTGAATGTGTGGAACGTGTTTTTTAAACCTAATATCATACATGTATGTCCTTCCCCTCACACAATACTAACATGCTTCAGGTTCCAGGTTCTCCAGCTTAATTCACAATGTTTTAATGAACATACCCAGGAAGGAATTTACCACATCTACTTCTCTAAGTCAACTCAAGTTCTTAAAGTCTCAGAAAAACCCTAGGAAGTTCAATTTCTTTTTTAAGCATTGGTTTTTGTTTTCTTAAAGAATCCGAGTTTCAAGTCCATGCTATATAGCCATCTCAAATCCAGAACTTTAGGCACCTACACATTAACATACCCAACCATCCTCTGTCTGATTCTTCCCTAAAAAAGAGAACTCAGCCTTTCAGATACTGTTCAGAGGCGTCTCTCGACTTTAATCAATGACTCTCTTCACTGCATGTGTGATATCAGCTACATTTCCACATATAAAAACCTTCCTGTGGGGAGTTAGCCTAATAAATCACCATGAGTAACAGTATCTCCGTTTTTAGATCTAACTCCTGGACAACTAGATCATCACAGTTATGTAAATATTTAACAGACACCGTTTGACAATATTAACCACAGTAAGAAGTAACAACATTGAGAGTATTTCACTGTGGTACATTTTGGAAGTCTCATAAAAGTACTGCAATATGGGTGGGAAAGATACCATCACCAGGGACTTCCCTGGCTGGTTAAGACTCTGCCTTCCACTGCAGGGGGCGCAGGTTCCATCCCTGGTCAAGGAACTAAGATCCCATATACCACATCAGTTCAGTTCAGTTCAGTTCAGTAGCTCAGTCGTGTCCTACTCTTTGCTACACCACAAGATGCAGGCAAAATAAAGCAGCACCATTTTATAAATGAGGAAAATTGAGGCTTACAGTTAAAGTGAGAATTCATTCAAAGACACCACCGCGTGACTTTGTTCCACTGGGGATTCTCCGAGGCCTGGCTCAAAGCCAACTATGCTACTGCTCTCTTCAGTCGGAAAGCCAGGGCCCCTCCCTGAACTTGTCCACAGTGCATGCCTCATCTCTGAAGGCGCTCTTTCTGTGCAGGCCACGTGTCTGTTCATGCATCCAATGTCCTGAGGAGAATTACATAAACCGACTCAGGACTAGGGCCCTGCCTCACTCACCTGCTACCTGCCCTGTGTTGACACAATGCCTCACACTCTGGGTACTCCCTAGGCCCAATGGCCCATGACCACATAAATGATCCTGAGTTGCAAAGCTTATCCATGAGCAAAAGCCATGGAACAAAAACATACCCTGTTCTGGTGCTTGAAAACTAAAAGTTCAAGACAACTTTTTTTCATTGACCTTAAAGCAAAATAAATTAAGTTTTACAACACAGCTGATAACCATAAATAGAAAAGAGAGGGTGTTGTTTTCCCCATGAGTCCTCAGTTAGGCCTCCAACTGGGGGCTATGAGCATTCAGGAAATGTGCCACCGGTCTTGGTTTCCATCCAGATTCCAGAAAAAGAGCAGAGGAAAATGAGTTTTACCAGTAATATAGTTTGAATTCCTCCTACAGGAACCACCCTCTACAAAATAACACCTAAAACTGGAATGTGCGCATTCCTCTTTCTATAGCTTTGTTGGCCAAATTGACCATTCTGTTATTAGAACCTTGGATTCTCTAAGTTGAATGAAAAGTCAAATATTTTTAAAATATCAAATCATTAAAAAAATTCTTCTCTGCTCCCCTGGTACAAAATATAAAGGTTCTGACTTTGCACAGAGAGGGACTGATTCAGAGTTAACTGTTCCTGCCTTGAAAGGAAACCAAAGGCTTCCAGTGCCCCAGGACATCACAGAAGTTGCTGAAAGAAGCAGTTTACTGAATAGTACTTCTGTGTCTTCAAAGTTTTAATATGTCTAACAGTGGAAAACTAAAACCATTTGGATTAAAGAGGCTAAAAAAAATCAATGCTTCCTTTGTTTGTTTTTAACCAGAATAACCAAAACTGAATATAGTTCACCAAAGTATTAAATTTCTGTCTCACTGTATCTTTCCTTCTGTGTCCAACTATACACGAGACTTTTAAAAAACTAATAAAAAGTTCAATCTTACCATCAATAACAATGTGCTTTGAATTTTCAGAAATGAAAGATAGGATTGTGGGTCTCTCCAAACCCTTTCTTGTGTGTCCAGTGGCATAGATTATAGGCTTGCTCTTCTGCATTCATGAGAAAAGTGACCAGGGAATACCAGAAGGAACTAAGGGAGGTGTGTGTGTGTGCACACCAAGCACGGAGACACAATGTGTCTGTGGGTGGGGTTAGAGTAGAGGGCGGCAAGCAACAAAGTTGGAACTCTTAAAAAGTGTCATAGGTGTCTCCTAAGATCTAAAATTCGACTTGCCCCTCCACTTTTGCACTCTGTTCTTTGCTCCAGGAAGCTGACAACATGCTTCCTCAAAGCAATACTGAGGAAAAAGAACAAAGCTGAAAGCATAATCCTCCCAGACTTTAGACTAAATTACAAAGCTACAGTAATCAGAACAGCAGAGTACTGGCATAAAAACAGACACCAGGATGAACGAAACAGAATTGTGAGCCCAGAAATAAACCTCGCCCCTGCAGCCACTGTTCTACTCTCGCTGAGTCTAATTTTCTCTTTTTGATTCCACATTTATGTGATACCATAGAGTATTTGTCTTTCTTTGTCTGACTTATTTTACTCAGCATAATATCCTCAAGGTCCATCCATATTGTCACAAATGGTAGGATTTCCTTCTTACTCAAGGCTGAATAATACTCCACAGTGTGTATGTATATGTGTGAGTATGTGTATATGCATGTATACATATATGTGTAATCCATGTAAAATATCTTCTCATCTTTAGCTATTCATCTGTTGACAGACATTTAGTTATTCCATAGCTTGGCTACTGTGAATAATACTGCAACGAACATGGGAATGTAGATATCTTTTCAAGGCCCTGTTTCAATTTCCTTGGGATACATACCTAGAAGTGGGATTGCTGGATCATATGGTACTTCTATTTTTAATTTTTTGAGGAACTGTCACACTGTTTTGTACAGTGGCTGCACCAATTTACATGCCAACCAACAGTACACAGGGTTTCCTTTCCTCCACATCCTCACCAACACCTGCTGGTGCTTGTCTTTTTGATAACAGCCATTCTTACAGATGTGAGGTGATTACCTCACTGTGATTTTGGTTTGTATCCCCCTGATCATTAGTGATGGTGATCACCTTTTCATTTATCTGTTGGCCTTAGATCTTCACCACCTCTAGTTCAAAATTGGGAAAGGAGTATGTCAAGCCTGTATATTGTCACTCTGCTTATTTAACGTATATGCAGAGTACATCATGTGGAATGCCGGACTGGATGAAGCACACGCTAGAATCAAGATTGCTGGGAGAAATATCAATAACCTCAGATATGCAGATGATACCACCCTTATGGCAGAAAGTGAAGAAGAACTAAAGAGCCTCTTGATGAAGGTGAAAGAAGAGAGTGAAAAAGATGGCTTAAAACTCAACATTCAAAAAATGAAGATCATGGCATCCGGTCCAACCACTTCATGGAAAATAGACTGGGAAACAATGACAGACTTTATTTTCTTGGGCTCCAAAATCACTGGATGGTGACGGCAGCCATGAAATTAAAAGATGGTTGCTTGTTGGAAGAAAAGCTACAACAAACCTAGACAATGTATTAAAAAGCAGAGACATTACTTTGCCAACAAAGGTCCGTATGGTCACAACGATGGTTTTTCCAATAGGCATGTATGGATGTGAGAGTTGGACCATAAAGAAAGCTGAGCGCCGAAGAATTGATACTTCTGAACTGTGGTGTTGGAGAAGACTCCTGAGAATCCCTTGGACTGCAAGGAGATCAAACCAGTCAATCCTAAAGGAAACCAACCCTCAATATTCATTGGAAGGACTGATGCTGAAGCTCCAACACTTTGGCCACCTGATACAAAGAGCTGACTCATTAGAAAAGACCCTGATGCTGGGAAAGATTGAAGGCAGGTGGAGAAGGGGACGACAGAGGATGAGACAGTTGATAGCATCAACGGATATGAGTTTGAGCAAGCTCTGGGAGATGGTGAAAGACAGGTAAGTCTGTCATCCATGGGGTCACAAAGAGTCGGACATGACTGAGCAACTGAACAACCAAAACAATACCTCTTATGCAGCCTTCTCTTGCCTCTAGCTCTCTCCTTTCCCTTAACTTTTCTACACCATGCTTATTATCCCGATACACTATATATTTATCTGTTTATGGCCCTCTCCTCGAGAATGCATAGTCCCATGCATATTGTTTGAAAAAATGGGTAGTGCACAGTCTGCACTCGCTAAATTTTTGTGGAATAAATGATTTGGTTATGGAAAAATAAAAAGAACTACTGGTCTGCTTTCCTAATGACTGCAACTAAATTTCCAGTGACCAAGATTTTCAATGGCCATCTTTAGAGATGCTATGGAAGGAATTCTATAAATTAAAAGGTGAGCCTACATGAGGATTTTCTACACTACACATCAAAGTCAGCAGAGTACACAGTAAATAATAATAATAATAATAATAAATGAATAAATCTAACTGTTTAAACCCGAGTGGCAAAGGTTTTCTGTAAAGCACCAGAGTAAGGAACTTACACTCTGCAAGCCAAAGAACCTCAGTCACAATTACTCAACTCTGCTGCTGCAGGATGTTAAGAGCCAGAAACAATACATCAGTGAATGAGCACAGCTATGTGCCAATAAAACTTTATTGATAAACACTGAACTATGTTTAACTTTCACACATCACAAACTATTACTATTCTTTTAATTTTTTTCAAACATTTAAAAATGTGAAAACCATTCTCGAGTTGTGAACCATATAAAAACAGGCTGTGGACCAAGATTTGACCTCTGCGCTGTAAGTTTTCCAATTTACATCCTTTCTAAGGGTGGTTTTTGTTTTTTCTACAGATGAAATACATTCTGGCCCATGAATCTCTTGGATATATAGTCTACAATTAATTAAGCATGGAATAACTGCTTTTGTTAAAGAGTAATAAGCTGGATAAACAGTTTATTTAGGTGAATAAACATTACTAACGCACCCTTTCAGGGCTGTCTTTCTACACAGATTTTGGTCATCTTCAAATGCTAGCTCTGTCACCATCTTTTCCCTTATCTAAGTATTTTCATTTTTCTGCCTGTTTAAGAAATTTCAATCTTCCTTTGTAGAGAGGGGAACTGTAACAAAATCTTAGGACAGAGGGGAAAGAGGCTTCCCAAGGATTTGAGGCAAGGTGGATTCCAGTACAATGTTTCCTGATTAAGTGTACAATGTGTTGCTCATACTTTGCTTCCAAGTACTCTCAAACACACTCTGTTGTGTGGGCCCTGGAATGAGAACTATTTAGATTGCACGTGCTACTAGCACTCAGGGTCACCTGTCCCCATGAGCCATAAAAAGTTGCTCAAAATGCCAGGCTGGCGGTAACATAGTCAAAACATGTTATTTCATAACTTAAAGCAGAAGATTTTTCAATTCCTCTCATTTATAATGATAGCCTCATCTCTCTTACAGAATAGCAATATATGAAAATATGGAATTTGAAGAAGCACTCTTCGTGGTATCACTCAGAAATGTCGGCCAACATAGGGAAGAGGTATATTAACATCAAACGTGCCTACTGGGCCGTGGACTCACTGTAGAGGATGGGAACATGTCACAATAGCCCTTCGGATGCTCTCGACCCAATCAAGAAAGAATTCAAGAGGAAAGTTCCCACCCTCTGTGTTCTCTAAGCATAGGAGACATGGAACAAAACCCAAATTTATTTTAACCTAATTGATCACATACTCCACTTGCCCTACTCATTGTGCAAGCAGATCTATTGGAATGTGGAGTGAAAATTTTTTCAGTTTTCTGCAATGCTTCTGGTGCTCTGCTTCTCAAATTTCCCAGCAAATCAAATTCAAATAATCAGGCCAAAGGAAGCCAATGGTTTTCCAACTCCTACTGTAAGCAACACAACCTACAGACTGACTGTGAAAACCACGGATTAAATTAAGCTTCACTTGAATTTCAAGATGCCAGAGACGGTCTCCTGAGAAAGCGGACTTGGCTTGAAACCCCGGTGTCTCACACACATGGTCCAATTCACAGCAAAGACAGCTGTCCACAAAGCCTCCCTGTCTTCCCATACCTCTCCTCCATTCTGCAAAGCTTGGAATACACACATCAATGGAAGCTGATACATCAAATCATGGAAAGTTATAAGATAAGCGCCTCCACCTCATCTCACATTCTTCATTGAGTTTCTGAGGGAAATGGAAATGCAGATGAGGCAGGCAGCTTCCAGCAAAAATAATCAGAAGTGAATAAATACACCAAGGAATCACCACTGTAGCTGCCTGGCAATCCCATGGGCATTTAGATCGACACATTCTGTTGGGGAATAACCAGGGCCCCAGGGAAATCACCCTCTTCCAGACATACAGACTGTGATGCTGAAACCAGGTGATGGACGAAGTGATGGTGAAGACTCTTCCCTGAACAAGCTTGGCTTCTGCCTGTATTAGTTTGCTAGGGCCGCCCTAACTAACCACCACAGATGGCACAGCTTACACGATGGAGATCTCTAAGTCCAAGATCAAGGTGTCACTCTCAAGGTGTTGACAAAGCTGTTCTGTTCTAAGGCCTCTCTCCTCGGCTTGTAGACACTGCCTTCCTGCTCTTTCCTGCCGTGGTCTTCTCACTACACGTGTCTGTGTCCAAATTTCCTTGTCTTGTAAGAACACCAGTCAAAACGAATTAAAGTCCACCTCCATGACCTCATTTTAATTTAACTGCTTCTCTAAAGACCCTATCTTCAAACATACAATCACATTCCAAAGTACTGAGGGTTAGGCCTTCAACATAGGAATCTTGGAGGGACACAAGTCAGCCTCTTGCCCTGCTGGAACCACTGCTACGGAAGGGCTCTATTTCCATTTATTCTGACGAGTGCCAGAGGCTTGACAATAAACTGATAACTCAATTCTCACTATTCTGAAAATTAACTATCTTTTTTATAATGAAAGGATATTACATTCAGCAATGTCCCAACACTACTCTCATTTTGATATCAACAACAAAAAAACAGTATGTAATTTTCACTGCCTTTATAAAATACTTTGTCACATAACAAATACAATCATAAAGAAAAGTCATTGGCAATGGGGCACACTAAGCCTCAGCTGCTTTTTTTTCTTTTTTTTTTTTTTAAAGCAATTTGCACTGCAACAAAAATCACCACAAGGAAACATCAGGACACTCAGTTGACATTTATCATAATGGAAGGCAAGTGTGAAAAAAGACATTCTCACTTATTTCATGTACACCTTTTCATGCAGACATTCATGTTTTTGCATGAAGGATTACTGCTGTGTTCATCTGTGCTGCAACTCTGGATATCAAATGGGTTTAAAAAAATAACAGTAAGTGTTGTATACCTAAAACTAATTTAATATTGTAAAACAACTTATACTTCAATAAAACATACATGCACAGACACATACTGAAATCAAGACTTCTATTCAAATGAGGTGTGTGGCCAGGAATATCATCAGCGAAATGTAACATTTAAAAATCCTGTATCTAACTGATTACCAACTGAGCTACCAGCTACCAGCTCACTTGGTAAAGAACCCACCTGCAATGCAGGAGACCCAGGTTTGATCCCTGGGTGGGAAAGATCCCCTGGAGAAGGAAATGAATGGCAACCCACTCCAGTATTCTTGCCTGGAAAATGCTATGGACAGAGGAGCCTGTCCACCAAATTTGGTAAACCACAAAATGATTACCAAAGCTCTTTTTTAAAGAAATACCAAAACCAGTATCATTTAAAGGTGTTTAATATCAATTTAAGCCTCAACAATTTCTGACCTTATAACCGCTTACGTCCTTCAAATTTAACTATGTTATTATCAATTCCATAAACATTTACTGAGACTGTACTATTTAGCAGGCACCATTCGAGGTACTAGAAATACGTCACTAAATCAGATCCCTGCCCTTGTGGAACTGAGTCTGATAAGATACACACATCACTTCCCCTACTGTTCTGCAAACACATTTTCCTTCCCAACTTCCCTGATTAAGACATGGGTATCTGCAGCCTTCTCACTTCCCAAATACAAAACCTTGGAGCTATCTTGTATTTCTCATTCTCCATCACGTCCCTCCTGGGGGCTCCAGTGGCCACTTCCAACCTTGCCTCCTCTGCCTGCCTTTCTTAATACAGACAATATCACCACCTACAAGCCCTGGCCATCAGCCCTGTGCACCTCGTCATTCACCAAATCCTGTTAATCCCACCCCTGGGATCCCTCCCCAGTCACTTCCAACCTCTCCACTCCACTCCATCACCACAATCCTGGTCATTCTTCTCAACTTACATCACATCCTCTCTAGAAGATGAAACCTGTAAAGCAGGAACAAGTGATCTACTCACCTTTGTATCTGCACTGTTACTTGTGTTTGCATGGAACTTTGGATCCACTGTACTAACTCAATATTGTGTATTCTTGGCCATCTCCCCACTAGACCATGTGCTCTGGGGGCAGGGCTTCTTATTTTTTTTAATTCTCAGTGACAAACATGCCAGGCCAGTAGACATTGTGTGCCTCTTGAAAGGCACTTATTCATTCATGCAACAAGTAGTTATCAAGCACCCACTCCCCATCAAGCAACTATTCTAGATGATGGGGATATATAAGTGAATACAAACCCTCAACTCCCTGCCTTTTGCAATTTATGTTTAAACAAATTCCTACCACACAAATTTATGTTAGAGTGAGGTAGAAAGATAATCATTTAAAATGTAAGTAGGCAATGTGTTATAAAAGAATAAGCTCTATAGGAAAAAAATAAAGAAGGACACGAGGGATTTGGAGGGGGGACAGGAAAGTCTGCAACATTCAATACCATCAGGGTAGGCAGGTAGGTTTCACTGGACGGTAACATCTGAGCAAAGGTTTAAATAAGAGAGAAAGTTCACCAGGTGGGTACCTGGAGAAGAGGATACAGGAAGAAGAAACAGCAAACGTAAAAGCCCTGAGGCAGACGTGTGCAGTGTGTTCAAAGGCCAGTGTGGCTGAAGTGGACTTGAGCACTCCAGGGGAGAACATGAGGTGATGAGGTCCAAGAGGGAAAGAGGGGGCTTGTTACGGTGTCTGTCAGGTAACTGGAAGGACTTGCATCTTTTACTGTGAGGACAAAGAAATCATTGCAAGTTGTGAGCAGAGGGGTGCCCTAGAGTGACGTGAGTCTGAACAGGATCACTCTACCAAGAATAGAGAGAGAGGTGGGAGGACAGAATCAAGGGAAGAAGTGAGGAGGCACCTGGAATAACTCAGGCAAAACAGAACGGCGGCTTGAGTCAAGGTAGCAATGTGGCTATGTTCTGATGGCTGAGTCAATAAGGTTTCTGACGGACTAACTGGACCTTGGAAAAGTGCTACATTTCTTCCTGAGAATAACAGTTAACTTCACGGAGACTAACCAAGCCCCAGCCGAGACCCTGCTCCTTATTCCTCGATGGCTGTGAAAGTCCAGGATTCGTTCTCCATGCTCAGTTCTCTCCTCTCCTGTCATCCTACGAGTGGCAGGGGGACTGGTGCTCAGATGCTGTCCCATCACAGCATCACCTGCTCATACTGCATCCCCTTGGAGACCTGCTCCAAGGCCCTCCACCATCTCCTCACGCGCTCAGCCCTGTCTCGAGGCCTCAAACCTTTCCATCAACCTGCCTCTGCCCTCCATCGCCCTACCTGCTCCCCCACAGTGCCCTGGGTCTCAGGCCCTTGCTGCCCGCTCAGGTCCACCGCAGGTCCCATCTCCTCTAGGACTTCTCCCCAGGATGGTATGGCTCATGTTGGTTTCTACCTCCTCAGGGTTCCTGTGGTCTTTAGCACGTGTACCAACCATCCACATCACACTGGCCCATCTAAACTGTGTGCTCTGAGAAGGCCAGAGCCATGCCACAAGCTTCTCAGGCGCCCCATCACCTACTCTACAGGAAGCAATCATAACACTTGCTGACAAGAACATCACAGGGGAAAATCCAAGAGGACAATGTTTGAATTATTTTAAGGATACTGTTAACATCTGGAAAGTGGGAGGAGTTACATAAAAATCCAAATGTATGTCTTCTCTCGAAATGTGCGATCACTGGAAGATCAGGCAACACTGGCCCTTGTTCCTGAACAGCTGAGTGGTAACTGTGCCCTTTTTTCCCCTTTATGCTCCAGTTCACTTGCTTACTTTTCTGTTATGTCCTGGTAGGCATGTGAGTTTCCAATCCCCATACCAGGCACTGGTTACCCTGAATTTTTAAAATATCAAGTTCTTTTGGGAACTGAGTATTAACTGAAGGTACTATCAGTTTTTCTCACTCATGATATACAGTGACAAACTTGTTTAGACTTTTCTATATTTTAAAAAAATTACATTAATTCTATACATACACAAATACATACACATATGTACTTTGTATTAACCTTCTAACAGATTACAATTCCTACACTCTGGTTCAAATACCTTTCAATATGGGGGGGAGAGTATAATTCTTGTGGTAAATAAGTGTAAGAGGGCCAGATGTCAATACAGAAGCTATACAGAAAAAAAGGAAGACAAGGCAAAAATAAATAATACTGATGAGCTATTTATCAAATCATTTTAGGGAAAAATAAAGTTACTAAAATTATTGTGGAAACTAGAAAAATTTCTATGGTTTTGTAGATTTTTAAAAATAAAAACATCAAGGATAAGAGACTGAAATATGTACAGTTAAGGGATGTTACAATGGATTTGTTCTCCAGACCACAACTGCCTATATGCTAAAGAAAAATTGTTATCTTTCTATTATTAAATTTCAGCATCCAAACTAAGACCACAGGAGGTAAAGTGAAAGTCATTCAGTCGTGTCCAATTCTTTGTGACCCCATGGACTATACAGTCCATGGAATTCTCCAGGCCAGAATACTGGGGTGGGTAGCCTTTCCCTTCTCACGGGTAAGTCACGCCATAAAGAAATGGATACAAAGGTTTCCAGAGCACCTTACCAACACCAGAAGAGTCAGCAGTTACTGTTACTGGAAGAGTTTAGGGGAATCACCTCCTTTGACCTATGACTCGTGTCTGGGGGGTTTTAATTAAGAGGAAAGCAAAATCTAGACACAGAAGCCAGAAGTTACTTAAAAGGCACCCTGGTTTTATCTGTGCATCAGTCATTACTTCTAGTCCAAACAGGCAGGCCTTTCTCAGCAAACAGCTCTCCTGATTAGCAATCAGATTTTGGAGACTTCCACGGCCACCTCCAGCCTTGTGGTCTGAAAAGCAAATACAATTCAGTCCAAAGCTCATATTTAAAGCAAACAAACTGAGCATAAGAGTACACTTTCAGACACACTTCAGCACGATGGGATTCTTTGTCCTTCAAATCACATTTGGTAAATATCTTTCTCTTTTCTCATTCTCAACTCAATATTTTAACTAAAAAGCTTTCAAGGGAACGTTCGCTGGCTTAGCATATACTTTACCACTCTGCCCACAAAAATTACCTATCTCCTCTGCATGTAAAGAGGCAAGAAAAAGGGGAAATTTTACAGTGTTTTTAAAAACATTCAGTAAGGTTTCATAAACTGTATTAAAAATATTATGAATGGTTATGGTCATAATAATATACTGCCCAGCTAGCTCTTTATTCTTGTTTAAAAGGAAAGAAAATGAATAAGTGAAAATGGCTAGAAAACTCAAATAATACAGAAAAGAAAGAAAAGTTTTTCGGTGTAATAACAGTACATATTTTTCCATAGGGAAAAAGATATAAGTACCAGCATATATATCTTCATTAAAACATTTATACAAAAGGAAATGGTATTCACATGATTTGGAAAAGATATTTCTCATTTTATATAGATAAATGCACATATGTATATATACAAGTGTATGTGTGTGTATATATATAAATGATATAATTCCAAATTGGCACACATATAGAGCTCCTTCATTTTTTACAAATATGCTATGAGAGTAAAACTTGTAAAAATATCTTGGCACAGAGTTAACAAAACCTATTTATGAAATTGCTGGTGATTTTAAATTTTGAAATATGTTACCAACTTGCCCTCCAGTGGCATCTACTTTATAAGATAATCCAATCTCAAACAGCAGTCCCTTTTCTGCATATAATGTAAGTATTACAACTGACCTGCTTTGTCTCAAACCACATCATGGAACTGCCAGACAATCAATCCATCACAGAACTAGTCATGCTCTTCTAGACAACACAGACTCTACAAACCAAACCAGAACCATCATAGATCAAAGCTGGAAGCTGGCAATCACAGCTTCGTGAAGAGTACGGTGCAGCTGACCTTTTACTTTTTTCTCCATTCTTTGTCTAAGACACAACTGCAGGAACGTGTGGGTAGGGGTAGAGAGATTACCATCTCCTGGGTGTTTATCTTAGGGCACATGGGATGCTATGATAAAACACCACACAGACTGGGTGGCTTACAGACAACAGAAATGTATTCTTTCTCACAGTTCTGGAGGCTGGATGTCCAGCTCGAGGTGCCAGCACAGCCACCCTTTGGTGAGGGCCTTCTTGCCGATTCACTGCTGGAGTTCTCATGGTGTTCTCAGTAGAAGGAGCCAGGATGTCTCTGGAGCCTCTTTTATATGGCAGTAATCAGGGCTCCACCCTCATGACTTAAGCACCTCCAAAGCCACCACCTCCTCATACCATCATCTTTGGGGGTTAGGATTTTACCATGTGAATTTGGGGAGGGGACACATTTATCTGGACTTCCCCAGTGACTCAGTGGTAAAAGAATCCATCTGCAATGCTAGAGACTCAGGTTCAGTTGCTGGCCTGGAGTAGGATATGGCAACCCACTCCAGTATTCTTGCCTGGAGAATCCATGGACAGAGGTACCTGGCAGGCTAAAGTCCATGGAGACCAGAGCAGTACTCAACTATGAATACTAGCAGATGGAATCACTGGAAGTCTGAAACCATCATCGAGTTAAACACCTTGATCCCTCCTCATGGTCAAATGCCACAGGGCCTCCATGGCTGACAGTGCCAAGAAGCTCGAAGCTCCCCAGACAAGAAGTGCAGAGTCAGGGCCAGGGATAGTCAGGGATAGTCAGGGAAGTCCAGGATGACATTCTTCCTTCCTTCTCTAAGTTAGCTGCTTGGGAGTGTCTGATTCCCTCAGCAACCAGATACCTCCAGGTAGCTGACAGCAGGTTGACCGAGTATGTGGCTGGGCCACATATCTTGTCTGTAAAATCATGGACAGACCTCCAAACAGTTGTGCATTTTTATTTCTGCCTCAGAGGGTCTGATTAGGTATTTTCCTCAGGTAAAAAGCCTTGAAAAACTCCCATCCATTGACAACCTCCTACCTACTTATTTATCAAAAATAACAAAATGCCACTTCTCCAGATTAATTTACATCCATGTTAACCACTTCTACTTAGAAATTCCAAAGCATCCTACTCAGAGTACTTTGGGCCTTTATTACCTCATTATAATAATGATGAAAGATATACAAAGAGAGACACACAGAGTTTTGTACAGACCAGCCACTTTGTAAGCTGTGTAAAGCTTTTTATTTAGACAGGTATATCATGAAATTTGAGAAAAAAATTTAGATTCAAATTTAAATCAGTAGCTGGGAGCCTTGGATAAAACCATTCAATCTCTCAGCTCCACAGCATCTTCATCTGTAAAACAGGTAATACTGTCTCTCTCGTAGGATGCTTGTGAGGATTCTCCCTACCCCATCCAGTCCCACCACGAGCCGAGAAAGTGCTTAAGTTCTCAGCACACTAGACAAGCTCAATAAAATGTTAGCTCTCCCACAAGGGCTTGTATTCTGGCTATCTGTCCCCTAGGATACATCATTTTGTTCCCTCCAGTAACTACCAAAGTTGACTTTGTTAATACTGTTAACAAGTTCATTTGGAATTTAACTGAATTGCACTGAACCAAGTAAAATTAATTCAGCATCTCTTAGCACTCAGAAATTAATGCCACCCTCAAGATCAGTGGTCATTTTTCATCCAACTTTAGAATCATCGAGGGCCTAAAGTCACGGTTGGAACTCCAGACTTTCTATTTCTGAGATAAGTCTCTGGTAAAGCCACTAACTGCCTCTTACCTGCCCAGGCACTGCCACTGTCATGCTTGAACCGGACACTAGAAAAGAGCCACAGCACTCACAAACTATTTACAACCTAGTCATCAAGAAAACCACCCTTAAGAAACCAAGCATGGACTAGTTACTAAGACTCTAAATTCTGTCCTCAAAGGGCCTCAGCAGCATGAAGAATGCAAGAAAAACTGTTTCCTTTAATTCTTAAAAAGAACACACTAGTAAACTATATAGAGCAATTTCCTAATGAAAGCTAGACTGATGCTGATATTTGTTTTCAAAATAAATTACTGGCTTGGACACTGTCTACGCAAAAACATCCAACAGACTTATTTTTGTTTATAAATGAAGATCAATACTTTTTGAACAGTAATAATCAATTTGGAAACTTGAGAATTTCTAAACAGTTACCATATCGTGTATATAGGTCATATTCGGACAGTATCATCAGATTAAATGTTTCCTTCATTATAGATCATTATGGGACTGAGAAACCACTGCTTGTTCTTACATCAGTAATTATACTAAAATAAACAAAAACTGACTACATGTCACTGGAGTATGGTACCTTTGAAGGCCTTTAAAGGAAACCTAGTACAAGTTTTTTTAAAGACAAATATAAAGACATGCAAAAAAATCAAAAGATGCAACATTCCAAACTCTATTAATATGTACATTTACCATAAACATCCTCATTAAAGCTTTCACAGGAACGTGGTTTCTCCTAGTGAAAGCCAGTTCCAGACATGCTCTTTATTCTTGCACCAGCCTCACCAAATATGACCACATTGACCTGATTTTGGCTTTTTAATAATACCTGCAACCGTATTATTATAAATAAGCAGGAACCTTCACAAATGTTATTGCATCACAACTCCAACTGCAGCAGCTAAGTCACTTCAAACCTCTAACTTCAGACTGCATAAGGCTCCATGCAAACCAAAGGGCAGTTCAGAAGTTACCCTCACTCAGCCCTACTGTGTTTCAGTTCCCTAAGAAAAGCAAGACCAACAGGACCACAGCCTCTTAGAACATTATACTACACTCCTCTGAGGGCCATTCATCATTCTGTGAATAGGTCACAAGGATTTTTAAAAGGACACCAAAGAGAAAGAAAACACTGAAAGGAATGACCGGATTAAAAAATTCATGATACCCATTTCCAGGTCCTAGAGAAATAAACTAAAGCTTACCTATTGTTTTTTCTTTTAAATGAAAATAAAGAGTAATTCCATGTTGCTCTGTGGATGTCCTTTTATGAAGTGACCTTATCTACCAAAGGACTGCAAGGAAAGCAAAGGGGCCAGGTAACAAACACGTCAGCTCCACACAGGTGGAAATGAGAAGATTACAAAGAAAGAGCAGGAAGCAGATAAGCCATCCTGGAGAACTGAGCCCTCCGGAAAACAGGAGGCAGGGCTTGACCTACTAATGGAATTGCAGAAAACATGTTCTAAATCTAATCGTGTGATTTTAAAATCTGATTAAAGTCCAATAACAGATGTCTGCTTTTAGCTATATGACAGGGAGGAGAAATGTCTCTGAATCTCACCAAGAAAAAATTAATATTTTTTCACATTAAAAATAAAAGTCAAAATTGTAACTTTACTAGAAAACAAAATAAAATGGCCAACTAGAATTCAAACATCACAATAAAGCACTTTTTTCCTTTTCTGATCTTTATGCATTCACAATTTTTACAAAGTCATAACTAAAGAAGAGATAAAAATTTGCAGTCCTTATGTTTCTAATATAATTAATGTCTTCACAGCAAGCAGTCTATTGAGAACCATACCAACAAAAGGCAAAAACAGCACACTTAAGGATAAAAGTGTACCTAGCACTTTACAAAAAAGGTCCAATTTGCATAAACGTTTTATTTGCATAAAATGTAAAACCATACTATAATCCCCAAACCCAAGACATTTTATTTATTTATTTATTTATTTATTTATTTATTTTACCCAAGACATTTTAATTGACAGTTTTCATTTAGTAAAATAATCGTTTTATAAAATTTATCTTTCTTTGTGTAAAGACTCAATTCATATAATCATTAATGAAAACAGTTTAAATTCTTGAAATAATATACCAAACATGTAAATCTTTCAGTCAGTAATCATTGGTAATGATTAAGACAGACATAATCTTAGCTGCCTCCTGAGAAACCTGTTTGCAGGCCATTAAGCAACAGTTTGAACCAGACATAGAACAATGGACTGGTTCAAAATTGGGAAAGGAGTACGTCAAGGCTGTATATTGTCACCCTGCTTATTTAACTTATATGCAGAGTACATGTTGCCAAATGCCAGACTGGATGAATCATAAGCTGAAATCAAGAATGCCAGGAGAAATATCAACAACCTCAGATATACAGATGATACCACTCTAAACTCAGAAAGTGAAGAGGAACTAAAGAGCCTCTTGATGAGGGTGAAAGAGGAAAGTGAAAAAGCTGAGTAAAAACTCAACATTCAAAAAACTAAGATCATGGCATCTGGTCCCATCACTTCATGGTAAATAGATGGGGAAACAAAGGAAATAGTGACAGGTTTTATATTCTTCGGCTCCAAAATCATTGTGGATGGTGTTGACTGCAGCCACGAAGTTAAAAGACACTTGCCCCTTGGAAGAAAAGCTATGACAGACCTAAACAGCATATTTAAAAGCAGAGACATTACTTTGCCGACAGAGGTTTGTAGAGTCAAAGTTATGATTTTTCCAGTAGTCATGTATGGATGTGAGTCGGACCAAAAAAGAAGGCTGAGTACCAAAGAATTGATCCTTTTGAATTGTGGTGTTGGAGAAGACTCTTCAGAGTCCCCTGGACAGCAAGGAGATCAAAACAGTCTATCTTAAAGGAAATCAACCCTGAATATTCACTAGAAGGACTGATGCAGAAGCTTCAATACTCTGGCCACCTGATGCGAAGAGCTGACTCATTGGAAAAGACCTGATGCTGGGAAAGATTGAGGGCAAGAGGAGAAAGGAGTGGCAGAAGATGAGATGCTTGGATGGCATCACTGACTCAACGGACATGAGTTTGAGCAAACTCTGGGAGATAATGAAGGACAAGGAAGCCTGGCGTGCTGCAGTCCATGGGGTCATAAAGAGCTGGGCACAACCTAGAGACTGAATAACAACAAGAACAGGGCAAAGAGTATGGAAACTCCACTTTCTGCTCAACTTTTCTGAAACCTGAAACAGCTTCCTCCAAACAAAGACTATTAATTTTTTTAAGTCAAATAAGGTCAATTATGAAAAACACAAAGTAATAATCAAAAAGCCCAACCTTGAGAAGAGGAAATAAATCAGTAAAGTTCATGACGCATTTGGAGTTCTGCTTACACCAGAAAGCCAACTTGTGTTTTTGGTGAGAAAAGCAGCTGTTCCCCTCTGGTGTTCACCTCTGGACAACTTTTTGATAACCTCTCATCTGGCTGCTCCCAAAACAATTGTGTTTACAGTCAATACCAAGATTCTACTACTGGTGAAACTCTGAAATTATCTTCCTTATCTGCAATTAACTATAGGCTCTGGAAAGCCTCCCTTTCTTTCAGACTCAAAAAAGCAAGTAATTGAATTAAATATAGTTCTAAATATGTGCCTGTTCCTCCTCTGTGAAATAACAGCTCTCTCTGCTAGTCTCTTCCCAAGCCAGCAGAATAATAATTCCGCATCTGTTTGACTCCCACAGGATTTTGCTCTTCCCTCTGGTGACACACTTTCAGTCTGTGGGTCAGCTAGCCTAACACCGATCTGATCTGGCCTATCACTGCAAGCCCCTGAGGTCAGGGGCTGTGCCATGGTCACTTCATGCGAAGACTTCACACTGAAAGGTATGGCAAATCAGGATGTTTTTGGATATAAGTGATTGACCCCTAATTCAAACTACCCAGCTAACCTTCTGGGAGAGTGAAACTGGAGTGGCTGGCTTTTGGGGCTGCTGGGTCTGGGGCCACCTGTGGTGGGCGTTATGTGTGCCTGTGTCCCCCTACCCCCATTCCCTTTCCTCCATCAATGTTGACTTCATTCTCAGAAAGGGTCTTCCTACGTGGTAGCAAAGAGAGTCACTAGCAGCTCCAGCTTAACAAACCCACAGATAGGAAAAAGCTCTCTGCAACAGTTTCATAATTCCATACCTCCACAATGGATCCTTGTGACCCTGACTAGCCAAGCTGATGTCACATGCCCACGACAATGGAGTCATCTCCTCCTCTGACTACCTGGGCTGAGAACAAAGCAAGGGTGACTGATGATGGCCCAGGGGAAATCCAGGTGATTTATTGAGAGGAGGAGGAAAGAGATGCTGGGTGGGCAAAGCCAACAGACACTCACTACTTCACAGGTTCTGAAGACCACTGGCTCATTCCCTTCTGCTTATTACATGTAATTCCCTTCTATTTATTATGTGTAACCGCTGAATACTGAATACAAAGTGTTTTCAGTGCCTGTCCCTGTATGATATTCTTTCTCAGAATGAATTCTTTCCCACCTTACTGCCACATGTGAGGCGGGTTATGCAGTTTCCTTCCCCTGCTTCACCATGAGGCTATGTTGCATTTAGTTACATTCCTATTGTTTTCAGGACCTTTCTTCTCCTTTGTCCTGGGTATCTTAACACCAAGTGCACACATTGTTGAAAACGAGTGTGTTGCTAGCTTTTGTTTGGAGAGAGATTTAGGAGTAAGTAAAAACTTGCCAAGCAAGCCAAAGGAACACACACAGAAGTACCCCGCCTCCCCCCAAATGTGGCAGGTCTCCACAATCCACCCTTCCTAGTGCAGAAACACACATGAGGGCAAGTCTCTGAGAGTATCGGGACAAGTTCAGGCTTTCTCCTCAAAACAAAGCCAAGATCACAGAGTAATTATGGGTGACCTCTGGTTGTGGTTTGTTGTACATTTGCTAAGCTTAAGACCTTCCTCTCTTAAGACCAAGTGAGAGAGAGGACGAGACAGAGGAGAGGGGAAAGGCAAAGAAAGAAAGGAGGATAACCATACACCGCATACAGAAGTTTGTCAGGCTGTCTGCCATTTGTACGATGGCCAGGAATCCCTCAAGTAACTGGGAATGATTATTTAGGATTGTCTCAGAAACACTGCATGAAATGAACAAAACTACCTTCCCCATGTGATCCAATCCACTTTACCCAGCCTCTCTGATCTTATACCAACCTGATCTTGCTTACGTTGTCGTCTGTCTCAGGCTTTCACAGGAGCTTTCTTTTATGGATTTTCCATCCAGCAAACATTTCTGTTCCCCGGCTGGGCAGATCCAACCACAGCATGCTTGGCTACGGACGGCAGCAGCTCACCCACAACAGCTCCAACCTGGAGGGGGGGAGGCCGGAATCCATTAGAGGAATTCACAGTCACACACACTCTCTCTCTCAGGACTGCATGTCTGGCAGGAGAACCCCCAGCATCGTCCAAACGTTTAAAATCATTAATGAACAGAGACAACAGTTTATAAGGTCTTCTAAAGACACCTGACAAGTTTGGGCTATACTGAGGGGGAGGATTGAAGTGTTTAATTATTACTAAAAAGGTTTGGCCAAACGCTTATGCTCTGTTTGTGGAAAATCTAAAAGCCAGATGTTTTAATTAACCACAGAAAACACGAGCTACAACTAAAATTTCATGAACATACTGATCTGCCCTGTGGAAAACCACAGGAATGTTCTGGCAAGGCTCGGACTGAATTCTTGGGACACAGAAGGCTGGGATCATTCCCCTTAGGAACCCGAACAGAAAATTAACTTGCTCAATATGTTTTAAAAAAGTAAAATGAAACCCAGATTTAATCTCAGTCAAATACAAACACATTTCAGGACTTCAAAGGGTACCACCAAAAGACACAGAAGGGAAAGGTCACAAAAAATTCCAGTGTGGTTCAGGATTTAGAATGTATTTTCAATGCAAAGTGAATAGTGTAGCAGAAAAGTTCACAAGCTAAACAACCCAAAGGAGAAACTAATCATCTTTCATTCCCTAATAGAGGAAAATGATGTATGAAAACCAGTATTCAAGTGAATCATAAATATTATCAAATGCATAATATGTTCAGGCAAAAGGAATCACTTAACTATCCTACTTCAGGCCAAACCTGTAGCCTGGCCCACACTAGCTACTATGCTTCAGCTTGAAGAATCAAGGCATCCAGAAAAACTGCTAAAATAACTCAGGCTCACTGAACTTAGAAACAGAAAAATGAGGGAATCTTATAAAAGCAATTAGTGAACAATTAAGAACAGATTAAAAAGTCTTTGTTAGTTATAGTAATAGTTATGACAGCATCAATATACGTCAAATATTGATTCAAGAGAGAACGAAACATATGTTCTTTTCAAACATTAGGTCCACAATTCTATTTCTGTAAGTCACAGACCCTGACACAAGTGTGCCAAGCATAATATTACATTAATCTCCATCTTCATTTGAAACCTCTGTGGCAAAAATAATTTCAAAAGGAACACAGCAGGAAAAAAGCAAGATATCAAGTTATGTATCTGTGGTATAATCCCAGTTTTGTTCTAGAAATTGAGTGTATATAATCTAAAGATTTCAAAGCATGAACAATAATGGCTATTTCGGGATCATGGAATTAGACATATTTGTGTTTACATCTTAGTGTTTTTCCAAGTTTTCTACAATTAATATGTATCATTTTTAGAATTAGAATATTTTTAAATAAGGTTTTTATTATTAAACAGTATGAGAATGCAAATCAGAAATGGAATACCAATATATTAGCCTCATTTGTGGGATTCCTCTTATCTAAAGAATAAGAGCTAAAATTAAAAAGACTTCATTTATCTGAACTCTGTAATTCTTCATTTAGAAGTTCAAAACCCAAGTGTCCAATAACACCCCCAGAGCTGAACAATTACTTTTCTAGGAGCAAGAAATTTTTACTCATTTTGCAAACCTGTCACAAAGAAACAAGAACATAGCTATTCCTCTCCCTTAAATAATGCATCTAAATTTCTCTATCACTAGCCATGCTATACAACTGTCACTTAATTAAAAAATGTCCTGATGTTACTTAAGATTTCACAGGAGCAGAGCCCTTAGTAAACACTGTCACACACCATTTCTGATATTCCTGGCATCTCAGAAAACAGAAAACACAATGGTGGAATCTTAAGGGAATGGCAACCCACTCCAGTATTCTTGCCTGGGGAATTCCATGGTCAGAGGAGCCTGGTGGGCTACAGTCCGTAGGGTCACGAAGAGTCGGACACGACTGAGCAACTAACACTTTCATTAGTGAAAGCACTGGGGTACCTGGCAGTCCATCATTCTAAGAAGCCAACGTCCTCAGTTTACAAATGAGGACAGTGTGGCCCAGAGAGGTCAAATGTCTCTTCCAAGGCCCCACAGCTAGGGGGGCAGGGGTAAGTCCAGATCAGCGGCTGCACTGTGACCAAGTGCTCTACCCACCACTACAACATCTCAGCACATACTCCACCACAGGTTAAATTCATATTAGCAAAACGAGTAGAACAAGACAAGAAATGTATTCCATCAAAAATGAAATGCATGCAGGAAAAGAAAAGCAGAGACTCAAAGCTGGGCTAAACTAGATGAGGCTCTGCCCATAGCCCATTCTGCAAGAGAAACAATGGCTGCAGTATGAGCGGGCAGCAGGCGCCTTGAACAGAAACCGCCTGTCATGCCAAAAGCTTTCTGGTCCTAGTACTTGTCCTGCTGATGACAGCACGGCTCCACTGCTTGAAGCAGGACAAGAGGTTTTCAACAAGAGAAAACAACACTGGCACCTGTGAGCCACCTGTGCGTGAAACAAGAGACGCGTGCTCAACCCACTGTTGGAGGTCAACGATCTACTAAATGATCAGACATCAAGTCTGAGCCTCCTCCTTCCAAACGACTCAAGTTTTAGGGGAGAGATATTACTGATTTCAAAAATTAAGAAACAAAGTGGGGATCATTTTGTAAAGTACAGAAACAGCAAATCTTTATGTTGTGTACCTAGGACTAACAGTGTTGTAGATCCATTATACTTTAATAAGACACTGAAAAGAAAGAAAGGAAGGAACAGGAAGGAAAGGAAAGAAGAGGGTCACCAATAACTAAAATAAAATAATCCTAACGCTTCATCTCTTATGGCAGATACAAGCATGGGGGTAAGCAGGACTTTTCCTCATTTCCTCTAAGTGACTTATACGAACACTGCTCCTCTTCACTTCTTTCTCAACATTTACCTATAGCATCCACACCACACCAGTCAGAAACCTATGAGTCCCACAGATGTGAACAGACTGATGAGTAAGGGAGAGGAGAGGACAGATGGCAGTGACGAACTCAGAAATGCTCCCTGAAAAGCCTTCATTGAGTTCCCTCCCGTCACCCCGTGCCTACTGTGCAGCAGGACCACAAAGGCAGGAACTGTGAAGCCGCTAAAAAAAGCTGCATCCAAGGACGATGTGAGCCGGCTTTGTAAGCGCCGGGACCAACACAATGGCCCCGTCCCGCCTCATCGCAGGAGTCAGGAGCCCGAAAAAACGCGTATTTTTTCCACCCCAAAATGCTCCTTCCCCACCATCTATTTCCATGGCTGGCTGCTGCTGCTGCTGCTGCTAAGTCGTGTCAGTCGTGTCCGACTCTGTGCGACCCCATAGACGGCAGCCCACCAGGTTCCTCTGTCCCTGGGATTCTCCAGGCAAGAATACTGGAGTGGGTTGCCATTTGGACCCTGGAGGAAAGACAATATTGACAGTCAGGTACCTGAAAAAATGCGTATTTTTTCCACCTCAAACTGCTCCTTCCCCACTATCTATTTCCATGGCTGGACCCTGGAGGAAAGACAATATTGACAGTTTATTCATTCCCTTCTGTGCCTCTGCTCTGATGCTAAAGGTTAATATCCACAGAGGGCAAAAGGAATCAGATTCTTGTTGCTATTTCACAATGAAATCAAAGCTTGGTAATGAGTGTTGTTCTAGGAACTCTTGAAAAGTCATTTGTAAGGTAATGACAGTAAGTTTAAATTTAGCAGTCTGGTAGAATGAATTCTGACCTCCTAATCAAATTTGGCACAATCTTGCTGAAATCACAAAATTATCTTTCTCAATGAGAGACTAAACAGAAATTAGATCAGATTCATTGATTTTGAAATCCTTTCTTACTGGGAACCTTGACTGTATGCTACTTGGTTCTTTACCTTCACTCAATGTCTTTGGCAAAATGTGCCCCTAGATACTAACACTATCTGAGAATCTTAAATGTATGGTCAGCATTTTTTCCTGAGCCTGATTCCAGAAATATTAGCCAAGCCAATTCAATACTTCTGAAATTTCTCTCCCAAAATGATCAGGAGGACCAGGCAAGAATATGTCAGAGAACATTCCTTTCGTGGTGTGGGGAATTTTATTTTAAAAACTTAGATTGAGAGTATTGATAACTTCACATCTTAAAACACTTGGGAGAGGAGAGTATAAGTTATTTGAAATAATGAGGGCTGTGTTTTAAATGTCACATCACCAGCAACTGAAATCTATTATAAATAAGCAAAACTGGCACCCAATGAAGTCTGTGGAGACATGACAATTTTGAAAAGGTTTCATGTAGTAACATCCCATCATGCTCTCAAGTACAGAGGGTTGCAACAGTTTGGAAGGGGTGGGATTTATGCTTTCTAATGTTCTAAAAACTGTTCTTCAGAAGCAAAATTGGTTCAAAATTGGAAAAGGAGTACAAACGACAAGTCTGAATATTGTCACCCTACTTATTTAACTTATATGAAGAGTACATCATGAAAATGCTGGGATGGATGAACCACAAGTTGTTATCAAGACTGCCAGGAGAAATATCAACAGCATCAGATATGCAGATGATACCACTCTAATGGCAGAAAGAGGAACTAAAGAGCCTGTTGATGAAGGTGAAAGAAAAGAGTGAAGGACATGGCTTGAAACTCAATATTCAAAAAACTAAGATCACAGCATCCAGTCCCATCACCAGGTGGCAAATAGATGGGGAAAAAAATGGAAACAATGGCAGATTTTATTTTCTTGGGCTCCAAAGTCACTGGGGACAATGACTGCAGCCATGAAATTACAAGACACTTGCTCCTTGGAAGAAAAGCTATGACCAACCTAGACAATGTATTAAAAGGCAGGAAGATCACTTTGATGATAAAGGTCTATCTAGTGAAAGCTTTGATTTTTCCAGTAGTCATGTATGGATGTGAGAATTGGACCATAAAGAAGGCTGAGCGAGGAAGAATTGATGCTTTTGAACTGTAGTGTTGGAAAAGACTCTTGAGAGTCCCTTGGACTGCAGGGAGATCAAACCAATCAATCCTAAAGGAAATCAACCCTGAATATTCACTGGAAGGACTGATACTGAAGCTCCAATACTTTGGCCACCTGATGCAAAGAGCCGACTCATTGGAAAAGACTGATGCTGTGAAAGACTGAGGGCAGGAGGAGAAGGGGGTGACAGAGGATGAGATGGTTGGATGGCATTATCGATTAATGGTCATGAGTTTGAGCAAATTCTGGGAGATACTGAAGGACAGAGAGCCTGGTGTGCTGCAGTCCATGGGGTCAGACAGCGTTGGACACGACTTGGTGACTGAACAACAACAAAAGCTGTTCTGGGAAAAAGAGATGAAGAAATCAACAGATGTAGAGGTTGTGGTCCCAACTCTGCTACTTATGACCCGAGGTTTTCGGATAACTAACATACACTCTTTACATTTTGTTTCATCATCTGTAATACTGGGATGATACTACTGGCCAGTTTCATGGGACTCTCAACCAACGAAACCAAATACAAAGGTATTACATAAGTTTTTAAAGTACTGTGTATTAATTCAACAAATATTTACTAAGAAACTACAAAGCTGCTGGATACAGCACTGCAGAGTCAACCACAAACAGGAGACCCAGCCCCTTCCTACAAGGACCTAAGTGATAGGATGCAGTAAAATCTGTAAGAGGCACAGGGAGTTATGGGACATGCAGGCAGCTTCTAATCCAAATACCAGAAAAACGTGACATATTGTTACCTTCACAAGCTCTTGAGGAAGTTTCTCAAGAGCTTGCAAAGGTGGCAGCAGATGCAGTTTTTAGTTCAGGTTAATTGTTAGTTCATTCTTAGTATTTTTACTCAACACTCACAACATGCCAGGCACTATTCTAGGGACTGGAGATCTAGCACTGAACAAAATTTCTGCCCTAATTTAGCTGATACTCCTCATCCACATGAAACCTAAGAAACAGGAACTAAACAGATTTAAGCAGCAAGGATGCTTCTGCTGCGATATAATGATTTCTTTTTCCACCAAAATAGCCACACACGAAAGTTAAAAGGAATATTCTAATTGATCTAAATACAGCAAACATTTTATTTCTTAAATCTCCAGGCTACATTTTACAACATACCAAATAACTGCCACCATATGAAAGGCACTCTTGGGTCTGAGGGATTACAATTTGTGTCTTTTGAAGTGGAGAACACTCTCCATACCTCCCCCCTCCCCCACCCAAGGAAAATGAACATATGCTGGAATCCATCCGAACACAACCTCAGTTTTAACAAGGGAAATATCAGTTATTTTAGAATCATTTCCTGTAGTCGTATTTTTAAAGGATTAAAAAAAGTTGAATTCTATTTTTTTTAGAAACTAAACTGAACATGCCAAACGTCTGCCTTCACAAAAGTTTCCTTTAAAAATCTATTTAAGGGGAGGGGAGGGCATGAGAACTAGGCTGTCCAGAAGATAGTTAACCCAACAGTCTAAACATTCAAAACGGGATGGAGGTGGGGCAGATGAGGAAAGGAGAAGAAAGAGAAAGGGAAGGAAGGTACAGGAGTGAAAAGTTACACAATGATCTCTAGGATTAAAAACCTGAAGAGTTCACATGGTCAACAAATACCAAGAGCCAATGTTCAAAATACAGTATAGCAAAGAATAGGTTTAAAAAAAAAAAAAAAAAAAAACACCAAAATGCTACTCAGCCCAAGAGCAAGGGTTCCTAAATTTGGGGGTTCCTATCAAAAAATACAAAGTCCAAAGCCCTGGTGTGTGGATGATGTACTAGGTCTGTAGAAATGTCTACGGATCTTCACTTTTCTAACTGGCCCCAAACCATGCTGATTCACAACAGTCGCACAGCTGGGAACCACTGACTTGCTGTATTTCCTTGCTGAAAAAGTTCTGGAACGTTTTTATTATACTAATGGATAATTCTTTTGCTAAGTGCTTTCCACTAATCTTTCATCCTGAAGTAGGAACTATTATTATGCCTATTTTTTTAAATGGGGGAAATTTGAGGCATGAAGATGTCAAATGACTTGACTGATGTTACACAGCTTTTAAATCAAGAACCTTTTGGCCAAGTCCTATCTGCCCCGTATTTTCTTAGCACTCTGGTCTGGTGAACTTTAGCAAACTAAATCTGCTTCCCACTCTCTAGTCTAAGGTTGTCATATAACTAATCATCTTATTAATATACTACAGGCATTAACACAGAACTTAAATCCCCAAATTCAGTACTAAACTGTGTAATCTGAGAGAGTGCTGGGGAAATCATATACAAAGCGTGGTCTATTCAGAGCAGTAGGGAGGTACCTGGCTAGGTCTGTAGTTACTTTATTAATAACCTTCCATTCCATCTTAAGATCAGTAAAAGAATGCTTATGATCTTAAGGAACATATGCTCCTTCACCAACACTAGACTTTTTCCTAGAAAAAAACTGGACACAGCAAAGTCGGGCTCATTAGGAATTACTGCCAAGAGTTTCACATCTTCTCAACAATTTCATGCTTTTTTTGGTGTTATTCCATCTGCCTAGACTGCCTCACCCTACTACTCTGATGTGCCAGCTATTTGTCCCTTGAGGCCCAGCCCAAATATTACCTCCTTCAGAAAGCCTTCTCAGATGCTCTGGCAGAAATAATAACATTGAAAATTTGTGATTTTCAATGCTTCTCCTATCGTATAGGACAGGCTGATGCTTATTCAGGAATACATATGCCTTATCTTAACAGAGTCCTCGCAGCATCTCACCCCTTCACCCTTTGTTCTCAGGTGGCCTGAGCTCTTTCTGGTTCTTCCCCATCTTTCCGAATGTTCTTTCTTGGGCTCCTTTCTATATGACCACTAGAGTATTAAAAATGGTGTTCACAAAGGCTTCTCCTGACTCTCCTCACAACTTCACACAAACTTTCTGGGTGACTTCAACCAGCTACCAGGATAGTCTGATGACTCCCATTCACCCATCCAATAAAATCATCCATTCATTCATCAAACACTTATTGAGGCATACTCTATGCCAAGTATGCACCAGACATTCTCTCCAGGTCAGACCTCTCACTTGACTATTCTCTGTCTAACCCATTAGGATCACAACTCCTGGTTCACTTATGCTCTTGCTCCCTACTGCATCCATTCTAAGAGGCACATTTCTTCCAATTTCACAGAAGTAACAGTGATATGCGTCTTACAAAAGAAGGCACATTTCTTCCAATTTCACAGAGGTAACAGTGATATGTGTCTTACAAGAGAGGCACATTTCTTCCAATTTCACAGAGGTAACAGTGATATGTATCTCACAAAAAATGGCATCTTAAACACTTTTGGCAATGTTTTCTTAAATCTTATACACACACCAAAACAGTGGCTCTTATAACAGTGGCATCTTAAAGTCTATGAACCCCAGAGACTTGTCCAAGAGAACTTTCTTTGATGATGGAAATGTGTCATATTTGTGTTATCCAATACAGTAGTCACTAGCCACATGTGCCTTGAAATGTGACTAGTATGACCAAGGCACTGAATTTTTATTTTTATTTAATTTTAATGAGATGTATCTACATGTTTACCAATTTCCTTATCATTCCTTTTTGCATCTCAGACTTTCCTTCTGGAATCACTTTCTTCTTCATGAAGTACATCCTTTAAGTTTCTTAGTAAAATCTGCCACAGTAAGTTTTAATTTTTTGCAAAGTATATTTTGCCTTTTTCTTGAATGACAGTTTTGCTGACATACAATCAATAGGATTTTCTTTTAGCATTCTGAAATATTTTTCCAGCATCCATACTGCTGTTGAGAAGTCAGCTGTCAGTCTATTATTCCCTTGATAAACAATCTATCTTTCCTATCTGGGTATTCTTAAGATCACCTTCCTTATTTTGGCATATTTAAGTTTCCTTATGTCTATATATGAATTTCTATTTATTTATCCTTATTGGTATATGCTGTGTTTCCCTTATCAGTCTAGAAATTACTTGGATATAAGGAACACTGGTCATTTATGTACTTCATGAACTCTCTCTGGAAATTATTTGTACCCTAGATTTTCAAATATTACTTCCTTCTATTTTGTCTGTTATCTCTCTGCAAATCTGAACTGATCTCATCGTGGCTTTTATATCCTTCAACTACACCTTTATGTTTTTCTTCTTATTTCTAAGTTACATTCTGGTTAATATCTTCACATCTTTTTTCTAGTTCATTAATTGCTTCTCTATTTGTTCCTAATCTAATTTATTGAGTTTTTAACAGTTATAATGTTTTCCCTTACATTTTGTTCTTATTCCTTTTTTCCCAAATCTGCCTGGTCAAAATTTTTTCAACAAAAACAGAACACCTACATGTATATTGCTCTTTGTACACACCCCTCTCCACCACCACACTGAGATATAACTGACAAACATTGTATTAATTTAAGGTATACAACAATATTTGATATATGTGTATATTCCAAAATGACCACCATAATCAGTTTCATTAACATCAATTACCTCACATTGTTACAGATTTTTTCCTCAAAATGAGAACTTTGAAGATGTACTTTCATATCAACTTTCAAATACATAGTTTGGTTAATTATACTCACCATGCTATACATTATCTACCTAGAATTTATGTTTTTTGTCATTGGAATTGGTATCTTAACCACCTTCACCCACTTCCTCCATCCGACCTCTGACAATTAATTTGTTTCTAAGGGTTTGGCGTTTGTTGGCTTTTTTTTTTTCTTTTTAGATTCCACATATAAGTGAGCTCTTTCTTTGATTTATTCCCTTAGCATAATGTCTTCATGTTGCTGTAAATGGAAGAATTTCCTTCATTTTTATGGCTGAATAATATGCCTGATCATTTTTTTTAAATTGAAGTATAGTTGATTTACAATATTGTGCTAGTTTCTGATATACAGCAAAGTGATTGAGTTATACATATACACATATATTCTGTTTTTCAGTTCCTTTCCATAATTGTTTTTACATGATACTGAATATAGTTAGCTGTGTTATACAGTAAATCCTTATTGTTTATTTTATATACATTAGTGTGCATTTCATACTCCCAATTTATCCTTCTCCCACTCCCACTTCTCCAAACCTAGTCAATTTTTATCTCACGCTCTTTGCACTTATTGGTAATTATATTTTATTCCTTAAAGTATTTCAAAATGGTTATTTTATATTCTGTACCAGATAATTTCAATATCTAAAGGCTTCAGGTTAAAGTCTATTCTTGTTTCTGATGACTCTGGCCCCTGGCAGTTTGTTTTCTAGAAGAGTTAGCTATCTTTGATCCTGAACTCTTATTTGGTTGATACTGGTCAGGAGAATCCTAAGGTCTAAAGTAGGGATGTCTTCCTCCAGAAAGATTTTTATTTGGTTCTGCCAAAAGCCCATAGGCACTATCTACCTGGGCCACTTTAGATTCTTTTACAGGTCCTAATGGGATACAGGCTCTTCTAACATTACCACTCACCGAAGGCTTAGTCTTCAACCCCGATGGTGAAGGCAACTGCCTTTTGTGTTTGTTTACACAGAAAGCTCCCAGCTTGGGTTTTACCTTACTAATTGGTGGTTGGTTGAGACTCTGGAGTTGTCTTAGTTTCCATGATCCCAAAAGTACATTAAAAATGTTTTATCCAGATTACAATGCTTTAGTCGGGAGATGTGATTTCTAGCCACACTGCTAGAAACCTAAGCCTCAAACTGATCATCTTCTCTCAAAGCCCACTTTTCCTTCATTTCCACACTTTGCTGAATGACATCATTCTCTCTCACGCAGATCTGAAAGTCAGTATAGCAGGGACCAGTGACCCCAGTCTTTCCTCCACTAGCCCAATAAAATGAGGCACCAAGTCCCAACTTCTGGCTTGATCAAAAATGGGTCTGCTTTTATGTTTCTAATCATCAGAGCACCTAGTAGCATAAATTTAATCATGAAGGACAAGGAAACAAATTTAGTGAAGCTAAATTAAAACCAAAACCATACATTCCATCCATATTAAGGTGCTTTATATGAGGGAAGGTCTGAATTCAGGGAAGTGGAAGGAGAAATGAACTGGGACTTTGGCTGACAGTACCATGATCACATTACCAATGAGAGGTTTAATGTTAGTCAAAAAAATTATCCGCCATGATAAATTAATGTTAATTTGAATGTTATTGATTTTGCTTAAATTTATAAATATGTCATTGTTTTATAGTTATATAAGAGCTGGAAGCATAAGGAGTTTATACCTAGTTTTATGTTCAGGCATATTTAAGCTACTTCATAATAAAAATATTTATGTCAGTACTGGGAATTTGTGAGTGATTTTTTCTTTTAAATGAAGAGGTCCATAAATTACTGAGATTTAAGGAACACTGGTCTTTATACACTTCACCACCTTTGATATATTCATCATTCTCTCCATAAATGAATAGAGGAGTGGAATACAACAGCATGAGCAAGAAATCATTTACTAAACTACAATTTCTTCCCCTAAGTCTCCAGCTGTTTGAAACAGCTCAATACTGATGAATCTTTTAAGGCAGCACGCTTGGTTTCTTTCCTCCAACAGCGGCAGTTTCTAACAGATAAGAAATATGCTTCTAATATGCAAACACACTGCTCAGTCCACTTCCTACCACCACCCATTTTATACTGGACTGTATAAAATGGCACAAACGTACCTGGCAACAGTAAAGCAAATGTGTCAAATGCACTGTGTCAAACAGAGGCTAGTCCTCGCCTCAAGGAAGTCCCTTTCCCGGTTGGGTTTCGATAACCGGGAATTGGGCTGAGTACAGCACTGTTGTTCTGAATGAGAACAAGAAACTCCCACTCATTCCTTTTTAACTTCTATATTCTTTATGGATTGATGGACTGTAGTTCCTTCAATCTCCAAATATTTCACTTTAAAAGTCCCCCTACTGAGAAAAACACTCCCTCTCCCCAACATACTGGCGCATGTGTCAACACCTTGTATTTCTCTTCTCACAGAGCTTGACTCAGTCAGAACAAGGAGGTCACAGCAATCCGTTATCGGACAGAGGAGCACACCAGAGTCCAGAATGGTGAAAGGCTTACCCAGGGACACACAGCTGACGGGCAGTGACCAGAACCTGGTTCTATCCAGTCTTGCCACCAAGATCCAAGTCTGTGCATCCGTCATCTGATTCATTTTAAATCATAAGTAGTTTGAACTAGAACTTCACATTGATGCCTCTGGTCATCATTAAACTTTTTTTTAAGTCAAGTAATTTGATATTTTACTAGTAATAATTCAAGGACATTAACAGTGTATGAAATAGCTCATATTTCAACAAAGTTCTAATGAAAGTTGCTCGAATTCTGAATTCTAATTCCAGGATTCTTATTTAAAAGCGGCTGCTTTCGTTTCTTATTTTTAATCAGAGTATATTAACTTGGTGGTGGTGGGGGGGTGAGATTACCTTTTTATTCGAAGAGAAAAATGCAACATTATACTGATATTTTAAAAATATCAGTGATCACATGAAACTCTAATTCAGCAGTTCTCAAGTTCAGATCTGGGGTGGGGCAGAAGAACATGCATTCTAAACAAGAAGTATTATATTGCTGATGGTCTGAAAGGGAAACACTGATCTATTCAATTTTTTTTTTTTTTAATTAAAACTAATGTTGTGGAGATTCCTCAAAAAACTGGAAATAGAACTGCCATATGACCCAGCAATCCCACTGCTGGGCATACACACTGAGGAAACCAGACTTGAAAGAGACACGTGTACCCCAATGTTCATCGCAGCACTGTTTATAATAGCCAGGACATGGAAGCAGCCTAGATGCCCATCAGCACATGAATGGATAAGGAAGCTGTGGTACATATACACAATGGAATATTACTCAGCCATTAAAAAGAATACATTCGAATCAGTTCTAATGAGGTGGATGAAACTGGAGCCTATTATACAGAGTGAAGTAAGCCAGAAAGAAAAACACCAATACAGTATACTAACACATATATATGGTATTTAGTCAATCGGTAAAGATAACCCTGTATGTGAGACATCAAAAGAGACACAGATAAATAGAACAGTACTATGGACTCTATGGGAGAGGGCAAGGGTGGGATGATATGGGAGAATGGCATGGAAGCATGTAAATTATCATATGTGAAATGAATCGCCAGTCCAGGTTCAATGCATGATACAGGGTGCTCAGGGCTGGTGCACCGGGATGACCCGGAGGGATGGGATGGGGAGGGAGGTGGAAGGGGGGCTCTGGAAGGGGAAAACATGTACACCCATGGTGGATTCATGTCAATGTATGGCAAAACAAATACAATGTTGTAAAGTTAAAAAACAGAACATAAACTAATTAAAAAAAAAAAAACACTAATGTTGGTAGTACTTCTACTTAGTCAAGAAAGTAAGACAAAGAAAAGGAGGAGGAGAAAGGAAGAAGAGTGAGAGAGAACACAAAAACATACTACACAGCCAGACACACACACAGACATGGTGTTACCCTTCAAGCATGTGGGAAATAGGCTTTCATGGAGTAACATTCCTAAACTCTGACCTAATCAGTTATGTTGAGAGTGGCTGCTAAGAACTTAAAAAACCAACTCAAAGCATAAGTGGTGCTATTACCCAAAGAATAGGTGAAATCACAGACCAGTATAGGGTTTGGCAGATTTCAGACCCCCAGGAAATATTTGTTTAATTAAGAAGCAACTTCAGCTCTAGCTGGAAATCTATTTAACCACAGAAGTGAAATCATAATTAATATAATCATATCTAATTTTCCCCCTGTTTGTTTCCTCAGGGCATCTGTAATGGCTGACGTGGAAATGGAATCATAAGTATTATTATAAAAATAACATTTGATGGAAAGCTTATCCTATATTTTCATAGCTCATACACTGATAGATGCGGCTCTCTTAATTCTTCTCAGGCTTTTTCAGAGAAATCTGAACTATTAAAATTACACACATTATGAGAATTCCCTGGTAGTCCAATGGTTAAGACTCCATGCTTCCAATGCAGGGGTGCAGGTTTGATTCCTGGTTGGGGAACTAAGATCCTGCATGTTGTGTGATACAGCCAAAAAAAAAAAAAAAAAAACTATATACACTATCCACTTTAAACCAAGTAATACTGGCAAGTAAAATCTATTAGAAAGGACAAGTGGGAGAAGACAAAAGGGGAGTAACAGGAATACAATTAATTGAGGAAAATTCAAGAGTAAGTCAGGAATTAAACGTAGCTAAGAATACAAATGCTTCTTCATCCAGATTCTATGTAATTTTACAAAAGGGGGGAAAGAAATCCCCAAAAGACACTGTTCTGAAGGAAATTACCAGAGCTCCTGAGGACACTGAATATCCCTGTGCTGTCTAAATCCATCACCTGTCCAGCTTCACCCATCCATCCACCCATTCATTCATTCCTTTTTCCTCTTTTCATTTCACGATAACATTTAGCAGTGTTAATTTTGTTCACTTTATCCAAAAGCAAATCCTGATGTTATATTAGGAAAGAAAACTTTCATCTGCAGGTTAATGTCCACTGTGAAGCTGAGTGCACAGTTTTAGGAAAGTTCACAGGCTTTGGAGTCTTGAGAGAAATGGGTTCCAGTCCTGACTGCATCACTCATTATCTGTGTGACCTGGAGACTGGTTCATCATTTAACTTTCTGAGTCTGATCACTCCTCTATAAAATGGGGGACATAACATCTGGGCTTCCCAGGAGGTGCAGTGTTAAAGAATCTGCCTGCCGACACAGGAGACGCGGGTTTGATCCCTGGCTTGGGAAGATCCCCTGGAGAAGGAAATGGCAACTCAATCCAGTATTCTTGCCTGGAGAATCCCATGCACAGAGGAGCCTGGCAGCCTACAGTCCACAGGGGTTGCAAAGAGTCAGATACAACCGAGCATACACGTAACATCTACCTCCTGGATAGCACTGGGTGAGGACCAGTGTCCTAAATGACCATTCCTGGCACACAGCAAGTGCCTGTTTCTATTGTTCTTTCACACCTGCTGCATTTGTCTGAGGGCTCCACAATTTTCTGTCTGGGCAGGTCAGTCTTAAGGGAGTATTCTCCAAACTATCAAGCACTCAGTTCCAGACTGAAAGAGCTCCCACACGAAAGCCCTTCTCGAACAACCATCCAACACCAGGCTTGTTAAAGCCGAGAGACTGCAGGCCCTTGGGAACTATGTTCTGCTTTCCCCAAGTACAGGAGAAGTACAGGCTTCTCCTCAGGCTTTCTCAAAGGACCTGGCATCTTCAAAGGGCGCTTAGGAGAGCATTTTAGCTATAGTGAAAGAAGCCAAAGCAATGACCGCCAAAATTTTCACCCCTGGAGCAAGCTAACCCTTATTGAATAACAAGTGGCAGAGTGGAAGGAACAAATACGCGGGGTGGGCTTGTAAACATGTTCTGCTGCCCTCATCCCTACCTACCAGGACACACAAGGGCTCCAGTGTATGAGTCCTCTTGAAACCTGAAGCCAGCCAGGACATATCAAGAAATCAAAGTGTCAGTAAAGAAGGAAACGGCTGGTTCTGACCAAATTTCCCCAGCCCTTCGATAAGAGCTATATGCTCTGAAGCCCATTCCCAAGGCAATTCTATCTGGAGGAAGAGGGACAAGGGCACTGACTCCAAGGCCAGGTGGCCAGGGCTCAAAACCTGGCTCCGTCCCAGCCTCACCGTGTGACCATGGACACGTCATGCCAGAAGGACATAGTAACAGCACAGAACTCGTAGGGCTGCTGTGAGAACTGGGAGGATAAAGAGTCACTCCAGTTTGTCTCAAGCTGTGGCTCAAAGCCAGGTCGGCATCAGGAGCACCTAGGAAGCTTTTCCAAAAGGTATGTGTCTGGACAGTAGGTCTGGTTTAGAGCCCAGAATGTGTATTCTGACAAAACCATGTCACTCTCAGGCCGACCTGGAGGTGAGACACACTGGCTGAGATCAAGTCCCAACTCTACCAGACCAGCCTTTCTTGGCAGGGCAGCACTGGTTCGGGGTGCTTCAAGGCTACCACTGCCCACAAAAATGCCTCTACACCCTGAGTGCTGCTGCCTGAAATTCCTTTAGCAGGAGCTTTCCATTGCACAACTCCAAGACACATTCTAAATCAGGAAAGGAACCAACATTGGGTAGGCACCTACAGTGTGTCCTTTCTGAGTCCTGCTCCTCAAGATCATCTCGTGGCACAGCTCCCATAACAGGGGGAGAAAGCTAAGGGGCAGAGAGCTTTCATAGCAGAGCCGAGAAGGCTCTGCAGTAAAGCGGGTAGGTCTGCCCATGGCACCACACTGCCACCTGGCCTACTGCCTGCTCTCAGGAGGCCTGGACATGGTTCTAAATCAAGGACAGTGAAAGCGGACTGAAGGAGGAGCTCCAGACACACAGCCCAGCCCATCCCTAGGTCTTCTCAGGTGGTACTGAACCCAGACTAAGCTGAAGTATAAGGATATAGAAAGGAGTCCTCCACTTAGATCTCAACTCTTCCTCGAGGAAAGGATTTTAGATAAATCTCAAACTCATCAAGCCTTCATGCTACATCTATATGATAGAAATGTTTGAGCCTTAACTCTCTACCTCTCTATCTCTCTCCCTCTTTTTTCTAAGCAAAGGGAAAGGAATAGATGCATTAATGAAAATAAAGAAAATGACCTGATCTTGACTGTGTGGATCACAATAAACTGTGGAAAATTCTGAAAGAGATGGGAATACCAGACCATCTGACCTGTCTCTTGAGAAACCTGTATGCAGGTCAGGAAGCAACAGTTCGAACTGGATATGGAACAACAGACTAGTTCCAAATAGGAAAAGGAGTACGTCAAGGCTGTATATTGTCACCCTGCTTACTTGAGAGTCCCTTGGACTGCAAGGAGATCCAATCAATCCATCCTAAAAGAGATCAATCCTGGGTGTTCATTGGAAGGTCTGATGTTGAAGCTGAAACTCCAATACTTTGGCCACCTCATGTGAAGGGTTGACTCATTGGAAAAGACCCTGATGCTGGGTAGGATTGGGGGCGGGAGGAGGAGGGGACGACAGAGGATGAGATGGTTGGATGGCATCACCGACTTGATGGACATGGGTTTGGGTAGACTCCAGGAGTTGGTGATGGACAGAGAGGCCTGGCGTGCTGCAATTCATGGGGTCGCAAAGAGTCGGACATGACTGAGCGACTGAACTGAACTGAACCTCAAAAAAATTACTATACTGTGAAGCTCAATAAGATCACAATATCCACAGTAATACTAGCTGGTATTTATTATATCTAATCAGTACCAAGAATACATCATCTCCCAACAACCTCTAGAGATTTCCATTTTTCAAATGATAAAACTGAGGTAGGAGAAGGTAAAAATAACTTGTCCAAAGACCCATTGTTTGTGAATGGAAATTCAAACCAGGGTAAAATCTAGCCTTCTCAACTCTTAAGTCTAGTATGTTATTTTCTCTATGGACTAGCTATGTCATCTGTCAGGTTTTATAGAGACATTACTTCTCTTGTCATTAGGAAATTCCATGAGCTGTTAAGTGCCTCAACACTGCAGAAAAAGCAAAGGGATATGAATAATCTATAACTTGGAATCTCATCCCGGGAATAAACAAGAGAAGCTTGTAAACCTATTTTCAGCTTAATGAACACAAAATAAATAGAAGCATCCAAAGAAAATGAAGGCAATCAAGAAATAACATTAAGGAGGAAAGCAACAGGCTTAAGGGCAAAAAAAAAAAAAAAAAAGACAGGATGCTGCTTTGTGCTTTGTGGGTGCTGGAAAACAATGTTATTTATTGGGAAACATCAAGGATGAAAAACAAAGATGGGGATGTGATTCAGACAGCCGCAAGGCAGTGATCCAGGGCCCAGGCCAAGGTGGCTGTAAGGAAGCGGCAGGGGCCTCCCAGGTGCTGCTGGCCTTGATTGAGAGGACAAGGGTCTGAGATCACCAGGCCTTAGAAAGGAAGTGACAGAATCCCTGCTGCTTAAGCAATTAGTCCGCACGCCTGAGAACACCACACTTCCTCTGATCTCCCTGCCCTGTGAGTGCTAGGGCATTGCCAGACTTCCTTCTCAAGACAGGGGATTTTTAAAAAAATACTAGATAGATCAGAGAGACAGGGAGAATTTCTCTTTCCCCACCACCACCCAGTCATCAATGAGGAACCAAAGGAGACTTGAGGAAGCTGAACACAGCCACTGAAATAACCAGCAGCCAGGAGAGTGGATTCCAAAGGTGGCTCCATTAACACCCCATCTCTGCCCTCTCAGCCGAATTCCTCAGCAGCTCAGCCCATGAGCAGTCAAGTGATGGGTAGGGCAGATAGGATAACCTCTGAGAGGCCGGTTCTGATCACTAGCTCCCTTCCTATGTCCCATAGGCTGCAGTGAGCTCGCCAATGTGCTTCTACCATTGGAGACAGAGAGAAAAGGAAGAATCTGAGTATAACGAATATACTTAAGCCTCAACGAACCTATGAGAATTAGAAATACAAAATATAAGCAGAACTACTGGTGGCTCAGTCAGTAAAGAATCTAACTGCAATGCAGGAGAGGTAGACTTGAACCCCGGTTCGAGAAGATCCCCTAGAATCTCCTGGAAAAGGGAATGACAACCTACTCCAGTATTCTAGCCTGGAGAATTCCATGGATGGAGGAGCTTGGCAGGCTACAGTCCACTGGGTCACAAAAAGTCAGACATGACTGAGCAACTAACACTTACCCCTGGAGCCAATGAAAGTATCCACCATTTATTGAGCCATTATTATGGGCTAGGCACCACTCAAAACACACATTAAGACTGACTCATTTAATTCTAACAACCCTCTGAGGAAGGGAGGTTAAGTCACTTGTCCAGGGTACACAGAGCCTGAGCTCATCTTAATCACTATATAGGCAGCATCAACTTCATAGATAAGACTTCTCAGCTAACGACAGAATGTTGCTTTGTTCTTTCTTTGCCTGAAGTTCTATCAACTCAAATTGACAATACCTATTACAGAATGCTGCCAGCTTCCCTGAAGAAAAGGAGATGACAAGTCTAGAAGTAGGATCTGGTAAATATACAGCTTGAGTGAAACCAAGCATGCCCTTCATAAACACAGCTCCTTGATGCCAGACTCCTGAGTGCAGGCTCCAAGTCTCTATCAAAAGAGCAGCATTCCAGGTGACCAGTGGCCATGAGGACCCATCCAGTGAACTCACTAACTCAGGAAAGTCTGTAAAGCCCAGAAGTGTTGAATGTGTGACTCCAGGTCATATGGGTTCTCAGAGAGCAAGCCAGGGCTAGAACCTGAGCCTCCCAAATGCCAGCTTCATGTCCTTTCAATTCTTTAAAAACAAGCTTCATGTCTTATTCTTTATCTCATACCTTTTATTATGGAAACTTTCAAACACATAAAAAGTAGAAAGAATGAATGAACCTCTGCACCCATGATCCACCTTCAACAATTATCAACTCATGCCCAATCTAGTTTGCTCTTCATACCCACACACTCCCTTCCCCTCCACCATGCTCACCAATTCCAGGCTGTCTGAAGGTAAATCCTGAGCACCACATCCTTTCATCAACAAATATTTCAGTGTGTATCTCTAACAAGTAAGGATACTCTAAAGCATAAACACACTAACATCGTGTCTATAAAAATTAACCATAATTTCTTAACACCAGTTATCTGATCATTGCTCAAATTTCCCCAATTGTATTATGTTTTTTACTGTTTGTTTGAATCAGAATGCAAATAAAGTGTACACACTGCAACTGGTTGATACATTTCGTAAGTTCTATTCATCTCTGTCTCTTTTTTAACAATCTATTCACTGAAGAAACCAGGTCAATTGTCCTGTAGATTTTCCCATAGTCTGGATTTTGCTCAGCTTTCTTTTTATCTCCCCACAATACTCTGCACTATACCTTGTACAAAGGGAATATGCCTGGGCTCACCCACAGGCATTTGAATTTATTTTTATGTTGTCATTTGTTCCCTCCCTCCTTCTCCCTGTTTTAAAACAGCAAATTCCATTTAATTGTTGATTCAGCGCAACAACTATCTACTGAGTGCCAGTAAGGCAAGGCTGATGGAAGACCAAGGTGAATAAGATGAGATCCTTATCTCTGAGAAGACACAGTTCAATGAGGGGGATAAAGGCCATCATGTTAATTCAAGGGGGACAGATGAGAACTATCTGAGAAGGGCCTAGAAGAAATTCAAGGATGTGGTGGGATCTAAGCTGGACTTTGCAAAAGATGGTTTGGGTCCATTTAGAACAAAAGACAATATGATGCAGAGGATAACCTGAGTGATGTTAGTAAGGTTGGAATGTTTCTGGCAAGATTTAAACAGACTGCAGTGCTGGTGGAGAAAACATTTTACAGGAAAAGAGTTTGGTAAGAAAAGTTTCTGAATATCTGCTAGGGATCTGAGAATCATCAAATGAGGGGAGTGGCTCTAGATCCCTATTAGACAGGATTAGCATCAGCACTGAGTATGTATGATAGGCCAGAGTGCAGGGTGGGTTCCAATAATCCAGTTAACAGGGCCCTGAACTAGGTCAATTAGTGTCTGTGTATTAGTCCCTCTGTTGTGTCCGACTCTTTGTGACCCCATGGTCTGTAGCCCACCAGGCTCCTTTGTCCATGGAATTCTCCAGGCAAGAATACTGGAGTGAGTTGCCACTCCCTTCTTCAGGGGTCTTCTTGACTCAGGTATCAAACCCTGGGCAGATTCATTACTGTCTGAGCTACCAGGGAAACCCAAACTAGGCCAATCAAAAAGAAAAGGAAGTGACATGATTTGTCACTTGAATACCCAGGGCCATAAGGCAGGAAAAGCGGAAGATATGAAAGACTGATTTGAGAAAACAGAAACAATGTTCTTGACTATCTCCATAACACTTCAAGTAACATGCTTTCATAGCTTTGTAGGGCTTCCCTGGTGGCTCAGACGGTAAAGAATCCGCCTGCAAAGTGGGAGACTTGGCTCAATTCCTGGGTCAGGAATATCCCCTGGAGAAGGAAATGGCAACCCACTCCAGTATTCTTGCCTGGAGAATCCCCACAGACAGAGGAGCCTGGCGGGCTACAGTCCACGGGGTCGTAAAGAGTCAGACACAACTGAGCGACTAAGCACACACACATAGCTTTGTATTAACATTCACATCAATATAAACATTCTTTAACGTTTCAAAAACAATGATCATGGAAGGAAGAAAAGTAACTGTAAAGATAAGTCCTAAAGGCCTCTATACTTATTTTATCAAGGGATAAAAACTGTTCAAATCACAACCTCAATGTCCGAATTCTCAAGCAATTTGAATGCACACACAAATTATCAACAGTACTTCAGGGTCATGAATTTCCAAGGTGGACACAGGGCACAAAAGAAGCCTCCTTTGATTTAGAGACAATTTCAAAACACATAAGCTCCCTTTATCTAATTAGAGAACAGACTAATTTCTCCTAGTACCAGACAGCACAAACCCTATTAAGCACTTAATAGATATGTTCTGTGATGATAAATCCCCTTAAAATACAAATCAAAAAAAAAAACCTATCATTTATACAGATTGTTTAAAAAACTGAAATATCACGGCTCACATTAACTTTTAAGTAACTCTAATAGCTATTTTATCCAATGGATTTCAAAACCTCTTTTTTAATATTTATTTGTATTTGTTTATTTATTTGGCTGTGCCAGGCCTTAGTTTCGACATATAGGACCCAGTTCTCTGACCAGAAAGTGAACCCAGGCTCCCTGTATTGGAAGCATAGTCTTAGCCACTGGACCACCAGGAAGTCCTCAAATAGTCATTTTATCCTCTGGATTCCAAATCATGTATCACACTAGCTTTAAGCACAAAAGGTAAACTCTGGATGCTTTTAGAACCCAGAGAAAGTTGTAACTTGGAGGTTGATTCTTTTCACTTCGGAATATTCCTAAATGATCCCTTAAAACATGCCTGTTCTTTGGAGGACAACATTAAATCCAGGTGTTTTAGCACATACCTAGGTTAACATAATGCCCAACTTCTAAGGTGTAACTTTGGGTTTTCACTTTCCTTTTTAAGATTTATTTTATAAAGGATTTTACGTGGGCATATTTTCCCTTCAGCCCCATTTTCAGAAAGTTTCACCATCAAAGTAGTAAACCACTTCCTTAAACCATAAATATGAAATAACCCTCTCCCAAAAAGATTAAGAATTTTGTGTTTTACTTGACTATTTGAGATGGCTACAACACATGCACGTCAAGGAATACAGTTTGAGATTTGGAACCCAAAGAACCTGAGGTGTGCAGATTTTAGCTGCACACCATTGGGCAGGTCACTTGTCTATGTCTTCACTGTATATTAGGGTCACATTAGCACCTGCTTCTCGAGAATGCTTAAGAACTATCTGGTTCTCTGATGCTCCAATGCCAACTGGGTGACCTACAATTCAATTCCGACACCAACTACCCAGAGGGAGCATCAGACCCACAGGATTAAGGGCTCAGCCCTACAAAACAGATCACCTTCAGGTGCCAGTGATGAACACCAGATCCACAAGTCCCAGTCCCTCAGGTCCACGAGAACAGCTCACAGAACTCAGGAAAACATTTTATTTACATTTAATGGTTTATCATAGGCGACTCCTGCCAGTGCAGGAGATGTGGGTTCGATTCCTGGGTCAGGAAGATCCCCTCGATGAAGAAATGGCTACCCACTCCGGTATTCTTGCCTGGAGAATCCCATGGACAGAGGAGCCTGGCAGGCTACAGTCCACAGGCCCGAGAGACCAGGCACGCAAGCGTAAAGGATGTAACTTAGGAAAAGCTAAATGGAAGAGCTGCAGAGGACAAGGGCTGACGGAGCAGGTGCACAGAGCTTCCAGGCCCTGTCCAGGCATCCCACCCTCCTGGCACTGCAACGTGTCTGCCAACGCAGTCATTGGGGGTTTTAAGCAGGTTTCATTACCTAAACATGCCTGATTAAATCACTGGCCATTGCTGACTGAACTCTAACTCCAGTCCCTCTCTTCTCCCCATACTCCAAGTCCAGGGTGGGCTGAAAGCTCAACCATCTAATGATGGCCTGGTGCCCAGCCCTCATCCTGAAGCTCCCTAGCAGTGCCCTCCCACCCCCTAGCCAGGAGTCATCTCATCAGTAGACAAAGGCATCCTGATCACACACAGATTCCAACGATTCTAGGAGCTCTGTGCCAACAACCTAGGACAGAGACCAAACACTTGCTTTTTATTACACCACATACTAAATGTAAATACACATGGTGGCTATTGGTGTTTTTATTAATACTACACAGCAGTCAGTTTTGCCGGTGCTTCCCCAGCACTGAATGGCAGGCATATGGTCTAAGTGAGATTGCCCACTCGCAACCCTGTGTTCCTATCTTCCGTCTAACAGTCAGTGGCTCAAGAATGAACAAGTAACAGACTTCCTGGGTAGTTCAGTGGCTGGGACTCTGCACTTGCAATGCAGAGGACCCAGGCTCAGTCCCTGCTGAGGAAACTGGATCCCACGTGCTCAGCTGAGACCAGGTGCAGCCAAACAAACACTATTTTTTAAAATGGATAAATACTACGAACAAGAATTCACTGGCATTCCCCTGAGCACAGTGAAGGGCTCTGAGTTGGTCCAATCAGTATGAAGAGCAACACTTCTGAACAATAGTTAGGAAAACTCTTTCCCTATAATGTGAACAAGGATATAAATCATTCTGGAAGCTACTGGCAGCTATGTTCCACACTGAAAAAAGCTAGCAGAAGAGGCCAGTCTCAGTGCCACACTTATCAATAGCCTGTTACAGTTTATAACAAGGTCAGACTGAAATAAGCTGTTGAGAAACATTTATAGCGACTTGGCGGAAAAGTTTCATATCTGTTGAATTTAACTTTAAAAATATGGGATATATTTGTCTTTTTAAATTTCCTTTTTCTAGTAATTCATTTGTATTTGTACTGTATTTTATGAAAGTATTGATCTGTACTGATTAAGGTTTTTTTTTTCTTAAAAAAGTTCCTTTTCTCAGATAGCTTGATAAGCACGGCCTAAAAATCTGAGCAGTGAAACCACAGTCTTGATGAAATCTTACCTAAACCCAATGCTTCATCTCTACTTTTTAGTTCGGTAAGCCAACAGATACTCTTTACTGCTTAGGCCCATCTGAGTTGAATTTTCTGCCATTTACAATAGAATATATTCTACCTGATAATCTACTGATTACCAACCCAAAGTATGGTGGAAGGGTGGACAAAGATGGAGGTAGGATACAGCGCAGAGAAAGGTACGAAGAATTCCAATCATTACATGAAACTGAAGAAGAAAATACCCATTCAAAGATGTAGAATCAGATAAAGGTTTCAGAGCCCTGAAATTAAACCTTGGAGGATTTCCTTTCTTTAAACAATGAACCCATGAAACATCTCACTGTTTCACTCATTTCAGCAACTGTCAATTTTGAGCCAAACAAATTATCTTCAAGCAAATGTCACACACAGTAGGGAGTGAGTTCATTTTCCTAAACTGTTGTCAAAGCTTTGCATACTGAAGCTTCCAAAATAGGAGAACTGGAAAAATGACAATTTAGAGGTGGGAAAGAAATATGAAGTTATTTCAAAGCAGCAGCCTGTGATATGGAGAAATCTTTCTTCTGAAGTGCCTCCCTCTAACATTTTCCAAGTTGCAATCATTTCAACTGCTGGCTTTCACTGTATTTATGCTAAAATTTAGCTGATTTATTTTAGTAGTATTTTACCAGGGTGAAAAGCCTAAAATGAATGGCGGCGGGGGAAGGAAAAGAAAATACTACTGTTGGTTTTAAGTGAAGTTGCTCAGTCGTGTCCGACTCTTTGTGATCCCATGGACTGTAGCCTACCAGGCTCCTCTGTCCATGGAATTTTCCAGGCAAGAGTACTGGAGTGGGTTGTCATTTTCTTTTCCATGGGATCTTCCGAACCCAAGGTTCGAACCCAAGTCACCTGCATTGCAGGCAGACACTTTACATCTGAGCCACCTAAAGTAAAGATAAAACTAGAAATGTAAGGAATTAAGAATGAAAGAACTTTGTTAAGAAAACTGTAAACCAGTTTTATTTCTTCTATTAATCTAAAACAACCCAAGGTTACTCTAAGTTAGAAAGTCCATGTATAACAGGTGAGGTGAGTAGGTTATGGGGTGGGGGTTACCCATCCATTGAGGCAAGTTAGTACCCACCCTAAATAATCAGTTCAAGGCCAGGCTACTCCTAAAACCCTTAATAGGATAGTACAGTCTCTGATGAGTAAGGCAGTGAGGAAGGGGAGAGTCACAGCCCCCTCCAAAACCTCCCTCACTGTGGGGTCCATTTATTCATCTATATATCTTCACAACATATTTATTGTGAATGGATGGGCACTTTTTGTCAAAACTGCACAGACAATGAATATCAACCATTTGCACTTTCATAGAAAACTTATCTATTTTGAAAATACATCTTTCTTGTCTGAATGAAAATCATCTTTTTCATAAGGTAATATTAGAAAATATTGTGCTTACATGGGGCTTCCCTGGTGGGCTCAGACAGTAAAGAATCTGCCTGCAATGGAGGAGACCCAAGTTTGATCCCTGGGCCAGGAAGATACCCTGGGAAGGGAATGGCAACCCACTCCAGTATTCTTGCCTGGAGAATTCCATGGACAGAGGAGCCTGGTGGGCTGCAGTCCATGGGGTTACAGAATCGAACATGACTGAGCAACACTTGCACTTTCTTTCATCCTGAGAGCACAGTGTATGAAAGAGGAGAAAAACAAATGACATTTCCTGAGGTCCAATGACCTGCTCAGATCTTTACCTAGATCTTGTTTCATTTGGTGACAAACTTAAAAGTAGATCTTGTAGTCTATAGTTTAGAAGTAAATAACTGGAAAGTTAGCTTAAGCACTTAACCCAAGAGTCCTCCATTAGTGTCAGAGCTAGACTTGAACTGAGTGTGTTTCACTCAAAACTGCTACCTTATCCACTTAGTATACCATTTGACACACATTCCATGATGGCACAGTAATGAAATTTCTTTCAGTTTTTTTTCCTTATCTATAAAGGAATGAAAGTGAAAGTTAAAGTGTTAACTACTCAGTTGTGTCTGACTCTTTGCAAACCCATGGACTAGAGCCTGCCAGGCTCCTCTGTCCATGGAATTCTCCAGGCAAGAATACTGGAGTGGGTTTGCCATTCCCCTCTCCAGGGGGTCTTCCCAACCCAGGAACTGAACCCATGCCTCCCGTATTTCAGGCAGATTCTTTACCATCTGAGCCACCAGGGAAGCCCTATAAAGGAATAAGGAAAAATTTAAAAATCTACAAGGAGGTATGTATCTTTGTAGAAAAGTTAGAAAAAGGGTTTTATATTATTATTATTTGGGGGACATTTTTCCCCAGGAGTCTGAGATTTAGAAACATTCTGAGTTTTTTTTCCCTTTTTTGATGTTTTTAAAATATATAATAATATAAGCATACTTTAAACCATTCACATCCCAACCTTCTTACAGTCAAGTAATCTCAATTCCTACAATAGTATTTATAAGCATGCTGTACCAGGATCATTCAAAATGATAGCATATAACTCCGGTTAGTATTTCTCAAGCTGCATTGCATGCTGCCAGACATAGTCTCAGAAGTCCACATTTTCTCAAGTTTGAAGAACTTGAGCCTAGTTAATTCTACCATATCCCTTTAGAAGAAAGAACAAATAAATTACTTTATAGTTAAAACAGAGGAATGATATGAGGTCCTGAGAAGCACTCATATCACTTTCATAATATTCTTCACAAAAAATGCGTAACACATGAAGAATCAATCAGCATACCCAAAATGAGGGGCATTCTACAAAATAACTGGACAATACCCTTCAGAGTGTCAAAGTTATGAAAGACAAAGAAAGGGTGAGGCATTGCCCCATATTAAGATGACTAAGGCACTATGACAACTGAATGTAACTTGTAATCCTGGATTGGATCCTAGATCAGAACAAGAAAAATTAATGGGGCATTAACTGGCAATATTTAAATAAGATTCCTGGATAGTAATATTAGACCAATGTTTAGTCCCTGATTTTTGATTACTATACAGTGATTATGTAAGATAGTTACATTTAGGAAATCTAGATGAAGAATGTAAAGGAATTTTTTGTACTTTTTGCTATATTTTTAACGCTTAAAATTTAGGCTTTTTGAAAGCCTAAAATTATTTCAGAATAAAAAGTTCAAAACACTAAAAAATTTTCAATAGTCAAAGAAAGGTATGAAACATCAAAGAAGAAATCCAAAACAGCAGAAACCTGTGCAATGTCCATTAACGTACAATGGACTAAGGGGCCCGTCTCCTCTACAGAGATGACCTTTATGGAGATCTAACGGACACAAGATGTCAGACTCTCATTTGGCTTCTCAGGTAGGTTTCCCTCCAGAATGCATGTCCAGACTCCTTTCTAGCTCTAGTCTTTAACATTAAGCAACTGATTTTTATTTTATATGAAGCTCTTGTGATCTGAACTAACAAGAGCCCATTCCCCAGAGTCCAATCCTTTTATAGGTGTACTAAGAAAAGACTGATTTTCCAAGTTATTAAAGGTAAAAGCCAGACCCCAGACTTTGGTGATAAACAGCTACTTGCCCTGTGGGCTGCCCAGGGACCATTCTGCAAGACTATAACACCCAAAGTTTATTACTGTTCCACATTTTGTTGCAAAGAAAATAGGCAGCTCCCAACAAAAAGAATGTACTCAAGGTACAGTCCACCTTGTAAAGCAAGAGAAGATGTCAGCAGCCAACTCTGAATCTTGTTGAACAAAGGATTATGGAGGACAAAACAGCCAAAGACCAAGAGCCAAACTCATACACAACTCACCAAAGGTTTAGCAGACTGTTGGTTTGAACTGAATAACACTTTTATAAGACTCCCTTAGAACCTATATCCACAGTGGCCCAGAATGACCCTTAAAAAAGGTAATTCTACCCATGTCTTTCCCCAACCTAAAGCTCATACATAGTTTTCCATTGCATTTAAAACAAAAAACAAAATCCTGGTAGTAGCGTAGTGTCCTGGGCCCTGCCCACTACCCCAGCTCTTCATCAAGGTCCCTCTGCCTTGTACGCTCCAGTCCCTGAGTCAGTCTTGATCTTCACTCCAAAGACTCAGTGCAAACTGTGCTCTTTGTCTAGAATGTCTTCCCACTCCCATCACCCTGACATACATACATACACATACACACACACACACACACACACACACCCAGCCCAGCTAACTTCATCATCATTCAGGTTTCAGCTTAAATATCACTTAATCAGGGTGGCTTTGAGGGTGTTCTCACAGAAGCCTATTATTTCTTTCATAGAACCTACCACCATTTCTAACTATATACTTAAAGGCTCTTGGTCTCCTATTAGATTAGGAGCACCTAGAGGGTAGGGATTAAGTCTGGTTTGCAGACCACCACATTCTAAAGTCCAGCACAGCATTCTGCACTTCGGACAGAGAGGTGGATGATCCTGCCCAAGTCCTTGACTTTTTTCAGGGATTAAATGAAGCCCTGTATGTCAAGCATATGGATATGGTAAGCACTCATCAATGAGAGCTATAAGAATTACGTCAAAAGGTCTTTGCTCCAAATATGCTTGAAATTTACCACTGCTTTTTCTTTCACCTGATGGAGGGGAAAACAGCCTAGCAGAAGATGCCAAGTTGTCATTTTTTCGATGATATTTCTTGACTGCCAAGTCAGCTCATTTTAGGATTACTGAAAAACTTCAAATTGCAAGGTATCATCAAGGAAATGCTTCTAAAATTAACACACTACACTTTTGTTACTCTGAGATAAATCTATATTCATCACCAGTTCATTTTTACTTCCCTCTATAGCCTTCAACGTCACCATCTCTTTCAAACTTCTGGTTATTACTACAAGGACATTGACTCCTTTTTCAAAGACTCTACTAATAATTTTCATGAAAAGGAGTTAAAACTACAGCTAAAATTTCACCTGCTTTAAAAACATGAAAAGCTTGCTTACCTCAACTATGAACTCGTGAAAGCAGGATAAATCAGTTACCCTGAGCAGTCCTTGTTCATAGGATTTAGAACCATTTACAGTGATAAGTCAGTGAAAAGATAAAAATAGGGGACTGAAACACCCAAACTGATCGTTTTTTCAAAATACGTTTCACTGTAATAGCAGCGAAACTCTCCTGGCCCCAGACAATACACTCAGGCAAAGGAAACAGGGTCCAAATACTGAGATTTCTTAGGAGATAACTAGACAAATTCCTATTGACCAGAAGAGAAATGAGAATTCAAGAGTGTGTTACTTCCTTAGAAGCAAACTACACCTTAAAGAAAATGTCTCCACTGAAATTCCAGATCTATAATATTATATGCAGTAATACCTAGCAGCTTCATGCAAGGTCCAGTGGGTAATTCAAAGATGGACAAAGATGGGAGTGGGGGGAGACTTTCCTTCCACCCTCCTAGGTTTGATAGCTAGGTCTATGAAATAAACTGAGAACAGGCAGATTAACAGGAGAAATGGTCCATGAATATATTAATTTTTAATATAACACACACTGGAGACATCACAGGAAAATAAAATGAGTACCCAAAAAAAGCAGTGAGATTTGAGAGCTTATATACCATCTTAACATGGGAAGGAAGGGGAAGGATATCAGCCTCTCTGGAGAAAGTAAACGATTTTTCAGAAGATGAATAAGCCCTTAGAAGAATAGATGGGAGACATGATAGTTTGTTATGAAGTCTGTCTGGGTGTGGTGTATGTGAAGAGGCAATCCTTCCCTGGTTGATGAAAGTTGCGGAGAGGGGATCTGTGACAACCGAGTTCCTTCTGGAGGATCTGTCTTCAGGTAGATAAGGGGATTTCAGAGAAAGCCTCTCACTGTATTTGCTGTTTTTCAAGTGCCTTTAGTTTAAAACAGTCAATATATCAAAGTAGCACATTTTGGGGGGCATGTCTGTGAACTCCTTCAGATGGAAGCATGATCGGTATCCTCAGTCATGGGATAAAAAGATACATAATACATACAAAATACATACACAATACATACAAAACTGCACATGCATCTGATACTTTGAATCTCATGAAAGCTAAGAACCTGTGCAGGGTTGGGGGTGGGTGGGTGGTGATATTTAAGCAAAAAAAGCTCTAATTTAATCCCCTTGCCAGACTAACCAGCACACCCGACTCCATCTCCACAGCACAATGACTGATGTTTCAGCACCCCAGCAGCTCACAACTAGTAGGAGGCACTACTAGACCCCAGGGCTTCTCCAAGTATGGTCCAGAGATAGACACCAGTCTGCAAACTGTTATCAGCTGCCCAGGAAATGGAAAGTGAGCATTTACAATAGAAATGTGGGTAGTCATCAGACACAGTTGCCACATCCAAGTGCATGAATAGCAGACTCATCTCTGTGACCAGTTTTGGTGATGATGACCTTGTGAGGCAAGTTGTCAAGTTGTCAAGTGCTGTAGAACCATGTGATCACAAGTGATAGTTTAAGGTTACCTTCTCAATGGTAATATAAATGTATTAAAATCGAAACCCATTTCTTTCATTGAAAGATCATTTACATTTTGACCATAAATTTAAAGGACAAGTTGGAGTTGGCTACTGAGAAAAACTGAAGTTGAATTTTGACACGAGCATCACTTGCTTCATTTTGGAGAAAAGTGAAAAATGAAGATCTTGAGCTTGCTGAAATTGCTTTGTCTTTTTTCATCCTCATCAACATCCCTCTACAAGGCCAGTTCCTCTACCAGGCCAGTTCCTCTACCATGGATGTTACTAAAACAAAATCATAATCAATTGAGATATACATTATCCATTAACCCTGAGACAAGCTATCGGTAACCCAGCCTAGAGTAGATAGGTTAACAAGCAAGAGGAAGTTCATCTATGACATCAAAAATCTTAAAACATTGATTACATCCAGTGAACCAGTGAAGTTGCTCAGTTGTGTCTGACTTTGCGATCCCATGGACTATAGCCTACCAGGCTCCTCCATCCATGGAATTTTCCAGGCAAGAGTACTGGAGTGGGTTGCCATTTCCTTCTGCAGGGGATCTTCCTGACCTGGGGATTGAACCCCGGTCTCCTGCATTGCAGGCAGATGCTTTACTGTCTGAGCTACAGGGTTATTTAATATGGATAATCACCACTTTACTCATAATTTTCTGTTCAGCTATAACTGGATTAACAAGTTAACAAGCTATAGTGAATCGTTCGGAGAAGGCAATGGCACTCCACTCCAGTACTCTTGCCTGGAAAATCCCATGGACAGAGGAGCCTGGTAGGCTGCAGTCCATGGGGTCGCGAAGAGTCAGACATGACTGAGCAACTTCACTTTCACTTTCATGCATTGGAGAAGGAAATGGCAACCCACTCCAGTGTTCTTGCCTGGAGAATCCCAGGGACGGGGGAGCCTGGTGGGCTGCCGTCTATGGGGTCGCACAGAGTCGGACACGACTGAAGTGACTTAGCAGCAGCAGCAGTGAATTGTTACATGAATTACCTATATTCATGCTTTTGAAGGAGATGCACTGATTTTGTAATTTTCTTCCCGATATTTGTTATGTTTATATTTAACAAAATGTAATTTTATTTATGTTGTTTCTAAAATATTAAAAAAAAAAAACCTAAGGCTTGTATAACATTTTTATTCCTTTCTTTTTTTTGTTAATAAAAGAACAGACCCATGACAGATTGAAAATAAAAAGACTAGACCTTCACCACATATAGGTTGAGAAGCAGAGGTCAGCTCCCCAGTAAAGCCTTTCTCTAGGGTCAGATATCTTCACTTGTATCTATGCTAGCTGTTTAATTATATGTAAACACATAATAAACTGTATAAAAACACATAAAATGTGAGCTCAGAAAAATGTTTCTATGAAAATGAAGTTGAACATCTGAATACTGTGGAGTAATTCAATGAAAGGGTAACACTAAAATAATTGCTGTCAAATTAGGCATGAAAAAGTGGCAAAGGATGGGGAGGCAAATCAGAAGAACCTGAAAGAATTCTAAACTCATAGCTCACAATATCCTAACACTCTAAAGCAAGCCAAACTGAAAACCAGGTAGACTAGGCATTACAGGTTATGGTTCATGTGCCAAAAAACACATAGAAACCACTTATCAGGCCCTACTTCAGAAATTAGCAACATGGATGTACATTTATATGTCTAAACTTAAAAATGTTTAAGATATAAATAATGCAGTATTTTTTACACTTCTCCACTTCAACTGAGCAGCTGCTGGTCATAATAGTCCCTGATAAGACAGCTTATCCTATAAACACAAAATTCTGCACTGAATATTCAAGAGATTCTGACCTCCTGGCTCTATTACTGATACATGACTGGTAGACGACAAAACAGGGACAAAATACAATATATAGAAAGACACACCAGTCACAAAAAGCATAGGGAGTCCAAAGAGAGATTCTAACTATATAAAGAAAATGAAAAAACTTGTGAAATTGCAAAGCATATGTCTCTTTTTTAGTAACACTCTATCCATACTGAATTCCTGCAGAGAATGTGCTTTTTAGCAGTTAAGAGCATTAATCAAATAAAAGCAGAGCCCTTGGGGGACTTTTTCCCAAAGGTCAAGAAACAAATGCAGAATCAAAAAGTACTATATAAAAGTCCTTTATGAGATACTGCAAAACATCTTCCTCTTACTAATACAGAAAATTTTGAACCATAAACCAAACTAATCCACGGCCACAGGTTTAGCTTAATTCTGAATCAAACTTTTTGGAGCTCATCCATGGAATAAATGCAGGGGAGGAAAAAATAATTTTCCCTCCACATTTCTGAGTTCTTAGCTGAAACTCTTGTAATAAAAGACAGATTAACAAGAAAAAAAAAATAGAAACTCATTAACATGTATACTTTGTATACATGGGAGATACCCAGAGGAAAATGAATAACTTCAAGACGTGGCTTAGAATTCAGACTTAAATACCATCATAATAGGGAAAGGGGAGGGGGAAGTTGGCATCTTAGCGGAAAGATGAATGGGTCTTTAGAAGAAGAGGAGGGACGAATGATAGTTTGTGACAAAGTCTGTCTGGGCCTGGTGTTGACTCCTAGTCTCCTCTCCCGTGATAAGAGTCAATCCCTTCTGGGTGATGAAACTCCTGGGGTGGGGCTCTATGACAACTGAGTTCCTTTTGGAGGATCTGTTTTCAGGCAGATAAGGAGACAACTGGGACATGAGGCAGACAAAGCCTCTTCCTGCATTTATGTGGCTCAGAGCTCCCTTTGTGGCTCAGCTGGTAAAGAATCTGCCTGCATTGCGGGAGACCTGGGTTCAGTCCCTGGGTTGTGAAGATCCCCTGGAGGAGGGAAAGGCTACCAACCCCAGTATTCTGGCCTGGAGAACTCCATGGACTGTACAGTTCAGGGGGTCACAGAGTCAGACACAACTGAGTGACTTTCACTTTCACTTTTCAAGGGCCTACAGCTCAAAATAATCAATATATCAAAGTGGCATCTTCGGAGGCAGCACGTCCTAAACTCCTCCAGTCATATTTGGGGCAGCATATGCTACTACCCTCCACACACAAAGCGCAGGCTATGGGGGGTGGACACTGGGTGCATGTTCCAGGCCCTGCCCTCCAATTATGGCTCTGCCAATAATTAGCACCATGACCCTTAATTTTGGGGTCCCCATTTGCGATCTCAGGGAGTCAGCTTATGTATACACCACAGGTGCTACCCACGCTAAGCTTCTATTACTGTGGAACTAAACACAACAGTGAAATGGAATGAAGTTCTTATGGGCAATAAGAGGCAAGAGGCAAACATAAAATCTACTAGAGTGACAGATCTGGACACTCACCACCTTGGTTACAAAACAAAGGAAAACATGGCGAGACATGTAGCCCAGAGAGCAATGTCCACGACAACCAAACTTTCATAATCCCTTCCAGGAAAATGAATAAAACCACAATATAACTTCTAAAAAAAAATATTTTTTTTTGCATTCAAATAGGTTTTCTTCCTTATTTTTTAATTAGCAAAAATTTATTTTTAAAAAACAAGAAGGAAGTATATTGAGACTAGGGATTCACAGTGGTTATTTAAAGACTGCTTTACTGGCATCTTTATCTGCTCTTACAGAACGTTAAATTAATTCTTTCTTTTTAAGTGAAAAGGTGATAATGAAGTAATTAGGAACATACACTCAGCTAGGTGGCCTGGATCCAAGTCCCACTTACAAGCTGTACATCCTTGAGTAAGTTTCAGTTTCCTCATCTGCAAAATGAGGAAAACATGGTCTCATCATCTCACATGGTTGTTGAGAATTAACAGGAGTTAATATACGTAGAGCACTAAGCACAGCATTTCTGCACACACAAGAACCTATACAAGTGTTCACTAATATTTTATGGTGACTTCATGTTTAACCAAAAATAGATGCTCACTAACACACCAAATGAAAACCAAACAAACATCAAGACCCTAGAAAACCTCACATAAAAATGTCAACATTAAACATTTAAAACATTAAAATAATTCCAAGAATATAATTACATGTATAATGTCCTATGACAGAGGTATGCTATATATGACAGTACCTTCATTTAAGTATTTTCCCAGGCTCCAGTCCTTCATCAATTCATCCTACGCTAGATCAAACTTCCTAAAGCAATGCTGGGCTTCAGTCAGTCCCTCCAAGAACCTCAATGATTCCACACAGTACAGGGTAAACCCCAGAACCAGACTAAATGAGCCGTTAGCACCTTGTACTTCACAATATCTACCAGTTTGTAACAGGTTGTAATTATATACTTGAGTGTTTGGTTAATACCTTTCTCATCACTAGAATGACTCACAGCCCAGGAGGTAAGGCCTGCATTTTACCCACCACTGTCCATCACAGGCATGGCCTGCTGCAAGTACCACTAAGTATTTGATGGATGACCCTCAGCATCCATCAAGGCTCACAGAACACCCCACTGGTATGACCTTTCACAGTCTGCAAAACACTCTCACATAAATTTTCTCACTTGAGCCTCACAGTAAGCGTTTAGGGAAGGCAGAGGCCCCAGAATTCAGAGTCACCGAAGGTCACATTTAGTGTGCTAACCCTTAGTCTGGAGTTCCTTCCAGAACATTCTCCCGAGTTAAATTCAATAAATCATACTAAGGCTTTGACCTCTCCTTGTACTTTTTAGCATCTATGGTTTTTACTCTTCCCTTCTACCCATCTAAAACTTCTCCTGCCTCCTTTCCTGATTTTCATTCTTTATTAAGGACAGTGATTGATGGGCAAATGCTCCACCTTCCCTCAGGTGTCATACATGTTACATTGCCGGTGCCTGGACATCTGTGTATTTACTCACCAAAATGTTTTTCAATGTATGGACATTTCAATATAATAATGAGCACCTACTAAGTATTCAATTGTGTGAAATTCCAATGAGAACCGCACAGTTAGGACCCTCCTGTCCTAGTGGTTAGAAAAACCACTGAAGTTTCTAGAAGAGAATAACAATGTAAACCAGCATGCTTTAAAAACCACTACAATAGCTGCCACTCAGCCTGAGATATCCCACGTACCTTAGTTAAAAAGCAAAGTAACTGCTAATTCCCACTAAATAGATTTTATCAATTTCTGTATCATTTTGAAAAAGAATATAGATTAGATTTATTTACCATCATTTCAAAGAAAAATACTCATACAACGACATCCACAAGCCAAGTACCCCCAGGTCTACTCCACCAAAATGGTTTTTGTCCATAAGGTCTGTTACACAGTTAACGGTGCTTCTCAAACTTGTCAGCTCAAAAGCACGCACAATTTAAAATGGAAACAAGAGATTCAGGAATCCTATTCCTCTGAATTACCAGCACAGAACCACAACTCTAAATACTACAGCAATAAACCTACAATAATCCTCGTGAAATACAGTATCAATTAAATGTTGGTGCAAGAAATGTAACACAGAATTACTGCCGTATTAACACTCTCTGAAGATAAATCACCGAAGACTTTAAAGAAGTACAAATCGATTCTATGAATATTTAACACAGCTGGATGTATTTAAAATTTCCCATAGCAGACATACACTGACATCAAAGAGAGCTGCAAAGGGTTAAAAGTGAGAGATTATATATGAATTCAGAAAAAGGAAAGACAGCAGCCTGTGAATTTTTATCTTGGAAATGACAATATTTTACAGCCTCAGGGGAAAGAAGACAAAACAGTATTCCATAATGTTAACTCATTACAGGATTTAATAGAAACCCAACCCAACTAATCCTCCTCCTCCTTTTCCATCTAAATTTCATTGCTGAATTTAAGAGTCCAATCTCAGACAAGAAGGAAAGTTGCAAGAACACAGTAACGAGAGGAAAGGACAAAAGCCTGAGATATTGTTTGTCTCAAGGTGTGGGTCCGTGAATCGCATAAAGCTGCATGTCTGTCTCCACCTCACCGTCTCCTACAAGGACACAACTGCTTTCGAACACCATGGTACCACAGGTTTTGAACAAGCCCAAGCAAGCCTGCATAATGGTGGGGTTGTGCTGGTTTTCTTGTTTGAGGGTCTTTAAAAGTAGAATGAAACTTGCCCAGGTGTTTTCTTTTATCTTTCAACAGATCAAGTGGCCTCTGCCCGCCCCCCTCGTTAAGCTTCTTGATCACTCTGCCTTTCCCACTCCTTGACCATCTACAAGGCAGTTGATTTATAAATAAATCCTGCAGAGAAGCCACGACCAACCTCTAGAGAGGAGCCTCATGAGGAAAAACTTCCCTTTTAATAAATCTAAAGCTCTTCTCCTTGTACAGTTTAATTCTACTTCCCTCTTTTTTTTTCCTCTGTGAACTCAGTAGAAGGGAATAAATCTTTGAAAGAAAAAAATCCCTTTCATCTCACAAAATAATCACATGTGCGAATTCTATGAGTTAATAGCTAATAGATGTGCCCCTCAAAGGAGCGAAGACATCAATGATCAAATTTAATTCTATCATTTGTGTTTAAAAGATTCAGATCTAATTTGGCCTTATAGAAACAAAGCATTTAATATCTCCTTTGATTCTGAAATTGTACCAGTCTCCCTGAAAGTTTAAGTTCACACCTTCACCTACATTCAATTCCCAGCAAGTGTACAGAGCTTTTCCTAATAGTTTCACTGAGCCATTGAGGGAGTTGGAGTGAAACCCAAGGTCCTTCTGTTTAACTCCACTCTGAGTTGCCCTTTTAGTTCTTCTGCTCCCTTACCTTGGTAGACTGGGAAGATGAGATAAAATTCAAGTCTGTTAATTATACTTTGCTCCCAATTCTTGATTTTAAGATATGCAAAGGAGAAAACTGCGATGCTACTAAAATTGTTTTTGGAGGTAAATTATCCTGCTGACTAATTATGTATAATTTCTTCATTTTCTTTATTCAAGCAAATGAATTCCAGATAAATTTCCTTTTAGGTCAAATTTTTCTTCCCTTGAAAAAATTCATGACTAAGCCTATATAACCCTAACACTGCCTTACTCAACCCTCAAGAACTCAGTATTACTACATATCCTGTTAGGAGAAAAGGAGCTAAAACTTGTCTGAAAGGTGCTAACATTACATACTTTGTCATGAAGTTGTTATTACTGAGAAGAGTTAAGGCTAAACAACCCTGTAAAAGAAAAGAGGGAGCCTAAGAAGTATCAACACCTGACCTCCATCCTAAAATGATTACACAAAGGTTTTCCCATTTCTAGCATCCCAGTTATTCTTCATCTCTGCTGTGAACATGGGCCCTCACCTCCAGCAAGCTAGTCATAAAATTCGAAGCTGCCTGTGTTTAGTCTCTACCTTGTCTCTTCCGAGTTCACTCCAATCAGGCTTTCACTGCTGTCATTCTATCAGAACTGCTCTTGTCAAAGTCACCAATGGCCTCCATGTTGCCAAACCCAGAGGTCAACCTGTTTCTTATTCTACTGGATGATTACTTTTGAAACACATTCATTACATGCCTTCTGAAACCCCTCTGCTCTTTCTTTGGGTTCACTTCCTACCTCACTGACTCCTCTTTCCAGGGTTGTCTCTGCTGGTCCCTTTCATCTTTGAACTCTGGATTCCAGAATCTCTCATACATCCAGTTGCCTGCCCAACCTCTCCACACGAGTGTGTAACAGGCATCACAAACTTAAGTCCTAAATCAAACTCCTACTGTTACCAACTAACTGGCTCCTTGCAAAACCTTGCCCATCTCAGCAAATGGCAACTCCATTCTTCTAGGAGCTCAGAAGTCATCCTTGCCTCTTCATTTGTTTCTTTTCTTTCTCTCCTTCCTCCTCACCACATCTAATCTACTGGGATAACAGCTCTACCTTATTATATCTTAAACCTCACAACTCACTACATCCCTCTCTAGCACCTGGCACAGTGAACATCATCTCCTGCCTTGATTATAGTAATGCCTCTGCTTCCTCTCTTCATTCTCATCTCCACAAAAGAGTGACCATTTGTAAAAGATAAATTTTATTATTATATTATTAACCTGTTGAAAACCCTCTAAGGGCTTCACACCTGCTATGGGTTGAAGTGTTCCCCCCACCCCACGAATTTACATGTTGAAGTCCTAACCCCCAATACCTCAGAACATGACCTTATTTGGAAAGACGGTTGTTGCAGATTTATCAGTTAAGATAAGGTCATTAGGGTGGACCCTAAACCAATATGACTGGTGTCCACATAAAGAAGGGGAAATTTGGACACAAAGACACATACATAGGGAGAACCCCACGGGAAGGTGAGGGTTGAGACCTGCAAGCCAAGGAACACCAAATACTGCCAGCAAACAACCAAAAGCTAGGAGAGAGAGATGGAGCACAGACTCTCACACCACCATCAGAAGGAACCAACCCTGCAGGACCCTAATGGGACTCATGACATCCAGAATTGTGAACCAATCCATTTCTGTTGTTCTTCCACCCAGTTCGTGGTACTCTATTAGAGCAGCTCAAGCAAACTAATACACTATCTCACACAGCATAAAAGGTGAACTCCGTGCAATGGCACAAAGGTCCCACATGACTGTACCCCAACTCACACCCTAGCCCCCTTGATGTTCCCCCAATAGGCCAGGCGCATGTCTCAGGGCCCCTGCGATGGCTCTTCCTGCAGCCTCTCTGCTCTAGTCCGGTACCATCAATTCTTTTAGATGTCTGTTTCAATACCTCCATAAGGCCTTCTCCTCCCTCCAACATTCTCACTCCCCTCACCAAGTCTTGTCTTTCTCCACAATTGTGTCACCTCCAGAAACCTGAACTACTTACTGTGACAGACTGGGAGAGCAACTGCTAAGACCTGCAGAGCAGCTGCAGGTAGAAGCACTCCAGGGCCCAGCATCTCGGTGACCAGAGAACTTCCTGCCGGAGGCCACACCCCTTCCGGGGCAGCCGCACCAGGTAACACACCTGAAGGCAGTGAGCTCATCGCTGAGCGCCTCAACCTGTCAGTCAATCCATGCTCACTTCAGGGTTCTCAGGCAGGCTGGCGGAGGCTCTGTGAAACCTGCATCACAGCTCAACCTCTTCTGCTGCCCAATCCTGTTTCCATCCCCTTCTGTTCACCATGCTGATCCCAAGTAAACACCCAACCTCCATCTCAGCCTCTGTTTCAGGAAAACCCAACCCTGAGGCACTTACCTGCCTCCCGCCACTTGAGTATTATCTTATTGAGGGTAGAGAGTTTGTTTCAGTGTGTCCCCAAAGCCTAAAACACTACCTGGTAGGAACAGGAAATAACTGAATGGGGACAGTGGAAGGAAGATAAGGAGGGGAGAAGAGAAAGGGAGGGAGAGAGAGAAGGAGGAAGAGCATTGACTCTGTGGATAGGACACCAGCCCCTGGATAAAATAAACTCTCAATATGGTCATTATCAGTCACAGAGCAAAAGGAATACACACTATTACAATGAAACTGTGCATGAGGTTTCCAAAGTGCACATGGCTGTGTTATTTCAGAGAAACAAAGAAAACTGTGTACAAAGTTTCTGAGACTCACTTAGTTAGTATCTTTATACTCCTGACTCCTCTCTTCCTCCTAGGATTTTAAATTTTGCAACCTCAAGGTCTACCATCAAGAGGATTTCAGGACCTGAACCTTTCAGGTAGGAAAAATACTGTGTAATTACTGTTCAATAGCTTTGTGACATCTTATATGTTAATTCTTAACTCCCACTAACAAGAAACTCTGCTTGGCATTTGATGGTAATAAACAGTATATTATAGCCTTTCTCTTTATTGACTGTGTCTTATTTCAGGCCTCACTCAATATATTATTTTTTTTTTCCCTCAGAGAACTGCCTTTCACGTTACTGCAAAACTAATTGCATTCAGCTCTGACAAATGACATAAAATATATTTTCCATGCTCCATAATTGGCTACTTGTTTGGACCCAAATAAGGCTGATTTCCACCTGGTCACGTACCTCATGCCAATTCAATCAAGAATATGTGAGGTCTGACTACAAAGTAACAAAGCTGGGAGGGTTGTGTGTGCTTGGTTTATAGAGTCACTTTCATTTCTTTACATATCATTGCATGATGGGATCCTAAGGGGAAAATGTAAAGACGTTTAACAACAAAATCACCACTAAACTAGAGCTACTATCACTCTACTTGTCTGAATTACTCTAAGACAAATGGATTCAGAACACTGTGCTTATAGCACAAAAATGGCATACATAGTTGTATGTACACATAGATAAACATAAATATTCCATACATAGAAATATTTTATAACCATAAATATGAATAACAGGGTCCTCCCAGTCAAACCTATCTAATTTCATCAACCTTCTGAAATTACATCTTTCACTGAAGCAGCCCCAGGGTACCAATGCAATAAGATAACATTAATTAAAATACATAAAACCATCCAGGAGTAGCAAGGGATATATTATCCAATTTTTTAAAGGTAGAAATTGAACTAAAAATAGTAATCAATGTTTTGCCAGCTTAAAAAGCTAAGTCTTACATAGTGCCTGAAGCTACAACTCTACCAGACTTTCTCCAAGGTAGAATAATAATAATTAGCATGTTATTCATCCGTCTGGTATGCACCTATCTTGGCAGTGTACGTGTGCAAGCTCATTTTGCAACCACAAGCTTCAGTTCTCTGCTACCTACTGGCCATTAAGCAGAATCTGGGAAGTTCCAAAATACAACGTGCCATCACTATGCCAACATTTGAAGCACACACAAAAAATGAAGAGTCTATGCAATACTAATGAGTCCCTCATAATTATTACTGCTGAAGTTCAGCTTTCCACTTCATGACATCTGGGGACTGAAAAAAGAAAACAGATTCCTGGGACATTTCAGAAGACTGGCCATTCCTGTTGATGATCTACCTAGATAAGGCAAAAGAAAAGAATTTTAAAGAGGCAGGAAGGTTTCCAGCTTTGGTGTCTGTGGGGACGGTCATGCTGCTTACTGTGGCGGAGAACACAGCAAGTCCCAACAGGGTTAAAAAGTGCTGGCATCACACACAGCTGGCAGGGATGTAAACCTGAACAACCACTTTAACAGACTCCATGAAGGCTGGAAAACCCAGCAATCCTATGCCTAAGAACACACTTGGCAGAAAGGCATCATGGTACGTGTCAAAAGCATATACAAGAATGCTCACAGCACCATTATTCTCAACAGCCAACAGTCGGGAAACCGAATGTCTATCAACGGTCATGTCGGTAAGTGGAAGTATATTCACACAATGGAAGCCCACGTACAGCGGAGAAGAATGAACTATTGCTACTCACAACAACATGGGAGGCTGAGCATTAGACCACCAATATGAAAGAGGTCATACTATATGACTCCATGTTTGTGAGGTTCAAAACAGGCAAAACTCAGCCACAGTGACAGAGGTACAATGGGACGGATCTTCTCTGAAAGGACAAGAGGAAAGCGGCAGAAAGGATGGAACATTTTCTATCTTAATCTGACTAATGGCTACACAGGTGCACACATGGAAAAACTCACCCAGCAGTTCACTGAAGATTTGTGCACTGCCCTACAAAGAAAGTGTCAGTTGCTCAGTCATGTCTGACTCTTTGCAACCTTATAGACTAAAGACTGCCAGGCTCCTCTGTCCATGGGATGCTCCAGGCAAGAACTCTGGAGTGGGTTGCCATGCCCTCCTCCAGGGAATCTTCCTGACCCAGGGATCGAACTCAGATCTCCTGCATTGGCAGGCAGATTCTTTACTATCTGAGACACAAGGGAAGTCCAATACCTTAATTTTTACATTTCATGAGTAAATTAAATTCTCCTAGCCCTACAGCTTTACAGAGACAACAAATCCCCATCATTGAGCTTTCCCGAGGAAGTCATGAATAAAATGTTCTGGATGTGGCTCAGATTCTTCAGATGCAGAACTGTATGGCCCTGACAGAGCATGTCATCCCTCTCTCCTACTTTTTCTAAAACCTGCTCAGACATAATTTATTGATCCCTTTTCTGTGTTGAAGGAACAGGGATCTCTATGCTGGCACTGATGATCTGTGAGCCCCAGGGAGACAAGCCGGGGCTCACTCACTTTTGTCTCCTAAGCACAGAGCAATAGGTACTGGATTTTGTTTGAATAATTCAACAAGCCTTCAGTAAAATTCCCTTAAAAGTTCACAACTAAAGATCATGTGTCACATCTTCCCTTATAATTATCCAAGTAGATGCAATCCTACACCTGCTACCATTTTTTTCCATAAAAACGTTGATCTAATCCTCTAATATTATCATCCTTGAAGAAATAAAAATGCTCCACAGTAGCACATATTGCTTAGCCTGACTTCATGCAGTATTTTTGTTTTCTAAAGCAGACCATAACAAAAGAATTTCCTACATAAGCTATTTCTTTTTTTATTGAAGTATAACTGGTTTATAATATTTTGTTAGTTTCAGGTGTATAGCAAAGTGATTCAGGGATATATTCTTTCTTTTTTACTCTTTTCCATCATAGGCTATTACAAAATATTGAATATAGTTTCCTGTGCTATACAGTAGGTCCTTGTTTATCTACTTTATATGTTGTAGTAAGTATCTGCTAATCCCACATTCCTAGTTTATCCCTCCCCTACCTTCCCATTTGATAACCATAAGTTTGTTTTCTATGTTGTGAGTCTATTTGTTTTGTAAATAGGTTCATTTGTACTATCTTTTAGATTCCATATGCAGGTAATGTAATATTTGTCTGACTTACTTAATATGATAATGTCTAGGTCCATTCATGTTGCTACAGATAGAATTATTTCATTCTTTCTTATGGCTGAGTAATATTCATATGGTGGTAAAGAAGACTCTTGAGAGTCCCTTGGACTACAAGGAGGTCAAACCAGATGATCCTAAAGGAAATCAATCCTGAATATTGATTAGAAGGACTGATGCTGAAGCTAAATCGCCAATACTTCAGCCACCTGATGTGAAGAGCTGACTCGTTAGAAAAGACTCTGATACTGGGAACGACTGAAGCAGAAGGAGAAGGAGGCGACAGAGAACAAGATGGTTGGAGGCCATCACCAACTCAATGGACAAAGTTGGAGCAAGCTCCAGGAGATGGTGAAGGACAGGGAAGCCTGGTGTGCTGCAGTCCATGGGTTCGCAAAGAGTCGGACACGACTGAGCAACTGAACAACAACAATATTCATACACACACCCCCCAACACACATCTTTGTTCATTCATCTGTCAGTGGACAATTAGGTTGCTTCCACATCTTGACTACTGTAAATAGTGTTGCTAAGAACATTGGAGCGCACGTATCTTTTCAAATTAGAGTTTTTGTTTTTTCTGGATATATGCCCAGGCATGAGATTGCCAAATCATACAGTAATTCTATTTTTAGTTTTTTAAGGAGCCTCCATACTGTTTTCCACAATGACTGCACCAATTTACATTGGTGCAATGTAGGAGAGTTCCTTTTTCTACACACCCTCTCTAGCGTTTATTATTTGTTGACTTTTTGATGATGGCCATTCTGACTGGTATGAGGTGATATTTCATTTTTCATTTGCATTTCTCTAATAATTAGCTATGCTGAGCACCTTTTCATGTGTCTGTTGGCCCACCTGTATGTCTTCTTTGGAGAAATGTCTATTTAGGTCTTCTGCCTGTTTTTTGATTTGTGGCTGTTTGGTTTTTTGATGCTGAGTTGTATAAGCTATCTGTATATTTTGGAAATTAAGCTCTTGCTGGTCACATCATTTGCAAATATTTTCTCCTATTCCATAAGCTGTCTTTTCCTTTTATTTATGATTTCCTTTGTAGTGCAAAAGCTTGTAAGCTTGAATAAATCACATTTGTTTATTTTTGCTTTTATTTCTTTTTTGCCTTAGGAGACTGTACTAAACAAAAATATTGTTACTACTTATGTCAGAAAATGTTTTGCTACACAGCCTATTTCTTAAAGTTCTGTTTGTGATCATCTCATCAGAAGAAGTGAGAAAAAAGCAAATGCCAGTCATGGAAAGAAGGATGCAAGTCCTTCTTTATATAATCAGGTTTGACTACTGGATGTGTTATGATTTGCAATGTTTCGTTGTGCAGGTTATGCATCAGAGACAATTTCATACTAGTCTTATACAGTTGGCCATTAATATATGGCTTCATTCCTGGAGGTAATGAAAATTCACCTCCTAAGAAAGATAAAGCAGTTGAACCAATAAAAAGTAAGAATTTTCTCTAAGAGGAACTGAAAAGGAAGCCAGTGAACACTAATCTCCCACTTCTGATTAAGGAGCTTTGGAGAAATGGAGAAGGAGCCGGTGGTCTCTTTCTGATGGACAGAAGCAGCAAGAGGTTGGCAGACCAAGGACTAGGAGATGGAAAACACTCCACTTTAGCCAATGAGCAACCTCCTCTTTGCCTTACTAATGCCTGTGTGATTCCATGATCAAACCATGGTTATGAACAATCAGCAACAGCCTATTTAGTTCATCGGCTTAACTCAGGATCCACTGAAAATGTCAATAGCTATTCAATTCTTTTTAAAGTTTTCTACCAAGCATTCATTTATTTTTATTCTTCCCCCAACCCTCTCTAGAATACCCAAGTGTCAAAAAAGATGGTACTTACAAATACAAGAACCAGTGGTTCTTACCCCTCACCTAGTGGGGTGACCAGTCTGAGAAGTACAAGTGGGCACACCACTGACTGTGCCTCTGGGGTGCTGAGCAGTCCTGACTCAGCCACACCCTCCACTGCAGTGGTCAAGGCATCACAGTGAATATTTGGCCTTGCAGGACTCATTGTGCATGCTAAGTAACTTTAGTCATGTCTGACTCTTTTCGACCCCATGGACTATAGCCCGCCAGGCTTCTCTGTCCACGGAATTTTCCAGGCAAGAATACTGGAGTAGGTTGCCATTTCCTCCTCAGGGGATCTTCCCAACCCAGGGATCGAACCCGCATCTCTTAAGTCGCCTGCATTGGCAGGAGGGTTCTTTACCACTAGCGCCACCTGGGAAGCCCCTGCAGGACTGATTACTTGTCTTCAATGACAAAACAAATGAAGCTATTTTTCTCACTTCTTCATTTTCAATTCCTTCATTCCACCACCAAGATTAGGGACCTGTTTTTACAAACCATAGCTGGTGGCATTAGTCAAATGATGTTTTTGACAATAGAGACCATACCATCTGATGCTGAGATGGGCCTGCTGAAGTGTTATTCTTCCCTGAGGCAGGAGAACAGCATAGGTAGGGCACAAGTAGTAGTAAGACAGACCATATTATGAGGTAGTTTTCTCGAGAAGACCTCCAAACCTCTGAAAGTAAGCTTGACAGTGAACCTGTGCACAGTGAAATTTAAAAGCTTACTGGCTAAGAAACTTGGATTTACAAAAACAAAAATAAAAACAAAAAACTAGTAGAATTCTAGTCTTGCTTCAACTACTTCATGTACTAAAATTCTTTAAACTTTGTATTCCTTTCTAGATAGCCAGAATATATTTACTTAGATGATATACCAGCAAGCCTTTTTCATCCACCAGTTACCTTAACAGTGAAACAGGAAAAAGATGAGCAAGACCTGGGGGAAAGAATGAATGTAACTGGTACTCATTAATACTATGTGATAGGCCCTCTTAGGCACTTATATATGTGACAGCCTACAAACCTCACAGCCTTTTAAGGCAGAAACTGATCTCTCCAGCCTGTAGAAGAAAACTGAGGTGTGACTTCTCCAAGACCACAGTTAGCAGCAGAGCTAGGATTTGAGGCAAAGACGAAGGACACCTCAGAACTTCCCTAGACCATGATTCTCCCACTGGCATTCCTGAGCACGCCAAAGGGAATCCCAGGCCTCCCCAAGGCTATTTCCACCAGCAAGCTTCCCGTGTTCCTTGCGGAGGCTGCCGTTTTCTGCATCAGTACTTCAGCAGCTCTCCCAGGACCCAGCTGGGAACAGGCCCACCGTTGCTGCTGTTACCGCAGCAGTCTGAAAAACACAGCACAGCCTCGAGCAGGGTAGAAGAGCCTGAATGGAGAGAGAGAGAGAAAACACACACATGCATGCACGCAAGCGAGAAGGTGGACGTGTGTGTATAAAAATAAGAATGGTGGAACTGTAAAAAAAAAAAAAGGAAGTAAAGATAAATTTTAATTCATACAGAAGAGTGGTCATATTTCCTTAATATGGTATATCAGGATCTAATACTTAGTGGGATATTTGAATATTTGAAACATTTTGTTACGACAAAACTTTACAGATAGATAAAGGAACATAGATATCAATATGATGTACATAATTAGACACATCTGGAAGGTTACCCAGACTATTAACAATGCTAATGCACAAGGAGCAGGAAGAAAGAATGGGGCACTTATACTTAATTCTGTATATTTTGAGAGGTAAATAAGATAAAACCTAAAGAACAAACATAAGTTTTCAATAATTACTACAGTTTTACATGGAGATGTAATTTTAGATTTGACCCAGCTGATCACACCTCTCCCTTGAAAGATATCCTCATTTGGCTTCTAAGACATCACACCCCGCCATCAGTGCCCAGTCCTTCTAAGTCTCCTTTGCTTCTTCTTATGTCTCCAACTCTAACATGTCAGTGCAAGTCTTCTCTAACTTCACTCCCTTCCTGGATGATCTTTATACAGTAAAGTATGTATGTATTTGTATGTAGTAAGTCTACATACAAATGAGTTCCATTGTAAGAGCATGTTCATAAGTCCAACAAAATTAGCCTACTAAAACAGAGGGCAAGCTGTAATTTCACTAATGTCTGATGTTGATGGAATGTACGTTGACATCTTTGAAAGCTTGCAACTTAAAGGTTCTTATGTAGGGGATTTACCGTACTTCCAAATCTGTAAAGACCTCTTTCCCCTAAGTTCCAGTTGCTGGGTTCATATCTCCAATCTATGTCTGTTAAACACCTCAAACTGTCATATTCAAAGCTGAGCTCCGGATCCACCCTGTCTTTGCCCGTTTGGACTGCTATAACAAAATGCCATAGACTGATGGCTTAAAAACAACAGAAATTTATTTCTCACAGGCTGAAGGCTGAAAGTCCAATATCAAGGCACCAGCAGATTCAGTGTCTAGTGAGAACACTCTGTCAGGATGCAGTCTGCCAACTTCTCGTATCTTCACGTGGCGGAGAGCAGAAAGGGTTAGCCAGCTCTCTCTTGACTCTTACAAGGGCACTAACCCCATTCACGAGGGGTACACTCTCGTGACCTTATCTAAACCTAATGACCTCTCAAAGACCCCCAGATACTAGTATCACATCAGGGAGTGTCATCACATCAGGGAGTAACACGAATTTGGTGGGGGGAACACATTCAGTCCGTGACACTCCCCCACCCAAACCTGTTTCATGGATCACAGTCTTCTGCATTAGAGCAGCCTCTTACTTCCAACTGCTCAGACTAAAATCCTTGGAATCATCCTTGACTCCTCCCTATCTATCACACCCCACATTCAAACTATCAATAAATCCTACTGGCTCCACTTTGAAAGTACATTAAGAATCCAGTCACCTCCACTGCTACTGGCCTTTTCCAACTCTCCATCATCTCTCAAACCAGATTACAGTCACCTTTGGACTGATTTCCCTGATTTCCAACCCAACGTTCCTAATGTCTGTTCTCACACAGCCACCAGATGACCCATGTAAAATGTAAGTCAGACAGTGATCCTTGCTGGGAACCCTCCAGTGGCTTCGCATCTTAATTGGCTCTAAAGTCAAGGCTGTTTTAGTGGCCCAACCAGCCCTACAGGATGCTGCGCCACCTTCACCCCACCTTTTTATCTATCTGCCCCAGTCCACTCTTCTCACCTCACTCCAGCCGAGCTGACATTCTCCTGCTCCACAAACACCACCGCCTGAAGCACTCTTTCCCCAAGTATGCATTCAGACCATCCTCCCTCACCCCTTTCAAGTGCTGACTCAAAACACTTTCTCTGTAATGTCTCCCCTGACTGACCCCCATCGAAAATCACTCAGAATACAAAAGAAGAATGTATATAACTGAGTCACTGTTGCTGTACAGCAGAGACTGGCACAACACTGTAAATGAACTACACTTCAGTTAAAAAAATAAAAACTAAAATCACATTCCCCTCTTCTTACCCTCCCCTAATCCCCGCTACCATCCCTCTAGTCTGACTTATTTTTCTCCGCAGTTGTTGTTTTTCAGTCGCCAAGTCGAGTCTGACTCTTTGTGACCCCATGGACTGCAGCACTCCAGGCTTCCCCGTCCTTCACAATCCCCCGGAGTTTGCTTAAACTCATGTCCATTGACTCGGTGATGCCATCCAACCATCTCATCCCCTGTCGCCCTCTTCACCTTCTGCCTTCAATCTTTTCCAGCATCGGGGTCTTTTCTAGAGAGTCAGCCGTTCACATCCAGGTGGCCAAAGTATTGGAGCTTCAGCTTCATCAGTCCTTCCAAAGAGTATTCAGGGTTGATTTCCTTTAGGATTGATTAGTCTGATCCCCCTCATTTTCAAAAGTCTTCTCCAGCACCACAGTTCAAAAGCATCAATTCTCAGTGCTCCACACTACTTATACCTTATAATGTCGATTATTTATTTCCTTTAGTTACTGTCTATAATCCTGACAATGGAAGCAAGTTCCACAAAGGCTTGGATTTCTATCTGCTGTGTTCCCTGCTTTGTCTCCAGCATCTCACTGGCCCTCAATAAATACAGTGAATGAGTAAATAGAACCTTTGTTCAGCCACTTATTCTCACCAACATTTTTAACTAGTTTAGTGTAGAACAATTCCATGCTCACCATTATGTTGTTCCTGTCCTGAATTTTCTAATGAAACATTTCCCCAAAGGTCTCCTTCACCAGGCTGTCCGGTGTCCAATGCTAGCCTGCCCCTGCAGTGGAGGAAGGCCTAATTTTTTTGCAAGTGGGAGGAGACTTAAAAGGCTCTGCCCCAAGTGTTTACAATTATCATCTCCAACTGTTGACATATCTGGTGATGTTTATTTCTTATTTTCCTTCTGCCTAAGCCTTGTCATAATGAATACATTGCATAATGAATACATAATGAATGACTCTCATGATGAAAGAAAACCACAATTGGAAATGACTCCCCCCTTTAAAACTAAAAATAAGAGTAGATTGGACCACAGCTAAAATAATTCATGCCCTTGCCATCACAGCTCTGAGAAGTGTAGCCAAAGAAATCCTGAGGCCACACGCCTCCTTTCACCTCTGAACATCTGCCAACTGAGCGGCACCACCAATGGGCTGCCTTCCGGTGGCGGTTTTTCTAAACTTACGCAGGTTCAGAACTGGGTAATTTGGAAACAATTAACAAACTCATCTTCAAATTGATTACTTAAAGATACAGGTGGTTCACCAGATTTAAAAACAAAACCATGTTGGCTCAACATGCTGGTTTATTTTTTTTTTATTTTGCCTAATCAGCAATCTGCACAAAGCTTTGTGCCAATGTCTGGCCTATTTTAATCACTTCTTTATCTATTTAAACAATGTAATTTTTTTTCACCTCCTAATCCAAATGTTCAAATGGTGAACGCTATTTTCAAGAGACTGTATGGACCCAATGGTGCAGCATTGATCCAAGCCCACAGGAATCGTTGAACTTAGTATTAAGTGAACCTTCTTAGCCCTTGTAGTCTTTTAGCAAATTGAAGAATAACAACATTAACAAGAGCCAGTGCTTTTTGTTTGTTTCAGTACTTACTTTGGACAAGCACCAATCTAGGCACTTCAAGTTAATATGCTCATTTAATCCTCCCAAAGTCTTTTATCCCTATTTAAAAGATGAAGATACAGAAGCACAGAGAGATCAAGAACTTACCTTAAGGAGACACAGAAGAATTCAAACCCTGGTTCTAGGACCAAAGTCAGGTACTAGAGGAACTCTTGTACCTCTGTGAGTAACCCCTGGGGATATCTCCTTACATGCCATGCCTCTGGATATACTACTCCCATTTCCCCTAATGTTATTTCTTTCCTTTGTTGCCCTGAAAACTCCAATTCAACCTTCAAAACCTGAAACCCTGAGAATTAATCGTGCTCTATCACCCTTTGCCTTGTTTATATACTATTTTATTAAAATTTAAATGAATTAATCTTCCCTGACTTAACTATTCACTTAAGTGAAAAGGGGCTGTATCTGACTCATATCTCAATTCTCCACACTTGATATCAAAAGAATGAATTAATTTACAAATTTGAAAACTTTCAAGGTTTATTTAATAATATAACAACATTTATTACATGTTTACTATTCCAGGCACTTCGCGTATTTTAATTCACTTAAACCTTGCACGCTAAGTTGCTTCAGTCATGTCTGACTCTTTTAGAACCCTATAGACTGTAGCCCTCCAGGCTCCTTTGTCCAAGGGATTCTCCAAGGCAAGAATACTGGAGTGGGTTGCCATGCCCTCCTCCAGGGGATCTTCCCAATCCAGGGATAGAACCTGTATCTCTTAGATCTCCTGAACGGGCAAGTGGGTTCTTTATCACTAGCACTACCTGGGAAGCCACTTAATTCTGACCATAACCCTAGTGAGAAAAGTATAATTACTGTCAACATTTTGGAGACAATGTTAAAGATTCTATTACTGCCCAAGATCAAAGCTAGTAAGAATCAGAATTTGACCCGAAGCAGTGTGGCTTCATGCTCACTGCCTCCCCAGGACACAGGTCCTGTACTGGACTCCCCAAGGTCCAGAGGAAAGGTCAGAGATAGTTCTTGCCCCAAAAGATGCCACACGGAATCTTCTTCACATTAATGGAGGGAATGATCACCTGAAGGATTTATGTTCACCCTGAACACTAACTATCTAGCATGAAGTTTGCTATTAAAAAAGCTCAGTAGATATTAGTTGAATGATCAAAAATAATTTCCATATAGTTCTGTTGTTGTTGTTTAGTTGCTATATATTAATAATATATTCATATTTATGTATATGAATACTGTTGTTGTTCAGTCACTTAGTTGTGTCCGACTCTTTGCGACCCCATGGACTGCAGCACACCAGGCTTCCCTGTCCTTCATCATCTCCTGGGGTTTGCTCAGACTCATGTCCATTGAGTTGGTGATGGCATCCAACCATCTCCTCCTCTGTCACCCCCTCCTCCTCCTGCCCTCAATCTTCCCGAGCATCAGGGTCTTTAGCAATGAGTTAGCTCTTCACATCAGGTCGCCAATGTACTGGAGCTTCAGCTTCAGCATCAGTCCTTCCAATGAATATTCAGGGTTGATTTCCTTTAGAATTGACTGGTTTGATCGCCTTAGAATGACTGAATTTTTTACATGTAATAGCACCAGGAACTGGTCAAAGTATTAAACATGTATTTTTATCTTCAAAATGGCTATGTGAGGACTTCCCTGGTAGTACAGTGGATAAGAATCCACCTGTATTGATAAGAATCCACCCAATGTAGGGAGCACGAGTTCAATCCCTGATCCAGGAAGATTCCACATGCCACAGAGCAACTAAGCCCATGCACCGCAACTACTGAAGCCCATGCGCCCTAGAGCCTGTGCTCCACAACAAGAGAAGCCACCACAATGAGAGGCACCATGCACCGCAACTGGAGAGCAGCCCCCACTCGCCACAACTAGAGAAAGCCCACGTAGCAACAAAGACTCAATGCAACCAAAAATAAGACAAATACTATTTTTTAAAAGACTATGTGAGGAAGATACCCTTTTTAGTCCTACTTTACAGATGAGGAAACTGAGGCATGACAAGTTTCAATAACTTGAGGTTCAAGATCACAACACTGGACTGTGAAACCAGGATTCACACTCAAGCAGTCTGACTCTAAAGACCTATCATTTCCTATGGCTACTGGAACAAACACAAATTATTTGACTTAACACAATGGAAACATTCTCTCACAGCTTCAGAAGCTTGAATTCTGTTATCAAGATATTGGCAGGACCATGCTCCCTCCTAAGCATCTAGGAGAGGATCCTTCCTAGCCTCCTCCAGCGTCCAGTACTCAGTTGCTTCAGCTGTGTTTGACTCTTTGCGACGCTATGGACTGTAGCCCATCAGGCTCTGTCCATAGGATTCTCCAGGCAAGACTATTTGAGTGGGTTGCCATGCCCTTCTCCAGGGGATCTTCCCAACCTAGGGATCAAACCCGGGTCTCCTGCATTAAGATGGATTCTTTACTACTGAGCCACCAGGGAAGCCCCCCCAGCTTCCAATAGTCCCGGTGAAACTCTAATCTCTGCCTTCATCTTCACATAGTCACCTTTTTTCTGTGTCTGTGTATCTCTGTCTTCACATGATATTCTCCCCGTGTCCAAATTTCTCTTCTGATAAGGACATAAGTTACAGTGGATTAAGGGCCCACCTTGCTCCAATCTGACCTCATCTTAACTTAATGACATCTTCAAAGACCACTTTTCAAATAAGGTCACATTCACAAGTACCAGAGCTTAAGACTTCAAGATATTGGCTGGGAGGTGGGAGGCAAATACAATATACAGAACTGACTCCAAAGATGCAAGGAAATGACTCCGTTTTTGTAGCCAGTTAATTTTCTTGATTGGAACAAGATTTGTTAGTTCTCAAATCACTTATGAATACAGAGTGCGAACATGCTGAGTCACTGTGGTCTTGTCTGAGTCTTTGTGATCCTATGGACTGTAGCCCACCAGGCTCCTCTGTCCTTGGGATTCTCCAAGCAAGAATACTGCAATGGGTTGCCATGCCCTCCTCCAGAGGAAGATCCCCAGGGATCAAACCCAGGTCTCTTGCATTGCAGGTGGATTCTTTACCACCAGCAAACCCCTGAATACAGTAAATGAAAGTGAAAGTTGCTCAGTAGTGTCCGACTCTTCATGACTCCATGGACTATACAGTCCATGGAATTCTCCAGGCCAGAATACTGGAAGGGGTAGCCTTTCCCTTCTCCAGGGGATCTTCCCAACCCAGGAATTGAACCCAGGTCTCCCACATTGCAGGCAGATTCTCTACCAGCTGAGCCACAAGAGAAGTCCAAGAATACTGGAGTGGGTAGCCTATCCCTTCTCCAGCAGATCTTCCTGACCCAGGAATCAAACTAGGGTCTCCTGCATTACAGGTGGATTCTTTACCAACTGAGCTATCAGGGAAGCCCTGAATACAGAAGGAAGTGGTTAAATGTTTGAGATTCAAGGATTTCTTTACATACGAGATAAACAGAACACAATCAAAATGTAAACATATCTTAAGTAAATTAGAAACTTTGTTTATCATAAAAGAGTATTTCCCTAGAATGGAAGTCAGTTAATATACTAGAAAAATTCAAAGCAAAATACTTAGTCTGCTTACCTCCCCATTCTCAATTTACTATACACCACCCTTTCTTCCTTCAAAGCAATACTTCTGAATTTTGACAATGGACAATCATCAAACAATATTCTATAATAGTGACTTATAATCATTTGATACTTTCTTTTAAAACTCCTAAGTGTCCATTTCTTTTGATTCTTTGGGGTCCACAGCTAACAGTTTAAGATTACATGCAGCCTTCAAATTTTCATTAACAAAAATTCGTGCTCAAGGAAACATGTAAATGAAGTACACACTTTTTACAAGTAAATGGTTATATTTCAAATTTAATCCATTGACAGTTTCCCTATATCCTTCCGGTGTCTAGTGTCAAACTATGCATTCACCCTACATCAGCTGTGATTTCTTCATCTGTTAATCACCACACAGTGGAAGCCTGATTTTCTCTGTATGCTAAGGAAACAATTAGAAATTTCCAAAACAGGCTAATTCACAATTTTTTGGTCCTTTAAACAGATTCTCTGGCAAGAATAATTGCTAAACAGCTCAGTACTCAAGAATTATTCTTCAAGATGGTTTCCTTAGATGACATTATTGATAACTAATTAAATGAATACATTTTTACTAGCATCACCTGGATGACAAAAAGACCACAGAGTTGCCTTAACTCATTTTAAATATCAAAATATAGCATTTAAGTCAGGATGTACATGCACAGTACGCCAAAGTTAGTCAAAGCAAACACCACAGGCAAAATGATATTCTCTAAAATCAAATCTTGACCCAAAATTCTATCTGCTTTTTTGTATTCCAGCAGTATCCTAACTCAAATCAGAAGTGGAAGTAGTAATAGATTACTCCAGAGGATGGTTCAATTATTTTGGACCTATATATTTTTTAAACAAAGTAACAGACTTCCTGTAGAAAAAGACCACTATTAACATGGAATAATTTGGCAAATAAAATTCAATTTTGCTAGTACACCACATTAAAATGCAATTTTCAGACTAATATATTTACAGAACATTTCGAGACAGCCAGTTGCTCACCCCTGGAGGCTAGAGCTTATCCTCTCTAATTATACTGAGTGCATTCTCAGGACAGAATCCTCAATGATTAGAGAAATAACTGACTTTTTCCCTAAAGAAAAACATCTCAACCCCAGTTACATCCTTTAAAAGCATATATCACCCTACAGAGAGTATAGACATTTTCTTCGTTTAAAACAGCAATTAGGGAAAAAATGCAAAACAGCTACAATTACAACAGTTTGTGTTTCTGACACAACCTTTCTCACACTGGTTGGTCCTTAGACTCTCTCCATTCTCCTGGGAAATTTCCTAATTTTTGCAATCTAGTAGCTCTTGTGTCTCAGGGAAATATTCATTTAAGGGGGTGTGTGTGTGTGCGCGCACAAGCATTTGCATTCACATTTACTGAGTGCCTTCCCCATGCCAAGTTCTGTGCGTGCATGTGTGTGTGTGTGTGTGTGTGTGCGCGCATGCAAGCATTTGCATTCACATTTACTGAGTGCCTTCCCCATGCCAAGTTCTGTGTGTGTGTGTGTGTGTGTGTGTGTGTGTGTGCATGCAAGCATTTGCATTCACATTTACTGAGTGCCTTCCCCATGCCAAGTTCTGTCCTCATAATCTACATTCAGCCCAGTTCCAGCACCTGCTCCAGCTGTGTGCCCTGGAACAACCTGAGTGAGCGTCAGCTTCCCCACCTGTATTTGCAGATGATGACAGTAGCTGCCTCATAGAGAAGCAGGACCAAACGATCTTCTCCACGTAAGGCATTCATCACAGTGACTCACAGGAAATGAGTTGTCTCACAGGAAATGCTCAATAAACATTAACCCTAATTAATTTCTGGGCTTCCCTGGTGGCTCAGATGGTATAGTATGACCCTTCAGTGCAGGAGGTCCGGGTTTGATCCCTGGGTTGGGAAGATCCCCAAGAGAAGGGAATGGCAAGCCACTCTAGTATTCTTGCCTGGAGAATTCCATGTACAGAGAAGCCTGGCAGGCTACAGTCCACGGGTCGCAAAGAGTTAGACATAACTAAGCGACTAACACTGTCACTTTCACTTATAATTTCTATAGGATCCTTCTTCATGTAAGAAAAAGGAGGTAACCTTTTCTGATAGAGACTGACCCAGGATCAAATCCCAATCTGTAGGTCTCCAAAATCTATCAAACTATAATATGAGGCATCAAACACACTAAGGAACTGTCATCCACATTCTCTTCAGACACTAAAAGGGGACAGGGGAGATAACAGTCAACACCAAGACCATGTAGTTGAATACAAAGCATTAAAAACCTACTATAGGACTTCCCTAGGGGTGCAGTGGACAAGAACTGGCCTGCCAATGCAGTAGACATGGGTTCAATCCCTGATTCTGGAAGATTCCCCAGGCCTCGTAGCAATTAAGCCCATGAGCCACAACAATCAAGCCTGTGCTCTAGAGTCCAAGAGCCATTAACTACTGAGCCTGCGTGCCTAGAGCCCATGCTCTGCAACAAGAGAAGCCACCACAATGAGAAGCCCAAGCACCACAGGCAAGAGTAGCCCATGCAAAGCAATAAGGACCTAGCACAGTCAAACCTAGTGCAGCCAAGTAGTTAAATAAAATTTAAAATTTTTTAAAAGCCTGCTACTACCAATTATGAATGTCTCCCCACCAGCCTTTTTTTAAAAGAATTATTTTTTAAACATTTTAATCCTAAACGGTATGTAAGTTTTTGATCAAGGACCATCTTCCATAGCATAGTAACAAATGTGGAGTTCATCTAAAATGCCTGGTCCACCTACCAACCATTTCAACACAAGGAAATTAAGAAAGTAAATAACTTGATCACTTTATAGCACACATTTTCACATGATCACAGTAAACCCTCCCATCCAGGTAGTTATCATTCTAGATATTTCATAGATAGAGAAACTGTGGCTCAGGCAAGGCACCTACCTATATCCAGCAACCCCAGGAACGGGCCCAAATTGAAACTTGGCTTTGTCTAGCTCTAAAGTCTACGATCTCTTTAGAACAAAATGATGAAGGCAAAAGAAGGGTTAGGCCGGCTGGTCACTTGGCTATGATGGCATAATCAACTAAATAAATGGGAAAGGTACCACAGTTTTTGAGGACACCCCAATGAAGATTAATTTTTATCAAATCACTTCATTTCCAAAGTAGAAGTCAGTAATATACATGGCCAAAAACATGACCCAAATAACGTGTATGCATGCTAAATCGCTTCAGTCATATCCAACTCTTTGCGACCCTATGGACTGTAGCCCTCCAGGCTCCTCTGTTCATGGGAGTCTCAAGGTAAGAATACTGGAGTGGGTTGTCATGCCTTCCTCCAGGGGATTGAACCTGCGTCTCTTACGTCTCCTGCATTGGTAGGCGGGTTCTTTACCCCTAGCGCCACCTGGGAAACCCTGATCCACATAAGGCATACCCAATTGATTATTTCAAATTTGTCTGTGTTAGCGTTAGTTCCACAGTGAAGAAAGCTTTTGAAAAGACAGGACTTTGGGATCAGGTTCCGGTGAGTGGTACCTATTCCCTCTCAAGCTGCCAGGGTCCTTGCCCGCTTCCCAACCCTCAGAGCCTCAGCCCTGGTGGCATAATACACAGATGTTAGAACAGGCCCTCAGGTTCCAAACTGATAATAAGTCAAAATTCCTTAGGTCACAGTACCTGGGCTGGTGAGCGTACAGGACCAGTTCTCTTTCTTTTTTGTTAAACTTTTTCACTGTGGTAAAATGTACATAACAAGATTTATCATTTTAGCCATTTTTAGGGGTACAGTTCTGTGGAACTAAGCATGTTCACACTGTTGTGTAACATCACCACCATCCATCTCCACAAATTTTCATCCTCCCCACCTGATACTCTGGACCCATTCAACAATAACTCCCCATTACCCCTTCCCTCCACGCCCTGGCAACCACCTTCCACTTTGTCTCTATGAATCTGACCTCTCTAGGCACCACATATAAGGACATTCATACAATACCTGTCCTTTTGGACTGGTTTATTTCACTAAGCATGATGCCAGTTCTCTTTTTGTTCCTAGTTGGTCTCCTTGAAGAAACATCCTTGAAATTCACACTCTTTAGATGAATTAAAAGTGAATACACAAGAATTACATGTTTCCCTTTTAACTGATTGTTAAAAGGATATATTCGAAGAGCCAACTCATTGGAAAAGACCCTGATGCTGGAAAATATTGAGGGCAGGAAGAGAAGGCGGCAACAGAGGATGAGATGGTTGGATGGCATCACCAACTCCATGCACATGAGTTTGAGCAAACTCCAGGAGATGGTGAAGGACAGGGAAGCCTGTGTGCTGTGGTCCATGGGGTTGCAAAGTCGGAGGTTACTTAGTAACTGAACAACAACAAAAGGATATAAAAACACTAAGAATGGCTAGGGAAGAATTGAGAGTAAGCCGGCAAAGCCACCCCCAACTTCATGAAGTGTCTACTTGTTTCTATTCATTCTCTCAAAATATTTCACTCTATGCAAATAAAATGTTTAAAACTGCATCACACTAGGTATACTCCTTCTTTAACTTAACCATCTATCAAAAAGATATATCTCTAAGCATTTCAAAAGTTAGTTTTCAAGGTCAACACTGAAGGTAAAGTAAATGTGATTTCATGAAAATATGTATCCACTGAGTTCTCCAATGGAAAGAAACTGTTTGGGGCATGTTAGTACCACACTGCTCAATAGTTGGTGCTGCAAAAAGAAAGTAACACTTTTATAAATGTTCATACAAAAATAATTTAAATGTTAAGCAAACATGTATATAAACTCTGAATGGGCCATCCATCCCACTGTTATCTCTCTCAATGGAAAACAGTACAACAGCATCTAATGAAAATCTTATTTCCTTTACAAGAAATAAAGATAATAATGTCACAAATCAACACTTTCCCCTATTGTCTATTTTTATTGGTTTTTCTTGCAAGCCACATGTTCTCAGAACAAAAGAGGAAAAAAAGACAAAATTCAATAAAATGCCATATCTTATTTTTGCTTCTTATTTCTGCTTGCAGCTTGTAAAATACATACATAACAGCAGGATCTAGTACCAGTAAAGGAAAATGATTTAAGCTAAAATAAAACTCAAGTCAGCAGGAGATGGCTTTGATAGGGAGACCATTATACGTAAGTTGATGGAATGCAAGACTTCCTTTATTTATTTTAGTACAAATAACCTCAAGTCCTGGAAGAAAAGACATTTTTAGAAAATGACACTGACCCAATTGCTGAGTCTCATGAATAAGAGTGGTGAGCGTTACTTCTGCTGCAGCACTGCTCATACATTTTCTGCTCAAATCATTGGAATCCATTTAATTCAGATGTGGGAGTTTCTTCTCCCTGAATTTTAGGATAATAGATGGTTGAAGACATGGAGATCCTGACCACAGTAATTGCGCTCAGATGCTCAGTTGTGTCCGGCTCTTTGCCACCCCATGGACTGTAGCCAGCCAGGCTCCTCTGTCCATGGGATTCTCCAGGCAAGAATACTGAAGCAGGTTGCCATTTCCTTCTCCAGGGGATCTTCCAGACCCAAGGATCAAATCTACGTCTCCTGCTTTTCCCACATTGGCAGGTGGATTCTTGACCACTTCCCAGCACCACCTGGGAAGCCTGACCATAGTAATGGTATCCAACAAGACCGGTCACACTCAATTTCCCATCCCATTTAGAGAAAGCACCAGTGCCAAGAAAAGAGCACCTTGACACAGGGGACCCAAAAGCACCAATTCCCAGAGCTAAAAAGAACCCTCAGGGACTCCCAGCCCTAATTCCCCTCATGTTCCAGGAGGTTCCATCCTTGGGGAGAGGGTTTTTGTGGGCTCTTTCATCTACATCTACAGCTTCTTTTAACCCTCTTCTCAGTGAAGTATTACTGCATCTCTCTGGGAGTTTCCCCAAACATAGAAAAATCAGCAAGATGGGATGGTGCCTTTCCCCACCCCTGACCACAGAACCAAATGCTCTCTTACTCTGAATTATGCTATCTACGCTAATAGCTTTTCAAAAAGACTCACTCTGGGCTCTCTGTCTAATGAAAATTTTCAGTGAGCCCGCCCCACCTAGTTCCTTTCCTGCCCTCTGTGCCAAACTAGAACCATAAACATGACTGGAGAATAAAACTCTCCAAAAAGATAGACCTAGTCCATCCTCCCTGACTTCAAAGAGGACCAAAACTAAATATACCTCAACAGAAAAATAATCCAAAAGCCAGTATTTTTTTTAATTGGAATTAAGATTCCAACATGTCAGCAAAAACCCAGGTCAAGGTTAACCAAGTCGTGACCCCAAATTTCTTTTTCTCATACCAAATGCTCAGCCTTAGCAATTCCAACTGGTCACTCCTCTCTCTCTTTCCACCTGGAGTCAGCTGACCTCCAGGACAACGTCTCGATACCCCAAAGAAGACAGAATGAAGTCGTAATTTGAACAACGGAAGTCAAAAACCACTCTCCGTTAGCCAGTCCCTCCCCTAAATGCACCAAATGAGCAACAACCTCTCAGGCTCAAAATGCCATTTATCTTTGGACCCAAGCCAGGGGGACTGATCAACTAATCAGGCATGAGGAAAATCAGTAAAAGAAAGCCTGTCCCAACTGAAGGTCCTGCATGTGTTGAGTGCTCAGTCATGTCCAACTCTGCGACTGCAGGAATTGTAGCCAGCCACGCTTCTCTGTTCATGAGATTTCCCAGGTAAGAATACTGGCGTGGGTTACCTTTCCCTCCTTCAGGGGATCTTCCTGACCCAGGGATCGAACCCATGTCTCCTGCATCTCCTGCACTGGCGTGAACGTGAAAGTTGCTCAGTTGTGTCCAACTCTTTGTGACCCCATGGATTATACAGTCCACGGAATTCTCCAGGCCAGAATAGTGGAGTGGGTAGCCTTTCCCTTCTCCAGGAGATCTTCCCAACCCATGACTTGTACATTGGCAGGTGGATTTGTTACCACTAAGCCATCCTGTAGTCCTCTACAATGATGAGAAAGTGCTGATGAGTGATGAGAAACAGGGAGTAGAAGGGGAAGCAGAGAGAAATCTGCCTCACATGAAACATTCCTTCAGGTGCATGCAAAGCAGAACCTTAAGAGCAGGCTGTTCAAGGTGTGCACCAAGAAACACCTGTTCAGAAGAGGCTGTGCAAATGCACCCACAGGCAAGTTCTGGGTTAAAGAAAGCTAACAAATTTCTTTTCAGCAGGAATTCTTGAGTACGCTGATGAGTAGGTACATACAAGTTTCTGAATTTAACACAGAAGGCTTTATTCACAATGATTTATGGTTTATTCCAATGATTCAGGTTTCCAATCACTTTGAGAAACACTGCTTTAGAAGCTGTGGAACCAAGGCGAGCTAGAGCTGAGGCGTGAATGAGCAGAAAAAATAATAAGGCAACATCAATATAGTTTTTGGACGATAGGAGAATTAGGGCTCCTTGAAGAGTTTTTTATTGTTGGGGGGATATATTCCTTGATTATCTTTTTTTTTAATTGATCTATTTAGTTTCAGGTGTACAGCAAATTGATTCAATTTTACATAAATATGTATTCTTTTTCAAATTCTTTTCCACTGTAGGTTATCACAAGATACTGAATATAGTTTCCTAAATTATTTTTGTTTATCTATTTTATATGTAGTAGTGTGTATCTGTTAATCAAGAACTCATTTCTCCTCCTCCCCACCCCACCCTCCATCACCAAAGAGATGTTTTAAAGTGAGGCCCTCTGCACCATTCTCTTGGCCTGAAATTGCTCATCTCCATGATCCTGACCCTGATAGCTCAGTTGGTGAAGAATCTGCCTGCAGTGCAGGAGACTCCAGTTCAATCCCTGGGTCAGGAAGATCCCCTGGAGAAGGGATAGGCTATCCACTCCAGTATTCTGGCCTGGAGAATTCCATGGACTGTATAATCCATGGGGTCACAAAGAGTCGGACACGACTGAGCTATTTTCACTCATGATCCTGCCATGACCATCACTTACTGCTACTTGGGTCATAGCTTAGTAGTCACCCATTAGGGCCACTTGATCAAAAGGAGCCTGCTAGGATTCTACATCACATCACCCATCTCTATTATTTCACAGAGCCCCCCAAGAAGGCAGCAGAGAATGTTTTAATCATTGCCATACCGTTAGTTAGGCCCCACCGGCACACAGTAAGTGCTTAATAAAACATTTGCAGAATGAATGAGGAAGTGAAGTATTCTGGCTATCCCCACCCTGGCTTGGAGAAATGATGAAACATCTGGTTATATTTAATTTCAGTTCAATATGATTTATGAGTTCAAATAGAGAGGCCATGCTTATGCTGCGGTTGCAAAATTAAATATCTCCATTTCCTGTGGACACATGTTTTCATTCTGAGCCATGATAAGAAAACAATGTACTTTTGAGTCATTCTAGAAACGACAATGAGTTTAAACTGAGCCCCTCCCCTAGACCTCTCTAGAATTTGGACACAAAAATCACAAAAGTTAATCAGCTCTTACATTAACACATACCGACCCCATTAACATCATGCTATAAGTCTATAACATCATGTCTGGGGATAAACTCTCAACTAGCTGCTGAAAATGTCCTGGGGCATATTTACCGAAGCCGCCAATAATAACACTCTTATTCACTCACATCCTCATTCTTTGACAGATGTCAGTGGAGTACCCAGGACTTCTGAAGCACCGGGAACATGAAGATGGAGAAGTCACAGTGCTGTCCCTCAAGGACTTGCAGACCGGAAGAGGAGCCAGGGAAGTAAATGGATACAATTCTGTGTGGTAACAAAGGTGGGCTGTAAGTAGGGGTGAGGAGCTCACTGTGGGAGTCAGAAGAGCCAGTTGCCCTGTCCTGGGTATAGTATACCAGTGGTCTTCCAAGTGTGGGCCCCAGACCAGCAGAATCAGCATCTCCTGGGAAGCTGTGAGAAGTGCAGACTTTCATCAGGCTACACAACAGGCCTGTGGGATCAGAAACCTTGTCGTGGGGCCAGCCCTGTGTGTTTTAATAAGCCCGCAGGTCACTGACGCACACTGAGGTACACGATGATTAAACCACTTCTTGAAAGAGTTACAAAAGTCAAGCAGGTAAAGAACAGACAGATGGTAAGGATGGTTGCAGGCGATGGGAACAGGATAAAAGGCCAGAGAAAACCTGGCGTCTATAAAAACCATGAGGCTTGAGCTCAGAGCATGTGATGGAGAGCACGGGAGACCATGAAGTGGGGCAGGTGTGGCACCAAGGAGCCAGAGCTTCACCCTGAGGGCAGCGAGGAGCCCCGGAGGAATGGGATGAACGTGCGGAGACATGCAGATTTCATAAGATCACCTTGGAGGCAGTGTTGAGAACAAGGAGAGGCACCGCCCGCAGAACGGGTTGCAGGCTCCTAGGTGAGAGGTGATTAGCAATGGTAACAAGTGGAGGCACACTGTCAGAAACAACAGGCTCTGAGTGGGAGCCAGGAGTCAGGGACGCCTTACTCTGCTGCATAGATGGAGGGGCCAGGTGTGCAGTAGAACAGATAGAGTACCCCTTCTCCTGGGAGATGGTGCCTGACACACACCCCACACCCCAGCAGGGCAGGTGCTTGTCAGGGAAGCACTGAGCACTTCTCCCAGGAGTACACATTACGTTTTATGTAGCTATTCTTTAGCTGTCAGAGCCAGTGGCCATCGTGGTCAGTTTTCATATGCATCATTTAGAACAGCGCCCAGTGCTTGAGAAGCCAAACTGAATGAATGGACAAGCCAGGAGGCCACTGAGAGGCCACTGCTCTTATTCAGCGGAAAGAGGACTGTGTCATGGGGAAGGAATCAGAAAGCTGTATCAGTTGAACTTAATTTTTCTCTAATCTGTTGATACTATTCAAAACACTAAATGAAAACCTTTACAAGTCAATCACCTTATGAAAATTCAACAGTTTTTGATCTGTTGCATAGAGTCCACAGGGCTTCCCTGGTGGCTCAGATGATAAAGAATCTGCCTGCAATGCAGGAGACCCAGGTTCGATCCCTGGGTTAGGAAGATTCCCTGGAGAAGGCTACCCACGCCAGTATTCTTGCCTGGAGAATTTCATGGACAGAGGAGCCTGGTGGGCTACAGTCCACGGGGTCACAAAGGGTCAGACAAGACTGAGCAACTAACACACACACACAGAGTTCAAAAGCTCACCTTCCTGCCGAAAGTCAGAAATGACCATGAAGTCAGAAGCATACTTGCAAGTGAAAATATTGATATGACAAAGCCGTAGGTCACAGAGAGACTGCCACCTAATTGAGACAACAAGTCTGCTTTGTTTTCAGAACAACTCTGCAAAGCCCCAAAGTACAGGACAGAGACATTTCAAAACCCGCTGAGACAGACTGAGTGTTTGCTCTGATTTTTAGAAATGATTTCCAGCAGGCAGATAATGTTGTGACCCAATTACAGGGTATTTTGGAAACAGCAGGCACCTGACTTGGGGGTGGAGCTGGTGGGCGTAGCGGGAAGAGTTACTGAGCAGCCAGTACCACCTGCCTCTCAATCCTGCACAGAATTTTATGGAGAAGGGAGCTGTGACAATCAGAAGCAATGTAACTTCTCCCTTGACCTGCTTCCCATTTTCTCACCATTCCCAAAATAGAGCTAAGGAAAATCATAAGTATATTTCTCAGCCCTCTAGGAGGAATGTTCATGAAGGGCAGAAATTTGGGTCCCTGGGGAAAAAAATGGATGAAAGGCAAAGTCCTAGCATCAAGAGGAGGAAACAGTGGAAAATAAAACTCACAGACAAAAAGGAAGCAGAGAAACAAAAACAATGGCCAGTTCTTACCCCGTAGCATACTGAGAGGTGGCACACAAGCTCAGCTCTCCTGGATTCTCCAAACTCAAGCTCTGCAGAGTTGCAAGTTAAAGTTTCTGCTTGAAACTAAAATTAATAATAACTGATAAGGTCTTACTAGAGACCGAGTGTTGTTTTCTTGTTTGGTTGGTTTGGGTTTTGGGGGGGTTGTTTTGACCTCAGCACGCATCTTGCAGGATCTCAGTTTCCCAACCAAGGATTGAACCCAAGCCACGGCAGTGAAAGCACCAAATCCTAACCCCTAGACCACCAGGGAACTCCCCCAAATACTGTTGTAAGCCCTTATCATACTTACGAAACCCACATAACAACCATGTTCTGGGGAAGCTGAGGCACTGTGTAATTCTGTGGTCCAACTGTGCTGTCCATGATTATACGGCTATGGAACCATAGAGCCATACCGAAATGCTGAGAGTCAAACCACCAAACCTCAACTGCCTCCCCACAGGGCTGTCCTGTGCACGCACTGCAGGATATTTACCAGCATCCCTGGCCTCCACCCACTTGATGCCAGTCATACCTCTTTGACAATCACGACAATCAAAAATGTCTCCAGGAATATTGCCAAACGTTCCCTAGGGGGCAAAATTGCCCCCCCACCCCTGAGAACCACAGCTGTAGAGATTTGAAAGGCCAAATCTCTACGTCCTTTATAGAAGCAATAGCAAATACCAGCTGTTGGATAGAAGAAGCAGGCTACCACACTTCCACTAAAATAAAGTAAAATGGAAAAGGAGACAGCTAAAGGGTTTTCTGTAGCAGTGAGTTTTACTATAGCCCTTTGCCATGGCTCCTAGAAAGCCTGAAAGGTCTTCCTGCTCTCTCTTCTCCCCTCCCTCAAAGCCTCACAAATGTCTCTACTGAAGCACCTTATAATGACACTCCAAGACATTCCTGTCTCCCTGAACACTTTGCACTGTACCTGGCACCAAGTCTGTACTCAATAGACATTTGCTGAACAAAGGCATGGACAAATGAAGCTGAGGTTTCTGGGTGTCCCTAAATGATTGCATGTCTGTCTTCACTAGTGATCTCGAAAAGGTATAAACAAAGTTTGGTTAGCGGGGAGGATGAGAAGCTCTGGTCAGAATCTGAGGTTGAATCAGTGCTTTCCAAAGTATCTACACCCCTCTCAGTTCACTTTAAGTCCAGGCTATGCCTCAGTTCTGTTCAGAAATACAGCTGTATTTGTTCACTGGGGAACGAACTCAAGAAACCTAACTCATGCTAAGGAAATTCTACTTATTCATATTATAACTTGTGCTGATACACAGTCTGCCAAGCAAACAGAGATACTCATTACTGCAGGTCCACTGACTGACTCTAATGCCCAGGACAAAGGTCTGCTTGAGAAACCAAACGCAGATCAGGAGGTAAGAACAGAGCCAGCAGCCAGCAGCACGCAGGATGCTCCCAGGAAGGAAGGCACACCCACCACCCTCTCTCCAGCAGCCTCGGGGCTGCTTGGAAAGGCCCTGAAATCCTCAGGTTCCTCCAGTCATCAAAGGCCTTGTCACCCTGACACTGCCCATGATTGACATATGACAACTGATCAGATTCTGGGGCATTTTATTTACAACAGAGATATCCTCGACCAGAATCTGCCCAGAGAGATTCAACACAGCAACCCTTAGATTCAGACATATTTAGAAATTATATTTGGATTTTTCTACTATTCGATTTGTGTTCAGATGAAAGAAATGCACATGAGGCCATCATCTAGAGGCAATGGCTCCATCACTAAGTACTCAGATTTAGGTTAGTGGGATTCTGTAAATGGATGAAAGGTGAAATTTTCACCTTCTTCCCAAAGGCTGAATCTAGGAAAGTTTCATGTTGTGGTGGAAAGAATAATGCAGGCTTTGTTTAGGAACTGGGCAAGTCCTTTAAAGTTTCTGAACCAAGTTTCCTCATCTATAAAAAGGGAAAAAAGAAGATAACCCAAAAAACGAAGTGAAGTGTTTCCTATATAGCACCAGGCAAGAGTTCACCCTTGATAAATGTTATTTCTTCACCTCCTCAGTTCCTCAGCAACCCACAGACTCCTCTGGGTTGACAACAGTTGCAAGGCAAGCATTCCTGTATGTAGCCTTTGGGCTTCCCAGGTGGTGCTAGTGGTAAAGAATCCACCTGCCAACGCAGGAGACACAAGAGACATGGGTTCAATTCCTGGATCGGGACGATCCCCTGGAGAAGGAAATGGCAACCCACTCCAGTATTCTTGTCTAGAGAATCCCATGGACAGAGGAGGCTGGTAGACTACAGTCCATGGGGTTTCAAAAGAGTCAGACACAACTAAGCACGCGCATGTACACACACGTAGCCTTTAGGGGAAAGGACCTCAGTTTCCTAATCTCTAAAATGGGAACAGCACTATAGTATTCTGTAAGAATTAAATAGGGTAACAGCTAAAACAAGCTCTTTAAACAGAGTTCCACAATAATATATTATTAAGACCAGTGAGATCCAAATATTAGTAAGCACAGATTTTTAAAGTATTATCTGAAAATTAACTATATTCTTAAGCTACTATTTAAAACTCAGAAGTAATTTGTGTTTTTTTCCTCACCTCCCACCCTCCTAACAGCTACTCAAACCAAAGGTGAACAATATCAATTCCATGAGCAAATTATCCATAAACTTTCTCCAGCGATTCATCAAGACTCACCCTGGAGGGCATGATACTGAAGAGGTGCAAACCAAGCCGGCTGTAACACAACTCCCAGTTCTATGGCTGTAACTCCATCAGCATTTCCTAGAATCACCAATCCTGAATTGCTAAAGCATGCTGTTTGGGCAGAAAGAAGTCTGCATGCAAAAAAACAAACACCACAATCTGTCATTCTAAGGCCCTGCCTGCTAAAATTCACATTTCAGTCACTTGTCCTTTCTGCTCTCTCAGAACCTCATCTTTCATCTTGGCACTTTCCTTGTCATTCTTGGGCTATAATTCAAAAATACTTGCTGGTTCCCAGAGCACTTTCGAAATTAACTTCTTCTCAGCTCCTAGGACCTTGAGTCTGTACCAATGATTCCACATTCCTGGAAGGCCCAGAGGTCCCATCAGCCCACCCACAAGCTCCAGTGTGTCCTGGCCTCCACTAGCCAACTGATCCTGAGGGCAGAGCTCCCTACATCTCAGGCCCAGATTCCCAGACTTATCAATTTCATGGACCATTAAACTGCCAAATAAAAATATTCCCATCAGTTCACAAAAGAAATCTTACTACCATATCAGAATGGCATAATCTCAGAGAAAAGGACAGATCTTCTCATTTGAACACACTTAGAAAATATTCACTACATGGTCATCATTATCACTCGAATAAGGAGAGTGGAAACCTCACCGACAGACAACAGCCCTAGCGCTGTGATGTGCATATAGTAGACACTCCACTAACTAACCTCTTACTCACAGGGCAGCAATTTGGGAAATGCTACATTCCATACCACCAGTCATGCCAAGACTTCGTTCTTCAACAACAGCATTTCCTTCACTCTCTGGAGCTCCATAAGTTCTCCCCAACCTCATCCTCCTAAGTGCATACTTCTCCCAGCTCAGTTCCAAAAGTGCATTCTTTTTACTCAACTTGAAAAGGAAAAATCAAAACAAAACCACTCTGCCTCCTACTTCAAGCATTCCTGAAGCATATTTTTCAGGAGAGCTGCACTTCAAAAACTTTAGTTTTAACCTAGCAGATAAAATTTTGCAAGAATTCCACAAGCAGCAAAGGACAGAATGGTTCACCTTATTTATAACAACTACCAAATCATTAACAAACAATAAAGAAAAACCTTAATTCATATTCCATACCATTCATTTTTCCCACGTTCTCTTTCCATGGCTGTCCATATGAATTTTACATACCAATAAATAATATGCTGTGACTTTTTCCTGATTACAAAAATAATTCCAGTCCTAGCATTTGTTCAATACTTAGAGGACCAGGTAAGATTCAAATATTATGAAAAAAAGATTATGTAGAGAGGGAATGTCTCCTGTAACTCTACACCCTATGCCCCCTCATACCTTGAAAGAGATCAAGGCTTCTTACTTCTTGCCAAGTTGTGATGCCTTGACTTTCTACCCGCCATGTACTGCCTCTCTTCCAGCTCTCATCTGGTGTTTGCAGTTACTGCCCTACTCCTACCACGGGCCCAGCAGCCCTGGAGCCTAGTTATGATGAGAAGCACCAGACTTACTGTCTACTTATTATCACTTATTTAAATCCTGGTAACAACTCTGGCTTCTCTTCACCTGCCTCACTTAAAGGTTAATGAGGCTGAGTTTTGAGAGCATCTTAAAAGCAAAGTACATTACAAACATCAAATTCAATAGGTTTCCTTTGACCCATCACAGATTACCAAAAAAAAAAATTTTTTTCAGGTAGGTACATTTGGACAGCCATCATTCCCGGTACTACAGCAGATGATCCTGGGCATCTGATCAATACAGTGATGGTGCTAACGTGAAATGATAATGATCAGTTTATTCCAGAGACCAAGGGCTGCAACTCTGATCAAGAGCTAAAGAGACCAGGCAGGGACATGGGAAAAGTTTGCCCGAAGTTCACATAGGTGCCCCAGCAACCAAGGCACAGGATAGCCTCCTCTACAGCCCCTGAAGAGGCTTATTCCTTAGACCACCTGCACGCCCTGGAGCAGAATCTCTTCAGAAGACGCTGTAAAACAGTTCCAAATACCTAAAGTGCTCTACCCAAATCTAACTATTACCTTATCTCCTACCTAAACTGCAGCCCCACAAAGAGTTAATTTTACGACAATCATTCTTTGACAAACAAAAACTAGAAGGGATGTAGGAAATGGTCAACAAAATGAAGGGCATTCCACACAGTGGGCTTCCCTGGTGGCTCAGTGATAAAGAATCCACCTGCCAATGCAGAGGACCCGGGTTCAATCCCTGGGTTGGGAATACCCCCTGGAGAAGGGAATGGCTACCCACCACAGTATTCTTGCCTGGAGAATCTCATGGACAGAGGAGCCTGGAAGGCTACCGTCCATGGGGTCCCAAAAAGTCGGACACAACTTAGCAATTGAACAACAATTCCATAAAGCAGGATGGCCCAGACTTAGTGAAACAAAATTGGCTTCATCTAAGGCTTCACCTGTAGTCCTCCTTTTCTAATGGCTGCATCACAGGCCCCTGGACTGGGACCTGAAGGCTCAAAAGACACCATGAGGGTGCCTTCTACTGCAACACCCTCATTTTACAGATGGGAAAACTAAGTTTCCCAAGATCACACAGTAAATTTAAGTAGCAGACCACCCTGGCCCAGAAGGCAAATCTTGGGATACCTTGGCTGGTGGTCTTTTTGTGAAATCCCACTAGACCTTTTATTATGGAGCATCTATCACTCTGCCTCTGACAAACTACTTCACACCATCAACACGTAACAACATGCAGAATATGCATTGTGCTTAGTCACTCAGTTGTGTCTGATTCTTTGCCACTCCATGGACAGTAGCCTGCCAGACTCCTCTGTCCATGGGGATTCTGCAGGCAAGAATACTGGAGTGGGTTGCCATGCCCTCCTCCAGGGAATTTTCTCAACCCAGGGATCGAACCCAGGTCTCCTGCATTGCGGGCAGATTCTTTACCACCTGAGCTATCAAGGAAGACCAAGAATACTGGAGTGGGTAGCCTATCCCTTCTCCAGAGGAACTTCCCCACCCAGGAATCGAACCGGGGTCTCCTGCATTGCAGGAAGATTCTTTACCAGCTGAGCTACCAGGGAAGCCCCAGAATATGCGCTAATAACATATAAAATTAAAATGGGTAATCTGGGCTTATCTTCCTTACATTCATTTGTTAGTAGTAAACACTGTTGAAAATAAATGAACATTAAAAAAGTTTTTAAATCTGGATAGAAGCTTCTTAAAAACATTCAAATCATTCTGAAGACATGCTGTTCCAATCAAATCTAATTCCAAATACAAATCAAGTATGTTTTACAAGAGAAAGCTTATCAAATAATGAAAGCAGTTAAACATAGTCTCATATAAAATAAAACTCAGAAGTTCTACTGCTTTACAAGCAATGAACTGTCCACATCCTCAGAGGGATTTTCTTGGGAAGCTGACATTTATGTCAGAGATAACAACATATAAGATATGTAAGAGTCTGAATATCAGACTTGACACATAGTAAGTAATGAACAAATGCTACTTTCCTTAACTTGGGAGAGGAAAATAAGCATCACCCTCATAAGCAATAATATCTTCTTATAATACTTTTCTAAAAGTCTGTCCTGTGCCCATGAAAAATTTAAGGGGCTATACTACATCAGGGTACTGAATATTTTAAAACTGAAGAAGGTATAGAGACAACATTCTATTTAAGAGACAAATTTAGATATCCTGAAATCAGGATAATCAACATAATACTGTTCCAATACAATAGCAAGCCTTCCAGTATTCCTGCTGTAACAGAAAAGAAAAAAAATTGATTTTTGTTGTTTCTCTGGTGGCAGGAAAATAAAAACAGTCATCAAACTTTGAAACATGACATAAAAAGAGTAACAGTTCTTAAATATTTTATCTTTGTACATGTGGATTCTTCCACTATTAAGCAGACTTTTCCTAAGTGATTCTGTAGCCAGGATTCTTATTACTCCAGTTACGTGTAAGAAGTCAGTCTTTTAAACTTCAGCTCGTGCGTTTTTCCACTAGCACTTTATAAAAGTTTCAGAAAATGGGACTGTGCTGGCTCCATGAAGGTGAATTACTTAGTTAAAAGTATTAACATCCTTTTGAAGAGAAAATGAAACATTTCTTTCCTTTCCAGTTCCCTGGAAAAGGATCTTAACTTTAGAATTCCTTCTCAAAGGCTCTGAGCAAATATCTAGACCAACTCTAGCCAATGGAGTTCCTGAGTGATTTTTCGAGGTCATATAATTAGCCAATGACCAAAGGACAGCTATTGAGATCTGCATCTGTTATCCCCAGGTGCTCCGACTGCCAGTCCACTGTACTCTACTGCCACCTGTGTTCTCTCAGCATTCCAGACCACCCCCCCGCCAACCCCGAGGTTCCTCATCCTCTTAACAAATGTCACCCTTTCAAAACTGCCATTTCTAGGACTCTGCAAGTTACCATAAACAACTGCTCAACAAATATTGCTTCCAAGCTACAAACTGAAAACACCACAATGTGGCTTCATAAAGAAATCTCCCTTCCTGAACGTGCAGCTACCCTAATGCAGACCCTCTTAATTATCATGGCCATTTGAGGACAAGATATGAAATATAAATTCATGACAAGAAAAATAAACCAAAGACTTAAAAGACCCAACTCAAGAACAACAGATCAGGAGGCCACTGTTTGCTTTTTAAATCAGTGAAATATTAAAACAAAGGACAAACCAATGCCAACCTCACAAAGTTTCCCCATTTCTTGGAATTCAGACACGACTGCTAGCATCATTTTAAGAGAATCCTTTGAGTATTTTACCTAAGTCATCAGGCACAATGTAAAGCCAGTGACTGAAGGACTTCTAATCAAAACGGAGCCCAGTCTTGTCTGAGCTTCCGACACTGACCTTATTCTCCTCTCAGTGTTTGGCCCTCCCCAACCACTGAATCCATCCAAAACAGTCTGGGACAGTCATAGCTCTAAACTGCCCTGAACTTGACTACAAAACGGCCACAACTGTGTCTGATTTCTTCAATGGTTTTTTTTTTTTTTTAATTCAAGTCCTGCGCTCCTTCCATCCTTAGCCCCTGACCCCTCAGTTCTAGACCTCTTCGCCGATGTCAAGATCACCTTTGATTGTTTCTATGGCACTCCGCATCCCTCCTCCGTCCAGCAATGTTTTCAACACACAAATGTCATTTCTAGCGTTCAACCCTCCATTCTGTCCGGCGGGCAGCAGAGTGGATTTCAGGATCAGCTTCCCTGATTTGATCCCCTTCGCACAGCCATTTTCTAGTTAAAACGCTCCCTACCTCCGAGAGGGAAATGAACTTTTCCCTCTTTGATCTCCCAGCGGCTAGGCTCTGAACCCCCTAGAATCCAGCCCGGTCTTCAAGTCCCCGGCAGGAGCGCGCTGCCGCGGGTGGAGGGAGAGCCCAGCCGCACAACGGAGGCCAGTGCCAGGGCAAGGGGGTGTGCGCTCTTCCCCGCCGGCGCCCACCCTCGCTTTTTCCCCTCCTCAGCCCTCCCGGCGCACCCCCTCCCACCCTGTCTCCCCCGCCTCAGGCCCTGCCAAGCCCCGGCTGCCGAGGGAAAGAGGGCGCCGAGAAGCCAAAGGGATGGAGTCAAGGAGTGAGCCCGCAATCGCCGTGCCACCCGGCCCTGCGGCGCGGGAGCGGGGCACACGGGACTCCGCAGCGAACGCCCGCTGCAGATGCTGTGGCAGCTGCTGCAGCTGTGGCTGCGGCTGGGCGAGTGGCAGTGGCCGCGCTGCCCTCGGGGCCGCGAGGAGAGGAGCAGCCGCCCGGGCTACGCGCCGCCACTCGCCCCACGCCGCTGCTGCTGATCCGGTCTCTCCCCAGCACTCCCGGGCCGCTCCGGGATCCAGAGCAAAAGCAAGGAAGAAAGCGGGGCTCACCGGCAGTGCGCGGCGCTCGCCTCGGCTCCAACGCCCGGCAGCTCTGCTCCAGTCTCGCCCTGCCGGGAGCGCCAGGATCAGCTGCGGGAGCAGCCCACGAGCTTCCTACTTGAGATCAGGACGGGCTCCGGCGACTGAGCATGCCCAGTGCCGCTCCGCCAGTCCCGCGCAGGGAGCGGCGCCGGCGAGATTCCACTTCTCCAGGCTTTGGCGGCGGCTGCGCGGAGAGGCTGGAGGGGCCTGACCGGGCGGGGGCCGGTCCCGAGAAAGGCGGGGCCGGGGGCGGGGGCCGAGGAGGAGGGGGCGGGCCGCGCTCCTAGTGCGACCCCTGCAGGCAGAGGCTTCGGGGACTCTCGAACTCACAGTCCCCTAATCATCCGAGAAGATGGCAGGGAGACAACGCGGGCCAGAACGTCGAGACCCAAAGCGAAGTAGCCCGGCATCCCCTCCTTGTGGTTCGGTGTCTGTCTGCACCAAAAGGCAGTTGGGTAACCTTATCCCTGGCTAGTCTTTTCTCCCACACGTCTGCATTCCCTTATAACGGGAAAATGTCCTCAGATGAGAGCTGCCCACGCCCATCCAGCTGCAACTTTGTGGGCGAGACCTTCTCCTTCCTTCTGCCTCCTTATCTAGAAACCCAGGCATATGGCGCGTGAGCACACACATCATTTCTCCATGTGAAAATCACAGCAAGATCACCTCAAGGGAGGAACACACCTGCAAGAGAGGGAAAGCATAATCTCTTTCCCCTCCAGTAATATTAACTAAAATTCAGACAAGCAAGATCCTGATAAGAAAGAATACCAAGTAGCAATCTGTTTTCTGCCCCCAGACACTGAATAACATCCCCAAAGCATCTTTAGGATTGCGCTTCACCCGTACAGTGACTGTCAAACTTGAGCCTCCATCAGAATAGCCTGAGAGTTTATGGAAACTCAGATTACTGAACAGAATCTCGGAATGGGTAGGTCTGTGGTGCGCCCAAGCATCTGTACATTTAACGACTTTCCCAGGTGATGCTGGTGCTGCTGGTCTGAAGACCACGCTTTGGGAACTACTGCTCCACACATACACACGAGCCTTTCTTACCATCTCCTTCAGGAGGATTATGCTGAAAGTAATTGACTAATAATTACAAGGTAATGGCTGCTCTTCAGTCATCCTCTTCCCTAAACCTCCACAATGCAGTCCTTCTCCAAACAGCAAACTCACTGGTCCCTAGTCTTCATGAGAGGACTCTATGTGGTTGGGGCCAGCATTACTTTTTTCCTTCAACGTCATGAATTTATTGAGGACCCACAAAATCTTACAGTGAGCTTAGGGATAGCAGTGAATAAAAAAGCCCAGACTCCTGCTTTCATAGAGCTTAGTCCAGCGAGGTGGACAGTAATCCATTAAATAATCACTCAAAAATGTCATTTCAAACATGAAGAGTGCTAGGAGGGAAATCTACTAGGTGTGTAGAAAAGGGTGTATAATGAGACCCTGATGCAGTCTTGGATGGGGTTGGAAGAAATGAGTAGTGGAGGAACGCTGCCTTGCGGAATAGGAGTTTCTGGCATTTGCACCCCCAAACCTCTCCCATAAACAATTTCCCTCAGACCAATCTGGAGGCCAACAATTATGTCACTCCTTCCGCAAAAGAAAAACAATATTGCCGCTAAGAATTCCCTATAAATCCATGGACGTGCTCATCCTCGGGGCTGTCTCTGCACCCCAAGCTCTGCCTATGGAGTTCGTGCACCACACAGGTAGTCGACGGTTGCGGTGTAACTCACTTTGGGAAAATGTAGAAAGCTCTCTAGTTCTAGTCTACGTCCTTCTGGTTTAAGGAAGAGAGGAAATTAGCCCAAGACCACTCCGCCCATCAGCAGGGGACCACCATCAGCCTTCCAGGCAGGTCCTCTTTCCGCAGGTACTGTATTCCCTCGGACTCAGCTCCCCGCGGCTCCCCGGATATGCATCCCTGCCATCCTCTCTCTCGAGGGTCCCAGAGAGGTAATCTCCATCCACCCCTCCCGGCTCAATCTCCTCCGGACCGAGAGGAAAACCCGCGGTGGAGCCCTCCGCGGCGGGGCGGGGCGGGGCGACGCGCGCAGGCGCAGTGGCCGCCAGGTTGGGCCGAGGAGGCGCCCCGCTCTACACCTGATGCAATCAGCCTTCCGGAAACGGGCCCAGTGGCCACGCTCGCGCAGGAAACGCTCCTGCGCCCTCACCAGGCCGCTGCGTCCCATGCCCGGCTTCCGAGCCTCCTGGCCACTTGGCTTCGCCCCGGCTAGAGGGCGCCATTCGGCGACCCGCAGGGGACCTGCAGGAGAAGTTGGGAAATCACCGCCAGAAAAAGTAAAATCTCTGGCTGCCCTAATAGTGACGTGGAAACGGCCACTGAACGCTCCGTAGCTGCAGGAGGAAATTCCCTTAATTGTGTATATCCAGAGCGGATAGGAGTTGGTGATGGACAGGGAGGCCTGGCGTGCTGCGATTCATGGAGTCGCAAAGAGTCGGACACGACTGAGCGACTGAACTGAACTGAACTGAAGAGAGGATAGGCGGGGTGGAAGAGTGGAGGGGAGTTTTTAAGCTTGCTTGCTTGCTTCTTTCGTCCGCCTCTCGACACATTTTCTTTCTCCCTCATGGAAAGGAACGTTTACAGTAATAGCCGTTTTAAGGCAATAAGGAGAGAAGTCCCTGCCCGCCACCCCCTGCCATCCCCATCTTACTTGATATGTAACGGCACGTTAGCTCTGCTACATAAAGCCTTCCACCATGCATTTTATAATAATTGGTTTCTCTATGCATCATCATTTCAGTTTACAAAAAAATCATTTTTTGTTTTACCACCTCGTGCAATTTTGATATCTATTGTGAGTGGACTTTTTTTTTCTTCATGCTGACTCGCCAGTGAGTTGTTTTTCAAGGAAATGAAGTATTCCAAAAGCGTGTTTATAAAAGCATGGAAGTAAAAATTACCTCTGTAAGTCATTTAAGACTTTAAGGGGGAATAAAAGGCAGATACAAGGAATTTTAGTTGGAAGAATACTTAGATCATTCTAGAATCAAGTCAGGATCAATTTTTAGATGACACAGAGGACCTCTCTGTGGTCCGAAGAGGTAAATGATTTTTCCTTACTGAACAGACTACTCAGCAGAACTAGTACTTGAACACAGATTTCTTGACATCCCAATCTAATGAAAAAATAAATTTATTTGCACAAACAACACACAAAATGCAAGACATCACAATGTTGTTTTTTTAGTCCAAAGGTTACAAAGTACAAAATCGGTGGCAACAAAAGAGATCCTATTACTTATTCCTGCTTCTGAAGTCATGGGTCTTTAAACAGTCCTTGATGTATCCAACCACTGTACAATCTATCCAACTACTTTTAAGATAACCAGAAACTAGGCATTAAATACTTCAATTACAGTGGTATAAAATTCTTCAGAACTTCCAAACATCAAGAAATCTTTTGAGTCAACATTTACAGCTTCTAGTAGCTTTGCTTGATCATGTGGTGTATGAACAGTTGAGGTTAAGCAAAAGGAATTTTAACGATCACAACAAAATATCAGAGTTAAGATTTTCCACTGTACTGATTTAAAATATTTTATCAAAACAAATCAAAGTGAAATACAAAAATAGTTGCAAAATTCATACTACTACAATAAGAATTTTTCAGAACCATATCTACGTTTTTATCTTGATGAACGTGTACTTCTTTTTTGGGATGTTCTGACATTTAGAGATCTGGGAGAACACCTTCACTTATGCAAAAATAGAGTCAAGTAAATGTCAAAACACAGAGGTGCAAAGTACAAACTTATCACAATAAGGTACTAGTTACAGAAGAGCCAGCCTAACTGGGTGCTAATCCAGGGCCCGATATTGGCTAAGGGTTTTACATAGGTTATATAACTTAATGTTCACAATTACCCCCTGAGTTAGGAACTTATTATCCCTGTGTTACAGGTAGTAAAAGTGAAGTCTGAGAATGTGAAGTAACTAACTCAAGACACAACAAACCAATTCAATGGCAGAATTTCAATTTGAACCCAGGTGTTTGCCTAGAGCTTGAGTTGACTCATTGGAAAAGACCCTGATGGTGGGAAGGATTGGGGGCAGGAGGAGAAGGGGACGACAGAGGATGAGATGGCTGGATGGCATCACCAACTCGATGGACATGAGTTTGGGTAAACTCCGGGAGTTGGTGATGGACAGGGAGGCCTGCCGTGCTGCGATTCATGGGGTCACAAAGAGTTGGACACAACTGAGCGACTGAACTGAACTGAACTGAGCTTAAGTAACACTCTATACAGAAAAACATAAATACAGAAAATGATTGTGATTTTTGTCTCATACAGGAGAAGAGAAATTCCTTGGCAGTCCAGTTCAGTCATTGGTTAGGACTCTGCACTTTCACTGCCAAAGGCCTGGGTTCAATCCCTGGTCGGGGTATTAAGACAGCCACAGGCTATGGGGTACAGCAAAAAAAGAGAAACAAAAGAAGAGGTGGGGTATTATACTTACTCTTTTCAAAGATGAGTTGGTAAAATTAACTTGTCTGCATTAGGAAGGAACCCTTTCTTAATTAATGAATTACAGTCCCCAATCGTAGGACCAGTCTTGTGTGCTTGTGTGCCGCGTGCTGTGCTGAGTCTCTCAGTCGTGTCCGACTCTTTGCAACCCCGTGGACTGTAGCTGGCTGGGTTTCTCTGTCCATTGGATTCCCCTGGCAAGAATACTGGAGTGGGTTGCCATGCCTGCCCTCCAGGGGATCTTCCCAACCCAGGGATCAAACTCCAGTCTCTTTTTTTCTCCTTCATTGGCAGGTGGGTTCTTTACCACTGGTGCCACCTGGGAAGCCCAGGACCAATCTTCCTCACAGACAGAAAGCAGATGATCTAATACCTAATGATTTGGGGGTGTAACCAACAGGGCCTCTCCTCTGATGAGCTACCTTCATGTCTAGCTAGTTCCTCTAGTCCTAAATTATACAATATGGTCATTACTAGCCACATATGGTTTTCTAATGTATATTAATTAAAATTAGAATTAAAATTTCAGTTCCTCAGTCATATTAGCCCCATTTCCAATGCTCGATAGCAGTGTGGGCTAATGGCTACAGTATTGGACAGTGCATGAAATATTTCCATCACTGCAGAAAATGTCATTGGACAGTACTGCTCTAGTCCTTTATCCCCATAGTGTGAGAGTTTACTCTCTCCTCATTCTTCACCATTCAGACTCTAAGACAATCCATGTTTCTAGCTCTATCTAGCTTTCCCCTGAGCTTTAGTCCTATTTTTCCAAACTAAAAATTATTATCAGAGTGTGGAATACCATCACGGAAAGATATGACTTTGAAGTAAAATTTTATTTCATATCCCAGTTTTTTTATTTGCCATCTATGTGACCTTGGCAAGTTATTCAACCTCATTGAATCTTAATTTTCCTATCTAGCAAATGAGCATCCTAATCTTTTCATCATCAGTTTTTTTAGGGTTAAATGAAACAACACATGTAAATCTACTCATAGGCCTCACAGAGACTTCCTTCCTTCCATTCCTATTTCAGTTAATAACATCACCAATTACTCAGGTTTCCAAACTAGAAATCTCAGTCATCTTTAATTCTTCCTCCTCAACCACCCGCAACAAATTAGTCATCAAACCCCATTGCTTCCATCTTAGGGACTTTTCTCAAATCTGGGTCCTCCTCTCTGTCTCACTCCCACTGTTCTCATTGACTTGTCATGCACTGTTTCCATATCCTGCTAACTGACCTTGGTAACACTTGTCACTCCCAACCCAAGTACTTCCTCTGTGCTGCTGTCAGAGAGATCCTTCTAAAAAAAGAGGCTGATGATGTCACTCCCTTTCTTTAAGACTACTGATGACTTTCAGTTGCTTAAGGATCAAAACTACTAAACCTAAGGACGCACACATCACTCACCATTCCATTTCAAACCTTTATTTGGACTCCTCTTACCAACCTCCCTTTCAGCCACCCCTTCCCCACCTCCAAACCCCACCCTCCACTACACCCCCTACATTGACAATCAATGCTCCTTGAGGCATTCCTGGAACAGGTAATGGCCTTTCTTGTCTTTCCCTTACACACTCCCTTCTCAGGCTAAACTGATCCTATTATGTATTCCTTACCTGGCAAAATCTTTCTTATTACCTCCAGTACAAAAGCTTAGTCAACTCTCCTAGGAAAAATTGGTGACTAGCTTATCCATGATGCCATAGGTTAAGAAGAATAGATGCTGTGTTCAGGCTACCCAGGTTTACATCCTGGCTATACTACAGTGCCACAGGTGGTTTGGGGACAGTGACTTACCCTATCCCAACCTCAGTTTCTTAACTGAAAAGGTTGATAATCATAGTATGTACAACTTAATGTTATCATTATATTCAGATAATGCAGATAAAGCTCATAATATTGCACCTGGCTCAGAGGTAAGCATTCAATATATATTACCTTAAAATTATTACTATTATGATTAATATTTACCCATTTTATCCTGTTATCATTATGTGGCTCTTTTTACATTCTAATTAAATTTTTTACTTTCAAGAATTTTTATATTTCACATTTATATTTGATTTTACATTAAATAAAACTGTTTTATTACAAAAGTAATTGATAGTCATTGAACAAAATTTAGGTAACACTGATGACAAATCAAAAAAAAAGACATTCTCTACTGTTTAAGACACTTCTTGGTTGCAAAAAAAGAAACTCTCGCTAGTTAATTTATCCAGAAAAAAAAGTATAGGAGGGTTGTCAAGTGGCCCACTATATCAACATACAGATGGAAAATTGGTTCAGCAAATGGTCAACATCTATGAAAGGCTGACAGCATATAACAAGAGACCAGACTATGGCACACTCTGTCACCAACAGCCCCACTGCACTGGCCACTTGCTGTGGCCACTATTCCAGGGTCTCAGCAACTTAGCATCACTATCTCCCTATTCAGGTTCATAGGTGGAACTATCCAAGGTCACATGCCCATGCCTCAGCAGCCAACAGGCAGGGAGAGGGAGTGTTTGCCCCCCTCCAGATTCCCTATTGGAGGTGGGGCCCTCTCACAATCCAAATTCATGCAATAGAGGATTCACCAAAAATGGAAGGAGAGTCTTATCCCCTCTCTCATGCTTGATCACCCATTGGCAAACATCAAGTACTTCCATGCTTTTGTGACTTTGCTTATGTTGATTACTTTACACTCCCTGCTTTATACATTCACCTTGTCCACTTTTCAAAATCATACTCTTTCCTTAAAGGCCAAGATTTCTTTTTGAATCTACTGCACAGTAAGTTATGAAACCTGCAGGACCCTCCCAACTTCAAAAGCTCCTCCAAGTCCCTTGTTTCTTGTTTATACAAAAATGCATCAGACTCCCAGGCCTTCCGTGAGTTCCAAAGAGAAGGTACAAGCAGTTACTAATTATATAAGTGAGAGAACGAAGAAACAAAGGAAAAGCAGTTAAACAAGAAATATAATGACAATAATTCATCAATAAAACAGCCCTACTTCCTCCTCTAGGAATATGGATATACATAACAATCTGACAATCTTGAAGTTGTTCTGCAGGAACTATAACCACTCTGCCACAAACCTAGGTGGAGGATGGTGACTATAAGCATGTGGCCCCCAGATGGGTGGAACCAGAAGGTGAATGATTAAGATTCTGGAAACATCACCCTGTTATCTCACCAACTAATTAGAAAAGAGTCACACACACTGCAGCCCTCACCCCAAATGTTGCCTTTTAGAACCCATCACTGAAAGCTACTGGGAAGTTGCAATCCTTTGAGCATGAGCCACCCCCATATTCCTTGCTTGACTCCCTGCAAATAAATGCTGTCCTTTCCTTTACCACAACCCAGATGTCACTAAATTGGCTTTGCTGTGCAGCCGGTGAGTGGACCCAAGTTTCTTTCGGTAATAGTTAATTGCTCACTTCTTGACTGCAGAGCATGACATATATTTTTGTAGCACCCCATACATACAGTTTGGAGAAGGAAATGGCAACCTACTCCAGTATCCTTGCCTGGAAAATCCCATGGATGGAGGAGGCTGGCCTGCTACAGTCCATGGGGTCACAAAGAGTTGGACACAACTGAAGCGATTTATCATGCACCCATGCATACATGGCTTCCCTGGTGGCTCAGACAGTAAAGTGTCTTCCTGCAATGCGGGAGACCCAGGTTCGATCCCTGGGTCAGGAAGATCCCCTGGAGAAGGAAATGGCAACCCACTCCAGTACTCTTGCTTGGAAAATTCCATGGACTGAGGAGCCTGGTAGGCTACAGTCCATGGGGTCGCAAAGAGTCGGACGCAACTTCACGTTCACTTTCACATGCATACACAGAGTTAGATGTTGTATCATTCTTTGTTGTTATACTGTGAACTTATATTTCTGGCCTTATCACATAGAAGACACTCAATAAATATCTGTCTAATGAATGAAAGAAAGTTAGCTTTTATCAAGGTGCTGGACTAAGCTCCTTACAATCTTAACTCAGTTATTCTCAAGTTATAACTCAGTTTTTCCTCAGGCTGTATCACTATTTTATAACAAAGGAAACAAGCACAGGGGAGTTAAATCACTTTTCCAAGGTCACACAGCTGAAGACAGAGGCAGAATTTGTTCCAGACTACAAGGCTTGTTCCAGAGCTTAGGCTCTTATCTAACGAAATATTGTAACTCTGTGAAATGTAGTACATGGTCCTTTTTCTAGGGAATTCCACTACAAGTTTTGTTTTTGTTTTTAAAGTGCTGACAGCTTCCTGGTAAGAGGAGAAAGCTGATTAAATTTCTTCGTAAATTTTCACTATTAAAAATATATTTAGTAAATCTTATAAACACTTATTCTATGATTCTTGAACAATAATAGTGGATAGGCTTTACATTAATGACATGTTTACTTATAATAAAAATCTCAAGTCAAACAGATCATTAGGTCTTTCTCTCCATTTTCCCTTTTGTCTGTCTCTCTCTGATACTCTACCCTCCCTCCTTCCCTCTCTCCCTTCCTTCCTTTCTTCATTTACTTAGAAACTCAATTTATGAGCACATAAGCACACGATAAAATTCATCACATTCTTTGTCTCTGCCTTTCTTCCAGGTTACTATGAGTTGTTACTGCAGACACTGGCATTTATTGAACTGGCTCTGGCTACAAAAAATTTATGTTCTTATGCTCAGGGCAATCTCCTTCACTGGCTGTATGATATCCTCTCACCCCTTCTAAAATCCTTGTTTTGCTTATCTTCAGACAGTAGAAATTTGAGTCCAGGATACCAACATATCTGATATCTCAACATTAATTGTCTACACAGATAAGGGCAAGAATTTAAATCTTACGAATGGAGGAAAACCATCACCTTCATGTTCAAAGGATACAACATATATAATACCATCCAAATCTGGAAAAATAGTAAATTTTAAATTTATAAAGACATAATTAAATAGAAAGGGAGAAATCTGAAATAAAGAATGCTGAAAGACTAAAGAGGTTATAAAAGCACCACAGGAGAAAAAATGCTTCGCTCATACCAAAGATAGACAAGAACTATATTGCTAATTTGCAAAGGAAATGATAGTCTCCTGGATCAAAAATATGTTTTCTCTGTTCTCTACTTGTTCCTGCCAAGTACCTTCCACTTTTAAGCATCCCACTGCCCAGTCTACAAAAAGAAAGTAAATGAAGAAAGGAAGGAAGGGAGAAAGGGAAGGAAGGAGGGAGGGAGGGTAGAGTATCAGAGACAGACAGACAGACAAAAAGGGAAAATGGAGAAAAAGACCTAATGATCTGTTTGACTTGAGATTTTTATTATAAGTAAACTTATGTCGTTAAGTTAAATGAAGTCTAGCGTCTTACAAATATCTGAGAGTATAAAAACAGTTTGGGAGAAGAGGAATTACGATAAGAAAAAGAAGGGTAGTTAAAAGCAATAGCACAGAAATAATACCTAACATGGTGGTTAGAGATTAGAAAAAAACAAAGTTCTTGGGAAGGTCAATTATATAAAAGGAAAGACTTCAAAGGCCTATAACAAGTGCTCCTTCCCTTGAGACACTTAAAAATTAACCTGGACAAAGAATTAGAATATATTTTGTAGAAAGCAATCCTTTCTGACAAGCTGGTAGATTAGCTCTAATTGATTTTTCCACCTCTAATTTCTTTGAATCTCTGAAGTGCTATTCTTAGAAGGCAAATGAGTTTTCTTTGAGGATGAACTTTCTGTCTTTGTTTTAAGGAAATGAGTTATGATTTCTCATGAAAATAGTTTCCAAGACAATGGTTTTGCAAGTAATAGTTGTTATTTAGGTTATAAAAGTTAAAAATCAAATTTGCAGGCATCTGAAACTAAAATAATATTTATGTCAGCTATATTTTAATTAAAAGGAAAAAAAATCACAGTCACAACAATAGTAAACATGATAAAATACAATATATTTCCTTCCTGTGTACTAGCAATAGTCTTGGAATAAAATACCCAAGAAGGGGGGAAAGAATAAATTAGGAATTTGGGATTAACAGATACATACTATTATATACAAAATAAACAACAAAGACCCACTGTACAGCTGTATAGCACAGGAACCTATATTCAATATCTTGCAGTAACTTATAATGGGAAAGAATCTGGAAAAGAATATATACATGTATATTACACTTTCCCATCGGGTCCCAATATCCAGGCTCACAAAAGCAAATTTCCCTGCAGTTTCCAAGCAGTGTAATGACACACCTAGGACAAACTGCACCCACACACACATATATACTCTTTTCCAGATTCTTTTCCATTACATATATATGAATCACTTTGCTGTATACTTGAAATACTGTAAATCAACTGTAGTTCAAAAAAAAAAAAAAGTTCTCAAGAAGTGGAGGAATAGGATAGAATCCAAAAACAGGAAAGGAGGAGCAAGCGAATATTCTATCGGTTTTCACCTGTTTTTTTTAGTTTATATCCTGTCTAGAAAGTTATCACTGAGAGAAAAACATTTAGTTTCATTGAAATTATATCAAATTTTGTATTATTGAATCAGATAACACTTTTGAGAATATGGGGACAATATTATCATGTACATGTTACTTACTGTAAGAAAAGAGCTAAATTAGAAATATACTAGAAAAAACTTTGCCTAAAGTCTTTGAATTTTCTTAGAGAACATTTTGCTTGGGAAATAAAAGGGAAATAAGTGAAACAGGAGATATACCTGTTTCTCCTTACATACATTTATGGTTTTCAAATCATTTCTACCTACATACTTGGATAAATGTGTTTTTTTTTCTGTGAATAAAAACATGATTGGTCAAAAGTAGTCTTAAGAATTTTTTTTAATCCCTGGGCAAGAAATATATTTTTCCTTATTATATTCTGAAGATTTCAAGTTTTGTATTTTTCTTTTTATATTTAAATCTTTAATTTCTTTTCTAATGTGGTATAAGATACAAATATAATTTTATAAGAAGAGAGCCAACTGTTTAATGCAATGTATTGAAAAATCCTTGTCTATAATGCATTTCTATCATACTAAGATCTCATTGATCTGTTCCTAGGCTCTCTATTCCCTCCTAGTGGTTAATATTTCTATTACCATGCTTAATATTACACAATTTTAGCATTGTTACCTTTGTAATATATCTCGATACCTGGAAGGATAGGCTTCTCTTCTTCCTTCTGCTTTATTAAATCTGCCTTAGCCCTTCACTCAGAATATCTCTTCCTTATAAAATTTATAATAAATAAATCACTTTGATGAAATACTTTTAGAATTTTGATTAATATTACATTTCATACAGATTAATTAGAGGAGAACTGACATTTTTGCTCTATTGAATAATCTCATACATAAATGCATTATATTTTTCCATCTAAGACTTCTTTATTTTAACAAATTAGTCTCTAAGCTACTAAACTGTAAGCCCATGAAACCCATGCATCTTTTCAAATTTGAGAATGATATTAGAAAGAGGATTTGATTTTTATATTGTCTATTTTTAATTTTACTTTTGGTTTTGAAATATAGCTGAGTTACAATGTTGTGTCAATCTCTGCTGTACATCAAAATGACTCAATTATATACCTATAGACATTCTCTTCTATATATTCTTTTCCATTATGGTTTATCACAGGATATTGTATATAGTTCCCTATGCTATACAGTAGGACCTTGTTGTTTATCCATCTTACATATAATAGTTTTTATCTGCTCATCCCATACTCCCAGTCTACAGTGTCCTAAATCTGATGCTAGTTCAGCTGAGACAAAACTCCTGTACAGAAGTTCATTTGTTCTCACTTTATTTTTACTGGATTTGATCTTGAAAAGAGTCAGTGAGATGAAGAAAGCCAGTCAAGCACATTGCCTTTGTCAAGTGACTGGTGTTTATATAAATTCAGTGTGGTTAGGAGTATTGGCCTCAATTCCAATGACATTTAAGATGATAGTCTCTCATTTATATTAATCTCCTAAAATTTGCAAAGGGAGACTCTAAGAAAAAATAAACAAATTACTTTCTTTTAACCAGTGTGTTTACACTGCTTACATTTAACAGCTCCCAGAGTAACCACTAAAAGAGAAAGGCAGACATTGCTAAAAATACAATACATAAAGTAAGATAGAATACTTAAAGTATTTAAATAATCCAAAAGAATATGGTGAAGGAACCAAAACATAGGAACCAAAACAGAAAAATAATAAAATCGTGGACCTGTCCAGTCATGTGAATAATTATATTAAATAAAATTTCTCTAAAACACTCTAATTAAAAGACAATTACTCTCAGATTAGCTATAGAAATAGTTATATGTTATATGTTATCTACAAGAATGAGTGAATGCTCAGTCACTTCTGTTGTGTCTGACTCTTTGTGACCCCATGGAATGTAGCCCACCAGGCTCCTCTGTCCATGGGAGTATCCTGGCAAGAATACTGGAGTGGACTGCCATTTCCTCCTTTAGAAGATCTTCCCAACCCAGGGATCAAGCCTGTGGCTCCTGCATTGGCAGGCAGATTCCTTACCAATTGAGCCACCTGGGAAGCTTATTTCAATATAAGAGAGCCAACTTAAATATAACTACATAGATAAATTAAATGAATGGGAAAAATAAATGATGAAAACACTAATCACACATTATTTTATTATTACATTATCTAACACTGCCATAACAAAATATCAAAGATTAGGTGTTTTAAACAACAGAAATGTATTTCCCTTACAGCTATGGGGACTGGAAGTTCAGGATTAGGGTATCAACAGGCTTGGTGAGGCCTCTATCCTTGGCTCGTAGATCACATCCTTCTCTCTCTCTCCTCACTTGACCTTTCCTCTGTGTAAGTACCTGCCCAGTGTCTCTTCCTCTTCTTATAAGGACACTAGTCATATCAGATTGACGCCTACCCACATGACTCCATTTAAATTTAATTACCTCTTTACAGACACTATCTCCAAAATACAGTCACATTTTGAAGTACTGGGGGTTAGTGCTTCAGCATGTAATTTGGGGGGTTTGGGGCACAGTTCACTCTATGACATCAAAAGAAGCTATGTCATGTTATCTTATGTTACTTTTATCTTATGTTACTTTATGTTACTTTTATCTTTATGTTACTTATGATAAAGTAGACTTCAGAATGGGCTTCCCAGGTGGCACTAGTGGTAAAGAACCTGCCTGCCAATTTGGGAGACATAAGAGACACAGGTTCAATCCCTGGGTCAGGAAAATCCCCTGGAGGAAGGCATGGCAACCAACTCCCCTGGTGGGCTATAGTCAATAGGGGCACAAAGAGTTGGACATGACTGAAGTGACTTGGCACACACGCAGACTTCAGAATAAGGAAAATCACCAAGGTTAAACAAAGGCATTATACAATGAAAAATGGATGGATTTGTTAGTAATAGAACAACCTTGATGTGTGTTTACCTAAAAATCCAAGATCAAAAATATGCAAAGCACAAGTTGATAGAGGTGAAAAGATAAAAGAGATAAATACACAATTATGCATGGAGTCTTCAACACTCCTTTCTCCATTGTGGGTAAAACAAGTAGACAAAAAATCAGCAATGATATAAAAGATCTGGAAATTAACAGAACATTGTAAATCTACTATGAAAAGTTTTAGTTGCTCATCCGTGTCTGACTGTGACCCCATGGACTGTAGCCCACCAGGCTCCTCTGTTTATGGAATTCTCCAGTCAAGGATACTGGAATGGATTGCCATTCCCTGTTCCAGGGGATCTTCCCAACCCAGGGATCTTCCCAACCCAGGGATCAAACTCAAGTCTCCTGCATTGCAGGCAGATTCTTTACCATCTGAGCCACCAGGGAAGCCCTACCAGGGGATAGAAAAGGGTACTCAAACATGGTCCTTAAGTATGAGAACTTAAATGGAGCTGGGAAAACAATAATGACTTACTTATAGTAGATCAGAAGAATATCATTAAAGATATGACCAGAAGCCCAGAGGAAAGTCTGCCACTCTAGGGATGATGGAGTTGGGAACATGCTGAAACTCACAGGGAATGAGATAAAGGGTTCAGGCTATGAGTGGATGACTGCCTACGAGAAACAAAATTCTGAAAAAAAATGCACGATTTGAACAGGTAAAGACTTGGCTATTTCCGATTAGGGGAGCAGCAGGAAGAGAAAAGATCTGAATACTATGTGATTTCTAGGAGAAATAACAGGGAAATTAGAAAATAGTTTGAATGCAAATACAAAACATCAAAATTCATGGGATGCAGTTAAGTGTTTAAAGGAATATTTACAGCATTAAGTACTTTTTTTTAAGGAAAGCACTCACATCAATAATCTAAGCTTTTATGCTAAAACAAAACAGAACATAAAACAACAAAAAACAAAAACAAATTAAGCCCAAGGTAAGTAGAAGAAAAGAAATAAGAGTATTAATAAAATAGAAATTGAAAAAATAATAGAAAAAAATCAATAGAAATAAATCCTGGTTCCTTGAAATACGGGCTGGCTCAGATGGTGTGATCACTCACACAGAGCCAGACATCCTGGAATGTAAAGTCAACTGGGCCTTAGGAAGCATCACTACAAACAAAGCTAGTGGAGGTGATGGAATTCCAGTTGAGCTATTTCAAATCCTAAAAGATGATGCTGTGAAAGTGCTACACTCAATATGCCAGCAAATTTGGAAAACTCAGCAGTGGCCACGGGACTGGAAAAGGTCAGTTTTCATCCCAATCCCAAAGAAAGGCAATGCCAAAGAATGTTCAAACTACCACACAATTGGACTCATCTCACACGCTAGTAATGCTATGCTATGCTAAGTCGCTTCAGTCGTGTCCGACTCTGTGCGACCCCATAGACGGCAGCCCACCAGGCTCCGCCGTCCCTGGGATTCTCCAGGCAAGAATACTGGAGTGGGTTGCCATTTCCTTCTCCAGTGCATGAAAGGGAAAAGTGAAAGGGAAGTCGCTCAGTCGTGTCTGACTCTTAGCGACCCCATGGACTGTAGCCTACCAGGCTTCTCCATCCATGGGATTTTCCAGGCAAGAGTACTGGAGTGGGGTGCCATTGCTTCTCACGCTAGTAAAGTAATGCTCAAAATTCTCCAAGCCAGGCTTCAACAGTACATGAACCATGAACTTCCAGATGCTCGAGCTGGATTTAGAAAAGACAGAGGAACAAGAAATCAAATTGCTAACATCCGTTGGAGCATCGAAAAAAAAAGAGAGTTCCAGAAAAACACCTACTTCTGCTTTATTGACTATGCCAAAGCCTTTGACTGTGTGGATCACAACAAACTGTGGAAAATTCTGAAAGAGATGGGAATACCAGACCACCTGACCTGCCTCCTGAGAAATCTGTATGCAGGTCAGGAAGCAACAGTTAGAACTGGACATGGAAAAATAGACTGGTTCCAAACTGGGAAAGGAGTACGTTAAGGCTGTATATTGTCACCCTGCTTATTTAACTTATATGCAGAGTACATACATCATGAGAAATGCTGGGCTGAATGAAGCACAAGCTGGAATCAAGATTGCCAGGAGAAATATCAATAACCTCAGATATGCAGATGACACCACCCTTATGGCAGAAAGCGAAAAAGAACTAAAGAGCCTCTTCATGAAAGTGAAAAAGGAGAGTGAAAAAGATGGCTTAAAACTCAACATTCAGAAAACTAAGATCATGGCATCTGGTCCCATCACTTCATGGGAAATAGATGGGGAAACAGCAGCTGACTTTATTTTGGGGGGGCTCCAAAATCACTGCAGATGGTGACTGCAGCCATGAAATTAAAAGACACTTGCTACTTGGAAGAAAAGTTACAACCAACCTAGACAGCATATTAAAAAGCAGAGACATTACTTTGCCAACAAAGGTCCGTCTAGTCAAAGCTATGGTTTTCCCAGGAGTCATGTATGGATGTGAAAGTTGGACTATAAAGAAAGCTGAGCACCAAAGAATTGATGCTTTTGCACTGTGATGTTGGAGAAGACTCTTGAGAGTCCCTTGCACTGCAAGGAGATCCAATCAGTCCATCCTAAAGGAAATCAGTCCTGAATATTCATTGGAAGGACTGATGCTGAAGCTGAAACTCCAATACTTTGGCCACCTGATGTGAAGAGCTGACTCATTTGAAAAGACCCTGATGCTGCGAAAAATTGAAGCCAGGAGGAGAAGGGAACAACAGGATGAGATGGTTGGATGGCATCATCAACTCAATGGACATGAGTTTGAGAACTCCGGGAGTTGGTGATGGACAGGGAAGCCTGGTGTGCTGCAGTCCATTGGGTCGCAAAGAGTCCATGACTGAGGGACTAAACTGAACTGAACAGATGGTAAAGAATCTGCCTACAATGCAGGAAACCTGGGTTCTAAGCATCTAATTAGACTGATCAAAGAAAAATAAAATTTACAAATTACCAATATCAAGTTAATAAAAGAATATTAACAACTTTATGCTAATAAATTTGATGTCCTGGGTGAAATGGATGAATTCCTTAAAAGACAAAAATTGCCAAAACTGACCCAAGAGGAAAAGGAAAACTTGAAAAGCCCTAACTACATTAAAGAAATTGAAAACTTCAAGCCACTAGTGAAGCATTTAAAACTTTAAAAGAAGAAATAGTAAAACTTCTAAACAAACTTTTTCATAAAATAGAAAAGGAAGAAAAACTTTCTAACTAATATTATGAAGCCAGAATCACTTTGATATCAAACAGAAAATATAGGTATAAAATCTCTTAATAGAATTTTAGCAAATTGAATACAACTACAACTACACATACACATGTTGTTGTACCTGCATGTATGCATGTGTGTTAAACATATTAAAAAATTCAGATTAGAAAAAAATAAAACTTGTATTTACTTGTAAATGACAATTTATATAGCCAATCTAATTGAATTTATTATAGATAAATCCACTAGAACCAAAAAGGATATGTAAAAAGGTCATAGGAAACAAGGCTAACACCACACAAAAACTTCTTAGTTTCTATTTACAAGCAATGAACAATTGAAAAAATTTTAAATTACGGTAGTATCAAAAAAATAGTTATATTTACCAATAATGATAGAAAGTTTTTAAAAATGTGTATAATACCATAAAAATATCAGGAATATAAATGATGAGAGATGTGTAAAAGCTCTATACCTAAAACTACAAAATATTGGTAAGAAAAGTTAAAGAAAACCTAGTTAAATGAAGAGATATATTACCAAGTTTGTGGATTGGAGGAATTAATATTGGTAAGGTGGCAATGGCCCCTATGTTGTTCTATAAATTCAATGAAATCTCAGCCAAAATCCTAGCATACTTATATAAAGTAATTGACAAGCTAATTTTAAAATTTATATAGGAAGGTAAAGGACTTAATTTCTTTAAAAAGCCACTCCCATATTTTAGGTTTATTTTTATTATAGCATCACCCCATTTCCAGGTATCAATATCTATTTTAACTATGAATTGCTCTATAACAAATGACCCCTTGCAGCTGAAAATCACAAACCTGTATTGTCTCACCATTTCTGCAGGGCAAGCGTCTGGAAGCTGGGATCTCTCATGACTTCTCAGTCAAGCTGTTAGCTCAGACTACAGTCATCTAAAGGCTGGGCTGGGGGGAAATCTGCTTCCGTACTTGCTCACATGAATTTTGGCAGTCCTCAGTTTCTTACTGGTTGTTGACCAGAGACCTCTGTTCCTCTTCCACATGAGTAGCCTGATGGATCTTCACAACGTGGCTGATGGATTCCCCTAGGGCAAGTGATCCAAGAGAAAGTGGGGAGGGAGAGTGAGAGAGACCAAGACAGATGCCTTGGTGTCTCTTGGAGTTTATTTTTCATCTCTGTGTAAATAATATTAGCAGAAGTCATGCATTTTTATCAAATATCACATTTTCCAAGAAAGAAGAGGTTTTAACCTTCTTCCATGAGAAAACTATAGGCCTTCATTTTAGATAAATGATGATAATATTCATAAAATAAAAATAAGCAAAATGTTTTGAGCATTTACCATGTCCCAGGCATTCCACTGAGCACAGAGATCAAGAGAATGGTTTCTGGCACAGACTGCCAGGTGTTGCCTTTCTAATTCACCACTTACTGATTTTGTGCCACTGGGTAAGTTACTAAACTCTCTATGCCTCAGTTTCCTCACCCATAAAATGGAGGTAAAAGTAATATTTACTTCCTACAGTTGTTATGAAAATTAAGTGGGTCATAATATAGGGATCACTAAGGGGCTGGCATCTAATAAGCATTTTGTAAGACTTAGCTAATAGCAATATTAGGCAGAATTTATAAATATCACATCATTTAATACTCAAAACACTCTGGAAGGTAAAAACAATTATTTGACTTCATACGTAAGGCAGTTGAGCTTTGATAATGTTGGTTAAGTAATTTACCTAAATGCACACAAATGAGTGGCAGAAATGAGTTCTATGCAATTCTCTGGCTAGAGGTTACTTAAAAAAAATTAAGTCTCAGATGTGGGAAGAGAGAGATGAAAAATGAAGGTAGAATCTAGATTAAAAAACTCATAAGCCACTGTAATTTTTCAGAAGTTATTGTAAAAGAATATAGAAATAGAACACATTTTATAGTGCATATCATTAAAAATCACCATAGTTCCTACAGAAAAAGTGGACATAAAACATCAGATCGTAGATAACCTGGCAAGAGTATAGTGAAGCAGAAGAAAGACATTAGAGAACCTGCTACCCATCTCCAAAGTCTGACCAACTGACATTGCAGTCCGTTTTCCATAGTACTAAATTGGAATGTTTCCAATAATCAGAATTGCTTTGGCTTTTAGACACCCATCTGCCACTGAGGGTGTGGTAGACATTAGGCCCGTCCACAAATATTCCAGCTGTTTTCCTAGGAATATGGTGGAACTGCACTTCCCATGCCCTTCAAATCAGGTATGGCTGTATGACTTGTTTGTCTGATGAAATATGAGTGGAAATGGTGTGTGTCCATGCCAGGTGGAAACTTTAAGAACCAACATGCCTTTTGCTCATGTCCAAGTGATATCCACCTCAGCCTAGACCCTTGAGAGGCTATTATGGGCGGAGCCTCTCCCTGACCTTCTGTGGACATATGGTGTAAGCAGCTAGTAAACTGCTGCTGTTTTAAGCCGCTGGGATTTTGGGGTTGTTACTCCCAAATAATCCATTTTCTCTGGGATGATTATGCAGAGTTTCAAAACCTTATTTTAAAATTGTGACACCTGTGAAACATTAGTGCAGAAAACATTTTATTGGGAATTCCTTGGTGGTCCGATGGTTAGGACTCAGTGTTTTCACTGCCGTGGGCCCAGGTTTGATCCCTGGTCAGGGAACTAGGATCCTGCATGCTGCCAAGGTACGGCCAAAAAAACCCACAAAAAACCCTAGGCGGGTGGTGTAAAGGTTTTGTTGAACTCTATTACTAGTTTATAAGATGTTTTCCAAAGGTACCTACAGCTAGCACTTAGCTTATAAACTGGCATCCCTGGAACTGAAGGGATTTGTTAGCTTTTAAGACTCTTCTTGGGTTTCCCTGATGGCTCAGTGGTAAAGAAATCTGCCTGCCAATTCAGGAGACAAGGGTTCAATCCCTGATCCAGGAAGATCCCACATGCCGTGGAGCACTAAGCCCATGAGCCACAACAGTTGAGCCCGTGCGCTAGAGCCCGAAGGTCGCAACGACTGAGCCCATGTGCCGTAACTATTGCAGTCCACATGCCCTAGAGCCCATGCTCCCCAAGAGAAGTCATTTGCAATGAGAAGCCTGAACACCACAACTGGAGAGCAACCCCTGCTCGCCACAGCTAGAGAAAAACCCCACGAAGCAACAAAGACCCAGCACAACCAAAAACCAATGAATAATAATAATAAAAGAAGACTCTTCTTCACTGTATCAGTTAACCTGAAACATAAACTACCAAAAGTCAGCAGAGCTTACGGTAAAGAAAACCAACATTAAACATTATCTATGTTAGAGCGGTAAAGTTCCTGTTGGAGTATAGTCATCAAAAAACAAACACATTGGCTCCTATTTTAACTGTTTTAAAAACGACTACACATGACAACAGCAGCACTTTAACAGCACCATCTTTTAGGATTTGAAATAGCTCAGCTGGAATTCCATCACCTGCACTAGCTTTGATAGAACCCAGGCCCATGGCAGTGGAAACACTGAGTCCTAACCACCTTATGGCAGAAAGTGAATAGGAACTAAAGAGCCTCTCAATGAAGGTGAAAGAGGAGAGTGAAAAAGCTGGCTTAAAACTCAACATTCAAAAACTAAGATCATGGATAGCATCTGTTCCCTTCACTTCATGGCATATAGATGGGGAAACTATGGAAACAGTGAAAGACTTTTTCTTGGGCTCCAAAATCACTGCAGATGGTGACTGCAGCCATAAAATTAAAAGTCGCTTGCTCCTTGGAAGAAAAGTTATGACCAACCTAGACAGTGTATTAAAAAGCAGAGACAGGAGAAGGAAATGGCAACCCACTCCAGTAGTCTTGCCTGGGAAATCCCATGGACAGAGGAGCCTTGGCAGGCTACAGTCCACAGGGTCGCGAAGAGTCCGACACCACTGAGGGAGGAGCAGGCGCTCGCCAGAGGCCCCAGAGCTTTTGATGGCAGAGCCAGGACTGTGGCTGAGGACTCCCAGCTCCCAGCCCTCTCTCACCAGGTAGGAACGTGGAAAACTAGAATCTCAAATATACCTGAGTGCTTTCTTGGTGGCTCAGTGGTAAAGAATCGCCCCCTGACAATACCGGGGATGCGAGTTCCACCCCTGGTCTGGTAAGACCCCACATGGCAGAGCAGCTGAGCCTGTGCATCACAGCCACTGTGCTCTGGAGCCTGGGAGCCGCAGTACTGAGGTCTGTGGGCACCACAGCCTGTGCTCTGCAACAAGAGGAGCCACCGCAGTGAGAAGCCCACGCCCCACCACTGGAGAACAGCCCCTGCTCACTGCAGCTAGAGAACAGCCCACACAGCATGGAGACCCTGCACAACCATAAATAAATAAAATCATTTAAAAAAATAATAAAAAAATTAAAAATTAAAAGCAGAGACAATGCTGACAAAGGTACATCTAGCCTAAGCTATGGTTTTTCCAGTAGTCATGTATGGATGTGAAAGCCGGATTATAAAGAAGTCTGAGCACCAAAGAATTGATGCTTTTGAACTGTGGTGTTGGAGAAGACTCTTGAGAGTCCCTTGGACAACAAGGAAATCAAACCAGTCAATCCTAAAGGAAATCAGTCCTGAATATTCGTTGGAAGGACTGATGCTGAAGCTGAAGCTATACTTTGGCCACCTGATGAAAAGGTCTGACTCATTGGAAAAGAGCCTGATCCTGGGAAAGACAGAAGGCAGGAGAAGAAGGGAATGCAGAGGATGAGATGGTTGGATGGCATCACCAACTCAATGCACAGGAGTTTGAAAAAGCCTCAGGAGATGGTGAAGAACAGGGAAGCCTGACGTGCTGCAGTCCATGGGGTCACAAAGAGTCTGACACGACTAAGTGACTGAACAACAACAAGAACACATGACCAAGATTAGAGGGGTTCATCTACAAGCCACGAACACCAGGAGCTAGGAGAAAAGCATAGAACAGATTCCACATGCCCCCCGCTCAGAATGAACCAGCCCTGCTGACATGTACCCTCTAGAATTCTTACGAAATGAATTTTTGTTGATTTGATCCATTCAGTTTGTGGTGTTTCATTATGGCGGCCCTAAGAAACCAATACACCTTCCACTCCAGATAAAGACCTTTCAAAACAGATACACATCATATAGAAACATTCTTCTGAACATAAAATAATATCTTGAAACTTTAGAGATTGTCAACAGTATCGAAGACAAAATAAAGCCTAAAAAGGGCTTGCAATTGTCATTTTATGTGGTGACACATTGATGACACACCAAAAAACAGCCACCTCTCTAGGTCCAGAGGTACTCAGAGTTATTTTACCTCCATTTTATTTTGGTATTGATTTTGTAACAATATGTAGGATGAACAGCAAATCTGATAAATGGATCCCCCAGTGTCATCTGCAGTAATAAGAGAGGTACAATAAATGTCTCATATTTAGAGTACAATTGCCCTCCAGTATTAGCCTCATACAGCCTTCGATATCTACAATATAATGAAAGCTGCAGCCACGGACTTGAAGGAGGGAGAAATAAGGAGTTACGATTTCAGAGTTTCATTTTTGCCAGAAGAAAGAGATGAGTGGTGATGAGTGCACAACAATGTGAACGTATTTAATGCAACTGAACTGTATACCTCAAAACAGTTCAGAAGGAAAAGTTCATGTTATGTGTATTGTAACACAGTTAAAAAAATTTTTTTAAGGAAGTACACTGAAAATAAATAAGAAATAATGCTATTTCACTGCATCTGAGAATGCATATATATACTATAAATACGGTAATCTATACTTAACAAAATCATTCTCACTTTTTCATTGGTGTTGGGAAGTAGAAAGACATTAACGATGACAGCCTACTACATTAGTCAGGCTGTGTGTGCGTGTGTGCTCAGTCCCTCAGTCATGCCCAACTCTATGCAACCTCATGGACTGTAGCCCACCAGGCTCCTCTATCCATTGAATTTTCCAGGCAAGAATATTGGAGTAGGTTACCACTTCCTACTCCAAGGGATCTTCCCAGCCCAGGGATCGAACCTGCCTCTCTTGCATCTCCTGCATTGACAGGTGGATTCTTTACCACTGTGCCACCCGGGAAGCCTATTAGTCAGGGTACTTCAAGTTATAGGGCCAGTGCAGACTAGGGAAAAGAGAAAATGCACTGGCATATATAACTAGAGAGTCTGATTGGTGTAGATTGGTGACGACTGGGACCAGTGGGACCAGTGGACGACTGGGACCAGATTGGTGATGACTGGGACCAGTGGATTCTGAGGATATCATCAGACCCGGGTCCTTCTCCAACTCCATGTCCTGCCTCCTTGCTTCTGTCTGGATGAATCACCCTCTAATTCATCATAGGGCCTCTTCCCATCATGGCCACCAGCTGCTCCACTGGCCATTCTCCTGACCAGTAACCCCACCAGCTTTGGCCAAAGTCCTAGAATTGATAGCTTGTCTTAAGGCTCCTGCCCATCTTGAAGCCAGAAACATCAGGGGAGTGAGGGAGTCCAGCCCCACTAAAGCAAAAGCCTGGGAACTAGTGAGGGTCTTTCCCCTCTCCCTAAAAAGGATGTGTTGTTAATAAAATGGGAATGAATGCTGAGCAGGCAAAAACAACAGCTGTCCACAACATGAAACAATTGAATGTCCTCTAAAAGTAATGTCAGCTAATTACATTTGTCAAACATGAAGAAACAGCCTCTATATTCTCAAGCTACTAAATGTCTCCCTAGCTGGTTATAATAATCTACAGATATGTCCAATTCTCTTAGACTAGAGAAAACACAAATAGTAATTAGGAGAGATTAACACAAAGGTAAACAAAAGAAAAAAAATTAAAGTGGGTTACTTCTTTTAATCAGAGTCGACACATAACGTAGCTTAGCAATTCTGTGATGAGCACCGGTGCTTCCATTCCTAATCCTCACAACCACTTCAGTGAGAGTAAGATCTTTCCTACATCAGCCTGGGAGAGCATCTGTGTCAGGCTGGTCCTCCTTCCCACCTTCCCTTTCACAGTCACTCTTCATCTTCTTTACGGAAGGAAGGCGCATCTCTGTCCCAGCCTGATTCTAACTCTGATGTTTTGCCTCAGGTGTAAAACTAAGCAAAGGTACAGTTCAACATGCTGCCAACAGTGCTGAGGTAGGTAGGACTATGAAGGCTGTATTGGTGTACAAGTCTGGTGATTCTGACTCTTTGCAATGAACAAAATTGAAGGTAGAAGGAATGAAGACATCAGCTAACAGATGACTGAACATAATTTGTATATGATTTTGGCATATAACTTAGACGAAATGCAAAAAAATGTTGTGGCATTAGTACAACAAAATTCCTTCTATTTCCATGTATTCTTTTCACGTGAACAAGATTTCTCCTAGCTATATCTGTAACACTGACAAACGGGAATGGAACTGATGTTAAGCCCTGTCTCAATAGTAGAAGAAAAAGATTTATTACCATTACGATTAAACCTTTAACAGTGATAGTACCTTTATTCATCCTCAAATACAAAAGCTAATTTTAAAAAATGGAGCCTCATTCATCTCATTGAGATGTACTCCTAAAAACATTTTATTTTTTTATGTTTAATAATTATCCATGAGATCTGTAACATGTGTACAGTACTTTAACCATCTGCTGGTAGTAACAGTAACTTAAACTAGGAGATATTCTAAAATATTTACAGACTTAGGTCACAGGAAATAAAAATAAAATTTAAGTTCTATATTGGAGAGAATTATGCTAGAATGATAAATGAAATACTGTTAGGCACAAAAATACATTATATTTGGATAAAATTTTCTGGGAGAAACAGAATGGAAACATGCGATAAGAGCGAAAAGGAACAATATAAAATTTCCAACTACTAATGGACAGCCAGCTTACATATTTTTAAAATACATGATTGTGAGTATCAGATCGCTGTGGTATGTAATTCTGTTGGATACATTTAAAAGACTAATACTTTGTAAATAAATCTAATGCACCAGAAATTATATTCTTTATACTGATTTAAACTTGAGAAAAAAATTTTGGATGTCAATTTTAAAATGTGTGAGGGTGGGTACATTGTTTATAGTCCATGCTAGTCAAAAATACTTAAAGCACACTGATCTAAAGGAGGAGACAAGATGGATACTCAAAAAGAAAGTAGTACAACAATGTAATATATGAGTCTTAAGGGAGCCTGCACAGAACAAAGGCTTAGGAAACCATCAAACATGCAGTGGTTTGAGAGATGGTACAGGGGAAGGTAATGTTCCCAGGGGTAGAAGCAGGCTGGCTACCAAACCTGGATCAGAGTATTAGCTGTTAGTTTCAGAGTCTTAGTAGAATACCTTATAATTAATACTTCATATTTGCCACACATGGAAAGCAAAAGGAGAAGAGGGTGGCAGAGGATGAGATGGCTGGATAGCATCACTGACTAAATGGACATGAACTTTGGCAAACTCCAGGAGATAGTGAGGGACAGGGAGGCCTGGCGAGCTGCAGTCCATGGGGTCACAAAGAGTTGGACACGACTTAACAGCTATATAACAACATTTACCACACTGGCAGATAACTTAATCTATAGTAAGAATTGCAACTATCACATCCAGGACATAGTGTTAGAAATCAAATTACAACCAAAAGATCATTGGCTAATTCTAGTGGAAGCAGAAGAAGGGTTCAGAGTGGTGTGATGTGAGAACTTAAGGACCTAAGGTTCCAGCAGCCTCTGTGTGTATGCGATGGCAGCAGGGGACCGCTGCCACAGGCCCTGGAGGACTCCAGTTTAGGGTTCAGGCTGTCAGCATGGGCAAGGCTAGGAGACATCCTGCCAGCTGCTGCCTTTGGGGGCTTCCCAGTCTATGCGAGGCCCTGCTTCTCCAGATTGAATTTATCAGAATACCAGGCTCATATTAATCACAATCAAATTCTAATCCTGTCTCCTTCCTTTGACCTGCTGGTCACCTAAACTGAAGTTTTGGTCAAACTCATTCCTCATTCTCACTTTTATGGACGATATCTGGCCTTCTTCCAACATAAGATGAATTACATCCATTATGTGTGGGTTTTTTTCTTGTTTAAACATAAGGTAAAATTTTATTTTTAAATCTTTGTGGGAATAGAGATGATGGGGATCTCATTCCCAGATATTGTCTATAAAATGTGTAATAAGTGTAATTATCAATTAACATATGAGAAGCAGAAAATTGAGCATATTAATTATGCAAGATAAGGGTTAATTAAGATCCCTCACACTGCCCTGTACTAATCACAGTCACTTTGAAGACAGCTGGCTAAGAAGGAAGCTTAATTAATTCAGCACACATTGATTGAGTTCCGACTGGGGCACTGAAGCATGCTAAGATGAGGAGATAGTGTTACCAAACACAAGACACACAGTGAGGCCAAGCACAGTGAGACCTCAGAGCTTGGAGCAAAGAAGGATTATCACAGGGCTGAGAAAAGAGAACGGGTGACTCATGCTCAACCCTCCACCCCCAACACACCGAAGGGTTACAGCAAAGGGTTTTTAAAAGTAAGATGACAGAGGGGCATCCCAGGGTATGTGATGCATCTGATTGGTTGATGGCAATCAGTTCTTAGGTGCCAGAAGGTCCAGGGCTTTGTGCTCATTGTCATCAAGTAGTTAATTTCTTCCATTTGAAAGCGCATAAAAGCTCAGGAAATACGCATCAGATATTATTATCTAGGTACTTCAGAGAAGAGCTAAAGTGGAGGATGTGGAGGGGAGGTTCTGTCCCAGGGAAGGCCCCACCAGGGTCCTGCTTGGTTACAATAGGAAAAGCAGTAAGGCAGACTCTGCCACTAAGACCTGCTTCTCACATGGAAGCAGGTCATTCTCCTACAGGGTGATAAATGCACCATCAAGGAATAAAAGAGGATTATAGGAGCACAGAGGAAGAGGGTGAGAGATGGGCTTCACAGAGGAGACATTTTACCTTTGTTTCTTGGAAGAAGAGCAGAAATTTACTAGGAGGATACATCCAATATTAAGAGTATTATTGCCATCTGGAAACCTGTGTTTTCAGAACTTAGGGTTTGTGGGGGCGATGCAGGAAGTGAAGGAAGTTCATATTGTATCAATCTGCAATGGGAATATGATTGTGATTTCACATGGATTGGACTTCTGGGCAAGTAGGAAAGTATCAACCCTCCTAGACACCTTGGAAAGGCATATGGGGCCAGATGGTGGATAGAAAATACAAAAATTCAGGAGCCTACCATCTCAGTGAAATTTCTAAGAGTGCAGAGGTGTGGGCCACATCAAGATATCCAAGGATAAGGACAAGTTGACGGTATGGCCCCCTTATCAATGAGAAAAAACAGAATGCCTCCTAGAGTATTTCAGACACTATATACTTACTTAGGATTGGTATCTGACCCATTTATCCAACAACCGAAAAGTCTTTCCCATTTTTGAGTGGAATGCAGACAAAGACATGGCTCTCCAACAGGCTCATGGTGCTGTGAAAGCTGAATGGCCACTTGGGCTGTGTGATCCAGTAGATCTCAAGGTGATCAAAGGGTCTGTGACAGATAGGGATGAGGTATGAAGTATTCTTGCCTGGGAAATTCCATGGACAGAGGAGCCTGGTGCACTATAGGCCATGGGGTTGCAAGAGTCGGACATGACTGAGCAACTAAACCTCCACCACCACCACCACCACTATGAAGTCTTTGGCTGGCTCCTCAACTCAGACCTTTAGGACTTTGAGGAAAGCTATGTCTTCCTCTGTAGTTAACTATCCTTTGAGAAACAGCTTCTGGCTTGCTATTGGGCCATAGAAAAGACTGGACTATTCAGACTGAGCTGTCCATCATGCTCTGGGTATTTGCTGAGCCATCAAGCCATAGAGACAGATGCACACAGCAGCACCCCATCATCAGGTCTAAGTGCTATGTCAAGACTGGCCTCTAGTGGGTCCTGTAGGCACGAGCTTCTACTCTTGCCATTAATGCCTCTTGTCTCTCAATCTGTGCTAATGGACTGTAAGAATAGAGGAAGGAAGTCATAAATACAAATAATGCTCACATGATCAGTTGCAGAAACAAGGACTGTAGTAGTTATGAATATTTCTTCCTTACCTTGATAAGAATATATTTGTGTGTATATATTTTTTTCTGTCCCATATTCCTATTATTAAATGTAATGTGTTAATTGTGGCCAACCGTAAATCTCAGGATTTATGTCACAGAATATAAAAGAGGGGCTTGACTCAGTTGAAAGATGAATGATGTAAATAACTCTGATATGATATGGATAAAATATAATTTTGTGTTTTCAGTTGTTTGAGAAATAGTTGCATTATGTTAAACAGATGCATGTTTTTGCTGCTGTCATTATGTGAAAATTAAACGTGCTTAGAAGAACAGCCAGGAATGGCTCCAGGCCCACAACCAGACCCTTGGCTGGAAAATCACAGAGGCTGTAAACTACACAGAAAAAAAGATATTCCCATCCATCTCCTCACAAACTCCCCCTCTGTGGTCCACTTTAGTGGCCGAATGTTCCTGGCTTCTCTGATTCCCCTCAGGCTCTGTCTTGCACCAGAGATTCAGGAGAACTGGTTAGTGACTGCCTGATCCTCCGAATCCACCCTTCCAGACTTTCACTTCTCGAGCTGATCCCTCAGCTGCGTAAGATCCAATTTCTAAAACAAATCTCTTGTCCCACAACACTCACAGTGGTTCTTCTCCCATGACTAAACCCTGACAGTTCCAAGATACTTGAGCCAAGGCCTGAAGAAGGCAAGGGAGTGGTAATGAGGCCACCTGGAAAAGAGCATTCCAGGTAAAAGGAACAGCAAGTGCAAAGGTCCTGAGGCATGAACATGACTGAGGAAGTAGTGTGGCTTAGAGGAATTAGTGAGTGGGCTTCCCTGGTGGCTTAGATGGTAAAGAATCTGCCTGCAATGCAGGAGACCCAGGTTTGATCCCTGGGTCAGGAAGATCTCCTGGAGAAGGGAACAGCAACCCACTGCAGTATTCTTGCCTGGGAAATCCCATGGACAGAGAAGCCTGGTGGGCTACAGTCCATGGACAACTGAGCAGCTAGCATGTACATGTATAACAATAGGAGGAAATAAGATCAGAAAGGTAAGGGGAAGAGTGTATGTACTGAAAAAAAAAACGACTTAAAAGTTAAGAATTATGTTTTATTTGGGGTCATTACTGAGGACTATATCACCTGGAATATATCCTCCCAGATAGCTCTGAGGAACTGTTCCAAAGAAGCCAGGGAGAAGCCAGGATATACAGCAGTTTTTGTTTTTGTTTTTTTCCAACAATTTTTGCTGAAAACAAAAATCAAACATCAAAAGAATACTGTTAATCACAAAAAACATACACATCTCTAGTAATGATTTTAACACCTTTCTATGTATGGGAAGATGCAGGCTCATTGAAATTACTCCTTTGATATGCATCTTAACTGTCTAAGGCCAGGATCCTGTTTTTCTCCATCTTCAGTTCCCTACTGGGCACAATGTTGGGGTGGCTGCAGTGCCTAATAGCTCAACAGCAGGCTTAACTTATTGGGTACCAAAATGGCAGGCAACATTCTTTGTTTACTGAAAGGGCAGGCAACATTTTTTTGTCCACAGCAGCAAGGTCATGTAGGGCCTTGTAGATAACTGGAGGAGATTTGGCTTTTTCTCTGCTTGAGATTGGAAGCCATGGTTATAAGCAGAGTGACACAATCTGACTTATTTTTAACGAGCTCACTCTTGCTGCTATGTTGAGAACAGACTGTAGGAGGCAGATAAAGACAGAAGCAGGAAGATGAATTAAATGGCTGACGTAATAATCCAGGTGAGAGACGTTACTGACTCAAATCCAGCTCTAGGCATGGAGTAAGGTGATAAGTTGTTAGAATCAAGATATATTTTGAATACAGAGATATTAAGATTTGCCATCAGATGGAATATTCAGTGTGAGGGAAAAAGAGGAGTCAAAAATAACTCCAAGGTTTTTGGCTTGGGCAACAAAGAATGGAGTCTCTATTTAATGAAACAGAGAAGGCAAGGGGTAAGACACATTTTGAGAGTAACATCAGTAGCTCAGATTTAGTCATTTAACTTTGCCATTTCTATTAGATCTGTAGGGCAATATGTCAAGTAGGCATTTGAGGGAGAGACTCAAGGTGGAGTTACACATTTGGAATCATTTACAGGTAGGTAAGATCATTAAGCTTCCCAGGTAGTAAAGAATCCACCTGCCAATGCAGGAGACACAGGTTTAATCCCTGGATTGGGAAGATCCCCTGGAGTAGGAAATGGCAACCCACTCCAGTATTCTTGCCTGGGAAATTTCATGGGCAGAGGAGACTGGCAGACTACAGTCCATGGAGTCAGACATGACTGAGCATACACACCAAAAATAGGATCATTAGGGGAATGAGAGTAGTTGGAAATGAAAATGTTCAGAATTGAGCTCTGAGGCAGTTGGAAGGGCTAAAGAGATGAACAGTGGCCAGAAGAAGACTAAGGACAATCAGGAAACTGACCTCAGGTTCCTGGTTTTATGTTATTCCAATTTTCTTGTGGGCAGGGAATATGTCTTCTTGACCTGCATATTCCTGACATCTAGCATAGTCTCAGTCATTTACCAGATGCTCTATAAACAGATTTTAAAGTAAGGGCTCTGCTAGTTGACCGAGCAGAAAGATAACCCCCAAGTTGGGAGGAAATATGTGTTAATCATATATCTGATACATGACTTGTATCTAATATAATATAAAGAACTGTTACAACTCAATCATAAAAAGACAACCTAATTTTTGAAATCAGCAAAGGATCCAAACAGACATTTTTTCATAGATTTACAAATGGCCAAAACACACAGGAAAAGGTGACTAACATCATTAGCCGTTAGGAAAATACAAATCAAAACCACAAGGAGATGCCACTTCACACCCATTAGGATGGCTAAAACCAAAAAGAAAATGATAAGTATTGGTGGAGGATGTGGAGAAACTAAAATCCTCCAACACTGCTGGTAGGAATGTAAAATAGTGCAGCCACTTTGGAAAACAGTCTGACAGTTCATCAAAAAGTTAAACAGAAAATTACCATTTAACTCAGCAATTCTACTCTTAGATATATAGCCAGGGGTTGCAATTATAATGACTAGTAAGTTCAGATTGGCAGTAAAGAAGCAGTCTGACCCGCAGCGATTTATGGAGACAATAGGACATGGTGTCCCTAGGAGCAAAATAGATGGATGACTGACAAGGATACTGCTTACTAGTAAAAGAAATCAAGGATAGGAGAGCATGAGCCTAAGAGAGGGTACAATAAGACATTATGTCTGGTTTCAGGGTCAGAGTGTCTTCAGACCTACACTCAGCCCCAGGAATAAGGCTCCTGTAGCACCATAGTGAGTGTGCATGGCAATTATAACCTAAGTTCCTCTCAGAAGGGACCCATGGATATTTACATACATAAATGTACACTGGGGAAAAGGTAACATCCAGATGTTTCAAGGACTATTGGACACGGGGTCTGAATTGAATTGCTACCTTATCGCAGCCCCCATTAGAGTAATAACAGGAGTTCAGGCCAAGGCCTGGTTTACAGTGGGTCTACTAGGTTTGCAAACCTACCCAGTGGTCAGTTTTCTGATTCTGAATTGCAAAATAGGAATTTATATATTTGGCTGCTAGTGCAATCCCCTCTGGAGAAGGCAATGGCAACCCACTCCCGTACTCTTGCCTGGAAAATCCCATGGACGGAGGAGCCTGGTGGGCTGCAGTCCATGGGGTTGCTAAGAGTTAGACACGACTGAGCAACTTCACTTTCACTTTTCACTTTCATGCATTGGAGAAGGAAATGGCAACCCACTCCAGTGTTCTTGCCTGGAGAATCCCAGGGATGGCGGAGCCTGGTGGGCTGCCATCTATGGGGTCACACAGAATTGGACACAAATGAAGCGACTTAGCAGCAGTAGCAGCAGCAGCAGCAGCAGCAGCAGCAGCAGCAATCCCCTCATTGAGTCCTTGGTCTGTGGGCTAAGAGTTCTGAAACCATAATCTTTGGCTAAGATAGTAAATCAAAAACAGTAGCATAGCCTGGGAGAGGGGGATGGTAGAGACTAGCACCATGCTTTGGGATTCAAGGGCTTCCCTGGTGGCTCAGATGGTAAAGAATCTGCCTGCGATGCAAAAGACACTGGTTCAATCCTTGGGTAGGGAAGATCTCCTGGAGAAGGGAATGGCTACCCACTCCAGTATTCTTATCTGGAAAATCTCATGGATAGAGGAGCCTGGCAGGCTACAGTTCATGAGGTCACAAAGAGTTAGACATAACTGAGCAACTAACACTTTCAGGATTCAAAGAATGCAGGAGTGGAGGTCCCTATCCTATCTCCAGTTCACTGGGCCGACCCCTGCAAAAGCTAGATGGATGCTGGAAGATCACAAGTATACGTAGCTGCCTGTCAGGTGTGGTATCTCGGCTAGAACAAATTAACATAGCCTCAGGTACATGGTGCTCAGTCACTGATTTAACAAACATGTATTTTTCTATTCCAGTCCAAAAAAGAAGGGCAGAAACAGTTTGCACTCACATAGAACTGGCAACAATACATACTTATGGTTTAGCTCCAGGGCTATGCTTCCTCATCTTCCATCATAATACAGTGTGAAGAGGTCTAGGAAGACTGTGCACATCCCAGAGGACATCACACTGACCCATTACAGTGACAATATTATGTTGATAAGGCCAGATGACCACAAGATGCTGGCGTGCTTAAAGCTTTGATGAGCTTGTGACATGGTGCCTTTACCAACGGAAACCAACCAGTCACATGGTGGCAGACTGTGGACTACACTGAACCCCTTCCATCCTGAGAGTGCCAGGAGTTCATGTTAATAGAAACAAACATGTATTACTGGAATGGCTTTGTATTTTATGCTGGCAAGTCTTCACTGAACATTACTACCTGAGGACTTACGGGTGGTTTGATTTCTCCTGGCATGGGGACAGCAGGTCAGGAGACCCAGGAAATGTGGGCATGAGGTCAAAACTGCGGGACCCATTGATTGTGCTCCAGACACACACCTGGAAGCTGACAGCCTGGTGGAACATTCACAGGGCCCAGCAAGACAGCACAGCCAACAACTGAGAGTTGCAAAGACCACTCTTGTCCCAAAGGAAGAACAGTTTTGCAGGGTGGTTCATGCTCCCCAGCTTTTCCTCCGTGGATCAGGCCAAGTCAGACTCTACCTGAGACCACATCCCTGCCTGGCTCTTTCCCTTTCTTTCTTTTTCTTGAGACATGAGATAGTTCCCCAACCAGAGATGGAACCCATGCTCCCTGCAGCAGAAGTGTGGAGTCTTAACCACTGGACTGCCAGGGAAGTCCCTCTTCCCCTTTGTTTATCTTGCTTCTTTTCCTCCTTTAAATGCTTTTCCTGGAGAAATGCTTTTCCATCAACAAATTATGGTGCACTGAATTCCTTTTTCTGACTCTGCTCTTTTAGAACCCAACATAAGACAACTTTCCCACCCCCATCAAAAAATGCTCCTGAGAGAGGAAGCATCAGGAAATGAAACCATGCATGCTCAGGTCACTAAAGAGGCCGAATTCCTGCTCTTGGCAAAGAATCTGCCTTCATCAGTTCTTTCTAACTAAACAGATCCTGAGGGCTGGGAGTCAGTCTCTGTTTCTCTATCGGGTTTTTATACTCTGGGAACATAGAACCACATTCTCGGAGTTGTTGATAATCATAGATAAACCCACATCCTCCTGGAGTGACAAATGTCACTAGAAAACTTGGGGTAAATATTTTACGTTATGCACATGTATTATGGGGGCTTTCCTGGTGGCTCAGATGGTAAAGAACCTGTCTGCAATACAGGAGACCTGGGTTTGATCCCTGGGTCAGGAAGATCCCCTGGAGAAAGGAATGGCAACCCACTCCAGTATTCTTGCCTGGAGAATTTCATGGACAGAGGAGCCTGGTGGGCTATGGTCCATGGGTCACATAGAGTCGGACATGAGTGAGCAACTAACATTTCCACTTTCATGTGTATTATGAAGTAGAGTATAAGATGGGCAAAAATTTTAGATGTAATATATGACCTTAATAGGCATGTCTCTCCTGAAGCAGGCAATGAGGCCCCCCTCCATATTCAAGTTCCTTCTCTATGGGGGGTGCTGAGGTGGGAAAGTCTGCTGCAGGTCAGAGAGTTTGATGAGCAGACAGAGTTGGTGATGGTTACTTTCAACAAGGGGCTGGCCTTATCGCTCAGCTGGTAAAGAATCCGCCTGCAATGTGGAAGACCTGGGTTCTATCCCTGGGTTGGGAAGATCCCCTGGAGAAGGGAAAGGTTACCCACTCCAGTATTCTGGCCTGAATTCCATGGACTGTCTAGTCCATGGGGTCACAAAGAGTCGGACACGATTGAGCAACTTTCACTTTCCACAAGAGAAGGAAACAGCTTTCAATCCTCAGACCAAGGCAAGAAAAGGAAAGAAACTGGAGTTCCACCAAACCAATTTATGTTTCTATTCCTTCCCTTTATAATGACTAACATGATTGAGGGCTTCTTATTTGCTCAGCACTTTACAAGCATAAGCTCATTTAATCCCAGCAACACTCTGAGGTGGGTACTGTGAGCAGCCTCAACTTACATGTGGGAAAAGGGAAGTTCAGTCAGGTGAAATTACCACCAAGGGAAATGGAAAATATGTGGGTTTTGGCATCCACCTCCACATGCTGTGTCTTCTTCACTCTTTGTACTGAAAATGTGGGACATATAAAAATAGAGAGAGCCAGGAACTTGATATCTCCAGGATAAAATGTCACTCACTGAACTCAAAAAGGGCTGAAATCCTGCCTGAATTAGAACATTTCATTTCCTATCTTTTACCCTAATGATCATTTGATATTTCTTTTCTCTCAATTTTATATTTTTCAGTTGGGTATTTTAAATGGAAAACTTTTGACTTCTTTCTCTTGCCATGCTTATTTAGTTCTCTCTTATCATCTGCATCAATTTTGCCCTGAATATAACCTCTTAGGCCTGGAATATTATGTAAAAATAAAGATAAGTTTGAAAAATTAGAGATAAGAATAAGCAGATTTCCCAAGTCTAGAGGTCATAAAAAATCTCTTCGTAAAGGTAATATATTGTTTATTTCTTTCTTAAAAATTTGCCAGGTTTAATGTATACTTTTCATCTGCCTGTGAAAAAAAGATTTAAATGCTATTTCAGATCTCATAAATACAATCTCAAATCTATAACCTCAAATCTTACAGGAGAAAGGATGGAGGGTTGACTTATTCCTCCCTCATCAATATCATTTTAAAAAAATGGTTCAGTACTTTCTTCCTACTCTGCTGAGTTGCTGGGCATAAATCCAGGAATATGAGGCATATCTAGCCAGACTCCAAAGATGATTTCTATTCCTTTCCGGCTTGCAGTTTTATAAGTCAGTCTCATGTATCAATTAATGTTCATATTGATATATTTCCCCAGAGTATCTAGCTTGCATTTGTGATAGATATGGGAGCTGCTGTCACAGTTTCTTGTATCTCCTTAAATAATTTGTCCTGGTGGATACAGAACATTATTTTTTCATAGGTAAGTTAGCCAAGATCCTCAGAAATTTTCTCAAAACATATGGTTTCTAACATTTAAGTTTATATGCATACAGTACAATAGTTACACACAATTAAAATCAATTTTAAACAGATGATTTAAAACACTATGAAGTCCAGATGGCCAGGAGGCATATGAAAAGATGCTTAGCATTACTAATTATTAGAGAAATGCAAATCAGAACTACAATGAGGTATCACCTCACACAGGTCAGAATGGCCATCGTCAAAACACTACAAATGATAAATGCTGGAGAGTGTGTGGAGAAAAGGGAACCCTCTTACACTGTTGGTAGGAATGTAAACTGGTATAGTCACTATGAAGAACAGTATGGAAGTGTATATATATACACAATGGAATAGTATGGCTGAGTCCCTTCCCTGTTCACCTGAAACTATCACAATTGTTAATCGGGTATACCCCAATACAAAATAAAAATTTTTTAAAAGAATGAAAAATGTCATTTGCAGCAACATGCATGAACCTAGAAACCACCATGAAAGTGAAATAAGTCAGACAGAGAAAGACAGGAATCTTATGATATTGCTCACACGTAGAATCTAAAAGAAAACAAGATACGAATGAACTTATTTCCAAAACAGAAAGAGACTCACAAACACAGAAAACAAATTTACAGTTACCAAAGGCAAAAGGGGGTGAAGAAAGGGATAAATTAGGAGGCTAGGACTGACATATATACACTACTATGCATAAAATAGATAACCATCAAGGACCTAGCTCAGGGAACTATACTCAGTATTATGTAATAATCTATAGAGGAAAAGAATATGAAGAAGAATATATCTATATATGAATTGCTGTGCTGTATACTCGAAGCTTGGGTTTCCCCAATGGCTCAGCAGTAAAGAATCTGCCTACAATGCAGGAGATGCAGGAAACATAGGTTTGATCCCTGGGAAGATCCCTGGAGGAAAAAATGGCAACCCATTCCAGTGTATTCACCTGGAAAATCCCATGAACAGAGGAGCATGGTGGGCTACAATCCATGGGGTCACAAAGAGTCAGACACAACTGAGCACGTATACACACACCTGAAACTTACATGATACTATAAATCAATTATACTTCAACAAAAATTTTAAAACATCAGTATGAAGGTTTTTCTGACAAGTGTTCAATAATTTCAATACATTTTTCAGGGTATTATCTTATTGCTTATTATCTAAATTCTTCTCCATCTTTTTAAGCTTCTTTTTGATATGTAGACAACTCCTAAACTACTAACTAAACTTTGCAGGTACTAACACTTATGTGATCTCTTAGATACAAAGACATCACACAAGCCTAATAAATATAAATAAATAAATAATAAATATAAATATATTCATTGGAAACCAGGCTGTAACAATGTGGCAGTTTTAGATAATCACCAACCAAGCATCTTGGCTGGAGTTCCACGCATTACTCTGGCAGTCTAGGCCTCTTAGAATAGAAAGTAGTGGTAACAAAAGTGACGATGACACTGCAAATACATACTTTGAAGAATAAAACTGGAGGGGGAGAAAAAGGAAAAGAAGGAGGAAAAAGGAGCAGAGAAGGGAGGAAGGGATGAAAGGGGAAGGACCCAAGCTACAAGCGGTTCCCTTTAATCTCAGTGAAGGTATCCTCCAAAGAGGACAGCAATTCAAGGGAAATCAAAGGCAGTTTCTAAAGAAATAGATATCTTTGTTCTGACAAGTTGAAAGATGCTGTGTTGAAGGAATCCAAGACATACCACACTGGATCTTCTGTCCAAGGCCATCATCAAGGTCAAGTTAATGGCCAGGACTTCTGAAAAATGCGATCTTAGTGAAATCCAAAAGGAGACTTACTGCTCTTTCCAATAGCCACATAAATCAAGAGGCTTGTAGCACAGTGGGTTTCTGTCCTACTTTGACCACTCATTGGTATTACAACTCTTGGCAATTCATATAACCATTTGGAGCTTCACTGTTTACATGTTGAGGTGACAAGAAGACATGGGGTGAAATTCCAGGTCCATCTCTCATTACTCTGTGGTTTTAGGAAAGTTACATAACTTCTGTGAATTGATTTCTTCAGCCACAAGATGTGAATAAGACATAAAGAAATCGTTCAGAAGTAGCCTGACCAAAAAAAAAGTACATAGTGTATGATTCTATTTATATAAAGCTGTAGAAAATGCCAACTGATCTACAGTGACAGAAAGCAGATCAATGGTTGTTTAAGGAGCTGGAAAGCAGGGAAAGATGGGGAACAGAGAAAACTCTGAGCTGGTAGACTTGCCTGTGATCTTGATTTGGTGATGGTTTCACCAGCGTATATGGATGCCAGAACATCAAGTTACACATTAAACATTGTGAACATTTATTGTTTGTCAATTATACCTCAATAAAGATGTTTTTAAAAGGGTGAGAGGGTTAAATTAGATAGTATGTACAAAACAATTAGCGCAGCATGTGGTACAAGTAAAAGTCTCCAGAAATATGAGTTCCCTTCCCCACTGATGTCAAAGGGCCATTTAAAATGGTACTGTACCCTATAAACATCCACCAGTTCTATCAACACTGAAATCTTCCCAGAAGTTTTATAGCCAGATAAATATTTTCAAAGAAAAATAGGGGACAACATGAAAATAACTCTGTGACTTTTTAGGACATTATTTCTGTGGCTTTCTTTCAAACGTTTATTAGAAGCATATTTTCATTGTTGGAATCACATTGGACGTAAGACTTGCATGCTACTTTGCACTCCCTGTTTTATAGTAAAACATCTTATATGTTGTTTTTAATGACTGTTTTGTAATTTTTTTCAGTGGTAAGAATTCTGGATATATTTTGAAGACAGAGTGGCTAGGATTTGCTGACAGATTGAGTTGGGGCATCAAAGAAAGAGAACTCAGAGATGACACTAAGGTTTCTGGCATGAGCCAGAAGTTCTGTGAAGTTTCTGGGATGTGGAAGAGTGTAAAAAGGGCAGATTTGAGGAGAGGATGAGGAATTCAGTTTTGGACAATTTAGGTATTAAATATCAACATGGAGATGTTGGACTTAAGATCAGAGGTGAGGTTTGGTTGGAGATAAAAATTTGGGAGTCTTCAGTAGGAAAATGGGTTTTAAGGCTACAGGGCTGAATTCTTCAAGGGCATGAGTATAAATAAACTGACGAGGTTCAACGGCTGAGTCACGGGGGCCATCTAGAGTCAGAGATCTTGAAGAGGAATCAGCAAAGGAGACAGAAAAGGAGTGGCAATGAGGAGAGAGGAAATCCCAGAGAGCTGGTTGTCCACAATGTTTTTAAGAGAGAATGCTGCTAGTCATTCAAGTAAGAGGAGGGGAGAAAAAAATCATTCTTGAAATAAGGAGTGGCTGTATCAAGGGCAATTTTTGTGGAGTGTTGTGAGCCAAACTATTATTGGAATGGATTCAAAAGGTTATGGTAAATAAAAGTTTCTCCAAAGAAGAATAAGCACATGAAAAGATGCTCAACCCTAGTTGGTCTCAGGGAAAGACACATCAAAATGACAGTGAGATACCACCTTACATCTGAGGGTGGCTGCAATCAACACGGAAATAAGTGTTGGTGAAGATATGGAGAATCACTTTTATAAACGGGTACATTTTCAGACATTCTTACACTGTCATTTTCCCTGATATATCAGCTAGCATTCCCTCTTTTATTTTCTCTGGAATGGTTAATCTAAGAATAGAATGATCTTTTCCTCAAATATTTGGTAAGACTCACCATGAAAGTATTTAAGTTTGGGAGTCTGGGTATTTCTTCTTGGAAAGATTTAAAATGACAGCTTTATTCGGGTTCACAATATAGTTTTCTACTTTTTTCTAGGTATTTGAAAGTTTTCTCTGTTTTGAAATTTATTGGCATAAAATTGTTCATAGTATTATACCCTGTCTTTTAAATTTATAATGTATATGTGATTCCCACTCTACATCCTTAATATTGTCTCTTTGTGCATTATCTCTTTGACCCCCATAATCCAGATGATTTTATTACTCTTAAAAAAACTTGTTTTTGGTGATTTCTACTGTATTTTCCTATATCATTTATTTCTGCTCCTTATTACCTACTTTCTTCTACTTGCCTTGAGGCTATTTTGTTGTTCTTTTTCTAACTTTTTAGTTGGATGCCTAACTCACTACTTTTCCACATTTCTTCTTTTCTAACATAAGCATTTAATGTGATGAGTTTCCCTCAAACATTACTTTCATTGCATCTCCTAAATTTTGATATTAAACTTTTATGATTGCTTAGTTCTAAATATTTTCAAATTTCAAGGATGACTGACCCATGATTTACTAAAGAGTGTGCATTTAATTTCCAAAGTTAATTTTAAAACTCTCACTTGTCATTTTATTATTCGTATTTGAATTAATTGCATTGCAATTAGAAAACGTGGTCTGCATGATACTGATTCTATAAAATCTGTTGAGTCATGCTTTATGACTCGGCACTTAATCAATGTTTGTGAATGTTCCACAAATGCTTGAGAAGAATGCACATTTTTAAATTGTTGGGTAGAGTTTTACATACATCCATTAGATCAAGACGATTTATTGCAGTATTTAATTTTGCTTTTTAACCTTCTATATGTCACAAACTCGGTCAGGTGAGCTGGGGGAGACACAGACAAAGAGAGACAGGGAGAGCGGGAGAGGAGACAGCTGCTAGGCGTCAGAGTAGCTGATGAAAACAAGCCAAAAATGAAAGAGGTAAGCCTTTAACCACTTCAGGCTTTGGTACAAGCAAGTGGTTAAACTGGACCAAGCGCAGTCTCCTCCAGTTCTGGTCCAGGGCAGCTGGGTCTGGTCCAGTGCCGATGTGGGGATCATCCCACTGGAACAAAAGCCTCCAATAGGTTTATGGCCCCTGGGGTCAGGGCTGAGGGAGGAGAGAAGGGTGTGACATGGAAAACTACTGAGTAAGCCTAAGCAAGAGTGCCTTTGAGGGTTCCTGCTCCCCATAAGGAGGCCTCAACCCAGGCATCCAAAGATCTCTGCCCAAGGCTTAGATAAAGGCTTAGAAATAAAGGCTCAGGAGTAGGAATGCAAACATGTGAAAGAACATGATTGACCAGAGGGGCCCTAGTCCTTGACTGTGACTCCTCTCAGAGGCTGCAGTAAATACATTGGCTTTGCCCCAAGTCTGATGTAGGATGGTACGCTTCTCCAAGACGTCTGCCAGGTAAAGCCTTGGTAACTGCCTGTGGTCAGACCTGCAAAATCAAACCAGATACTATACTCCTCACTCTTTGCTAGCTTCCCAGGTGGCTCAGCGGTAAAGAATCCACCTGTGATGCGGGAGATCTGGGTTCGATCCCTGGGTTGGGAAGATCCCCTGGAGAAGGAAAAGGCTACCCACTCCAGTATTCTGGCCTGGAGAATTCCATGAACTGCATGGTCCATGAGGTCGCAAAGAGTCAGATATGACTGAGTGACTTTCATTTTCACTTTTCACCTTTGTTTTTGAAAGATAGTTTTGATGAATAAGTTCAAGGATGACGGTCATTCTCTCTCAACACTTTGGAGTTATGTATTATTTCACTGTCTCCTGGTTTTCTTGGTTGAAGAGACTGATGTCATTTTCATTTATGCTTTCTTTTGTGGGTGATTCAAAAATCTCTCTTTGTTCCTTCTTGAGATACAATGTGGATTTCTTTTTACTTTTCCTTCTTGAGATATAGTGTGCTTCCCACTCTCCTTAAGTGATTGGGGTGCTGTTACTGATAGGTGTGAGGTTCAGTTTTGGTCAGTTTTCACAAGGGCAGTTTTCAAGAAGTAGGGGCTCTTGATGAAAGTTTGGCAGCTGATAAAAAGAAACAAAGAGAGTATATGCTTCTGGCATCATGGCTGACCTACACCCTTCCAGTGAAGGTCTACTGATACACTACGTAGGCACACTATGTGAAATACTGCTGATCTCATGAGAGGCAAAGGAGTTCTCCAAGAACAACTTCCCTTCCTCCTCTTCACCCTCAACGATCCCCCAGAAGAGTATAGATTTGAACTGGAGTCCAAGAAAGCTGTATGGAGTTGGGGCTAAAACAGTGGGCATTCAGGTTAGAAGGAAGAGGAGAATAAATTTCAGTAGGAACAGGGTTTGGTACACAAACGACTGAGTATCAGAAGGAATATATGGAGAAATGAAACTGTAAATTTCTTAGAGTGGTGAATTTATGTACAAATTGAGGGGTTTTTGTTTTAATTCCTTCATATTCTTAGGCCACTGAAACTAAATGTCCAGGTAAAACCAAGATGCTAGACATCTATAAATTGATTTATTCACTCAAAAGGTTCTGAAAAAAATGCCTGGTTAGGTCTTAAAACTCAGCAGTATTCTTGAGAAGGTATTTCTTCCTGGTATATTTATAGACATAATTTTTTCTGCTTAGCATATTCCTCATATGCTAATCTCATGGTAAAAGGATATATGTAACAAACAGCTCTGAAGCACCCTTCATAAACCAATTTTAACAGATAAATCTTATTTATTATATCCTAGCCACATAAAACAGGCCTAATGGCTAAAGTTAGGGAATTAGGGGCTTCCCTGGTGGTTCAGTAGTAAAGAATCTACCTGTCAATGCAGGAGACACAGGTTTGATCCCTGATCTGAGAAAAGCCCACATGCCGCAGAGCAACTAAGCCCCTGATCCACAACTATTGAGCCCGCACTCTAGAGCCCAGGAGCTGCAACTGCTGAAGCCCTCACACCCTAGAGCCCCTGCTCCATAAGAGAAGCCACGCAATGGGAAGCCTGTGCACCACAACAAGAGTGGCCCCAGCTTGCCGCAACTAGCGAAAAGCCAGCGCAGCAAGGAGGGCAGAGCACAGCCTAAAATAAAATAAAATCAATAAATGTAATAATAATAAAGCTAAGGAACTAGAGATGAAACTATAGTTAACCCAGGCTTTTATATGAGTTGGACTATGTATCTTTCATTTTCTGCTGTTCGAGTTCCTTGGGATGCTAGAATTGGGAGAAATCGTAGTGTTCATGTAATTTTACTGCTTTTTTTTTTTTTGCTCATTTTACTGTTAAGGAAACCGAGATGCAAAGAAGTTAATTAAACAGTTAATTAAACTATTTACACGTTTGATGGCTGATCTAAGCTCACCAAAGCCATCTGATTCCAATTTCACAGCTCCACAAGAAGCAGTAACTGGGGGACAGCTGGGCAAGGTCTCTATTTCACTGGTCCTGAGAGTACCTCTTGTTCTCTGCCACCAGTTGCTAGTTGTGTCTTATCACGCCTATGTACTAAAGCCCTTCCTCTATACCTTAAGAACATAAGCATTTATTTTTCACTGTGGACAGTGCATGCTGCGAGCTTTCCTGAACACAAGCTGATCATGAAGAGCTTGATAAAAAAAGAAGAAAGGAAAGACACTAATGTTTCCTTGTGTCTAAGATACACTTGTTTTTCTTATTTAAATGTTTTTGAAAAGAGAAATGCCTGACAACTGATAAATACATTTGATGCACTGGATCTCCCCTCCCTCTCCAAAGAAGCTCTTAAATTGATAATTTATCTTAAAATTGATGATGTTTAAAAGCCCAGAACACATGGTCTATGCCTTATGGCTGTTATCTGCTAACCTCACCCCCAACCCAGGTAAGCCTAGTATAGTCTCTGACACATAGTAGGTACTCAAGAAAACCTGCATTGAATGAATATGACTCTATGAAGTAAGGTATAATTTGATGAGGACATGCATTCTCCTCCCTCATGGTTCTCTCCCTTTGGACACATTTATGAATACAGAGTTAAGGAACTGCTTTTAGGAAACAGGAGGAAACTTGACTTTACCATAGGAAGTAACTGCAGCAAATTCTTTGCATTATATATAATTCTATTGTGTTATTTTTAACTTTAAAATATCTGGATGTCAGAACCTTGCTTCAGGGGAAACATTATTGACAGAGGAATTGCCAAGTAAGTTAAAAAAAAAAATGTTGAGGCAGTACTCTGTCAATAATTTATGTGCTAATTATAAATTCAAACTAAACTCTTAGACCTCAAAGTGAGCCATGCTTTTCAGAGAGTTGGGTGACTTGCTCTGGCCCTGGACATTGTGGAAATTAGTTAAGTTCCTTCTCAGAGGCTGATCTTCATGCTTACTATGACTAAGGCTGTAAGGCTAGCCCTTAGAAGGAAGAAGGCAGGATAGCTGAACATGCACAGGTTTTTAAAACAAATAAAGTTGGGTTGCAACCCAGAGTCAGACACTTAGTAGCTGTGTGACTTCTAGCAATTTAAACAGCCTCTCCAAGGCCTCAGTTTATTTACCTGCAAAATCTAGGTAGAAATACGAACATCAGAGGGTTGGTCTGAGGGTTCAATGGGGATGACAAAGACAATGTCCCTTGCATAACAAAAAAAGCTATATCCTCAGGTTATCCTCGGGTAACTTCTGACTTCAGTCAGAAATACCCACTTCTCAAAATATCTGCGGAGTACTGCTCCAGGGCTCAAGTCACTCGCCTTCATAAAGACAATGTGTACTCTACCCCTTCAACTTCCCAGGCAGTGCTAGTGGTAAAGAGCCTGCTTGCCAATGTAGGTGAGATATAAGAGACACGGGTTCGACCCCTGGGTTGGGAAGATTTCCAGGAGGAGGAAACAGCAACCCACTCCAGTATTCTTGCCTGTAGAATCCCACGGACAGAGGAACCTGGTGGGCTACAGTTCACAGGGGTGCAAAGAGTCAGACATGATTAACGACTTTCATTTTCGACTAACCATTTCACTTTTACAAGAACATAACAGTTTTTATGATGTGCATTAAAACAAATAACTGTTCCATGTTTGTGATTCACCTAAAATCATTTCATGTACTGCTACTGACATGACTACAGTACACCAACGCAGGAGTCCAAAACTCCTCTAGGTATTTTAGATAGAATGGGATTTAATACAGAGAAATACCTGTTTACAAAACCACTGGGAGTGCTGAAGGACTAACCTTAGGGATGAGCCTTCAGGATTGACTTCCATACACTCTAGAACTGTTCTACCAAGGTCATTTGAATATCTGTCTTATTAGTGATCATAATCAAAAAAAGGTTATTTTTTAAAAGGTCCATCCCAAATCTTCATTGTTGCTACAAACAAAAACCACTTATGATAAAAATCCTACTTCTGGTGAATCAGAAATACCATCTTTAGTTATGAAGGACAACTTATCCACTCACTGATTTTATTTTTCTACCTATAACAGGTCTATTCCATGTTTATGCTGCACGTTTAATTGATTTTTTAACATATTTTTCCTTCTGATCTTTGTCTATTAATTTTTAATGATTATAAACAAAATGTTGTGGACTTACTTTTCACTTGATATTTTCCAATTACATACTTTTAAAACCAAAGAATAAAAAACAAGTGACTATACAGGCCAACTGTACGATGATGATCGATGCGCAGAGCTTCATACATATCCCTATTATATTTCTAACAGCTTTGCTAAGATATATTCACCCACTGAAAATTTTTTGGTATATTCATAGGGGTGTACAACCATTTTGTACAACCAAAAATCTCTATCAAATTTCACCATTTTCTTTTAACTTATTTCTCTGAGCCTCACAATCCTGCTGTTTAGATTGCTTATTCTTGCTTGCATGTGTGCACTCTCTCTCGGCTCCAGCAAAACTGCACAAGACGGGGTCAGAACTGGCTGCAGGCTGAGATTACTCCATTCAGCAGTACTTCCTTTTTTAAAGGTAAAGTAACTTAAATAAGCTATACAACCACTTCAACTACAATATCATGGGGTGGCAACTCAGGCCGTATGAAGAAAGAATACACTGAGAAGTGTTCTACCAGTCCATCTGGCTAGCAAATCCGAAAGAAAAGGAGTTAAGTGTTGGTAGACGTCACTTGTTCTAGATGCAACCATTCTATTTTTCCTAAGAGTTCATTAATTATAAGTCTGAGCATTTGGCTAACCACTGATATTAAATCTCCAGAGTTAAATATATTCTCCCTTTACCATCTCTTTTTGTTTTTTAAAGATTAGAATACGTTTGTTCATATCCAGTCTATGGCATCTTCTTGTAGGCAGGGAGCTGTTTTATTCATTGCTCTGATGCGTCCTGACACATAGTAGGGCCCTGATATATATATTTGTTGAATGAATGAATGAATGAATGAATGACTACTTTTAATAAAGATTCCTCAAAACGTTATCGTTACTCCTTTTACTATTTACTTTGGTAATAATTGTCATCTGCTAACTTCTATAGGTCGATCAGCCTTATCTTAAATGTAACTTCCTTTGGGAAGCCCTCCTGATTCCCTAGGCTAAGTGCTCCTGAGCTCAACTTCCACCCACACCACTCTTATTAACTGATAAGAGCTCCATAACAGAAGCTACTTTGTTCACCTATGTATCCCCATCACACAGTAGGTGCTTGCTGGAAAAAAAAGATGTAAATTGGGATGTAATTTGTCCTGTCTTAAAGGCAAGAATGGATTTAATGTAGCCAAATATTCTTGTACTACTATTCGTCTGTCCTGACTTTCAAGTCTTCTTTTTTTTTTTAAGAAGCAACTTTACTGAGGCATAATTTACATACAATAACATTCATCCATTAAGTTCTTCTTACAAATATCTTTTACTCTCTTATTTTCCATGTGAAGGTAATTTTTTCTGGTGGCAAAAATCGGAAGAAAATAGAAGTGGAATGCAGTAGAGTTTTGGATAGAGAATGGACTCCTTGAACCCAATTTACCAGGGTTTACTTCTCAGTCTTCCCTTCCAATTATGATCTTAAAGGAAATTAACCTCCCCAAGCCATGGATCTGAGCTGTAAAACTGCACTAAGACAGTTTCTTCACTGTCTCCTCTAAGGGTTAGTGGGATGACATGCAAAAAATCTAATCCACTGTAAAGGTTAAAAAAACTGTAAAAGAAAAAAAAAAAAAGGCAGATTTCCCTCCCTTCTCTCTGTCATCTTTTAACCTTGAATCCCCTAAATGGTAAGTCTATTCTTTCACCATTATCATTGTTTTGTTCTGAACATAAATGAAAAAACACCCAATCTTCTTGTTTCCTTAGTATTCAGCAAGCCCTACTTCATTCTGAGGTTAAGCCTTCCTGCACTATTCTTAAAGATTTTGTTCCACTTTTTATTCATTCTTAGCCATATGTTGTCTCCATCTTTCGAATATGCTGATAGAAAAACCCAAACCCCATTTGAGATCATTAAAGAACAGTGGTTTCTTCTGCTGCCGCTACCTTTCTTCTATTCTGTCATGAACTTAACATTTTATTTTTCAAAGCCTCCCATTCCATGAAAGAAAAAAAATGCTTTTCCTTTTACAGCCTCTTGTCTTCAAATCATACCTGTCTTTTCACTGGATCTGTTTTCTAAAGTCTCCGACAGCCTGCCTTCTCTGTGTCTTGTATTACAGTCACATCCCCCCCGGTCTCTACCGCTTCCCCAAGACCAACCAATTCCTCCCTGGGAATCACATTACATCAGCATTACTAATGCAATAAATGCTATGTTACAGAAAATGTTTTATTCTAGGCGGTCAATTAAAAACGAATCTTGGTGCTTGTTTGATTTAACATGGAGGATGAATTATTTAAGGTCAAATGCAAACTGCTGCTAGATTTGGAAGATATTTATATTCATATTAAATATATACCTGTTGAATTTGGTTTTTTTCTCAATGCTTCAGAGACTCTAAGCTTTCAGGTAATTGGGATGGTCGAAAGCGTGGTTTTCCAGAAACTTCGCAAAAAATTAGACTGCATCAAAAGGACTGCTCCGCACATGCAAGAAACACCTACCAACAAAACCCATCTTCACAACCACCAGATTATCTCACCAGCAAGTGAGACTGCAAGGTTCGGGGGCTAGGCCGTACCACTCTGCGCTGCGCAAGGGGGGATTCGTGCCCATTTGTCTGCGACTGACCGTTTCCCCTCGCTTGGTTTTGCCTTTGCTCCCCCTGCGCAGGCACCCACAGTGCGTCAGGCCGGCGCCTTATAGCTGCTGCCTGGGCGGCTCCGCTCGCTGTTTTTTCGCTTCTCTGGGTTGTGTTCCTTTCGAGGTCCGCGAAGATGCAGCTCAAACCAATGGAGATTAACCCCGAGGTGAGCGTCAGGTGCACGGTTACCCGGGGGTGGCGGGGAGCGCAGGGCCGAGGGTCAGCCCTCTCTAGGTAGCGTATCGCTGACTGCTTTTGTCTTTGTTTTTTTTTTTTTTCTTTGCATTTGCTTTTCAGATGCTGAATAAAGTGAGTGACGTCTCGCGCTGCCTCTGTCCTCCTCCCCCCTGGAGCACCGAGGCGCCTTCGGCTGTTTTGCGGAGACCCAGCTACCCCCTGCGCACTCCAGAGGCGTTGGGGCTGGGGCGCGGCCCTGGCGCCCTCTCCTTGCTGCTGCATGGGGGGCGGCGGTGACTCTGCGAAACCGGTCGGAGGTGGGATGGAGGAGGCTGCGCCCAGCTGCGAGCGCCAGGCCGAGCTCCCGAGGGCGTGGCGCGGGCCGCGCGGGCTGGGATGCCCGGGCGTCGCGGGAGCCACGTGTGGGCCGCGCTTTGTGCTGTGTCATTGCGCCCGGCTGGGGTGGGGGCGGGGCGGGGCGGGGCGGGGCGGGGCGGGGCCAGGCTCCTCCCAGACCCGGGTAGGGGCGCGAGGATGCGGAACCCGCGCCCGCCGCCTCCCGCGCCTCCTGGCAGGTGCTCGCACTTGCGGGTCTCCGCACATGGCCGCCCTATTTCCTCTTCGCAGGTGCTGACCCGGCTGGGGGTCGCCGGCCAGTGGCGCTTCGAGGACGTACTGGGACTGGAGGAGGAGTCTCTGGGCTCTGTGCCAGCCCCGGCCTGCGCGCTGCTGCTGCTGTTTCCGCTCACAGCGCAGGTAGGGCGTGGGGCCCGGGGTGCGCAGGCTCTGCGCTGTGCGCGCTGCCCGCAAACCCGAGTGAGGCGTTGAGGACGGTGTAGGGTCTGCTCCCGTCCTGGCCTGGTCGCCCAGACCTGGCACACTGCCTCTTCCTTGTCGGGGATGGAGGGAGAACTCACACTTCCCTGGGGTCCTGTTAATTATTGCGTTGTCTCGCGTCCATCAGCATTGCCTTAAACTTGGGAGAGAGGCAGCATCTCAGTTCCATCATCCTGATGTTCATCCTACCCGTGAGTCAGGTTGAACCTAGGCTTTTCCGAGCTTTTCACGCCAAGGAGTGGCTGGCCGATTGTTTGCCTTTAAGGACTGTGACCTGTCGTTTTATTGTCTGGTTCTCTCCCAGACTCCCACCTTGGTGTAAAATGGAGAGATCCCGGCGTGCCTAAAACCCCAAAAAAACAATAGGTTCTTTAATTTTACGCCTCTACTGCCTTGGCCTTCAGTGGATGCAGGGGTTTCTTCCCAACCCTCCACTCCCTATAACTTACACACTTGTTCTTTTTAGTCTCTCTCACGTGTTTTTCTAAAGCTTAATCATTGTGCCTGGTTCCTGTGTGGAAATCACCTTCTAGCTCTCTGACCTTGTAGCTCATTGAACAGGTGGACATTAGACCTGTCTTGGAAATGCTTTTTCATTTCTCTTTAGATGGTCTCCCTTCTGCAAGTGTGCATGGATGTACCTCAAAGACTGAGTATCAGATATAAAAAGGTAGCTAGGGTGATAGTCTTGGATGTATGGAATCCCGCTAATGAGCACGGTTTTGACTGTCTTCAAGTGCGGCCACTCGATCCCTGATTTAGGAGTGGTTGAATTTTGCTTAAAACTCCGGGGGCATTAGCCTATGGGGCATCATTCCAAACAGTGAGTTTAACTGAAGCAGCTTCCTAAGGCGACATTTCTAGAAACATCCTCAGCATAAATTAAGCCTTTGGAAAGTTCAGGCGTTCTTCCAATGGGCTAAGTATTGGGGGTTAAAAACAGTTATTAAAAGCTATTAGGATAATCCCACTGACATGTTTGTTACTGAATTTTCACTTAGGTGAAAATGGAGTTCCCAAATAATTGCAAGTCAAAGTATGATCCCTGTAGATCAAATCAAATGCAGTTTTCTCTCATTTGAGCCTCTCACAGAGGTTTCTTATTAGAGGAACCATGATGACTCGGAGGTTTTTGAGCAGCAGCACTCAAAAGGCAAGGCCTCTGGGAGGCAGTGCAGAAACGTGTTTATCTTACAAAAGCCCACTGGTCTCATTTTGCTGGATCAAGCAGCTCTTGGTTAGAGAACATTCTGGATTGAATATTTTGTGCTTGAGAGAGCTCGATACTTTTTCCTTTAGTTAAGTCTGTCAGATACATGAATGCCAATTTTGCAACACAAAACACCTCCTGGGCTAAGCAAAACACCTCCTGGGCTAAATACTGAAGCAAATTCAAAGCAAGTTGAGGTTTATAGGTGGGCCTCCAAAAAGCTAATGTTAATTTAGAAAGCATCTAATTTTGTCAAAGAATATTATGAAATCCTAAATTGACTACTTCTAAAACATTTTAAGTGATCATGAAATATTTACAGAAGTGTCACCATGCAAGAGTTCAGACAACCATAAAGGATGATGCTACCCCATTATGAAAAATTATATCTTTTTTTAGAAAGGTGAAAATCCTTAACAGTCGATGGAAGCTCCATTCAAGTACAGTATATAGATGTATGATGCTAGAACTTCCTACTACTTGGAATTTGTTTACCTTATGTGACAAGAGAGCTTATTCCTCTGATGTTACCACAGACAAAGCTGAAACTTCAATTCCATGTAAAATAATGCAAGGCTACTAGAATTAGAAATATATGTACTTCTGGGGTTCTGTACAATTTACATTGGTTGTAAAAATTAGTGTTTCTGTAGTGTATAATTGGCAAAGAAACAAGTGTCTCCTGTTTGTTACAGGAGAAATTTTTGTGAACTTACAATCCAGCATGCTAGACCAGTTGTCTTTCCTCCCTAAAAGTTGTTTAGTTGCTCAGTCGTGTCTGACTCTTTGCAACCCTGTGGACTGTAACCCACCAGGCTCCTCTGTCCAAGGGATTTCCCAGGCAAGAATAACTGGAATGGGTTGCCATTTCCTTCTCCAGGGGATCTCCCTGACCCAGGGATCAAACCCGAGTCTTTGCTTTACAGGCAGTTTTTTATTAAAAAGATGAGGGAGTAGTTAATTTCTTTAAATTGTTCCTTCCTGTTGTTTTGTTTTGTTTTTGAAGTAACGTACTTGGACTAGAATAACTTCAAAGAATAATGAGGTATAAACTAGCTGGTGTTCTTGGGCATTCAGCTGACCAACGCTTGATTGGAATGCATGTGTAAGATACAGTTGTTGGTGTTAAAAGGAAGGAAAGAATGAACTTGTCTGTTTTTCTGACTTAAGCATGCCATCCATCTCAAGCTAAAAGGTGGCAGTGGTGTCTAGACAAACTTGGGCTACAATCCAAGACCACTGCTGCACTGCAGCTGCAGGGTGGAGTGTCTGCACCTCTCAGAACCCCATGGGCTGACTTGGTATGGGAGGCAGATGGGCCATTCTCTGGGTGCCGGCCAGCACCTAGGACCAAGACTCCTGGTCACACATCCCACTTGTGTCTCCATTTAGGCACTAGAACTCACTGTGCTGCAATCTGTTCTTTGTACTTGCATTTTGAGATGTAAAAAAAAGTCTTTTGAACTCATAGCATGAGAACTTCAGGAAAAAACAAATTGAAGAGCTGAAGGGACAAGAAGTCAGTCCCAAGGTGTACTTCATGAAACAGACCATTGGCAACTCCTGTGGAACCATCGGACTCATTCATGCAGTGGCCAATAATCAGGACAAACTGGAGTTCGGTGAGTGGGTTTTGAGGCCAGTTATCCTCTGGTTGATCTTCAGTTAACTGCAGTGCTTCCTTCCAACACCCCCAAGGGTCTATTCGGCAAAGCCATTGCCTTAAAATTTTTTTGAAAACCTACTTAGGCATATAGGATCAGCAGGTGAATTCTCATTGTTCCTTCTCATTTGAGGAAAAGAAGCTCATTTTCCAAGAAGCATGCTGTGGCTTCCTCCACAAGGCAGACTCGTGGGCTCTCCCATGAGCAGACAGCAAATTGTCGTGATTCTCATGTGCTCCTGGTCTAGTCTCAACAATTCTAAAGAACTAGAGTTGATGTTAAGCCATAAAATACCAGTCTTTAGGACCTTTGTTTAATGGTGCAGTGTCTCATAAGCAACAGGAGAACTAACATGGTCTAAAGTAGTAGGAGATCCTGCAGGGGCATAGCCACAGCCCAGCACCTTGAAAGATCCATCTCTGAACAAAGCTGGGTCGGGTTTTAGCCTGCCTCCAACGGGTGTTGTGGAGGAAATAGAAGAGATGAGTCTTAGCCCTGAAGTTGTCAGAAGCTCAATTAACAGTGCTAACAATGTTAAAATACATGGCATCATGTGTGATTTAGACTAAGGGTCAACACACTTAAAAGCCAGAGAGTAAATCATTTAGGCTTTGAGGGCCATATGTTCTCTGCCCTTGTAGTGCTATAAGAGCAGCCTTAGACAAAGATGTAAAGCAGTGGATGTGGCTGTGTTCCAGTAAAACTTTATTTACAAAGATAGGCAGCAGTAGTTTGCCAACTCCTGATTTAGACAGTGGATGGGGGTGGCTGAGAACTGAATAACTTCATCTAAGAGTCCATGCTGTTGCTTGTGGCAGGTCAGATACTTTTTTAACAAAGGAATTGTGGTCAAGATTCTACTCTTTGTATAATTTTGAAATTAAAAAGGAGGGGGTTATCCAGCCATAAAGGGACCAGATCTTTTAGAAGCTGCTTTTTCAAATAATTGACTCAGCATAGTCATATTAAAAAGTTGTAGTTTGATCCTTTTTATTTCTTCTGCAGTAAGGATCGTCTTGTTTAGAATGCTGGATTCCTGCAGCTGCAGATACTGTAATTCTGTAAACGTGGTCCTGATGGTGCCATAGGCTTAATCTGAGTCATAGTTCTCCTCATAAAGTTATGAGAAGTTTCTGGTAACTTCTGAATTTTGAATGGTGTGCATTTAGCAAATCTGATAAAGTTTAGAGCTGAAAATTCAAATCGAGGTCTTTTGAAATGCGAGTTGTTGCCTCATACACACTGAGCAATGACAAAATGTTTACACCAACCATCGGCTAGTCAGCTATCTCTAGGCCAAACTGTTAGGCACTTTGCATTTCAGGTCTTTAGGTTGATGCCTATCTGGATAACCATATTACTAAGATTGCTTTTTTTTGCCCTGAAGTAAGTTTTGGTTTGAGAACTATTACTAGATTTGAATTTACATCATGTATGCAGTAAACATTAATTATGCATTGGTAGCTGTTGTAGATGACAGGACTAGGCAAGACAGTTCTGCCTTTATGGGATCAAAAATCTCACAGATAGGTGCTACAGTTGGATCAGTACTGTAACAGATGTGATCAAAGAGATGAGGGTGAGGTGGAAGATGAAGGGGTTGGGGAGCCAGGGAGAAGATGTAAGGAGGAGCCTGAACCCTAGAAGAAGGGAGAGTTCTCTGGTTTGAATGCAGTGAGAAGGGAGTGGTTGGAAAAAGAGGCTGGGGGAGGGGACAGCTCATTCCCATCCTTTGAGGCCATGGTAAAATTTCAGGTTGCCAAACATGACCAAGGATGCACTGTCTTCAGTCATTAGTAAATGTGCACCCATTCACATTATACCTGTATTAATGATGCTTTCGGTTTTTTTCCCCCAGAGGATGGGTCCGTTCTGAAACAGTTTCTTTCTGAAACAGAGAAGTTGTCCCCTGAAGACAGAGCAAAGTGCTTTGAAAAGAACGAGGTAGGAAGAGAACTTCTAGAACATTGATTTTTAGTACTCTGGAGGTTTCTGTGCTAACTCTTCTCTGTTTCCCGCAGGCCATTCAGGCAGCCCATGATGCCGTGGCACAGGAAGGCCAATGTCGGGTAAATACGGGTTAAAGCCCGGGGGTCCAGGTGTCCTCTGTGTTTCCCCAGAAACATGTGCAAAAACTGCTCACCAGGATCCAGCACATGTGTCTACTCAAGGCCGAGGAATGCCAGAAAGTTCTACCAGAATAATGCCTTGACCAGTCCTGTTCATAAAAATGGCTCTTCAAAATATCTAATTGGCAGTTGACAGTCTTGAGTAAATTCAGGCTGATAATGTTTTATGTAGACTGAAATGGGTCTAGTAGAGTGAGTAACACCCTTCTTAGTAATGAACATTTTAGATACTCTTAGTCGGTTGGAGAGCAAGCTAGACCAGCAAGGACTAACAGTTTCTTGATGACTTAGGTATACCATTAATAACAGCCTTCGAGTCAACTGTTAGATTTAAGTTTGTACAACCCTAGTTGGCTCTGCCATTATCTAGTCTTGACCTTGGGTAAGATGCTTATCCTCCGAAGTCTTAATTTCTTCCTCAGTAAAAAGCAAGTCTTAAGAGTTCTGATGTTAAATTTTTCTTTCAGCTTTATTTTTAAATGCAGTATATAATACGATAAAAATTCTCATTTTCGAAAAAAATGTCTTGATTCTCTTCAGGTAGATGACAAAGTGAATTTCCATTTTATTCTGTTTAACAACGTGGATGGCCACCTCTATGAACTTGGTATGTTTCACTTTTGGAATCTAATATAACTGCATGCATTCTCTCACACGTAGTTCCTCTTACAGTACTGGTGTGGGGCTTTATGGCTGCACTTCGTATGTCTTTAAGAAGCTAGAACACCATTGGATTCTTATGGGGGCACTTAACCCTTGTCATGCCCAGAGTACCTCCCTCAGGCAGTTGGCCAGTGGAATGAGTGGATTTAGTCACAAACCAGTAAAGAGAATTGGTCAGCCACTTCAAGACATGCATTCAGGTTCTGTCTTTCTACCTTCTACTGTAGCATCACCAGTATAGAGTCTCCATCATCCTTTTCAGACAAGGAATACTTTTAGAAGGAAATAAATACTTAAGCATGACCTGGTCTGTGTAAAAAGAATTTAGATATGTTGGGGTAATTCCTATTAGCTGGTTTTACAGACAGCAAGGAAGATCATCCACCTCTGTTTTAGGAGTTATCCCCTTTGTATTAATGGGAAAAGGCTTGCAGCTGTGTTATCTCAACACAAGATACTACCTATGGGCAAGCAAGGGCAAAGAAAACTTGGGGCCAATCAGCAGTTGTTGAGGGACACATGAAATCTTGTCTTGCCTTGCCTCCACCTTCCCTGTATCTCACAGACTGCATCTGACTTTTGCATTGCACTGTGGTCCTTCCCAAGAAATGGATGGGCACAAGCCCTGCTGTTAGGTCACTAGATTGGGCTTGTGTGGTGTTGGTGCCTGTGGATTAGAAGGCCTGGGATGGATATTAGGAACACTTGAACCTCATTTCCAGCCCGTTTGTAGGCAGCCTTCCCTCAGTGGGAGTGGTAGTTGTATTTGGAAGAATCTGAAGCTTGCCTTTAAGTGGGACAAGCACAGTGGCCAGAAAAAATGCAGAGAGAATCGACGTGCCTGGCTTTTCTGTTTCAGATGGACGGATGCCTTTTCCGGTGAACCATGGCACCAGCTCAGAGGACTCGCTGCTGCAGGTAATCTTTGGCATCCATTTCTACTGGGGCCCACATTGTGTTAGCCAGTTTGTTCTGAAATGCAGACTTCTTTTGGTATAGCCAGCATTAATCATCTGGGATAAGAGCAGTCTTTAGGGCTTAAAGATCATAGTAATTCTATCTACCTCATTTTATGCAAAGAGTTTTAAACAAGATGCTTTAGAGCGGCCCTGATTAATCTGTCTTGTGTTCTGTCTTTAGCCCACAGTTAGAATTAGCCTGAAAATCATCACTTACTTACCTCCCTGTGGGATTAAGGTGACCATTGTCCTTTTGTCAGATTACCTCATAGCTAGTGACTCAGACTCACGGAACAGCAACCCAAGCCTTGCCTAATCCCTCTCTTGACAGCTGAGTGTGGGTCAGTTTTGAATTGTGAATTCTGGTTATGTAGTTAACTCTTGAGTTTTTTCTTCCCACATGGTCACTCCACTGTTAACAGGTCAAAAGAAACAAATTCACAACATACCTGAAAAGAACTTTAAGATCCAGGGTCACTATGTAACCATCCTGGTACAAGTGACTGCACACAGCTCTTAATTCTAAAACATAGCTGGTGGACTAGTCCACTTCACCCTAAAAATGAATCTAGAGTTGAATCAGTTCGCTGTTATAAAGGAAAATTACTTAATTGTAATAAAATTGAACATGTTGTTAAGATATAACTTCTTCATTTGTTGTAATAAAAGCTAAACTCTTTTGCGTGCTTATGTGCAGACAGGGAGTTGGCAAAAGCTTTTTCTGTGATGAGCCAGGAAATATTTTAGGCTTCCTGTGGCATATGGGCTCTGTTGCATGTATTCAGTTCTTCTGTGACAGCTCCAGGGCAGCCCATAGGCAATGTCTAAATGAATGCGTATGGCTGTGTTCCACTTTATTCACAAAAATAGGCAGCAGGCTGGATTTGGCCCACACATTGCAGTTTGCCGACTCCAGGCTAGATGCTGGTCTACGTTAATTACCTGTTTCACAGAGTCCTTTTAATGGTGCTGTGAGGTAGTTATTCACATTTTACAGATGAGGAAACTGAAGTGCAGAGGTAAGTGATGCCCACGGTCAATGACAAACTGTAGAATCAAGCGTCAAATCTAGTTGGTCTGTCTTTAGAATCTGTACCCTTAGCCCTTGTAGAATACTGCCTTTATGATAGACCTGTCTTTGGAACATCATAGGCCTGGTGACCTCAAGGTGTTAGTGGACCAAATGATGCCATTCTTGGAGGGGAGGGTCACTTTCTCTGGCCAGCTTTCATATACAGCTGAGATCAGTCAGAGCTAATTCTTGGATATACCAGGGGTACATGGGAACGGTGATATGAAATGAGAACTAGACCTCGAGAAACAGGATGGGGGTTTGCATGAGAGTTAGGATTCACTTATGGGAGAGAAAAAGAATAGGGGCAGTAATTCTCGTTGCATCGTATTTGGATTAAAGGCTCTGGTCCTTCTAATAAAGTTTCCCAGGTGCATACTTAACTCCTGTCTAAGGTTATACTAATACAAGCACGCCTCACATTGTGGGTTCAGTTCCAGACCATCACAATAAAGTGAAGTATCACAAGAGTTGAATTTTTTGGTTTCCCAGTGTATATAAACACTATGTTTAAGGGTGCAATAGCATTATGTCTAAAAAAACAACATACATAGTTGAATTTAAAATATTGCTAAGAAATGCTATTATCTGAGCCTTCAGTGAGTCAGTATTTTTGCAATAGGAACATCAAAGATCACTGATGACCATAACAAGTTTAATATTAATGAGAAGTTTGAAATACTATGAGAGTTACCAAAATGTGACACACATACAAAGTGAGCAAATGCACTGGGAAAGTGCTGCCAGTAGACTTACTCCATGTAGGGTTGTTACAGACCTTCCATTTGTGTAAAAAAAAAAAAAAGCAGTTATCTTCAAAGCCCAGTAAAGTGAAGTGCAATAAAATGCGGTATGCCTGTACCATAAAATGTGCTCTTCATAGAGTAGCTAAAACTGTTCTGTGAGTAGAATTTATGAGGTGTGGGGAAGGTAAAAACCTTTTTGTTAAAAAATTATATTACAGTCAACCAGCATCTTAATCCGTGGGAATTCTTTTCCTAAGATTGGTCCTATATGGTTAGAGATGTTTTAGGTTATCTAAGTGAAAGTGAAAGTCGCTCAGTCGTGTCTGACTCTTTGCAACCCCATGGACTATACAGTCCAGGGAATTCTCTAGGCCAGAATACTGGAGTGGGTAGCTTTTCCCTTCTCCATGGGATCTTCCCAACCCGGGGATCAACCCCAGGTCTCCCACATTGAAGGCAGATTCTTGACTGTTTGAGCCACCAGGGAAGCCCAAGAACACTGGAGTGGGTAGCCTCTCTCTTTGACCGCAGATTTTCCCGACCCAGAAATCGAACCGGGGTCTCCTGCATTGCAGGCGGATTCTTTACCATCTGAGCTATCAGGGAAGCCCTAGGTTATACTCCAAATAAACTTGCTAAACTGGTGAGGAAATACATAAACTTAACCCAGGTATCTTAAATTTAAGTGAATTAGGTTACTGCTTATTGTGTGTGTAGCAGATGGCTGTTGTCTTTAGAGGCACACCCTTAATGTTAATGAACACCATGGATCCTAAAGGAAAGTGGATTTGGGGAAGGCACTCTGTAATACCAATGTATTAAAAATTCTGGTAGAATGTTACTTAAGCTCCCCTGCAGTTTTTCTGAATGGTTCCAAAGCAGGAAGAAAACCAGGGTATGATTGATGCGTTTTAAGGGCCAAAACTCATCAGGATGGTGATATTTTAGACCTTGGGAACTGGTGTTCCATGATTGTTTTCTGTCAGAGTATCCAATAGCCTCTTAAAAGTCTTATATTTAATATTTTGGTTGGACTTTCTACTGGACTTTTTACAAATTGAACAATGATCGATATTCTGATCCCAATACATTTAAACCCTAGCATTCAGCAGGTAACATTGGGGTCAATTTTCTGTCCTTATTCTCTGTAATCTGGGTTATAGAATTAGTAATTTATGGCATTCCCTAAATATCTAGGCAGTTATCATTTACCTGTACCTGGAATGCCAGTTATTTAAATTTTGTAGAATGTTTACTTTTCCCTGGAGAAGGAAATGGCAACCCACTCCAGTATCCTTGGCTGGAGAATCCTATGGACAGAGGAGCCTGGTGGGCTACAGTCCATGGGGTCACAAGAGTGGGACACAGTACCACCACCAAAATGTTTTCCCTAATGAAGAGAAATCAATTTTTTATCTCTGGATTTGAGGGAAAGAGGGTGTACTTGTCAAAACCAGGCACAAGGTGGCAGAAGCACAGAGCATTTGCTAGTGGTAATAATCAGAGCTTCTGAAGCCACATCTGTAATGTGGGTCCTTGTCTTTCCCATCACCTGATTTTTTTTCCCTCGTCTTAAGCCCTGGTTTTCAAGTTTGTTGGGAGGTTTAAAGTTGGTCAGGGTGCACTTTGCAGGTCTCAGTGATACTTTTCCCTTGAAGTGTTCATTTTGAGCTGTTGGTGTTTAGAATTTAATTCACAACTTTCCTCCTCAGGACGCTGCCAAGGTCTGCAGAGAATTCACTGAGCGTGAGCAGGGGGAGGTTCGCTTCTCCGCTGTGGCCCTCTGCAAGGCAGCCTAATGCCCCGTGGGGGACACTTTGCTTCTCCCCCTCTTCCCTTCATTGTGAAAGTATATCCCTCCAATGCTGGTATAAAATGCTTCAGTACTTGTAGAGCACAGCTGTTCTCCTTCTGTTCTGCGGATAAGCACTTACCCTCAACCACACCCCCACACTGGCAGAGCTCAGCTGTCGATGGAACAAGTTTGGCATCAGCCTGCGATGGCAAAGCATTCCCCGCGTTGTGTCTTGTACCTCAATATCTAATGCTTTAATGGTTACTTTGGTTCGTGTCTGTAAGTTAAGGCCTTGGATGTGGTTTGTCCTTAAAAGGAATAAAGTTTTTCTGCTGATAAGAGATAAGCCTATACTGGTTTTCATTTTTTCTTCCCCCCAATATATCCCAAAGTTTCATAGCAATTACATATATATTTTCCATATAAGAACTTATACAGTACTGGGAATAAAATTACCATGAAAATATTATCACCTCAGTGTGTTTCTAGATTTTTTCCTATCAGTTCAGTCGCTCAGTCGTGTCCGACTCTTTGCGTCCCCATGAACTGCAGCACGCCAGGCCTCCCTGTCCATCACCAACTCCCGGAGTCTACCCAAATGTATGTTGTTGTGTGTTCCTATGGGTTTTTTTTTAATTAGGATTTTTTGGAGGAATGATTTTTATTGAAATAAGTTGATAATACATTGTTTCAGATGTACAACACAGTGATTCGACATCATGAAATGATCACCATGATAAGCCTGGTAACTACCTGTCCCCTTACAAGGTTAACACTGTTAGTTATCATGTTCCTATGCTATAAGTAATTTTAACAGAAGAACAGAAGATATTAGAGTTCTCATATACCCCTCATCCATTAGTGGCACAAACACTGAAACATCTGCCTGCAATGCAGGAGACCCGGGTTCATTCCTTGGGTGGAGAAGATCCCCTGGAGAAAGGAATGGCAACTCACTCCAGTCTTCTTGCAAGGAGAATTCCATGGACAGAGGAACCTGGTGGGCTACAGTCCATAGGGTCGCAAAGAGTTGGACACAGCTGAGCAACTAATATACCCCCTCATCCATTTATCCCATTTCATCTTAACATTAGTATGATGCATTTGTCACAATTAATGAACTGATTGATAATAGGGGCTTCCCTGGTAGCTCAGCTGGTAAAGAATCCACCTGCAATACAGGAGACTTTGGATCAGGAAGATTCCCCGGAGAAGGGAATGGCTACCCACTCCAGTATTCTTGCCCGGAGAATTTCATGGACAGAGGAGCCTGGTGGGCTACAGCCCATGGAGTCACAAAGAGTCGGACATGAACGACTTTTCACTTCACATTGAAAATACTATTGACTGAAGCCCACACCTTATTCAAATTGCTGTTTTTACCTAATGTCTTTTTTCTTTTGAGGATTATACTCCAAAATACTCTTAAGGTTCCTCTTGGCTATGACAATGTCTCAGACTTGGACAGTTTTGAGGAGTACTGGTCAAGTATTTGGTAGGATGCCCTTTTCTTGGGTTTGCCCAATGTTCTCATAGTTAAGGTTATGAGTTTTGGGGGTGGAACACCACAGGTAAAGTGCTGGTCTCATCACATCATATCAAGAGTACATACCAACTTGCCTTATGGTTACGTTGGCCTTGATCACCTGGCTAGATGGTGGTTGCATTTCTGCATAGTAAAGCTACTCCTGCCCCCACTCCACTGTAGAGTAGAAGGAGATCTGCACAGCGCCCCCTATAGGAGCAGGGAGTTGAATTAAACTCTGTAGCTCCTGGAAGGTGGAGTATCTATATAAATTATTCAGAATTCTTTTGTAAGGGAGCTTTGTCTCTTGTCACCTATTCATGTTATCAGTATCAGTATGAACTCCTGGATATTTTATACTCTGGGTTATCATCTGGTACCTTGTGTTCTAACTGTTCTAGCTTTGGGCATTGAGAGCTATTTCAGTTGTCTCCTGTGTCCCTTTGACATACCCCAATCAATGAGGCTTTTGCTTTTTTTTTCCTTAATGATTTCTTACTTTTCAGAAGTTAGTTTTTTAAAAAACGAATGTATTTGCCATTTATTAAACCTTAACTAATTTGTAGATAAGGATACACTAATGTAACTTACAAGCTTGGATTTATGTTAAGTGACATTTGTTCTCAACGATTGATCCTTGAATATAGCACTTCCTCTCTAGTTCCAGGAATTCAGGACCCCAGGGAAGAAACCTCAGACCACCCCCCCCTTAGTCTGATCTTCACAGAAGCACTTTATCTTGTCTGTTGCCAGAAGCCCAGGTAGCTTGGGTCTCAGCTGCCTTAAAGTTTTCAGCTCTGACTATTCTATGGTGATAATACTTCTGATTCCAACTTCTAAGTGAAGGATATTTTGGTTCCTAGGAGCAAAGTGATCACTACTGTTAACATTCTTCTAATGTAGACAACTAAATACACAGTGACTCAGGTGATTTTAAGTGCTTGGAGCTGAAACCAGGGTGATGCATTTTCAGTTCTGACTTGGTGTGTGAATTTCATGGTCACCGTTTAGATTGACTTAGGAGAAAGGAAACAGAACAAAGCTCCTTTCTGCTAATAGGCTAGTGAAAATACTGCTTTTGGTCTTAGAAATACAATTTATACCACTAAATGTAGCTCTAAGACTTTATGCATGAGAAGCATATTTATTAAAATGCTCTCAAACTCGAACACACCTTAGCAAGTCACACCATGGAGGGTCATATAATAGCTGATGTATGTGGGTGATTGCAACCCTGAAGGTGCAGAGAAATTTCACTTTTACTGAGGAAACACAGAGGTTAGTTTACGTGCCCAAGTTCTTGCTGCTAATTACTGGGGAAATCAGGACTTAGGCTGTGGAGTGACCACTTAGAGGAAGTTGTCCTCATTTCGGAGTCAATATAATAGACTTTAGGACTTGTCAAATGTCTTTGACCTCCACTCTGCCTCTTGGTAACTTTGGACAAAGGAATTACCATCTTCCATGTCTTCATTCATTGTTTTATGTTAAAATGGACAACACAGAGTGAAAATGTCTGGGAAGGGCCTGGCTTCTAGAAGTTTTCCTCTAGTACCAGCATCTTCCCCACTGCTCTCCTTGAGACCTCAGCCATGTATAACCCCAAGAGGTACCATCAACTTTGTATTCAGTGTGAGGGCAATACCTCCTGGAGTTGTGGAACTCAGAGGTTCTGTTTCTTCAATGAGCCTTCTTTATTGATGCCTTGGATTTATCAAGGATCATGTCCAGTTGGCTTATTCCTTAAAATGTTACTAATCTTTGGCAATGAAGGTGACTTGGGTCTTTTTTAAAATTGAAGTATATAGTTGCTGTATAATATTATGTAAGTTACGGGTGTATAATATGCTGGAGAAGGGAATGGCTTTCAAAGGTTATACTCCATTTATAGTTATTATAAAATACTGACTATATTCCTCTTGTTGTACAATGCATCCTTGTAGCTTATTTTATACCTAATGTTTGCACCTCTTAATCCCCTACCTCTACATTGTCTCTCCCCTCTTTCTGTGAGTCTGCTTCTTTTTTGTTGTAGTCACTAGTTTGTTGTATTTTTTAGATTCCACATATAAGTGATGTTATAAATACTTGACTTTCTTTGTCTGACTTATTTCACTCAGCATGATGCCTTCCAAGTCCATCCATGTTGCTGCAAATGGCAAAATTTCACTTTTTTAATGGCTGAGTATTTTAGTGTGTGTGTATATATATGTGTGTGTATACACAAGCACACACACATATATTTATGCACACACACCACATCTTCCTTATCCATTCATCTGGTTCATGGACACTTAGGTTGCTTCCACATCTTGGCAATTGTCAATAATGCTGCTATGAGCTTTTAGAATTAGTGTTGTTTTTTTTTCTGTATGTATCTCCAGGAGTGGAATTCTTCATTTTTTGAGACGCCTCCATAGTGTTTTCCATAGCGGCTGCACCAATTTACATTTCCCCCAGCTGAGTATGAAGGTTCCCCTTTCTCTGCATCCTTGCCAACACTTATTATTTGTGTTCTTTTTGGTGACAGTCATTCTGACAGGTTTGAGGTGATATCTCATTGTGGTTTTGATTTCCCTGATGATAAGCAATATTAAGCATCTTTTCATGTGCATTTTCTCTTAGGAAAAATGTCTTTAGTTCCTCTGCTCAATTCTTAATTGGAATTTTTTTTATGTTGAGTTGTATGAGCTGTCTACATATATTGGATATTAATCCCTTAACAGTTATATCATCTGCAAATATTTTCTCCCATTCAGTAGGTTGTCTTTTTGTTTTGCTAATGGTTTCCTTTGCTGTGCTAAAGCTAAGTTTAATTGGGTCATATTTGTTTATTTTTGCTTTTATTTCCTTTGCTTTAGGAGACAGATCCAAAAAAAATTTCTGTGATTTATGTCACAGAATGTTCTGCCTATGTTTTCCTCTGGAATTTATAGTATCCAGTCTTACACTTAAGTCCTTAATCTATTTTGAGGGTTTTTTTTTTATGGTGTTCAAGAATGTAATGAAAGTGACTTTGTAGTGTTTTCAACAGGCAACAGGCAAAGCTACCTGATGCTAAGTAAGTATCCCCACCCCCCACTTAAAAAAGTTATTTTTGGCCATACCATGCGGCATGCAGGATTTTATTTCCCCTACCAGGGATCAAACCCACACACCTTTAGTGGAAGCGAGGAGTCTTTATTTACTTCAAAGAAGATTTTATGCTTTGGAAGTAGGGTCTTATCGCAGGAAATGAAGGACACTTGGTAGCTTGGAGGAAAAGGAGAGATGGATCAAAGATAAGTGGTGATGAAAATTAAAACCATAGCACTTGCTATATTCCAGCACTTCACAAGTATTGTCATGTGCTAGGAGCTGATGGCACAACCCTCAGCTCAACCACAAGCTATGCTGCCGGGAGTAGCCCCAGGAGACCATGGACAAGGGGAATTGTCAAGAGCCAGAGCTAAACTAGTATCACTGGATCAGTGTAATTGGTTTTAGTTGAAGAAGTCACAGCCACGAGTTGCCTAGGGAGTCAGGACAACTACATGTCCGTCCATTATTGCCTCAGTCTTTGCAGTGAGCAGGGTACATTCTATTTCACATCAAGACATGAGTAATACAAGTGTACCCTCTTGTAGGCCACTGACTTTTTAAGAAGGGAAGCATGGTTTGAAATTTAAAGTATAACTTTCTAAGGACAGAAGAGGGGTTTTGAAAACGAAGATTCATAGGTTTATTTACTATGGTTGCATTTAAGTATCTCTAGTCATTACAAGAAACAACACTTACATGTCCACTGTTTCAGTATTTAAGTTCAAATTGAGTGGCCAATACCTGAATTCCTTATAGTTCTCAGTGATGTCCGACTCTTTGTGACCCCACAGACTGTAACCCACTGTGGGATTGTCCTGGCAAGTGAGTTGCTGTTCCCTTCTCCAGGGGATCTTCCCAACCCAGAGACTGAATCCTTGTCTTCTGTGTCGCCTACACTGGCAGATGGATTCTTTGCCTCTGAGCCACTGGGAAAGTCCCTTAAAACAATAGAAGGAAGATAAAAGCTTTATTTAAAACTATGCTCATTTTATCCAGCAGGTGGCAGCAAAGGAAAGCTTATGGCAACTTCAAAGCTAAGCGGTGGTGGTTTAGTTGCTCAGTCCTGTCCGACTCTTTGTGACCCCATGGACTGTAGCCCACCAGGCTCCTCTGTCTATGGGATTCTTCAGGCAAGAATATTGGAGTGGGTTGTCATTTCCTTCCAGGAGGATCTTCCCGACCCAGGGATTGAACCCAGGTCTTCTGCATTGCAGGCAGATTCTTTACCAACTATACTGCTGCTGCTAAGTCGCTTCAGTTGTGTCCGACCCTGTGCGACCCCATAGACGGCAGCCCACCAGGCTCCCCTGTCCCTGGGATTCTCCAGGCAAGAACACTGGAGTGGGTTGCCATTTACTTCTCCAATGCATGAAAGGGAAAAGTGAAAGTGAAGTCGCTCAGTGGTGTCTGACCCTCCGCGACCCCATGGACTGCAGCCTACCAGGTTCCTCTTCTGTCCATGGGAGTTCCAGGCAAGAGTACTGGAGTGGGGTGCCATTGCCCTCTCCAACCAACTACACTATGTAGGTTTATATGTCCAGCGCTGTCTGGTGGGGAAAGAAAAACCAGTTGCTTTTGGTGACTGGCCCTCTGGGAAAGATGAAGTATGATAGTGATTTGGTCTCATTTTTGCCCAGTGTTTTGAACTCATCTAACCAGTCTTGGTATAGATTGGCTAAAATCAACATGTATCAGACAAGTAAATAGAAATTAGCAGGAATAATTTCGAATTACAAGTTAATTAAATAAATAAATGCTTCCTCTGCTGATACTGAGTTAGATAGTATCCCAAATACAGTTGATTTGATATGATCAGTTCTATAATCAACTCTACATCTAGTAGAATCTGGCTTTCAACATCTTAACCGAAAATAGTGGATTTAATTGTATAATATTAAGTTGTTATCTTTATGAAAATATTTTTCTCAATACTTCAGTTACGGAATGTCAATTTTATTTTCAAGTAGCTTCTCTCTTTTTTTTTTTGGAACCGCGTGGGGCAGCTTGCGGGATCTTGGTTCCGTAACCAGGAATTAAACCTGGATGTGAAAGCTCGAAGTCCTAACCACTGGACCACCAGGGAATTCCCTTTCACGTAGTTTCATGTAGATGGATTTGACCTTTTCATTAAGAGAACTGGGTCTGGGCCAGCATTAACATTAAGTAGTTGGGTGACATTAACCAATTCCCTTTTCTGATCTCAGTTTCCTCTTTTTTTAAATAAAGTAATTAAACTGACTCAAAGCTCACAGAAGTCCCTTCACTTCTAAGAGCTTACATACCGCGTGTCCCACCATTCACCCACTTGGCCATTCCCAGCTTCCGGAGGTGCACGCACCAGAGCTTTAGTTCTCAGCTCTTCAGACTCATGGCCCCTTATCATAACTTATCACTAGGTTGAAATGTCCACTTTACAGTCCTGAAAGGGTTCATACTAATATAACCTACCAACACACATAATCTTAAATCAATTTCAGGAAAATGCTTCAACACGTGAGTGCTCAGGTATTGCCATATGAGAAGACGTGAAGTGAGACGATGCTAGTACTTAGAATCCTGAAGACAGGGCCAGTGACAGCTGCAGATGGAGCAGGAGTGGCGCATTGATAATGCAGGTTCCATGAGTAGCTTTGTCGTTGGTCATGCAGTTTCCCCCCAGTGGTGAAAATCTTGTTCAAGTCCTAAACAAAATAATTACATTCTTCCCCTGGCTCATCCACTACTGTATTTATGTAAAATTCAGCACAAACACTGTGTAAAAAAAATTGAAGTTCAGACAATAATACACAGATTTTCCATTGGCACGAAGACCTAGAGGGACATTTGAAAGCTAAGTAACGTGCAACCTAATTCCTCATTGTGTGGGGCTGCCTCCTCACAATCTGGCCCCGAGCACTAGATGCTGGTGGAACCTATCCCCTGTTACGGCAACAAAATATTTGCGTGGGAATTTCCAAAACATCCATTAGAGCTTGATACCACCTGCTCTGAGGATCACTTAGCTACACGGAGCAGCTTTCCTAAGTAACCTGCTGCAAGCAGAATCCTAGAGTGGCCCCCAAGCTTCCCAGGCCCTGATGTGTAAACACCTTCTCCTGGACACTCAATCAAACACTAATCTAGGTGCTGTTTGAAGGGAGTTTGCAGATGTAATTAAGGTCCCAAATTAATTGGCATTAAGAGATTATCCTCAGTTGGCCTGACCTAGTCCTTAAAAAGGACTAGGCTTTTCCTGGCAAAGGAATGTGGGCAGTCTCTGGGAGGTGAGAGTGCCCCTAGGCTGGCAGTAGGGTAGTGAGGGTCTAAGTTCTAGAGCCTGAAGGAGCCTGGATGCAGATTCTTTCCCAGAGTTTCCAGAAAGAAACACAGCTGACCTTGTAAGACCTTACCTTCACTTAGCCTTGTAAGACCTCTTGTATGACAACCCAGCCAGGCCACACTGGACTTCTGGTTTATAGAACCCTGAGCTAAGAAATGGGTGTTGATTCAAGCATCTAAGTTTGTATAATTTGTTATGCAGCAGAAGGAAATGCTTGCTCCTTGGAAGAAATGCTATGACAAACCTAGACAGTGTATTAAAAAGCAGAGACATCACTTTGCCGACAAAGGTCCATATATTCAAAATTCTGGTTTTCCCGGTAGTCATGTGTGGGTGTGAGAGCTGGACCATAAAGAAGGTTGAGTGCTGAAGAATGGATACTTTTGAATTGTGCTGGAGAAGACTCTTGAGAGTCCCTTTGACAGCAAGGAGATCAAAGCTGTCAATCCTAAAGGAAATCAACCCTGAATATTCATTGGAAGGACTGATGCTGAAGCTCCAATACCTTGGCCACCTGATTTGAGGAGCCAACTCATTGGAAAGGACCCTGATGTTGGGAAAGATTGAGGGAAGGAAGAGAGGGGGGCGACAAAGGATGAGATGGTTGGATGTCATCATTGACTCAAAGGATATGAGTTTGAGCAAACTCTGGAACATAGTGAAGGACAGGGAAGCCTGGTGTGCTGCAGTTCATAGGGTAGCAGAGTTGGACACAACTTAGTGGCTGAACAACAGAAGGAAACTTAGATATAATTTAATAAAGCGATGCAACGTATTTGTGAGTCTCTGGCCTGCCCTGATTGTCCTCCCTAAACCACCCCTTTGTGGTCTCCACCACTGACCCCTGTGCCTGCCCCACCCCCAGGAAGAAATCACATTGGTTCTTCTCATTTCCTTGCCCTCCTCACATCTCTGAGCACGAGGGTGTGAAGAATCTGCTGGTGTTTCAGCAACTGACAGCCCTCCCTTATATTCTGCATCCTCCCCTGGGATGTGTGGTCAATCAGTTCCCTGACTCAGCCTGCAGCCCAAGTTTGCCCCAGGAACACACTGCTAGCTCTGCCTGTGCTTGTCATCAGGAGGCACCGGTTTGGTGAAACACAGAGGTAAGAGAAGATCCCCTGAAGGAATTGACAACCTGCTCCAGTATTCCTGCCTGGAGATCCCCATGGACAGAAGAGCCTTCCGGGCTATAGTCAGGGGATCTCGAAGAGTCAGACGTGATTGAATGCTCATGCAAACAGGTAAGGTGATGTGTAACCTTAATCACTTACTGAAATCTGACCTGCACATTTTACTCATTGCTACAGAAGGTCACAAAAATCCAAACTGTATGAATATAATTTTAAAAAATGATGTCCTTAAAATGCATCATACTTGGAAGTTCCAGGGTGGTCTAGTGGTTAGAATTCAGTTTTTTCACTGCAGTGCCCTGGGTTTAATCCCTGGTTGGGGAACTGAGATCCTGCAACATGTGCCTTGTAGCCAAAAAAAACAAAAATAAAACATGGAACTGAAAATTCTCATTTTGTGTGTAATGAAGAATTCCAGACCTTCCAGTATGACCTGCTGTCTGCTTCTCTCTGGGACTATTTTGTCTGTAGCTCCTCCTGGAATCCGCTGCACCCGCCTCCCACTCCTGTCCCCCACAATACTGCTCAGAAATGCCACCAACAGAGCCACATCAGTCTAGAAGGCTGCCTTTTTAAAATTCCTTTTGAAAACATGGAAGCCATCTTTGAGAGCTTTGTAATAATTATTATTTTAACATTTAAGACCCATAAATTCTTCTTTGAAATAAAGAATAATAGTTAGTGGCTAGGAAACCAGGCCTAGTTTTTTTTTGTTTGTTTTGTTTTGTTTTTACCTCTGTGACTTTATTTGCTTCTGTGGGACACTATGGGCCCATGTACCTCTTCTTTAAAGACTCTTGCTGACAGTATAGAGTCTGTAAGTTCGTTATTATTTGTGCAAAGTCGACTCACTTCATGGATTTTCCATGGAGTCTCTTCTAATAGTCTTGAGCCACCACAAAAGGGGCCCTGTAGTATATGCACGATATTGCTCTCCCTCCCTTTTCCTTGCTTCTTCCTTTCCTTCTCTTTCTCTCCTCGCACCCTCCCTTCTTCCTTTCTTTTTCTTATGCTATACTCTTTTTTTCTCAAACTGTTAAAATCACAGCACACATTTTATATGAACTTTCTTCCCAATCTTCCCCTCTGATTATATTTATTCCCAATTCCCTTAATGACTTTATTAAGGTGTAGTTTTACATACCATAAAATTAACCCGTTGTAAGTATGCAATTCTATTATTTTTGTATAGAGTTGTAAAACCATCCCCACAAATCCAGTTTTAGAACATTTCCACCATCCCCAAATGTTTCTTGTGTCTGTTTACAACGAATCCCTGCTCCTACCCCAGCCCAAGGTGATGACTGATCTGCTTTTTGTCTCCTCAAATGTGCTTTTTCTGGACATTTCATGTAAACAGAAGCATGCAAATGTAGTTGCTTGCATCTGGCTTCTTTCACTTAGCACAAGTACATTCTTATGGTAGCATGAACGAATTGTCCTGCCCTTTTTATTGCTGAGTAGTATTCCATGGTATGAAAATACCTCCTCTTGTTTATCTATTCATCGTTGGATAGACATCTCAGTTATTTCCATTTGGGTACTATGATGAAGAACGCTGCTCTAAACAGTCACACACATGTGTTTGTGTAGATTTGTTTTCATTTCTTGTGAGTAGACTCCTAGAGTGGAATTGCTGGGACACATAATTAAGTTTATAGGCTGCCCCCAACAGGAAAACATTACTTCTCAATGAGCGTATATTATACAAAAAGCATGACAGGAAATCAAGTTTGTAATAGGCATCAAAAGTCTTATAAGTATGTAACATCTGATCAAGTGAGTCAAATTCTTAGAAATAATCAAAGGTCTATGTGAAGATTTATGTAGTAAAATATTCTTAACAATATTATAGTGAAAAAGGAAGCAATATAACTGACTAGGGGAAAGACTTAACAAATAGCTACATAACCACAAAACAGACAAAAATATCTGGAGGGGGGCAGTTGGTGCAGGCAGGAGACAGACAGTAAACAATAAACAAGTAAATAAAGTGTCTGGTATGATAGAAGGTGAATGTGTGCATGCTAAGTCGCTTCAGTCATGTCCAACTCTTTGCCACTCCATGGACTGTACCTCACCAGACTCCTGTGTTCGTGGGATTCTTGAGGCAAGAATACTGGAGTGGGTTGCCATGCTCTCCTCCAGGGGATCTTCCCAATCGTGGGATCCAACCCGAGTCTCTTACATCTCTTACACTGGCAGGTGGATTCTTTATCACTAAAGTCACCTGGGAAGCCCAGAAGGTGATGAAAGGTATGGAAAAAAAAAGAAAATTAAACAGCAGAGCTTGGTAAGGAGCTGGGGGTGAGGCTCGTGGTTGAATAGAAAGGTCAAGGTCAATTTTGAATATGTTGAATGACACAGTCAAGGTCGATCTCATTGACAAAATGACTGAGCAAAACCAAAGCATCTGGGAGAGAAGATTCTGCACTGAGGGAAGAGCTGGTGCTGAGAGGCCAGCGGGGTACTGGTGAGTGAAAGGGAGAGATGTAAGAGCTGAGAGCAGAGAGGTCACGGGCAGGGGCAGGTCATAGGAGACCTCGTGGGCCGCTGTAAGGACTTTGGTTTTATTCTGTGTGATTGTTGGGAAGCCATTTCAGGATTTCAAGCTAAGAGGTGACATGATACGCTCTTGTGAAACAATCCCCCTGGTTGCCCAGCAGAAAATGAACTATAGAGAAATGTCCAACTCAGTCGTGTCCGACTCTCTGTGACCCCATGGACTGTAGTCCACCAGGCTCCTCTATCCATGGAATTCTCCAGGCAAGAATACTGGAGTGGGTTGTCATTTCCTTCTCCGGAGAGAAATGAGAAACAGAGACTAGAGTTACAAAGTGAATACTATCCAGGTTTGAATGATATGAGAATGGGTAGGTTATAGTACTGTCATTGCCTACCTTCCCTCTCACATCTGCTTCTTTTCCTTGCCCTTCTGCCAACACACAGATGCACCCCAACACACACACATTCCAATAGACACACCCCCCAGTAGATAGGGGTGGTAGTGTGGTTGGGATTGTGATCAGGAGCCCACCCTCCTTTTCCCGACTTTCTTATCTTCAGTAAAGTCATGCACGGACATGGTGCTCATTCTGGAGACACAGAAATAGCAGCTCACAGTCCCTGAGAGAGAGGAAGAGAGAAAGACAGACAGACAAAGACAGACAGACGGAGGGAAAGAGAGGCAAGTAAGAGCTCAGTGGTGACTTGACCCGACTGCTCAAGGTCTCTGGCAGGGATGGGTGCTTTGTAACGAGAGAGTGAGGTCTCTGACTGTGGGGGTAGGGGCCTGAGGGAGCAGTGGACCCTCACAAGTGCCTGGGGGTGGAGGTAAGCCTTGAGGAGAAGGAGAATGTCAGGAAAGCCTGGTAGTGGAGAAAGTGGTGATGGGCCAGGCAGAGCGGAGTCGCAGGCACAGGGGAGAGAGAAGTCCTGCTCTTCTGATTCGGAAACGGCAGGCACTTGCAAAGGGGTCTGGCCCAGGGGAGGGCACTGCAGTGGGAGCACCAGGGTTTGGGAGCCTACGCTCAAGACTTTGGCTTCTGTCTCTAGGCAGAGGGGAGCTGTGAGCTTTAAGCAGAGGAATGAGCCCAGATGGTTTTCTATGTAACCTGTGAGCCTCACAGAGGTGGCAGCCCCTCCCCTTTTCCATCAGGGGCGACTTGGAATCAAATTCATTTAATGGGCGCTGGCGCCACTGCCCTTTACTGTGAGCATTTACAGCTGGGTGGTTTCTCCAGTAATGCAAGCCAGGCTCAGCAGGGCAAGAAAGAGGTAAATCTCCTTCATGCAATAACGGCAGACTCTATATTGCTGCAAAAGGGCAAGGCCAACATTGCTTGCCTTCTGTTTGCTAGACTCTCTGTGACAGAGCAGCAAGTAGTGCCCTGTATTGATACTGTGTTCCCAACACCAAGGATTATGCCTGGAGCTCAGTAAACAGACAACAAGATGTAAAAAATCTTTTAAAGGGGTAGAAAGGCCAAAGCCATGTTAATAGAAGAGTCATCCTTGCCTCTGCACAAGGCATGGATGTCATGCTGACAGCATCGTGGGGAGGTGTACTTACTACCTTAGGTGCCTGGAGGATCACCCATATCTCTCTCTGGTGGGAAGACAATACAGTATTTACAGCTGCGCTTGTTCACGGCCCTGAGACCCCCACCCCACGCCAGCTCTAATCTCACCCCAGTGCTGACACTGAGCATAAGACTCTAAGCACTCTCAGCCTGGAGTCTGCAGTGCGTGTATGCTTAGTTGCTAAGTCAGGTCGTGTCCGACTCTTTGTGAACCCAAGGATTGTAGCCCTCCAGGCTCCTCTGTCCATAGAATTTACCAGGCAAGAATACTGGAGTGGGTTGCCATTTCCTCCTCCAGGGGATCTTACGTATACATATATCCTCTGTTTTTTGGATTTCCTTCCCATTAGGTCACCAGAGAGCATTGAATAGAGTTCCCTGAGCTATACAGTAGGTTCTCATTAGTTACCTATACCCAGAGAAAACCATAATGCCAAAAGACACATGCAACCTAATGTTCATTGCAGCACTATTCACAATAGCCAGGACATGGAAGCAGCCTAAATATCCATCAGTGGAAGAATGGATGTGAGACATACATACAATAAAATATTTCTCAGCCATAAAAAGGAACAAAATTGGATCATTTGTAGACACGTAAGTGGACCTAGAGACTGTCATACAGAGAATGTCAGAAAGAGAAAAACAAATATTGTATATTAACACACATATATATGGAATCTAGAAGACCCTGTTTTAGAATGCTCTCTATTTTTATTTGGAATTTACAGTGAGAGACAATGTAGGTCAGTAAGAACTTTGCATTCAGAAGACTTGGACTTGAATTTTGTTTCTGATATTAAGTATATACATTTCCTTGGTCAAGCAACTTAATGTCTCGGGATCATTATCTAAATGGGAGAATACTTAACTAGTGGGTTGTTATGAGGGTTAAAGGAGAGAGTGCTGGTAATACACTTTAAAAATTAGAATAAACATATTTTATTGTTTAAACCTTTTAAATTATAGTATGTAACACAGAAAGACCTATAACATAATGGTCCAACTTGATGACAAATATTTGTAAATAATGAGTGGTTTCCTAATCTTTTGTTTCTTACAGCAAATCTGCCCTTCTAACATGTTATTTACCTGGCTCAGCACTGGTTCAAGGTAAAAGTGAGATGTACCAAGTATTTTGGATGGCCTTTCTTTCCTTTCCTGTGGTCCTTCCCTTATTGTTGCCTGTGAGTGAGATGGTCTGTGATCAAGTTCCATAAGTCTCCAGGCATCAGGGGTGGACAGTAAGTTCAGGAATCCTTAGAACATCATACATGTGATTGTTTCCATGCTTCTTCCTAAACGGCAGCTGTCTAGCTGCTGAACATGGGGTTGCTTTTTCTCTCTTGACCAGATCAAATATTTTTTAACGTCTTCTTGTTTGCATTGAAATGGATATTTTGGGATACCAAGTATCAGAGTCCTTGATTTTCTGTTAAATGCAATGCCAGATAATACTCATGTCTTGCACAGCTTTCAGCTCTCCGTCAAAAAGCAGGATCTTTTATTGTCCCAAAAGTCCTAAGCCCCTGAAGGTAGAATTGGTCCTTGGGTGATCAGTGATGCATTATTGTAAAGCAAGCACATTTGAAATTACCACCCAGGTGAAGAAATAGAACTTTGCTAGCTACCCAAAAGTCCTCTGTGTGCCCCATCTCAGTCGCGGCTTTCTGCCTTCCCCCAAAAGTAACCATTATCCTAACTTTAAAGATAATCATATTCTTGCCTCTTGTCACCAAAGTGTGCATCTCTAGATGCTATCATTTTGTCTTAAAAAAAATTATCTCTTAAATCTCTTTTTATCCACCTGCTTTAAAAAGGACTATATTTTAAAAAGAACAGGTTTAGGTTCACAGCAAAATTATAAGGAAATACGGAGATTCTCATATCCCCCCTGCCCAACCCCTATACACAGCCTCCCCCATTATCAACACCCCTGCCACCAGAGTGGTACCTTTGTTATAACTGAGAGACGTACACTGACACCTTCATAAGAGTTCACTCAATATCATACATTCTAAGAGTTTGCACAAACATATAATGATGTGTATCTACCATCATAGTATCACACAGAGTAGTTTCATTGCTGTAAAAATTCTCTGTGATCCACCAATACTCCCTCTGCCCCACGATGCATTTTTCAATAATGTCTCCAACTGCCTCCCTGACATATTCTGAGGATGAATTTGAATAGAGACGGCTAATCAAAATCTTCAAACATGACAAGTCCAAAGACTGCAGCCCTGTTGGCACTTTTTTGTTTCTGTTTTTCCTATTCTTGAAACCAACTGAGATCATCCGTGCCTCCGGTTCCTGTGTGTAAAGTTGCCTCCATCTGATATACTCTTCCTCCGTATCTTTGAAAATCAGACTTTGTCTCATCATTTAAGACACAACTCAGTTATCACTTTGATGACCGGTATCGCCATCAGCAGCACCACAGTGTCCTCTTTCATTTCTCCCATATCACTCTCACTCTCTACTTTTATCTTGAAAATTACCTATTCTCCCCAATTAAAATCTCCCTGAGGCTTGTGGAGATTGCCTTTTTACTCTGTCAATTGTGTCCTTTATGAGCAGAATTAAATTTTTTTTTTGGCTGCAGCATGTAGCATGCGGATCTTAGTTCCTTAACCAGGGATCGAACCCATGCTCCCTGCAATGGAAGCGTGGAGTCCTAACCATTGGACTGCCAAGGAAGTCCCAGAATTTAAAATTGTTGATGTTACCCAATTACCTGCTTTTCATTTTGTCATCTGTGCTTTAGCTGTCACATACAAGAAATCATTACCAAATCCAATTATCATGAAGCTTTCCCCCTATATTTTCTTCTAAGAGTATGGCTTTTCCTCTTACTTTTGGGTTTTTGATCGATTTTGAATTCATTTTTATATATGGCTTAGGTAAGTGTCCAGTGTTATTCTTTTGTGTGTGGATATCCAGTTTTCCCAGCAACACTACAATCTCTTAAATGATAGACTGGCTTTACCTTGACCCACCTAATCCATTCTCATCCACTGGTCAGGGTGACCATTCACAAATATTTAAAACTCTGTTTATTGCTTCCACATACAATCTACACATAGCCCTAATAATCTGGCCCCTGTCTTCTCCAGCCTCATCCATCCCCACTTCTTCACAGGATTCCCAGACTTAGCTACAATGAACTGAAAATTTGGCAGGACAGTCTCTCTCTGCCTGGAATCTTCCTCCCCCATCTCTGCTAGTAAACTTCAAATAGTACTTCAACTCTTCTGATATTGTTAAATTAATTAAAGAAGGAGGTCATTAGACTAAGTGTTCTGATGCCTTAGCAGACTACAAGGGCAAACCAGCATCTAAGGGCTGCTGCTGCTGCTGCTAAGTTGCTTCAGTCGTGTCCGACTCTGTGCGACCCCATAGATGGCAGCTCACCATGCTCCGCCGTCCCTGGAATTCTCCAGGCAAGAATACTGGAGTGGGCTGCCATTTCCTTCTCCAGCGCATGAAAGGGAAAAGTGAAAGTGAAGTCGCTCAGCCGTCCGACTCTTAGCGACCCCATGGACTGCAGCCCACCAGGCTCCTCCGTCCATGGGATTTTCCAGGCAAGAGTACTGGAGTGGGGTGCCATGGCCTTCTCCCCATCTAAGGGCAGCCAATCACAAACAGCCAACTTGGCTTTCCCTTAAGGAAGGCAACTGGTTAAGCTATAGCCAATCAAATAATTTCCTTGCTTTTCTTCTGCATCTTCTCTGTAAAGTCTAACCCCATCTCCTGTCTGCAGAGCACTCCTAACCACATCAGGTTTGATGCTGCCCAATTCAAATAGATTTTTACTCAGATAAATAATTAAAAATTTAACATGTCTCAATTTATTGTTTAACAGTTCTATTTTCCTGAAATACCTTCCTCCCTTTCCAGTATGCTTTAGATCAGGAGATGGCAAATGTCAGCCCTGAGGACAGATCCAGCCCACCACTTGATTAGTAGCATTGACATGCCCAGTTACATACGTATTGTCTGTGGCTGCTTTTGTACAAAGTGGTGATGGCAGGACTGAATAGGTGTGACTATTGTACATGACCCCAAAAGCAAAGAAACCTATTCTTGGCCCTTGACAGAAAAAGTCTCTGGATCCTGGTTTAGATACCTTTGTTGATGTATTCCCATTTTCATCTTGCTGTGATGGAATGTCACAGTTTAGGCCATCTTGTCCTATATCTGCCTTTTTTCTCAGTTCCCACCATAAGAGTAGAGCCTGGGCTAGCACAATGCCTGGCACATAATTAGTACTCCATCTATGTTAACCAAATTAGTTAAAAACAATTCCTTCCTATAAATATCATTATAAGGTTATTCTAAATAAACTCATTCAACTGCATGTGAATCTTTGAAATCATGCCCGTGACTAGGCCCCTGGGAGGGGTACAAAAGCAATAGGAAACCTGGTCATCATTTCTGAGAAGGACATAAGAATTAAAGGGTCTGAATGAGGGATAAGAATCAAATGTATCAAAAAGAGAATGACATGGAGCAAAGTGAGGATGTACTTAGAGAGCAGAGGACCAGGATGAGAGACCCTGGTCGGACTAATTAACAAAGGCTTTTGGAGTGTAGGAATCCCAAATGGTGCCAAACTTGACTGCGCGTTGTAATCAGCTGGAATGCTTTAAAGAGCACCGAAGCCTGAGTCCCACCCTGGGGAGTCTGATTCATTTGATTGGGGTACAGACTAGGCATCTGGATGTTTTAAAAATCCCTAGATGAGTGATGAAAATGTTCTGGAGCTAGGCGTGATGATGGCATGACATTGTGAATGTATTAAATGTCACAAATGTAACACTTATGTGTAAATTTCATGTTTATGTATTTTAATACAGACACATGCAATCACCCACATGCTTGTGTCTAGACGTGTGCAGGCGTGCGCGTGCACAAACACACACACACACACACACACACACACGCAAACAATTGCCAGGTGATTTTAATGACAAGTCAAAGTTGGGAGTCAGTGAGACTTTATTACAATTTCTTACATAATAAGAGTCAAGTGGAGGTCTTTATTAAATAATTAGGCTGCCAGAATGCTGAGCCAGAAATTTCCATTCTGTTGGTGTTGTTGGGAGCAAAGAAATTTTCTTTCCAACTAGAGCCCCAGGTGATTCTTATTGCAAGAGAAGTTTGGGAAATCCAGTCTAGTTTAGTGCTTCCCAAAGTTGCTCAATCTGAAAAATACTCTTGGGGGCTCTCAAGCTCGATTCTGGAACCAACACCGGAGACTTTCCAGAGTCTCCAGAATAAAGATGGGACTCAGCAGGTTTAAGCTACCCAGCTGATTCTTTGAACCAGGCAAATTTAAGAAGCACTCTTTAGTTCAGTCCCTGATATTAGTTGGCTCTTCTACAAAACTTCTGAAGGCTTAAAAAATAATCAAATTCCCTTCTCCCAGAGATGCTGATTCTGGGGTAGGGTCTAAATATTGACAGCTTTTTGTCCTTTAAGGTACTACCTCTGTGTATGAAGAATAACCAGGGTGAATTATTATTGTGGACATCATTTCATCTTTCTACTTCCCTATTTTCTCCCTTCTCCCAGTTTTATTGAGGTATAACTGACAAAATTACAAGGTATTCAGAGTGTACAATGTGGTGATTGGGTATATGTATGCATTGTAAAAGGACCCCTCCCCTAATGTTAATTAACATATTAGTCTCCATTATCTCACCTATTTACCTTTTTTTGGAGAGAACATATAAGTTTTACTCTTAGTAAACTTCAACTACATATACAGTGTTGAAAAATATAATTACTATGTTATACATTAGATCCTCAGACCTTATTCTTCTCATAACTAAAAATTTGTACTTTTTTTTTTAACCAGTCTCCCTCTGTTTTCCTCACCTCAGAGCCTCTGACAACCACTTTTCTTCTCTCTGTTTCTAGGAGTTTGACATTTTCCCCCTCATATAAGTGATATCATGCTATATTTGTCTTTGTTTGGCTTCACGTGGCATATGTCTTCCAGTTTGTGTCATGTTGTCACAAATAAGAGGATTTCCTTATTTTTTAAGGCTGAATAATACTCCATTGTTTCCTGACCAGTGATTGAACCCAGGCCATGGCAGTGAAAATGCCAAATCCCACCCACTTGACAGCCAAGGAATTCCCCAGATACTCTCACGCTGGACGTGTAGGAGGAAATAGACACAGGCATGGCCTGTTGTCCCACAGCGCCTTGAACAGGCCTCAGATCAAATACATTCCAGATCCAGACAAAGAGAAGTCCAGCCAAAGCAGTAACCCACATCAGTGCCACCTATCTATTAGCGGCTTGCCTGTTCTGGTCCCTAGAATCTTGGTGCCGTGGTCAGGTAGGGTTCAACAGTTCAGTGGCTATTGAATGCGCTTAGCTGTGAAGGAGACAATTATATTGTAAGGATTAGTAATCTCCCTTCAAATTCCTTATTTACGTGTCTGTCTCCTGGCTAGATGGAGAACTTCTGGAGACAAGAGTTTTATTTATTGTTTTATCTCCAGCAATTACCTCAAGGGCTGGGCATAGAATGGAGATTTATAATTGTTGATAAAATTAATGATTGGAATAGACCATGTCTCTTTGGGAATACAAAAATGATGGTAAGTCTAAATATAAACAGCTGCACAGATAATAATCAAGGCATTTTGATATGTATATGTCTGAATCCTGCCAATTATGTTCCAGTGGTCTCGCCATCATCAAATAAACACTTTCTATTTCTACTACTGTTGTTAATTATTAAGATCTGCTTCATATGACTTAATTAATCTTTTATTATTTTTGGTTCTACTCTCCATTATGCTTTTTGAAAAAAATTCACCCTTTTATAATGTGCTTTATTTTGTTGATTGTCAAGTTTTCCCCCATATTTTTCATCTGTTGAATTTTATTTATTCATAATTTGATTTCTCTTCAGATCAACACATTTTGATCTACCTGTGAGATTTCCATCTTCAACAATAATAGAGTATGAAAGTGGAGCACATAGAAAAGTAAACGTTAAATTTCAGCCTAAAAACACAATAGGAAACCTCCTAGGTTTTTGACTGATTGGCACATGCAATGGGAAACTACCACAGCAGTCACCAGCTGAAAATATTGGTGTCCACTGGAATCAGCACTGGTGACCTGTTTTGGCAGAGACAGCCGTTGTGCTGTTGCATCCTTCCAACCTAGCACCTGAGTCAGCACTTTGGAAAAAAAAAAACTTACTCATTTTCAAAGTAAGCTTTAACTTGTGTTTTAGGTGCCTAATAGTGGCATCCTAGTGTTTGCTACAGTTCAGTTTTTTTCCTAAAGAATCTCTGTCCCTAGGCCTTCATCTAAACTAAAACTGACATTATTGTACTTAAAATAGGAAACACTCACAACTCACAGAGAGTAGAAAGAATGGCCTGATTTTCATGTATGTCCAAAAGACAATGGGTCGTATTGACTGCCATTTTATTTGGGAATCTGCCTCACAAGCTCGGATTTTTCAATATGGGAAATTCAGGCAGGTTCAGGTTAGCCAAAGGTAGAGGAAATATTTTGTTCTGTCTTCAGGTCTATGTGGAGATGTTAGAGAAGAACCTTCTCTTGCAAAGAGCTAGAAAAGCCGTGCTGACATCCTTTAAAACATGGTTTGCTAGTGAGTAGGATCTGGTATATATTAGAGAACTTCTGCCTTGCATTTTGTAACCCCCTCATTTGAGAGTATGATTTAAAGAAGCACCAAGATGCAATATCCCATTGGTAGTTTGGAGTATGCCTCAAGTACGTCTCAATTCCAGGGTGGTCTTCTCTCTTGGCTGTAGACTTCAGCTGCTCTCCAGTGATCTGTTAGTATTTGTGTATGACTGTTATTACATCTGGTTGGCACTGAAGGTTTAGAAGAATATTTACTAAAAGACCTTTCAACACTTACATGGGTTTTCATTGGCCAAAACATCAGTGACTGACAGCTCTAGTACCCACTCCTATGAGACCCGGTGCCTTCCTCACCCATGTGGCCACTGTGGGAGGCGTCATTTTCTTCTGTGAACCCACACCCCAACCTAAGCTGAGGTGGGTCTCTTCCTGCAATTTACTGTAATATGAATAAAACCAGTCTACAGTGACAACCCACAGAGCCAAAATGGGGAGACTAAGAAGAGTGACCCAGAGAAAGAAAGGACCACTGGCTGGTTTTAGGGCCCCAGTTCCAGTCTTGAGCTCAGCCACATGCTGGCTGGGTTTGGTTGTTTTAACTCTTCTTGAGTAAGTTCTTCTTTCTCTCTCTGTTGCTTAGAGAAGTGTTTCTATCACTTGAAACCAAGCAAATACAACATCAAGAACAGTTTATGGTCACCACCCGGCAAAGTTCTTTTTCCTGCACTTACTTGGATGATCTGTATCTCTAGACTGTGGTTGCTAGAAACTATTATCTGAGTTACTCTTCTCATTAGAAATTACTGGTGAAGATAAAATGGGAGAACTAAGCTCTATGAAGATTTGTTTTACTTAATCCAGAGATACAAAAAGATGCCATTACAGACACATGATAGAATGACTTTTTGAATAACTTTTCTAACAATTGTAATGAACTTTTATGTAATTCCAATAAAAAAGCATACATGAACACCTCCTACGTGCTAGGCATTGCACATCCAGAGATAAAAGGCCAGTTCCTTCTGTACAGGAAGTTCATGGTCCAGGGCAGTAGTGCTCAAAGTGTGGTGTTTGAGCTGGCAGGCTCAGCATCACCTGGAACCTGTTGGAAAGGTAAATGATCACACTCTGGAGGTGAGCCCAGCGGTCTGTTTTAACAAGACTTTCAGGTGATTCTAACGTTTGAGAACAACTGGTCCAGGAACTTATTTATATATATCCAAGTGTCCAATCTTCCTCCTCACTAATGGCACAATCTTGGACTCTTCTGATCTATAATTAGTGCAAACCCATGCCTCACCCCTGATTTAAATGATAGAAAATGGAAATCACTTTGAGCTTTCTGAACAATAAAGCCCAGTGCAAAACTCCTGGGAAAATCTCTCATCTCCTTGCCCCCGGGCCAACAGGAAAGGAAGGTGTGTGCTCTAGACCTGTCTGAAGTGGCTCCAGTTTATACTGGCAGATTAGACAACATATGGAAATAAGTGTGAATGGTGGGTTCCTGCCGTCCTGGACTCTATCTTGGCACTGCCTCACTCAAACCAATCACTGAGCAGGGTCTGTGCCTGAGCCTCTGTGGGGAAGTGTCTGAGAAAAGTCAGTGATACTGGCTCTCAGACCATATCACAGTGCTCTTCACCCTCTATTAAAACTTACTACTTGTTTCAAAAAGAAATAGAGGGATAAACTGAGAACCAACTGGAATCAAAATGCTTAGCGAATGTAAGAACTCTTCCTCCCTAAGAGCTTCTATTGACTTTGTCTTTCTGAAGACTGTCTCCTGGCTGCCTTCTAATTTGTTGTTTTCTATCCACTGGCTTTCTCAGTTCTTCACTTTTCTACTTCCTATCAGTCAATACAATTAAATCCTCAGTGAATACCTATCATGTTCCTGGCTCTGAACCAAGCACAATAAGATGAATAACATTTAGTGCCTGTGAAATCGTGGGTAATCAATAGTCAAGTTCATTTCACTTACCTTCATTAATTAGGGTCGTTTTAATTGTTGCTATAAAAGACGGCCATGTCCTCCAAGCAGCATATAACCTAAACAATAAGTCTGCCCAACTTGTTTTCTGGGAACTTGGAGTCAGCTGAGTCTAGTTCAAACTGACCTGGTTAAGACTGGCTAGATCACTGGCCCTCCAACTAGGCATGTGTGAGTGTCTGCTCATTGACCTTTTGGTGCCAGAGGACGGAAAAATCCATCCTCAGGTTATGCTAAGTGCCTTCATTTTTTCACAAGCAGTGACTTGTAGCTTAGTTACACCTGTGCAGAAAGGCAATTACTACACCTTTTCCAATCACTTTCCTCTATGCTCCCCACACCTCCAGACCACCCTGCTTCTTGGCTCTTTATACCATAAATACCCCAGGCCCCTTGCCTGGGGAGGCAGATCTAAGACTTGTTCTCCCTGCTCCTTACTTGGTTGCCTTGTAAGCAAACCCTCTCTTTGCTGCAAACCTTTCCTCTCAGCATTTTGGCTTGTTGGGCAGTGGGCAAAATGAACCTTTTCAGTAACACCTGCTCTCAAGAAGCACCGAGTTGGCAATGCTCCACAGTCAGCCAGCCACCATCAATGGCTGAACTACATGGCAGGCATTGAATTAGGTTCTGGAGGTTTGCAAATTAATACAACATGTCTCCTACAATGAAGGGGTTTGTCAGTAGCAGAAGGTGGGCATAAGCCAAATGTGATAAGAACTGTAATGGAGATAAGAAGGCACAAAGAGACCAGAGTAGTGGACTCTATCTGAAGGAGCTGAGGTGGGCTGGAGGAGAATTTACCCTTGGAACCGGGTTGAGGGGGTGAAGGAGGGTGGAAGGAATGGCATGTGACAGCATGATGTAACCAGAGTAAGGGGAGAATCTCATGGTGGCTAGAGGGCAGGTTTCGTGTTGGAAGACTAGGATGGAACAGGAAGCGAGGCTAAACTGTGAAGGGCTGCCTAGGCCACACACCAGGCTAAGGAGTTGAGACCTGATTCTATAAAGAGAAGTTCATCAGGGTTTTCTCAAATAGGGAAGAGACATGGGTATAGGCTCTGGAAAGAACTGGGAAGCAGTGTGGAAGATGCATTTGAGGGGATGAAAGCAAGAAGTGAGTGTTTTAGTTATTAGTCACTTTATCATGAATGGCCCCAAACTTGGTAAATAGAACAGTGATGATCTATTTCTCATAACTGCATGAATCAGTTGGGTGGCTTTTCCGCTAGTCTCACCTGGGCTAACTCACATGGCAGCATCAGCTGGTAGGTCGGCAGAGGTCTGGACAGACCTCTTTATCCACATGGTCTTAATGCTGTTCTCCTGAATCATGAGTGGTTGGTTATCATTTAATGTCTAGGCCATGTTTTCTTATACAGAAGTGCGAACATTCCAAGAAGGCAAACCTGAAGCTTCAAGTCTTCTGAAGGCCTTCCTTGGAGGTTGCATAATGTCATTTCTACCGCAGTTGACTGGTCGAAGCCATGCAGGAGGAGACAACACAAAGATGTGACTATGGGGAAGCATGATTTATTGGGGGCCACACAACCAGGAGGTTATTTTTAGAGATTAGGGAATAGACAATGAAAAGCCAAACTCGGCTAGCAGTTGTGTGAGTGAAGAGAAGCAGATATTTAGCCAACATAAGAATTAGTCATATAATGTGATGTTGTATTAAAGCTCAGATGAGAGTTGCAGGCAAAGTGTAGTGAAAATCAGATTGCAGGTATAGTGGATGCTGTTGGTACTTCCTCCCCCATTCTTTTCACCTGCCAATCCTCCATCCCCTACCTGCTGTGAGTGTCAACTCATAGCTGGCTTTCTCTGGAAAATTGCTCTTGGCTGAATAGGAGCTGTCTTCTATCCCACTGCACGATTGAAGGGCACTCCTGACCTCTGGGTGTAAAATGGTACAGTTCGTGTGCTAGAGCTTTCCTGTGGGATCAGACTCAAGCTAGTCTCAAGAGAGATGGCATCTTTGCTTAGCTGTGCCCCCTGCCCTGCTGCTTCCCTTGCTCCTCTTCTCTTGAGAGTATTTCCTGGGTTGGTTACTAGGAAACCCAACATAAGAAGCAGGGAGAAAATATTCAAAAGGACATTGGAGTTTCTGATGGGCTTTGTTCCCTGTGCCATTTTCTCCATCTATTTTCAATTTATGTTTCTCTTTCTGCTTTCTGTCTTCTCCTCTATAGTTTCCTTTCTTCTCAGTTAGAGATTTTTTTTTTTTTTTTTGCACAACTGGACAGATTTGTTTAAGAATGCGTAAATGATTCTGTGAACCTGAGTAGATCTATCTGCGAAAGACTTGAGCTTTACACAAGTAAAGCCAACAAGCTAGGCTTAACATTTAAAAAAATGGCTTCAGTCTTATAAAGGAATGCCTGTCCTGTGCGAAAATGACAAAGACTATGGGTTTGAAGACATGGCACAGTCTTCTTAAAGTTGCTCAGTCGTGTCTGACTCTTTGCGACCCTGTGGTGTATACAGTCCATGGAATTCTCCAGGCCAGAATACTGGAGTGGGTAATCTTTCCCTTCTCCAGGGGATCCTCCGAACCCAGGGATCGAACCCAGGTCTCCCGAGTTGCAGGCAGATTCTTTACCAGCTGAGTCACAAGGGAATTTGTTCTTCTGTCACTCTTCAGCATCCACTCACCGTCTGGCAAATAGCCTGATTCCTCCCAAGGGGCCAGCCCTCTCCTCGCACCTTTAGCCCCCGTTCTTCAGGTGGGGCTGCATTTCTGATTGGGTGGAGGGCGTGCAGCCTAGATATGAACAAATCAGAACCTGGCGTCAGAGACTGGCTCACAGATAAACAGCTCAAGTCAGGCCAATCAGAGACAGTCAGACTCAATTCATGGCTTTTCCTTGAGTTCTCAGAGAAGGAGTTTCCTGCTTTTTTCCTGTGGTTGTGAATCGGAAGTATGTAACTCCAGGAGCTACTGGCAGCCATTGTTTGATGGTGAGGGTGTTGGGTAGGGTGGGGTGTGAACTCAAAATCAAAGGGGATCAACACAGAGGAAACAAAGCTAGAAATAGACAAACTTGTCATGATTTAATCACAAGAGCTCCTAACTGTGCCTGGACTCTACAGCTACAGGAACTAGTGCATTTTTTTTTTTTTAATAAATTTATTTATTTTAGTTGGGGGCTAATTACTTTACAATATTGTAATAGTTTTTGCCATACATTGACATGAATCAGCCATGGGTTTACATGTGTTCCCCTTCCTGGACCCCCCACCCACCTCCCTCCCCAACCCATCCCTCTGGGTCATCCCATTGCCCCGGCCCTGAGCCCTTGTCTCATGCATCGAACAAGGAATGGTGTTCTGTTTCACATATGATAATATACATGTTTCAATGCTATTCTCCCAGAACGTCCCATCCTCCCCTTCTCCCTCAGAGTCCATAAAATTGTTCTATGCATCTGTGTCTCTTATTCTGTCTCGCATATAGGGTTATCGTTACCATCTTTCAAATTCCATATATATGCATTAGTATACTGTATTGTTGTTTTTCTTTCAGGCTTACTTCACTCTGTATAATGGGCTCCAGTTTCATCCATCTCAGTAGAACCGATTCAAATGTATTTTTTTTAATGGCTGAGTAATATTCCATTGTGTATATGTACCACAGCTTCCTTATCCATTCGTCTGCTGATGGACATCTAGGTTGCTTCCATGTCCTGGCTATTGTAAACAGTGCTGAGATGAACATTGGGGTACACGCGTCTCTTTCAATTCTGGTTTCCTCGGTGTATATGCCCAGCAGTGGGATTGCTGGGTCATATGGCAGTTCTATTCCCAGTTTTTTAAGGAATCTCCACACTGTTCTCCATAGTGGCTGTACTAGTTTGCATTCCCACCAACAGTGTAAGAGGGTTCCCTTTTCTCCACACCCTCTCCAGCATTTATTGCTTGTAGACTTTTGGATAGCAGCCATTCTGACTGGTGTGAAATGATACCTCATTGTGGTTTTGATTTGCATTTCTCTAATAATGAGTGATGTTGAGCATCTTTTCATGTGTTTGTTAGCCATCTGTATATCTTCTTTGGAGAAATGTCTGTTTAGTTCTTTGGCCCATTTTTTGATTGGGTCGTTTATTTTTCTGGAATTCAGCTGCAGAAGTTGCTTGTATATTTTTGAGATTAATTGTTTGTCTGTTGCTTCGTTTGCTATTATTTTCTCCCATTCTGAAAGCTGTCTTTTCACCTTGCTTATAGTTTCCTTTGTTGTGCAAAAGCTTTTAATTTTAATTAGGTCCCATTTGTTTATTTTTGCTTTTATTTCCAGTATTCTGGGCAGTGGGTCATGGAGGATCCTGCTGTGATTTATGTCGGAGAGTGTTTTGCCTATGTTTTTTTTTTTTTTAAAGCTGGTTTGAATCCTGCCATTTTTGACCAGAAGAGATTAAAGCTCCAAGTAAAACACATGGAATTTTTTTTTTCTCAATGAGCCACTTGGTTTATCATACTCAGACATCTACTTTCTGTTTGTCAAATGTGCAGTGGATATGAGGAGTTTATATGGACATGTCAGCAGAGTTGCAGCTTCTTAACCATACTGTGAATAAAGAGAAGACAGTGTCCACTGAAATGAAGGAAGACTGGCTGGTAGGGGAGAAGAACATGTGGATTCTTATCCTGATCTTTCCGCAGAATCACCTTGAGACAGCTGGTCCAGCGTCCAGCTTGTCACGCAGCCACTCAATTCTCAAGCACTTCTGTTCTACTTGCTCCCTTGTTTCTATTGAGTTTTTGATGATTTTTTCCCCTCTTTTCTTTTTAATCTCTATTCAGGAGATGGAGCCACACATTTGAGACATTCATGCAAACAATTAAAGCCCTTTGCAAATGTGAACCCCCTGGTTTTCATGTCACTGGCCTTGTTTCAGTTATTTAAACTCAAAGTGCTCCCCAAAGCTTACCATGATACAGCCATGCACACAGACTGCTTCACCAGTAATTTTTTAAGGCTTGCAGAAGTGACCATCAGTTCATGTATATTAATGCCTTCAATTCTCAGAGCAACCTTGCAGGGTAGGTATTCCTGGATCCATCTTCTAGGTGAGAATGTTTGAGTTCAGAGTAAAAAAGCTAAAAGCTAAAAGCCGGTGAGAGGATATAAAGTGAGTTTGGAGTCCATATACTTTGTTCTTTTCTCTGCAGGAGAATACAAGACTATCTACAACAGGTACTTTTGCAAACACTTTTTCCAACCCTGAAGCCTCTTTGAAGGTTCTCCATGGGAATAAAGCTGCACATTTATTCATTCATTCTGTAACTTAAGAAAAAATTGAGTGCCTACCAGATGCCAAGAATAGTTTTAAATGCTGAGAATACAAAAGAGAATAAGAGAGATAGCTTTCCTAGTCCTCAGAGAGCTTACACTCAGAGATTGGGAAGGACAGACAATAAACGTGAAAACATGTATATGTCATGTCAGGTGGTAATAAGCCCTATGAACTAAAAATGCAGCCAGGTAAGGGCATTACAGGGCTTCCCTGATAGCTCAGATAGTAAAGAGTCTGCCTGCAATGCAGGAGACCAGGGTTCAATCCCTGGATTGGGAAGATCTCCTGGAGAAGAGAACGGTAACCCACTCCAGTATTCTTGCCTGGAGAATTTCATGGACAGATGAGCCTAGCGGGCTACAGTCTGTGGGGTTGCAAAGAGTTGGACATGACTGAGCGACTTACACAAGGGTATTAGAGGGCTTCCCTGGCGGTTCAGCAGTGAAGAGTCCTGCAGTGCAAGAGACACAAGTTCCATCTCTGGGTTGGGAAGATCCTCTGGAAAAGGAAATGGCAACCTACTCCAGTATTCTTGCCTGGGAATTCCCATGGACAGAGGAGCTACAGTCCATGGAGTCACAAAGAGTCTGACACGACTTAGTGACTAAACAACAATGTCGGATGTTAGAGAATGATGGGGTGCTGCTTTAGATGGAATGGTCAAGGAAAATATCTAAAGGAAGATGTCCTTGAGGAACGATATTTTAACAGAGACCCAAATGGAGGGACAGAGTGAGGTATGTAGTTTTCTGGAAGAATTCTGTGCAGAAAGTTTCTCACCACCGTGGGGTATCATCAGCTGTAATTTTTATCTGATCCACCATCTTTCCTAGATAGACTCTGGGAATGTGGGGAAGCCCTGTAGAAGAAGAGTCAAAGCTCCAGAGGTGATGGGAGTGCCTGGGAATGAAGGGAGATAAGCAATGCTGACCATAGATAGGAATCTGCTCTCTAAACATGCTGGTCACCTAAATGCTATGTGGTAACTTGAATTGGATCTTGGAATAGAGAAAGGATAGTGGGATAACTGGAGGGAATCTAAGTAAAGCCTGCAGTTTAAGTTAATAATATTTAGGAATGTTAATTTTCTTAGTTTCGATCAATATACTATGATGTTAACATTAGACAAAGCTGAGTGATGGGTGTGTGGGAGCTCTGTACTATCTTTGTAACACTTTCTTAAGTCTAAAATTATTTCAAAAGAAAAAGAAAAAAATTAACAAAGTGCTAGTCACTGGAAACTAGTACTATTACTGAAACAAAATAAATAAGACTGATACAAATGGAGAAACACACCATTTTGTGAATTGATGGGCTTCATATTTGAAAAACATCAATTTTCCCTAAAATGATCTATAGATTAGATATAATCCTCCCAAAATTTTTGCAGATTTTGTATCTAGGAAATTGATGATTCTAATTTGTATGGAAGTACAGAAGACTAAGGTAGTCAAGGCAATCCTGAAGGAGATTGTACCAGATATCAAGACTTACCGTCACTAAGACAGTGGTGATATGAGTAGACAGAGACTGGAACAGAATAGACAGTTCAGAAACACACCTTATAAAGTCACTAGATTTATGCCAAAGGGACAATAAAATACAAGTTTTCTTTTTGCTCTTCTAATGCCCTATGGAGGTTTAGTTGCTAAGCCGTGTCCAACCCTTTTGCAATCCCATGGACTGTAGCCCACCAGGCTCCTCTGTCCATGAGATTTCCCAGGCAAGAATACTGGAGGATCTTCCTGTCCCAGGGATCAAACCTGGGTCTCCTGCATTGCAGGCAGAGTCTTTACCAACTGGGCCACCAGGGAAGAATTGTCTTTAATAAATAGTGCTGAATCAATTGGATATTCACGGAGAAGAAAATTATGTAGGCAAGTATTTCTCAGACAAGGCACAAAAAGCACAAACCACAAATTATGTGATAATTGGACTGCTTCAATCTAAGAACTTCTTTCATTAGAGGATCCCATTAAGAGAATGTAAGAACCATAACATGAGAGAAGACATCCTGTACTATATATATCTGACAGAACCTTGGTATCTAGAATACATAACTAACTCTTGTGAATCAATACGCCAATTCAACAAATACTATCAATACACAAAACAACGTGGATAAATCTCACTAACATGGTAAGCTCAAGAAGACAGACAAAAATGTATATATTGTATGAATTCATTCATATAAAGTTCAAAAACAGGCAAAACTATTCCGTGTGCTATGCCAGGTTACCTTTAAGCTGACTATATAACTGGAAGAGGGTCTGAAGAGGCTTCTGGGGCGTGGTAATATTTTATTTTCTGATATGCATGCAGTGTGCTAAGTCACTTCAGTCGTGTCTGACTCTTTGTGACCTCATGGATTGTAGTCCACCAGGCTCCTCTGTCTGTGGGATTCTCCAGGCAAGAATACTAGAGTGGGTTGCCATGCCCTCCTCCAGGGGATCTTCCTGACCCAGGGATCAAAACTGCGTCTCTATAAAGGAATGCATTTTTTAGGATTTGTATACTTTTTTTTTACATACATATATAATACTTCTGTTCATTGAAATGCTGTATGATTTAATTGGAAAAAAGTCTAAGTTGGGATTACATGAATAATTTTCTGATGAGCTGTGAAATCATTGTTTTATAATATTATCTATTGCTGTATAACAATTATTCCAAAACTTTGTAGCTTAAAACAACAAACATTATCTCACATGGTTTCTGAGGGTCAAGAAGCCAGAGGTGAGTTAGCTGGGTAGTTCTGGCTCAGAGTGACTCATGAGGTTGCACTCAAACTGTTGACTGGGGCTTTAGTCATCTGAAAGCTTGACAGGGGCTGGAGGATCCATTTCCCCCCTCATTCACCTGATTGGCAGGCCCCAGTCCCTCATCAGCGATTGGCTGGACTCTCAGTTCCTCATAATGTGGCCCTTTCCATAGGATGCCTGAGTATCCTGACAACATGGCAGCTAGCTTCCCCCAGAGTGAGACAGCTGGGGAGAAAGAGGGTCCAAGATGAAAGCCACAGGATTGTTTTTTTAAATAACCGAGTGTAGAAGTAATATACCATCATTGCTGCTGTATGCTATTGTCCACATGGATTAACCCTAGCACAGGGATATGAGACCACCCAAGGAGCTACGAATCCTTGAGGGCCATCTTGGTGACTGGTGCCCTGGCCCATCTTCCTCACCACCTCTTACTAGAATATTTGTAGAAATTCTAAGATTCCCAAACTTCCCATTTCTCCTGTTAAAATTTTGTCAATAAGCACAAAAATCTTCAACTGCTTTTAAACCCATAACCTCATTGGAAAAACTTGCTGGCAGGGGCGAGGAGATGCATGGGAAGAGGACAGATTCTGCCATTGCTCCCCCTTGGGACATTTGCTCAGTGAAGATGGCCTTTGAGGCCTGTGATTACAGAAATTCTAGCAGCCTTCTCATGCCTATTACCTCAACATAATGACTTCTTTTGATCACTGCTGCTGCTGCTGCTAAGTCGCTTCAGTCGTGTCTGACTCTGTGCGACCCCATAGACGGCAGTCCACCAGGCTCCTTCCTCTCTGGGATTCTCCAGGCAAGAATATTGGAGTGGGTTGCCATTTCCTTCTCCAGTGCATGAAAGTGAAAAGTGAAAGTGAAGTCGCTCAGTCGTGTCTGACTCTTCGCGACCCCATGGCACAGATGCCTGCAATTCCACCAGTAGATGCTTACACCATTAGCAAGAGCTGTTTTCTGGCCAAATGAAGGTCCATGATCAGAACACCTCAGCAGTGTTGCTCAATCATGGCTGGTCATGATAATATCTTGCTGCTGCTGCTAAGTGCTCAGTTGTGTCCAATTCTTTGTGACCCCATGAACTGTAACCCACCAGACTCCTCTGTCCATGGAATTTCCCGGTCAAAAATACTGGAGTGGGTTGCCATTTCCTTCTCCAGGGGATCTTCCTGACCCAGGGATCGAACCTGAGTCTCCTGCTTGGCAGGAGGATTCTTTACCACTAGCGCCACCTGGGAAGCCCATGATAATATCTTAGGAAGCTCTTAAAACTACCAATTCCTGACTCCATATGGACCCACTGATTCAGATCTTCCAAAGATAGTCTCCTAGGATCCATACTGTGAGAAAACTTCCCAGGAGATTCTGAGAGAGTTAGCAAGGTTCCTCCACAACAGCTCCTGCCGTGGTGCTTGGAAACCACTGATATATCCCATTAATGTATGTGGGTTTCAGAACCTTTTCAGAGAGGGATATTCAGCGAGGGGAAGCCATTTGTTCACAAAGAGCCCATTTTTCTTTCTACCTCCATCTACTCAATGTGCTGAGTGAGATAAACTTCTCGGCCTCTTTGAACACTTTGTGGTTCCTCTGTCTCACTTTGGTTCCCATCACGTCAGCCTTGAAGGTGGAGTGGCCTGTCAGCACCACATCCTTCTGAGTGGAGCCATAGAATCAACTTTATCTGCTCAGCTTCAGACTCTGCTGTGTGAATCCAGCCTCAGGGACTTAGGGACTTAGGCTCAGGGGCTTAAGGTTGAGAGGACACAGGGCCGTCTCTTGACACAGCCATATGTTTCCTCTTTGGCAATAGAAGGACACAGTGCCTTCTAGAGTCTGCATAGACATGAGATTACAGTTTGTGGACTGGATGAATCTAGAGACTTTTCTCACCTATAGGAAAATATGCAAAGCATGTAAAAATCCTGTAAAGGACGTGAAAATCCTGTGAAGCACATTTTAAAAACAAATGTTTGCTTTTTCATTCATTTTCTTGACAAACATTTACTGAGCATCTCTGGCCTTACCTTTGGCTCTCTTGCTTTCTCTCTTTTTTAAAGAAATAAATGTTTAACTTTTATTTTATTTATTTGTCTGCATTGGATCTTGGTTAGCTGGGTCTTTTTGCAGCATGAGAGATCTTTAGATGCAGCATGCAGAATCTTAGTTGTGGCATGTGGGATCTGGTTCCCTGACCAGGGATCAAACCTGGGCCTCCTGCATTGGGAGCATGGGGTCTTAGCCACTGGACCACCAAGGAAGTCCCTTTTGTTTTCTCCATTCCAGTCCCACTGGCCTTTTGCTGTTCTTAGAACAAAGCAGGCACCACCCACTGCCTTAAAGAATGTACTCTACTCAACACTGGGCCAGGAACACTCTTAACCAGGTATCCACTTTGCCAACTTCCTTCCCTCCTCCAAGTCCTGCTCAAATCCCACCTTCTCAATAGACTGACCACCCTAATTTAACACTGCAAGCAGCTTCCCTTCCTGACCTTGCTCTTTTTTCCACGGCGTTTTTCATCTTTTAATATATCATATACTTTATTATGTTAATCATCTTTTGTTTGATTTCTTACTCTTGAATGTAAGTTTCATCCGGTCAGGAATCTTTGTTTTGTTCACCAAGCATCTCAAGCAACTAGTACAGTACCTGGCACTTGAAAGACGCTTGATGCATATTTGTTGAGTTGTCAAGTTGGTACTGGAATAGTGGCAAACAATACATAGGTGATCACTGCTATCACAGAGCATATAATGTAATGGAGGAGACTTAATGAACAGTTATAGAATTCTTGCTTAGTGGTCATTATGTGGTTAGGATGGATGTATTCAGAGCTCTATAAGAGACTGTATGAAGTGCCTGCCTATTAGGATTCAGGGCTGGTTTGCTGAGGGAACAACATTTAGCAGGGGAATAGGAGGTTGAGTGGAGTAACTTAGCTGAAGGAGGGAGGAAAGGCAGAAGAAAGAACCATGAATCTACTTGAATTCCAGATCTCAAGTACTTTACAGTAGCCTAGCTTCTTCTGACAACTGAGTATGCTCCCCACAGCCTCATCTCTTTTCTCTCAATGAAGCTATTCAATTAAGTTTCTAAAAATCTGTAAACCATTTCCTTTACCTCTTGTGTCAATATCTGAACATCAACTTCAGAATATTTCTCCTGCTATAGATGGATATTCTTTGGTGATTAACATTCTTTATCTCCTTAATCAGATGAAAACACATAAATAAATGCTTTTAAAAATTCATGAATCAGTAAAGTTTGAATGTGCTTGGCAATGAATCAAGAGTTCCAGAGATGTTGTCTCAGAAACAAAACCAGATAAAGGCTGAGATAAAAGTGTTTCAGGTTGAGTTGAAAGCCTTAGTTGATGGGATGAGTAATTCTTCAGGTATTCTTCCAAGCACTTGAAATAAAGTACTTTCCACAAAGCACCTAAAAAAAAAAAAAGATCTGTTAAGGGGATTCTGAGGTCAAAGTTATAACAGTTATTCACCTGCAACAGATCACCTGACTCCATTAGGTGTTTTTTTTTTTCCTTTTTCTCAGAAGAACAAACACCTTTATAAGGAAACATGTAAGTGTGGAGTAATGAGTAGGTGGTAAATACTGTGAAAAAGATCAGAAAAGCTCATGAGCGGTAACAGACCTTAAATATTCATTTGCTGTGGAGAAAGGGGAACCCTTATGCACTGTTGTGGGAATGTAAATTGGTATAGCCACCAGGGAAAACAGTACTGTGATTCCTCAAAAAATTAAATATAGAACGACTGTATGAGCCAACGATTCCACTTCTAGGTATTTATCCAAAGAAAACAAAAACCTAACTCGAAAAGATATATGCACCCCCATGTTCACTGAAGCATTATTTATAATAGCCAAGATATGGACACAACCTGAGTGTCCATTAAAGGATGAATGAATAAAGAAGATGTGGTAGATATATACAATGGGATATTTATTCAGCTATAAGAAGGGGAATCCAACATGGAAGGCCCTTGAAGGCAATATGCTAAGTTAAATAGTCAGATAAACAAAGACAAATACTGTATAGTCTTACTTACATGTAGAATCTAAAAGAAAAAAAAAAATACACAAAAAACCCCCAACTTATAGATACAGAGAACAGATTGGTGGTTCCCAGTCAGGGATAAAGGGTGAGTAAAATGGGTGAAGGGGGTCAAAAGGTAAAAACTGCCAGTTATAAAATAAGTAAGTCATGGGGATGTGATGTACAGCATGATGGCTACAGTTAACCATATTGTACTGCATATTACTAGAGAGTAAGTCTTAAAAGTTTTTATCACACACAGAATTGTAACTATGCTTGGAAATAGATGTTAAGTGAACTTATTGTGGTGACCATTTCATAGTATATACAAATACCAAATCATTGGAGAAGGAAATGGCAACCCACTCCAGTGTTCTTGCCTGGAGAATTCTATGGACCAAAGAGCCTGGTAAACTATAGTTCATGGGGTTGCAAAGAGTCGGACATGACTGAGTGATTAACACACCTATCAAATCATGATGTTGTATATACCTTGAACTAATACGCTTAATGTCAACTCTATCTCAATAATAATAAAAAAGAATAAGAAAAATGCACTTGTTAACTCACATCTGGGAACTCAACCTTGGAACTGGAAGCTGGAGGAAGAGCAACATCCTTTCTTGAGCTCTGTGTTCCCAGCTTCAGAGATGCCCCTGTGATCAAGCCACAGGTGAGATGGTACCTGAGGAAGAGACCTAAAGCTTGCTGAAGGAACACAGGTGGCGGGGGTCGGGGTGGGGGCTCTGCCCTCAGAGGACTATAGCTCCATTAATAAAGCTTCGGAGGACTTTGTGTTCCTTTTACTCCGTTTGTTTCGTTTTTTGTTCAGTTGGCTGGTTTATGGAGAGGAATGCATAACTTCGTTTGAGAGTCATGATGGTTGTGATCATTTCAAAGGAAGCAGTAACTTTTATCTCAGGGTTTCTTTCTGTATCAAGCAGAAAAGGCTAGGTTATGCTTTTCGAACAAACAAGCGCACGATCTCAGTGGCTTAAAACAACTTTTCATGTAATATTACATGTCCAATTTGGGCTGGGCAAGAGGGCTTGACTCATCATACCTAGGATCTCCTATTGATGGAGCAGCCACCATCTCTAACACTGTGGGTCACCAGATCAGAGGGAAAAACTGGAGGGTTTTACACTGGTAACTAATTGGTCATAACTCATTGCCCCAAATTAGTTACATGACCCCACCCAATGCCAAGAGGAATAGGAGGTACAATCTTACCATATTCCTGGAAAGGAGGAAAACAAGAAATATTTGGCAAACAGCTTTAATAGCTGTCATTCCAATCCTCGACCTGGCCATTTATTACTGGGTGTAAAACCCTCTCTGAAAGAGATGGGAGCATTTCTTTGCAAGGGTTGAAAAGAACCTGAAAATTGTTGTCCTGGTCTTAAATGCAAAAGAAAGGCTCTACTGAGTCATGGAGGGAATAACTGAAGGGGAATCATGAATCCACATCCTGTTATACCCCTGTTACTTTTATTTCTGATGAAGAATTGTGTCATTGTCATCCATTCTTTTTTTTTTCCCATTTATTAGGTTCTTTTTTTAAAATTTGTTTTTGATTGGAGGATAATTGCTTTACAATATTATTGACTTCGGCCATACAGCAACATGAATCAGCCACAAGTATGCATATGACCCCTTCTTTTTGAACCTCCTCCCAACCTCCCACCCCATCCCAACCCTCCAGGTTGTCACAGAGTACTGCGTTGAGTTCCCTGTGTTATACAGCACTTCCCCTTAGCTATCACATCTGTCAGGCTAGACTTAGTCTCCAAATCTCAGGTCCTTACCATTACAAGTTTATTTTTCACCCATGCTACAAATCTACTCTAGGTATGTATATATCTGCTCATCTTAGTCAGAGGTGCAAGAGCCCTGAGGCCACATCATCAGGTGTTTCCACATCACCCTGTAATTGGACAGTGAGACGGTGAGCCCTCAAACCACTCTGCAAGTTTTTTCCTTGGAAGGGACACATATTACTTGTGCTCCAAGTTTTCTGGAGACACCAAGCCATGAGACCATATCCAATTCCAAGAAGGCAGGAAAGTGCAGTCCTACCATGTGCCCAGAAAGGAGGGAAACCAGGAAAATTTGGGGAGCAACCCCATAGACTACCCCACCAACCAGGCATGGAATGGAGGCTAGAAACCCTCTTGGAAGGAATTGCTACGGTGATCTCCAGGCAGTCCAGGACTGGTGACTAATATATGGAGTTGAGCAGCTGAGGAAGAGCTTGACTTTCCCAAAGCAGTGTAAAGCTCGAAACTATTTTCCTGCTCCTTTTTTCTTCTGTAAGATAAACCAGGCATGATTATTATCTCCACTTTAAAGAAAAGAGAGGCTCCACGAAATGAAATGTTTTTCCAGATTCCATGCTGCTTCAGGTGACAAAGGCAGAACCACCACCAGAGTTCCAATTCAGAATCCTCTTCCATCCTGATGTGTCAGCCACCACTCTGGGTAGGTCTTTGGGTATCAGGGACTCCTGAACCCCAATCTGTGTGTTAAAGTAAGATGTGATGTAGGAGATTGGAGAAAGTGGCTAGAAAGCAATAAGACTGGTAATTCGCTTGATGTTTGAAGTAAAAAGATGCCTAGTTCATCAAAAATAAAGAATTCAACATTACTTCCAATATAGACTTTTAGACCATATAAGCAATGCATAATCATTGTAAATATTTGGAAAATATTTAAAATATTCAGAAAAAAATAAAAATGACCCACCCGGATATAAATGCTGTCTTTAAAAAGCTTGTTATTCAAATGAAAATTTGGGACCTGTTAAAATAGATGAAAGAAACTCAAGGGTACTCGCCAAGGAGCTTAAGAACAAGTCATCATTATAATTGCAGTTGAAGCCATCTCCTCTGTAGCTTCCTGATCCTCTCCTTTTCCCTCCAGAGGTAACCAGCATCCAGAACTTGGTGTTTATAAAATTTTCTGCATGCCCTAATGTCTAGTACATACGAATATACTCATGAAAATATATAGCATTACCACTTATGTTTTCATAGGTCATTTAAATGGCATCATACTATGCTACATTTTGGCAACTTGCATATTTTTTCTCTGAATATTATGTTTTGAAGAGTTATCCAGGTTGGCACAAACAGCCCTAGTTCATTCATTTAGCTGCCTAAAACAGCACTTCTCACACTTTAATAAGCACAATAATCACAAGGGGATCTTGTTAAAATACAGATTCTGGTTGGGTTGGTCTGGAATTCTCAGGTGGAGCCAATGAGGCTGGTGAGGAATCACATTTGGGGGAAAAGGACTGTATAGTATTCCTTTGAATGCACATGGCATGATCATTCATCTAGTCTCCTGTTGATGGACTTTTAGCTTGTCTGTAAATTTTTGTTTTAGCCATTACAATGTTATGGTGAGCGTTTTTTGTATTTTGCATCTCTTTTGGCACACCTGTGCAAGAGATTTCTCGGTTACAAACAGAGGAAAGCAATTGCTGGGTTACAGGGTTCAATTTGACTAACTCCTGCTGAGTTTCTCTCCAAAGTGGTAGTTCTCATTGATCATTACCAGCAGTTCAGAGGAATTCCTTCTGTTCCACACCCTGGCTGCACAGGCTATTGTCAGCAGTGAGTTGTTTCATATATTTATTGGACATTGACTTTTCAATCTTTCTTCCAATCTTATGTGGTGGGTACTCATCTCAGTGTGTGTGTGTGTGCTAAGTCACTACAGTTGTGTCCAGCTCTGCGACCTTAAAGACTGGAGTCTGCCAGGTTCTTCTGTCCGTGGGATTCTCCAGGCAAGAATACTAGAGTGGGTTGCCACTCCCTTGTCCAGGGGATCTTCCTGATCCAAGGATCAAACCCACATCTATTATATGTCCTGCATTGTCAGGCAGATTCTTTACCACTAGCACCACCTGGGAAGCCCACTCATCTCAGTGCTTAACTCAAAAACACAATTTTCTTCACTTTACCCAAAGACAACTGAATTTTAACTTTGAACTTGTATTTTGCAACACTGTTGGAAACTGAGTCTTGCTCAGTTTGGGGTGCTCTCATCAGATGGTAAAGAATCCACCTGTGATGCAGGATACCTGAGTTTGATCCCTGGGTCAGGAAGATCTCCTGGAGAAGGAAATGGCAACTGACTCCGATATTTTGCCTGTCCATCACCAACACCTGGAGCTTGCTCAAACTCATGTCCATTGAGTTGGTCATGCCATCCAACCATCTCATCCTCTGTCACTTCCTTCTCCTCCTGCCCTCAATCTTTCCAAGCATCAGGGTGTTTTCCAATGAGTTAGCTCTTCTCATTAGGTGGCCAAGCTATTGGAGCTTCAGCTTCAGCATCAGTCCTTCCAGTGAATATTCAGGACTGATTTCCCCTCAGGATTGACTGGTTTGATCTCCTTGCAGTCCAAGGGACTCTCAAGAGTCTTCTCCAATACCACAGTTCAAAAGCATCAGTTCTTAGGTGCTCAGTTTTCTTTATGGTCCAACTCTCACATCCATACACGACTACCGGAAAAACCATGGCTTTGACTATACGGACTTTTGTTGGTAAAGTAATGTCTCTGCTTTTTAATATGCTATCTAGGTTTGCCATAGCTTTTCTTCCAAGGAGCAAATGTCTTTTAATTTCATGGCTGCAGTCACCATCTGCAGTGATTTTGGAGCCCAAGAAAATAAAGTTTGTCACTGTTTCCATTGTTTCCTCATCTATTTGCCATGAAGTGATGGGGACCAGATGCCATGATCTTCGTTTTTTGAATGTTGAGTTTTAAGCCAGCTTTTCACTCTCCTTTTTCACTTTCATCAAGAGGCTCTTTAGTTCCTCTTCGCTTTCTGCCATAAGAGTGGTGTCATCCTGGAGGAAACTTCTTCTGTTGAGGATGGGGTGGAGTGGAGTGACAGAAGTCCTCTGTCTCATCCTTTTGTCTGTCCTGCTGGTCTTTACTGGTCCCCTAAGGGTGTATGCTTTTGCAAATGAAAGTCAGGAACAATCCTTTGGTTTTTCTTTCTGCTGGTCACATCCTTCCCCTGAAGCAATGGGAGAAGAAAGGCCTAACTGCTTGAATGGAGGGAAGGAGGAGGGACGCATAGACTGTGACCATGTGAAATGGAGCAGCCGATTTGAAAAAACAATTTTGCAGTTTCTCAAAAGGTTAAATGTAGAGTTACCATATGACCCAGCAATTCTCCTGTGTGTGCACCCAAGAGAAGTAAAAATGTAGGTCCATACAAAAATAAATGTTCATACCAGCATTATTCTTAATAGCCAATAGTGAAAATAAAAAATGCCATCAGCTGATGAATGGATAAATAAAATACTTTATATTCATACAACAGAATATTATCTAGCAATAAAAACAAATGGTGTGCTGTTGCATGCTGCAACATGAATGAAACTTGGAAGCATTATACAAAGTGAAAAAAGCTTGACATATAAAACCAAGTATTGTCTGATTCCATTTATATGAATGTCCCAAACAGGAAAATCTATAGAGACATAAAGTGTATTAGTGGTTGCCTAGGTCTGAGGGGAAGGGATTGAAGAGGAATGGGGAGTGACTGCTAATAGGGCTGGGGTTCCTTTTGAAGGTGATGAATGTTTTAAAATTGATTGTGGTGTTGGTTACATAACCCTCTGAATATACGAGAAATCATTGAATTGTACACTTTAAAAGGGTCAATTGTATGGTATGTGATTTATACCCCAATATATCTGCTAAAAAAGTGAGCCAATTGAAAAAATTTTGGTTGCTCCCCACCAAATGATGTATTTTCCAACTACATGCACATCATACACATTACAGATATTTCAAAAATTGGAAGCAGATTCTATATACAGGTTATCCTACTTTCCCTCCTAAATATGTATTAGGCACATACTTTGATCAAAGTACCGTGGTGGATGCTGTGGAAATACAAAGATGGATAAGTCATGTCCCTTTCTTTGAGAAGCTTACAATATGATTGTTTCCATCCACTTGGCTTCTTGCTGCTGTGACTTGCAGGTGGTATCAATTATTCTTTTCACCTGTCCAAATTAACATCACAAACTTTAGTGACTTGAGAGCAGCAGTTAAAATAATCAAGAGAATAGAAGAATTCTGAAAGAAGTCATACTAAAAAGATTTAAATTTTTCAGTCAGTAAAGACAGATGTGGAGAAGGTTAAGTTGCCTTGAACTGAAATGTATGCTCCAAATCTAAGAATTCTCAACTTTGGAACCTTTGAAGAATCCCTGTTGCAACCTCCATTCATTAAGCTAGACTCTGGGGGTGAGACACAGGTATAGGTAGGTCTTTAAAATGTCTCACTTGATTATAATACCACATTGGAAACTATAGGCTTAGATGCTTGAACCAAGTGGTTTGCTGTGAACGAGGAAAAGTGCTACAATATAAAGGGGAGGGGCACCTACCATGGGGAATGCATTACCCACCAAAGAGAATGTCTCGAAGGTAGGCGGTCATACTCTGTGTGACTTGCCTGGGTGAAGTGGTGATGTAAATATATAATGTGGCTCCCAGCATCAAGTTTGTGATAAAGAACTATCTGAGGGACATAAGTGTTTCCAACGCAAGAAATAGAACTTTGGGTTAGAAACCAGAAGAGGCAATCATCAGTCCAAGAAAAGGTTAAGCCAAAAAAAAAAGTTGAAGGATGTTCAAGGAGAATTGAAGAGGAGGAAGTAAAAGAAGCCGAAACTTCAGGAGTTAGCTCTTCAAATGCTGCGTGATGACTATGTGTGATCCATGATAATCTGTCTGGGTCAAAGGTGTAAGTGTTATATGCCTGAGTTAGGTCTATGAGGATTTGTAGGCTGTAATTAAGGGCAATTAGAGATATTTGAGACCCAGCAATACGTTTTGGGTTTAGATCATGAAGGGCAACAACACTATTCCTTAAAATGGTCCATCTTCACTCTTAAAAAACCAAAATATTGGACTGAATGGCTTGCCTTCTAGTCTGGCACAGTGGTTCCAATGTTCTAATGTATTACTTTTAATTTTCCATTTTTTAAAAAAGGATTTATTGAGAGGATGAGAAGAGGAAGAGAATTAAGACTGGTAGTCTTTGTCCACCATTTGATAGAAGCAGGGACAAAGGTTTCTGTGTTTGTTCAAGGCTCTATGCCGAACAGGATGCCCTGTAGACATCATGGCTTTTTGCAAAGCATTATTTCTTTAGTAGCAGTGGAATTAAATACAGAACGTCAACCTCCATGATTGTGGTCTTGGCATTGGAGTTAGAGTCCTGGCACTAGAAGCTATTTCCTGGTACAGGAACCTGGAGAAACTGCTTTCCTGTTATGTTTCAACTGTTCAATTCATCTATCTTCTCTTCTAAAGGATCCATAGACGCAGTCTAGCTCAGTTGTGGTGAAACCCCACCCAGGCCTTTTGGACTGATAGGCAGTTTCCCCTGGCAGATAGGCGGTCTGCAAAGCAGGAGCAGAGCTTGCATGGAAAGAGTCCAGGAAAGGGTCTCACCACAGTGCTATGGAGGACTCTGGAAATCAACTGGGGAGTCCCCAGGGCATTTTTTTTTAAAAAAGAAAGAAGGATTTTCTATTTTTTAACTTATTTATTGGACATGCTGTGGGGCATGTGGGATCTTAGTTCCCAGGGACAACCAGGAATCAAACCTGTGCTCACTGCAGTGGAAGTGTGAATTCTTAACCCCTGGACCACCAGGGAAGTCCCAGCGTTTGGTTTAGAATCAAGTCAGAATTTATTCAGCATCTCCGAAATAACTCTAAACTGAATATCTGAAGCTATCTTACAGTGGAGCCATTTGATAGTTCATTTCTTTCTTTAATTGGATTTGAGAGTACATTTTTACCCAAGTTCCAACTCCTTGTAGGACTGAGTCCTCATACTTTGAAAAAAATGTACAAAAAAGTATTTGAGGTTTTAAAACCCATGTGCTGGGAAAGATAAGGAGCCCTAAAATTTTAGTTCTGTTAACACTTCATAAAAGAAGATTGTAGATTTTGGAAAAGAAAATGTTTTATCCCCGCCTTGGGAAAGAGAAAGTTTTATTTTATTATTTATTTTTAATTGGAGGATAATTGCTTTACAATGTTGTGTTGGTTTCTGCTGTACAACAACACAAATTAGCCATAAGTATGTATATATCCTCTTTTTCTTGAGCCTCCCACCCCCCACCCCCCAAAATGGGTTTTTTGGTTGGTTTGATTTTGTAGAATAGATTATTGATACTAAAGTTAGAGAAATGTGTGAGATTTTGATATGAGACACTATACTTGTGTTATTTGTTCTGATATCTCTTTGGCTACTGGTCAAATCGCTGAGCTGGAAAAACAAAGTTGTTGTTAAGGGTTGAAATTGTATCAGTTTTGTTCTTACTTTTACATGTTGACCCTATTTGATTAAAGCAGTTGTACATTCAGTTTATTTTCTGAAAGTTTGTAACCAAAATTCTGCAGATCTGTAAATAAATTATATCTAACTGTACATAACCTGGGTTACATTCTTGGGTGAATCATATCAACATTGGCAGAATGTTTAAATAAACATTCTAGAGAAGGTTAAACAGAAGTTAAACAGTTTATTCTCCCCTTCATACCAAGTTCTTTAGACATTTGAATCCTTCCTTAAAGTTTTTAATTTTACTCAATGAAAATTTTAAGAATAAAAAGTTTCAAGATCGATCTGAATATAAAACTATTAATATTCTTTGATATGAAAGCATATTAATTTTTCACTAATCAGTCAGTTGAAACAAATCCTTAAAAACAACCACTGCCCCCCTACCAAAGTGACAATATAAAAAATGTTTGCTAAAGAGATTTTCTCATTATAACATCACAGGAGTTTCAACTTTTAATAAAGTTTATGGGCAGAGTGGCCATTGGGGTAAAAGAGTTAAATTAGAGTTAGGATGTTGGAATTCCTATGTGTTTCTAGTGAGGCCCAGCATCCCTAACTTCTTTCTGTAGTAGACTTTATCCCTTGAACACAGGGGTTGACACACAACCTCTTGGCCCCAGTGCTTGGTCCAAAATAGACATGTGATCCAATCTGGACCAATTTCAGCCCTTTCCTGAAATTTTTTAGCTTGGAGCTAAAAATAAATGATTCTTTCGGGATGTAAAGTCCATCACCATGGGCCGCCATAAACCTCTTTGCCTGGAGAGCTCTTGGAGTGTGAGAGAATGAGAGTGACAGGCAAATAAAAATGGAGAGAAACAGAAATGGATGTAGTCACAGGAGAACTGTGAGAAATGGAAGACACTAGAGTTACTGAAGTCCAAATTGCTGCAAGGTATTAGGGTTAGGAATATCAGAAGACCGTTGTGTTGAGAAAGAGAAACATCATATATCCTTTATACTTGGAATCTAAAAAGAAATGATACCAATGAACTTATTTACAAAACACAAACAGGCTCACAGAAAGAGAATGAACTTATAGTTGTGGAGTGCAGGGTTGGGGGAAGGATAGTTAGGGAGTTTGGGATGTACACACTGTTATATTTGAAATGGATAACCAACAAGGACCTACTGTATAACACAGGAAACTCTACTCAATGTTATGTGGCAGCTTGAATGGGAGGGGAGTTTGGGGGTGAATGAATACATGTATATGTACGGCTGAATCCCTTCACTGTTCACCAGAAACTATCACAACATTGTTAATCAGCTATTGGGTGCGTGTGTGCTGAGTCACTCTATCATGTCCGACTCTTGCAACCTTATGAACATTATGGAGCCCTCCAGGCTTCTTTGTCCACGGGACTTCCCAGGCAAGAATACTGGAGTGGGTTGCCATTTCCTTCTCCAGGGGATCTTCCCTACAAGAATCAAACCTGCATCTCCTGCGTTGCAGGCAGATTTTTTTACCTCTGAGCCATTGTGGAAAATAAGAAGGTAAAAAAAGAGGAAGACTGATGTGTTTATTATTTGGATGCTACTGAAGATGCCCATCCACTAAATCACTCAGTGTACTCTTTGTAAGGGAATTTATTTCCCATTCATTCTGTTTCCATGTGGAGAGAAATCCCTACTATCACAGCCTTGGCCTCTCTTGCCACTTCTAACTGTTGCTCACAGCAAAAGGGGGACCTGGTTTAACTGGCAGCATGGAAGAAGAAACTGGGGCTTCCCTGGTGGTTCAGACGGTAAAGTGTTTGCCTGTAATGCGCGAGACCTGGGTTTGATCCCTGGGTCTGGAAGATCCCCTGGAGAAGGAAATGGCAACCCACTCCAGTATACTTGCCTGGAAAATCCCATGGATGGAGGAGCCTGGTAGGCTATAGTCCATGGGGTTGCAAAGAGTCGGACTCAACTGAGCAACTTCACTGGTTCACTGGAAGAAGTAACTGGGTATGCTCAGCTAACCTCTTACCTTTGTTTTTTTTTTAAGGGATCTGCCTGCCATTGAAGACCCTGTGTTCTGCTCTGATTCAATGATGTGCATGCTAAAGTACCGGGGAGAAAAAATAAGATGGATTCAAAGATAGATCACATAGATGGTTGCCTAATTACAGAACAAAGCAAGAACAGTAAAATGTCAGTGTATCTTTTAGGTAGTGAGTGTATGGGTGTTGTAAAATTCTTTCAATTCTGGTGTGTGTTTGAAATTTTTCAAAACAAAATTTTGGAAAACAGTATGCATTATGATGTTGTAGTTTGACACACTCACTTGAAATATATTGAGAAGTAGATAGAGATTATTAGTCCTAAAAAGAGCCTCAGTTCGGTTCAGTTCAATTGCTCAGTTGTGTTTGACTCTTTGTGACCCCATGGACTGCAGCATGCCAGGCCTCCCTGTCCATCACCAACTCCTGGAGTTTACTCAAACTCCTGTCCATTGAGCTGGTGATGCCATCCAACCACCTCATCCTCTGTTGTCCCCTTCTCCTCCCGCCTTCAATCTTTCCCAGCATCAGGGTCTTTTCAAATGAGTCAGTTCTTCACAGCAGGTGGTCAAAGTACTGGAGTTTCAGCTTCAGCATCAGTCCTTCCAATGAATATTCAGGACTGATTTCCTTTAGGATGGACTGGTTGGATCTCCTTGCAGTCCAAGGGACTCTCAAGAGTCTTCTCCACACCACAGTTCAAAAGCATCAATTCTTCGGGCTAGTATCAGATATTAAGTTTTGCAGATCACATTGGCATTAGAATGATGTTTAAGTCTAGCTGCACAGCTTCAGAAAGTGGCCAAACACGTCACACTGGTGACTGTCCAGGGGCAGCAACTCTTCCTCACTTGTGAAAGCTGTTGCTTTATTCCTTGACAGGAATTTTGAAATGCGACTCTTCTTACCAGAAGGCAAAGTAATGGAAACTGGATTTTGTGTTGTATATGGGGATTGGAGGAGTGGGATAGGGGAAAGATATTTTGTAACTTAATTGAGATAATGCTGGTAAAATGCTAAACATAATGCTTGAAAAAGTTCTCAATAAATGTTAGCTGTAATGATAGTTAGCTCCTTATCTAAAAAGAAGAGCATATATAGGTATGACATCATACTGGGTGCATTGCTTTTGCCTGTGCTAAGTCACTACAGCCATGTCCAACTCTTTGCAACCCCATGGACTCTTTGCGACCCCATGGACTATAGCCCGCCAGGGTCCTCTGACAATGGGATTCTCCAGGCAAGAATACTGGAGCGGGTTGCCATTCCCTCTTCCAGGGCATCTTCCTGACCCAGGAATCGAACCCACGTCTCTTATGTCTTCTGCATTGGCTGGCATGTTTTTTTTTAACTACTTGCGCCACCTGGGAAGCCCACTGGGTTGCATTGTGCGCACCCTCCCCCCAACCCCCGCCAAGTATGTTCAAATCCTACCCTTTAGTACCTGTGAATATGGCCTTATTAGGAAAAAGGTTATTCACAGAGGCAATGAAGTGTTGGTGAGAGCATGCTGGATTCAGGGTGGGTCTTAAATCTGTTGACAGATGCTCATTTAAGATAAATGAGAGAGAGAGAGGCATGTGAAGATGAAGCAGAGGCTGGAGTTGTGCTGCCACCAACCAAGGAGTAATAGGAACCCCTAAGAAGGTAGAGACAAGGGAAGATTCTTGCCTAGGCTCTCAGAGGGAGAGTGCCTTCCTGATATCTTGATTTTCAGCTTCAGGCCTCCAGAATTGTGAAAGAATAAATTCTCATTGTTGTAAGGCCCCACATTTGTGGTAATTTGCTACAGCAGTCGTAGGAAAGCAGTGCAAACGTTAACCAAGAAAAAGGATGTGACAAGTTACAACAGAATAGTACAGATTGGACGGAGCAGCTGGGGGAGACATATTTGAATCACCTGGAGGAGGTGTAACGCACCTTGTTTCCAGGGAGAAGAGGACCAGCAGGGGAACAGGTGCTGCTTGAAAAATCACTACCTTTTTGTTGGGAGTCCATGGGGTCCTATTGGGCTAGCTCTGAATAAAAGTAGGAGAACCAGAAGTCCAAATAATAATTGTGGTTATTGGATGGAGAGCAGATAATTATCACCTTAAAGACATGCCACTCTATATTTTGTTGCCTAGGCAATGTAGTCAAGGGAAAATAAATTATCTGTATTTAACCATTTCCATAATAAAAATGTTAAGATATTGGCTCTAGTATTAATTATCAAGGTCTCTCGGTGCCTGTTGAGAGAAATGGCTCAGCCATTTTTATAGTTATGTTGTTTACTGAGATGTTGGAAAAAAAATGTCTATGTGATGTATAAGGCAGAACAAATGCCGGTCTTTGATCTCTTGATCTGATCCCTGGGAGCTTCTTCATTTCTCACCCTTATCTTTTATCCGTGATCATCCTCCTCAGCTTTCTTTTTTGAAATAGCATTAAGAAAATAGTAACAAGAGAAATTCATATCCATTTCAAAACAATTAGAAGACACAGAGAAGTCAAATGGAAATGAAATTTAAATGACCCATAATCACATCAATCAAAGATTGTCATTGTTAACACATTGGTGCGTATCCTCACAGATTTTTTTCTATGCAAGTAAAAGTTTATAGTTATAAGAATTTGATCATAATATACACATTATTTGAAAACTTGCTTTTCTCTCTAACTATATATTATAAGCATCGGATATGTCAGTAAGTAGAGAACTATCTCAATTATATTAATGGCTATGTGTTGTCCCACTATAATAATTTATTATAATTTACTTAATAACTCTGCTTTTATTGGATATGTCACAATTATTCACTATCACAAGCAACACTGAAATGAGTCTTCTTTATGCATTGAGTGCATGTCCAGTGATTTCCTTACAATGGTTCCGTGGTGCTAAAATACCCATGTCAAGAGTGTTTATATTGGTTTTACTCTCTCACCAGAGAGAATGTCTGTCCCCCTACAATCTGACAAAAGTAACTATCAACCTATTTAGCGTTTGTGAATCTGATAGGCAAAGCAAGTGGAATTTTATTATAATCTGTGTTTCTGTGATTATTACTGATTTCTAAAAAATGTTATGACCATCGTTTCTCAGTTCAGGTGTGCAGAAGGCACTGCTTCTTTATTTTTCTGTGCTCAGCCTATTTGCTCAGTCTCTGGGGCCTCATTCCACTGGGCAGACGGGAACTTAGTCCACACACTTTTCCCTGGGATCACAGTTGAACTCCAGGAGACTAAGTGTGAAGATGTTAGGTATGAGTATTGGCGTGAGTTTTGAGAGTATCCAGCTGACTGGGGATGCCACTTCTCCTCTTTCGTATCTGTTGGGATGAGACTGCTATCTTTCTACTTAGTCTTTGGTCATCAGTCCCTGTGGGATCAGACAAAAAGATGTCAAGGTGTCCCTTACTCCCATGCAGGAGGAGATTTCAGTTCTGACACCCCACTCCGCCATTTCTGAGGCCCCCTTTGGGACACAGGCATTGTGCTGCCCTGTGACAAGCTGGCATGTGAGAGGGATCATGAGGCTGTTGGAGGCTCCATCTGCCTGCCTAGTCACACCACCACTTCCCTGAGGCTGTCAGTATGGAACTCTGAGCTGCTGAGATGCTGGGAAAGAAGGGGAAAGGGAGAAAGTAAAATACCCACTTAAAAACACCTGCTAGACAGAGAGAGACATCATATGCTATCCCTTATAGGGGGAATCTAAAAAGAACTGAAACAAATTAACTATTTATAAAGCAGAAATAGATTCACAGACTTAGAGAAAGAACTTATGGTTACCAGGGGGAGAAAGATGAGGGGAAGGGATAGTTAGGGAGTTTGAGATGGACATGTACACACTGCAATATTTAAAATGGATAATCATAATGACCTAATGTACAGCACAGGGAACTCTGCTTAATGGTGTGTGGCAAGCTGGATGGGAGGGGAGTTTGAGGGAGAATAGATACATGGAAAAGTATGGCTGAGTCCCTTTGCTGTCCATTTGAAACTATCACAACATTATTAATCGGCTATACTCCAATATAAAATTAAAAAAATTAAAAAAACACCTGGGCATATTTCAGAGTGTTATCCCATCATGTTACTGGCCAGTTGTACTCATCCTTTTATGAAATGCCTCTTCTTATTCTTTGCTCAGGCCAACTCCTTTCAATTTTCCCAAAGCATCATACTCTCATGTACTTCCAAATGTCTTTGTGCATACTTTTTCTTCTGGCTATCCCTTGTTTCAATGATATGCATTATCACAGGTCTTTCTATTTCCCTCTAAGAAACATATATTATGCTATGTGTTTAACATATATGTACACTATACATATGCTATATGTTTAACATATGTTATATGTTTAACATATGCTATATGTTAAACATATAATAATAAATAACATTTATTATTGCATATTTATTTGTTTATGGGCAGTGTAGCAATGTGCTTAGTCTCTCAGTCATGTCTGACTCTTTGCGACCCCTTGGACTGCAGCCCGCCAGGCTCCTCTGTCCATGGGGATTCTCCAGGCAAGAACACTGGAGTGGGCTGCCATGCCCTTCTCCAGGAGAGTAGGCAATAAAACCTGCTAAAACAATGATGCTTTCTCATTGAAATTCTATATTCCTAGAAGAAAAGGGATTGTGTCACAGAATTTTTTTTTTCCATTCTGAACATATTCTAAAAACAGATTTAGAAATACAGGAATAATTGAAACTCTTGGTGAATATATTTACCTAAAATGAGGATAAATAAACCATAGTGGTTTAATGTGCAGACTCTAGAATCAGAAAGAACTGAGTGAAGCTGGAATTTATTATTTATTAGCTGTTATGACTTTGGGCAAATTATTGATCCTTCTAAACCTCAGTTCTCTCATCTGTAAAACAGAATATTATAATGACTCTGTATGGAATTTCTATAAAGTACAGTGATGCCACTTAGTAAGCAAACAACAAATACAGCTGATTATTACTAATAACCATTCTTTGGTAGAGAACAGTCTTCTTCTTGATACTTGATGGGCAGCATTGCAAACTATTTAAATCAAGTAATTTCTGCTAGAGAAGCAAACAAAAGGGACTGATATCATTGATGAGTGAAAAGGATTGATTATTCGATACCCTATGTGTTGTTGTTTAGTCGCTGAGTCATGTCAGACTCTTTCTGACCCATGGACTGTAGCCTGCCAGGTTCCTCTGTCCATGGAATTTCCCAGGCAAGAATACTGGAATGGTTGCCGTTTCCTTCTTCAGGGGATCTTCCCAATCCAGGGACCTTCAGGATTCAGGGATCAAACCTGCGTGTCCTGCATTGACAGGCAGCTTTTTTACCACTGGGCCTCCAGGGAAGCCCACCCTACGTGTTAGGCTGATAAAAATACTGTGTTCTGTGAACCAGTACATGATTGGGTTAGGAAGTGAGCACTACATGAATTTAAGGCAGGAATTGTGAATGCAAATGTCGTAGAGGCCAGACAGCTACTACCAATGAATGAAGCAGGCAAGTGTGAAAGGGGAAGCAGGGACAGGGACTGTGACAAGTGGGAGAGCCACATCCTTCCCAGGGCAGCCATTACTGCGCTTTGGCTTTGACCATGCAGGAATGCAGAGTCAGCCACATCTTATAGGTTTTTTAAAGAGAAGTTGGAAATCCTGAGGACTTTTTTTTTCCCCTCTCATGAGGCTCCCTAATTTCTAGAATTTGGCAACTAACTCAAGCATTGTTTTAAAACACTGTGTGAGCCAAAAAACCATGTCTGCAGGCCAGAGCTGATTCACCGGTCACCAGTCTGTATCCTTTGATTTGAGATGTCATCAACATTTTCAAGAAGCACATAGAAATGTGGCAATTTTAGAGTTTAAAGGGATGAAAAATCATGACACAAACTTGGTCCAATGTAAAGTGAACTCTTTAATGTCCCATCTAGTCAATTGGTATTAAACATAGGTTAATTTTTAAATAAAACCTCACACAGTATATTTTAACTCCTTTCATCCTTTAGCGAATGCTGCACTGAGGTTCAGCTGGATCTGTTTTCAATCTTGACCTCCTGTTGGAACAGCCCAGGGAGTTCCTAAGTAAACTTCATTTTCCTAACAGGCCTCTGCATGATATTAGCTAGAGAAAGCCCTGTAGCTCAACAGGCAGATGGCAGTAAGAAATTAACTTGAACTTCAGCAAGGCTGAGGTTTCCATGGGAACAGAGGAAGCAGCCATACTGCCTGGCATTTGAACTGAATAGGAAACAGGCTTCCCATCAGCACAGTTTTAGAAAGGACTGTACTATTCGACCATTCTCTGCAGAGATGTTTAGTATTCCCTCCTAAAGTGCTTTAACTTTAGTTAATAACAGGATTATAAATGATACTCAGGTACATGCTTAAATACACTTAAGTGTCTGTGAGAATCAGATATGAGAAAGACAGTGTAAGGATTTAACTGTCGAAATCTGAAAATCATTAATAAGCTTTAGCATTCTCCTGCACAAAAACTATATTCTTTACTAAGTGAGCCCATGACAAGCAGAAATCACTGTTTCAATTTCATTTCCTATAAAGAATAGATGTTCAGATCAATGTGATTTTTCTGTCAATGTTTTCTTTTAGGGATAAAAGATATCATTAATACGTATTTTGCCTGAACTTCCAGGCACTCAGTTAACAGAATAAGAGACACAGATGCATGGAACAATTTTATGGACTCTGAGGGAGAAGGTGAGGGTGGGACGTTCTGGGAGAATAGCATTGAAACATGTATATTATTGTATGTGAAACAGAACACCATTCCATGTTCGATGCATGAGACAAGGGCTCAGGGCCGGGGCAATGGGATGACCCAGAGGGATGGGATGGGGAGGGAGGTGGGTGGGGGGTCCAGGAAGGGGAACACATGTAAACCCATGGCTGATTCATGTCAATGTATGGCAAAAACTATTACAATATTGTAAAGTAATTAGCCCCCAACTAAAATAAATAAATTTATATAAAAAAAAAATATGTGAGGAATAAGTAACTCTGGAGAGTACTATGCGTTTTGGAATTAATGACTGAAGAGAGTTCATTTCACTTCCGCCTGTTTCACATCCAGAGTTGGATTAACTGGGAGGCTGAGGGAGTTTAAGCTTTGTGTTCCCTTCTTCACATCGGCCTCTTCCAAGACCCTGAGGTGAGGCTTCAGAATGTTTACATGGTCATATATTTTTGTAACATTTATAAAAGAGATTTTAACTGCAATAGTTAGGGCTTGTGTCACTTTCCACATAGACTTCCCCTCCACTGAGTGCTAAGGAAATGGCTGCAGGTATTTGGGGATCTGGGTAAGGAGCAGTTGAGTTGGGGATACACTAAATATGGATTTAATGGGGTATGTTTATGTTGGTGGCAGTTGTTCTGATATAGGGACAACTTCCAGTAATATCTCCGTTGCCCACTATGCCAGTCACTCAGCATCGTGATACAAAGGGATTGAGAGAGAGATGACATGTCCCGCGATGCCTGGAACCCTGGTATGTGGGTGTGGGGGAGAAACAAGATGGAAATGGAGCCAGGAGTTAGTCTGTGGAAAATTCTCTCCATCATCAGACTCATAAAGTTATAGATGGAGGATTTGGTTCTCAATGACTTCTAGTCAAACTGGAAGTTCTAACCTATCAGAAATAGTTTTGCTAATGGAGCATATACAATGATAACACATTGTACATTTTTTTAAAGAGTTGTTATTATTTTATTTGTTTATTTTTGGCTGTGCTGGGTCTTTGTTGCTGTGTGGGCTTTTTTCTGGTTGCAGCAAGTGGGGCTACTCTCTAGCTACGGTGCTCAGGCTTCTCATTGCTATGGCTTCTCCTGTGGAGCACGGGCTCTAGGGTGCAAGGGCTTCAGTAGTTGTGGCTTGTGGGCTTTAGAGCACAGGCTCAGTAGTTGTGGCTCTTGGGCTTAGTTGCTCCCTGCCATGTGGGATTTTCCTGGATCAGGGATCAAACCCATGTCTCCTGCATTGGCAGATGGATTCTTTACCACTGAGCCACTGGGGAAGCCCCTACACTGTATATTTTTCCTTTTTTTTTTTTTTTTTTTTATGAGAACAGAGACTTCCATACCTTTATTCTTTTTTTAAAAAACCTTTTTAATTTTGTATTGGGTTGCAGCCAATTAACAATGTTGTGATAGTTTCAGGTGAGCAGTGAAGGGACGCTGCCATACATATGCATGTATCTATTTTCCCCCAAACTCCCCTCCCATCCAGACTGCCCCATAACATTGAGCAGAGTTCCATGTGCTATATAGTAGTCCTTGTTGCTTATTGTTTTAAATATAGCATTATCAGAATCTCTATGATTAAAATTTCCAGCTGAATCAACATGAAATACTGATGACAAAAGTAATATAAAACTCAATACATAATGACCACAGGAATGTAGATGGTAAAATTGTTAATGAGAACTGTCAATTGGAAGAGTATTTAAATCATTTTATTTTTAAAGGCAAAATTTACAGAGTAGAATGTACAAATCTGAAGTGTTTAGCTCATTCACCTCTGTTTATATAACTTTATAACCACCACCCATGAAGATGCAAAACATTTCCATCACCCCAGAAGACAAATTTAATTTCTAATATATTCATGTTTAAGATATTAATATAGCCACAAACAAGAATATTTTGCTAAAAGAAAGCAATGTTCAACACAAGTAAACTCTTAGTGATAAAATTATCTTTACTAAAGTTAAAAATTCAATAGAAAAATGAGAAAAAAGGTAGGAAGTCACCCAGAACATCAATCACAAAGACAAAGAGATGGAAAATACAAGAGAAAAGATGAGACATGGAGGACCACTAAGAGAAGCAACTCCAACAAAAGTCCTCGAAGAAGAAAATGGAAGGGAAGAAACTTTAAAAGAAATGAAAAAGTTTAGATTTGAAGGATGTCATGACCCCAGATTTTAGAGAGTTATCCAGTACCTAGAAAATCAATAGTTCAGAAGTGTTAGGTTACTGTAATTTTTTTTTTTAGGTTACTGTAATTTTTTACTCACATTTCTCTTATGACATCTCCTTAAAATTTTGTGAAACAAATGCACCTGAAAGATTAAAAAAGAACATGTTAGAAAAGTATTTGACTTCACTATGGATTGGTTTAAACTATTTGTCCTAGATTACATTAATCCATTGTCATTCATTCATTTATTCAGCACTCACTTGATACTAAGCCACAACAGTGGCAGTTTCAAAAAGCTGATTCCTACAATACATCTAAACCACAGGACAATATTATATGTGTAGAGCTATGCGGAGGTATAAAGAAGCAGCTATTTCAGTGTTTTTCCATCATTATTAAATAATGTATTTATAAAAGAAATATATTACTTTATCCTGGACACATTATGCTTTCTGGGTCTGATGATTCATGTACTTCATTACTTCTATAAGATTATAGCCATTCTCTTTTGGCTCTCCTCCATTCTGTTCTTCTAGGAACTGTTTTATGGAATATTCATATTCTCTTAGCACCTTTTCCTATTTTCTATGCTTTTCATTCCGTGTAATTTCTAAAGATTCTTCTTCTATACTTTTTTTTTTTTGGCTAAGCTGCCTCGAGGCATGTGGGATTTAGTTCCCCAACCAGGGACTGAATCTGTGTCCCCTGCATTGGAAGCACAGAGTCTAAACTGCTGGACCACCAGGGAATTCCCCTAAAGATCCATCTTCTAGTTCACAAATTCTCTTTTCACTGTGTCTAATCTGTACTGTAACACATCTTTTGAGTTTTACATTTACAACTATATTTTTCTAGTTGTTGCTGCTGCTGCTTATTTTTCTAGTTGTTCTGGGGAGCCTAATCAGTTCTTTAGTGAGTCTCTTGAGTTTTGTTTAGATTGCATGGTTTTTGCATGCATTTTGTACTTTTAGATGGTAAACTCCATTTCAGCAGAGTTTGTCTGGGGGATCCTGTGAGCCTTAGAAGGTGGGCATATCTTCTGAAAGGATTTTACATTTGCATCTTCTAGGTACCCAAGAGGTCCTAGACCTAATTCTAAGTTAATTTCTAAGCATGGGAGGTCACAGATCATGTGTAAGTTGTCCAAAAAGTGGATCAGGCCTTTGTTTACACATTCTCAGGAGAGGTTCACCCACCTCCCACCCAGAGACGAGGTCAAGAAAAAGGAGCTTCCTTATTGTCTCCTTCTATGGAGATGGTAGTGGTGGAATATTTTCTGGTCTGTATTTTCTCTGTAGGAGTATTGCACGTGTGTGTGTGTGTGTGTGTGTGTGTGTGTGTGTGTGTGTGTGAATGTATGTGTTGCTGCTCAGTTTCATTTTTTTTACATAGCATAGGTCCAGGGCCTGGAAATATAGGAGTAAAACCCCAGCCCTAGGATTCTGAGTCTAGCAACCCACTAGACTAGTCTAGCAACCACTGGAAACCACAGTTACTAGGTCTCTCCACAGAACAGTTGAGAGCTAATTCACAAGCTCACTGCTCTAGTTTTCTGTTTCTTCTCCATTTTGCATCCCTGAGAATTTCTTTCGAGCTCAACCATTCATGTAAAAAATTAAAAAAATATTTTGTGTGGCATTTATATGAGTTTTATAATGAGTGAGAAAGTTAGCCTGTCATAATCTGGAAAACTAAAATTGTTATTCACATTATTTTTAAATGGCTTTCAAAATCAAACTATGATGAATTTGGGCTATTTTTCAAAAGCCTTCATAAAGATTCTCATATCTACTTTGTTATGTTGAGAATCACTACGTAATGGGAACACAAAAGAAAAGATGACTAGTTTTAACATGGTGGCTAAGAAAGTCATCAAAAGGTCAGATCTTGGAGGATGAGATGTTTAGTACATTTATTTACCACCAACCATAGTTCAAAGTATTATTCACAATGAAATTTAGAGTTAGTCTTTGTCCAGTTGATTGATCACATTGTATATATTAGTAAGAAATAGGAAATGGCAACCCACTCCAGTATACTTGCCTGGAGGATCCTATGGACAGAGGAACCTGGCAGACTACAGTCCATAGGGTCACAGAGTGGAACATGGCTGAAGTGACTGAATATGCAAGCGTGCTTATATTTATAGGTGTATTTTTTAATACACAGTGTTATCAAAGCTATTATTAACCCCTGGTTACTAAGTGCTAAGCAAAGAAACAGATGTTTTATCAAGAAAGCTGAGACTCCAGGAAGTTAAATAGCATTTTCACTTATGTAACATGTGGCATCTATGCAATGTGCTCTTCAGGGAGCTAAGCTGACCAAGGGCCCCAGTTGCTGTGCTCTGAAGTCCACTGCCACATTAGCATTGAACAGCACTTCCCACTGGGCTGCCCCCAGCCAGTTACTAAATTCAGGAGGGATACAGCAGGGACTCTAAGGCAGGCTTGTTCTGGGACACCCATGGCTCTTTTGGAAGCTGACTTTGGTTCATGGATCTTCCGATGGCCTTGCTGAAAGGCAGGTACCACAGTGCTTCTACCTGACCTTCCTTTCCCTCTCTTCTCTCAGGTCAGACTTGTATTGTGCTCTGACTGCTTTTCTATCATTTTCTCTCAGTCATTTCCCTAATAAAATACTTGCACTTTTAATTCCATCTTAGTGTCTGCTTCTCAGAAGACCCAGACTGTCGTACTAAGTTCAACCTCAAAACCCATGCTCTTACAAAGAATAACTAAAAATGGATTAAGTATCTAAATGTAAGAATGATGACTATAAAACTATTAGAAGAAAACACAGGCATAAATCTTTGTGACCTTGGATTAGGCAATGCTTCTTAGATATGACACTAAAAGCACAACCAACCAAAGAGAAAAAAAAGATGCATTGGCCTTTGTCAAAATTAAAAAAAATTTTGTGCTTATAAGGACAGCTTCAAGAAAGTGAAACGTTAACACACAGAATGGGAGAAAATATTTGCAAATCATATAGTTAATAAGGAGCTCCTACTTAAAATATATAAAGAATTCATAACTCAATAGTAAAAAGAGAAATGACTCAATGTACAAAAGGACAAAGATCTGAATATACATTTCTTCTGAGAAGATGTCCAAATGGCCATTATGTACAAGAAAAGATGCTTAACATCATTAGTCATCAGGGAAGTGCAAATTAAAACCACAGTGAGATACCACTTCACACCCTCTAGAGTCTCTGTAATCAAAAAGTTGGAAAATGACAAGTGTTGGCAAGGAGGTAGAAAAAGTGGAACCCTTTTTTACACTTCTTGTGGGAATGTAAAATGGTGCAGCTACTTTGGAAAACAGTCAGTAGTTTACCAAAAAGTTTAAAAACAGAGTTATCAAATAACCCAGCAATTCTGCTTCCTGGCATATGCCCAAGAGAAATGAAAACATATGTCCACACAAAAACTTGTACATGAATGTTTATAGAAGCATTATTCATAATAACCAAAGTCTGGAAACAACCCAAGGGCCTATCAACTGATGAATGGATATACAAAATATGGTATAGCCATACAATGGCATAGTATTATGTTGGTGCAAAAGTAATTGCGGTTTTGCATTGTTGAACTTTGCTGTTTGACATTGTAATACTTTCTTAACTAAATGTGATTATGTTAGACATAATTTTCATGTGCATTTCTTGCATTATGGACTTCCCTTGTGGCTCAGCTGGTAAAGAATTCACCTGCAATGTGGGAGACCTGGGTTCGATCCCTGGGAAGATCCCTTGGAAAGATCCCCTGGAGAAGGGAAAGGCCACCCACTCCAGTATTCTGGCCTGGAGAATTCCATGGACTGTATAGTCCATGGGGTCCCAAACAGTCAGACACGACTGAGCTACTTTCACTTTCACACATTATGTTTTTTTGCTAATGACATTACTTGCTGTTTATTTTATATTTATTTTAGACTATGGAGATGATGTTAGACAAAAAGCAAATTTGAGCTATCTTTTTATTCAAGTTCGAAATAGGTCATTAAGCAGCGGATACAACTTGCAACATCAACAACGCATCTGGCCCCAGCAACTGCTAACAAATGTATAGTGCAGTGGTAGTTCCAAAAGTCTTGCCAAGGAGATGAGAGCTTTGAAGATGAGGAGCGTAGTGGTCAGCCATGGGAAGTTGACAATGACCAATTAATTGAGCGGATCATCCAAGCTGATCCTCTTGCAACTACATGAAAAGTTGTCGAAGAACTCAACATTGACCATTCCATGGTTGTTTGGCATTTGAAGTAAACTGGAAAGGTGAAAAAGCTTGATAAGTGGCTGCCTCATGAGCTGACTGCAAATCAAAAAAAAAAATCATCATTTTGAAGTGTCATCTTCTCTTATTCTATGCAACAACAACAACAAACCATTTCATGATCAGATTGTGATGTGTGACAAAAAGTGTATTTTATACAACTGGTGACCACCAGCTTAGTGGTTGGACCAAGAAGAAGCTCCAAAGCACTTCCCAAAGCCAAACTTGCACCAAAAAAAGGTCAAGGTCACTGGTGGTATACTACCCATCTGATCCTCTACAGCTTTCTGAATCCTGGCAAAACCATTAAATCTGAGAAGTATGCTCAGCAAATTGAAAAGATGCACCAAAAACTTCAATGCTTGCAGCCAGCCTTGGTCAACAGAAAGAGCCCTATTCTTTTCCATGACAACGACTAACCTGGTGTCACACAACCAATGCAGCAAAAGTTGAACGAATTGGGCGATGAAGTTTTGCCTCATCTGCCATATTCACCTGACTTCTTGTCAACTGACTATCACTACTTCAAGCATCTCAGCAACTTTTTGCAGGGAAAATGCTTCCACAACCAGCAGGAGGCAGAAAATGCTTTCCAAGAGTTCATGGAATCCTGAAACACGAACTTTTTACGCTATGGGAATAAAATAACTTATTTCTTGTTGGTAAAAATGTGTTGATTGTAATCATTCCTATTTTGATTAATAAAGATGTGTTTGAGCCTAGTTATAATGATTTAAAATTCATGGTCTGAAACCCCAATTACTTTTTCATCAACCTAATATTTGTCCACATAAAGGAATGAAGTACTGATATATGCTGCCACATGGATGAACCCTGAAAACATTCTGCCAAGTGAAAGAAGCCACACACAAAGGACCACATATTGTATGATTCCATTTATTTGGAATTTCCAGAATAATCAATATTATAGGTACAGAAAGTGGATTAGTGGTTGCCAGGTCTTGGGAGCATGGGAGTTTAGGATTATGACTGCTAAAGGGTATGCAGTTTCTTTTTGGAGGGATTAAAATGCTCCAAAATTAATGTGGTGATAGTTGCACAACTATGTGAATATACCTAAAAAACATTGAACTATACACTTTAAGTGGGTGGATTGTATGGTATGTGAATGATACTTTAAGAAATCTGTTCCCCCACCAAAAATCCATGCTCTTCAAATACCTTATATCCCTCATTTGGCATTTATTATACAGTATATTGTCTTACAGTTTGTTTTTTTTTTTCTGATCAACTGTTGCTTCACATCCCCAAAATAGTGGCAATGATTTCTGAATTGTAGGGTTTCTTCCAGATTAGTTTTCTTCATTACATTTTTCAGATTTTTTTTCCAACTGGCACATATTATTTTTATATATGAAAAATAGACTGTACAGAAATGAAATCCCTTTGTGGATTCATTTGATGCTAGTACAATCTCTTACACATAGTAGGTGCTTAGCAATGATTTGTGAGTATTATTGATAATGGAACTAGGTTTGAATTCTATTATGGTTTTAAGTCCTTAAAGTCCTTTGGTAACTTATGTGACTTTGTTATTGGTAATATAGTTCAGGAAAAACAAATGTTACTTTGTGATTATAAACCTTAAGAGACTTTAAAAGTATTTTCACTGAAAGAAAAAAAAATATGCTTTAGTTTGAATACCAATTTTGATAGCAGATACTTCAGAGATATTGTGATTTACTCCTAATGCTTGTTTCCCATGGATTCAGCTATGTCATTTGAGTCAGTGGGCTTTCCCAACTCCTAGTCACTCCACGCAGTGGCATCTGTCTAAAGTGGCATTTCGTATCAGTGTGCTGGATCATTTTCTGAATTATTCACTTCACTATGTTTCTTCATGGAGACAAGGTCACCTTCTGACTGTATTTTACTAACCCTTTTCCTCTGCTTGCCCTCTTCACTCTTTTTTATAATTTCTCCTCCCTCCTGTTCTTTCTGGTCAGCTGGCTTGTGCTGAGCACTAATTATATGCCGGGCACGGTTTTGGTTCTTTCACATTCAGAACTCTTGTTTGCTCCTCACAATGATTTGCTGAAATGTTGCCATGTCAACCTCATTTGAGATGAGGAAACTGAGGCACGTATTGTAAGCAGCAGAGCCTGGACTCGGACTGGTAAGGCCGCTTGGTGTGCAGTTAAGAGTAGATCTGGCGCCAGGCTGTCTGGGCTTGAATCAGGGCTTCACTGCTCACCAGCTGTGCGGCACCCCTCTCTGTCCCCTGGTTTTTTCCTAGGAATGGTAATAGTCTATCTCACAGGGTTGGAATAGGGAATGAATTAGTCAATTATTTGTAATGCACTTAAAACAGTGCCTGGCACAATTCAAGCACCATATAAGTGTTCTAAAAGTAAATAAACTGAAGCCTGTCTGACTCCAAAGCCAGTAACAGTGGAATTTCAGGTCTGCTTTTTTGTTCCATCCCCCTATTACGGCAGCAGAATTGGACAAAGAGGAAACTTGGGCTCTGAACAGGGAAGACACTTAGCTGCTGAGACACCCATGGACTTCTTGCTCTGTCCGCTGTGGTCTGACACCATGCTTCTCACCCGTCTCTCCCATGCTGTTTTTTCCGCCTGATTCTTTCCTCAACACACTCCAGTCACACTGGTCTTCTGTGGGCCTATGACCTCCACCAAACTTATTTCTATCTGAAGGCCTTTGCACCTATCTGGAACTGTTTCTCCAGTTTTTTGCATGGCTAACATCTTTCTCATTCATGTCACCTCATCATGTCATCTTGACAGGAAAACCTTCCTTGGTCATCAGTCAGGTTCTCATGCAAAACAGAAGGCATGCTCAAATAAAGGTGGCTGAGAAGAGTTTGAGACCTTTAGGGACTTCCCTGGTGGTCCAGTGGCCAAGACTCTGTGCTCCAAATGCAAGGGGCCAGGGTTCCATCCCTAGTCAGGGAACTAGATCCCATATACTGCAACTAAAAAGCTCATATGCCCCCAACGAAGATCGAAGATCTTGCCTGTTGGAACTAAGACCCCCACGCAGCTAAATAAGTAAAAGAGACGATTATCGGGGAGTGGGCAGGCCAGACACCAGAATGAGATGGGGAAGTGGGCCTGGGGAAGTGAGGTGCAACAAGAGGAGACAGAGGACCGTCAGAGAACTCAAGGAGGGCCCCCCGCCTTGCAACCTTCCTCAGAGTGGAGCAGAGCAGCCAATCCCGTAAGCTTCTGCAGTAAGAGGTAACTAAAACATCCCCACGGCCCTCTCCTCCAGCCTGCTGACCTCCTGCCTTCCCTCCCATTATCAGAGCCTGGACCCACAGGTCAGCCTCCCGGGTGAAGGTGGAGGGGCAATCTGAAGTTAGCAATACCCTCTTCCCAGGTCATAGTTTATCTTCTCTTTTATCTGTTTAGCATGTATCACGCTCCACTATTATCTTCTTTTTTATCCCATTTCCTGTAGAACGTAATTATTTTGAGCGCTAAGACTTCCCAGTTCTTCCCCTCACCACCTCTCCCCTCCCTTCCCTTTTTTCATCTTTGTGGTCCCAACACATAATAGGTGTACAATAAAGATGAGTTAAATCAATCAACACAGGTAGCTTGCCTGGAGAGACAAAGGTTTATAAAGGGTCGTTTATCTTCTCTATCTTACAGAAAGATCAGGTGACTGAACATCCCAGACACCTGGTCGGAGGGCTGCCCCTCTTGCCCCCCACTTCCGTAGCTGGGGTGGCGCGGGGTGCGGCAGGTGCGGGCGGCCACTGCCCGGCTGCTGCAGCGCGGGCTCCCCCGGGACGCGTGCGCCGCTCTGGCCGCGCGTCTCCCAGGTGCCGCCCGACTTGCTGGCCCCTCCGCAGCCGGCGGGGCGCGGGGACGTGCGGGGCGGCTGGCCGAATCCCTCTCTGAGTCGCGTCGCGGGCAGGGGAGGGAGACACTCATTGCTCCCTCTCGGTTATTTTTAGTCGGTGGCCGACACCGCCGCCCAGGAGGGGGTGGTGCGGAGCCCGCAGAGGAGGTGGGGGTGGGGTGGGGTGGAGAGGGAGCTCTCGGCGCCTCGGCGCTCGCTCCCGCGGGGACACACAGCGCGGCCGAGCCGGGCCGCGCGGGCAACAGCTGCGGCGGCGTGGTCGGCGGCAGCGCGGCGCTCCTCCGGGACCTGCGCCGCGCGGGGGCGGGGCAGGCCGGGGAGGAGAGCGGGCGGGCCGGCGGGAAGGGGCGGGGAGCGCGCTCCTGCGGCGGCGGCGGCGGCGGCGGCCGTCCTCATCCCGGCGGCCCGGCGCTCGCGTGGAAGCGGGGCTTCGCAAATGGCTTGTCCCGTTCTCGGTCTGGAAGCTCTCCAGCCCCTGCAGCCCGAGCCGCCCCCCGAGCCCGCCTTCTCCGAGGCGCAGAAGTGGATCGAGGTAGGTACCCCGCGGCGAGCGGGCGGGCGGCCTGGCAGGGGCAGCCCGGAGCCTCCGACCCGCACACACCGGGACGACAGGTCGGGTCTCGCCTCCTCCACTCCCCCATCCCCCGCTTTCTTTTGCCGGCTGCTCCCGGTCAGCCGGCAGGGCCTCGAGCGAGCTGCGACCCCCGGACGCTTTGGCGCTGGAGTCTCGGGGGAGGGTGGGCGCATAGAGAGGACACTGCGGTCTAGCTGTGCGTGTCGGGGGCGGGAAGCGTTGCCCTGCGCTTCCATCCCTCCTGCCCGCCAGTCTCGCAAATCTCAGCTCCTGCCGCTTCCAGGCGCTGCCCGGGGAAGCGCAGTGCGAGCAGAAGCGCCGCAGAGGCGCATCAAGCGGGAGCCCCCGGAGTCCTTGTGGGCGTCGCATTTCGGGGGTCCTGCTCCCCGTCCTACCTCCGCCTCGAGCCCCCCTCCCCATCTTTCCGGAGCGGAGTTGTTAATGTCTCACGGAATCGCACACCCACCGGAGCCTGTGGTTGTATTCCTGGCAGCGGGTCAGGTGTGAGGCTGGCACAGCACAGAGGCCCTGGAGCCTGCAAGACCCACCTGCGAATGCACCATCCGCATAGACGTTGCCCATCCATTGGCAGTCCCCTCTCCATCCCAGAGGTGCCGGTTCCCGGCCCCGTTGGCATATTTCACTTCTGAAATGGCTCGGTGGCAGGCCAGGGAAATCACTGGAGCTCTCGGCTGGCTCAGTCCAGGAAGCGCTCGCTGGGCGATCCTGATTCTCGATGTCTATCTGTAGACGCAGCGTGGTGGCCCCGCGCTCCCGAAATGCCGTGTCTGCGAGGCTTAGGACGCTTGGAGGGCGCGAGGGGGTAAAGGTGACCCCCTGTGATCCATGCACCGAGCCTCTGTTTCGGCAGGCAGGCTTTCTTGAAGCTTAGTGGGAGGCTAATTTGACCCTGTTTTCCTCAGGGACGGGCAGCTCACCCTCTCTGGTAGTTCAAAGAAAGAAATGTACCGCTAAGTCACGATCCGGTAATGGTGAAGCCTGTTATTACTCAGATGGTCACTTAGAGACACCCCCCTGTAGCACCGCACGTCTGGATGCTGTTGTACAGATTGAAATCTGCCGAACTGCCTGGGGAAACCACTTAATGCTGCTCTAATGCTCCAGCCAGAGGCCTGCACCTTACCAGGTTAACCTGCTTCAAGAAAGCAAGAGTGTTAGGCAGAGTTTAGAAAGATCTATTTAAAAATAGGGTTAAAACAAACAAACAAAAACAGAAGAATAAACTCAAAGCACTGTTGCTATAAGCCCCAATCATGTCTCTCACAATTTGATGGCTCATGACCAGATGAGAAAAAGACTGTGACTTTTGTCTGTGATATGTGGCTGGCACGGCTTGGCCTGTGACAGGTGCTTTCTCTGTGCTTCATACTTGGGTTCATAGGACATCCAGGAAGCATCTGTAGTCACTGGCTTGGTTGAGAGTTGGAGAATTGTGTTTTTCATGTTCTTGAACTTTAAAATTCTCAGGAGAGATTTTTGATGTGGATGGTGATGAAGGGAGGGATAAGAGCAGAGCACTTGACAATTCTTGAAAGCAAGTGGTTTATCCCCAATTTCCTTAATTGTAACATGGACATACTGTACTTGAAAAAAAATGTATTTTGGTATAGTTACACACAGGAGAGTGTATACTTCTTAAGTGCACACCTCCATGAATTTTGAACTAGGTATATGGTAGTACTATGTTGTTATCCATCTCTTTGCAACCCCATGGACTCTAGCCCGCCAGGCTCCTCTGTCCATGGGATTTCCCAGACAAGAATACTGGAGTGGGTTGTCATTTCCTTCTCCAGGGAATCTTCCTGACCCAGGGATCGAACCTGCGCTGCATCAGCAGATGAATTCTTTACCACCGAGCCACCAGGGAAGCCCATATAGTACTATAGCCCCTCACCTAGGTCATGATCTAAAACATTTTCCGCCCAGGTCACAGTCTGTTTTTAAGTGGTGGTATATTTCAAGCTAAATATTATGCAGTGCAGAATATCTGCTTTTGTCCTGGTTCCATAGATTTTTTTTTTTTTTTAAAAGAAGGGCTTTCTTAAGAAAGCTGAGCCCCATTGGGCCCTATAGACAGTTGAGCATTGTTCTTGATGCTTTACCAGATCTACCAGCTCAAGAATGTGAAAGCCACAGCGGGCAGTGCGTGGCTTTAGGATGAAGCAGCCGTGGCTCTGTGCATGTGCATTATTGAAGCGGCCTATCTCCTTTCAATCGCGGAGTTGGGTTTCAAGGAAAGGGGAGCTTCCCCTCCCAGGCTGTATAAAAAGGTGTTTGCTCCAGAGAGGTAGAGACCGCCCTTCTTCCTTCCGGGAGGTTCCTCTTGAAATGTAAATGCCCTGTCTGCAAAGCGGGGGCAACCCAGCGGCAGTAACAGATGGTTCTGTGCCCAGTTGCCCAGTGAACAAAGATTCCTCAGCTAATATAGCAATAATGTAGTACTTAGTGTGAGCTGAATTCCCAGGGGGACTGTTATCTCGAGACAATTGCATCTCCTTTAGGGGCCCCATTGTCTCTGGCAACATCCTCATTGGTAGGGCTTTGTTTTTCACTTTTGTTCAGCTGGTGATTAAATTTCCCACAGGCTTTTTTTTTTTCCTTTTGAGTAGTCAGGAATTTCACCCTTTTAAAAAAATGTTCCCTTGGGTGTAGCAGGTTAATAAACAAACTTTGCAGCTTGTCTCTTCTCTTCAGTCCCTGGTCTTCCTTAAGTCAAGCGTTGGCTTGAAAACTGTTCATTCTTAATAAAGGCTCAGGGAACAAGCTCTAGGAGATAACTTGTTAGTGAGGAATTTCTCGGCCTGCAGCCTTGGCTATTTGAGGGCTGTGTTACTGGGCAGGAAACGGTGGCCTGGGAACCATGCCCCAACCTCACCCCACCCCTAGCCTCTGCCTTGGCTGGCAAAGGTGAAGGCCTCGATGGAGGTCATAGGCCCGGGGGAGGGGTGGGAAGTGGGAATAGTTCCCTAACACTTCCAGTGACTTTTTGTAGCTGTCGGAGCAGGCTACGTGTCTTAATGTGGCATTGGGGAGACTCCTGAAGGAAACAGCAAACTTCAAGCATTAACTCTGGCTGCCAGCAGGCAGGGGTCTAAATTCCTTGCACATTCCTTTTCTAGCAGATCTTCCTAAGCAAAGCAGCAGCAAGTGCAGCACGGTGGTTAGAGGTCAGGCTTTGGGGCTAGGCAGCCTAGGTTAGCATCCTAGGTATATTGCCTTCTAGCTGTGTGCAATTGGACAAGGCTGTGTTTCCTCTCCTTTTGGTTCTAAATCGTTTCTTTGAAAGCTAGCTCTAGTCATTAACAGCAACAAAAATAACAGAGATATTGTTGAAAGTGGCTGTAAAACAGGGGTACTAATAATAGATTACCTATCTGAAAGGAGTGCTGTGAGGATGGAAATAAGTTAATAACATTTAAGATGCTTAGACTAGTACCCGGCTCTTAGGAAGTGCTGCATAAGTAAAAGTTATTGTTATTATTGCCATGATATCACTACTGCTATTAATATCACTACTACCATTACTATGAGAATACTACCACCATCACCAGTGCTATCTTTATTAATGCTACTGTTATTGCTATTACTGTTGTTCCTATTGTTAACAACAACTGCAGTTGAGTTTGAAAGAAAATCTTTAGAACCCTGATTTTCTAGTGTAAAAAATAGAATTCCGTTATCTACCCATCTCATTCTATTGTCTTACCTTATGAATGCCAGATACCTGGTCTCAAAGTTAAGTAGGTACTGTGTGTTATTCTAACTTGTGCTAAGAGAGATTGAGGCTTCAGAGGAGAACCAGTAACATCTACTGATAAGATGACCCTGATAGTCCAAAAAGGCTTAGAAATTATTCCTCAATATTATGTTGACTATTTAAGTTTAATGCCTTTAAACTCTTTGTTATTAGACTCCAAGCAGAATGCTCAGTTCTCCTCCTCTTGAAGACAATCCAACATTAAATCGTTATACAAATGGTAGTTGTCTGAATAGTCATCTCCAGTATAGCAGTGTTTTGTTCATTGAAGTTGTGTCAATGCCCTCTAGAAAAAGAATAAGTCCCCCATTTATTTTCCTTCCTGCTTCCTCACTTCTTTTTCCTCTTTCTCCCGCTGTCCCCCACCCCCAGTGCCCATGATGGTATTTGTTAAGTTACAGGGCTTTGTTAGCAGGTAGATGATTTGAATTTTCTTAGTTCCCCTCCTGACCTTTGCCTCTCCACCCACAACAATATTTATCTGTTGTAATCTGTAGTTATTCTCTGCAATGCCAAATACTTACTGGAGAAACAGATGTTGCTTCAACTTGGTTTCAGTTGTGATCTGGAACAAGTTGCCAGGCCTTTAAGGAGGGGTTGGAAATTTCAACCCAACTCAGCCTTACTTCTCAACTTGAGATGTTTCTGGACTCCTTTAACTTTAATCATCACATGCCTGTGGGGCTTGGTGCTGAATATAATCTCATTTGTGACCTAATCCATATTTCACATAAGTAGGAACTAGGGCTGGAAGGGATGAGTTCTTCATTTTGGGTCATTTCCCCCTGCTCACACAGAATTGTTTTCTTATTCGACTGGGACCTGATTTTGAAGATTAAAAGCACTGAGGGTACCTTAGCTCTCCAAGACTGAAAACTGTTGTGTTGTTTGGCAGTGGGAGAATTTATGTATAGCCTTTGAGAGAATGTAGCATTTGGTGGCCAGTAACATGACATTTGCGATGTAATGACAAATGAACATATATCATAAGTTATACAGTCATTCTAATTCTCCTTCTCTGTTGGGACTTGATAACTCTTACATCCTTTTACCACAACAAAGATTTAACATTGCATATGGTTCTCTACTTGGCATGGAGAGCTAGGGACGAGGAAGAAAAACTTTCCTGGCTAGATCAGGAAAAGAGTAGTGGTCTGAATAGATATGGAAATAAGAGCAGGCAGCATCATTCTCACAATGACATTTAAATAGTCTGGCTTGTTTGTATACAAGGGCTGCTATGACACAATGCTGTCACATGGTAGGAGAACAGTGAGGTCCCACAGATTTGGGGAAAGGGGAAGTGGAGTGGGAGGCGGAGCTGGCTTTTCTGGCCCCAGCATCTCCCTGGAAACCAAGTTTGCATCAGGCAAGCTCCAAATGAGCAGAGTGAGCTCTGGCCACCAAGGAGAGGTAGGATGGGGCCTGTGTCCCCAGGAACCGGTTCTCTGGGCCCCCGGCTCTCTACTAATGTATGACAATGGAACCATGATGCAGACATCTGGCCAGTGATTCTGTGGCAGTCAGTGCCAGGTGGGACCAGGCAGCCCCTGGAAATTGGCCTGGCAGCTTCTCTTTTTGCTTTGGACTATTCTGAAACTTAAAAATGTCATAGCTAATGTTAACATGATAATGATGGTGGTGAAACTGATGCTCATGATGATAAAAGTTGATATTTTTTGAGTGCTTACTCTGTGTCAGGGACAGGGTGAAAAAGTCAAGGTAGGCATTAATCCCTTCTAAGTAAGTACTGTTATTATCCCCATTTACAGGTGCGAAAATATCTTACCCAAAGTTACAAGTAAGTGGCAAAACTAGAACTTTAATTGAAGCATCTTTTTTTAATATCTTCAAGTATATGCACCCAGATACCCAAAATCTGCAGTTGAAGACATTGAGGCTTCCAGGAATTAGGAGTCTTGCCTAGGTTCACCTCATCGGGAAATTCTGGTTAGAGTTAGGATTCAAAACTGAGGCTGTCTGATGTTGTAGTCCTTATTATCTTTCTAAAATATTTTTTAATTGAAATATAGTTGATTTACAATGTTGTGTTAGTTTCAGTTGTACAGTTGCTGCTGCTAAGTCGCTTCAGTCGTGTCCGACTCTGTGCGACCCCATAGACGGCAGCCCACCAGGCTCCCCCGTCCCTGGGATTCTCCAGGCAAGAGTACTGGAGTGGGTTGCCATTTCCTTCTCCAGTGCATGAAAGGGAAAAGTGAAAGTGAAGTTGCTCAGTCGTATCCGACTCTTAGCAACCCCATGGACTGCAGCCCACCAGGCTCCTCCATCCATGGGATTTTCTAGGCAAGAGTACTGGAGTGGGGTGCCATTGCCTTCTCCGAGTTGTACAGTAACATGATTCAATTATACATATGCATGTTCTTTCTTTACATTCTCTTCTGTTATTGGTTATTACAAGATATTGAGTATAGTTCCCTGTCCTGTACAGGTCCTTGTTGGTTATCCATTTTATATATAGCAGTGTATATATTTTAATCCCAAACTCCTAATTTACCTCTCTCTCCCACTTTGATAACTGTAAGTTTGTTTTCTGTGTGAGTCTATTTCTGTTTAGTAAATACTTTCAGTTGTATCCTGTCTTTAGATTCTACATATAAGTGATATATGATATTTGTCTTATTTGGCTTACTTCACTTAGTATGATAATTTCTAGGTCCATCCATGTTGCTGCAAGTGGCATTATTTCATTCTTTCTTATGACTGACTAGTATTCCACTATGTATATGTATATATATGCGAGTGTATACATATATACACACATATGCATTGCATATTATTTGTCCACTCCTCTGTCAATGGACACTTAGGTTGCTTCCATGTCTTGCCTATTATAAATAATACTACTGTGAACATTGGGGATGCAAGTATCTTTTCAAAGTATGTTTTTCTCTAGGTATATGCCCAGGAGTGGGATTGTAGGCTCATATCCTTTATATTACTTTCTACGTTTAGGACTATGTGTGAAAATTCCTGTAAGGACTAAGTTTTGTGTTCCTCTGACTGTGCAGAGGTCCCCCCACCCCTGCCATTTTTTTTTGAGTCACGATGTGGGTTTCAGAAGCTACAGCTCCTGAGTTTGTTTTTCTTCATTGTTCACACTTTTCCACTACCAGGACTGAGGGGCTGTCCTTGCTGGGACAGACCTTATGTTGGGTGAAGGAGGGGGTGGGAAACCAAGTCGGTGGTGCTACCATGGCCCTTGGGCAAGAGGAATCAGGCTCCATGCCTTTGCTGGCTGCCTTCAGCCTCACTTTGCTAAGGTGGAAAGGGGCATTGGAATTGTCTGTAGTGCATGGTGCTAGACTCTGGTTTCTGCCTCCTGTTGTTACAGCCCCCAGGTACTCCATTGAACTTTTATTAGGGAAAGTGGCTGATAGGTAAGTAATTCATTTAAAAGTTTTTTTTTAAAAGCTTGCTGATTCATTAACATGTGATTTCTTAAGAGGACGGATATTCTAGAATACACTTATTGGAAAAGACCCTGATGCTGGGGAAGATTGAGAGCAAGAAGAGAAGGGGGTGACAGGGGATGAGCTGGTTGGATGGCATCACTGACTCAATTGACATGGCTTGGAGCAAACTCCAGGAGATAGCGAAGGACAGGGAAGCCTGGTGTGCTGCAGTCCATGGGGTTGCAGAGTCGGACATGACTGAGTGACTGAACAACAACATGATGTTAGGGACCATGGCTGTCTTGTTACGGTTTTTACCTCCACTGGCTGTTGTATCTGGTGATGAATGCATAGTCCGTGTGTGCTTTAGCGTGTTCTAATGGAGCAGGTGAGCAGGTGCATTATTCCATACTTTCCCTTCCCCAGAGAGTTTGAGTAAAGACCTGATACCCACGTGATCGGTTCTGTGCTCCAAATATGGGCACAAAGGGCTCTCTCTTCCCCGTGCTGATGTGTTGAAGCACTAGTTGGCGTGTCTGTCGGAGGCATTAGCAAGCTCCTTCACTCTCACCTGAGAGTTCTCCCATCTGGACAGGAGCTCACCTGGGAGCAGTTTTGGTATTGAGTTCAGCCAAGAGACAGGAGCTTCCAAGAGAGGAGCATGGCAGCCTCTCCTGCAGCTGTCCCAGATCATCCTCAAGAACTGAAGGGTCTGAGTAAGCAGTTCTGTGACTTCTGGGAATCTTGGCTTGTCACCTACATTCCTGTCTAACCCAGGTCATTTTGGCCTTTATTTTCCTGATTGAGGACTGGATCATTTAACAGTGGTTGATTTTTGACTTAACTACTCTCATTGGACCTAGATTTTTTTTTTTGAAGGTCAGTTCCCTCTTTTGTGATTTAGAAAACCATGCAATACAATTTATAGTACTTCCCCTCATCTGTTCCTAAGGATGTGTGTGTGTGTGTGTGTGTGTGTGTGTGTGTATGTGTGTGTGTGTTTACTTTTGAAGCAAATGAAAGGTATCAGGGTCTTTTGGTGGGGGGAGGATAAGAGGGAAAAAGGATGACTTCAGTGCAGTTAAATGAGGAAGGGATAATAAATTTATAAAAAAAAAAAAAAATAGAATACTTGCTATCAGGAAACATCACTAGGAACTGAGCCAGATCAAAGGCTTGGACTATGGCAAGGCAAAAAAAAAAAAAAAAAATGAGGAAGGGATAATAGAACTTGTTTTCAAGTAATTGAGAAATATAAAAATAGCCTCAATTAGAGGGTTGGTTACTAGATGATACAGGAAAAAAAAATAGTCCTTAAAAAAAAATGATGGAACATTGGAAAGACTTCTGCCTGGACACGTGGAGATGTTATATCTCTCTCTGCAAGGCAGAATGATGTCATGGAGTTCAGTTCTGCTCTGGTAAAATTCCATGTTTGCATTGTTGAAAACAACACTCCCAAAGAGATGTCCTCATGCAGCTAGCTAACCCTGATGGTGTGGCCATAGAATCTAGGAGAATTATGTTTGGCATAAGGGGAAAAACCAAGGGGAAGTAGTCATACAACATGTACCTAAGGAATAGCTTGGCTGACACCTTTGTGCACTAAACTTATACTATCAACAAAACTATATCCTTTCATCTACACTGGGACCTTAAGGATAAAATATTGGTTAGACTGAGAAAGCTCCATGTTTCCATGGTTCTGCATTCTGACTATGACATTAACAGCCATTGTCGGAGGCAGCTCAGTCTCCTGGTCAACCTTAGCAGTTAGGGATGTACCCCACCCATCTATCCCTAAATAGCCCATTAGGAGACCATGCAAGAATAGACCTGCACTTGTTTTTCTTTTTAATAAAGGTCAAGGGCAGACGGGCTTGTGGCTTTTTTATTTTTACATCCCAATACTGTTATAAAAAAGTCCTCAGCCTTATTTTTTACCTAGTGGGGCACTAAGTGAGGAATTGAATTTATTTATTGTGGAGTAGATGGCTCTCTTTTCCTCTCCTAAGAAGTATTTTTAAAAATAGTATTCAATTAATTATTTCATTTAATAGGAAACTGAATGAAGGTTGGGATAGGTTCAGTCAGATGGTTTAAAATATGAACATAATTATTTGGGATACTTGGTTGTCATAAGTTGGTGCGTGTGAGCTCAGTCGTGTCCAACTTTTTGAGACCCCAAGGAGTGTAGTCCTCCAGGCTCCTCTGTCCATGGGATTTCCCAGGCAAGAATACTGGAGTGGGTTACCATTTCCTTCTCCAGGGTATCTTCCTGACCCAGGGATTGAACCCTCGTCCCCTGCCTTGGCAGGTGGATACTTTACCACTGAGTCACCAGGGAAGCCCTTCACTTGTAAGTTCACTTCAGTGTAAATACTAAAAATAACCATTAATGGTGAAGATAAGCATTAATGTGTGAAAGTGTTTTAAGCGGATTTTAAAATTCATTTCCTGAAAAGTATTAACTAAGCTTTAACCATGTACTGGCATCGTTCTGAGAACCAAGGTTAGATGGTGAACAAAGTAAACATGATTCCTGTCCACAGGAAATACACAATGCGGTAGAAGTGGTGGGCATTGAGCTTAAACAATAAATTCATAACAACAAATTGGGATAATTGCTATGACAACAAAGAATGAGGGACTTAAGAGAAAATAACTTTAGGCAGACAAGGGCTCATAGTGAAAGTAATGTTTAAGCTAAGACCATCGGCGGGTGCTGAGAGGGGAATTAGATTGATGCTAATTTATTGAGATAAGGGCTTACATGCTTTTATGCTCTAACAATTCTCCAAGTGTGTTGAAAGCATGTGTGTAGGAGAGCAGGTGGAGAAGGGAGCTGAGTCAGAAGTGCTTGAATATTCTTGCATGCCACTCAGAGTAGGGTTTGCCTGATGGTCGACTGGAGCACTTAGGATCAAGGCACAGTAAATCAGAGACCCTCTTCTAGAAGAAATGGCAGAGAGAACTTTGGGATTTACATTTGAACCTGGACTCTGGGATTAAAATTCTTCCACAGAATAGGGTCTGTAGAATCTGCACTCTGCTCTGAGGTGAGAAGGGACTGCAGGAAACCTGCCTACTTTTTAGTGAGTAAGCAGAGCAATTCTGTGTGAGACTTCGGGTGGTGACCCACAGATGTCCTCTGATTTGGGAGCTTGTCCCCCAAATGCCTCTAAAAGAAGGTGCTTTATACAGTAATAAAGTTGCATGTCATCTGGGAGCCCCATTAGTTGTAAACCCTGTGACTTAGAGTTCTTTTAACACTCAAACCCATCATCTCCAGACCCTGCCCCTCCTCCTTCCACATGGTCCAACATGGCTGCTGGAGATTCACCATCATATCACCTTTCCAGGAAGCAGAGTGGAGAAAGGGGAAATAAAGAGTGCATCCTTCCCTTATAAGATGCCGTTCAGACAATTCTTTCTGACACTTCTACTTCTGTTTTATTGCCTGGGATTTCAGTAAAATGACCTCTCTTGATTGCAGGGGAAGGAGGGTATTCCTAGGTAATAATCTGGGTCCTATTCCTCAGGAGGAAGGGGAGAATGGTGGTTCAGGTAGGGGTACCCTGGAATGCCCTTTCTCCACTTCTCCAGGGACAAATCCTTTTAAGACAGGGCTTAACTATGACTGCTTCTGAGACAGACTCCCTGATTCCTCTAAGCCCACTAATCCTCTGTGCATACCTGACATTTAGAATTCACCTCTGTTAGAAACGTTGTCGTATTTCATTGTAACGAATATATTGTTACTTGGGGTCTGCCTACTTTGCTAAACCCCAGAGCTCTTGTGGCCATGGTGTGGGTCTTGGTGACCATCCCATTCCTCCTTGGTTTATTCTCTCTGCTTCCTGATAGGGCCCCAGAGCTGCATTCCCCACTGCCCGAGAGATTTCTTAGTGAGTCTGTGCCCAGCTATGATTGCCTGATTGGCACTTGGACTCTGCTGTGGCAGAGAAAATAGACTCTGTTGCTGCCCTGACGGGAAGCAAAGTGGTTTTTTTTTTTTTTTTTTTAAAAGACTGATTAAAAAAAGCCGTTTACTCAGTAGTTGCCTGGAGACAGTCAGTGATTGGACACTTGGAAAAGTGATTCCACTCTTGGCTCTTAGGTAGGTGATATCAGTTGAAGGAATTATTTAGGAGGCCACCCTTCCCCTCAGGTTGAACTGGGGTAGGGCTGTGCTCACTGCACTTGGCGTTCCTGTTGGCGGGGCTGGAGAGCAAACATCTCCTTTCTTCAAATAAACATGCTTGCTTCCCAGCATTCTGCCCCAGGACTCTCACCTCCTGGTGTCCCCACCTCAACCAGTCAGTCAGCCTCCTCTCTCTCCCCTGTTGTAGGATCTAGATAAAGAAATAGCCCGGAGGACTTTTATGATAGTGGTCATCTGGGTAAGTTCCTATTGGATAGGTATTTTAAATGGACCATGCCCCCCACAAAAACTAATGACCAGCAGCTGACATTAATCAGTGACTATGACTGTGAGCATTCATTGTCATGACCCAATGGAAACACTGAGAAATGGCATCCTCTCTGCCTTTCCTACAGAAAAATGAAAAAAAGAGCTTGTGGGGCTGAATGTTATCAACCAACAGATGTGGTTGCCGCCTGTTTCCTCAGGAACCTTGCAAGATGTCATAAATCGGAGGGGTGGGTGACAAGTAGAGGCCTGATTCATCATGTTGCAAGAGTTGACGGAATGTGATAATGTAAAATGATAAAGTAGATAGTTCAGTGCCAAATAAATATAATAGTTAACATAACACACTTGTAGAACACATCATAGGGCAGTGCTTGTCTAGGTGCTTGGGTTATAATATATAATGTAATATAATATAGCATAATATAATATAACATATAACCTAGCACTGTGCCTGGCACATAAGGGGCTTCTCAGGTAAACACCATTTTATGCCCATTTTACATGATAGGAAAACTGGAACTCAGGAATGTTACTGATTTGTCACATAGTTAATAAGTGGTAGAGCTGGGATTTGAGCCCAGGCAGTTTTGTTCCAGAGCTTGAGCTTGGGCTGGTGCCTGCTATGCTTTAGAAGTAAAAGCAACCATCTGCTTGCTTAGATCCCAGCCATCTAAGCAAGCAGATGACCTGCCCTCCCCTGTCTTCCTCATTCCCTTAGCAGCTGTTTAGTGAGCATCTTCTATGTGCATCATACTGTTGGTTGCTAGGAAACAGTTCCACCTCTGTGACTCCCAAGTGCATTCTCTGAAACTGGAGCCCTTTCATTGCTTTTAAAAAGATAAATTTTGGCAATAGAGTGGTTAGGACTGTGATGAAAAACCATTACAGGAGCAGAATAAACCATGTCCGATAGGTGGAACTATTTTTACTTCCTTTCTCTTTACCAGTCTCTTTTCCCTTGGTTGAGATCTGGTTCCCTGTCTATATTCAGTGGTCCTAGACCAGAAACTATTATTAACAGGAGGAAGAAAAGCATGTGTGGTTAGTATGTGTCTCTGCCAGGCATTGGGCTGGGTGTTCTACATTTGTCATTGTATTTAGTCTTTGGGTAACACAGATATCCGTTGCCCACTGACTCAGTTCAAGGGTCTCTGCTGTGACTATTCCAGTATGTTTCATTAATGTTAAGGCTGGCAGGCAGATGGGTCAGGACTCTGATCTGATGTGGCTCCAGGGCCCTCAAACAATGCCCCTTGCAGTGGTACTTCTCTTGGCTCAGCCTTTTGGTACTTCCTGGTTGCAGCTCCACTCTCAGCCCTCTTGCTTGGCATGGGACTCTGGTGTTCTGAGCAAATACAATTGGCTGTGCCAGTTAGTTTATGGTTCTGTAGTGTGAATTACTGCATATGCAATTGGGAAGTAGGGAGTGATGCTTACAAGGTACAAGTTGCAACGGTTCATGTTGAGGTTTTCCTAGTACCTTAGTATTTGGCATTACCCGTTAGCAGTAATTGAAAGCAAAGAAGACTAGTGTTAAGTGAACCAGGGAGGCAGTGTCACCTTGTTCTCGCACTGGGCTCCATTTGGTTTTGCATTTATTAAAAGGTTTGATTTTCCCAGACCTTTCTGTGTTTTATCTTGTCTTCATAATGCAGTAGCTTAAGTCTTTCCTCACACCCTTTCCATCCTGCCTCTTGACCCCATTCTCCTTTCTGGTACAAGTCCCACATTTATTCTATAAGAGGAAGTAGAAAACATCTTTTTACATGTGCTAGTAATTCTCAGTTTCTTATTGTTTTTGTTAGCCTGGTTACAAAGTTGAATGGGACTTGAGCCTTCTGCCCCAACTCTAAATTTTCCATCAGCCTTGTTATTTTTTAATGTGTGATTTTGCAATATATGAGGTTTTCGGTTGTTTGTCTTACTTTGGGACATTATTCATTCATTTTCAGGAATTGCTTTGTTTTATAGTGGAAATATTTGGATTTTAATGTTTTGTGCAGACTCACTTTCTCTACTCACTTGTTCAGATCACAGACAGAGATGTGTAAAACAACAGCTGGATGATTCCTGATGCTGGAATTTAGAATCTTGGGTCATAAGGAAAGTTTTTAAGGAATTTTACATTTCCTTCTTACCATCAGACGACCCTAGACAACATTCCCCAGAGAAGCTCCTCCTGTTTTTGGAGAAGGGGTGAAATAGTGCAGTTATTTTCCCTGAGGCATCTTTCTTTGAGATTTTCTGTGTTGGTATTACTTCAAGGGCCTTCCCAGGTGGCTCACTGGTAAAGAATCCACCTGCCAATGTGGGAGATGCAGGAGGTGTGGGTTTGATCTCTGAGTCGAGAAGATCCCCTGGAGTAGGAAATGGCGACCTGCTCCGGAGAATCCCATGTACAGAGGAGCCTGGTGGGCTCCAGTCCATGGGGTCGCAAAGAGATGGACACGACTGAGCACACACACACACAGTACTTGAAGTACCATCCTTCTCCTCAAGGAAACCTACCAGAGTGATTTGTTGTGGGTATGAAGCTCCTGGGAGGTGAGTTGGAAAATGAGGAAACTGAGACTTGAGGGTAAGTGTAGGTAGTTTGTCTGAGGGTTGTTGGCATCTAGGCTGTAACTATTGTGGCCTTCCTGAGCCCGTCTATATTTATGTATTGGCAACTGGTCTCAGTTTGGGATATTATTCATTCATTCATCATATATTTACTGAGCATATCCTAGAAACTCAGGAGTAGGTAAGACAAAGGTGGTCCCTGCCCTTGAGAAGTTACATTCTACCAAGAGAGACAGAGCCTGAACACAGAAGCTGAACACAGAACGCAGAAGCTCCTCCTATTTTTGGAGAAGAGGTGAAATAGTGCAGTTTTTTTCCCTGAGGCATCTTTCTTAGGGATTTTGTGTGTTGGTAGTACTTCAAGTGTTTTCCCAGGTGGCTCACTGGTAAAGAATCACCTACCAATATGGGAGATGCAGGAGGTGTGGGTTCGATCCTTGAGTCGAGAAGATCCCCTGGAGTTCATATGTGCATGTGTGCGTGTGTGTGTGTGTGTGTGTGTGTGTGTGGAGTGTGTTCAGAAAAGGAACAGGAGGTCGCGTGGACACAGAGAGGGCTGGGCCTCCTTCCGTGTATGGGACTCGGGCCACTTCTGTGAGGAAGTGCTGCTAAGCTCAGACCTGAAGGATGAATAGGGACTGACCAGACAAAAAGGAGCAGGAGACTGTGTTCCAGGTGGAGGCTGGGGGATGGACGAAGACTCCAAAGAAAGAGCCCTGGGAGGCGGGAGTGTGGGGAGCCAGGGCCAGAGAGGTGCAGGATGAAGGCCGTGGAAGGAGGGCCGCTCAGCCTGGCGCAGGAGGTGGGCTCCTCAGGGCTGCTGGCTCTCTCTTGGAGGCCAAGGATCAGATTTTCTGTAAACGTCCTCAAATTATCATAGTTCATGACCGTCATTTATACTTACTGCTGACTGGCCCTATTCTAAGCATTTAGCTTCTCAACCATCCTGTAAGCTAGGTGCAAACTCTTTTTCCTCTTATTTTATAGAGAAATAAGTAAATAGTTAAAATCACACAGTCATTAGATGGTGGGGCTGATCTTCAAACCCAGGCAGTCTGACTGCTTTATCTGTGCTTGTAACCACCACACAATGGGCTTGTGATCCAGTCTCTTCACCAAGGGCAACCTTAAGGGATATTGGTGGTGGGGGGCAGTAGTGAAGAGGTGGGGCAAGTGGAAGTGTGGATGATGACTCGATGCTGGAGGCCTGTGTTGGCTTTGAACATGTTTTCAGTAATTTTAAAGAAAGTCCCCAAGTGAATCTCTTCATCCAATATACTGCCTGATAGTTGCTGCCACCTAGAAGGGGGAGTTATTTCATCCAGATGAGGCCTCATTTTTTTTTTTTTTTTCTTTTCTTTTTTTTTTTCTTTTTATAAATTTATTTATTTTAGTTGGGGGCTAATTACTTTACAATATTGTAATAGTTTTTGCCATACATTGACATGAATCAGCCATGGTAAACCACTGACTTTTAACTTCCACGAGAAGCTGTGAATTGTATAATGTGTCAAAAATTTTTCTTATTCATGCTTTTTTTATGAGTGTGTTTAGTAATTTTTTTCATTCAAAAATTCTTTTGTGTGTTTTAGTTTGTAAAACTAAACTAACTATTCTGTTGCAACCAGCAGAAATTCAACCTAAACTGGCTTTAGGAAAAAAAAGATGGTTTATTGACCTACTGAGGGCCTGGAGGTAGATTCCTACTTCAGAGGAGGTTGATTCAGTGACTCTATGGTTATCAGTAAGGACAAGGATTCTCTCGGCCTTTCAACTGTGCTGTGCATTGCATGGCTTTATTTATTTATTTATTTTTTTAGTATATGTGCTGCCGAAGCGAGCACATTGCATGGCTTTATGCTCAGGCTTTGTGTAAGTATCTATACCTGCCCTCCTCCTTCCCAGAAAGTTCAGGTTTTTCTCCTTGCAGGCTTGGCTGGGCAAGAGCAATTCCAGTCCTCCTGTTCTACTTACACCCTCTGGGCAGAGAACGGAGACACATCCCTCTTTCATAATCACCGGGGGAATAGATAAATTGATTAGCTTAAGCCAATCAGGATCCACCTTGGCCCATCCCTCCTAAGGGATGGTATGTTCATCCTCACCGCTGGCTGCTACCCAGCAGTTAAGTGGTGAATTCCCTAAAGGAAAATTTGAGGGAAATAGATGATAAGAAGGTAGATGTGAGTTTGAGCAAGCTCTGGAAGATAGGAAGGACAGGGAAGCCAACAAATGTTACCAACATTTTAATTAAAATTCAGTAGTACATAGGAGTGCATTCATGGGAGCAAGACTGTAGAGAAAAGCAAGGAAATAGTTAAAAAAAAACTCAGAACAGTGGCTCCTTCTTGGAGCTGAGCTTGGGATTATAATCTAGATTGGTTAAAAAAGGCATTAACAGATTGTTTAAAAGACTAGAAAAGGGTCAGTTTTAGAGATATCATTGAGTGTCAGGTGCCCAACTCAGCACCTAGTTGGTTCTATGAGGTGTAAAGATGTGATTGAGTGAAACACTGATTTTGAAGCATTGATTAAAAAATAATGTAACTCATGCAACTCAATAGTAAAACCACAAACAATCTGATTAAAAAATAGGCAGAGGAACTGAACAGACATTTTTCTAAAGAGGACATACAGATGGCCAACAAGTACATGCAAGGGTGCTCAACATCCCTCACCATTAGGGAAATGTGTCAAAACTGCAATGAGACATCACCTCACACTTGTTAGATGGCTGTCCTCAACAAGATGGTAAAGGACCAGTGTTGGTGAGGACGTAGAGAAAAGGGATCCCTTATGCACTGTGGGTAGGCATGTACATTGGTGCAGCAACTATGGAAAACAGTATGGAGGTTCCTCAAAAAGTTAAACATAGAGCTACCATATGATTTAGCAGTTCCACTTCTGGGTATTTTCCCAAAGAAAATAAGATCACCAATTCAAAAAATATATGCACCTGTTCATTACAGCGTTATTTACAATAGCCAAGATATGGAAACAACCTATTAATAAGTGTCTATCAAGAGATGAATGAATAAGAAAGATGTGATCTATACACACACACACAGACACACGCACACATACACACACACACAATGAATTCTAATCAGCCATAAAAAAAGAAGAAAATCTCTCCATTTGTGACAACCATGAAGGAACCTTGCAGGTATTATGCTAAGTGAAATAAATCAGACAGAGAAAGACAAATATTGTATGATCTGACTTATATGTGGCATCTTAAAAAAAAAAAAGTTGAACTGATAAAAATGGAGAATAGAAAAGTGGTTGCCAGGGGTTGAGGGTGGGGGAAATATGGAGAGGTTGGTAAAAGGGTACAAACTTTCAGGTGTAAGATGAATATCTAATGTGTAACATGGCAACTGTAGTTGATAATATTGTGTTGTTGAGATTTGCTAAGAGAGAACTTAATGTTCTCACCAGAAAAATCCCATATATATAATATACATAAACATATATATATAAATATATGAAGTGACAGAATGTGTTAATTAACTAGATGGAAGGAATCCTCTCATAATATGTAAATGTATTAGATCATCATGACAGACATTTAAAATATCTTGTCATTTTATTTGTCAATTATGCCTTAAGAAAGCTGAAAAAGCGGTCCAACCTGGGTCCTTCAGTTCTTCTTTCCATTCAGTATACACTGACTAGTCTACTGAATTATATAAAAGAGGCGTTTTTAACAAATTTTAGAAATGAGATCATCCGACACCATAAGCTGATTTGTTCTCCCATTCAATTTCATATTCCTCACGTAAGGCTGTATTCTGTGGAGCCTGAAGCCTAGAAATAGCAAAACCACACAGTTGCTGCTTGCTGGAGAAGGCTCGCCTGTGCCTGCGCACTCCCAGGCATGTGGGCTTCTAAACGCGGGTCTGGCGGCTGTCGCCCACTGATCCTCTGGCTGAGTGACCCAGATTGGCACAGCGCAACTGGATCCTGGGCAGAGCCTGTACGGGAAAGAGGAGGGTAAAAATAAAAACCCCTCGGACAGTGTAGGTGGAGTCAGGATGCTTGAAGCTCACTGGTTACTTTGCTCCGCCTTGGTTAAATTTTCCCTTTTTTTTTTTTTTTTTGAGGTATAGCAGTGGTCACAGGGATGGTTTTCTGGGTTTCTTAAATGGTAAAATAGTTTCATGTAGCACAGCAAAACACAGTCTAAGGTGCTTTTTATGTATGTAGAAAATACATTTTTTGAGTTTAGAATATCCTGTAACATGAGTTTTTTATTTGTCCCACTTCCCTGGTAGCTCAGACAGTAAACAATCTGCCCTCAATGTGGGAGATGTAGGTTTGATTCCTGGGTTGGAAGATCCCCTGGAGGAGGGCATGGGAACCCACTTCAGTATTCTTGCCTGGAGAATTCCATGGACAGAGGAGCCTGGCGGGCTATTGTCCATGGGGTCGCAAAGAGTCGGGCATGACTGAGTGACTAAGCACATTCAAGTCTTTAATAAACCTTATTTCCAAAGGCATCTCTTTTATGGAATTTCTCTCTGAAGTAAGACCTCTGTCTTTCCCTCTTTGATAATTGAGTGAAATGCGCTTGTCATATGCTGCTGCTGCTAAGTTGTTTCAGTTGTGTCTGACTCTGTGCGACCCCATAGACGGCAGCCCACCAGGCTCCGCCATCCCTGGGATTCTCCAGGCAAGAACACTGGAGTGGGTTGCCATTTCCTTCTCCAGTGCATGAATGGGAAAAGTGAAAGTGAAGTCGCTCAGTCGTGTCCGACTCTTAGTGACCCTAAGGACTGTAGCCTACCAGGCTCCTCCGTCCATGGGATTTTCCAGGCAAGAGTACTGGAGTGGGGTGCCATTGCCTTCTCCGGAGCTTGTCATATAGGGTTTTGTTTTACACATGATTTTCTTTGTTATAAAGAGTAACAGTGTTTAAGTGTGGTGTCAATTATTCAGTGAGAATCGTTTTTCAATCCTGTCATTTTTTTGGATTTTGACATTTCTATTCTAAAGTGTAGATTTGCTAATTTTTGAAGCTCTGGTCCTCACTAGTGGAAATTTTGAGTTTTTTATTTTTGGCATTTGACCAAGATAATTTTTTAAAGTGCAGAAGCAGTTTCTATGTCACATTTTCATCAGTTACTGATAGCTTTGAACTGTGTGACATTTTTTTTTTTCTCTCCTGAATGCTTTGTGGTTTTTTATGTAAGCATCTCTCTGTGATCTGTAGATTGAAAATTAAATCCCCCAGTGAGCATTGCTTTGCAATGCAATATATGAGTATTAAGTATTGATATTTAAAATATATGGAGAATGTGAGTATAAATTATTTTAAAGATAAAATTACAAAATAATCTCATACCCTAATAGAGACACATTTCAAAATTTTTTTTTTTAATTTTGGCAATGTTTATATCATGATGCTAGTTTGGAATAAGAGTTCTAAGAATTTTCTTACATATCATTTATTAAGTTGCTAATTATTTAAAAATCTACTAAGAGACTAATAATACTTATGAGTATCTTTTGGGAGTGATAGAAATATTCTAGAATTAGATGGTGGTGATGGTTGCCCATTTATTTATAATACTTAGTGAAAATACTAAAAAATTCTGAATTATACATTATACATACATTAAAAAAAGAGAGTTTTATGTTAAATCTACTAAGAGCTCATAATGTTGTCAGCACTGTTCCCAGTCCTCAAGACATGTAAAAAGACACATGAAATTAAGGTATATATTAGTTGACTCTTGGTACAATAGTGCAGTGTGACACATCAGTCACCCACCAAAACTCACAGAGGCAGAGAGCGGTAGTTTTTATTTTTTCTTTCTCATGGATCCAAGGGTCTGCTGGAGCAGTTCTGCTTCAAGCTCTGGGTTGACTGCACTTGAGTCAAGCCTGTGGATTGGGTCCAGATCTGCTTCATGTGTGTTTGTTCTCCTTGGCCCAGAGACTACCTGGGAGATACCTGCATGGCAAGTGAATGACAGGTACACCAGAGCGCAGCCAAATCATGCAACAGATTTAAAGTCTCCACTTGCATGACATCTACTCACATTCCACTGCCAAAGCAAGTGATGTGGCCAAGGCAGTGGGACAGGGCAAGGCATTCTTCTCCCAAGGGGAGGGGAGGGAATATTCTTCAAGCAATACTCCAGTCTATCATGAAGTGTTTGTGGTTCCTGGTAGCTGCAAAAGAAGAAGACAACATTTCTCCCTGGATCAGGATCAGTGTCTTTGAGAAGATGAGCATTGGGTTGAGTCTTGATAAGTGAGCCTGTGTTGTCAACTGGATGGGGAAGGTAAGGGTGAGGAGAGATGAGAGCAAGGGCTGGAGAAGGGCCTTTTAGATCACGAGAACAGCTTGAGCAGAGGCGTGGAGGTTTGCAGGAGCAGGGTATGTCCAGGAAGCAGCAGGGCCCCAGAAAACAGCATTTGGAAAGGACTGCTGGGAAAAAATACTGGGTCCTACCCATGAAGACCTATGAGCCATGCCTAAGGGTTTGGTGTTGGATAAAAGGGCTGGACTCTGAAATCACAGCCTGAGTTCAAAACTTGGCCATTCCATTTTACTAGCTCTGTGACTGTGGGGAACTTACTTAGCATCTCTCTGCCTTAGTTCATCATCTGTAAAATGGTAAAGACTATTTTCAGTGCCTACCTCATGAACTGTTAGGATTAAAAAGTTAACACATAAGCACCTGTAAAAGTGCTTGACATTTAATCAAGTGCTTAATAGATGTTGACAGCTATTAGTATTTTAAAGTGGAGTTTAGATTTTGTCTGTAAGCAAGGGGGAATAACCAAAAGTAAGGAACAGACACCTGGTGGCTCAAATAGTAAAGAATTTGCCTGCAATTCAGGAGACCCAGGTTTAATCCCTGGGTTAGAAAGATCACCTGGGGAAGGGAATGGCAACCCACTCCAGTATTCTTTCCTGGAGAATTCCTGGACAGAGGAGCCTGGCAGGCTATAGTCCATGGGGTTGCAAAAGAGTCGGATACTTCTGAGTGAGTGGGAGGATGATTTTGGTGGCAAGGAAGGGAATAATCACGATGATTGGTAACTTAAGCAGGGAAGCCAGAGGGTTGTTGCAGGAATATAGATAAGTGATCATGGCAGCAAAGTGGGTGTGAATATGAGAGACATTAAGGATGTAACATGGGTGAGATTTAATGACTGAATGGATGGGGGAGATGAGAGAAATGGAGAAATTGAGAACAATTCCCAAATTTATGGCTTGGTCAACTGGGTGGTAGACAGGGGACATAGGAAGAAGAGTGATGTGAGGATAAAGAGGATGAGCTCAAGTTTTAATGTGTTATTGGAGGAGACTGTAAGATATTCAAGAATGTTTAAGGAACAGTGTTCTTTGGCTGTAAGAGGATAGTGTAAATTATTTTAAGTGACTGCAGTGATCTAAGGCTTAGTGAGAGGTATAAAAGCTGGGAGAGGGAGCGTAGATGGTAATTTTGAGGTGCTTGACAGTGAGGAAAGGAGACAGCTGTAAACAGCAGGGGGAGAGGCGTACAAGATTATAGTAGGATTTGTTTTGTCCTGTACGTGAAGGTGGGAGAGACTTGAACATATTCAATGACTTTGAGAGAGGCGGAGGGGAGATACTGATTATATCACAGTGAGAAGGAATGACTGAGAAGACAAGGTTCCTGAGACACACAGGAAGGGAATTAAGATGAGAGGTAAGAGAAAAGACACTTCTGGATACTTGTCAAGAAAACTGTTAAAAGTTTTGTGATGGTGCATTAGTTATTTATTGCTGCATGACAAATTAATCCCAAACTTAGCAGTTTAAGTCAACAAATATTTATCATTTCTCCAGTTTCTGTGAGTCAGACATTTAGGAAGATTAAATGGGTGGTTCTGTCTCAGGGTCTCTTTTGAGGTTACAAACCAGATGTTGGCTTGGGGTGTAATCACCTGAAAGCTTGACTGGGGCTAGAAGATCCTCTTCTTTTTTTTTTACGTCTTCATTGAGTTTGTTACAATATTGCTTCTGGTTTTTTTTATGTTTTATTTTTTTGACCCTGGGGCATGTGGGACCTTAGTTCCCTGACCAGGGATCGAACCTGCTCCCCCTGCATTGGGAAGTGAAATCTTAACCACTAGACCACCAGGAGAGCCCCAAAGATTCTCTTCTGAGACAGTCCATTTATGTGAGCAGGAACTTTAGATCTTTGCTGGCTGTTGGCAGGAGGTCTTAGTTCCTTGCCATGCAGGCCTCTCTGTAGGGCTGCTTGAGTGTCCTTGTGACAACTCACACCCTTCCTGAATGAGCGATTTAAGAGAGTCAGGATGATGCCATAATCCTATTGTGACCTGGCCACAGACTTCACAGGCTTCAATATCTGCCAAATTGTATTCCTTAGGAGTGAGTCACTAAATGTAACCCACACTCAAAAGGAGGGGAAGTAGGCTTCACTTTTTGCAGGGAGGAGCATTAAAGAATTTTTAACCACCGTAAGTTGCTAGAGAATCAACATGTACTTCTAACTGTAGTTGATCCTGTATCATGATTTATGTATAAGGAATTCAGTAGGAGATATTCTGATGTATAATCATTTAACCTAATCCAATCTATTTGGATAAACAGTGAGTATAAGATGGTCTCTCTAGATATATTTTCCAAAATGGATCAAGTCTTTTAAACTATAAAAGTGCAAACGATAGCAACAATAAACAATACAGGGATAAAAGAGCCTGTGAGCCAAGACTGTTACCTTTTACAGATGATTACTCACGATATGGACCATTTATACCTAAACCCATGTTGCTCAAAATTTTGCTTGATTTGGAGCTTTTTGTTGCAACAAAATCTTCCAGAGATTTTGGGTTTTCTCAAATTTTATTTTTTTAAAAATCAGCATGCAATAATAATTACTGCCTCCCTGTTAGCAGAGAGCTTGAATTCAGCAGTTCTCAGCTCTGGCTGCACATTGGAATCACTTGGGAGCTTTTGATTTAAAATGATCTGGATCAGGGCCTGGGCACTGTTATTTCATAAAAGTTTCCCCCGAGTGACTCCACTGTGCAGCCAGGGTGGAGAAGCTAGCAGATGATAAAACAAGCAACAGTTGGTTGCACAGGGCAATATTGGCAGATGTAAGATTTCAAGCATATTTTAATCATTATTTCTGTGGGGGTGTGTGAAGGGATGTGCATCCTGGGAATATAGTTATAGTTTCTGCCAACAACATCATTCCTAGTTCGTATGATGGACTAAAATAATCAGTATTTCATGGTGGACTCTAAAGAAGAGTATGAAACTCCAGATACCCGAGCACATTTGACAACGGTTTCTTTTAGGAGAATCTTTGTTTTTTCTGCATCAAAACAGAGATGTCCCAGAGTGTAAGCTCATAGAGTGTTCTTTATGTGAATACATTCATTAATAAAAAATCTTGAGCACCTACAATGTGCTAGGTACTCCCAGGCACTGAATGCCCAAGGAAGAATAAGACATAGATTCTTGCTTCAAATGAGTGACTCTTCCTCTCAGTGTAGGAAATAGGCAGGTCTACAAATAAGAGGAAACAAAAGCAAGAAAAGTTAACTGTTTTTAAAACAGCATAGCACCAACCAGTCAGAATAATCCAATTACAGTGATGCCAGTCACAGATAGTTGGTTCAGTGCCTACTGGCTGCCCTGAATATAGGTAACAGAAAGTATAATATTTTATTTATTTATTTTTATTTATTTATTTATTTATTTTTAAACTGACTACCACCTTTATTTCACCTCATCACTCACAACATTTAGAGACAGATGGTTTTTCCTTTTAGATGCAAAATTTAGAGTAACCTCTTTATTTATTTATTTTTTTAAATTATTTATTTTAGTTGGGGGCTAATTACTTTACAATATTGTAGTGGTTTTTGCCACACATTGACATGAATCAGCCATGGTTTTACATGTGTTCCCCATTCTGAACCCCCCTCCCACCTCCCTCCCCATCCCATCCCTCTGGGTTATCCCATTGCCCCAGCCCTGAGCATTTGTCTCATGCATCGAACATGGAATGGTGTTCTGTTTCACATATGATAATGTACATGTTTCAATGCTATTCTCCCAGAACGTCCCACCCTCACCTTCTCCCTCAGAGTCCTTAAGACTGTTCTATGCATCTGTGTCTCTTATTCTGTCTCACATATAGGGTTATCATTACCATCTTTCAAATTCCATATATATGCATTAGTATACTGTATTGGTGTTTTTCTTTCTGGCTTACTTCACTCTTTATAATGGGCTCCAGTTTCATCTATCTCAATAGAACCGATTCAAATGTATTTTTTTTAATGGCTGAGTAATATTCCATTGTGTATGTGTACCACAGCTTCCTTATCCATTCGTCTGCTGATGGACATCTAGGTTGCTTCCATGTCCTGGCTATTGTAAACAAAAGTGAAAGTCATCTGGTCATGTCTGACCCTTTGCAACCCTATTGACTGTAGCCCTCCAGGCTTCTCTGTCCATGGAATTCTCCAGGCAAGAATACTGGAGTGGGGTGCCATTCCCTTCTCCAGGAGATCATCACGACCCAGGGAATGAACCTCAGTCTCCTGCAGTACAGGTAGATTCTTTACCATCCAGGCCATTAGGGAAGCCTGTAATATTTTAAATACCCAAAGACAAATGTAAACAAGAGGGAGCAGAGAGCATAGAACACTTTTATAATTCCAAATTCTGATTTCCCTCATAGAGGAAAGAGAATGAGTATGGTTGGTTGCACCCACCTTCATCCTGTCCAATATGCATCCTTTGCCAAGTGAATGCAATTCTTCTTACTAAAGAGGTGGAGTCTATTTCCCTACCCTGTGGATTGGGGAAGGCGTTTGACTTGCTTTGGGGAATAGAATGTGGCAGAAGTGATGATGTGTCAGTTCCAAGCTTATCTGTAAAATGCCTTGAGGAACTCAGCTTTCTCTTGCTCCTCTGCCATTGCTGTGACCAGATGCCTGAGACAGCCTGAAAGAAGATGAACGACCATGGACACAGCCAAGTTGCCCCAGTTGTCCCAGACGTGGCTATATTCTAGGTCTGCAAACAGCCAGGACCTCTAGCAGGGTTCCTCAACAGTGGCACTGTTGACATTTGAAGCTGGCTAATTCTTTGTTGTGGGGGTTGTCCATTTTAGGATGTTTAGCATCCTCCCAGGCCTCTACCCACTAGATGCTGGTAACACCCACCTCCCTCCAGTTGTAACAAGCAAAAAAGTCTCCAGACATTCCAGATATCCCCCTATGAGAGAAAACTACCCCTGATTGAGAACCACTGCCCTAGACTTATGAGGGTGTCCATCCAAGACCAGCAGAGCTACCTAGATGTTGACCCCAGGTACATGAGCAATAAATGCTTATTGTTGTTTGCCACTGAGATTTGTGGTTATTGTATAGTATTATTGTGAACTACATAGCTAGTACAATGAGTGCAAACATGGAAATGTGAAAATGGGAAGTAGAACTGGATAATAGCAAGTAGTCCAATGTGTTGAAAGCATGAAGAATGGGTTTGTAGTAGAATGGGTTAGTATGAGGTACATGCAAGACTGAAAACCTTAGTTAGGGGCTGTATCCATGGAGACTTTAGGTGACTTGGTGTGAAATGTGAACATGATTATTCATGGGCAAGGGAGAGCTGTGAGAAGTTTTATGTTGTTGTTGTTCAGTTGCTCAGTCATATCCAGCTCTTTGCGACTCTATGAACTGTAGTACGCCAGGCTTTCCTGTCCTTCACCAACTCCCGGAGCTTGCTCAAACTCATGCCCATTGCATCGGTCATGCCATCCAACCATCTAATCCTCTGTCGTCTCCTTCTCCTCCTGCCTTCTATCTTTCCCAGTATCAGGGTCTTTTCCAGTGAATCGGCTCTTCCCATCAGATGGCCAAAATATTGGAGCTTCACCTTCAGCATCAGTCCTTTCAATGACTACTCAGCGTTGATTTCCTTTAGGATTGGCTGGTTTGATCTCCTTGCAGTACAAGGAACTCTCAAGAATCTCCAACACCACAATTCACAAGCATCAGTTCATTGGTGCTCAGCCTTCTTTATGGTCTAACTCTCACATCCATACATGACTACTGAAAAAACCATAGCTTTGACTATACAGACCTTTGTCAGTAAAGTAATGTCTCTGCTTTTTAATATGCTGTCTAGGTTTGTCATAGCTTTTCTTCCAAGGAGCAAGCATCTTGTAATTTCATGGCTGCAGTCACTGTCTATAGTGATTTTGGAGTCCAAGAAAATAAAGTCTCTCACTGTTTCCATTGGTCCCCATCCATATGCCCTGAAGTGATGACACCAGATGCCATGATCTTAGTTTTCTGTATGTTGAGTTTTAAGACAGCTTTTTCACTGTCCTCTTTCATCTTCATTAAGAGGCTCTTTAGTTCTTCTTCGCTTTCTTCCATAAGGGTGGTGTCATCTGCATATATGAGGTTATTGATATTTCTCCTGCAGTCTCGATTCCAGCTTTTGCTTCATCCAGCCTAGAATTTTTCATGATATACTCTGTATATAAATTAAATAAACAGGATGACAATATACAGCCTTGATGTACTCCTTTCCCAATTTTAAACCAATCAGTTGTTCCATGTTCAGTTCTAACTGTTGCTTCTTGATCTGCATACAGATTTCTCAGGAGGCAGGTAAGGTGGTCTGGTATTCCTGTTTGTTGTGATACACATAGTCAAAGGCTTTAACATAGTCAGTGAAGCAGAAGTAGATGTTTTTCTGGAATTCTCTTGCTTTTTCTGTGATCCGGTGGATGTTGGCAATTTGATCTCTGTTTCCTCTGCCTTTTCTAAATCCAGCTTGTACAGCTGGAAGTTCTCGATTCACGTGCTATTGAAATTTAGCTTAGAGGGTTTTGAGCATGAACTTGCTAGTATGTGAAATGAGCGCAGTTGTGCGGTAATTTGAACATTCTTTGGCATTGCCCTTCTTTGGGATTGGAATGAAAACTGACCTTTTCCAGTCCTATGGCCACTGCTGAGTTTTCCAAATTTGCCGACATATAGAGTTTTATGTATGTATATATTATTTATTTGGGGGCTTCCCTGGTGGCTCAGAGGTAAAGAAGCCACCTGCTAATGCAGGAGATATGGAAGACTGGGGTTTGATCCCTGAGTTGGGAAGATCCCCTGGATAGAGAAGTGGCAACCCACTCCAGGATTCTTGCCTGGGAAATCCCATGGACAGAGGAGCCTGAGAGGCTATAGTCCATGGGATTACAAAGAGTCGGACATGACTTAGCAACTAAACAACAGCATTATTTATTCATAGCAGAGAGAACAGAATAATTAGTCTGTACTTTAGGCAGTCATAGGTAGAGGGAATTGGAGGTGGGAGGGAAGGTTTTGCAGTGGTTCAATGGGTATAGAAGGCCTGAATTAGGGAATTATTGTAGGTTTGAAAAGGATGGTTGCCAGAGACATAATTGATACAGTTTGGGAACAAGTACATTGCTGCCTTTGCACATTTGGTTTCCTCCATGTGAAATGTCCCCTTTTCTCTGGGGATCCTCTATTCAATATTCAGGATTCAGCAAGAAAGTCTTTTTAGTGACATCTTCCATGTTTTATGAAGGTAGAGCTTTTCTAGCTCATATCACTGTTTTTTTCCTGTCGTTCAGTTCAGTTCAGTCGCTCCGTCGTGTCTGACTCTTTGCGACCCCATGAATTGCAGCGCGCCAGGCCTCTCTGTCCATCACCAACTCCCGGAGTCTACCCAAACCCATGTCCGTCGAGTCAGTGATGCCATCCAACCATCATCCTCTGTCATCCCCTTCTCCTCCTGCCCCCAATCCTACCCAGCATCAGGGTCTTTTCCAATGAGTCAACTCTTTGCATGAGGTGGCCAAAGTATTGGAGTTTCAGCTTCAACCTCAGTCCTTCCAATGTACACCCAGGATTGATCTCCTTTAGGATGAATTGATTGGATCTCCTTGCAGTCCAAGGGACTCTCAAAAGTCTTCTTCAACACCACAGTTCAAAAGCATCAATTCTTCGGCGCTCAGCTTTCTTCACCATCCAATTCTCACATCCATACATGACCACTGGAAAAACCATAGCCTTGACTAGACAGACTTTTGTTGGCAAAGTAATGTCTCGGCTTTTAAATGTGTTATCTAGGTTGGTCATAACTTTCCTTCCAAGGAGTAAGCGTCTTTTAATTTCATGGTGGCAATCACCATCAGCAGTGATTTTGGAGCCCCAAAATAAAGTCTGACACTGCTTCCACTGTTTCCCCATCTATTTCCCATGAAGTGATGGGACCAGATGCCATGATCTTAGTTTTCTGTACGTTAAGCTTTAAGCCAACTTTTTCACTCTCCTCTTTCACTTTCATCAAGAGGCTCTTTAGTTCTTCTTCACTTTCTGCCATAAGGGTGGTGTCATCTGCATATCTGAGGTTATTGATATTTCTCCTGACAGTCTTGATTCCTGCTTGTGCTTCTTCCAGCCCAGCGTTTCTCATGATGTACTCTGCATATAAGTTAAATAAGCAGGGTGACAATATACAGCCTTGACATACTCCTTTTCCTATTTGGAACCAGTCTGTTGTTCCATGTCCAGTTCTAACTGTTGCTTCCTGACCTGCATACAGGTTTCCCAAGAGACAGGTCAAATGGTCTGGTATTCCCATCTCTTTCAGAATTTTCCACAGTTTATTGTGATCCACACAGTCAAATGTTAATCTTTTTAGCATTGTATTTTTCATCTTTTTAATAAAGCAATTGTAAGTCTGTTTCTTGACTATTACCAACTGGTAATTCCCTTATTGTGTGTGTGTTAGTTGCTCAGTCATGTCCAACTCTTTGCAACCCCACAGACTGTAGCCCTCCAGCCTCCTCTGTCCATGGGATTCTCCAGCAAGAATACTGGAGTGGCTTGCCATTCCCTTCTCCAGAGGATCTTCCTGACCCAGAAATCGACCCTGTTCTCCTGCTTTGCAGGCAGATTCTTTACCATTTGAGCTACAGGGAAGTCCTTAATAATTCCTTTAAGCACCTACTTTGTATTTGGCACCGTGGTAGGTTCTTAGGAGACAGCTGTGAATTCAAGAGGTGTATACTTTCCTAGAGCTTATGGTCTGTCCAGTGGAGCAACACACAGATGAACAAGCAATCACAGTATGTGCTGTGAAGAGGGGAGTAAAGAAGAGTGTGGGGGAACTTAATCTGGAACAAAGGGTGCCAGTGAAGGCCTCCTGGATGAAAGAAATGGCAAAGAGGCAGAATTTGGTAGCAGAAGAGTTAAACCAGAAAACTGTGGTTTTTATAGCCCTAGGTTGAGAGAAGACACAGCACATATGAGAAACAGAAGAAAACTCAGCAAAGCTTGACCATAAAGGGTCTTGTCAATTATGATCAGAGATGTGCTGGGCAAAAATTACATTGATTTTTAATCCTGACTGTACATCAGAACCACTTAATGGAACTTTTAATAACATGGGTACCTGAATCTCACTCCAAACCACTGAATCATTATGACCAGAGTATGTGGCTTATATGTGTATGCATATGTATCTAAAGCTCCCTGATGTGTGGGCAGACTTGATTGCTCTAGGCCTACAGTAGAGAGAAAGGACTGGAGGAAGGGCATGATTGGATCAAGGGAAAACGGAGGTATCAAGTGATCTTGGTGGGTAATAATGGTGTGAATGGAATTGAAGAAAACAAGTACAGAGTAAGAGATATTGAGGAATTAAACCAATAGAACTCAAGATTGATTGGTTGTTGGGGGATGGAAGAGTATGGTTCAAGGAAGACTTCCAGGCCTCTAGCATGATCATGGAGAGGTAGGTAGTGTGTTTTACTGATATAGGAAGTGTTGGACGATATAGGAAATGCAGGTTTCATGAAGAAGATAAGGTTTTTAGTTTTATTTGAGTTTGAGATGCTCAGTGAAACCTCCACATAGGATTGTCCACTAGATAATTGGTTTTAAGAATCTGGAGTTTAGGAGAAATAACTAGCCTGGAGATGAAAGAACAGTAGATCATCACTGTCTGATGATCTACATCATTGGAGCCTATGACAGTGGGTGAAATAGACCAGGGAGTATGTGAGAAGGAAAAAGGGAACTGGGAAGAGCTGCAGCATTTAAGAGATGAGTAGAAAAGGAACCCTACTAAAAAACAGATAGGAAAGTAAGGAATGTTGGTGGACAACTAAGAGGCTGGAGTCTTGGGCGCTCATGGAAGACAAGTTTTCAAGAAGGAAGGGGTGAACACCGTTGTCAAAGGCTGCCAGAAAGACAGAAAATGAACTAAAAACTGACCACTGGCTTTGGCTGCTGAAGGCTGTTGGCGATTTTGGCTGGAGCCGGTTCAGTGGAGTGGTGGAGTAGAAACCAGACTGTGGGGGGGTGAGCAGTGAGAGGGAGGTAAGAAAGTGTGGACAGTGAAAAGGCCTTCATATTAGGTTCTGCTTTTGTGGTGCTCATGGAATCCTCTGCACTATAATTTTAAATAGGTGAAAGAATGGAGAATGGTGGAGGAAGGGGCTAAGGTGATGCAAAATTTTTAGCCTGGTTGATTGGTCACATTGTAATGGCATTTGTTGAGATTTGCAAAGCAGGAAGAACAGCCTGAGTTGGTTTTTGTGTTTTAGGTGTGCCAGGGGTAGATCCTAGGTGGGATTTTGGACGTGTTGAATTATGATGTTCTTTTTTCTGATCATTCTGTGAGTAGAACATTATCTTCAAAATCCAGTCTAAATACAACCAGGGAAATTGGTTAACTTGGCAGATAACCAAAATTAGGTTTTCCCTTAACTTTATAAGCTTGGGGGAATGTAATAGAACTTACATAAAAAAAGAATAAGAAATATAGGAATTTAAGATAAAAGTAATAAAAAATATCTTCCTAGGTGTAAGTGAACTAGAATTGATGCAAGGGAGAACATATCCTCTTTGGATGAGCAGGTAGGACTACTCCTGTTATGGTATTTTCAAGTTGAAAATCTGACTTTTCAATGTATTTAACTTCTCCATTCTTTCAAGTTGGGAAAATTCAGTTGTACTCTGGACCAATGTAGAATTGTGATCTGGCTGTGTTCCACTTGAGCAGGCTTTGTTTCCTTAATGAATGCACTTCCTTCATCTGTTAGTGATAAGAAGGCAAGTGAAGAATTCTTATCTGCATATATGGATTGAACATCTGTTTCTGTTCTACTGTTTCAGCTAGACTTCTTTGCTAGGAAATTAATGCAAATAAGGAAGCCCTCTCTTATGTAAAGCCACTTTAGATCGAGAGTTATCTGAGCACCTTATATGGATTAAATTGATAATTCAGATCTTTTATTGATATTTCAAGTGATGCAGAAATCATTGTCATGTGTTCCCTAAATGTTGCAATAAATTAAGGAAATGTAATTTTGTGGATAATGACTCCCAAGAGAAATCTATGGGTGTTCAAAATTGTCAGAGTGCTGTAACACATTTTATTCTGCCTATAAACAGTGTTCCAGAAAGAAGAGCAAAAAAAAAAAAATCACCATGGAAACTTGGTAGAATGCTCTCATTTGTTTTTCTGAAAGAAAAATTCTAAAACTAGATAATGAAGTATAAAAGAGCAATGCAGACTGTGTAGCTGGCTTCCAGGAAGTGAACTCAAAAAAGAATGGATTTGATGCCCTGTGTGGGTCAGTGTTATTTATGATCTCATTTCCCTTTTCTCATGAAAAAAGGCTATAAAAAGGTCCGACAAATAGCCTGTTGAGTTTTTCTTTGTAGTACAACCTTTTTGGAGACGCTTCCAAGGGGCAAGGATGAATGGCGAACTATAGGAGTTGGTAGAGGAAGACCCTTGAGGTTCCGTTAGACATCATCTTGACCACTGGAATAGTGTTACTAGAATGACTTGATTATAACACTTTTGAGAAGGGGAAGATAAATATCAAAAAAGATATAATACATAGTCAATGAATTGATGCACTGATCAGTAAGAACTAAAAAGTGAAATCAAATCCACCACCGTTTTTGTGGACGGACTGGCAGGCAAGCCAGTTGTCAACAGGACATTGAGTTGTAGTACCAAACTGGTCATCTGGAACTCAGTGTCTGACCTCCAAAAGGTAGGGCTTCTGTGCTCCGTCTTGGAGAAGCACCATCAGACTTACAGGGACACCATTACATGTATTCAGTAGGGGACAGAGGAAGCACTCAGGCATAGAGCCCAACTGACCAGGTTGGAGTTCCAGCTACACCATTAGTAGCTTAGGAAGGTTGCCTAATCTCTCCCAACTTCCATTTCCTTATCTATGAAATGATTATGATAATAGCACCTATCTCATAGAGCTGTTTTGAGGAATAAATGAATGAATATATAAAAGAAATGTCTGAAACAGAAAGCACCAACTGTTAGCTCTGGTTATTCAAGAATCTATGAGCAAAGCTATTTTGGCTGTGATTTTCTCTGGATTGGATGTTTACAAAATGACCAGCCAAGCAGTTACTTTCTGTTGTTGTTGTGCTTTAGCAATTGCTTTTTTTTTTTCTGAAAAAAAAAAAGCAATTAGTTTTGATGAATTAAAATGGGATAAATATAAACAGGGAGGAGAGATATTGAAACTCACTTTTCAATCACATGGCAGCATGTGCAATACTGGAAGACAGCTGATAAAACATTCTAGTCTGAAGCATTTAGGAAAGTGGCTCTTTAGCAAAGGTATATCAAAAGGGCAGCCTGGATAATCATTAGATCAGTTCAAGGGTGGGGTTTCTGATGTGCACCAAACTCAGGGGTGACTTTTCTGGTGTGAACTATAGGAAAATAAATTGCATACTTTTGTTTCTTTTGTTTGTTTCTTTTTTTTTTTTTTTTTAGTTAAGTAGCCTCATACCTGTATGCTGTGGTGGATGCTGCAGCTTTTGGTACAAAGGAGTCTTTTCGATTATCTAGGCTATCCTTTTCTCACTCTGAAGAGTGATGAAGAATTGGTTACCAGAAAGCGCAAAAAGAATGAAACAGTTTTACTTCTTAGACACAAATTCTTATTGATGATAATAATTAAGTAAATACTCATGCATGTTGTATTTTTTAAAAAATTAAGCAAACCTTTCTTTCATTTTCTTATTATAAAGATATGGAAATACAGCAAATCAGAAAAAATACAGCAAATCAGAAAATATAAGTGCAAAGAAAAATGTTCATAAATCCTTTCACATGGAAATCTACCATCTGAACATTATTTAGGTACATAAACACATTTTTATTTAAAAGGGGATCATAGAAGTCCTATTTTAAAATATAAATGGATTTCCTCTACAATGAATATATGTCTATAATATAATTGAGCAACTTATTTTAAAAGATATACTAATAAAAAAGTATTGAATCATTACTCTAATCAACATGTAAGGTTTTACAATTTTTGTAAACCTATTGTTAACTAACCAGGACTGGCCACTTGCCAACTGTGCATAACAATGAAATTTCTTTAACTTAAAAGATTATTTATTTTAACAGCCAAAGAAGCAGGTACCCTCTGCATATGTACACAATGGGGGACATTTCTTGATAAAGACATTTCATTTGATGAAAAATCTATATCAGTTTTATACAGGAGGTATAGTAGTATTCAGTGGAGGACCTGAGTGATGAGCAAAGAAATAGTAGGTAATTACTTTAGAAATCTGCATTTGGCAACTGTTTCCCAACTATTGCCAATTAAAACTTGATATTCAGTTTCTTAAAAACTTAACTTACTATAGACGCAACAATCCTACTTCTAGGTATTTATATAAGAGAATTGAAAACATGTATTAATATTTATACAAAAACTTGTGCATGATGGTTCATAGCAGTATTATTCATAATAGCCAGTAGGTGAAATCAGCCCAAGTGTCTATGAACAGGAGAATGTATTACAAAAGGTGGTCTATGCATATAATGGAATACTATGCTACTTAGAAATACAAAGGAATAAATTACTGCTCTAGCCTACAACATGGATGAACCTCAAGAGCATTATGTAAATGAAGGAAACCAAATGCCAAAGACATACATTGTATTACTCCATTTATACGAAATGTCTGGAAAAGGCAGATCTATAGAGACAGAAATCAGATTGGCGATTGTCTGGGGCTGGAGGTAAGAGTGGGCATGAACTGGAGGTAGGCATCTGGAGGCTTTTTGAGGTGATAGAAATGTTCTAAAACTGGTTTGTAGTGATGGCTGCACAACTCTATAGATTTACTAAGAATTACTGCATTAGTTATTTACAATGGGTGAATTTTATAGTGTGTAAATCACACATCCTTAAATCTATTTAAAAAAAAACCTTGATGCTCTGTACTTGATTGTCAGTACTTGAAAAAGGAAACTGATAAGATGTCTGCAGCAGAATTTTCCAACCTGTCTGCTCATCAGAATCATTTGGGAAATTTTACAAAAAGAATCTTTGTCATACTAAATGAAGTAAGTCAGACAGAGAAAGACAAATATCAATATCACTTATATGTGGAATCTAAAAGAATTATACAAATGGACTTATTTACAAAACAGAAACAGACTCACAGAGAATGAATTTATGGTTAACTGCAGGGGAAGGGTGGGAGGGGATAGATTGGGAGTTGATTGGGAGTTCGGGATTAACATAGACACACTGCTAAATTTAAAATAGATAACCAACAAGGACCTATTGTTGTATAGCACAGGAAACTCCGCTCAATACTCTTTAATAACCTAAATGGGAAAAGAATTTGAAAAAGAATAGATACATGTATACGTATAACTGAATCACTTTGCTGTATACCTAAAATCAGCACAACACTGTTAATCAATGATACTCCAATATAAAATAAAAATTGTGCTGGGCCTGCCCACAGCCTTGGGGTCTCTGATTTCAGTGACTTTCCTGGGTGGTTGTCATGGCCAGGTGGGTTGGAAACCACTGCTCTGTGACTTTAGATTTGGAACTGTTATAAAAAAAAATCAGAGACCTGCCTGGTCAGCAGTGTAGGTTTCACCTTCCTTTCCAGTCTGTGTTAAATGTATGTCAGATCTCCCCTTCCCCAGCTCCCTATGCTTTCCCTTCCTCATGGAAGCCTTTCTTCCTGTGTTTAAAGCTAGACTTGGTGCTTCTTTGCATTCACTGTAGGGAATTGACACCATGAAAGCATCAACACCGTAGATGGAAAGAAGCATTAGCCACAGAACAAACAACATTCTTCTTTCCCCTAAATCCTGGGTGTCCTCTCTCTGTGACCGTTCTGCCAACTCTTTGCCCCGTACTTCTCCCTCTTATACTTTCCAAAGTTTGGGTGACCCCATGTATTCTTGGTTCTACCTGTTTTTCTCAGAGAGGGGATGCTCTTCAAACTGAGCCTCTCTGCCTCCCTGGATTTCTGAGGACTATAGTTTTCTTCCTTCTGTTGACTGGTGGTTGCATTCATATCCTGTTTAGTTCCTCCCAGGTCATCGACGGAGAAGGCAATGGCACCCCACTCCAGTACTTTTGCCTGGAGAATCCCATGGACGGAGGAGCCTGGTGGGCTGCAGTCCATGGGGTCGCGAAGAGTCGAACACGACTGAGAGACTTCACTTTCCCTTTTCACTTTCATGCATTGGAGAAGGAAATGGCAACCCACTCCAGTGTTCTTGCCTGGAAAATCCCAGGGACGGAGGAGCCTGGTAGGGCTGCCGTCTATGGGGTCACACAGAGTCGGACACAACTGATGTGACTTAGCAGCAGCAGTAGCAGCAGCAGGTCATCGAAGAGCTGCAGAGGTAGTGATGTGTTGGAGGGTCTGCCGTGTATGGTGTGTGATGTTACCATGCATGTATTATCAAATGGCATCAAGGTGTCTAGGCTTTACCATCTGACTAGGGTTGTAAGATACAGAACACAAAAATACATGGTGCCCAGTTATATTTGAGTTTTGAATAAATGACACTGTTTTTAGCATCTCTATGTTCATTTGTCTGAAAATTCAGATCTAATTTTGTATCCTATAATTTATTGGGCAACTGTGAAGTTTTTACCTGACTGCCTTCACTTTTGGCTTCTCCACTCGACTGGTTAGGAATTCAACAGATAACATCTCTGACCTGTTTTTTTTTTTACTCTTCAGTCACTTAGTCATGTCTGACTCTTTGTGACCCCATGGACTGCAGCATGCCAGACTTCCCTGTCCTTCTAATGAAGGACAGGAGTTTGCTCAGACTCATGTCCATTGAGTTGATAATGCCATCCAACCATCTCAGTCTGAAAATTAAGGTAAGTATTACCTGTAAGCATGGGCTCCCCCCCTCCTCAGTGGACTCTAAGGTCATGAGGGGCAGTGGTTAGCCTTATATGCTGAGTTTAGAACTTCTGCTTACATTTTATTGTCTGGGCTTTAATCCAGTGGCTCCACCTAGCTCCCAGAGTGGCTTGGATATAGTTTTTATTCTGGGTAACTTAGTGTCTAAGCTACAGATTGAAGGTTCTATTATATGGGAAGAATTTTGGAACAATTAATAGTCTTTACACATTTTATTTTCTCTCCACAGTACTGTTAAATAAATGCCGTTGATGAAACACAGTTAATAAAACAAAGGGTATTACCCAGTTGCAACAATCAAGAAATTGTTTGGATCATTGCCAAGGATACAGCAAGGGAGATTATTCTGGGACTCATCTCATTTAATCCTGTCATATTGGGAAAATATTTTAATACTTCCATGCTCTACTTTTTCCATTTGTGTGGTCAAACTCAGAGGATGAGGTGATTGGATGGCATCACTGACTCGATGGACATGAGTTTGAGCAACCTCAGGAGTTGTAACTGATGGACGGGGAAGCCTGGCATGCTGCAGTCCGTGGGGTCTCAAAGAGTCGGACATGACTGACCGACTGAACTGACCGACTGTGGTCAGACTCGACTGAAAAAAGCAGGGGTCTATGTTGATTGAGTCCACAGAAGTAATCCTACGATATGACTGAGTGTTGATCCCACATTTGTCAAGGCACCCACATTTTATACAGCTTTTGTATCATCTTCTCTTAGTGACTGAGTGTACGTGAAGGTGCAGTTTTCAAGCATTATGTTCTGAAGTCAGCACACAAAGCAAATATCATGTGTAGTTAAAAATCTTCCTGAGTGTGGGCTGATACAGTGACTCACTTCTAACAAATAGAATATGGAAAGGGGAAAGCAGTATCTTTACAGTGGAGGAAACCGGCACTACCACCTTCCCCGAATATTCAAGGCTAATGTCAATAATAACAACAATAATAAGCCTCATATGCTTTCTGATACGGTGCAATGAGAAGGGCGCTTTATCCCTGTGTTATTCTTCTCCACAGTCCGTACCCCAGTCTAGTCATGAGAAAGCATCGGACAAACCCAAGGGACATTCTACAAAATACCTGACCAAGTACTTTTCAAAAGTGTCAAGATCGTGAAAATCAAGGGAAGATAAAGAAGCTGTCAGTGGTTTGAGGAGACGAAACACAATAAGGACATTAGTGGAAAAACCGGAGAAATCTGAATAAACTTTGTAGTTAACAATATCAGGTCAATGTTAATTTCTTCATTTGAAGAAATGCATGTGGTTAGATAAGTTTACATTAGGGGAAGCTGGGTGAAGGGCACATGGGAACTCTCTTTGTAACTCTTCTTAAATCTGAAGTTATTTTTTGAATGTTCTTTTTTTAAAAAGTACTTCCTAAATTCTTTTGAGAATGTCCTATGTTGTGAATGAGAACCATGTGCTACCTGGAAAGATTAGTGTGTCTGTTTTTCTCCCTGTGTTAGAGCAGATTACTGTTTTACCGATAGATATTTTAAATTAATTTTTATTGGAGTATAGTTGCTTTACAATGTTGTGTTAGTTTCTACTATACAGCAAAGTAAATCAGTTATACATATACATATATCTACTCTTTTTTTAAAAAACATTTATTGTTTGCACTGGGTCTTAGTTGGGGCATGCAGGATCTTTTTTCTTTTTTTAATTGTAGCGTGGGAACTCTACATCAGGTGGGATCTAGTTCCCTGACCAGGCCCCCTGCGTTGGGAGTGTAGAGTTTTAGCCATTGGACCACCAGAGATGTCCTGTAGCCACTCTTTTTCAGATTTTATTCCCATAGATACGTAACATGGGTTCTGGTATTGGTGACACAGTGGTGAACAAAACAATTAAAACAAAAACCTCTGCCCTGATGAAGCTTACATTCTAGAAGGAGGAGATAACAAATAACACAAAATGTATATTAAATAGTTTGAAGTGGTATTGAGAAAAATAAACCTGAGAAGGAAGAAACAAAGTGTTGGAGGGTTGGTAAGCACTTAGATGGAAGGATCAAAGAAGACGGTACTGAGAAGATGACTTTAATGTAAATATATGAGGAAAGTGAGCCATGTGGACTATATAGCTATTTTGGGGGAAAGCCTCCCAGACAGATTAAATAGCATGTGCAAGGGGTGACATACTTACTGACATACTTAGGATACTGTTTGCTTGTTTGAGTTTCAGAGTAGATAATTTTCATTTGGGGTTATGTTGTAAGAAAATCTGTATCCTTAACTCCTGGAATCACACTCAACGTGGGATGCTTATACTATGAGCAGCATATAGGAACTCAGCCTGATTGAAGGAGCAGCCTTGTCCCATCTCATCCAGTGCCATACACTTCTCCAGTAAAATGTCCATGCTATTCAAAATGTTATTTTTCTCTGTTTTTGGTCAAGCACATATGGTTTATATTGAATTTGTTTAAGGCCAGTTGGATGGGACTCCATAGTACGTTCGTGACTGGAAAAGGCTGACTTTCCAGAAAAGGCTGACTTCTTCTTTGATGGCTGCCATTCTTCTCTGACTTTCCCCATTTAGTGCCCACTCTCCTACCAGCTTGCGGAGGGAAGTGCAGGAGGAGGATGCTCTGTGTTTATTCCCTTTGGTTGAAGATGAGAACGTGGCAGCTGCTGCGGGTTGTAAATTAGGGGGATTATGCTCTGCTGTCTGAATGTCACTCTCACGGCAATAAAGTGAGCATTAGTAGAGTATGCAGGGCTGTTGCACCTGGCTTTGGCATGCACTTTGATAAAAGATTCCTTTATTATAGGGCCTTAAAAGGCAGCCTCTTTAAACATACCTGGTGAGAAGGACTGGGCCCGTTACACAGATGTGTGTTCTAGCTACTCACTCATAATATAGCTTGATAGACCTATGAGAGAAGCTGAGCAGCTGAAGGCTCTGTAGGGTGTAAAAGAAAACGAGAGTTGCTCCTATGGAATACGGAATCACAGTTTCGTTTGGAGCTTTAAAACCATGAAACAAAAGGAAAAACACTTTTATCTTGACCTCTTCAACCTCTAAAAATGGCCCTCTTTCTTAGTCATCTGGACTTGTCGGTATGAATATAAACTGTAAAATTGGAAAGACCAGAAGATGCTTGTACAAAAAAAAATAAACTTTCCGTTTCTTTAAAATGTATTTTTATTGTCTGGCTCAGGCTTTTTCATTTTTAGGAGATGTATAAAATGGAACCCTTTCAACTGAGTTATCTCAGCAACTATTTTTACTGTGTCATTAGGAAAAATAACAAGGATTTTGGAATAACAGAAAATGTCCCCAGGTCTGAAATATATGGGTTTAAGTAGAAACTTTATATCTGAGGGCAGATTTTTATCCTTGCTTTGAGGACTGAATTCTTTGTCTATATAAACTTAGTTCACGTAATTTTAAAGTAACTACATAAAGAATTTTCCCTCCATTTCCAAAGGGTGCTATGCCAAAATTGTCCTGTTTTATATATTATTGACAGTTTGTGATTGAGCACCATCTGCACTGCCAGGAAAGGACTGCTGAGTGCATTAAGAAATGAACACTTTCAATAGGACCCTGGTAATGGCAGACTGATAGAATCAGAAGTTGGATTCTTGGGTTACGTTTAAGCCCTCCCAATGAAAAGGACTTTTTTTGTTTATTATGCTATGAAACAAGAATGAAATATTCACTTGCTCAGAATCTGTTAAATTCTTAAATTTCATATAGGAGGTACAGAATAAAGACCTATTGTGGACTAAACCTAATCTGAAAATCTCTATCATACTTCTCTGCAAGCTGGGAAAGCTGGGCGGCTGCACTCTTGGTCTTGGTATTTAAAACCTTTGGATTTCCTGAGATTGGGAGTGGAAGGGAGTGGAAGTGAAAATGCCGAGGAAATTACTGCTCTTCTTGATCTGGGATTGTAAGGGCTTCTGTGACCTTTAATTCAGATTCTTTATTGTGAGTCACCTTCATGTTCCCCTGGAAATCACATGTGTCGCAGAGCACCTAAATAGCTGTCTCCTGATTCTGTAATTGGGAAGTATTTAGGGCAGCACAGATGATTCAGAGAGCATCTTTTGTGGCTGCAGGAGTCTGCATGCTTGGAGACCTGGCAGAACATTGTGGCATTTATATGCCATGCTCAGAGCAAGGCACTGCCTGGATTCAGGTCAGATCAGAAACTAAGGACCTAGCATAAGTTCTCCTTAAAATCTGTGTAGTCATTAAATCTCAGTTAACAGCCTCACTTCCACCTTGGACAAAAGGACAAGATGTACTACTGGATGTCTGAGAATCTGAACTACATGTGCATTTAAAGATTGTATTTGATGCTGACAGCATAAGTAAGACAGGGAGTTGTTGTTTAGTTGCTAAGTCATGTCTTACTCTTTTGGGACACCATGGACTGTGGCCCACCAGGCTCCTCTGTCCATGGGATTTCTCAGGCGAGAATATTGGAGTGGGTTGCCATTTCCTTCTCTGGGGATTTTCCCGACCCAGTGATCGAACCCACGTCTCCTCCTCGTAAGCGGGTTCTTTACCACTGGGCCACCAGGGAAGCCAAAACAGGGAGTACCAGGATTCTGTTCTTTACAGTTCTAGTACTTTTTGTTGTTCAACTAGTTTCTCATAAGGGAAGAGGGAAGAGAAAAAGTTTGCCTATGTTGTATGATTGTTGGGCATCAAATGTTAATTTTAGCAAAATAATCTTATTTGATTCCTGGCAGCTTACCTTGGGAAAGAGTAATTTGATACACTATTTTATACTTTTAAAATGGGTTTTATCAGCTGGATTAGTGGAAGTGAATATACTCATTGGTGACATAATTATTTTTGAACTTAAGAAAGAAGAGAAAATAGACTACACTACGAAAATACTTCTTGGAGGCTAGGTTTCAATTTATACTCTTATAAAAGTGTATTATTTTCCTGTTATGCTTTCAGCTTACCCTCATTCATTCATTCAGCAGATGTTTTTTGAGCACCTATTATGTGTTAGGAACTTTTCTAGCTCCTGCGGGTCCCTGCCTTCAGGAAGCATATATTCTAGAGAGTAAAGACATAAAAGGTAAATATATACATATCAGGTAGTAATAAGTGCTATGGAGAAAAATAAAGCAGGGTAATGAAATACTTGAGAGAGAATATGCTGTGCATGAGGTGGTCAGAGGAGGTCTCCCTGGGAAGATGACATCTGACCCGAGACTTGAAAGGCCCCAGGGAGGAAGCTGTAGGAACGCTGGGGAAGAGAGGCCTTTTGTCAGTGGGAACGAGAAGGAGGGGTGGAGTGGAGGGAGAGGAGGGGACAGAAACAGGAGATTCCCTCGAAGAGACCACGGGACCAGATCTGTAGGATCTCGCAGGCCAAAGTCAAGATTTTTGATTTTTTTCTGTGTGAGTTGTATTCTAAGGTGATTTAGCTCTTCTGCTCAGCCTGTCATCTTCTTCTCATACTATGCCCAGTGGTTTAAAAAAAGAATAACAGAAAACAACCCAGAGTGCAAACAATTGAAATCTGGGTGTCTCTTTCTATTTAAACACTCTTCTTTATATGTGTCATTTGCTGGGGAAAGCAACACTTGCTCCTGACCTATTTACATTTTCTGAGCTCAGTGCCCTTCCCAGTCCAACAGAGTGTACTTAACCCTCTGCAGGGATGCTGTGCTTAGTCACTCAGTTGTGTCTGACTCTTTGTCACCCCATGGACTGTAGCGCGCCAGGCACCTCTGTCTGTGGGGATTCTCCAGGCAAGAATACTGGAGTGAATTGCCCTACCCTCCTCCAGGGGATCTAACCCCTCCAGGGATCGAACCCGAGTCTCCTGCACTGCAGGTGGATTCTTTACCATCTGAGCCACTAGGGAAGCCCAAAAATACTGGAGTGGGTAGCCTATCCCTTCTCCAGGGGATCTTCCCAACCCAGGAATTGAACCAGGGTCTCCTGCATTGCAGGTGGATTCTTTACCAACTGAGCTACCAGGAAGGTTGATAAATTGTTTCAGGATTGCATCATGTGGATTTTTTGGTTGTGTTTGGTTTTTTTGCTGTTCACCTGCATCAGGGTATTTGTAGAAAGTAAGCTTTGAGAAGACAGGTATGTTTTTTAAATAGTGGTATGTTTTTTAAACAAGTATGTTTTTTAAATAGTGGTGATTGTGTTTGACTCCTGGTCATCCAAGCCACCCACCATGGTCACTATGGTTGACGCCCTATGTCCAGCCCCTCCTAGTGAGCTAGTCGTGGGTTTCATGGATCCTAGCCAGGGATTGGATAAGAAATGGGCTGTTAACTCAGTCATGGCCAAAGTTGGGGAGGGAACATTTATGAAGGGTTTCTGGCTTCTAAAAAGGACAGGAAGAGAAGGTTGTCTTTTTTCCTTTGCTCTTGCTGGGTCTGTAAGTAATGCCTGGAACCACAGCAGCCATCTTGCCACCAACCTGAGGATGAAGTCAGTACCTTCTGAGCTGTGGAGTCATCCTGCTCAGGAGCCCACTGCTATGGGCTTCTTATGGTGTGAGATATATAATACATAACCTTATTATTCAAAGCAAGTTGGTTTATTTCATTATAGCTGAAAGGATCCTAACCAACAGAGATTTGTTAATTCCCTTCCTGCAGCTCTTCTCAGAATACATTATATGGATTTACACTTAGTGTTTTCTAGTAATATTTAGCCTCGTGGACTCCCAAGTTACTGAAATGATTTAGAAGATTAAAATAGAAATGTTGTTACATTAAATTGCCTTGTATAATATCTAGAGTTTTGTGTATGTGAAGTGGCTGATAATTTTGTGTGTTTAAAGAGCTGGAAAGACCCTTTAGACAATACTAATTTATTCGAATGATCATACTCTGCTCTTTAACAACATCTGAACTGACAATAGTAGGAAAAAAGATAAATTTTAAGATACAAACCTGTGCCCACATGCCTGAGTTTTTTGAGACTTCTCTTAGATATGCCCAGATACTTCAAAAACTTAAAAAAATTGTTCAAGATCTTTGGTTATGGCTTTATATCCTGTTCATTCACTAGACATAAGCACAGGTGATACTAGCAAATTGTGGCACTAATATACAAGGGTTTCAGGTAGGCCAGAACTGAAGTCTCATCAATTTCTGTATTTTTTTATCATCCAGCAGAGTTTAATGAATTAGGAACCTTACTGCCTTATTTATTTGACCTAATATTTTTGGTATTTTGTCCTAACCCATATATCTCTCTTAATAGTTATAAAAGTTTGCAGTGGAACCTTCTCAAAGGCAAGTGAGCAGATAAAATGAAAAGTTTGGCCAAGACCCTGGGAAAATGCTAACAGTGAGTGTCTTTTCTCCATCTGACCTGAAATCTGAGCAGTTCAGAGGTTCTGCTCAAGGCAGCTCTGTGCATATTTCTCTCATTGTTGAGCCTGCTGTGAGCTACCTGACAGGCTTCTGATAATCAATGCCAAAGGACGCTGTTCTCGTTCAAAATCGTGTAGTGAAAGGTGGAAAAAAAAGTGTGAAATAAGTATTCTCTTCCCAAGTGCCCCCATCCTAAGCCTCGCATTCCTGCAGAATATTGACAAAGACTTAAAAATAGTCATCTCTCTTGCCTCCTTCACTCTGAATACAGCAACAGGCAAACAACCCAGATGTCTAGCAGGAAGAGAGTTCTTTTTTTATTTTGGCAAAATCTAGGAACTCCTTGTGTTATGGTGTCTAGAAACATAAAAGGAGATTTCTATGAAAAGATTTCAGCTAATTAACATTTACAGGGTGCCCATTGCTCTGCCACTGTCTGATGTGTTGTTTAAGCTTTGTAGAGAGAAAACAAAATTTGCCTTTGTCTCCTTGCCTGCTTGAAGGGGAAAGCAGAACAGGAGGTGTTATTATAAAGTAAGGAGGTTGATTTTCATGTGAGGCTTAGTACAAATCAGCCTCATTACTTTGTCTCATTGTTTATTCTGAAAATCTGCTGTTTCACACAATACAGACTTCTTTATTTATTTGCTTGTTTCTTGTATAAGACTGCCCAGTAGGACAAATAAGATGGAAAAAGAAATCCTGCAAAATTAGAAAGGATGAGGAGGTTGTGGGGAGAGGAAGGAACTGAGGAGGAGAAGAAATAAAATGATTTGCCTGAAGGAAGCCAGGAACTGAGGCAATGGAGGGAGTTGAGATTGCATTCAATTAAAATAAATGAGGGCAGTTCCTAACTGAGAGAAGTAAGATTCCCTATTACAAAATCTTGCATATAGCTGGTGAAATATGGCAGGTTATAGATGTACCTTTCAGGAGAAGTGGTAATTATAATAAGAACATTGGCTAATGGTTTATGAATGTTTATAATGTTATACATTATAGCGTACATTTTATATGTATGTATGCAGTGATGAATTTTATTTTCTTGGGTTCCAAAATCACTGCGGATGGTGACTGCAGTCATGAAATTAAAAGGTGCTTGCTCCTTAGAAGGAAAGCTATGACAAACCTAGACTGTGTATTAAACAGCAGAGACATCAATTTGCTGACAAAGGTCCATATCATCAAAGCTATGATTTTTCCAGTAGTCATGTATGGATCTGAGAGTTGGACTGTAAAGAAGGCTGAGTACCAAAGAATTGATGCCTTCAAATTGTGGTGCTGGAGGAGACTCCTGAGAGTCCCTTGGACTGCAAGGAGATCAAACCAGTCAATCCTAAAGGAAGTCAGTCCTGAATATTCATTAGAAGGACTGATGCTGAAGCCGAAGCCTCAATACTTTGGCCACCTGATGTGAAGAGCCAACTCTTCACATTCCAACTCTCGTTGGAAAGGACCCTGATGCTGGGAAAGATTGAGGATAGGAGGAGAAGGGGGCAACAGAGGATGAGATGATTGGATGGCATCACTGACTCAGTGGACATGAAGATGAGCAAGCTCTGAGAGATGGCGAAGGACAGGGAAGCCTGGCGTGTTGCAGTCCATGGGGTCACAAAGAGTTGGACATGACTTAGTGACTGAACAACAACAACAACATAATGTATGTGCTCATACAGGTGGGAACCAAGATTTTTTGCATGTAATTCAACTAATTTTAGTTTTAACTCTCATATGAGGTGGGTGTGATTTTCATTCCCTTTTTTTTTTTTTGAGGAGAGAATTGAAGCTTAGAGAGATTAACTTTCCTAAAGCCTCAATTGATAATAAAACCTAGAATTTATACCAAGGCTGTGCCCCTAATGGCTACCCTAGACTGCGTTTGAATACTTGAGGAAATAAAATATACAAATGAAATCACTTTGTACTGTTTTTTAAACAGTAGCAATTGAAGCACAGCATTTTATAGTTTAAATGGTCTTTAGGGGTCACTTCACAGAAGAGAAAGCTGAATTCCAGGGAGAGTGTCTTAACATTCGTAACTGGTCATATGACACCTTAGAAGAATTTCCACCCTTGTATTTAAACCTTGCAAAGAGGATAAAATGCATATTCTATCCTGTCATTTTTTCCCCCAGCTTGTTATTCATTAAATGTCAGGGAAGATATCTATTTAAAATTGGACCTTGTTATTAATAATGCTTGAAGAATTACATACACTTTGCAGTTCATACGGAATGTAAAACTGAAACACAGGAAAATTTTCTATCTTGTACTATCTCCTTACACGTAGAATTGGAAGAATAGAACTCTAATGCAGTTTATTTAGGAAGTGTAGAATGCCAACAGTAATTAAAATTATTATTATGCTGTGATGCCAAAGGCTCTAGAATATAATTTAAATATTATTTGGTGTTTTCTAGATAGATCTTAAAATAGATACCAATATAAAACAACCTTAATGGTACATAAAAATGGATCCTAGAATGTTAATTCTAGGACGTATTTCAGTGAGAATGTGAGAAATTAGCCAAAATTCACACTTAGCCCCTGGAAATTTTCAACAGAAATTTCAAAACTAAATATGTATAAGTGTTCTTTGAGCCCGCTTTTCTTGTTTTTGTGTTGTTTTTTTTAAAGACCTATCCAAATGCTGAAAGTGAAATGAGTAGGAATTTGATGAGGATGAAAATATTTCATGTTGACAATTCTATGTAGTTATCATGGCCTTAATATTTTCCATGTCCAAAAAATTAATAAGCCTAGTGAATCAAATCTAGGAAAGGAGACTATAAAAATGTCCGAATTGTCTATCAGACACTTTATTACTCAGCTTTCTCATGGGGTGAGGGTGGGAAATGGAATTTCTTACTTGATTTATAACATGAAATTTAAGCTGTAAGAAACTGTGTTGCTCTTTCTATTTTAAGGAACCCACCAGGGTTCTTTTGCTTTGTTCTTCTCCACTGTATGTGTGTTCAGTTGCTCAGTCCTGTCTGACCCCATGGACTGTAGCCCACCAAGCTCCTCTGTTCATGGGATTTTCCAGGCAAGAATACTGGAGTGTGTTGCCATTTCCTTCTCCAAGGGATCTTTCTGGATGAGGGATCAAACCCACATCTCCTGTGTCTCCTGCATTGTAGGCAGATTCTTTACCACTCAGCCACCTGGGAACCCTCTTCTCCATTAGTAACCCACTAATTCTCACCTAGCTCCTTCATTGATCCTGTGTATTTTTCAACTTTAAATATTTCAGTTGACCTACTTGTATGTTGAATTCCCATGGCAAGCTTCATTAATCTCATTAATTCCATGCCCTTGTCAAGTACTGAGAAGAAAATTTGAAATTGAGATGAATTTTGTTGGATGAAAAAATAGGATGGTGGAGACATTATTTCCTTTCCTTCCTTTCTTCCCACTCTCCTCCCCTTCTCTTTTTTTTCTGTCCAGATACTTTGCTTTAAAAGAAAATTATAAAAACAAATTGATTTCAAGTATTTGAGATGTACTGTATTGGGGCAACTGAGGAGTGTTTGATACGGGATAGAGGTCCAGGGGAAATGTGGTGGTTTTTATATGCTTAATACTCTGTACCTGGGCCAGGGAGGCTAGATTATGCATCAGTAACAAACAACCCAAGATCTCAGTGGTTGGCACAATGGAAGGTTTTTTTTTTTTTTTCGTTCATGTGATGTATCCAGTATGGGTTAGTTCCCAGACTAACAGAGGTGTCCTTCGTGATATAGTACCACATTCATTCTTGCAATGGGAAGAGAAGGTAACATTTTGCTGGAAGGTGATTCACTGGCCAGAGCAAGTTCTACAGTATCCAGTATGGGTTAGTTCCCAGACTAACAGAGGTGTCCTTCGTGATATCTAGTACCACATTCATTCTTGCAATGGGAAGAGAAGGTAACATTTTGCTGGAAGGTGATTCACTGGCCAGAGCAAGTTCTACAGGGTGCCCAACTATAGAGGGGACAGATAAGAGCCATCTGCCCCTGTCTGAACAGGAAGGCCAGAAACCAATGGCAGCTAGTGCTATTCCATGTCTTTCCTAGGCCAAGAGCAGCATCACTAAAGGTTAAGGTGGGTGCAGGGCTAACTACTTGAGTCCGGTGCCATCTCTGAGAATGTCTTCTTTTTAAAAATCTCCAATGGCAGCTAGTGCTATTCCATGTCTTTCCTAGGCAAAGAGCAGCATCACTAAAGGTTGAGGTGGGTGCAGGGCTAACTACTTGAGTGCGGTGCCATCTCTCTGACAATGTCTTCTTTTTAAAAATCTGTGAACAGAATTCAGTAAACCAAATATGGCATAAGGAAGCATTGGCCAAATAAGTGGTCCCAGGGCATGTTTGTCTATTCATTCTTTTCTTCATTCTTTTATTCCTTCAATAAATATTTATTGAACTATCATATATCAAGTAGCTAATGTAACCTTTGACATTTATTTTCTTGATTTTTATTTTACTTGCATAATCTTTGGTGTTTATTTTTTTGAACACATTTTTATTGCTTTGTCAGTCTTTTGTGTGTGTGTTTATTTTGAATCTTATTATTTTTAACTTCCTTCAGGTTATGGACCTGACCTGTTTTCTTTACTGGAGTATCCAGATGTGTTCTTGCTAAATATTTGATAACCAAGGAGTAAGCATAGTGCTTTTGTTGTGTTTTTCTTAATATTTCTGTAAAGCAATTTCAGTTTAAAAACCTTAGTTAATTAAAATTTTATTTACTATTTTAAAATTTCATCTATATAACGTTGAGTTAATTTTTCTCTTGAAGTTTTATTTGAAGAATCAAATGACTCTATTATATGTCATTCAGGTGACTCAAAAAAACCTCTGAATAATGAGTGAAATTATTATAGGAGAGGGATATCATTTAAGCATTGAAAAATAGTGTGGTTCTTGAGTTCAACTGAACGTTTCTTTTCAGTAATCACTGTACCCTTGGTTCGTCTTTGCTTTGTCTTCTACATTTTCAGCGCACAGTGGAACTTGTAATGTGGTTCTCTAATTTTGTCTTCCTCAGCACTGGTGAGCACGGAAAGTATGTTACTTTTCTTTGTAGCCTACCATCCCTCAAGCCTCACACAATACCTTGTACACAGCAGCTGTTAAATATAAGCTTGTTAAACGGATTTGATTTTCCTTGTATGTAGCGGTTGAACTTTTGAAGTCATGCAATGCTAAAAGCACAACCATAATTATTTAATACAGAAGGCAGTTGTAAAACTAAGTCTGAGAGGAGATGGGACAAGAGAGATCACCTTGAAGTTTTTCTGTGTGAAACATTCTAGCCTGTTTAGATTGTCTCCATGTGTTTCAAAGGGAACAGTTTGCTTCACACTGCCTATATGCAATTAATGTTCTTGAAGTTGAAAAACAAAAAGTGAACTTTCTGACACAATGAAGGCTCCATCAATCACTTGTCCTTTCTTCTTGGCAACTACAGTATCTTCCTTTCAGGAGGGTGGTTGAAGTAAATTCTTCTGGGACAAAATCCAGCGTTTCTGCCTTGAAGAAACATAATTAACTGACATTTTAAAGGTACTTTATAGGCCTGTTCTGACCCTGGACCACGAATATTACTTGATTTATAGTTATGAAAAGCCTACTTTCAGAATTTGGATATGTTTTACGGTAGCTCTTTTAATTGATTGCTTTCATTTTTATTCAGTAAATTATTTAAAACAGCTGTATGATGTCATCAGAAGCTGGACTTTTACTTCTCTGTGCTTGGAAGGCTGAAGCACAGGGAACTATCTATCGCACAGTGAGTGGGAGGCTCAGCATCTGTGCACAGGAAGGTAACTGGGGATGAGAGCTAACGTGAACTGATTTCCCTCTTTCTGTGGGAACCAAGGGTTTGAATATTATTGAGCAAAGAATATTGAAATGTCAAGGGTTTTGTTTTGTAACTCTGAATTTTCTGAAGATCTGCTCTAAAAGAGCCCAACAATGAATTACAGTGTCTAAAGACACTTAACAAGATTTTTTTTTTTCATTAAATTAAAAAAATTCTCTGGCCCATTTTTTGATTGGGTCGTTTATTTTTCTGGAATTCAGCTGCAGGAGTTGCTTGTATATTTTTGAGATTAATTGTTTGTTTGTTGCTTCGTTTGCTATTATTTTCTCCCATTCTGAAGGCTGTCTTTTCACCTTGCTTATAGTTTCCTTTGTTGTGCAAAAGCTTTTAATTTTAATTAGGTCCCATTTGTTTATTTTTGCTTTTATTTCCAATATTCTGAGAGGTGGGTCATAGAGGATCCTGCTGTGATTTATGTCGGAGAGTGTTTTGCCTATGTTTTCCTCTAGGAGTTTTATAGTTTCTGGTCTTACATTTAGATCTTTAATCCATTTTGAGTTTGTTTTTGTGTATAGTGTTAGGAAGTGTTCTAGTTTCATTCTTTTACAAGTGGTTGACCAGTTTTCCCAGCACCACTTGTTAAAGAGATTGTGTTTTCTCCATTGTATACTCTTACGTCGTTTGTCGAAGGTGTTCATAGGTGCGTGGATTTATCTCTGGGCTTTCTATTTTGTTCCATTTCTACTTTGTTCCAGTTCTCCAAAGAAGACATACAGATGGCTAACAAACACATGAAAAGATGCTCAGCATCACTCATTATTAGAGAAATGCAAATCAAAACCACAATGAGATACCATTTCACGCCAGTCAGAATGGCTGCTATCCAAAAGTCTACAAGCAATAAATGCTAGAGAGGGTGTGGAGAAAAGGGAACCCTCTTACACTGTTGGTGGGAATGCAAACTGGTACAGCCGCTATGGAGAACAGTGTGGAGATTCCTTAAAAAAACTGGAAAAAGAACTGCCATATGAACCAGCAATCCCACTGCTGGGCATACACACCGAGGAAACCAGAATTGAAAGAGACACATGTACCTCAATGTTCATCACAGCACTTTTTATAATAGCCAGGACATGGAAGCAACCTAGATGTCCATCATCAGGTGAATGGATAAGGAAGCTGTGGTACATATACACAATGGAATATTACTCAGCCATTAAAAAGAATACATTTGAATCAGTTCTTTTGAGATGGATGAAACTGGAGCCTATTATGCAGAGTGAAGTAAGCCAGAAAGAAAAACACCAATACAATATACTAATGCATATATATGGAATTTGAGAGATGGTAACAATAACCGTATATGCGAGACAGAATAAGAGACACAGATGCATAGAACAGTCTTATGGACTCTGAGGGAGAAGATGAAGGTGGGACGTTCTGGGAGAATAGCATTGAAACATGTATATTATCATATGTGAAACAGAACGCCATTACAGGTTCGATGCATGAGACAAATGCTCAGGGCTGGGGCAATGGGATGACCCAGAGGGATGGATGGGGAGGGAGGAAGGAGGGGGGTTCTGGAAGGGGAACACATGTAAACCCATGGCTGATTCATGTCAATGTATGGCAAAAAACCACTACAATATTATAAAGTAATTCAGTTCAGTTCAGTTCAGTCACTCAGTCGTGTCCGACTCTCTGTGACCCCATGAATTGCAGCACGCCAGGCCTGTCTGTCCATCACCAACTCCCAGAGTCTACCCAAACCCATGTTCATCGAGTCGGTGATGCCATCCAACCATCTCATCCTCTGTCGTCCCCTTCTCCTCCCACCCCCAATCCTACCCAGCATTAGGGTCTTTTCCAATGAGTCAACCCTTCGCATGAGGTGGCCAAAGTATTGGAGCTTCAGCTTCAACATCAAACCTTCCAGTGAACACCCAGAATTGATCTCTTTTAGGATGGATTGATTGGATCTCCTTGCAGTCCAAGAAACTCTCAAGAGTCTTCTCCAACACCACAGTTCAAAAGCATCAATTCTGCGGTGCTCAGCTTTCTTCACCGTCCAACTCTCACATCCATACATGACCACTGGAAAAACCATAGCCTTGACTAGACGGACTTTTGTTGGCAAAGTAATGTCTCTGCTTTTAAACATGCTATCTAGGTTGGCCATAACCTTCCTTCCAAGGAGTAAGCGTCTTTTAATTTCATGGCTGCAGTCACCATCAGCAGTGATTCTGGAGCCCAAAAAAGTAAAGTCTGACACTGTTTCCACTGTTTCCCCATCTATTTCCCATGGAGTGATGGGACCAGATGCCATGATCTTAGTTTTCTGAACGTTGAGCTTTAAGCCAACTTTTTCACTCTCCTCCTTCACCTTCATCAAGAGGCTCTTTAGTTCTTCTTCACTTTCTGCCATAAGGGTGGTGTCATGCGCATATCTGAGGTTATTGATATTTCTCCCGGCAATCTTGATTCCAGCTTGTGTTTCTTCCAGCCCAGCGTTTCTCATGATGTACTCTGCATATAAGTTAAATAAGCAGGGTGACAATATACAGCCTTGATGTACTCCTTTTCCTATTTGGAACCAGTCTGTTGTTCCATGTCCAGTTCTAACTGTTGCTTCCTGACCTGCATACAAGTTTCTCAAGAGACAGGTCAGGTGGTCTGGTATTCCCATCTCTTTCAGAATTTTCCACAGTTTGTGGTGATCCACACAGTCAAAGGCTTTGGCATAGTCAATAAAGCAGAAATAGATGTGTTTCTGGAACTCTCTTGCTTTTTCAATGATCCAGCAGATATTGGCAATTTGATCTCTGATTCCTCTGCCTTTTCTAAAACCAGCTTGAACATCTGGAAGTTCACGGTTCACGTATTGCTGAAGCCTGGCTTGGAGAATTTTGAGCGTTACTTTACTAGCATGTGAGATGAGTGCAATTGTGCGGTAGTTTGAGCATTCTTTGGCATTGCCTTTCTTTGGGATTGGAACGAAAACTGACCTTTTCCAGTCCTGTGGCCCCTGCTGAGTTTTCCAAATTTGCTGGCATATCGAGTGCAGCACTTTCACAGCATCACCTTTGAGGATTTGAAATAGCTCAACTGGAATTCCATCACCTCCACTAGCTTTGTTTGTAGTGATGCTTTCTAAGGCCCACTTGACTTCACATTCCAGGATGTCTGGCTCTAGGTGAGTGATCACACCATCGTGATTATCTGGGTCGTGAAGATCTTTTTTGTACAGTTCTTCTGTGTATTCTTGCCACCTCTTCTTAATATCTTTTGCTTCTGTTAGGTCCATACCATTTCTGTCCTTTATCGAGCCTATCTTTGCATGAAATGTTACTTTGGTAGCTCTAATTTTCTTGAAGAGATCTCTAGTCTTTCCCAATCTGTTGTTTTCCTCTGTTTCTTTGCACTGATCGCTGAGGAAGGCTTTCTTATCTCTCCTTGCTATTCTTTGGAACTCTGCATTCAGATGGGAATATCTTTCCTTTTCTCCTTTGCTTTTTGCTTCTCTTCTCTTCCCAGCTATCTGTAAGGCCTCCTCAGACAGCCATTTTGCTTTTTTGCATTTCTTTTCCATGGGGATTTTCTTGATCCCTGTCTCCTGTACAATGTCACGAACCTCTGTCCATAGTTCATCAGGCACTCTGTCTATCAGGTCTAGTCCCTTAAATCTATTTGTCACTTCCACTGTATACTTATAAGGGATTTGATCTAGGTCATACCTGAATGGACTAGTGGTTTTCCCTAGTTTCTTCAATTTAAGTCTGAATTTGGCAATAAGCAGTTCATGATCTGAGCCACAGTCTGCTCCTGGTCTTGTTTTTGCTGACTGTATAGAGCTTCTCCATCTTTGGCTGCAAAGAATATAATCAATCTGATTTTGGTGTTGACCATCTGGTGATGTCCACGTGTAGAGTCTTCTCTTGTGTTGTTGGAATAGGGTGTTTGCTATTACCAGTGCGTTCTCGTGGCAAAACTCTATTAGCCTTTGCCCTGCTTCATTCTGTACTCCAAGGCCAAACTTGCCTGTTACACCAGGTGTTTCTTGACTTCCTACTTTTGCATTCCAGTCCCCTATAATGAAAAGGACATTTTTTTGGGGTGTTAGTTCTAGAAGGTCTTGTAGGTCTTCTTTAATGTATTGGCCTTGACCAAATGCCAGCAACAGCATATAAGAAATAATTACTTTGGCTAATATTTGTTAAGCATCTGTGATATCCTTAAGCACCTATGATATTTTAAATTCACTTTCAAGTCTTATCTTACACAGGGATTAAAATATATATGTATGAAAATATAATTTTCAGAAAATATATTTATGAAAATTATCCTTAAATTATCCCTAAATGTTCTTGATTCTTCCTCAGTTGAGCTTTAGAATGTTAACTCCAAGGATTTTGTTGCTTTCCTTCGCTGCCGCATGCAGGACCTGGAAGAGTGATCAGTACATATTTGTTAAATGAATTAATAGTTGATTTGCATTGAGGGACCAACTATGTGAAAAGGAGATACGCTTTAATACCAGCATCCCACTCAGTACAGTAAAAGGCTCATCCTAAGATATCCTCATGAGAACTCCCTGTGTGGAATCTGTGTAGTTGGATTTCTTCAATTAATGCAAATATAACATGACTGTGCTGTGCTATGCTTGGACGCTCAGTCCTGTCTGACTCTTTGCGACCCCATGGATTGTAAGCTACTCTGTCCATGGAATTCTCCAGGTAAGAATACTGGAGTGGGTTGCCATGCCCTCCTCCAGGGGATCTTCCTAACCCAGGAATTGAACCCAGGTCTCCCACATTGCATGTGGATTCTTTACCAGCTGAACTACCAGGAAAGCCCATAACGTGACTACTGTATGTGTTTTTATGCTTAAAGCAAGCTGCACAGCATCTATTACTATCTCATTTTAGAAATGGGAAACTCAGAATAGTCAAGAACTCTGCCAGATTCCCATAACTGGTTTTCATCTTAAAATGGTTGAGTTTTCCATTTTTTTTTCTACTGCAGTGAAATATATAGTGTTTTTTGCCCTGAGTAAAAGTAGGGAATGGATGAGAAAACGAAGTAGGGTTGTTTCCTGTGTGATTTTATGGAATCAGAAAGAGTTGTTGAATCAGCAGGTGTTACTTTTGCCTGAAATAACATCTTCAGTTTGTTTAGGCCTTTTAAAAACATCTGTGATGGTTTGAACTTTGGGGAGTTCACTGAGATAAACTTCCAAGATGGAACAATTATTCATCCCAACAATTATTGCCATGGAATCTTCTAGCAATTGAATTGGCTCTGATGTTTCTGATAAATTCCAAGGATCATCAGCAATTTGGGCTTGGAAATAAGTAAGGCTTTCCACTTTAGCTGTAGGAACCAATGACCCAGAATAATTTGTTGGCATCTGTATCTTGATTAAAAGTATTTTATGACATATACTAGCCCTGACTTGGTCAGTGCTTGGGTTATGTAGGTGAGTGTGGGAGAGCGTGCTTGCTTCATTTTGGGGACTTTTTTTTTTATTACATAAGCTTGTAAACTTGCCTTGCAGTTCTGTGATATGACTCTTATTCCTGTAGTAACACCAGGGCTTGACTTATTGTTCATGCCAAATTAAAAATGAAAACATTGTAAGCAATAACATTTGACTCATTATTACTCATGAGCACCTGAAGTCAGCGACTTGAATTTTGAGTCAGTTTATTTGGAAATATTCAGCAAACAACATTCCTTGAGGCTCCTTTGGGTCTAGAGTGTCAAGGGGATTAATGCAACTAATAGACTATTTCCATTATGACATTTCCATTGAACAAAACACCATTTAGGTGGATCAGAAAATATATCCAGTGATAACCAGTAGTAGCTTGGTATTGGGTAAATATTAACTGATTTGATTAATCTTTTAAAATTTAGATATCTTTGCTATAATTAAAAAGCTGTCATGTGTACCTAAGTGAAGAAGGGTAATGATTTGAGAGCTGTAAGCCATGGAGTTTATTCAGAAATTGTGTTGAGATTAATTTATGGGTGGTTCCTATAAATGATGTAACAATACAGTAACACTGTATTAATCCTTTAGAAGTCCATTCTTGGCTCTTTTACTCTAATAATACTGCCACATTTTACAGCTGCAGTGTAATTTGAAACAATGTGAAAATTGCCCTGTTTACTCATTCCAAGCAAAAGGGCTAATGCTAAATTAGTTTTTTTGTTACAAGTTGATTGAGCTGAGTAATAGCCAACTTTATTCACTCTTCTCTGTTAGTGTTCTTTTATTATTCTGAACATTATAAAGTTTGTGTGCAATTGTTTGTCCTGAAACTCAGCAAGGATTTACCTTGGATTTTACTTACTTTAATTTTTTTTTAAATTGAAGTATAATTGATTTAAAACATTATATTAGTTTCAGATGTACAGGATAGTGATTCAATATTTTTATATATTACAAAATGATTACTACTTGGTTACCATCTGTCACCATACAAAGTTATTACAATATTATTCTATATATTCTTTATGCTGTGAATTTCATTCCTATGACTGATTTCTTTTTTAGTTGGAAATTCTGGTCCTCTTAATTAAAGCCTTTCCTCCAATACAACCGTTTTTATTTAAATTCTTTAAGAATGAAAAAGAAAACCAAGGTGTTTCTTTAACATGCTTTAGAATAACTAAGAGAAAGAGTATGAGTGTTGTGTTAGGAAGTCCTGAAAATGGACTCATAGAAAAGCTTTATATCTTACACTACCAAAATCCTTTAGAGTAAACAGGAAAACAAACCAACAAACAAAAAACACCCCATCAGATTCTGAATGAAAGCCCAGGGAAAAAAAACTCAGGAATGGTTTTAGTGAAGCAACCTCAGAGGATATATGCATTTTGACTGTCTTGCCTTCCAGAAACAAGAGAGGTGGTGATTCAAGGTCTGATTGATACCTTACTTTCCTGAGAGGCTGTGCTTAGGATTCCTAGGGCCTGTAGCATCTTACACAATATTTGATTCTGCCCTCCTGTCTTGGTTAACTCAATCTTCACATTCTCACTACAGTTTATTTTGGTTCAATTAAAATTTGCAATCATCTCAGTTCACCTCTGCTCTTCCATTAGATCCTGTGCTGTTGGTACTACAGGAAAGATAGATTTCTTCCTGTTCCCATTACTGTTGCTTTTCAGTGGTCCTTATTGCCTTCAAAGCACTTTACCTCTCGACCTGCTTGTGATAGCTCTGCTTGGGTGCACGTAAATAAAATGTGATGAAAAATAGAACTCCCTGCATTCCCTGTCAAACAGCTCTCTCCCTGTGTTAGTCATGGCCAGAAGCCCCCTTCCTCATTCTTGAGATTCAGTGAGAAGTATTTGGGGCCCAGACATTTGTGGGTTACATTATCTACTTCTGTTTCTGCTACATAATTGGTTCATTTAGCCTAATGCCATGTTAGTCAGCTCACCTTGGATTAGTGAGTGGGTCCTCTGATTTTTTCCCATACTTATTGTAAAACTGAAGAGAATTATTATCTTTTTGTTGGATTAGAAGCATTTTTAAAAACTCACTATTGATTTCTCTCTGTTCTCTAGGACCCTTCTTATAACCAAGGGCTTTTAACCTATTTTTGTGCTCTAGACCCCTTGATTGTCTGGTCAAGCCTATGGACCCTCTCTCAGAATAATGTTTTAAGTGTATCAAATAATATAGATACATGGTACTACAAAGGAAGCCAATTATGTTGGAATAAATTATGAAAATATTAAATTTATGATATAGTAATATATATATTTAAACTAAATGACAAGATTCAGTGATGGCTCTAAGAATTATCGCAATTTTAAAATACTGATGATAGTTAAAGATATTTTTGATATCTTCAATTGTAATGTGACCACCGAAAAATCTTTGATTTCCTTTGGTCATATGAATTGATTGTGCTAATACTACCATGGTTTATTAATCAAAGGAAATGTTAAATATTCAACTTCAGAAACAAAGATGTAATTTTTCTTCTCCCAAGTTCACAGACACCTTCAATGTGATCTCTTGACTCCCATGTATGATGTATGCTGCCTGCTTGACTTTTTGCTTGACTTCCCTGTACCACAGCCCTTATCAGCTTGGGACAGTGATACCACCTTGTCTGTCCATCTTACTTACCTGGTCCTTTTGCTTCCCTGCCCTGACCCTGGGGTCAGGTGAACTAACCCCATTCTGCGGTCTTGCCCATTGTGTTTGTAGATGTTTATACAGCCCAAGAAAAATTTCACCATCATCAGGTTATTTTTTCCCTTTCTGTTAGACTGTTAAGATTCTCAGTCTTCTCAAACTCAGTCCTGATATAATAGCCTCAAAACACAATAAAAATAAACAAAAAGATTGCAGAGAATGTACATTGTAAAAGACCAACTCCATTAGCAGAGGCTATTAACTATGTCCCACTATGTCTCATGTAAATTAAGTTCTTTTAGAAAATGTTTTCTTCCTTGAGGCTGCAATCCATAACTCTCATCCTCAGAATCATGCATTGGAGTTGGTACAATTCAACAGTGATTTATTAGGTACAAATTGAAGATTTCATATGCAGCTTGGTTTTCTCATGCCTCTTGCAGCCAAATATTTTTAAGTGTGTCTAAGAAAGGGTCCAGTTGAAAATTAGAATATAAAATTATTAAGTGAAATACAGTTATGTATTGAAGATATCTGACAGCTGGAGTTTTAGGTGCTGAATTGCATATCTCAACTCATATTTTTCCTTCACTTTTCAGATCTGAAAACTTTTAGATAGTTCCAGTATCTGTAGAGGTTACTTAAGGATATTAAGTGACTTGAGGTTTTATAGTCATAGGGGGAACTAGAGGTAAAATGGGAAGCTCTAAAATATTAATATTTAGGGCAGTATTTAAAAAAAGAATATGGTAATTGGGTCAGTTTATATATGTATGCATGTGTATGAGAATGACACATGCATTGGAAAAAGGAAAAGTTTTTTTTTGCATTATATTCCAATACTGTCACATATTTAAATAGTGCTTCATAGAGGACAAATGAGCCTTAGAAGGTTAAACAGGATGACTGAGAGACTATGGGGAGTGAGGGCAGAGCAGGATTGAAACACATAATTCTGGCTTCAAGTACACTTAACCTTGGCCTTCAGGCCAAACAAATGGTGAGAAGGATCTACTATGTCAAGAGAGAAAAATGGAAAGACAAGGTGTTCATCTTGGGGGCTAATGTGGTATACTTGACTCTGGATTTAAAAAAAAAAAAAAAAAGGTTGAAACTTCCCTGATGGTCCAGTGATTAAGAATCCATCTTGCAATACAGGGGTTGCAGGTTCGATCCCTGGTGAGGGAACTAAGAACCCACATGCCACGGAGCAGCTAAGCCTGTACTGCAACTACTGAACCCACACATCACAACTAGAGGGTCCATGAGCCACAGTGAAGATTCCACCTGATGCAATGAAGAGCCTGTGTGCCACAACTAAGACCCAATGCAGCTAAATAAGTAAATAAAATATTAACAAAAAATGTTTAGTGCAGTTCTGGGCTTATCAGATTTGTAACCTCTGTAAGTTACTAGACCTGGGACCTCAAGTTGGAAGATCCTATTTATACCTAACCCGAAAGGTGTTGGGGGGATTGAGTTTACCTACCCATTCTGAGATTAACTGAAATCAGGTACATGACAGTATCTGGTGCTTGACAAATGTGACATTCCCTTCTCCTTCCTTTATGTACTGATCTATAAGTTGTCTAAATTTTTCCTAATGACGTTGTTTTCTGCTGAGTCTTATTTGTCTTATAAAACCTCATAAAGAATCACATTATTGTATGCAGTGTGCATGTGTGCTCAGTTGCTTCAGTCATGTCCAAGTCTTTGTGACCCTATGGACTGTAGCCTACCAGGCTTCTCTGTCTATGGGAATTCTCTAGGCAAGAATACTGGAGTGGGTTGTCATGCCCTCCTGCAGAGGATCTTCTCAACCCAGGGATCGAACCATCATCTCTTATGTCTTCTGCATTGGCAGGCGAGTTCTTTACCACTAGCACCACCTGGGAAGCCCTGTTATATGCAGCATGTAGACTTAATGCTGCTGCTGCTGCTGCTGCTAAGTCGCGTCAGTCGTGTCCAACGCTGTGCGACCCCATAGACGGCAGCCCACCAGGCTCCTCCGTCCCTGGGATTCTCCAGGCAAGAGTACTGGAGTGGGTTGCCATTCCTCCTCCAGTGCATGAAAGTGAAGAGTGAAAGTGAAGTCGCTCAGTTGTGTTCGAGTCTTCGCGACCCCATGGGCTGCAGCCTACCAGGCTCCTCTGTCCATGGGGTTTCCCAGGCAAGAGTAGACTTAATAAGTAAAACTAAACAGAGCTTTTGTATGTTTAAGGTATCTTCCTGGAGGGTATCTGGCCACATGGTTTGAAACTTTGTGGGGCCAGAAAGATTCTGTCTCCAATTTAACTTTCACGAAAATAGCAAAGATGTAACATAAACACCAAGAGAAACAGTGAGACATTCTCATCTTATCCCATTTATCCTGTGGCTGTGAATATTTATTTGGCCTGGTTGTGATTTTTGTTCTGGAGTGGTTAATGTCCAGGTCAACTCCACATAATGGAAAGCTGACCTCAAAGAGGAGGAGGATAGATGTGTTAAGAAAAGAAAAAAAAAAAAGACTAGTGGAGATTGCTGTGGTTTGTAAAAAGGAAGTTGTCGGGGAGTAGATTGATGACTGAGGATTAATTAATAGACCACAGGTAGCTGGTGCAGAGTTTCCATGCAGACCTTGAGAGTCAGGGGTGGTGGGGCCATGCTTCCCTGGAAGCCTGGAGCCTGGTAGAATGGGAAATATCATTAAAGGACAATAAATATATTTAGTTGAAACTTTGATTCTTTATGTTTACAGAAGAAAGGACTAGATTGCAGATTTATTATAACTGATTCCCCCAAATATCTGGGAGTGAATAAAAAGCTGAGTAAGCCTCTATTATTCATATTAACAGGATGGAGGAGGCAGGAAGAGGGTGTGTGTGTGGATGATACAGAACAATGAATAAGATGGTGGCTGACAGACTCCCACAGAATCTTCTCTGTCTTCTGCCTGACCTTCTTGGCTAGACAACACTGGACACAGCCAGATCTTTAGCATGAGAAAAGGAGATGGGGCGAAAGAGAAAACTCACATTCTACTGACTGTTGATGATCTTAAATCACCCCAACATCCCCTCCCTAAAAACCTATTTTCCTCTCAACTTCCCACAGTTGGAGAACTACACTTATAAGCCTCAGTGCCTGACCTGATCCTCGCTGTAATGATTAGAGTCAGATGTTTAGACACACTAGGTGAATGTGCTTTGACTCAGCCATAGCTGAGCCCGTAATTCCACATGACAGATACTGGGTGACTGCCATTTTTGTTTTGAACATAAACTATGTTGGACCTGGCGCCTGATGTAAACTTGTGCTTTATGTTGCAGTGTCAGCTCGTCATCATGGAAGCCTTTGTTTGATGTGGGTCCTGATTGTCTAATTTCGGAGAATGAAATGCAATAGAAGGTGCCAGTTTCAAACTCAGATGTCAGCCAGCCACGATGATAAAGTTTCCTAAATTTGTGCTTTAAAACAATGTAAATCTCATAGGTGGTTCTCAATTTAAAAAGAATAAAATCATTCAATGCTTTTAAAGTATTGTGCACATTATTGCACTCAAAGTATTCAAAAAAGGAAGTGTTACTGATAGAATGGGAAGCATGATACAATGATTAGGAGGGTTGTTGTTGTTGTTAAGTCGCTAAGTCACGTCCAACTCTTTGTGACCCATGGACAGCAGCATGCCAGGCTTCCCTGTCCTTCAGTATCTCCCGGAGCTTGCTCAGACTCCTGTCCTTTGAGCCGGTGATGCCATCCACTCATCTCCTTCTCTGTCTTCCCCTTCTCCTCCTGCCTTTAATCTTTGCCAGCATCAGGGTCTTTTCCAATGAATCAGCTCTTTGCCTCAGGTGGCCAGAGTATTGGGGCTTCAGCATCAGGAGCATGGGATTTGAAATTAAACCTTAGTTTGAGTCTTGGTCCTGGTGCTTACTAGTCCTTTAATCTCTTTCAACCTCATTTCCCCCATGTATACAATGATACCTACTTCTTAGAGATGTTGTGTTGATGAGATAACGGATATAAGGACTTTAGCCTAGCATATTGTGAGTACTCAAGAAATGGTAACTATAGTTAATAGTAATGATAGAAATAAAGTTACCACTCTTAACGTTTTGGATTTATAGTACCTTCCTCAATATGGAGAGCTATTCATGCCTTTCGTTGTTATTGATATTGCGTGTGCATGTTAAATCACTTCAGTTGTGTACGACTCTTTGTGACCCTATGGGCTGTAGCCTGCCAGGCTCCTCTGTCCATGGGATTCTCCAGACAAGAATACTGGAGTGGGTTGTCGTGCCCTCCTCCAGGGAATCTTCCCAACCCAGGGATCGAACCCGAGCCTCTTATGTCTCCTGCATTGGCAGGTGGGTTCTTTACCATTAGCACCACCTGGGAAGCATATTTATTTTTGTTCTTTAGTGCCCTTTAAAGCAGTGTGGGGATACCAATACTGTGTCTCCAAGGTTTATTATTGGTTGATGACATGATAGTGAGTTTTTAAAAATATCCAATTAAAGTGAAATATTCTTTAAGTTTTCCACCTCCCCTCTTGTCCCCTTCCTGCCTTAAAGAGAACTTGGGTGGAATAAAGTGTGTATGATCTTTTTTTTCAGGCATAAATGATCTGAATTCTTCGAGTGTATGAAATAGCATCTTGTAGTAGAAAAAGAACAGGACAGGAAGTCAGGAGTCTGAAACCACTCTTGCCCATGAATCTGTCTTCAGCTTTAGAGGACAGATTTTGTAATTATCACCAGCTCTTTGCCACTTCTGTTGCTCCAGTTAGTCATTGCTTTCTTTGTCTATGTCTGGTATTGCTATTTGTGTACATGCTGCTATTACGCTTGGAACACCATATGGTTATTTAAAAAATTGGAGTTGCCTACCCACAAGACTGAGAGTTCTTTGAGGGTGTTTTATGTGTCTTTATATTTCCAGTGCCCAGCAGAGAGCCTGGTGTTGAATACTGACTTAGTAAACACTTGTCAAATGATTGCATGGCCAGAATCAAGGCATAACTTCAGGCTTCCTGACTGGGTGGTCTTGAGCAACTTACTTTTTGTAAACCCACAATTTCCTTGTCTCTCAAATGAGTGTCACACCTGATTTGCCACCTACAAATCATTATGTGAGCTCAAATGAATGAATGTGAATAGTTTATGTACATTGCAAAATTCTGGGCAATAGAAGGTAATGAAAAGTCATAATATTGAAACCTAAGCTATACTTTTTATTGTGACATAATTTATAATAGAATTGGAAATGTCTATCACTGGGGCGTTTGCTAAATAACTTACACTATTATAACATTTAATACTGGGCAGCTGATAATAATATTGATTGGCATTTTTGCCATGTTCCGATCCTGTTCTAAACATCTAACAAATGTTTAATCCTTACAATGTTGCTGTCAAATCTGGATGCCATTATCCTCAATTTACAGATGAAGCAGAACTACATTGACTAGCATCGAAAGAGATTCAAAACATCTTGGACATGGATAAAAAGCAGGTCAGAGAGCAGCTTGCAGAGTGTTGCGTATACTTACTAAGCAGAAAAGAAACACCTGTGATAGGCCGTGCAACCAAAATGAACAGTGGTTGTCTCTGGGGACTGGATTTATGGGGAAGCTTTTGCTCTGTGTAGGTTTGAAAAAAAATTTTTTTTTACAGTGAGCAAGTAATATTTTATAGTCAATAAAATAAAGCTAGTAAAGGATAGTTCTCAACAAAAGAAACATTTATTTTCTTATTTAAAACAAAAGATACACAAGATTTCTTCTTTTTTCTCTTTCTGCCCATCATTTTCCATCTCCTGGGTCCCAGCACTTCACTCGCATTTGATTCTCATTTGCCATCTATGTGAGGGTGAGTGAAGCTTTAGCTAATGAATAAGATAGTATGAAACCTCAGTGACTGTGAATAAGAGTATACAGCCTTCTAGCCAGCAGACACTTCTTTTCCATTAGGAAGCAAAGTCTCTAACTTCCAAAAATTTAATATGCCAAATGACTCTATGCTAGATGACAGGGAAGTTGTAAAACTTAATTAAATCTGCCTTCTCCATTCACCAGGTATGAGAAGGTCCTCAACCTGGGAAAGCTGCTATTTGAACAGCTGGCATAGGAATCCTCTGCTCACCCACGTGCTTATGCAGACAAGGAAACCTGGTGGGGCTGCTTGAGGAGTCCCTCACTAAGTGCCAAGGTGCCAGCCAAGTCGCCAGGCTGCCCTGACCCACGCCAAGGCAGTGAGGCTGCAGCCCTGTCGTTTGGTTGGCCAGCCTCACCAGCACCTGCACCTTGTTGCCGGTGGGATTCCAGCTCTCATTGTTTCCTCAGGAACTTTTGTTACCACAGAACTTTCTCACACTCACTGGCCCAGATGTTTGCTGAATTCCAGGGCTAGTGTGTGTGGTCAGGCAGCCAAATTCCAATTTTAGAATACTGCTTGTGACTGAGAATCTCTATTAACTCAGGCTTTTAGAGGGCTGACTGTGTGTGTGTGTGTGTGGTGTGTTAGAGATGGGACAGTAATGAAGAGCAATCAACCAACAATCCCCAACCAGAGAACAAACATATATTCTTCTCAAGAGGTTTTGAATGTCAGCAATGAGCAAACGAAGTTGTCCAAAAGGTTGAATGGCCCTGGAATTTTAAGTCACATCTCAAAAGGATTGCACCTTTTTTTCCCTCCCAGAAAGACAGTGCTTAATTCACCTCTGAATTTCCAGTCAGTTTACAGCTTCCTTTAGTAATGCGTCTCAGAATTTGACATCATTTCTAAGCCACAAAGTTCTTTCTCGCCAATGTCTAAAATAAGCCTTTGTCCCTCTAAGACTTATAGAGACATTTCCTCCCTCCCTCCTTCCCTTCCTTCCTCTCAAACCCAAGTGCCTATTCTTTGACAGGCATTGTTATTGGCATTGGAACTATACCAGACAGTATTATTGGTGCTGGAGCTTTGAACTAGACAGACAAGTTTCCTTGCTCTCAGAAACTAACATTCTGCTGGGGACAGATAATAAATAAATAAGAATTTCAGATAGTATTAAGCACTGTGGATAAAACTAAACAAGATCATGTGAGAGAGAGCGGGCTGAGAAGTGGAGGGGGGAGATCTGTTGCTGCTCTCTCTTTTTTTTTCTCATTCCATTTCTTTTTATTAAACCAACAATTTGAGCAGTCTATGGCCCTTATTTCAAATCCTTTTTTTTTTTCCTTCTTGCTTTCTGTTGTATGCTTTGGTCATGATTCTCTGTGGAGCTGACCTTTCAGCTGAGACCTGAATGATGAGTTAATTATGGGACGGACTCATGGCTAGACCTGGGAATATCATTTTTCCTCAGTGTAAATGGTGGGAGATGGGATGGGACAATGATACCTATCTCCTAGGTTGGTTAGGATTAACTAAAGTAACTTGCATGGCAAAATGCTTTGTCATATAAAAGCCTTATAATAATAGCAGGGCTTTAAAAAAAAACTGCCTCCACCACAATTTTGTATGTTCTTTAGTTGAATTAGTCATATCATCTATTAGTATATAAAAATCTGTCGGCAATAGAGGCCAGAATTAAAGGTATACTGGAGTTATGCTTTGGATTTACATTTTAGAAGTGAACAAGATGATGTCAGGATCAGCCAGACTCCTTGATATCACTAGAGGGGTGAGTTTTCTTCTGTTATTTACCAGCTTTATTTCAAGACTTGGCTACAACTGAGTTATCTGATAGAAGAGTTGGACATAGGACTTCACCATGTCAACCATGCCTTAGATTTACTTAACTTGATTCCTGCTCCCCAAGGAGCTGAGCTGCAGGAAGCCCTGAAGGCAGGGCCAACACACTGACCTCAGGAGCCTCGTGGGTGTGCTCAACTCTTGGCAGGTCCTCTGCTGAAATCCCCAAGTTGTGCAGTGCAGAGCCTCAAGAGCTGGCATTGGATTGGGAAGATTTGATGGCAGGTGTTAACTTGTGGCTTCCAAGCACTAGAGGACAGAGAGTCCTCATTGCAAAAATGCTGCAGAAAGCATGTTTTACTGTACGTGGGCCAATTTGACTTTTACTATATGTAATTGTTGTAGGCTTTATTTCACAAGCTGTATTCAAGATTTACTGAAGTGTAACACAATAGCAATAATTAATGCTCACATCTGGATAACATTTATACCTTGACCTGGATCTTTGTGCCTTCCAACAACCCTTGTGGTTGTTAGGGTCATCCCAGGAATGGCCTCACCAATAGTGTGGCAGAGTATCAGTAAGGCTATGAATGCTGTGATGTTGGCCTTTCTGGGGTTGAACCTGGGTTTGACCACTAGTTGTGAGCTACTTGTTGATATTTATCTACTCTGTGACTTGGTTCCTCATGGTAAAGTGAGGCTCACAGTTCTTATCTCAGAGGAGAGATGTGAGGATGGAGTTAATATATGTAAGCCCCTTCAAGAAGTGCCTGGGTCTGAACCAAGACTTTATGTGGGGGGGAGATGGAAGCTCCAGAGGTCACATTGCTGGCTTGAGTGAGCACATTTACAGAGCAGAGACTCTGCATGAATCTCTTGATTCTAAGTCTAGTAATCCTTCTACTATTTTTTTGTGCTGAACAGTTATTAGTTATGATTTTAAAATGTAAATGCATAAAGTAGAATATTAGGGTATTTAAGATTATAGTGATAAAATATCACATTAGTACTTGTGCTATTAATGCTCCTTTACATACAGGGAAACTAAGATTCATAGTGGTTACTTTGAAATGACTCTTAATGTTACTTTGTTGATTTTTTTTAGCATGCCACTGGTCTTTCTATATCTGCTTCATAATTTTATAATGAGTGTGTAAAGCCTAACACTGAAAATGATGTTTCCAGTATTAAATAAAATCAACTTTCCCTTGAGACAAAACTATAAAAGAATACAATTTAAGAAAATGAACTGGAAGCGTATATATCACAATGAACAGTTTCCCTTCTGAAATGAAGTTACAGACTTTTTCTACTGATACCATCATTCTGTAAATATACCAGAAATTTTCTCCTTGGAAATGGCCTGAAAAATCAGCATTATATTATTTTAATATTAATTTTTAAAAATGAAAAATTTGAGGACACATTTTGTAAAAAAAAAAAAAAAAGAATGGAGAAAATCACTTGAGGTTTATTCAGAAACAGAAAGTGGGTTCAAAAGTAACACATGAAAATAGTCAGTGAGTCATCAGTTTGGGATTAAAAAGCCAAAGGTGTGGCAGCTTGTGACTTTTCCCGTGTGATTCCGGAAGATCGATGGAAGATTTCAAATGGCATCCTCTGTCACCAATGGCTGCCTCTGTGCAGGAAGTGAATGCCCTCCTGGAAGACAACTCTGAAGGCTAGCATTCATGGTGTCCTTCAGAAACGTTGCCAGAAACCTTCAGTGATGTGAAGAAGTCAAGAAGAGTCAGTAAATTTATGAACTGGGTGGAAGTCATTACTTTTCTTTCCAAGGGTTATTGCTTAAGGGAATGCCTTTTGGCTTTGATTACAGCCATCTACAAATGGAAACATGTGAATTTCATGAAGCCTGGGAGAGAGTTTTGGGTGGGACGCACACCCAAATGTTCAAATGACTTTTGCAAATGAGTTGAAAAATGATTTTCATTAACTAGAAGTCTGTTGTCTTGGGGTAAGAATAAATCTCTCAGATCTCTGAGGAGAGCACGAGGGTATTGATTTGGGAGTGGAGGTGGGAGGAGATGTGAGAAATTATGGTGATCTGTTGGGAAGCAGAGGAATTGGTTAACTGTGGGGCTCTGGAAAATTTCCTGAAGGAGAGGGGATGTCCCGAGCGTGCCCCCAGATCAACATATCATGATTACCATATTTGCACAAGGCACACATAGTTGGTGTCTGCTTGGAGTTATAGATGAGAGAATATTACGCCCAGGCACGTCCCTGCTTCAGGAAAACCCATACAAAACCACGGTTTTTCATCAGCCATTCAGGACTGAAAGCGATCACTTCATTTGCCTGAGGCATGGCACTGTGGATGTAGCAAATGTCTTGGAATGTGACACTTGTACTTTCTCCTAAAACTTTTATATCAGACATATAATAACCAGACGTTTGTTTTACAGCTGATTGAATCTAGGATTTCCAATTGCAGCTGTGACACTGGTTGTTAACTTTCACAACTTATTTCACTTGTACTTTAAATTGAGTCTGAGACAGTAATCTTTGCGAACATCAACTATGTGAATGCATGATCGTGTTCAGGGAATTTAAGCATTGGGAGATGATTTTAACTTGGTTTGAGATGAGAATAAGTTTCTGTTTCAAGGCTGACATCATCATGAAGAATATAGGCCAGGAAAATGTTACACAAATGTCGAAATTGAAAAGACCCTTCCAGGTACCTGTTGAAGAAGAGAATTCCTTCGTCCAGGAAAGGAAGCATGTGCAGTTTTCTTTTTCGTTTAGACCGAAGCCTTAGCTGGGAAAGGGAAAGGAAAGGCAGCCTTTCTCTGACCTTGAATAAGTCTCTCCATGCTGTGAAAGTGCTGCACTCAATATGCCAGCAAATCTGGAAAACTCAGCAGTGGCCACAGGACTGGAAAAGGTCAGTTTTCATTCCAATCCCAAAGGAAGGCAACGCCAAAGAATGCTCAAACTACCGCACCATTGCACTCATCTCACACGCTAGTCAAGTAATGCTCAAAATTCTCCAAGCCAGGCTTCAGCAATACGTGAACCGTGAACTTCCAGATGTTCAAGCTGGTTTTAGAAAAGGCAGAGGAACCAGAGATCAAACTGCCAACATCTGCTGGATCATCGAAAAATCAAGAGAGTTCCAGAAAAACATCTATTTCTGCTTTATTGACTATGCCAAAGCCTTTGACTGTGTGGATCACAATAAACTGTGGAAAATTCTGAAAGAGATGGGAATCTGCCTGACCTGCCTCTTGAAAAACCTGTATGCGGGTCAGGAAGCAACAGTTAGAACTGGACATGGAACAACAGACTGGTTCCAAATAGGAAAAGGAGTACGTCAAGGCTGTATACTGTCACCCTGTTTATTTAACTTATATGCAGAGTACATCATGAGAAACGCTGGGCTGGAAGAAGCACAAGCTGGAATCAAGATTGCCGGGAGAAATATCAATAACCTCAGATATGCAGATGACACCACCCTTATGGCAGAAAGTGAAGAGGAACTAAAGAGCCTCTTGATGAAAGTGAAAGAGGAGAGTGAAAAAGTTGGCTTAAAGCTCAACGTTCAGAAAACTAAGATCATGGCATCTGGTCCCATCACTTCATGGGAAATAGATGGGTAAACAGTGGAAACAGTGTCAGATTTTATTTTTGGGGGCTCTAAAATCACTGCTGATGGTGACTGCAGCCATGAAATTAAAAGATGCTTACTCCTTGGAAGAAAGATTATGGCCAACCTAGATAGCATATTGAAAAGCAGAGAGATTACTTTGCCAACAAAGGTCCGTCTAGTCAAGGCTATGGTTTTTCCAGTAGTCATGTATGTATGTGAGAGTTGGACTGTGAAGAAAGCTGAGTGCTGAAGAATTGATGCTTTTGAACTGTAGTGTTGGAGAAGACTCTTGAGAGTCCCTTGGACTGCAAGGAGGTCCAACCAGTCCATCCTAAAGGAGATCAGTCCTGGGTGTTCATTGGAAGGACTGATGTTGAAGCTGAAACTCCAATACTTTGGCCACCAGATGCAAAGAGTTGACTCAATTGGAGAAGACCCTGATGCTGGGAAGGATTGGGGACAGGAGGAGAAGGGGATGACAGAGGATGAGATGGCTGGATGGCATCACTGACTCGATGGACATGGGTTTGGTAAACTCCGGGAGTTGGTGATGGACAGGGAGGCCTGGCGTGCTACGATTCATGGGGTCGCAAAGAGTCAGACACAACTGAGCGACTGAACTGAAGCTTCAGTTTCCTGATGTCAAAAATAAGATTCATAATAGCATCTACATTACTGGATTTTCCTGAGACTGAAACAAAACATATATAGCATCTGGCATATAAATATATGTGAGTGTAACAAAAAAGTTATGTGAAGTGCAGCTGTCAGTCAGTGAGATAAGTCGCAGTCACTCTATGCTGGGGAGTGAAAGAGTCATCGAGTTGAGTCCTGTCCTCATGGCCACATATTCACATCATGGTGGGGCTGAATTCAAACTGAATTCCTTCTGAATGTAGAATTTCATATTCTTCCCAATGCACTTACTTTTTCTGATTAACCTATGTTGTATAAAGGAGTGAATAGGAGATTCATTTATTCTATTAGCTTTTATGAATATCATGCTCTGGGTCTACTCTATCTTAGCAGAACAAGCTTACACACATTATTTCATCTTTCTGGACCTCAGTTTCCTTATCTATAAAATAGGATTAAGACTGATATCTATATATGGGATTGTCTGAACCTTCAATGAATTGAAACACATAAAGCTTTTACCACAGGGCCTGGCACATTGTATATGCTCAAGAAGTGTTGGTTATTATCAGTTTTATTCCTAGCACTGTCAACATCATTGGTTCTGTGTTGGTTCATGGACTAGGCTTTCAGTGTCGGCTTTTAGCGCACTGTTTGATTTCTTCTTTGGCAGAGACAGTGGGTCTAGCACGACCCCTCCAGGCATCCCCCTTTCTCTGCTATCAGCCACCAGAACTGGAGACTGTTTGTTAAGAGCGCGTGTGCATGCTAAGTGACTTCAGTCATGTCCCACCGGACTCCTCTGTCCATGGGATTCTCCAGGCAAGAATACTGGAGTGGGTTGCCATGCCCTCTTTCAGGGCATCTTTACAACCCAGGGATTGAACCTGGTGTCTCTTTATGTCTCCTGCATTGGTGGGCAGGTTCTTTACTGCTGGTGCCACCTGGGAAGCCCTTGTTAAGAGCAGGTCAGCATATTCATTTATAAAAGATAGGGTATATATGCTCTGTTAACTTTTTAATATCTAGAGAATTCTGACACATAAAATGTATCTGGACCCAAGACTTTCCAATAAGGCTCTATGTGGACCTGTACATGGTAAGATTACTTTAAACAGTCAATAAGAATCTTTGAACCAGGACTCAGGATATTTTATGTGGACACAGTTGTTAAATTCAGTATAAAATACAAACAATGAGCAGTAGTCAAGTTTGCTGGGATACTGCCTCACTTTTCTCTTATTCATTCAACTAATATTTTAATGAAAATGTTTTTTAAATTGAAGTATAATTTACAGTGTTTAAGGTGTACAGCAAAGTGATTCAGTTATAACTATATCTATTCTTTTTCAGATACTTTTCCACTATAGGTTATTATAAGATATTGAATATAGTTCTCTGTGCTATTTAGTAGGTCCTTGTTGTTCATTTGTTTTATATATAGTAGTGTGTATCTGTTAATTCCCATTCTATCCCTCCCTTCACTTTCCCCTTTGGTAGCCGTAAGTTTGATTTTGATGTCTGTGAGTCTTATTTCTGTTTTGTAAATAAGTTAATTTGTATCATTTTTAAGATTCCACATATAACTGATATTATGTGATATTTGCTTTTGTCTGACTTCACTTAGTGTGATATTCTCTAGGTCTGTCCATATTGCTGCAAATGGCATTGTTTCATTCTTTTTATGGTTGAGTAGTAAGTATTCCATTATATATCTATACTGCATCTTCTTTATCTGTTCGTTTAGGGACTTTTAGTTAACCAACATTTTTAAAAGGCCCCACCACGTTAGACAAATAGATCCGAAGTTCCTACCTTCTTAAAGCTTACATTCTCTGTGTGTGGGTGTGTCCTATAAACAGATACATTTTAATATATACTGGTCTTTGTTGTGATCATCCCAGGCTAGAAGTTTTAGTTGAAGGCTGATAATTGAGAAGTTAAGTTTAAGCTGAAGTGAAGGCAAGGGACTTAGGGGAAAAGGAGGCATGTGGTGGAGAGAAGGTGGTGGCTGAGGGAAAACTAGAGAAGCACAGTGGTATTTCCAGTGGGTAGCACCAGTGTGTGAATTACTCTTTGCCAGTGAGTGATGTTCTGAGCCTCAGAAAAATTAGATAAGATTCTGCCAATAGCTCTGTTCTTTCTCTCTTTCCCTCCCCCTCTCCCTCTCATTTTCATATGATCAACTAAGACTTGGATGAATTTTTCTCCACTCATATCCAGCCCTATGCATATGACAGAGTTCCTTCCTCTCTCTCCTCCCTCCCTCCCTTCTTTCCTTACATCCTTCTTTCCTTCCTTCCCTTCTTGTGCTCATGCTGAGTCCCTAAGACGTGTCCGACTCTTTGCGACCCCATGGACTGTAGCCCGCCCGTCTCCTCTGACCATGGAATTCTCCCAGAGTGGGTAGCCACTCTCCAGGGGATCTTCTGACCCAGAGATGGAACTCGCGTCTCCCAAGTTTCCTGCATTGGCAGGTGGATTCTTTACCACTGAGCAAGTTTGGAAGCCCTCCTTCCCTTCTCTGTTAATTTCTGTAGCCTCAGTGATTCTTATTCCTGATCTTGCTTTACATACAAGGCAAAAATAAAATTGAGACCTTTCAGAAATAAACACACCAATACCTAGCCCAATTTCAGGCACATAGTGAATGCACTAAAAATGTTGGTTTAATGAAAGAACCTAGGTGAAAATTAAAAGCTGTTTCATCAGTTCTTGTTTGCAACCTAAAGTAATCTTGCTGTGTAAAGATCCACAGACACTTATCTGAAATTCTTGGGGCCAAATGCATTCATATTTTAGAATTTTTCGATGTCAAGGAGTTAGTACAGTGCATATAACACATATTTTGTAACATCTCCAGTTGCAACACCCTGTAGTTAAAGGCATTACTATTATATGAATGTTTATATTGGATAAATAAAGATAATACAGGTCCTCAAGTAAATTCAGGTCAGGTTTTATAACTAACTGAGTTTTCACCAAACTTATATGCTTTTGGTTTTCAGAGCTTTTGGAATTTTAGAATTGTGGATAAGGCATTGTGGACCATAGCAGCTCTCTGCAACTGCTTCTTTCTTATGCTGCTGCTAGATGTTGTCCAGTCCACCTTTAAAATAATCATGTTCCTCTGGGTCAGAGAGAGTGGCTGTCCATATCATTTGTCCTCTCTTTCCTGCAGGAAATCTGTGTTTCTTTTATGCTCCATGGTCAAAGGGAAAATCAGAGGAAAATTCATCTTTGGTCTTGCCTCTGGGTATCTGTCTGGATGCTGATTAACTCTGTTTCTCAGTGATCCCAACATTCCTCTCAGCCACCAAGTCTCAGTCTCTCTGCTGGTCCCTGCTTGAAGAATATGATGACATTGTTCACTGCTTTTAACAACCTTGGTTTGGCCTAGTACAAATGGATTCTTAAATTGAGATGAGCGTATCTGTTCTTCTTCTGAACACTTAAAACAATTTTGAACATTAAACAGACTGTAAAGAGTAATTCACTTGTTTTAATACAGAAAGATAATACCTTCTAATGGCTTCATGTCTATAAAGAGTTGGGATGCCATGAATGGTTCCAGCCTCATCTGTTTTTGCCTGATTTCCCTTCCCATTGACACAGTTTCCACCCTCACTTTTCAGTACTCTCAGAGGATCTCTTTCCTACCACCCCATTGCTATTTCTGTTACCTGCTGTTTTGTATACCAGTTATAAAGACTCAGTTCCTTATCTTTGCAGACTGGGTGTCTGTGGGCACTGGCTTGGACAACCAATTGCCAGTCTCTGAAAACAGTTACCTAACAAGCATACTGACTGTTACTCACTCTTCATGTCAGAGGCTTTTCTGGGATTCTGCTGGGATATGCAGACACTTAAATGTCTAGTTTCCTGGCTGTTTCAGGGAACTGGGGTTTCTGGACAGCTGACAGCTGAATGTCTGAGGTGCTTCTGTTTTTAGAAATGTTTATTGACATGCATGTGAATACTTTAGATCTGAAACCGAAGCTAACTATGAAATCTGAGAAAGTGAAAAGATTCCTATAAAATTCCAGGTGAGTCTTAGTTTTTTTCATGGTATGTATATAAGAAGGATTTTCCTATATTCTTCTTTATAATGCTGAAAGATTTATTCTACATAGATACTTCATAGGAGACTTTAGTGAAATTTATGAGTCATAACCATATCCTGGCAATTTTACTTTAGAAATATTGTAGGCTTAGAGTAATTCAGTTAACTCAGGCTTTTGAAAGTTCTCTGCATATTACTGCCTTTCACATTTGAGGAGAGGTTTGGAAAGGGTTGTTCCTGGATGTAAAGAGTCTAATATGTATGACAACTGGTTCCACACAGATATGTCATTTCTTAACAGGGACTGTCCCCTTTAGACTAAGGGTTGACATGGAACATCATTGCTTAAAAGAGCCACCCCATTCTCGAGTGCAGCTTGACAGATCTTTGGAAAGAAATTTCTTTAGTCTTGTTGAAATTAGGGAAGATTTCAGCCCTCCCAGTTACATTTCACAGTTATTGAGCAATTATTGTTGGCTCCCTTTCATCTAAAATAATCCTTACAGGTAAGATATTAGATAAATAAAGCATCCATTTATACTCTTGTTACATAAAAACACACTTGCTTGATGTTGTCTGCAAAATTCCAGTTAACTTGCAAAACCCTGCAGATGAAGATGTGGTGTGTTAGTCTCTGTCCCCCATGCCTTGCACAATTCCTGGGCACAGAAGGAGGTGTTCAGTTCACATTGGGGGAATCAGTGAATGAATGATCAGTGGTGCCTCCTGATGATCAGACAAAGTGGCCAGACCTAAATTATTTTACATCAGAGCATTTCTTGGGTAGTTTGGAGAGAGAGAGAGGTTTTCAAACTGGTATCTTGAGATAGTTTTGAGTTTTTGGAGAATTTCCATGGGTTTTCCTACTCTTTTCCTTTTCCTGCCATGAGCTGTCGAGGGTCTCCCTGTATGCGCTCTTCATTTCTGCCGACTCAAGGGGAGGCCATGTCATGTGTTTTCAGGACCACATGAAGTTTGTCCTCAAAGTAAAGCTGCCTTTGACAGCTCACAAATGATAGATTTTTGTTTTCCTTCTGCCTGAGGGTCGAGAGAGTGGGCAGATCTGTATTTATCAGTCCACATAGCCATTTCCTCCCTCCTACCCTGCTACCCTCTTATGCAAGAAATCAGTGGGTCCGTACAGTGACCTCCACCAGGTCAGACACAATTCTGGAAGCCTTTGTATGTTCATTTCCTTAAATAAGTGGAAGGTAAAATGTTTGAAAGCAGGGCAGCTGTAGGCTGTTTTAAAACATCAGTGTTGGTTGTTTGTTTTTCTGGATGTTAACTTTTTGCCAGAAGACCTTTGCACTTCTGCTCATGCAACCCTCACCCCCAAGTTACAAAAATACATAAAAAAAATAAAACAGAAGCCAGACTTAGGGTTATCTTACCACAACAGGACTCCTTCCTTCTTTAGAACAAAAGAGTTCCCCAGTTAAGTTTCAGTCAATCATTCCTGATGAATTCAGTACAGGTTTTGCTTTATCTTGAACTCATACCACTTTGTCTAGTCCTTGGGGCTTAGTTATGTTTCTTCACCTTGTTTGCCCACCAAATGGTGAGTGTATTTGGAAAAAAAAGAGAGTAGTTTACTGTTTTGTTTTTCCCTCTCCAAGTGTTCAGCAATTAGAAAAAAAATTTTTTCCAAAATGTGTGCTGAGGAATATAAGTGATTTTCCTTGGGTAGTCTTCGTAGCTCAATGGCTAGATTGCTCTGGAATTGAGATTCTCAAAGGTGACCTCTTGATGGGGCTGGGGGAGCACTGACTTTCTCATGTTTGGAAGAGAAGGGGATGCAGCCGTGGAGAGAGACAGCATGGAGAAGTGGTGAAGAGCAGAAATGAGGCCAGGCTACTTGGTTTTGAATCCTGCCTCTTGCCTCTTCCTCGCAGTGGACCATGGGCAGTCACTTAACCTTTCTGGGTCTTACCTGTATAATGGAGATAATAGTACTTAGCCCATGTTATAGTGATTAAAGAACTCAATATTCCTAAGGCACTTAGAGCAGAGCCTGACACTTGGTAAGTGCCATGTGTTGGTTAAATAAATTAAAAAGAGCTAGAGGTGGGAATTAAAAAGAACTAGCGGTGGGTATTAAAAAGCAGACAACACTTTGCCAACAAAGGTCCATCTAGTCAAAGCTATGGGTTTTCTGGTAGTCGTGTATGAATGTGAGAGTTGGACCATAAAGAAGTCTGAGCACTGAAGAATTGATGCTTTCGAACTGTGGTGCTGGAGAAGACTCTTGAGAGTTCTTGGACAGCAAGGAGGTCAAACCAGTCCATCTTAAAGGAAATCAGCCCTGAATATTCATTGGAAGGACTGATGCTGAAGCTGAAGCCTCAATACTTCGGCCACCTGATGAGAAGAGCCGACTCATTGGAAAAGACCCTGTTGCTGGGAAAGATTGAGGGCAGGAGAAGAAGGGAGCAACAGAGGATGAGATGGTTAGATAGCATCACTGAATAAGTGGACATGAATTTGAGCAAACTCCAGGAGATACTGGAGGTCAGAGAAGCCTGGCATGCTGCAGTCCATGGGGTCTCATAGAGTCAGACGTGCTTAGTGACTGAACAACAGTAAGAGGTGGGAAAATGACAGGAGAAATTAGTGTCAAGATAACTAATGATAACCTGCTGTATTGCACAGGAAACTCTACTCAGTGCTCTGTGGTGACCTAAATGGGAGGGAAACCGAAAAAAAACAGTGGATATTTGTATACATATAGCTGATTCACTTTGCTATACAGCAAGAAACTAACACAACATTGTAAAGCAACTATATTCCAATAAAAATAAATAACAACAACAAAAAGTTCTCTTAGGAGGCAAGTGTCTCAAAACAAAATCAAAAACCCTCCAAGGGAGGAGATTGATTTCAAATGAGAAGAGGTAATCAGTGGACATAAAAATGGCGGAGAAAGCAAGTAGGTGAGGATCAAAAGGTAGACAACAAGGTGAATATTTGAAGGTATTAAGTGGCCTCTAACTATTCAGATGTGTGACCTTAAGCAAGTCACATAACCTCCCCACAAGTTACAAATCAGCTGGCTAGATATTCTTTTAGGTTTGTTCCAGCTCCAGAAATCCATGGACCTAGCTTCCATTTTTAAGGATGTACTAGGAGCAGAAGCTGGACTGTGGTTTCAGGTAGGGTTAAGTAAAGATGATAGTACTCACATCTGGTATCTAAGCCATTTCCTGAGCTTGAATGAGAAAAGAGCATCAGGAGGGGCAGGGCTGAGGCTGGCAGGCACGGGGTTGAATTGCTTCATGAAGATAGTGGCTCTCCACCACCGTAAAACTTTCATGGGTTTCCTGAATATTTTCCTCTTTTCCTCTCAAGCATTTGGTTCCATTTCTTATTTTTTGACTTTTTCCCTTTTTAAGTTGCATGTGAAAGGGACTCATTGTTTGAAATCTGTCTTCTTAGGAAGGAAGAGTGTGCTTAAGACGCCAGCAGCAGCATAAAGAGCAGGTGCCAGTACTCCAGTTGAGTTCCGACACAGGGAACATGCTTAACTGGCTGCACTGAATTCTTTCTGCCTAACTTGATAGCATATTTTTGATATTACAGTCCATCTGCATGCCATTTTCTTATGTGTATGTTTTTGTTGTTGTTGTTTTTTTTAGTTGTTTTATTGTTCTCATCTTTCCCTTGGGCTCTTTAAATATTTCCGTTTTACAAAGCAGCATTTGGCTTTTGTATGTTTGTTTTTGTTTGCTTCTAGTGCTCTGACTCTGGGTTATTTGAATATAAATTTATTGTGTTTAGCTACAGAGTGAAGGGTACTCGTTTCTGAGGAACAAACCTGTTATTCTGGCTTAAGATATGCAAACAGATGGTTCTCCACAGATTTTAGTATCTTTGAGAGGTGATGCTGACTGCATGGGTCTTTGGCAACCTGATTTAAACAAATATTCACCTTGGTCAGATTAATGTTTGTATTAGGCTGTGGTAAGCACAGTGTTCCTGAATTTGAACCTGGAAGGAATTATGAAAAAAGAACAGTGAGTTCAGTGGCAGTGGTAATCTGCCTATAGACTTCAGGTTTTCCTTTCTTGGCTTTTCCTCATTGAAGTTTCATTTGGAATATTTTTTATTAGGTTGTGCTACGTTATGCTATAGTAACAAAAAACACTCAAATCTCAGCTGCTTAAGACAACAGAGTTTTCATTATTGTTTATGTTGTTGTTCTGCAGTCACTAAGTTGTGTCTGACTCTTTGTGATCCCATGGACTGCAGCACCCCAGGCTTCCCTGTCCTTCACCATCTCCTGGAGCTTGTTCAAACTCATGTTCAATGAGTGGATCGAGTCATCCAACCATCTCGTCCTTTGTCATTCCCTTCTCCTCCTGCCTTCTATCTTTCCCAGCATCAGAGTCTTTTCCAGTGAGTCGGTTCTTCACATCAGGTGGCCAAGCTATTGGAGCTTCAGCTTCAGCATCAGTCCTTCCATTGAATATTCAGGGTTGATTTTCTTTGGGATTTACTGGTTTGATCTTGCAGTCCAAGGGACTCTCAAGAGTTTTCTCCAACGCCACAGTTCAAAAGCATCAATTCTGCAGCTCTCAATCTTCTTCATGGTTCAACTCTCACATTCATACATGACCACTGGAAAAACCATGGCTTTGACTAGACAGACCTTTGTCAGCAAAGTGATGTCTCTGCTTTTTATATGCTGTCTAGGTTTGTCATAGCTTTTCTTCCAAGAAGCGTCTTTTAATTTCATGGCTGCAGTCACTGTCCACAGTGATTTTGGAGCCCAAGGAAATAAAGTCTGTCACTGTTTCCATTGTTTCCCCATCTATTTGCAATGAAGTGATGGGACCAGATGCCATGATCTTAGTTTTCTGAATGTTGAGTTTTAAGCCAGCTTTTTCACTCTCCTCTTTCACCTTCATCAAGAGGCTCCTTAGTTCCTCTTCTCTTTCTGCCATAAGGGTGGTGTCATCTGCATATATGAGGCTACTGACATTTCTCCCAGCAATCTTGATTTTAGCTTGTGCTTCCAGCTTGTGTTACATTGTTTATGTTGCACATCTATGGAGGGCTGGCTTCCGGTGGCATGTAGGTCGATGGTGTTTCCTCACCTGGAATGTTACTGGTAACCATGGTGGAGGGAAAGAAACCTGGTGAATCATGCACCACCTATTATTTCTACTCACATTTTCAGTTCAGTTCAGTTCAGTCGCTCAGTTGTGTCCGACTCTCTGCGACCCCATGAATTGCAGCACGCCGGGCCTCCCTGTCCATCACCAACTCCCGGAGTCTACCCAAACCCATGTTCATTGAGTTGGTGATGCCATCCAACCATCTCATCCTCTGTCGTCCCCTTCTCCTCCTGCCCCCAATCCTACCCAGCATTAGGGTCTTTTCCAATGAGTCAACCCTTCGCATGAGGTGGCCAAAGTATTGGAGTTTCAGCTTCAACATCAGACCTTGCAATGAACACCCAGGATTGATCTCTTTTAGGATGGATTGATTGGATCTCACATTTTATTGCTCAGTAAATAAAAGGAAACTTGAAGCAAATGGCCATACTTAACTTCAAGTGGGCAGAAAAGCATAATCTTATCATGTTCTTAGAGGGAGGAGAATCAGAAATATTTGGTAAACAGCACTAAATACCTACCACAGGCTTTACATAAGCCAGATAGTGTAATGGATGCTATGGACACAAAAATGAACAGAGTATGTCCTAGGCCTAGAGAAATTAAATTTTGGGGAAACAGCTTTATATAGGAATTTCAAAAATAATGATGAAGCAAAGTTGGTTTAAAAATTATCTCTGTATTAAGAGACAGAGACTGTTTCCTTATCATCCCATTTCTCTAGTTTTTGTAATTATTTTCCATAAGCTGCAAATAGCTATGAAATAGTCTTCAGAACTTAAATTCACTTTACTTAATTTCACATAATTTTTAGGTCCTTTTTTGAATCATTATGAAACAGACAGTTTTTGTGTTTTTGCCATGCTTTAGCAGTCTAAAAATTGAATGTGCCTAAGGAGAATAACTTCTTTATTACAGGCTGGCTGAAAACTCAGACAAAATTCCATTGAAAGCCAGTTGGTTTTCTATTTTTTTCCAATATGTCCTTCAGCGCTGAAATTGGAAATAAACCAGCATTATGGCTTCATAACTGAAAGTGTAGCAATTCTGTACAATATACAAGCAAATTTGCCATTTAAAATATCAGACATCTGTCTGAAGTTGGTGCTGACCTTCTAAACTGCAGCTGAATGTCCAGATTGTTATTTCTTCATCCTCCTCGGAGGCATTTCAGTGCTGGGTTCACAGCCCCATGATTCTTGTCTGCTTCCTAGCTGGTTATGGGTTGTTTCCTAGAGTCTAGACATGAAATGAAAAATGATTATGTAATCCATTTCCTGTTCGTCCATGCAAAATTCAGAGGAAGGTCTCAAATCTTGGAGACATACACCTCCTTCTTGGTAGAAAGAACAGATGCTTGGGTTTTATGGACATGAGTGGAAGTCTTGGCTGGCCTCCTGCTACCTAGACAACCTTGGGCAAGCTGCTTAATTTCTTTAAGTCTCAGTTTCCTTCTCAGTAAAATGAGGAACATAAGAACTGTTTCAGAAGGTTGTTGTGAGAGTGTAGTATATGGTGTATATAAAATGCCAGCAATGTCTGACATGTACTAAGCACCCAAGAAATATTTGCTATTGGCAAGGTACTTACTGGTTTTCAAAGGGTTTCATCGGATTTTAGCTCATAGCAATAAGTCAAGGAGGTAAAAAGCATATTGAAGTGGATTTCCATTAATTTGACAAAGAAATAAAAAAGACTTCTAATTCTCTTGGCATTACAGTCACAGCTGACTTAGTGAAGCTCTAATTTAATTATGACGTGTCTCTCTTTTCTCCTATATTCACATTTCTTCTCACTTGTCATTGTGTTAGATTCCATATACATGGAGTCTTTCCAACCACATCTCTTCACTTCTAAATCTTTTCTGATACTTTTTTGAGTTTTGAGTGATTACCTTAGTAAGGGCTTCTCAGGTGGCACTGGTGGTAAAGAACTCACCTGCCAATGCAGGAGACTTAAGAGACGCAGGTTCAATCCCTGGGTCAGGAAGATCCCCTAGAGGAGGGCGTGACAACCCACTCCAGTATTCTTGCCTGGAGACTCCTATGGACAGAGGAGCCTGGAGGGCTACAATCCATGGGGTTGCAAAGAGGTAGACACGACTGAAGCAACTTAGCACATGTGCATGCATGCACCTTAGTGAGTAGTGATTAAGGGCTGAAGAACTGGGTACCAATACTGTAGGTAAAGAAAACAAAAATTTCGATAATTTTAATGATAATAGCTAACACTAATTGAATCTGTGTCTAGCTAGTAACTGAAGTTTTCTTTTCTCATATAAAATCATAGTTAATGTTCCCTCAACCTTGTAAGGTAGCCATAGATGGAGAAATTCAGGCCAGGACATTAAGTAATCTACCCTGGGCAACATACTTAGTAAATGCTAACAAGCACTGGTTCTGGAATTTGAATCCAGACCCCTTGACTTCATAATATTAATAGCTTGTTTTTCCTCTTCTGAGCTCTATTGTACAGACAAGTTTGAGTTCAAAATAGGGAGGTTATGTTCTTGGCTAATGAATGCTATGTGAACACTGCTTGAGTAGATTAATCGTGGCAACTAAAAATAACAGTGTATTGTTGCCTTTCTGGACAATCTAAACTTGCTTGTCTGAGTGACTTTAAAATATAAGTGTGGCTCTGCTCTGGATGCCCCAGAGGGAGTTTTGAGACCTCGAATCCCGTTTTGGGGGTGACTCTCCATTTGTAATTTCATGTTTTGTGTACGTGTGGCCTCTCGTCTGTATCCATATGGGTTAGGAATGAGAAGACTAGAAAAAGCAAACAGCCTATACCTTCCTGTCTGAATGACTCCCCCATTTCTCTCACCTCTGACAACTTTCTAAACAGATTGGCCTAGTAAGTCAATCCAGGGGCCCTCTGTCCTTGTTTTTAATAATATTATTTGTGCATGGCTTTGTGGTCAGTTTTCCATTTAAAAACATTTCCTAAAGTCAATGTTAAGGCCTGGGTGACAGCTACTGATTGAGACTTTTACTTTGAATTAAGAGGCTTACTTGGCTGGACACTGTTCTTAAATGACAGTAATCTCTCATGACTTAAAAACCTGATGGCTAAAATGCGGGACGCTTGGGAGCTCTTAAAATGATCGAGTTTCTATTACGTTTTTTTTAAAAAAGTTGACAGTGGACGCTGGTGCATAATTTTCTGATCTAGTTTCACGGTCCTTTTGATCAACCTCAAATAAGACTGAATGTGACAGCATCTCTCAAAGGGTTAATACCCTGGAATTTCACACTTAACAATTGGCATTATGTCCTCTGCATTCTTGAGGAATTTTCTCACTGATGTCAAAAGATTTTGGTTTGTTATGCAAGACAGTGGTCCTCTGACTTTGCATATCACATTCTCTTATTCTGGATGGAAATCCCTGCCTGCTAATTGGGGAAGGAAAAAGGTGATGTAAGTGGTTCCTTGGCTACAGGTGAATTAAATGCGTGAGTGCATTTAGTTAAAAAAAAATAAAGCACAACAAGACTCTTGAAAATGAGTGGGCATACTGTTGAAATGGCTGCTTCTCACGCTTTTGTCACTTTGTGTCTTACTACTGTGTCACTGTGATTACATTTTAGGAAACCCTTTACTGTATTTATATTTTATTTTTCTATTATCTGATTGTTCTTAGTTACCTATTAGATGGGTAAGAAACTGTCCCAACTTACTGGCTTAAAATACAGCAGTTTATTATTTCTCAAGATTTTCTGAATTGACTAGCTCAGCTGGGCAGTCCTCTTCCAGGTGATGTTGGCAGGCCCTTGTATTCAGCTGGTGTTGAGAGGCTGGTTTGAAAGGTCAGAGAAGTCTTCTCTCCCATGTCTGGTATCTCAGTGTCCTCTTATAACATGGTGATCTCTGGGCAGTTGAACTTCCTCAGGTAGCTGGATTCCAAGAGACAGAAAGCAGAAGCTGCTCATCCTCTTAAGGCTAATTCCAGACCATATTCAGTTCAGTTCAGTTCAGTTCAATTGCTCAGTCATGTCTGATGCTTTGCAACCCCATGGACTGCAGCACACCAGGCTTCCCTGTCCATCACCAACTCCTGGAGCTTGCTCAAACTTATGTCCATAGAGTTGATGATGCCATCCAACCATCTCATCCTCTGTCATCCCCTTCTGCTCCCACCTTCAGTCTTTCCCAGAATCAAGGTCTTTTCCAATGAGTCTGTTCTTCACATAAGGTGGCTAAATAAAGTATTGGAGCTTCAGCTTCAGCATCAGTCCTTCCAATGAATATTCAGGACTGATTTCCTTTAGGATTAACTGGCTTGATCTACTTGTAGTTCAAGGGACTCTCAAGAGTCTTCCCCAACACCACAGTTCAAAAGCATCAACCCCAAAGTTCAAAAGCATCCAGACCATATACGTTCACCATATCCTATTGGTCAAAAAAGTTATAGAGTTTAGATTCAAGGGGAAGCGAATAGATCCCACCTCTTGATGGATGGAGAGGTGTGTGCCTGAAGGGAGGGAAGGATTGATGGCCAAACTAGACAGGTATAGGCAGTCCTGAGGGTAGAGAGCCTTGTCCTGGCTGATGGAAATGCCAAAGGCAGATGCACATTTTGTCCCATTTCCTGTGTAAGGTTCTGGGTGGAGACTGCTTCATGGAGTATCCTCATGCCAACATGCAACATAGTGAACAGCAACGTAAAAGGAGGACACAATGGTGAAGTCAGGTAGAAGGAGGTCTCAGCTGCACTCACAGTCCTTTCTCAGCTTCTGTGTGGTGGCAGAAGGCACCAGAAGTTCTTCATTTCTTCAAGGGAGAACTCACAAGATAGTGGAATTGAAAAATGGTGGGCTTAGGGCAGGAACTGGGTAGAGCCTGAGACTCAGAGTTGGCTGCAGTCCTACTGGAGTCTGGCTGGTGGTACCCAAGGCCCTGACCACTGTCTATGGATGTCAGTGGCAGATGCCCATGGAATATCAAGGGTGAGAGAGATAGCCAAACTCACTTCTGTGGTCCCTAGGCAAGGCAGCAGGGGCTAGACAGGATTCAGAGGATACCATCTGATTTGCATTCCCCATCTCCCATGTCACTGTAATAATGGAGATGCATCACCTTCTCTCCATACACCTAATTACTCTTCTGGAGACAAGCAGGAGGAAAGCAGGAAATCGGAGCAACTGATCATGATCCCTAAAATGACTGAACTTAATCGAACTGTTTAATTGATTGCACTGGACTAAGTGTTGCAAGAAGGGGGACCCCTTGCAGAGCCTGAAACTGGGCTCTTGTCTAACACTCGGAAATGAATTGTCAGAGGAGACACATGTGCTGACAAAGCAAGAGATTTTATTGAGAAAGGGCACCCGGGTGGAAAGCAGTAGGGTAAGGGAACCTAGGAGAACAACTCTGCCACGTGGCTCGCAGTCTCTGGTTTTATGGTGATGGGATTAGTTTCCGGGTGGTCTTTGGCCAATCATTCTAATTCAGAGTCCTTCCTGGTGGCACACGCATCGTTCAGCCAAGATGGATGCTAGCGAGAGGGATTCTGGGAAGTGGACGGACACGCGGTGTCTCCTTTTTACCTTTCCCGAACTCTTCCGGTTGGTGGTGGTTGGTGGCTTATTAGTTCCGTGTTCCTTAGCAGGACCTCCTGTTGTAAAACAACTCATGCAGATGGTTACTGTGGTGCCTGGCCAGGGTGTGCGGTTTCAATCAGTGTGCTTCGCCTAACGTAAATATTTGCCAGATTTGTCTATAATCAGGTCTCTCTTCTTCTGGCAGTCTGAATGATGGCTCCCAAATATATTCATGTCCTAAACCTTGTAGCCTCTGAATATCTTATCATACATGGCAAAAGAAACTTTGTAGGTGCAATTAAATTAAGGATCATTCGAGGAAAAGATTATCCTAGATTATCTGAGTGGGCCCAGTATAATCACAGAAGTCTTTGAAGAGTGAGACATGACAACCGAGCCAGACGTTGGAGTGATGTCTTGATGCTTTGAAGAGGGGGGAAGGAGCCATGAGCTAAGGAATGCAGGAGCCTCTAGAAGCTGGAAAAGAAAAGGAAAGCTCCTCTGAAGCTTTGAGAAGGAAAGTAGCACTGCCAGCACCTTCGCACGAGACTTCTGACCTTCAGAACTGTAAGAAGATAAATTTGTGTTGTTTCAGTCAACTAAAATCAATGTGGCAATTAGTTATAGCAGCAGTAGAAAACTAAATAAAGTCACTTGAAAACACCGAAGCTACAATTTTATTGCTCATCTAGGTGCAGAACAGAGCTAGAATCAGTTTTATTTTTTTCCACATTCATTCTCCTAGTAAGGTATTATTTCTATTTGATAAATAAGAACACTGAAGAGTAGGGAGTAAAGTTCAGTAGCTTTGTCCAGACTGAATGGTTAATTATTGAGCCAGGTCTAGAGCTCAGTTCTTTCTGAGCCACAGAGAAGCTCTGGGAACAGCATGCAAGAGCATGGCCTTGTACCAAAGTGTGTCAAGTAGAAATCTATATACAGAGTACACTTTTAGGATCTCAAAAATCCTATCTTACAAGTCCTGTACTGAGGGACTTCCCTGGTGGTCCAGTGGTTAAGAATCTGCCTTTCAGTATAGAGGACTTGGGTTCAATCCCTGGTCTGCCTATGTGCAGTGAGGCAACTGAGCCCATGCTCTGGAACCTGTGCACCACAAGTAGAGAGAAGCCCGCGTGTAGTGATAAAGAGCCCACATGCCACAACTAAGACCTGACGTAGCCAAAAAAAACACAACAACTAAAGAAAAAGTTCTGTATGGTAGCAACTTACTGGTATGATGCTTCCTAGAAATAATATGACAATAATTGCCACCACATGACTAAATGATCCACACATTCTGACTTTAGAAGATTTTGATTCCTTAAGAAATAACCAAGGTACTATATTCTACTTTAAATGGTGTAGGCAGCCTTCGGTTCTTTACAGTTTTTGACAGAGTTGAGTTCTGATTACTTTTGATGGGAAAGGTTACAGAACCACAGGAAAGTCCTCTGACTTTTTAGTTAAAAAAAAAAATCCTGATTTCTACATTAGGATGCCAGGAGTCCTTGTTCCATTGTTGGAGGTAATGGCGGCAGGGGAGGGTTGAACCTCTTGTTTCCTCATCTTCATCTAGACTTCTGGACACCAGGCTCCTTCCTTCTTTGTGCTTATCTGTCACTGTGGTACCACTGGACTGTGAGTGGGCTCACCTCCACGTTACTTCTCCTTGAGTGGCTCTGACCTGCGAGAGGTGGGCTCTTGCCCCCAATGGAGGATTGGGATCGCAGGCTTAGTCATGGCCTGCTCACCAGTCTGGGTCACTCAGAAATAATATCTATATGTTGGGGACAGCTTGTGTTAAGAATAAGCTTTGTGAGCCAGTTAATACCGCAGAAGATTTTTTCCTAACATTGTCATTGTGCTATTTGCAGCACAAATTCCAGTAAAACAGCCTTTCCATTTTATCATCAGGATTGTGGAGGCAGCATGTAAAGCAATTAAAAAATGGCGCCAGGGCAACCTGTGTGAGAGATGCTGTCAGGATGGGGCATGCAGTTCAGACATTTCTAATTTTCTGTGCATGCTCTTTGGTCATACCCAAGGAACTTTAATGTTTTTCATTGCTTTTTTTTGCAAAGGATGGGAAACATGGATTTGGTGAACGTCCAGGTATGTATTGGAAGTGTGGCACTGATAGAAGTAAATCCACTAAGGAGATGCATTAAAAAGTGCCACACTGGGGTAAAAAGGCATGGCTGGTCTTCCATACCTCTTACTGAAAGGTGAATTCTTGAAAAATGAAATCCATCTCCAGAGTCCCCTAGGTAACGTGTCAAACACTGTCATGGAGCTCAGATCTCTTTAGTTACGCTCTTTGTTATTTCTGAACGTGAGCCTGACATAAATATCTTCTAAGAAGGATTTCCAGAAGGGCTACTGTAGCTGTGTGCATGCTTTAGAATAAAAGTGAATCCATTTTTCACTTAAAAACACGCACACAAAACACCCCCTAATTTGTGTTCATGAAAAATATCTTTGTCTGTCTAGACAGTAGTGCTGATCACTTGTTTTTTGTAAGGAAGGGATACAGAAAAACTATTATTCTCCCCAGAAACTTTGTAAGATCCCATGTGACCCAAGTGACCTCTCACTCAACTAGTGTAACAGGAACCAGAGTGTGTAAAGAGCTTGACGACTGATGTTATAAAGCAGACCTGGCATTATGGAGCTTTCCTGTTCGGAGCCTCTTAAAGACAATTGCTGATTGCCCTACAGATTGAGGGTGAAAAAGCTTTGGAACCAGTGTGACTAGTGTCACTAATGTGTTGTGAGGTTTCCACCCAGATGGCATTTATAACTAATAGAAAGGAAACTCTGTAATGTAATTAACTGACATAAAGGAAGGAAGCATTAAAGCCCAATTTTACAGGCAAGAACAGCAGAGGAGGATCAAAGGGGAGTCTTTCTTTGCTATCTGCCTTTCCAGATATTGTGCTCGGGGTGTTGCAGATGGGCTTGGCAGTAATGAGAAAAGGGTTTTGTTTTTGTTTTTCATTTACAGAGTGGTCAGAAAGGCCTAATACATGCCAGTTAGGTCTCTGTGTGTGTCTCTCTATTTTCCACATAAATTTATTTTTTCCCTCTTCTTCTCCCAGACATGTTCTTCCATGTTTATGACTGTAAGTCATCAAAGGCATCTGGAAAGCTGTTTTTAGGTCTTCAGCTGTTGTTGGATGGTGTTGAGAAATTTTTACTTTCACAGTGGCCCGAAGTGAATTGTTGCATGTGGTTAAGTCTGAACACCACAGTGATCACAGGATCTAGTCCTGTGCAGCCCATTGTGCACAGAATTTGTTGCCAAAATATTTTCCACCTGGTATATGAGAAGATGCTAAGACACTCACTCTATTCTTGCAGGCAAGCTGTTGTCCAAAACAGATATCAGTTTGTTCATATGTCTGAAGCACATTCAGTGTGTGATTAACCCTTGTGTTGAACACATATTGAAATTGTCACCCATCATATGGATTGAAATTGTCACCCATTATATGGGGAGAAAGTGGATTATTTAACAGAGACACAGCCTCCTGCATCCTGATCTGCTCAGATAAGAGGATGGAGGTTCAGAGAGGTTAAGTAACTTGCTTAGGTCACAGGAAGAAGAGGACATATTGCTGGGTCTGTCGGACTCCAGTGCCTGTGCTGTTTATCACAGGGCTTCTCAAATATCAGTGGTGAGGGAATGTTTTTGTTTTCTCTTTAAAATTTCCAGTCCATTGTTAATACTGTACACATTGTATTTTGTTGTGATTAGTACACAACTTGCATCACATGCAACTAACCCAGCCACCTCGCCAGCATCTAAACCAACTGAGATGCCGCTCAGCAAGACAGGTCCTCTAATGACGTACGTGCTTGGATGGGGTGGCAGTGCCAGATTGCTGTGAAAGTTTCTGAATGCTTATCTTCAAATCCATGGTGACATCATAGATTGGTAAGGATGGACTCACAGATGGCACTTTGAGTAGTGCCCCTTTGGTATGCAGTTGAAGGTAACTGTGTGTGTGGGGAAAGCCAGACTTCGACTCACACTGGGAGTGAAGGTGAATATGTGGAAGATAGACCCTTCCAGCTAGAAGATGTGGTTTTCCTACTCTCTCCAGGACAATCCTGAATTCTCTAAGATTGTGCTTGCAGCCTGTCTACCCAGGTTATTGCTGTCAAGTCAGATGGAAACCTATTGCAACCTCCTCTGCAAGAGAAACCCTAAGAGGTTTCTAACACCTATAACAAAATTGACATGTGGGGATGAGGGGCAGGGAGATTCATAAAGGGGAGGGTAACAAAACACCCGTCTTGCAGTTGTTTCTCCCAAAGTCCGTTTTAATCACTTGGAAATTTGTTCAACTCATGTATTGAGCATCACTTGACACTTGCCTCTTGGTAGATGTTTCATGATTAAGGTAGTGTTTATGTACATTACAGTTTACTGCTGCTGAAGGGAGGGAAGCAGTAAGAAGACACTTAAAAATATCATTAAATAAACTTTAGCATTAGTTTTGTTATTAGTTGCTTTGCTGTAACTAACAGTTTTAAGAAAGGTTTAATGCTTAATTATATCCTTTGTATGTGATTAAACACGGTATTTGTAGTAATTTTATTTTTTTAAGGATATTAATCAGGAAAATGAGGCCTTACAAATAGCTGAGAAAAGAAGAGAAGCTAAAGGCAAAGGAGAAAAGGAAAGATATACCCATCTGAATGCAGAATTCCAAAGAATAGCAAGGAGAGATAATAAACCCTTCTTCAGTGATCACTGCAAAGAAATAGAGGAAAATAATAGAATAGGGAAAGACTGGAGATCTCTTCAAGAAAATTAGAGACACCAAGGAAACATTTCATGCAAAGATGGGCACAATGAAGGACAGAAATGGTAGGGACCTAACAGAAGCAGAAAATATTAAGAAGAGGTGGCAAGAATACATAGAAGAACTATACAAAAAAGATCTTCATGACCCAGATAACCACGATGGTGTGATCACTCACCTAGAGCCAGACATCCTGGAATGCGAAGGCAAGTGTGCCTTAGGAAGCATCACTACGAACAAAGCTAGTGGAGGTGATGAAATTCCAGTTGAGCTATTTCAAATCCTAGAAGATGGTGCTGTGAAAGTGCTGCACTCAATAGGCCAGCAAATTTGGAAAACTCAGCAGTGGCCACAGCACTGGAAAAGGTCAATTTTCATTCCAATCCCAAAGAATGTTCAAACTACCACACAATTGCACTCATCTCACATGCTATAATGCTCAAAATTCTCCAAGCCAGGCTTTAACAGTGTACATGAACCATGAACTTCCAGATGTTCAAGCTGGATCTAGAAAAGGCAGAGGAACCAGGGATCAAATTGCCAACATCCGCTGGATCATCGAAAAAGCAAGAGAGTTCCAGAAAAACATCTACTTCTGCTTTATTGACTATACTAAAGCCTTTGCTGTGTGGATCACAACAAACTGTGGAAAATTCTGAAAGACCACCTGACCTGCCTCCTGAGAAATCTGTATGCAGGTCAAGAAGCAACAGTTAGAACTGGACATGGAACAACAGACTGGTTCCAAATCGGGAAAGGAGTATATCAAGGCTGTATATTGTCACCCTACTTATTTTACTTAAATGTAGAGTACATCATGAGAAATGCCGGGCTGGATGAAGCACAAGCTGGAATCATGATTGCTGGGAGAAATATCAATAACCTCAGATATGCAGATGATACCACCCTTATGGCAGAACTCAAAGAAGAATCAAAGAGCTTCTTGATGAAAGTGAAAGAGGAGAGTGAAAAAGTTGGCTTAAAACTCAACGTTCAGAAAACTAAGATCATGGCATATGGTCCCATCACTTTATGGGAAATAGATGGGGAAACAATGGAAACAGTGACAGACTTTATTTTTGGGGGGCTCCTAAATCACTTCAGATGGTGACTGCAGACATGAAATTAAAAGACACTTACTCCTTGGAAAAAAGCTATGACCAACATAGGCAGCATATTAAAAAGCAGAGAGATTACTTTGCCAAGAAAGGTCTGTCTAATCAAAGCTATGTTTTTTCCAGTAGTCCTGTATGGATATGAGAGTTGGATTATAAAGAAAGCTGAGCACTGAAGAACTGATGCTTTTGAACTGTGGTGTTGGAGAAGACTCTTGAGAGTCCCTTGGACTGCACGGAGATCCAACCAGTCCATCCTAAAAGAAATCAGTCCTGAATATCCATTGGAGGGACTGATGCTGAAGCTGAAACTCTTAATACTTTGGCCACCTGATGTGAAGAACTGACTCATTGGACAAGACCCTGATGCTGGGAAAGATTGAAGGCGAGAGGAGAATGGGACGACAGAGGATGAGATGGTTGGATGGCATCACTGACTCAATGGACATGAGTTTGAGTAAGCTGTAGGAGTTGGTGATGGACAGGGAAGCCTGACATGCTACAGTCCATGGGGTCACAAAGAATCGGACACGACCGAGCGACTGAACTAAACTGAATCAGGAAAATAGCATTTAGTTAGAACAGTGTTTTTATAGGAAAAATCAGATCTTCCTGAAACGTTTTTGACTTTAACAGTTTTCTCAAGAATAAAACCTGTCAGAAAGAAGTGTGAAAACCGCCTGTACTTAGCAGAATAATTTGTTATGTGGGACAGTACTGGTTAAATGGTACAGTATGGTACCATTTGGGTTCAATGGCCCAAGATGGCATAAATAATCTTCTAGAATTTTAGGATCTACAGAATGAAGAAGAAAATATCACTGTCTGTTTCTGATAATATGAGCAGACCTAATTCTATGGTGACCAAGTATAAAAAAGATTAGTGATACTCTCAAAAGTCTTTATAATGACTCCAATTATGAAGTAGCAGAATAAGATCTTAAGTCTTGGACTCGCACTGTTCACAGAGTCTGTCCTTTCATGTTAGATTTCACTCCTCTCTCACTCAGTATTTCATTTAGTGCTACTTGTGCTGTTTGGTTGGGCTTCCCAGGTGGTGCTAGTGGTAATGCCTAACAATGCAGGAGACACAAGAGACACAGGTTCTGTCCCTGGGTTGGGAAGATCCCCTGGAGGAAGACATGGCAACCCACTCCAGTATTGTTGCCTGGATAATCCCATGGACAGAGGAGCCTGGCGGGCAAAGAGTTGGACATGACTGAAGCGGCTTAGCACGCACGCACATGCTATTTGGTGCTTTCTCACTTGGAGTCTGTTTCACTTGGTGCTACATGTGTAGGTGGCAGTGACTTCAGTCTTTCTCCCTACCACTTCTTTGCCTTTGAAAGTCAAGGATGTCATGGATTGCTGGGGATTCTTGATTCAACTTGCATTGCATTTCATCTCTTGCATGGAGATTACTTGGAGAAAATATGAAAATGCATATCTAAAATTTATTACAGAGATCAATAAAATAAAATCTAGTTCAGTTTTAATGAAAAATGAAAATCTAATAGCTTCTTTATAAATAAAATCTATTAGTAATATCTTGAATAAAGACCTAATTTCAGATCACTTCAGTCACTCAGTCATGTCTGACTCTTTGCGACCCCGTGGACTGCAGCACGCCAGGCTTACCTGTCCATCACCAACTCCTGGAGCTTACTCAAACTCATGTCCATTGAGGTGGTGATGCCATCCAACCATCTCATCCTCTGTCATCCTCTTCTCCTCCCGCCTTCAATCTTTCCCAGCATCAGGGTCTTTTCCAGTGAGTCAGTTCTTCGCATCAGGTGGCCAAAGTATTAGAGTTTCAGCTTCAACATCAGTCCTTCCAATTAATATTCAGGACTGATTTCCTTTAGTTGGATCTCCTTGTATAACTAAAGAAGAACTAAAGAGCCTCTTGATGAAAGTGAAAGAGGAGAGTGAAAAAGTTGGCTTAAGACTCAACACTCAGAAAAGTAAGAAACGGTCCCATCACTCCATGGCAAATAGATGGGGAAACAATGGAAACAGTGACAGACTTTATTTTCTGGGGCTCCAAAATCACTGCAGATGGTGACTGCAGCCATGAAATTAAAAGACGCTTGCTCCTTGGAAGAAAAGCTATGACCAACCTAGACAGCATTTTAAAAAGCAGAGACATTATTTGCCAACAAAGATCCATCTAGTCAAAGCTGTGTTTTTTTCCAATAGTCATTTGTGGATGTGAGAGTTGGACTATAAAGAAAGCTGAGCACCGAAGAATTGATGCTTTTGAACTGTGGTGTTGGAGAAGACTCTTGAGAGTCCCTTGGACTGCAAGCAGATCCAACCAGTCCATCCTAAAGATCTAATTTATATGTATTAAAAAATCCTATTTGTTGTAGATTCATTGACTTGATACTCTCTTGCTCTGTTTTTGAGTTTCTAAAGAGAAAGACTTCAATACTTAGAGTATCTCTCAAATCTGTGTTGTTTTTTTTTTCTCTCTGGTAAAGGCATCATTGTGCTTTAGTTTTAATATGAGTGAAAATGAAGGTGGGAGTGGAATTTCTATTAAATATTTGGAATTTTTGTCCCCCCCACCAACATCTAAAATATGCATGGGATTTGGAAAATGAATTAGAAACAGAATCTTTCACAGATATTTAAAAAATGCACTTCTAAATGGTGAAGAGTTCTGATTTCTGAATAGTGCTATTTCGTTTAGGAGCTTAGGTTGCTAAGTGGTATGTAATAATCTCTATTTTTCTCCTTGAGTTTTATTTTGACTTCCTACAGAACAAAAGACCTTTTATTAAAAAAATTAATTTTAAATGTCTACTTTGCTCACGTAAACTCTTTTGCTGGTATCAACTAACAATAGTACAAGCTAAAAATAAATTAATTTTACATTTTGGGGAGTGGACCTCTGCTAAGGAAACAGACAGTGATTAGAATCAGGTTTGTTTCTTTGTCTCTCTCTGCCCCTAAACTCTTGGGTTAGTGGGAAGCTGGAGATGGCACAGGAAACAGGGGTTGTGATTTCTTCTCTAAGACGTTAATTTTAAAATAAAAGAGGACAGATGGGCCAGAACAGACCACCAAAAATGCATTTTACAGAAGACACGAGTTTGACCATTTAGAGCCGTGTCTAAAGTAGATTCAGTGTTGTACACATGTTTAGCATGTCCCCTGGCATACACGGCTCTCAGCCTGTTTGTGAAGCCAGTGAGTGAAATCAGAATAACTGATTTCGATGAGACCTTCACTAGTTGGGTCTCCACTGTGGGCGGAAATCACCTGTATTTTCAAAACAAACTTTGTGTGCTTGTTTTGGTTGACTTGGCTGAAGGCAGAAACTTTCTAACGCTCAGAAGTCCGAGCACAGCTTCTCATAAAAGCATTCATGTTACAGTGATGCAATATGGAAATAATAACAGGTTGAGTTTTAATCATTTCAGCGGCACATGTCTCCTCTCCCTCCTCACTCCGTTTTATCACATGTAATTACATTACTAGGCATCGGTAGCTTAACCACAATAAACAGTAATTGCTGGGAAACTATGGTTTTTAATTTGGAGAGAGGAATTGCTATGTAAATGGAAGGGAGAAGTATGAACGTGTTGTTTCTGGTGACTCTTTTTGTGTAACTGTTAGCTCTTCAGGAAGTGACTTAAATTTTGCCTGCCAGTGTTTGATGCTAGATTTTTATCGAAGGAAAGGTCATATCGTTTTTCATGTGTGCTTACTTAGAGATTTGTTTAAATGGAAACATAAGCTAGCAAGTGACAGTCTCAAATTTGGGGAATGAGTTCCTGTATAAAAGCTTTGTGTCTCCATGTTCTAACGTAAAGAGAGAAAAAAAAAAATCATATTGTATGTCTTTTTCTTTCTGCTCTGGGAGTGCAGCAAATGTGAGCAATGTTGTGAGTTCAGACCACCTGTGAGACTCCAAATTGCTTTCTTGAATCTATGTTGAATTAAGTAACAACAGTTGATTATAGTATTTAAAGCAAATCAAGGAATATTCAGATGAATCAGTGGATAAACACATTTAATAGTAGTATGGACCTTACTCTTATTGCAAATGGATTATTATCCAATGAAACCATGCTTTCATCTTGTAAAGCTTTCCAGATTACGGGAAGCCAGGGCAGCTGTATTTTTCAAAACCTCACGTGTGATCCAAAAGCACCATTTTCTAGGAGAAATGAAGTTCTGTGGATAAACAGTATTTGTAAGCAATGCCTATCCTCTTTTCTAAAAACCTCAAACACACACCTGGTGACAGAAAGCTCTCCTGCCAGATAAAAGGGAGTGTTCTCAGTTAACCAAGGGAGCAGCTTGGATGGGAAAGAGACCCACGGAGCAGGTGCTGCCGAGTCTCTGGTTCCAGCGTGCAAAGGATATGAGCAGATTTCTCTGGCCTCAGGGGTTGAGAGCTATTAATATAAGCAACTCAGCAAACTTCCTTCTGTGTTGCTGGCTTTGTTTTGAAGGGTGTACCCACATAAAATCCATTGGCTCAAGGAAATGCAGGCTGACCTAGACCTATGTAAAACTGTGATCGGTAGAAAAGGCTGCATGCATCCTTCAGAGAAAACCGTGACAGTGCAGCTATTTCTGTCTGGGTAGGTATTGTCAATGGGACTGAAGGGAGTTGAAATGCGTGCAGGAATGGCTCAGAAACAGAAGAGCTCTACCAGTTTGTGTGAGTCTGAATAGTTCCCCAAACTTAAGATATTCGTTTGGCTTGAGTTTAAGATCTGGCAGGTTTCCTTTGTACAAAATTCTATTTTTGATACTCCTAAACAGTCACTTGGTAACTTTTCAGTGCCATATGTGTGTGTATTTTTTCTCTCTGTTGTTCAGGGCATAGCGTTAGTTTATTTTTGTAGTGTTTTTGAGAAGTGATAAGGATGTTATACAGTTATAGAATTTGGGGAAAAATCCATACCAATACATGAGCTTGACCTTCAGGATAAGTCACTGGTCCTGGAACTGTTTGGTGGGTGTCAGGCCAGTACATCATTTGTGTTTGTGGCGACTCTTCATTGCTCAACACAATGGCCTCTTTGCCTGGCATCTCTACCTCTCATTAGGCAGTTAGCATATCACAGCAGTGCTTCCCTCCCCAAATAACCCTGGAACAGAGACGCTGACACAACCATAAACCCTCGCCAAGTACAACAACATGAGGTTCCATCTACCCTAAGGAGGACCATCCCTAGAAACCTCAGAGCCCCCTGGGTTGACCTTCACAGCAATGGGATTTTCACTCTTGCTCAACATTGGGGATTTGAATATCTCTTAGGACAATCTTCCCTTCCCAAGTGGTTACGGATATCATACTCATAAAAGAAATCTTCTTGTGGACTATATTTTGCCTAAATCTGTGCATCCACAGTCTCTGTTTTAATGACTAGATCATCAGACTGAGGTCACAGCTCTGGGTGATTTATTGGTGATGTTGCCAACTTCTACCGGCTCAGATGGTCTTGCTGAATAACCAGTATGTGCTTTCGTAGGTACAGAGTAAGAGACCCTTCACTGTTTCCCCTTTCTCTATTAACCTGTAGGAATCACATTAGGATCTTAAGCCTCTGATTGATGACCGGTTCATTGATTGCCTGTGAGAGGTGAACTCAACCCGACCTCTGTTGCTCAATGTTAGTTTAGGTGGAGAATGACAGCAACCCTCTGAAATGAGAGCCCTTGTAAAGTAACCATAAAGTGGAAAGGATCAGAGGCACCTGTGGAATTTTCGTCCTTAAATTTTTCAGCAATGAATGTTGCAATTGAAGCACTCTTAGTATTTTCAAGAAAAACAGTAAAAGTAGACTATTACAATTAGTTCTTCCAATTAGGTATTCAAGGAAAGCATAAAAATAAGTGAAGTGTTATCTGTTTGCTGACTTGTATCTTTCCACAGTACTTTTCAAATGGAATTTATTTAGCCTAAAAATGGAAATTAATTTTGCCTGATAGCTTGAGTTTCTGTCTATTCTGGAGATGGGGTAGCTGCTGACTGATATCTTGCTTTATTATCTGTTGGTCTTGGCAGCACCTTTCTCTTCCACAGCACTTTCCCAGAATGGTTCGGTAAAACAGATGCAATCTTTGGAGGACTTTGGTTCCTTGTGGCTAAGATAAATATATGTCAACTTAAAGTGGGTTTTGTTTCCCTCTATGAATGAATTCTTAGAGAATAGCCATGGTGAAAAGAACTGAGAAGTTCAAGTGTGACAGAATAAAGTTTCCCTAAACGGTCATGGTTTGAAGCCTCAGTACATTGAGTAATTGTTCTAAAATAGGTCCTTCTCGTCAAAGGGTCTGAGGGTTGCTACTAGTTGATATCCAAGCTGAAGATGAGGGGAACAGTTGTAAACTGCAGGTTCAGTTGGAACATGGTAGGGGAAAAGTCTCCATTCTGGCTGTAGTCCCTTGTTTGAAGTGCAGATGGGAACTATTAGATCTGGGCAGCATGGCGTGGGGTGGGGTATGCAGTAGGATCTAGGGGATTTAGAGTAGCCATCCTATTCCTGTTGCACTTTTGAAACCTCTGAGTCTATGACTGCCTCATACAAGTGTATGTTAAAATAGATGAACAACTAGATCCATAACCAATCAGGAAGGGAACATTATCCTAAGAGGTTCACAAACACAGAAGGTTAGTGGAACCATAACTTTTAGAAGTGCAGTATTCAGAGCTCAGCATGGAAATAGCTGGAATAAAGTGAGTTTTGAATGCCGACAACTGCTTTATTTTCATACCAGCTAATGAGTTAATGTGCCTCACATCCTCTAACCTTTCTGGAATGGTGAACAAATGGAGCGATGTGCTGAGTAAGTGGTGGAAGACAACATGAGCCCGAAGGCAATTAGCTGGAATTTAAAGGAATAAACCATGTGTTGATGATTAAACTAGTAAAAGCCCGTATGTAAATCTAATTGGTAATGCTTCATCTAAAGAGAAGTGATAAAATCCCTAATGTTTTCCTTGATCTTTCAAACTTTCTTTAAAATGGAAAATGACTTCAGAAATAGAATTAGCATGAGAGGAAAAGGTAGAATGATGTTAGTGTGTGTGTTTCTGAGTTGAAGGTTCTGAGTGAATCAGTGTAATGGAAGCATCAGAGACAAATTTGAAGGTTTACAAGAGGAGCAAGTGTTGTGTGAGAAGGCTCAGGGGCTTTGGGTAAGTGGGGCTAAATACTGATTTTTGCTTCTTTAACAGGATCACCATTTGCATCTATGTCTGGAAATAAGTAACATGATTGTTAGGCAGCAAAATGCTATTTTTATTATTATTGCAGTGATTTCAATCCAAACTAGATGACTATGATTCATGGACTCTTCAAGGAAAACCAAATGTTTTTTTAAGTAAAGTAATGGAGTTAGGATTTGCACATCTGCTCTTAAAAATCTGTTTTTATAATATGGAACATATGTTAATCACTCCATCTTTTATTAAACTGAGGGAAAATTCTTGTCCAGTGGATTAATTCTAGATCCTAGGAATGTGGAACAGTGGAGAAGAGCAGACTGAGACAAATGCCCGTTTGTTTCACCTCTTACCCACAGAACGGTGATTTCTAAACTGCTGGTTATGACCCTTCCGAGGATAATCAAATCAAGCTAGTGGGTTGTGACTAGCATCTTAAAAAATGAAATAGAATAGAAAATATCACAGTACATTGACTCTAGTGAAAGGTCAGTACTGTTCTGCAAACTTTGTATTAGCCCTGTGTGTGTGTGTGTCCGTGCATGTGTAAGTGGTCATGATGGAAGACAGGTTTTTTCTGTATTCTAGAGCCTCAGCTTTGGAGGCTGCTTTAGGCTTGGGTAGACCAGAAAACCCTACCACTGTTTGGAGAAGTAAGGCTAACTAGTCCAGGCTAGGGTCCTGGGTCTGACTCAAAGGGCTTCCATACCACCACAGCTTTCTGATCCCTTATTTAGAAGCTACATTATACCTGCAGGTTCAGCTGCCTGCACTTGTCTGTCCCCCCACAGGTGAAGAACTGCTTTCATTTATCACAGTGCTCCTAAGTGTTTCCTGCTCTCCTCTTGACCTGCACTGACCCAGGAGCTAGATACGTTTGTCATGTATGTGTGTGTGTGTGTGTGTGTGTTCACTTGCTCAGTCGTGTCCGACTCTTTGCGACCCCATAGACTGCAGCCCACCAGGCCCCTCTGTCAATGGGATTCTCCAGGCAAGAATACTGGAGTGGGTTGCCATTTCCTACTCCAGGAGTTGTCATGTATAAAGAAGCACAATTCTCTAGTTCTTTTTTCTTTTTAGTTTTTGGATAGCTTTTTGGAGAAATAGTTCATATACAATAACACATAATTCACCCACGTAAGGTATGAAAATTGTGTCTTTAGGATATTCACAGTTGTGCAAGCATCACCACAATCAATTTTGGAACATTTTACCATCTCAAAAGGAAGCCCTGTATCCTCTAGGTATCATGGGTTCTGCAGTCTGTCTTCTCTTGGGTTGATGTTGCTGACTCAGCCAAGCTTTGAGGAAAAAGGTGAGCTTCTATATCTAGGTTGACTCAGTTTATTATATAGAAATACATTTATAAACCATATATGCCACTTCACTAATGTATTATTGTATTATCAAACACAGACTGATGAAGTAAGAAAGCTGATATTTTCCCCACACTCCTCTATGGTCATCTAGTGTACCCCACACTCATTTTTTTTTTTAAATGCCCTTGGTGTATCATAGACAGCCCACTTCAGTTAGGGCCCTGAAACTTCTTAGTCTCTCTTCCTTTCCTCTGCACCCTCCAACCCACTTCTCATAAGCTCCAGGCGGCTTTTTTAGATTCCAAGGTTCCCCCCACCCCAACTATATCTTAGCTGTTCCCTGTGCCTGGAATGCTCTCTGTCTCATTGTCCTTATGGAGGACTGCTCTCTAAGAGAATTCCCAGGTTTGCCACCTATGCTAGTCTTCTTTAATCTCCTAAGCACAGTTAGGTGTTCCTACCTCTCTCTTCCCTTAACAGTTCATACCAGTTTATTGTAACTTAATAAATGTATTTGTTGGTGTCCCATGCTAGATGGCAAAGAATAAATTTGTAGATTGCTTTTTTGTTTCAGTTCAGTTCAGTCACTCAGTCATGTCCGTCTGTGACCCCATGGACTGCGGCACTCCAGGCTTCCCTGTCCATCACCGACTCCCAGAGCTTGCTCAAGCTCATGTCCACATGTCCATCTAGTCAGTTAACCTATTAGAAACAGTGTGTGAAGAACATTTTCCCTTGTACATGAATCTCTGTACATTTCCACCCATCTCCTTAGGCTAGATTCCTAGAATGTCCATGTCATTTTTTGTCATACTTAAAAAAATATCCAGAAAAATAGGTTGGGATCAAGATTGTGGAGTGGCTTGAATATCAGATTGAAGTAATTTCAAGCATTAAAGCTTGTTTATGGGGATGTTACTTAGGCCAGTTTGCTAAGGCTTCTGTTACAAAGTGTCACCAACCAGATGGCTTAAAAAACAGAAACAATTGTCTCAGTGCTCTGGAGGAAAGAAGTCCAACATCTGGGTGTTGGCCTGGTTGGTTCCTTTTGAGGACTTCAAGAAAAAGATCTGTTCTGGGCCTCTCTCCTTGGCTGGTTCATGGCGTTCTCCCATATGTGTGCCTGTGTCTATAACTTCCCCTTTTGGTGGGAGGAAGGGATAGTGAGAGAATTTGGGACTGACATACATACACTGCTATACTTAAAATGGATAACCGACAGAGACCTACTGTATAGCACAGGAAACTCTGCGCAATATTATGTAGCAACCTAAATGGGAAAAGAATTTGAGAAAGAATAGATACATGAATATGTATAACTGAACCACTTTGCTGTATACCTGAAACTATCATAACACTTGTTAACTGATTATACTTCAATATAAAATAAGTTAAAATAAAACAAAACTATCCCCCCCAATTTCCCCTTTTGTAGGGACAGCAGTCAAATTGGATTAGGTGTCTCCCTACTCTAGTATGACCTCAGCTTAACTAATTACATCTGTAATGACCTTATTTCTGAATAAGGTCAGGTTCTGAGGTTCTATGGGGTTAGGATTTCAACATTTGAATTAGAAAGAGGGGAAACACAATGCAACTCATACATTGATACAAAATTGAATTTATATGTTATTTGGGGAAGTATGATATATTTATAGTACTGGAATTTTTCTAATAAAGAACAAGGTATATTTCTCTTTTTATTGAAGTCTTGTTAACATGTTGTATCAATTACATTCTATAGATTTATTGGACTTGAGGCACTTAGAAAATTACAGTATTTGGGAAGTAACATCAGAATATGAATACTGGGTAAACTTTGTTAGGAAAATTAGGTAGATATGAGAATGAAGTGAGGTACCTGGCAGATTGTTGGCACTCCATAAATGTCCATGGAACAAATTTGCTGGAGGGAGTAAAATCGTAAGGCAGAAAATTTAATTTTGCAGTGTAAAAATTGTGGGAAATGTTGCTGTATAATTTAGGGGTACTTACATATTTGAAATAGTCTAAAATTGTCCTTTATCAGAATAGGCTGAGATTTAAATGGGGTAATTTACTTTGTGTGTATAGTTTATCATAGAATAAGCTAGTAGTGTACTAGTAGAATACTAGTTTATCATAGTATAGGAGGTGAAATACTATTATGAGGAAAGAGTTCGCATAAACCCATTACCACTTAGGGTCTCTTTTCCATTCTCATGTTAGCCTTTAGAAGAACAGGTAACTGAAAATTATTTATATTACATGGGAAAAAAAGAAATACTTTCAAAAGGTATTTTTAGAACATTTGTTTTCATGGTCAAGAGAAAACTTCCTTCTCTATACCCTATTGTTTTTCCAAGTCCTGGGAGTTTTTCTTCCTCCTGGGTCTTTCCCTTCCCAGTCAAGCGCTGGTTCAGGAATATTTGCAGGTTGGCCTGTTGTATCAGCTTGCGACATTTCATGTTTCATCTCAAATCTTGTAGCTGAAAGCAGAAATATTTTAAGTTTTGAAAGCATGAAAAACATTTACATGGCACAGACCTACAGTTCCTGGTTTCAAAGAATTGCCTTGAAATTGGCTACCTTATTACAGTGCTCAGTTTGAGCTTCTACATTTTGGGTGGCACTGCACATTCAATTATTACACTGTTGGCTTTTCTTTCTTCTTTTTATGATGCACAAAGATTCATCTCTTGAGCTAGCTCCACCCACCCCATCCTCTTCCTTTGGCTAAGGGCATGTTCCTTGAGGGAGTCTTCACTTCCACTATGCTTCCTCATAAGCCCGAGGACAGGCTTTCTGGACAAAGTCTTTTCTTTTCACCATCAAACAACCCAGCCCCTGCCTTGCTCCTCCTCTAGGCTCAAGATCTCATCTATAGAACCCCCATCCCTCCAGTACAGAAAAAACTGCAAAGAGGCAAAGTGTGCTTTTGCTGCCATGGCAACTACCGCCTGCTACTTCTTAGCTCCTTTTTGAAGTTATTTCCTTGTTGTGAAGGCTAATTTGCATCAAGTTATCAAATAGCTGGGCTCAATGCCTTCACTGTTCCCAGTCTTCATTTGAAGGCTTCTCTTGCTTCCTTTCAGAACCTTTGCTATAGCTATTTGGTGCATAGATTTCTTCACTGCAGATAGCCTAGAATATTTCCCCTGCCGATGCCCTCTAGAGCATTTCACAGACAGACTTATAAGTGCCTCCATGTGAGGTGGTGCGTCAGCTTGCTATGCTGACTCTCCGTTTGAAAATATGTCTTGGATGATGAATTGGCTGTGAATCTAAAATAGGGTATTATCTTCCAGAGTTGAGGCTTAACACATGGGAGCTCACTTTGGGCCATTGTGAAGGCAAAAATTCTTTACTCCTCCTAACAATGGTTGACCTACAAACAGCTCTCAGGGACTTCTTGAATTCCTACCATTAGTATGGATGGAGATGTCCAGAAGACCGTGGGAAAACAGAATCTGGTGCAGGCAATGAAGGGGAGCACACAGATGGCTTCTAGTGATGTGACTAGGAATTTGAGGTCACTTCTTTTGGGTGGTCATTGAGCAAGAATCCTGAAGTCTTTGAGGTGATGTGGTTCCTGAATCCCTTTTCTAAGTTTTGCCCCAAGTAGATTTCTCACTTCACTATAAATATCTTCAGGGTTGTTTGGGAAAGTCACTCTGTTTTGGGAATACCATTTCAACCTTACCCATCTCCTACTTCAGGAGCTTTCTCATATTGAAACTCCCTTTCTAAGGGCAGCCATTATGTCAGCTTATCACTGGGTTTTCCAACCATTTAGATTCCCTGGACTGTATACAAACATTTGCGTCTGTTGCACAGTTAGGAGACAGTAACAGAAAGGAGTGATGTGCTCAAACAAAGCCATGGAGGCAAGCATCCAAGAAACGCTCATATGAAATGTTGATTTGCTGATCATTGAGGACTGGTAAGTTGTGGGGCATAGTGTAGATGCTGAGGACTTAGAGATGATAGGTGTTGTCCTGGTTTCAAGAGCAGGGAAGGGAGTATATATATCTAAAGCCCATTCTATACCTCTACCTGTTATACTTTTTGCATATTTAGAAGCAACCACTAGCCTGATTTTGGTTTTTTATCATTCCCATGCACACTTTTATATTTTTACTGTATATGTGTATCCATAAACTATGTATAATATTGTTCTGCATATTTTTGAACTTTATAAAAATAGTAACACATTGATTGAATCATTCTGTAACCAATTTTCTTTGCCTTGAGATTTATTTGTGTAATTCTAATTCATAATTTTTGCTCCTGAATTTTGTTATATGAAACAAGCATTGTTTGTTCATTCCATCTGTTAATAAACACTTGGTGGTATTGGTTTAGTCACTAAGTCATGTTCGACTCTTGCAACCCTATGGACTGCCAGGCTCCTCTGTCCATGGGTATTCTCCAGGCAAGAATACTGAAGTGGGTTGCCATTTCCTTCTCTAGGGGATCTTCCTGACCCAGGGATTGGAACCAGGTCTCCTGCTTTGCAGGGAGAGTCTTTACTGGCTGAGCTATGAGGGAAGCCCATTAAACACTTAGGGTTTATCAGTTTTTCACTGTGGCAAGTCTTGCTGGAGGGAACAATTTGCACATGTCCCTGTACAAAGTTTCTCTAGATATGTTTGTGTAATTGTTGAGTCACGTGAGCTGTGTTATCTCCAGGCTTTCTAGATTTTGATCAGTTTGTTGCTTCTCAAACTGATTATGCCAACTGACTCTCCTACCAGCATTGAATCTGAGTTTCAGTTCTGTATATTTTCATTAATGATGGAGTCTGTTGTCTTTTTTAATGCTTGCCTTTATGATATTCTCAGAGCTCCCTGAAATTTGTCTTCTCATCACACTTGTCCTTGCCAGACTGTAGACTCTTAAGAGGCAGGGACAGCCCCTGTCTGTTCAGCCTCCCATCCCCAGGAGTTATCTAGATCCAACTCCTTCATCCCTCTCTTGTACCACAAGGCCAATTTTAGATGCCATGTCTTCCTTGAGCCCTCAAAATAAGATGGCTCTTCCTTCTTTGGGGATGAGCCTGAAGCATTTTATTTGCATCTCTTTTATGTTTACTGTAGTCTGACCCATCTTATACCTAAATGTGTACTTTTCTGTTGCTCCTAATTGATAAACTAGCTCTTGGGGATGGAGAAGATCTTACTCATCTTTGTGGCACCCACAGTACCTATGCCTTGTATGTTCTAGGTGCTTGGTAAATATTTGTGTACGTACTTCAGTGCCTGCTGTGTTCTGGGAAATCATTCACACCCTTCCTATTTCACTGTATTGGATTTGGGGTTGCCAACAAAAGATATGCACTCATTGTGGGCTGTTGATTGCTGGCCAGCTGGTGTTCTAGAAGGACTGCAGAAACAAGAGGACTTCTCACGCCACTCCTGCCCCAGTGCTGAGGTTACTAGTCTCTTTATCTTTGTCAGTAAAACAGAGAAAATGGTATCTCTTTGCTTTAATTTACTTTGAACATTAGTTAAGTTGGACATCTTATGAATATTAGCATATATATATATATATATTTTTTTTTTTTTCCCTTTGTAAGATTTCTGTTCATGTCCTTTGTTCTTTTCTCTTTTAGAGTGTCTTATTGTTTGTATGCCCTTTTCTAAGTTTATTTGTGTAATTGTTGAGTACTTTTTCCCAAGCATATACTTTTTATTATTAATCACAGTATCACAGTATGACACACTCTGAACCATCCCTTCTGACCCTGAACAACACTTCAGCGCTACATGAGTCACCAATGACTCTGTTGACGGTCACCCATTTTTCTTCTTGCCCCAGTCCCTTCTGACACTCTTAACCTGGTCATCTCCTACTCATCCTTCAGAGCTAAGTTTAAATACCATTGCTTTGGAGAGGCTTGTCCAATCCTCTCCTCCCAGCTCATGGAAATCACGCCCTTCCCCCACTGTCCTCTTCCATAATTGCCTTCATGCCCCATTCATGGCCTGACTGCTATTTGCAATCTATGCACGCTCAATGTTTTTATCCACTGCTGTAATATAAACCCCTTCAAGGTCTGGGACAGAATCTGCTTGGTAAATAAGAGAGTGAGTCCATTTAACAGCCAACTGGTTCTCTTTAATCACTCCTTTATTCAGTTAAACCAAAATTAAATTTCTATTTCATCAGATGGTAGAGAACTTGTTAAAGACTTCCACTTGCGTTCTTAAAAAATGGATACGTTTGCTAAATGGAAACTGAGAAAAAGTGGGGCTTTTTCCAGTGTGCGGGTGATCGGGAGAGAGAGAACGTACATCTGGAAGCAGAGCAGCAGTGTGTCTGGGAGTGGGCGTGGCCAGCTGTTCGCCCTGCGCTGAGCATGCCGCGCCCCTCCTGGTATGTTTGCCCAGGAGGCTCCTCAGAAATCTGTCGCATTTGAATAGCCCTCTGAGTGTGACTGTAGGTGGTGTGTCTAGTGGCAGTGCACATTTTACAGATATTTCTAAAAGATAAAGCCTAGAGGTAAGCTATGCCAGGCACATCCACATTCCCAGCAGGCAATCTTCTAGGGAGTATTTGTGAATCTGATCTGATTATTAGGCTATTTTCACACATGGTAGGTGTGCTTTAAGGGCAATTCCATGCTCAGTGGTGAGAGAATGGGAGATCAAAGTCCTGACCTCAGTTCTGCATCAGATGTTCTGATAGCACAGAAAACCTATTCCTGAGGGTTTTACAGCTGTGTGTGTGCCTGTGCATGAGTGTGTATGTGTGTGCGTGAGTGCACATTCAAGGGCATTGACAAATTTAATGCAAACGCATTCCTTTAACTGGTTAGTTTGGGATTATTGACGTGAATACTATAGATAGAGCCATTAAATGTACTGTATTTCTCTGCGGGCTTGACTATTGTAAATATTTACGTGCATTTTCTTTTCTAGAATACAATTCCAATTTTGAAGGCAAACAATAGCTGACTATTCTGAGATGAATAAAGGGGAGGCTGCTATCAATTATAGTGTTTAAAAGTATGGCTTTAGAAAAAAGGATGACTTGTTATTTAATGTATCCAACAATATTGTAAGTAAATTCTGGTTGACCACATCTGGGTGTGTCCCCTTTGATCCTAAAAGGAGAGGGGTGAGCCAGCAATGATGAGGTTGGAACCAGTGGATTGTGTGGATTGGAGAGAGACACTGCTAGAATTGGTCCTTAGAACTGAGTCCGGGGATTTGCGGAGGACATGGCTTTAGTCCAGTTGTGTGCAAGGTCAGCTGCACATGATCTTTGGTTATTATTTTAAATCACCTTCTGAGAATGTAGCTTAAACTCTATGTATTTCCAGGTGGTTGGCATCGTCTGTTTAGTCTTCTTTTAGATTTATTTCATACCCTGCCCAAAATGATTTTTAGCAAGCAAGCAACAGCCATCCTGCACACATGCTGGTGAGGACTTCTGCATTTGGTTGCTTTGACTCAGTACACAGATACATTTAATGCTCCGAGTTTGATGAATTATTTAGGCCCTACATTGTTAACTGCTGTGGTTATTCTAGAATGTCAAGAGTTTTGTTAATCATTTTGACTACATTAACCTGTTCCTAAGGATGGACTCATGGGCTTCAGACACCATGTCCAATGGTGATAGTTTCTGACTTGACCCTAAAGATTCAGAAATTCCTTGTTCATTTATAACTACTAATATAATATTAATATAATTACTTATCCAGTTGGTGAGTTCATATTTTAACATTCCTTTTTTTTTATTTACAATGCTGCATTTAATTTCTGCTATCTAGTCAAGGCTATGGTTTTTCCAGTGGTCATGTATGGATGTGAGAGTTGGACGGTGAAGAAAGCTGAGCACCGAAGAATTGGTGCTTTTAAACTGTGGTGTTGGAGAAGACTCTTGAGAGTCCCTTGGACTGCAAGGAGATCCAATCAATCCATCCTAAAAGAGATCAATCCTGGGTGTTCATTGCAAGGTCTGATGTTGAAGCTGAAACTCCAATACTTTGGCCACCTCATGCGAAGGGTTGACTCATTGGAAAAGACCCTAATGCTGGGTAGGATTGGGGGCGGGAGGAGAAGGGGACGACAGAGGATGAGATGGTTGGATGGCATCACCGACTCGATGGACATGGGTTTGGGTAGACTCCAGGAGTTGGTGATGGACAGAGAGGCCTGGCGTGCTACAATTCATGGGGTTGCAAAGAGTCGGACACGACTGAGCAACTGAACTGACTGAACTGATACAGCAAAGTGACTCAATTATACATATATATGTATATATATTGGAGAACGAAATGGCAACCCACTCCAGTATTCTTGTCTGGAGAATCCCATGGGCAGAGGAGCCTGCCAGGCTATAGTCCATGGGGTCGCAAGAGTCGGACATGACTTAGTGACTAAATCACCACCGTGTGTGTGTGTATGTGTGTGTGTGTGTGTGTATTCTTTTTCACATTCTTTTCCATTCTGGTTTATCATAGCATATTGAATATGTTCCCAATATTCAAATTTTATTTTAATTTTATATTGGAGTATAGTCAATTAACTATGTTGTGATAGTTTTAGGTAGACAGCGAGGGGATTCAGCCATACATATACATGTATCCATTCTTCCCTAAACTCCTCTCCCATCCAGGCTGCCACATAATATTAAGCAGTGTTTCCTGTGCTATGCAGTATTCCTTTATTTCTGTTTTTATTTAGTTCCCGGACCTGAGACACCTGCCTTTTTTTTCTTTTTACCTGCATGAGTTTGGGTTTTGATGATATTGATGGAATAGCTAGGTCAGTATCTTTTATTTAATGATTTTGTCAATAAGAATATTTGATCCATCAGAGTTATAAAACTTATGACTCAGCAGCATAGCTTTATCAGGTATTATTTTGGAACATGACTGTTTATATTTTTCATAGAGTTTATTATTAATGTTTGTTTTAGGGCTCACACCATATCATTTTATTAACAGAAAAAATGAACAATCCAATTGGATTCTCTGTTTTTGTAGTTTTCAGAAATCTGTACTACTCCGATGCATTTTTTTCTAATTTCTCTTATTATATTTATTTGATTTGGGGAGAGAGGGATGAAGTTTTCTTGCCCAAAAAAGGAACCACAAATTTCCCAAGTGCAGCAAGTAATATACGTTGTCTTAACTAATTAAACAAATAAAAAATGATCAGATTTAGATTTAATATGATACTATGCCCTGGACCACCTTCCTTGACCAATGTCGCAGTTTTGAGTAAGATACACTAAGGTAGAAGCAGGTAAAGACACTGCCTTTATCAGTTAGCTGTTGCCACATAACATACCATCTGCTCTAGTTACTGTGCCTCCTTCACTAATTACCCCAAAACTTAGTGGCTGAAAACAATAACAGACTTTATTTCACTCATAGACCTGCAATTTGGTCAGAGTTCTGCAGGGGTAGCTTGTCTCTGTTCCATTCAACATCTGCTGGGTCAGCTCAAGGGCTGGGGGCTGGAATGATCTGTGGCTCTCTTAGTCACATGTTTCATGGATGATGCTGGAGGTCAATGGGACCTTGGGTAGGACTAACATCATAGTACCTACTTGTGGCCTCTCCGTGTGGCCTAGACTTCCCCACTATATGGGGGCTGGGTTTCAAAGACAAGGACAATGTTCTGTTACTATGTAAGGAAGAGATGCCAACCAGTACTCTGTCACTGATGCTCAGACCATCAGAGCTAGGGCACACAGAGGGAAAGGACCATTTGGAGACTGGGCACAGCAAACCTAAAAACCCAGAATTTATACATTAGTTAAATACAGGGAAAATGTCTGTGTCTTCTCTACAGGAGGCATGCTATAACAGATATAGTGGGTTTATTGGATACATAACTCAATTTAGACAAGCTTTTTGAAATATTTTAACTTTTCAACAGTCAATTTTATCTTGCTTTCACAATCTCATTGACATTATTCTATTTATAATAAATTTGATTATTGTTTTATAGGTATAAACTATCTGTTTTCTGAAGGCCACAATAAAACCTAGAGGGAGATTATGGGATCTGAGATCTTTACCTCCATGACTTACAGAAATTGGGTGCATTTTAACCAGTTCCACCGTACCACTGGTTTGGGAGGTGATATCATATTAGTAAGAACTAACATTTATTGAGCACTTATTATATTCCAGGCACTATTGTAAGTAAGCACTTGGTATAAATAGCTCATTTATTCCTCCTGGTAGAACTATGAAGTCGTTTTATCATTTTCATTTTAAAGGTGAGAAAACAGTAGCCCTAGTAGTTAAGTGAAAGTGAAAGTCGCTCAGTCATGTCCGACTCTTTGTGACTCCATGGGCTATACAGTCCATGGAATTCTCCAGGCCAGAAAACTGGTGTGGGTAGCCTTTCCCTTCTCCAGGGGATCTTCCCAACCCAGGGATTGAACCCAGGTCTCCCACATTGCAGGCGGATTCTTTACCAGCTGAGCCATAAGGGAAGGCCATTAAGTAGCTTGTCCCAAATTATACAGATGTTAGGTGCTGCAGCTGAGTTAAAACATAGGCAGTTTGACTGTAGAGTCTATGCCCCTAATGTGGTGAAGGTAGGAATTTGGGCAGAACCTAGGTCTTTGACTTGCATTTTTTTTGAGAAATCACATGATGCTGCATCTGTGAAGGGTTGTAAATGACCTAAACAAATATTTTGCAGATCATCTAAAAGTTCATTTGTAAATGTCACTCTTAGATGCTGATGAGAGATTTTTTAAAAAAATCTTTAAAACACCCTCTTTTCTCCCCAAAGACTTTGCAATTTTATAAAGGTAGTATTAAGATAAGAACACAGCTAGAATATAAGCCAAACATTGGAGAAATAAATGAGAACTTATTAAGTGGGGAATTTCAGAGAAAGGTGAGATGATGGTGCTTTGGAAACAATAGACATCGCCTCTCTGTGATGTAAAACAGAGAGAAAGTTTGGGCAGCAAGGAATGGATCTGAGTAACAAATGACTGGCACAGATGGAATTATAATGCTGTTTCCAAAGCACCAATAATTATAATTATTATGCTGAAGTCAAATTGAATTTTGAATAGGCCTTGACAGATACCTAAGGGATAGAATAGGGGTGGGAAAACACTAATCACATATGTAGGGAAAGCTGCATGTCATCAGTCTGGATATGAATAAGGAGAAAGTAGGGCTGTGACTAGAAGGGTGATTACAGCTGGATGGCTGAGACTCTTTTTTGAAGAGCAGGCTGAGTTGAACTTTTTCCTGAGACAATGGGGAGTAATTGACAGTGTCTGAATAGTGTACTAGAGAGGAAGGAATTTGTGTGACCTGATATGCACTCTTGAGACACGCTGAGTCACTTAGTTGCTATTTAACTTGTGTAAGCCGCTCTCTAAGCCTCACTGGACTCAGTTATAAAATGGGGATAAAAATATTGACCTCCTAGGGTTTTATAAGGAAAAAATGAGCTATGATATGTCAAAACCCCAATGCTTGACATAAGCACTGTTTAAATGATGATTGCTGATGTACTTTTATATCACATACTGTTTTGATGGTGAAGATGATTATGGCTGGTTTCATGATAACAATTATCAGGATAAATTAAAGAGGAGACTCATTTGAATGGAGTATCAGTCTTTACTAAGGAAAACAAAAGCCATATTGGATATTTTAATAGAGGAAATTTAATAGATGGATTGGTTACACGGATGGTTTAAGGGCTAAGAAGCCTAAACCGACAGTGAGCCAACCCAGAGATTAGTAATGGTAGGAAGGTGCTACTATTCCTAGAGCTGAAAGGATCCAGGGAGAAAATAGTGTTACCTGAGCCCAGAGAGTGAGGCTGCTCAGTGGGAGACAGAACTGTGATGAAGACTGCCTGTGAGAGCTGGAACTCTGGAAGGGAGGTGACTACTGTTAGAAATGCCACCTGAGGCAACGCTAGGGATGGAGAAGCTCCCTGACTTTTCTCCTGCTCCTGCCCAGTCTTTACCAAAGCTGCTCACTGACAACTTGCCTGGAAGCCAATTGTCAGAGGAAGCTGGGAACTGGAAGTCCCCTGTGATGTAAAACAGAGACGGAGCTGGGCAGCAGGGAATGGATCTGAGAGGCAACAAATGACTGGCACATATGGTATTATAATTGGCTATATCTATGCTGAGACAATGGGGAGTGTCCAGTATGGTCACCATGAGCCACATGTAACTATTTACATGAAATAGAGTTAAATGAGATTTAAAATTCTTAGGTGCACTAGCTGTATTTCAGGTGCTCAATACTCACATGGGGCTAGTGGCTACCATATTGGACAGTGCAGATATAGAACATCTCCATCATTGCAGAGGGCTCTATTGGGCAGTGCTGGCATATAAACTATCATTAGTATGTATTAGGGTAGTGCAAATAGAAAGGTAAATTTAGATTTGGGGGGCAATGAAGGAATAAATTGAACAGACCTTATAAAATAATGGAATGATGAAGACCGGGGGAGGGGGCAGGGAGAGAAGACAGGTACTGACATTTATCTCTATGGCAAAGGTACTCATAGTAGTTTTAGAAGTGATAGGAAAACCAGAAGGATTTGCTTTGGAAGGAGAGATACTAAACTTGTTGGTATCCAAAAAGCTATGTATGTGAAGCTATCTAGGCGTCATATTGGGATCTTGTTAGAGATTGGACTAGTAATGTAAATTTGAAAGTTGCTCTCATTGAAGTGGTGGCCAAAGTTTTGGGAAGAGAGCCACCCACTAAATTGAGTTGTTTAAGGGTATAGATGCAGAGTACCTGTGGTCCAAGCCTTGGCAAATCAGGAGATGGTGATTCCATCTAAAATTGTCAATCATGCATCCCAACTGCAAAGGAAGGTTATCAAAGCCAAAACAGAAGCAATGGGTTAGGAGAACAGGGCAATTGGAGATCTCAACGGAAACAAAAAGTTGATCCAGTAGGTGGGAGGTAGTGTCAAGGATAAATGGATAGCAGGGGAGCAGATGCTGCCATTAGGAAACATTCTGAGTTAGGGATCTGTTTGGAGATGCTACCCAGGGTGGGGTGCAGATGAGGTTTGAGGTGAGGGAGACATGGAATGGAGGAGCCTCTCATTTGCAAAAGAAGAGATTTAAAGACTTACATCCTTTTTGAAGTTGAAATTACTGTGGATTCATTCATTAAATAAATATTTTTGAGCTTTTACTGTGTTACCAGCCCTGCATTAGGCACTGGGCATAGTGAATGACAGTTCCAGCCCTGCATCTTAAAGGGATGCATAGTCTAAACTAGAGTAAGAGTCTCTCTGGGGTGGGGGTGAGGTGGATCTTGTTTAAAACTTTGGTGCTGGATCCACCCTATATTCCTGGTGGCTCAGAAGGTAAGGCATCTACCTGCAATGCAGGAGACCTGAGTTCGATCCCTGGGTTGGGAAGATCCCCTGGAGAAGGAAATGGCATCCCACTCCAGTATCCTTGCCTGGAGGATCCCATGGACAGAGGAGCCTGGCGGGCTGCAGTCCGTGGGTCGCAAAGAATCGGACACGACTGAGTGCCTTCACTTTCCTTTCCTTTCCACCCCTAGAGGGTCTGAGAGATTCAGGGTTTGGAGACAGAGGAAATAGAGGGTGGGCTGTGAAGATAGCAGAACTGAGAGAGTGGAGGTAATGCTGGTCCTGTGGGGAAGATTGTCACAAACTCAGGTCTAGGCCACAAAGCCTTCCAAGAAAGAGGTAGGACAGAGACAGAAGGCAGGTTGTTGACCCACATTAAGGCAGGAAGAAGGCCAGAGAGGCAGGCTTTTGTTTCTGGAGGAGTTTGCAGAACTTGGTTGTTGTTGTTCAGTTGCTCAGTCATGTCCGACTCTTTGTGACTCCATGGACTGCAACATGCCAGGTTCCTCTATCCTCCACTATCTCCCAGAGTCTGCTCAAATTCATGTCCATTGAGTCAGTGATTCCATCCAACTATGTCATCCTCTGCTGCCCTCTTCTTTTGCCTTCAATCTTTCCCAGTATCAGGGGCTTTTCCAATGAGTCAGCTGTTTACATCAGGTGGCCAAAGTATTGGAGTTTCAGCTTCAGCATCAGTCCTTCCAATGAATATTCAGGATTGATTTCCTTTAGAATTGACTGGTTTGATCTCCTTGCAGTCCAAGGGACTCTCAAGAGCCTTCTCCATCCAGCCCTAAAATTCTGCGAGTGATTTTTCTATCCATACCTGTAAAATTTTGTTTTAATTAATTAATTTATTACAGGTAGTCCTTATTGATTATCTCTTCAATATAGTAGTGTGTACAAGTCAATCCCAAACTCTGAGGAGGCTCTACAAATAGCTGAGGAAAGGAGAGAGGCAAAGAGCAAGGGAAAAAGGGAAAGGTACACCCAACTAAATGCAAAGTTCCAGAGAATAGCAAAAAGAGACAAGAACGCCTTCTTCAATGAACAATGCAAAGAAATAGAGGAAAATGACAGAAGGGGAAAGACTAGAGATGTCCTCAAGAAAATTGGAAGTATCAAAGTAACATTTCAAATATCAAAGTAAATATCAAAGAAATATTTGGATGTTCAAAGGAACATTCAAAGATGGGCACAGTAAAGGACATAAATGGTAAAGACCTAACAAAAGCAGAAGAGATCAAAAAGAGGTGGCAAGAATCCACAGACGAACTGTACAAAAAAGGTCTAATGACCCGGATAACCATGTTGGTGTGGTCAGTCATCCAGAGCCAGACATTCTGGAGTGTGAAGTCAAGTGGGCCTTAGGAAGCACTGCTGCTATTAAAGCTAGTGGAGGTGATGGGATTCCAGCAGAGCTATTTAAAATCCTAAAATATTATGCTATTAAAGTGCTGCACTCAGTATGTCAGCAAATTTGGAAAACTCAGCAGTGGCCACAGGACTGGAAAAGGTCAATCTTCACCCCAGTTCCCAAGAAGAGCTAAAGAATGTTCAAACTACCAGACAGTTACACTCATCTCCCACGCTAGTAAGTTTATGCTAGAAATCTTTCAAGCCTAGGCTTCAGCATTACATGAACTGAGAAATTCCAGATGTTCAAGCTGGATTTAGAAAGGGTAGAGGAACCAGAGATCAAATTGCCAACAGTTGCTGGATCATAGAGAAAGCAAGAGAATTCCAGAAAAAACATCTACCTCTGTTTCATTGACTGTGCTAAAGCCTTTGATTGTGTGGATCATAACAAACTGTGGAAAACTCTTAAAGAGATGGGACTACCAGGCTATCTTACTTGTCTCCTAAGAAACCTGTATGCGGGTCAAGAAGCAACATTTAGAATCTTACATGGAACAACTGACTGGTTTAGGATTGAGAAAGGAGTATGACAAGGCTGTTTACTGTCACCCTGCTTGTTTAACTTATACGCAGAGCACATCATGAGAAATGCCGGGCTGGATGAGTTACAAGCTGAAATCAAGATTGCCAGGAGAAATATTAAGAACCTCATAATGGCGGATGATACCACTTTAATGAGAGAAAGTGAAGAGGAACTAAAGATCCTCTTGATGAGGGTGAAAGGAGTGAAAAAGCCGACTTAAAACTCAATATTAAAAAAACTAAGATCATGGCATCCGGTCCCATCACTTCATGGCAAATAGAAGGGGCAAATGTGGAAGCAGTAACAGATTTCCTCTTCTTGGGCTCTAAAATCACTGTGGATGGTGACTGCAGCTATGAAATTAGAAGACGACTTCTTCTTGGCAGGAAAGTTATGACAAACCTAGACAATGTATTGAAAAGCAAAGACATCACTTTACTGACAAAGGTATGTAGAGTCCAGTAGTCATGTATGGTTGTGAGAGCAGGACCATAAAGACGGCAGAGTGCCGAAGAACTGATGCTTTCAAACTATGGTGCTGGAGAAGACTCTTGAGAGTCCGTTGGACAGCAAGGAGTTCAAGCCAGTCAGTCTTAAAGGAAATCAATCCTGAATACTCATGGAAGGACTGATGCTGAAGCTGAAGCTCTAATGCTTTGGCCACCTGATGTGAACAGCTGTCTCATTGGAAAAGACCCTGATGATGGGAAAGATTGAAGGCAGAAGGAGCAGAGGGTGACAGAGGATGAGATGGCTGGATGGCATCACTGATTTAATGGACATGAACTTGGGCAAACTCTGAGAGATGGTGAAGGACAGGGAAGCCTGGCATGCTGCAGTCCATGGGGGTTGCAAAGAATTAGACACAACTTGCATTGTGTCTAGAGTTAGACATTGACATGTGTCTATCCCAAATTCCCAGACTGCCCTTCACCCCTATCTTCCCCCTCCCTGTGACTGTAAGTTCATTATCCAAGTCTGTGAGTTTGATTCCATTTTGTAGATAAGTTGATGTGTATCATTTTTTTTTTGGATTACACATAAAAGTGATAGCATATGTCTTTCTTTCTCTGTCTGATTTACTTAGTATGATAATCTCGAAGTCTATCCATCTTGCTACAAATGGCATTATTTCATTCTTTTTTATTGCTGAATACTATTCCATTGTATATACGTACCACATCTTCTTTACCCATTCATCTGTCAGTGGACATGTAGGCTACTTCCATGTCTTGGCTATTGTAAACGGTGCTGCAGTGAATATTGGGGTACATGTATACTATTAAACAAGGTTTCTTTCTAGATACATGTCCAAGAATGACTATCTATACCTTTGAGTTGATGTTTAGTAAAGGTAAATATTTCAGTCTACGTGGTGGACTTAAGGTGACTTGATCATGGCATTCAAAACATGAGATGGTTGTCACTTTAGATTTATGGTGACGTGAGAGCTATTCCTAGCAAGCTCTGTGCTTCTTGGAGCAGCTGCCAGCTTCTTGGAGCCCCAGCTTTGTTGGAGCACTGCTCGCCATACACTCGAGTTCAACTCAGTCTTTGAAAAGAGTGACCTGCCTTGGTCACGAGTTTTTCTGCCTATTGGCCCTTTCTTGGTTCACTTGTGTGCTGTTGTGAGTGGTTGAGAAGGTGTGTCCTTTGGTCTTTCCCTTTTGTAGTTAAGCTTTTTATTTCACTTTGTGTAGTTGATGTTTACAGCCAAAGTGACTACTTGCAGGGTGGTGAGGAAATGCCTGCCCAGATGACCTTCCTGCTCTTCTGAGTTCCCTGAGGACCTGGAGGCAGCAAGCACTGCCATTGGCTATTGGAAATTGCTGGGTTTTGTTTTATTTTTCTTCCAAACAAACAAATCATTTCTGAATGGCCTTCTTGTACCTAATTTCTTTTTGTTTGTTTAATGAACAAGATGCAATAATCTGGTTTGTTTATCATTTTGTGGAAATAGTAACGGTGAACATTTATATGGTGATTACTGTCTGCCAGGTCCTCTCCTAAACATTTACAAAATGCTTCCTAAGCATTTACGAATTCATTGACTCTTCAGGAAAATCATTATGAATTGGGCACTGTTGTTATCTTTAACTCACAAACGAGGAAAGTGAGGCAGACAGTGTTGAAGTATAACTCGCTCATGGATGGGAAGTGGAGGAACAGGGTTTCAGCCCCTGGCAGTCTGGCTTCAGAATCCATGTTCTTGACTGTGTTTCTTTCGCTTGGCGCCTAGCAATGCTAGATGCAATTTGTTTGGAGCTATTTCTTTGTCTGCTTAAAATGACCAAAGAGATTTCACCTCATTTGATGCATAGTTCTATTGTGAGTTGCACAATTTTCACTGTCTTTTGCTTAAAAAATGGGGGAAAAGAAAAAAAAAAACCCTAAAAGAAAATTATGGATGGTTTTTAAGAATCTGAGGGTCTGTGGTTCTATTTCATTGTATTGTTATCTAATCACCTGAGACAGAAATATAGTCTCAGCTTATATAGTTATTCCCTTAGGATGTCTATGACAAACAGTACAAAACTAGCAGAAAGGGGAGGTAGACCTTACCAGGGTTGCCTTTGGGGCTGGTGCCTGATTTCTGTTAGGTTCTGAAAAGCTTGGCAGTTTCGGAAGGGCTGGGAGGCTGTCAACATATCTGGAATATTTTCTATTGAGGACTTAAGTTATGAAAGCCATCAGCAAAACATTAGCCCAAGTGGCATTTCCCCTTCATACGCTGTCCCTTTGCTTTGCATGGAAATGGTTACCATAGTTTGAAAACATAAAGGAGAGAAGTCCTCAGACCTAAGTAAGATCCTAATGAAATGAACGTGTACAGCCCCTGGCCATTCATCAGGGCTGAGACCATGATTGATTGTTCTGCAGGTCTGTCTAAATCAGTAGCATGTTTTTTGGACAGCATGCAGAAGACAAATCTATTTAACATTTTGGCCAGCGATGCCAAGGAGGTGGGGGTTGGGGTGGGCTCCTGCTTCAGGTCTGTGCAATTCTCTTTGTGTGATAAATAGTTATAAAGGAGACTGTCGACTTGAGCATCTGGCTGATGGAAAGACTGACTTGAAAGCATGCTGAACTTTGGGCGTATGCAGCCCCAACATCTGGTGTGGGGACCTGATGGATTTGGGAGGGAGGCAGTATGTTTGGCATCTGTATATTAGGTCCTAGAATGTTTTTTTCAAGTTGTTTGTACTGGCCCCAGTTGACTTGTATCTTTTAGGAAATAAAAAGGCAACTGCAAAAAGGATTAATTAAATTCCATTTCTCTGGGAAAAAAATCTTTATTGGTAACTTAAAGTTTAAGATGAGAGTTTCATTGGTCATGTAGCTCCTTATGGGTTTGACTTCCTCCTTGAGTAGATTATAGCAAGGAGATGGCTCAGGAAGAAAAAAAGTTCTAGCGTCATAAAGGTAAAAAAGATAGAAGAGAGAAAAAGAATCCCACAGGAATCACGAGAGCCTTTGGCATAGAAAAGCAGAAGTAATTCAAACATAAACTGAAAAAAATGCTTTGAATCACCATAGACAAGCATAAGTAAGTCATCAGTTAGTTCTAGATGCATCTTGAAATTTTGAACTTTTGTACATAACATAAACTAAAAAGAGCACAAGTTTTATACCAGTGACCCCAAACCACAAAGTCATTTACTTTTATTAACATTGGAGTAAATACCAGTGTTTTCTGGCTTGTGGCTTGGATATGAAACATAAAAGAGGAAAAATCTGTTTGGTTTTTTCCCCCCAAAAAACTAATACAGCTGGCAAAAGGCAACATTTTGCCTCATGGGTAATTGCCCGGAAATTTAAAATAGACCTTTTACTTTTTCAGAGTTTATATTAGAATTCCATCTTCATATGAAGTCAGCCAACATAGGTTTAATAGCACACATTGATCTCTCATGTGTAGTTTATATTATGTGAAAGGCCAGAGCAATTTTTAGCGCCAAGATGGCAGAACTCTCAGTTCTCAGGATGAAGCTACTTGGAGTGGATCCAGGATCTTGAACCACCTGAAAACTGAACAAAATATTAAATCACCCAGATATTGTCTTCTGTGCTGCTATAATCATTTATTCCCAGGAAGGTCTCAAAGAGACATACATATAGTTGAATAAATTTCTTTTGTTTTTTAAACTCTGCATTTCTTTTCTACAACCCCAAAGGCCCCCTTCAGAGCTTGGAGAGGATGACCCAACTATCAGCTGTTTAAGATCTAGCCACAGTTGACTTCCTAAAGGTCACTTTTTCTTTTTTTAATAAACTCCCATTTATGTTATCAGCCATAGCCTAGAGCAGAGGCTCTATTATCTGTTTTTTTCAGGCTCAGACAGAACAGGAGAAGATGAGAGAGGCTTCATAGTTTTACCTTTCCCAGGAAATCTGTGACAAATATTTAATAGCTTGAATCCAGGACCGAGGCATTTCAAATTGGTAGAAATCTACCATTACTGGTTGATTGTGGCGTGACTTCCAGTTAACAAGCCTTTAACAAAAGCATCCCAGTGTTGTCCTTCATCCACTCCCACTTGCCCTTCTCCTGATCCTTTCCTTATAGTGAGATTTACCTGATCTGTTACCCTTTCCCAACTCTGCTTAAATTCATCCCATGGCTTCTCATTGTTCTTGGGCTCAGGTAACATTTCTTCAAGTGCCCTGAAAGACGTTGCACTGGTCCTTGTCCACCCACAGCTGCAGCCAGCTCTGAGGCTCTGCTCACTTAGCTCTCTGAGCTCCTACCCTCTGATCCTTCTTCCTGTCCCTCATATGTGTCATGTTCCCTCTTTCCACTGGGCTGTGCACATGCCATTTCTTCTTCCTGGAAGGCTCTGCCCTTTCTTTTTCCTTTTTCACCTCGTTCTCATTCTCAGTTCAGAAGCCATTTTCTTGAGCAGATCAAATGTTCTCACGCTAAGTTCTCCTGGCACCATATATTTTTTCCTTTCTGGAAGCTACAGCAGTTGTATTTTTGCATGTGTTTAATTTAATGACTTTTCTCCCCTCTACATACCTTATCATTCTGTTTCTTGTATCTAGCACAGTGTCTTTCTTCTAGTAATACACACCAATACTTGTTGAATCACTGAGTATTCTGCAGAGTAGATCTACTCCTGGATCACAGTGGCCAGAAGCATACCTGTCTACCTGCAGAATGTAGAAATGTGCAGTGGTGGTGCCTCTCATCTCTTTGTGTTTCCTGGGATCCCTGTCTACTGTTTGGCACATATTCTGTACGTTTAAAATCTCAGACTTTCCTTGTGGACTAATACACTCCTGACAACCCAGAACTAAGTTGAGAAGGCTACTTTAAAAAGTTGTTTTTGTTTTTGAAAATTTTCCCTTCTTCTATCCCTCCCTGCCCCCTTCTTCCCTCCCTTCCTTCCTTTGGTAATTCATTTAGTAACAGAACTCTGACTTGATCTTAAATGACTTCAGGCTAGTCATTATTTTTATTTGTCCCCTTTAATGTGACCATTCAAACATTTCACCACAAAAATATTGTGTTTGATTATAGGGTACTTCCCTAGATCCCCTGGAAGTGTTACATAATAGTGTATATATATATATAGGGCACTCGCCCCCAGGGGTTCAGGCAGGAGTTGTGGGGCCAGGGGTCTTCAGCACCTAGGTTGAACCTAGTTTCGTTTGCCTGAGGCCTCAGCTGGAAGACTTGAAGACTGAGTCTGTGATCATCTGAAGGCTTGTCTGCTCACAAGTTGAGTAGTTGATGTTGATGGATGCTAAGCAACTCTATGTGGTCTTTTCACATCGACTGGTTTGCCCTTTCTAAGAGCACAGTGGATGGATTTCAAAGCACATTTCATGACACTGGCGGTTCTACTCTCCCACTGCTGGTCCTGCAAGGACAGCTTAAAATTGAATATACTGACCTTAGAAGAAACAGGGACATAGAGACTGTTATGGCCACCAGAAAAAACCTAGTAAGAAGAAGGGCCTTCTATGAACAGGAAAGATGAATGTTCAAATATGAGGGATCCCAAGTGGAACAGACATATCCTATTTCAGAGAGGACACCATTTATGATCCCCCACCCATGAATCAAAGTGTTATTAATCCATCGTTCCTCATTTCCTTCCACTGCTGGGTTTTCACAAGGATTTTCTTTTACCTTGAAAAACTGCGCATGATAGAGAGTTTCTTTGCCTTATTCCTGCAGTCTTAACACATCCTACTGGGTAAGGTCTCATTCTGCTGATGGAAGAGTTTGCAGAAATTTCTACCACATTCTTCAAGAATTCTCATTATGACATATTGAAATAATTAAAAATGAATTTATTTTCTGATGGGGGTATACAACACATTTTCTAGTTATCACTTGAAGTTTGCCTTTAGTTCACATATATTCTGAACACTTGAGTAACTTAAATTTGCAGCTTTTAACAAAAGGAAAGTAAAAAATTTGTGGTAAAGCCATGTAAATGAGAACAACATCTCAAATAATAGTGGTAATTTTGGTATACGTACTACTGAATTGGGAGCTTCCCTGGTGGCTCAGTGCTAAAGAAACTGCCTGCCAGTGCAGGAGATACAAGAGACATGGGTTCTGTCTCTGGGTTGGGAAGATCCTCTGGAGAAGGAAATGGTAATCCACTCCAGTATTCATGCCTGGAGAATTCCAGGGACAGAGTAGCCTGGTAGGCTACAGTTCATGGTGTTGCAAAGAGTCAGACAAGACTGAGCACCTGAGCACATGTGTTACTCGGCACTACCCGGTATTTGTTTTTCTGTCCTTCAAGTAAGATCAAAGTTGCTGTTGACACTCCAGCTACCTTTTGGGGTCCTGTTTACTTTTGTACACTCTTATTGTCTGTTATTTGGCCAATATAGCATGTGGCCAAATATAGCAACTCAGATTTCTGACTCTGGGTTTTTGTATGTTGGGATTGAACATGAAACTCACTTGTGAAAAGACTCTAATTTTTGAAGCTGCGAATCTGTCACAATACCCTGGGAAACCCAGGCAAAGTGTTTATCTTAGTGATTTTTAAATCCTTCTTCTCAAAAGTCTCAGCAGAGGATTTGTCATCATGGTTTCTCTTAAAGGTAGTCAAATGGGCAGCTTTCACCATGATATTTATAATGATGTCACAGGGTCATCCTATGAATCCACGGAGGCTGAAGATCATGGTATCTCTTAGAAAGTAGAAAATTGATGAGCTGTACCTCTTAGTAGTTGGACGTTGATACTTTTAACCTCTACTCCGCACCCCCACAATACACACACAACAACTGAAATGAAGTAACCACATTTGAGTGACTGATACTCCTTTACCTGTTTATCTTGGTCCTCTTTGGAGGAAATGGGTTCACTTATATGACTCCAGAATATACAATTGTGGTGGGAACTGAAAAATCATACCATACTGATCTATTTTATTTTCTCCCTCCTCTTTTGGTAATATAGATTTCCCACATTTCTGAAGTGTTGTTTCTCTGGAATGTCCCTTTCATCAGTGACTCCCATGGACTTGTCAAAATGAGAGATAAAGATGACTGAATGTGGCTTCAGGCCATGCTTGTAGTCCTAGGCACTTGTCATAGTGTCCAAGGCAGGGCTGGTGACAAATATTCCAGAAAAACTTTCCTTTTAGTTTTAACACCCCCCTTTCAGGATAACATCATCGCTGGTTTGCAGAAATCTGTTTCTCAAAGAAATCAGTTTCATCGTCAAGTGGCATGTCTCTTAGATAACAACTGCAAAGCTGTAAAGGTTCTTTTTTTAAAGCAAAAATTTTTTAAAAATTTATTTGTCTGCTCCAGGTCTTAGTTGTGGCGTGTATGATCTTTTAGTTGTGGCATGTGAACTCTTTTCAAAAAAATACTAATTTATTTTATTTCTGGCTGTGCTGGGTGTTCATTTCTGTGCATGGACTTTCTCTAGTTGTGATGAGTGAGGGCTACTTTCTAGTTTCGGTGCTTGGGCTTCTTACTACAGTGGCTTCTGTAGAGCTCTAGAGATGGGGCTTGGTAGTTGTGGCACGTAGGCTTAGTTGCCTTGCGGCATGTGGAATCCCATGTCCCCTGCATTGGCAGGTAGATTCTTAACCACTGGACCACGAGGGAAGCCGGGCATGTGAACTCTTAGTTGTGGCATGTGGGATCTGGTTCTCGGACCAGTGTTCGAACCCAGGCCCCCTGCATTGGCAGCACGGAGTCTTAGCCACTGAACCCACCAGGAAAGTCCCGCTCTAGAGGTTCTTGAAGGCTAAGGCAGAGAAAGGACCATCAAATGGCAGCCCACACTTATTCACTAGCCCTGTATCCGTTCACTAGCCCCACTCTTCCCGTTTTTCTTTCCTAAATCTCCAACATCGTTCTCCTTTTCTTATCCTCAACTGATGGCTTCTAAAAGCGTTCTGATGAGAACTGCTAATCTGCTCAGATTAGCAGTTAAACTTACTGCTGCATCTGTACCCACTTACTCGGCCTTCCTTCCCTTACAATGCATGATCTCTCTCCTCGCATCTTAAGGCCAGTCCTTGGCCTTGTGAACTACTTCCCCTCACCTATTCAAAGACTTACTCTCTGCTCCTTCAATTCTCATTCCTCTCTTTCCTATACCAGTGCCTTCTCTTTTTCTATGGGGTCATTCCTTTAGCATGTGCCCTTCTTAAACTACACATCTTCACCTTCTTTTCCATATCTACTCATGCAGAGCTGATTGGGTTCTCCTTCCTATCCACTCCAGTATACTTGCCTCCTCACCATTCTATAGAAATTACTCAGGTCAAGGGTGACCTGTGTCTTTCATTGCCCAAGTTCAACAGACAATTCCCAGTTCTCATCTTATATAACCTTCCAGCATCATTGGACCATTATCCTCCCCTTTCTTCTTCAAGCACTTTTTTCTTCTTTAGCTGCTAGGACATTCTTATCTTATAATTGTCCTCCTAGTTCATTAGCCATTCCTTCTTGTTCTCCTTTGCTGGACTCCCCTCTTTTTCCTGATTTGCAATTGCTGACTGACCCCTAGGTTCAGTCCTTGGACCTCTTCTCCTGCACCCTTTAGGGGTGACTTTATCTCATCATCCATGTCCAAATGTGTAGCTCTGTCCTTTCCTTTGAACTCTAGTATATGTGTTTCCCCAGTGTCTCCACTTGGATATCACATGGTGCTCTCAACCTTAATAAGAACAACATATAGCTTTTGATTTTTCTTTCCAAAACTGCTCCTCTCCAAGTCTTCCCTATCTCAATAGCACCCGTTGTTCAAGATCAAAATGTACAGAGGTTCTTAAGTCTTCTCCTTTGCTGATACCTCACATTTGGTCACTCCATCAGCAAATCCTTTAGCTTTTGCCTTCAAAATAAACCTGGGATTAGACCACTTCTCATCATTCCCTCAGCTGCCAACGTAGTCCCAGTGACCATCTTTCTTACCTAGTCTATGTAGTTGTGTCCTCAATGATCTTCCTGTCCCCAGTCTTACCCACTTATCCCCCCCCCATGTCTACTCCGCATACAATGGTCAGCATAATTTTTTAATGTTAATTAAGTCATAGTGCTTCCCTGCTCAGAACTCTCTTTTCACTGAGGGACTGGAATGCAGAAGTAGGAAGTCAAGAAGTACCTGGAGTAACAGGTAAATTTGACCCTGGAGTACAGAATGAAGCAGGGCAAAGACTAATAGAGTTTTGCCAAGAAAAGAGACTGGTCATAGCAAACACCCTCTTCCAACAACACAAGAGAAGACTCTACACATGGACATCACCAGATGATCAATACCAAAATCAGATTGACTATATTCTTTGCACCCAAAGATAAAGAAGCTCTATACAGTCAGCAAAAACAAGACCTGGAGCTGACTGTGGCTCAGCATGAACTTCTTATTGCCAAATTCAGACTTAAATTGAGGAAAGTAGGGAAAACCGCTAGACAGTTCAGTTCAATTCAATCACTTGGTCGTGTCTGACTCTTTGCGACCCATGGACTCCCTGTCCATCACAACTCCCAGAGTTTACTCAAACTCATGTCCATTGAGTAGGTGATGCCATCCAACCATCTTATGCTCTGTCATCCCCTTCTCCTCCCGCCTTCAATCCTTCCCAGCATCAGGGTCTTTTCAAATGAGTCAGTTGTTCACATCAGGTGGCCAAAGCCTGATTTTCAGCTTCAACGTCAGTCCTTTCAATGAACACCCAGGACTGATCTCCTTTAGGATGGACTGGTTGTCCAAGACTTGCAGTCCAAGGGACTCTCAAGAGTCTTCTCCAACACCACAGTTCAAAAGCATCAATTCTTCAGCACTCAGCTTTCTTTATAGTCCAACTCTCACATCCATACATGACCACTGGAAAAACCATAGCCTTGACTAGACGGACCTTTGTTGGCAAAGTAATGTCTCTGCTTTTTAAAATGCTGTCTAAACTAGACAATACAGGTGTGGCCTAAATCAAATCCCTTACAATTATACAGTGGAAGTGACAAATAGATTCAAAGGATTAGATCTGATAGAGTGCCCAAAGAACTATGGACGAAGGTTTGTGACATTGTACAAGAGACAGGGATCAAGACCATCCCCATGGGAAAGAAATGCAAAAAGGCAAAATGCTTGTCTGAGGAGGCCTTACAAAGCTGAGGAAAGAGAAATTAAAGGCAAAGGAGAAAAGAAAAGATATACCCATTTGAATGCAGAGTTCCAAAGAATAGCAAGGAGAGATAAGAAAGCCTTCCTCAGTGATCAACGCAAAGAAATAGAGGAAAACAATAGAATGGGAAAGACTAGAGATCTCTTCAAGAAAATTAGAGATACCAAGGGAACATGTCATGCAAAGATGGGCACAATAAAGGACAGAAATGGTATGGAGCTAACAGGAGCAGAAGATATTAAGAAGAGGTGGCAAGAATACACAAAAGAACTATGCAAAAAAGATCTTCATGACCCAGATAATCACGATGGTATAATCCCTCACCTAGAGCCAGACATCCTGGAATGTGAAGTCAAGTGGGCGTTAGGAAACATCACTACAAACAAAGTTAGTGGAGGTGATGGCATTCCAGTTGAGCTATTTCAAATCCTAAAAGATGGTGCTGTGAACGTGCCGCACTCAATATGCCAGAAAATTTGGAAAACTCAGCAGTGGCCACAGGACTGGAAAAGATCAGTTTTCATTCCAATCCCAAAGAAAGGCAATGCCAAAGAATACTCAAACTACTGCACAGTTGAACTCATCTCACATGCTAGCAAAGTAATGCTCAAAATTCTTCAAGCTAGGCTTCAATAGTACGTGAACCGTGAACTTCCAGATGTTCAAGCTGGATTTAGAAAAGGCATAGCAACCGGAGATCAAATTGCCAACATCCGCTGGATCATCGAAAAAGCAAGAGAGTTCCAGAAAAACATCTATTTCTGCTTTATTGACTATGCCAAAGCCTTTGACTGTGTGCATCACAGCAAACTGTGGAAAATTCTTCAATAGATGGAAAGACCAGACTACCTGACCTGCCTCTTGAGAAATCTGTATGCAGGTCAGGAAGCAACAGTTAGAACTGGACATGGAACAACAGACTGGTTCCAAATTGGGAAAGGAGTATGTCAAGGCTGTATATTGTCACCCTGATTATTTAACTTATATGCAGAGTACATCATGCAAAATTCCGGGCTGGATGAAGCACAAGCAGGAATCAAGATTACAGGGAGAAATATCAATAATCTCAGATATGCAGATGACACCACCCTTATGGCAGAAAGCGAAGAAGAGCTAATGAGCCTCTTGATGAAAGTGGAAGAGGAGAGTGAAAAAGTTGGCTTAAAACTCAACATTCAGAAAACTAAGATCATGGCATCTGGTCCCATTACTTCATGACAAATAGATGGGGACATAATGGAAACAGTGACAGACTTTATTTTTTGAGGGCTCCAAAATCACTGCAGATGGTGACTGCAGCCATGAAGTTAAAAGATGCTTCCTCCTTGGAAGAAAAGCTGTGACCAACCTAGACAGCCTATTAAAAAGCAGAGACATTACTTTGCCAGCAAAGGTATGTCTAGTCAAGGCTATGGTTTTTCCAGTGGTCATGTATGGATGTGAGAGTTGGAAGGTGAAGAAAGCTGAGTGCCGAGGAATTGATGCTTTTTTTTTTTTTTTAAATAAATTTATTTATTTTAGTTGGGGGCTAATTACTTTACAATATTGTAGTAGTTTTTGCCATACATTGACATGAATCAGCCATGGGTTTACATGTGTTCCCCTTCCTGGACCCGCCTCCCACCTCCCTCCCCAGAATTGATGCTTTTGAACTGTGGTGTTGGAGAAGACTCTTGAGAGTCCCTTGAACTGCAAGGAGATCCAACCAGTCCATTCTAAAGGAAATCAGTCCTGAATATTCTTTGGAAGGACTGATGCTGAACCTCAAATTTCAATACTTAGGCCTCCTGATGTGACAAACTGACTCATTGAAAAGACCCTGATGCTGGGAAAGATTGAAATTGGGAGGAGAAAGGGACGACAGAGGATATGATGTATGGATGGCATCACAAACTCAATGGACATGAGTTTGAATAAACTCTGGGAGTTGATGATGGACAGGGAGGCCTGGCGTGTTGCAGTCCATGGGGTCGCAAAGAGTTGGACACAACTGCATGACTAAACTGAAGTTGAACAGTACTGAGATAAGTTCCAGGGTCCTTTTTGTTGCCTGTAAGGCTATTAGCTTCCTATCTGTCCTCATCTTGCCGTTTCGCCACCTTATTACCTCCATTCTAGCAATAGAATTAGCAATAGCTTGACTTTTTCCTTATGAGGTACTTCATGCTCACACCCACCTTTGGGCCTTGAACTTATCGTATCTCTCCTTTGAATGCTTTTCCCACACAAATGAGCACTGCTCACTGCCTCTGTCTTAAAATCTCTGATTATGTGTTGCCTTTCACTTTAAAATATCTCAAGTAACAATCCTTTTTTTTTTGCCACTTTTTAATCCCCTTATTTTGCTTTATTTTTCTTCATAGCTCATACTATTACTTGATACCGTATTACATGACATATATATATATATATATATATATATATTTTTTACATGCTATATTATCTTCTGTCTACTAAACAGTGCCATGAATTCAGGGAACACATCCCCAGAGTCGAGGCATAGAAGACGTGCTCTGTAAGTTAATTGTTCAGTGAATGAATCTACTCAGGAACACAGGGACAAAACATACAAATATTAATGACAATTTAAGGTAAATTATATTTCAAAAGCTACATTTTTTTCATTAATAGTATTCACATGCTCTCATATACATAATCTCACTTAATCCTTACCTGTAAGATCAGTGCTATCATTTTTCTATTTTATAGTTAAGGAAATAGCTACAGTGCAGATGCATTCACCCCAAATCACGTAGCTAGTTTGTGGTGGAGGTGGGATTTAAGCCCAGATTTTCTGATGATAAACCCTGTCTTATTTCATGGATGTGCTGTGCTGTGCTTAGTTGCTTAGTCTGACTCTTTGCAACCCCATGGACTGTAGCCCACCTGGCTCCTCTGTCCTTGCGGATTCTCCAGGTAAGAATACTGGAGTGGGTTGCCATGCCCTCTTCCAGGGGATCTTCCCAACTCAGGGATCGAACCCAGGTCTCCCGCTTGTGGGCTGATTCTTTACCGTCTGAGCCACAGGGAAGCCCATGAATACTGGAGTGTGTAGCCTATTCCTTCTCCAGGGGATCTTCCTGACCTAGGAATCGATCCGGGGTTTCCTGCATTGCAGGTGGATTCTTTACCAGATGAGCTACCAGGGAAGCCCTGTTTCATGTATAAAAGACAGTAAGTGCTTTGGGAGTTGGAGATAAATTTGGTTTATTGAAGGATATAGGAGTTAGTGGGAAATTTTAGAGTATTTGTATCTTGAGATTTGAACATGGGATTATATATAATTAAATAAAGATATGGCATTCCAGACATTGTCATGGCACAAGTAAATACAAGGAGACGTGGATATGTGTGGTGAATACACACAAGGAATAGATGTATGTTGCAGATTGAAGTTAGTGTTTGAGCTTGAGGCAGTAGGAAGCACCTAGAAATATTTGAATCAAGACTGCACATGCAGAGAGGTTTGCTGAGGAGGGGAGAGGAGATCAGAGGGAAGGGAGTGGGAACAAGGGCCTCGGTTGGAAGGACTTGCTCAGAAAGCAAGAGAGGCAATTCTTTGCTTAGAGGTAGGAAAAAAAAGGTGCCAAGGTTAGGGAAGATTGTAGTAGCTCCCAAGATTTTGGAGGGTGATCATTTTCGTGTGTCTGCGGTTGCTAATCATTCTAAAACAAGACATTGTTTTGAAAATAAAGGTTGAAAACTAGTCAAGTCTGAGGGCCAGGGTTTTGAGTTGTTAGTAGAAATCTTGGAAAGGTCATGATGTAAAAAATAACAGAAATTGTAGAACAGCAACAGTTAGCTCTTAACTTAGATTTAAAAGTATGTTTTGAGCTTCTATCATGTGTTAGATCTAACTTCTTAATATGAAAATGTTTCTGTAGCTTTTTGTTGTTGTTGTTATTGTTGTTTTAGATTGTGCCAATAATACTGTGGTGAAGTTAAACCACTATGCTTCATGACTTCAAGCAAGGTGAAGCTTTATTTTAGATGCTGACTTAACTTCACGCTGGTTTTTTAATAAATGTTCTAGGGCAGTCCTTGGTGGAAAGATCTGAGTGGAACAATGCTTAATATTTCAAAGTGAGCACTTGAAAATCTATTTCTGCTTCTTAGTAATAGGATCCCTGAGGTTCCAGAATTTTTTTCAAACTGGTTCACTGGTTCTTGGAGGCCCCGCTATCCCAGGTCTGTGGAACTGGCAAGGAATTTGATGTAGTTGCTTTTGCACCTGGCATTTGATGGGGATTGTTTTGGAAATTACTTAGTCATATAACTAAGAAATATCTAGTGTTTATCCTCTTAGAGATTGGACTTAATGGCCAAATGGCTTGACTTGACCCTATCTATGATTCAGAGCCATTTAATTGTTAAAATTCTTGACCACTGTTTTCCTCAATTAAATTACAAGTTTAAAATGAAACGTATTTTGTGTCTATATTTTGAAGCAGTCTGTGACCTTTTTTTATGACTTACTGATTTCAGGCTTATGCTTTTGTTCTTGATATTTCCTTTAGCTCTGTACACATCCCTTCTTTCTTTTTACCTGTCTCAGCTCATCCCCACTTTCAGGAGGAGTCTTTGCTCTACAATACCTCACTCTCACTTAACCTTTGTTTCACTTCTCTGAACACCTGTATACAGTGCACTTGTTGTTTTTCTTTCATTTACCTCACTATAAACTGGGTACATTATATAGTTTGTTTTTAAAATTCCTTTATGGTTTAAAATAATCTGCACAGAAAAGGCAACTCTGTGGGCAAGGAGTGCCTCATGAGTCCCCCTGTTTTTTTTTCTAGAGAAGCAGGGAAAAACACCTTTGTTGTTGTGCTTAAATATTAGCTCTTCTGCTTTTAAATTTTAGTAGCTTATTCAAATTTTCTAAAGTACCAAGGAGTCCAATACAGTAAAGAACAAGCAACTTGTGTGAAGGACTCACTGGTGCCACCATGCTCTGCCTTACCAGGACCCTGGAAAGTCAGTTTCCTAATACACATTCTACAGAACGCTGATTCTACTCCCTAGACTTTTCTTGACCAAGTGGCTTGATAAACTTTGTAAACTTGATAAACTCTTGATAACTTGATAAGTAGTGTAAGAAACACTATTTTATCCCCCACTGGAGGATCTCAGTGCACATTAGCGTATTATTGGCTCTGAGAAGCTCAAAGTGAAAACAAAACAAAAACTCAGCATTCCCCAAACATACTTGACCATGCAGCCCTTTTTCCACATCATCTCTTAATTTCCTGCGGAACTAGGTGGACATACTTTGGGAAATGCTTAAGTATTTCCTCTCTTAGGTAGGCCAGAGAGTAAATGTGAAGGTCAATCCCCACAAAATAATAATTTAATCTCCCTAACACACAGTGTGGGAAACAAGTATTGTCTTTGCATTTTGATTCCTCCCAATGCCGTAAAATGACAACTCAGTAAATTGTGGGGTAAGTAGACTTTTGTTTTAAATTGAGAGTGGGAAGAGGAGGCGTGTGGGCTGTCACGGTGTGTCCTTTGAGTGCTGGGTCTGCCCCTCTGTCCTCTCAGGTCAGTCATTGTGTGCAGTGGCGTGTCCTGGTCCCATCACCGTCAACATGCTGCATAATGGATGAGGCTGAAGAGAGTGAGGCAGCAGGTGTTCTAGCAATTTAAAAAAAGAAAGAACAGAGCTGTTGATTGTTGCCAACAGCACCAGTCCTCCCTTTCTTCCTTGTACAAACAACAGCTCTCTGTGTCAGTCAATGGCAAAATGGCAACTGGTCTGCTTTGCTAGTTCTCCAGAGCAGTGTAGTCAACACTCCTGTTTGGATAGTTTGTGTCCTTAAGTTGGAAGCAGCGTGTAGAGTGTATTTTTCCCTTTGTCCTCTAAAGTATTGCTACAATCTAGATAATTGTCCACAAATTTATTAAAAATTATATCATGTAGATAGTTATTAGCTATGCTATTAAATATTATTGTTGGTCCTCTTATAAGGGGGGAGGGATTTCCCAGGTGGTTCAGCAGTAAAGAACCTGCCTGCAATGCAGAAGATGCAGGAGACACAGGTTCAATCCCTGGGTCAGGAAGAGCCCCTGGAGGAGGAAATGGCAACCTGCTCCAGTCTTCTTGCCTGGAAAATTCCATGAAGAGGAGCCTGGCAGGCTACAGTCCATGGTGTTGCAGAGAGTCAGACACAACTGAGCAACTGAGCATAGCACTGCTAAGTGGAGGAAGAAAGTATGTCTGTAAATACAGGACTCGAGAGAATACAGGCTTTCAAGAACCTGAGTATGTTCCACAGCCAGGAAATATTTAGGGCAAAGGTAAACTTTTTATATTTCATTTTAAATTGGGAAAGGCCTATTCTTTGGGTTATTATTACTGCTCCGATTTTTGGGAATTCAGTGAATTCCTTTTGCTTTCTAATTGCCTACCTATAGCTAGAAATCAGAAACAGCTCTCTGAAAGGACAATAGATTTATATCATCTTGGCATTGAATAGTTGTCTCTTTCTGTAAGATGTTGAGTGTTTATGAACAAGGGTGTGAGAAAGTTTAGAAACATTGATACAGTTATATGCTTTGCTTTCCATTGTTATTTGTTAATTTTCCAATGTCATAGAAATAGTGACACATTTAAAACACCACATTTAAGTTAACAGTTAGCCTCATGATGTGTATGTAATACAGATTGCGAGTTCAGGGTAATATTCAGGAGCCACCTGACACAACTGAGCGACTTCACTTTCAATTTTCACTTTCATGCATTGGAGAAGGAAATGGCAACCCACTCCAGTATTCTTGCCTGGAGAATCCCAGGGATGGTGGAGCCTGGTGGGCTGCCGTCTATGGGGTCTCACAGAGTCGGACACGACTGAAGCGACTTAGCAGCAGCAGCAGCAGCAGCTCATATGGCTCAAGAGAGAAGATTGTGTTCATTTCCTCCTCACTCTGTGTTCGGTGACATCAACTGAGCTGGAAATCTGCAAGGGTGGGAATATTTACACCATGGAGATTGGCTCTTCTCTCCTCCCCATCTCCTGAGAACCAGTTGTTAAGCATTTAGTAGAATACCATCAGTTCTAGGCCATCTTGCAGGATGACTTAATTATAAGGAGTTTGAAAAATATAACCAAGGACTTCCTAGAATAGATTGCCTGTTCTAACAACAGCACAGTTCCCTTTTTATGCCATTTTCCCTTTTTTTCCTCTTTCTTCACTTTTGATTAGTGAAGTTTTTCAAGATGATGTGTAGGCAGAGGGTTCTGTTTGGTTTCATTTTCAGTTAAATGTGGATCTCACCTACTAGTTATATAACAAATAGCCTTGTTTTTTTCTATAAGTTACCTAGAGTGATGCAGCAGTATACTGTTTTTTTTTCTTGTGGCTCTTTGTAACACCTGGAAGACAGGGCTGTGTCTTTGTTGATATGCAGTGTTTATGGAGGAAACATAGTGTAAGGAGAGCTAAATACAGATTCTGAGCAGTATTCACTCCAGTAGAAACCAAGATGGCACTGCTCCCTCAGTGGGGTCAGCCGCCACATTGAAGTGTCAGTGAGGCCCAGCAATGAACAACACTTTAGTGGGCGGGGATTACCACCTGCTGTCTTCATCACAAAGCAGCCAAAATAACAGATTTCCTGCCATAATACATTATTTGTAAGTTTAAAGAACCAGAGGAAGATAGGTAGGGAACTATTTTGTTCTGAAATGCCTAATGATCTCAAATGAGGCATCTTGTCTTCCTTCTAATCCCGTTCACTCCCATTAGTGGGTGTTTATTTTTTTATCCCATAGAGGGTCAAGTTGTATATAGGGTTCTTTCAAGCTGGATTCTTTGGCTATGTGTGATGATTTTTTAAATACAGAGATTAAAGTCCAGTGACGTCACAGAGATTTCTATGATTTCACCCCATGGTGTTGAGTGAATTGACAATATGTGGGCAGACATTTTGGCATTTCTGTGGTTTATGTTCTTTTTCCACTTTTTGAGGAAGAAGCACATGGAAGAGAAGAGATTGCATAGGCAGTAGGAAGTTAGATCTTTATTTACAGCTCAATGGATACAGGCGTATTTGGGTAGCATAGCCTTCTGTTTAGGAATGTGGGTTGGGAACCAGATTGCCCAGCTTAGAGTCCTGGCTCTGCCACCTACTGTGTAAAATTAGGCCAGTTACTTCATGGTCTATACTTGAATTTCTCCATCTGGAAAACAGAGATAATAATAATACTTCTACTGGGGCCTCTGATAGCCCATTGAACACCTTTGTATAAACCCAAAAAGATATCACGGGTGTACTCTTTGAGCTTGAATACAGACAGTGGCTTTATGTGAGTTAGGAAAACAGGACTTTTCCATGACAAGAGTTTGTGTAGTTTGACAGAGACAGCTCAGGCTGGCTTTTGGCCCCAACTTGTCTCCTCAGCTGGTCATCCTTGTTCAGGGCACAACTGTGAAACCAGCCGCCGTATGTCTTATAACCACACCAGGAAACTGAGAAGTGAGTGAGTCAACTAAGGTTCCATAAAAGCTGCTGTTACTATTACCATCAAATCTGCAAGGTGAGAACTTACTGTATAGCTCAGGGAACCCTACTCAGTGCTCTGCGGTGACCTAAATGGAAAGGAAATCCAAAAAAGAGGGGAGATATGTATATATATATATACACATATGTGTGTGCATATATATATATATATATATATATATATATAATTGATTTACTTTGCTATACAGTAGAAACTAACACAACATTGTAAAGCAACTCTATCTAATAAAATTAATTTAAAAATAAAAAAAAAAACCCAAACCGAAAAATACATGAATATCAGTGGCAGGTAGTTGTACACATAGTGTTAAGCATTAAACTTACCAAATTAATGCCAAAAGGTGAATTAATGATGGTGGCACAGTAACAATTTTAAAATGTGGGTTTTATCTTATAATCATGACACATCACCCTCATATTTTTATGTTAAAGGACATCTAAGGTAACAAATGATTTCAATGTAAAAAATACCTGCACATTTCTATTTTATTCTGTAACATGTATAATAAAGTTGAATTCTGCATCATACTCCAAAACAAACAAACAAACAAAACTTCTAGGTAGAGTGGTTAGGGTGGAAGAAGGTTCCGAGAATCTGTAGATTTGTGTAGAGTTATCTTAGACTTGGAGATTTGCTGGAAGCCCTTGGTTATTAAAGAGCTGTGGCTAGAACCCAGTTGTCTGGACTTTCAGCCTCCTACCAATCCTGACTAGGTGTCTCTAGACAACCGTGGGATTTAAATAGTAGAACCATTGATAGAAGATAGGGACAGGGCAGTGCGGCTGTTCTTGACTTCACGTGTCTGCCTAGAACCATTCAAATTGTAAATCTCAGAAGATGATGTGTCCTTTATTTGCCAAAGCTTAATAGTACACTGACTCCTTTGTCTGATATTCAAATGTTTGTTTTTTAAAATATACTATGCATTAGGCATGTGTGGATCTCAGCCACCATTTTTGTTGTTGTTGTTGAATTACAGTTATTTACAACATTGCGTTAGTTTCAGGTGTACAGCAAAGTGATTCAGTTATACATATCATATTTTCTGATTCTTTTCCATTATAGGTTATTACAAGATGTTGAATATAGTTCCCTGTGCTATAACGTAAATCCTTGTTTCAGTGCAGTTCAGTTGCTCAGTCGTGACCAACTCTTTGCGACCCCATGAATCGCAGCACACCAGGCCTCCCTGTCCATCATCAACTCCCGGAGTCTACCCAAACCCACGTCCATCGAGTTGGTGATGCCATCCAACCATCTCATCCTCTGTCGTCCCCTTCTCCTCCTGCCCTCAATCTTTCCTAGCATTAGGGTCTTTTCCAGTGAGTCAACTCTTCGCATGAGGTGGCCAAAGTATTGGAGTTTCAGCTTCAACAGCAGTCCTTCCAATGAACACCCAGGACTGATCTCCTTTAGGATGGACTGGTTGGATCTCCTTGCAGTCCAAGGGACTCTCAAAAGTAATTGTAAAGTATTTTACAAAGAGTAATTGTAAAGTATAACACAGTTACAGAAAACCACATGAATTCATGGCTTCGTTTGTTATTAAAGTGGACAGTCTTGAAATCACTATAACAAGAAGGAGATCCAAGTCAAGAAGTAGAATTTTGTCACCCTGGAAGCCCGTCTTGGACTCCCTCCCATTGGTAATTCCTGCTTTCCTCCTGAAAGTCACTTTCTCATTTTATTCTTCCTTGCTTTTTTTTTTAGTAATTGTGTTGCCCAGGTCATGCCAACTTTTAAAAGGACAGGCTGTTTAAAATGTGATCATACTGTCTGTGTAATGAGCATTTCACCATGTTTTATTTTCCTTTGGTAATCTAATAACTTGTTTGGGTGAATTCTAGTAGTTTTCTAACTTGACTTTGATGTGTTTTAAAATACCAAGTACTGTTGAAACACAACAGTTTTGTGGTTGCTTTGGATTCTTAGCTAAAAATTATTCAGTTATTAGAATATCAAATGGTGAAATTGATCAGTGCTTCAGACAGCTCTACAACTGTCACAGGACTGTGTGTACTTGGCAGAGCCTATAGTTCCATTCTTTGCCCCAAATCAGGAAGCCAAGGGGCTTGACCCCTCTTCCTTCCCATCCTCAGTATGAACGTCATGTTGATTTGAAGACTGGCAGGAACCATTTCTGAGTAGTGAGCAGGCGAGGCAGTGGCTTGGACAGATATGAAATGACTGATAGTGAACTGATAAGTGACTGTCATCAGTGAAAACAGATATGGAGAAGTGTTCCAAGTAACAAATGAGGAGGTACCAGACAGGCTTTTGACTTGAGTACTTTCCTTGGACTGCTAAATGGCTCTCAGCCCGAGCTCCAGATAACATTTTATTATGAATATTTTGAAACGTAAGAGAGAGAGGGAAAGGAAGAAAAGAAGGAAGGAAGGAGAGTTGGTTGGTTAAAGAGACCATATACCCACTACCTAGTTTCAGTAATTATTAACATTTTCTGTTTTTACTCCTTTTTTGTAATTTTATAATTTATCTATTCATTTAGTTTTGGTTGCATTGGGTCTTTGTTACTGCACGGGCTTTAGCTGTGGCGAGCAGTGTAGTTGTGGTGTGCAGGCTTCTCATGGCAGTGGTTTCTCTTGTTGCAAAGCATGGGCTCTAGGGTGTGTGGGCTTCAGTAGATGTGGCACATGGGCTCAGTTACCCTGCAGCATGCAGGATCTTCCTGGACCAGGGATGGAACCCATCTGTGACCCCTGAATTGGCAGGTGGATTCTTAGCCTATGGGCCACCAGGGAGGTCCTATATTTACTTCTTACACACGCACAGTTCATACATCCTCCTAGTATTTTTTCAACCTTTCCAAAATAAGTTGCAGACATAAGACCCCTTTCCCTCTCAATTCTTTAGTGCGCCTCTCCAAGGTATAAGAACGTTCTACAGAACCAACATGCCATTGTCACTCTTAATCATGTGAAATAATGCCAAACAACTAATGTCAAATGACTAATATATATTCAGATTTCCTGAGTTGTGCCCAAAATATCACCTCAAAATCTTTTTTAAACTAGAATTTCATTGAGATGCATACAATTGGTTGTCATGTTTCTTCAGTCTCAACTCTCCCCTCTTCTTTAAGACACTGACTTTTTGAGGGTCAATTTTCTTATAGAATGTGTCATTTTTTCTGGATTTCCCCAGTTGTTTCCTCATGGTCTCATTCAATCCAATAGGTGTGTGTAAGAGTCTGTCACATTGTGTGATTTTGTACCCAGCACTCACAAACCCAGATCCATCTGTGAACCAGCAAATCTGCCTCAACCATACTCAACTTTCTCTTGAGCCGGATTTCTGAACAAAAATTGCAACCACCTGGTTTAGTCTCTCCAGCATGGATTCTTTTCTCATCCTTAGGGGGAAAAATTGTACCAGAACTTCCAGTCAGTAGTAAATGTCCTATTAGATGGCTTCTAATCATGATTTCTAAGTTCTAACAACTTTGTAAAACAGATTTCTACAACAGATTTCTTTTAAAGATGATAGAGCAAGCTCAGAGAAATGGAGCCATGTGCACAGTGTCACTTAGCTCCGAAACGTCAGACCTGAATTTTAGACCCAGACCTTCCCTGGTAGCTCAGACAGTAAAGAATCTGCCTGCATTTTTACCTGAAGAATTCAATGGACAGAGGAGCCTGGTGGGCTACAGTCCACAGGGTCGCAAAGAGTCAGACACAACTGAGCAACTAATACAATACTTGCCTAACACAGATTTGCCTGTGCTGAGGACTAGATGGCTGTTCCATATACAGATCTGTCAAAATTAGCCAAGAATTGAAGTGTTTATTTAAGGAGCACCTTGATACCCAGGTAAAAACCACCCTGTGGCTGAAGCTTATCTCTGCTCCTTAAAATGGAAACAACCCAGGTAGCCCAGAAGCACTCCACTTGCCCATATTTTTTCAGGACTCTTTCTTTGCTGTCATATCAATTGCTAATACTTTCTGTTGTGTTAAAGCACCTGAGTTGTTTGTCTTTCTTTGCAGTATCTGTTCTGTTTCCTTGGAAGGTAAGAACAGCCTGAGGATGTGCAGACACACTTACTGCTAAACCCACTCACAGGTTCCTGGATTGACCCATTTTCTGTGTTGAGAGCACACAATGATGAGATCGGAGGATTTAATGCTCCCAGAGTGCTTTGGAGCATTTCTTGTATTCTTAATTAGATTTTTTTAGTGGAGTCTGTCAATCTGTGGCTATAAACAGTGCCTTCTGGGTTTCTGATGACATGATGAAACTATAAATGGATTCTGCAGATTGCATTTTATTATCCTTAACATTAAACACTCAGAGCTAGTGCTGGAGAGGATCACGGTCTGATAATGTTGATTAAATAACCTCAGGCCTGGACTTCTGTGCTGTTTTGTTGCCAACCCAAGCTAAATAGATGTAAGGCACTATTGTTATTAAAGAGAGTGTAGCAATGTCATTGTCATTAGAATATATACCTTCAGAAGGCAGTGGTGTGGGGTGGTGAAGCCCTGGTGTGGGTGAAGAGAGGTGTGGTTCTAGCTTCATCCTTACTGATAGCTAGCTTATGACCTTGAGCAAGTCATTTAATTTGCAGGACATTATTTTTTCTCGTCTTTAAAATGAAGAGCTTGTGTATACAACTTGGACTTATGCTGGTGTAGTAAGAAGGGACATGAGGTTGATCTATAAGAAGATTTCTGGGTGCTGTGTGGGAAGGCTAGAAAGGAAGCTAGTGTGTGTTTGCTGAGAGGTGATGGAGGCTTATGCTACTGTGTAGTGTAGAGATGGAGGGTAAAGGATAGATCTCAAGTGCATTTTGGCGAGAGAAACATCGCTCTTGACGGTTTGAATGTGTCTGTAAGTTCCTGGTGATGGGAGATGGTGGTGCCATTCGTTGATATGTAGGACACCAGAGGTGGAACAGGTTGGATCAGAGGACAGATGTCATGAATTTTGTTTTGATCTTGTTAAGTGTGAAATATTTATTAGGTACCCAAGTGGATATGTTAAGTAAGAAATTGGATGTTTGATTCTGAACTTCAGGGGAGACGGGTGAATGCGACACATAAAAACGTGTTAATTATCATATGCAAGATGCTTAAAGGCAAGATATTTAAGCTCATAAGAGTGAAAGAGTTATCATATGTGAGATATTTAAAGACCTGGGGCCACCCAGGGAAAAGAAGCTTGTGGCTATAGAGCTAACAAAGGAAAGGTGAAGAAAGGAGAAAAAGAACCATGCTTTACACTTAGGAAATGAATGAAGTAGAATGACTTTAAGGCAACAGAGAAAGAAATGTTTATTGAAAGAGTCAGGAGGAAAATCAGGAGTATCTGGTAGTGGGGAGTCCTAGGAGAGGCAAGTGATCTCAGAAGGAAGGAATAGTTGACTGCCATGATGTTGAGACCTTGATTCACATCAGAGGAGACAATGTCTGTTGGATTAGATGGTATGGTGATATTAGAATTTAAGCGGCGAACCAGTAAAGCATAGCATCATTTAAGATCAGGGAGGAAAGATCTGCAAAAAAGCATTGGAAAGAGAAATCATAAATGAAATCTATGGTAATTCTAATATTGTGGCCAATATTGACAATGAAGTTTCTTGAGCTCTTTTTATGGATTAGGCACTATGGGAAGGGTTTGAGATACACTCATTTATTTACTCTTAGGTAATTCATTTTCTCTTCATGCATTTGCTGCTGCTGCTGCTGCTGTCGCTTCAGTCGTGTCCGACTCTGTGCAACCCCATAGACGGCAGCCCACCAGGCTCCCCCGTCCCTGGGATTCTCCAGGCAAGAACCCTGGAGTGGGTTGCCATTTCCTTCTCCAATGCATGAAAGTGAAAAGTGAAAGTGAAGTTGCTCAGTCGTCTCCGACTCCTAGCGACCCCATTGGAAGAGGTATAATTATCACTTTGTAGGTAGGGAAGCTGAGAGTTGGTGGCAGTTCATTAATCTCCTTATGATTTAGCTTGTACTAGTGGAGCTCAGTTAAATTTGCAGGTCTCCACTCTTAACCCTTTAAGAGTTCTCAGTGAATTCAAAGAGGACAGGTGGATGAGCTATGATGACAAGAGTAATAGGAACAGGATACTCATGTAGGGGTTTGGACAGTGAAAGGAAGGAGAAAAATGAAGCTACATTAAATTAGGTGTTTTAGGAAAAGTGGGAAATCATTTTGCTATTAGCACAGAGATGAAAGATGCTGTGGACCGAGGGGTAAAGTTAAGATAAAGATAGCACCTACGGATAGGAAGAAGGGAGATTCAGATCTTTCACAGAGGAAAGAGAAAGTGTATTAGATTCTTTTGAGCAGGCAGAAAAAGATGAGATGATATGAATAGATATGGTCTATAAAGGAATGTTGGGGGGGGTATGCTAGGGGTGGTGATCCTAAAGGAAAGTCTGGCTAGATGGTCTTAATCTCACTGTGATTCAACAAACAAGGTCATGAGCTATAAAATGCAGGTGGGAGAGTCCACAAGGAAGTCACTCTTGTACTATCTCTTTAGGAATGGGGAACTAGTGGGAACTAGTGGGAACTAGTGGGAACTAGGGAGACTGATTGCCAGAGTACCTTTCCCTCCCCCCATTTTCTCGATGTCTTTGTTGTTGCAGGTTCAAGTACAACCCATCGTTCTGACATGCAGGTCCTGTACCACTTGGGCTATGTCTATTGTGGCACCTTACCTCCTACCACCCTCCCCTCCCTACCTTCCTCCCCCTGATCTCAGCCCTCAGGACTTTTCCTCTTTGTTCAAATAAACCTTTGTACAGGTCTTTGTGTTTGCCTGGGATGCCCTATTCATCTCCTTCCTCTGGGGGATCTTTTTTCCTGCACTGGGACCTTCTCATATGCCAGCTCCTAAAAGGCTTTCCTTGAGTATCTCAGGCAGACAGAGTTCCTCTCTTTGCTCAGACACTGTACAGAATCAGCTGTGTGTAGGAGTGTGAACTCTGCAGTCACACTATCTGAGGTTAAATCTTGGCTCTGCTAGTTACTAATTTTGTGTTCTTGGCCAAGTTACTTAACCTCTCTGTGTCTAGGTTTCCTTGACTTTAAGATGGAAGTGATAATAATCAGATCTACCTCATAGGGCTATTATAAGGATTAAATAAATTCATATGTGACACACATTTAGAACAGAGAGAGCCTAAGAAATTGCTATTTGAATGTGAACTATTATCATTCATAAATTCATAAATAATTTTCTTTAGTTGTGCAATTCGTGTTAATTGCTTGTTCCATGCTCTTGCCCATATTTTTCCTCTAATACCAGCTACTGTTTTGTAATGCTTTATCTTTCCTTTTGGACTGTGGATTCTTAACGAGTAGGGTCCAAATTGGCACCCCATTCCAGTACTCTTGCCTGGAAAATCCCATGGACGGAGGAGCCTGGTAGGCTACAGTCCATGGGGTCGCTAGGAGTCGGTCATGACTGAGCGACTTCACTTTCACTTCTCACTTTCATGCATTGGAGAAGGAAATGGCAACCCACTCCAGTATTCTTGCCTGGAGAATCCAAGGGACAGTGGAGCCTGGTGGGCTTCCATCTCTGGGGTCGCACAGAGTCAGACACAACTGAAGCGACTTAGCAGCAGCAGCAGCAGCAGCAGCAGGGATCTCACTCACACCTCTTATACTATCTGGCCTGAGGTAGGTATTGGTAGATGATTGTCCATTTATTGCTAATTCTGGCTGAGATAAGAATGACTTGAGATGGTTTACAAAGAGTTTCCATAGGATTTTGATTTGATTTTTCTAGCAACTCTATTCAGTTCAGTTCAGTTCAGTCGCTCAGTCATGTCCGACTCTTGGCGACCCCATGAACTGCAGTATGCCAGGCCTCCCTGTCCATCACCAACTCCCTGAGTCCACCCAAACCCATGTCCATCGAGTCGGTGAAGCCATCCAGCCATCTCATCCTCTGTCGTCCCCTTTTCCTCCTGCCCTCAATCTTTCCCAGCATCAGGGTCTTTTCCAATGAGTCAGCTCTTCACATCAGGTGGCCAAAGTATCCAAAGTATTGGAGTTTCAGCTTCAACATCAGTCCTTCCAGTGAACAATCAGGACTGATCTCCTTTAGGATGGACTGTTTGGATCTCCTTGCCATCCAAGGGGCTCTCAAGAGTCTTCTCCAACAACACAGTTCAAAAGCATCAATTCTTCGGTGCTCAGCTTGCTTTATAGTCCAACTCTCACATCCATACATGACCACTGGAAAAACCATAGCCTTGACTAACCGGACCTTTGTTGGCAAAGTAATGTCTCTGCTTTTTAGTATGCTGTCTAGGTTGGTCATAGCTTTTCTTCCAAGGAATAAGCGTCTTTTAATTTCATTGCTGCAGTCACCATCTGCAGTGATTTTGGAGCCCAGAAAAATAAAGTCAGCCACTGTTTCCACTGTTTCCCCATCTATCTGCCATGAAGTGATGGGACCAGATGCCATGATCTTAGTTTTCTGAATGTTGAGCTCTAAGCCAACTTTTTCACTCTCCACTTTCACTTTCATCAAGAGGCTCTTTAGTTCTTCTTCACTTTCTGCCATAAGGGTGGTGTCATCTACATATCTGAGGTTATTGATCTTTCTCCTGGCAATCTTGATTCCAGCTTTTGCTTCCTCCAGCCAAAACGGTGAGAAACAACCCTATTAAGGTAGCAGAAATAGCAGTGGACTTATTTCTCAGTAAATGTGAAAAGTAAGAACAATTCTATTCTGCTTTGTTTTTTTAGATTTAAAATGAGATACTCTTTTTGTTAAATACGTCAAATATCCTCTGAAGGGAAGTGAGCATAATGAATGCAAATAATCTTCTCCAGTGAATTAAAGAGATGTGATTTTCATTTACCATTGGTAGGAGGAAATCAAACCTGTTTTTGCCCAATAATTTAGATAAAATGTCCTTGTCTTACAAAGATTAAGTCCAAATATAGTAAATTTTGTATTTTTCTCCCATTTCGTCACCATTACTTTGACAGCCAATAGAATCTCTTCTTAAGATTAACATAATAGGGTTTTCAGAATTTATTTAAAATCAGACCTGCAATTTATTAGTGGACTGCAGTTTTTCCACCAGATTGCTTTCAAAAATCCTGAATATTTAGTATTTCGGAAATACAATTTGTATAAATGGTAATGATCAAGATGAAAGACTGATTCTCAGCAGTCTTTGACTGTTCATGGCAACCGCTTAATAACGATGGAAACAAAGTAATTAACAAAATGTGGCTTTATGACATACAGTGTGTTAAATTATAAACACATCATAAAAATGTTACCATAAAATCATGTGGTTTCCTATATTAGACTGTTTATTTTGAACTCCTCCAAATTTTAGTTATTCAAATGGTTTAGAGCATTGATATGGACAAACTCAGAGACATAATTACCTTTTAGTTATATGGGAAGGAAATTGAGTACAGATGAACTTATTACCAATAATTACTTGCATAAAATAGTGTGATGATATGTCACGAAATCCTCTTGCTTCTGCTTTTGTTTTGATTGCTAAGGTAGAAGAAAGTGATTCTTATCCTCTAAAACTATCAAGGTTTGGGTACGTTATCCATTCATAGACTATTTTAGTCTGACAAAGCATGTCCATCCAACAAATATTTTGGTTAGTAATGAAAGTGAATTAATTCTAAGCCATAAAGTAGGGAAAAATCTGGCATTGGGTTCTCCTGAAAGGCTTACCGGGCATAGCTGGTGATGTAATTGCCACCATAAGTACTTCTGAGGACCCCCGTGAATGGGGGAGATGTATGCAAGTTCATTATGTCCACCCTTAAAATAATGGTAGTGTTCAGTAGCTTTGTCCACGCTCCCTTTTTAGGGTTTTTCTCCCCTTTATTTGTTTTCATGTTGAATACCTTCAGAGAACTGTAGAAACTTTGGCTTTTTCTCTGAGTGAGATGGGGAAGTATGGAGCAGAGGTTGAATGGAGTGGTGACATGACCTCACTTGACAGGATTACCCTGGCTGCTGGGTTGAGAATAGATGGAAGAAGGCAAGGGTGGAAGCAGTAAGCCAATTGAGACTCTCATCTAAGTGTAAGATGATGATGGCTCAGAGTAAAAGTGGTAGACATGGTTGGATTCTGGCTAAATTCTGAAGGGTGTATCAACAGGGTTTGTTACTGTGTATGATTGGGTACAAAAGATTGGGGTCACGTATGACTAAGCGGAACAACCGCAAGGGTAGAGTTGCAAGGACTAATTGGTAGGTAGGTGAGGATCAGCAAGGTGTGAAGAGCAAGATTTGGTGGGAGGATAAAGTGCTGTTGACATTGCATGCTTCTCTTCACCTCTTAGCCCCTGAATGCTTCTGAACCTGGGCTCTCTTCCCACCCACTACATGTCCCAGATCTCCATCTTTTTAAGGGCTCTATTTATCTTCCCATACTGTTATGTGTCCTTGGAGAGTGATCACAGGCTGATGGCTTGGCCAGTGCCTTGTCTGGAAGATTGCTGAGAGTACCCTGTCAGTAGGGGTCTAGGTGGGAGGATTAGTGAAGAGTTTGGCAGTGACTTTTCATTACCCCTGCTCATGGTCTGTTGGTAATGGTGACTGATTCTTGGTAGTTATTTTGCTTTTTTTTTTTTAAAAAAAAAAAATAGCAATGGCTTATGCTATTACAAAGAGAACGGTAATTAACAGTCTTTATTGTTAAAATATGCAGTGTGTGACATTGTAAGTACATCATAAAGATGTTGCTAAGATGGGTCATTGAGACAGGTCATCCAAAATCCCGATTCCAATGAGACGTCCTCCATTTCTGAGTATGAACTTCGGACTTACTTAATATACAAGGTCTGCTGCTGCTGCTGCTAAGTCGCTTCAGTCGTGTCCAACTCTGTGAGACCCCATAGACGGCAGCCCACCAGGCTCCACCGTCCCTGGGATTCTCCAGGCAAGAATACTGGAGTGGCTTGCCATTTCCTTCTCCAGTGCATGAAAGGGAAAAGTGGAAGTGAAGTCACTCAGTCGTGTCTAACTCTTAGCGACCCCATGGACTGTAGCCTACCAGGCTCCTCCGTCCATGGGATTTTCCAGGCAAGAGTACTGGAGTGGGGTGCCATTGCCTTCTCCATGCACAAGGTCAGGGCTTTGTAACATTTACTTTACGTATGAGTCACATGGGGATGTTTTTTCAGTGCTTGTTCCAAGTAGGTCTTGGAGACAGTGGGAGGACTGAGAGCCTGTATGTCTAACATTAATTCCAAACGAAGATGCTGCTGCCCCTACTGGTCTCAGGACCAGACTTTTCAGTGGCACAGTCCTGGTTGAATTTCTGGAGTCTATTCAACTGTTGACCCTCCTGACAAAGGTCCAGGTGCCTCTACACTAAATAACCTGGACTTGGAAGAATGGATGGCATTTGGACCAGTGGAGAGCAGTGTCAAGGTTATATGGAGACCTAATGGACACAGGAGATGGGGGAAGGAGGCAGAGGAGAAGGAACAGAGGTGGAAATGAGCACCTTCCTCCAAATGCACGGTGCCTACTCTACTTCTACAATTAGGAGTCTAGGAAATTGAATTTACTCAGACTACATCTTGATTAACAGGCTGACTTTAGACTGTTAAACCAACTAACTCTACTTGAAATTTTTTAGTGGCTGTGCACCACATGCAAAATAATTTTAAGTAGTACATAGGAATTTTTAGATGGTTCATGAGCCACCCATATTGGAAAGTATTATTTCCTTTTCAGTTGTCTCCCAGAGTGTATATAGTGTTGCATTACTTCTTTCTTAAGTATTTGCTATAATTTACCAGGTAAACCTTCTGGACCTGGCATTTTTGTTTGGGAAGGTTATTATTATTATTATTTTTTGAGTGGACTGTGGTTGTTTGTGTCAAAGAATGTATTTATTCAATTCATCTAAGTTGGTGAACTTATTGGCACAGATTTATTTATAATATTTCTCAGTTATCCTTTTAGTGTCTATAGAATCTGTAATGATATCATGTCATTCCTGATGTTGGTAATTTGTGTCTTTCTTTTTTGGCTAAAAACCAAAGATTATCAATTTTATTAGCTAAAGGTTTATCAATTTTATTGATCTCAAATAACCAACTTTTTATTTCACTGATTTTTTTCCTCTGTTACTTTTTGGTTTTACTTGATTGATTTCAACTTTGATAGAATTTTTCCTTTTTTCTACTTAATTTGGGCTAAATTTTCATGAGGTAGGAGCAGAAGTCAATGATTTGAGATCTTTTTAAATATTTTCCTCATATGCTGCCTTAGAGTCTTTCCATACATTTCTATGTTGCCATATTCTTTCACTACAAAATACATTCTAATTTCTTTTTATTTCTTCTTTGAACAATGGGTTGTTTAGAATTGTACTACTTAGTTTAAAATATTGGGGTTAAGGATGTTTGTTGTTAATTTCTAATTAATTCATTTTAAGTTTGTGGGGAATTGTTTTCTTACACAAAATTTGGTCTACTTCAATAAATGTTTATTGTGAACTTAAGAGGAATAATGTTTATTCTGCTGTTGTAGGCTGGAATATTTTAGAAATGTCAATTAAGTCAATTTGGTTGATAGTGTTGTTTAAGCCTTCTATATCCTTATTGATTTCCTGTCTGCTTATTCTGTCAATTATTGAAGAGAGATATTAAATCTCTGACTCTAGTTGTGACTTTATTTATTTCTCCTTGTAGATCTGTCTGATTTGGTTTGTGTCTATCTTGAAGCTTTTTTTTTTTAAATTTGGTGTAAAAATGTTTAGAATTATCTCTCTGATGACCTAAACATTTTGTCCCTATAAAATGACTTTCTCTGCTCTGGCATTATTCTTTATTCTGTTGTTATTTAGTTGCAAAGTTGTGTCTGACTCTTTGTGACCCCATGGACTGGGGTCCACCAGGCTCCTCTGTCCATAGGATTTCCCAGGCAAGAATACTGGAGTGGGCTGCCATTTCCTTCACCAGGGGATCTTCCCGACCCAGGGATCGAATCTGCGTCTCCTGCGTTGGCAGGTGGACTCTTTAATCTCTGAGTCACCAGGGAAGCCAATCCTTTGTTTTAGAAGTTGATATAACCACTATAGCTTTCTTTTGATTAGTGTTAGCATGGTATATCTTATTCTATTCTATTTTTAAACTATTCATATCTTTCTATTTCAAGTGTGTTACTTGTAGGCATCACATAGTTGGGTCTTGCTTTATTAATGCAATCTTTCTTTTACTTAGGGGTGTTTACACCATTTACATTTAATGCTGTGATTGATATGGTTAGGTTTAGGTCTATAATATTGATATTTGTTTACTATTTATTCCATCTTTTCTGTATTCCTTTTCCCTTTTTTCTTTTTTATTGTTAGGTTTTTTTTTTTTTATAATTCCATTCAATCTCCTTTCTTGACTTATTAGCTTTATTTTAAAATTTTGCTATTTTAGAGGTTGCTTTAGGATTTACAGCATACATATTTACCTGGCATATTGTAGATGCTCAGTAAATATTTACTGAGTAAAAAAATGAATGCCTTGGTGCCCAGACCAAAGGGCTACTGAGTGTCAGAGCCATCAAGAAAAGCCATCAGTACTCAGCGCGGTTCACTCTTTCCCAGCTTTTATTTTGCTTTTTCACACCATGTTAGCATGGATATTGGCTTTTTTCATACTGTCTTGATGTTAGTCTCTCAAGGTTAGAAGTTCTGGGTCCTCCTCTCTGCCTCTTAATGTTTTAACAAATGGATTCTTTATCCTTAGGTGGTACTTTCTGCACACTTTATTGAAAGTGTAGATTGGGTCCTCAAGATGAAAGAGGCTGTGACCTTGACTTATCATGGCCAAACCCCCAAAGTAATATCCTTATCAGGAAGAACAGATATTTTTAAAGTTTTGAATAAGGAAAAACTTCAAAGAAATGGTCTATTTAAGATTAGCTGAGCTAAGCAATGTTACCAATGGAAAGGAAATTCAGACCTAACAGATTTTTCCCATTCCTGGAATGCCACCAGTTATTTAAAGTCTCTTGAAATATCTTGAAAAAGAATCATTGAGCTTCCTGATTGAAAAAGAAAAAAAATTATTCTCTGCTTTTCTTTTCCAGCAAGTAACTGGCAGAAGTTTTGGTGATAAAGATTTTCGGACAGGATTAGAAAATGGAATCCTTCTCTGCGAGTAAGTATAGCCTATATTCAGTTGGTTTTATTCAAGAAAAATCACTATTGCTGTTCAGTTTGTCTGCAAAACTTCTAGAGTTTGTTTGGAATGCATTCACAGTTTGAATCTGAAATTAAAAAAAAATCATTCAAGTGAATTAGACAGTAAATATAAGCATATTGGTGCAATAGGGAGTGGTGGGGACTATGGCAATTTCAAACTAGATAAAGGAGTATCTGACGGCTGCTACTCAGCTCCAACCAACTTTTACAGTGTAGCAATTTGGGCCTAAGTGTTTGGAAGGACCTAGACCAAATTGTGGTAACAGTAGCAGCTTTTCTCCTTATTTCCTCCAAACAAGAACAGTTTGTGCCAAGTAAAAGCAGTGCTTCTATTTACTGACAACCTCTTGAAACTTGCCAGGTGATGTTCCTCAGTAGACCTACTTCCCTGGGGTATTTTTAATATATTTAATTCATGCTGTTGACAAAATAACTGTGGTGTTCAGTTTTTATGCTTTGAATATGGGCTTTGTTGTAGAGTGCTCTTGTGATGACGTAGTCACGAACTTTCTGTGTAGTGATTCCAGACGTGAAATTAACTGTAGCCTTAATACTTAGAGATGGGTGAACATAAATATCAAATCAAGATTTTCAGAGTTTTGAATTCATTTAATAGGTTCTGTAATTAGGATATTTATTTTTGTTTTATTGAGTTGAAATGTACATGCATGAAATGCAGAACTGCTAAATATACAACCTTATGGGTTTTGGGAACCGTGTACATGTACATGCATGTAACCTACACCCTGATCAAAGTATAGATCAGAAAGCTGTCTCGTGTCCCTTCCCAGTCAATCTCAACCACCTATAGAAAAGTACTGTTCTGATTTCTATCACCATATTATCTATTTTGCCTTCTCTTGAACTTTATGTAAATAGAATCACACAGAATGCAGTCTTTTCTTGGTGACTTGGAGAATATTGTTTGAGACTCACTGATATAGTTGATAGAGCACGGGTGTTGGAGCCTGAGAATTAGAGATTCAAGTCCTTTCTTCACACCTTAAATTATTTAATCTCCTTGCGTCTCATTTGCTTCTCTTTAAAAGGGTAGTAAAAATTTTACAGCTCTTGCATGTTTCATAAGCTTTTTGTAAATTTCAACAGGATAATGTAGATAAAGTGCTTTAAAAAATTACAACATTTGCTATTCAAATGTAGATTTATTATGCAGCAGTTTTCAACACAGTTCATGTCAACATTGATGTTTCCTGCTTTCTTCCACTGCCCTTCTTTCTTCAAAGAGTAATTTATATCCTCTGATTGCTGTTTCCATACCTTCCTTCCTGTGGAGCCTCTTCCCTCTTCTTACACTTTACTTGCCTTACCATGTGTTTTTCTCTTTATAAAGTCTAAATTAGAGCTCATCTGTTAAGTAAACCACAATTAGTTCAGCCTCTCACAGAGACAAGCTCAAACAGGCTCCAAACACTTCCCTTGTGTTCTAGCACCTGCTTCTCCAATGAGTCTAGGCTTGACCCTCTCCTGATGTTAACAGATTCACCAGAATCCAGTCTAATTTATGTGCATCATGCTCTCTGAAGTCTGTTGAAGTGGGTCTTTGGAACCAGCTTTTGTTTGCCTAACATCAGCTCCAGAGATTCCTATAGGCATCTACCATGTAAGGAAATCTGTCATGGAGTGATATCTCTTGCCTGCCTTTGGATTAGATGGGCTCACCTGAAGACAAGGCTCTGGATCCAGAGACATCTGCACACATGGACTTTGTTTCTTCCCTGGATGAAGATGTTGAGTTAGAGGTTGGAGTCTCGTGTGGAGTGGCACCAACCGTTGACCCTTTACAAACACATTAATGAATGTTAGGGTTGTTTAGAGGTGGAGAGGTGGAGATTAGGTGTGGGGCATGGTTGGGAAATAGTATGGTTAGACAGCATAGAGGCACAGATTATAGCCAGGAACTTCTTTAAATAAATAAAGGGTTTTGAGTGCTAACAGCCTATGGGTGAGCTGAGGGAAATGGCCAACATGGAGAATGTGGACAAATGTTTCTGTCTGGGTAGGTAGGATGAAAACCTAGGACAAGCAAGTTATTGTTTAACTCCTCTAACCACAGGGGATTAGACCCACTGGTGGATTTGAAGGAGTCTGACGATTAGGGTCAGGCTTCGCCATTGGACTCCATCTGGCAGCTCTGGAGCAGAGTGTGTGATTGTGGAATGAACTGCAGTGGTGGTCTAAAAACCATGAGCGCAGCCCTAGCCAGAGCCTTGGAGAGAAAGCTGAGGCAGTAGCCAGACACACAAGATACAGACAAAGTTCTAAGTGCAGGGCCTACAGAGAAATGAGAGACAGAAGTAGGACTCAGGGCTGGATGCACTAACCGTTGGTAACAATGGATGAAGAAGGTCCCCCTCTCCTTGTTGGTCAGGGGTGGGGGCATGGTTAGGAATGATCTGAGTAGAAGTGTTGGGCTGCTGCAGACTGAGATTAGCAAGTGTATTTTTCTGGGACTTGTATGCAGAGACCAGTCTGGCAAGGATGGGGACTTGCCCCGTTCCAGGCATGGAGCTGGTTGATGGTAGGGCTTGAAAGTCAGGGGGCTCAGTTTGGAGAGTCTCAGGAAAGTGAGGGTTCCCAGATAATAGATCTATACAGCCTGTCTTTGAAGAGTAGATGAGGATACCCATGACTGTGCCACTCTCTAGAACCAGAGAGAGTTCTGTGGATGCTGGTGATTAAGCAGTTCTAACTTACCACCACCACCCAGGTAGCAACACTTTGAAAATATAAGAACCTGCTGTAATTTCAAACTTTGAAAACCAGCAGTTCAGCTCTTCTAAGGTAGATTGGCTCTAACTGTTGGTTTTAACCATGGAGAGACACCATGCTCTCTGTTCACTAAAAATTTCGTGGGTTGTTTGTGAGTCTGAAAAATTAAACCTCACAGTTCTTCTCAAATGGAAAGGCGTCTTCCGGGCCTGGGTCTGGTTTTCCTCTTACCAGCCTGGTTCTAGATTTACCTGTGGTCCGTAAGAACTATTATGATACCCAGTTTACAGAACAGGTAACTGAGGCACAGTGGACTAAATCACTAGGCTAAGATTGTACCCTAAAGGAGGGCATGGCAACCCACTCTGGTATTCTTGTCTTGGAAATCCCATGGACAGAGGAGCCTGGCAGACTACAGTTCACGGGGTCGCAAAGAGTCAAACACGACTAAGCGACTAAGCACAGCACATATTGTACCAGATGAGAAAGATTTAAATTCAGAAGCCTCATTCCTTTGCTTTTGTTCTTAATCATTGTCCTGTGTCCAGAGCTGGGATTTTAATGAGAGAGAGAAGTAAGAGGTTGGGTGGTGGTGAGGGGCATGGAATTGGTGCCAGAAAACATAGAATATGGGGAGAGGGCACTACAGAGGATGACCACTGGGTCTCAGCTGAACAGAGGAAGAAGGACTGTTTGGGGTTAGTAGTCTTGGAAACATGTAAGCATCAAGGGCCTGGTGGTCCCTCTTAAGATAAGAAGTCCAGTCCAGTGAAAAGGAGGGCATGAGAGAGCTGAGACTGTGGTCAGTGGACAATGTAGTGAAGTGAAAGTCACTTAGTCATGTCCGATTCTTTGCAACCCCACGGACTGTACAGTCCATGAAATTCTCCAGGCCAGAATACTTGAGTGGGTAGCCTTTCCCTTCTCCAGGGGATCTTCCCAACCCAGGGATTGAACCCAGGTCTCCCATATTGTGGGCAGATTCTTACCAGAGGAGCCACAAGGGAAGCCCAAGAATACTGGAGTGGGAAGCCTATCCCTTCTCCAGGGGATCTTCCAGACCTAGGAATCGAACCGGGGTCTCCTGTGCTGCAGGCGGATTCTTTACCAAATGAGCTATCAGGGACAATGTAGGGGTTTCAGTTTTCTTAGGTAAGAGCTATCAGATGGTCACCAGTGAAGTTGGTGGACATGTACTGAAGACCACAGAGATGGGAGAGAGAAAAGACTGGCACCTACAGGCAACATATAAGATGGAAATTGAGTAGCTTCAGAATCACCCCAGGAACTCTTTTACTCCGCCTGTGAAATGCAATACACTTGCCTTTGCACATGTACCCCCAGATATAGTAATCCTTATGCATAAATGTATAACTTACAGTAAAAGCAAGAATAAAATAAAGTGCAGGTGCCAAATAGAATTATAGTACTGTAGATGTATTTTTGCTCTAACTTTCTCTGTCTGTTGTTTTTGCCAAGTGTGTAGTTGAAGTTTGGAGGTTAAATACTCCAATGATGTGAGCTCTCCCCTGAGCATTATATAAAAGGCCTAGGGTCAGAGTGTGACAAAGCTGCAAACGTGTGACAAATGTCATGCTGTTAGAAATGTTAAATGAATACCACATTGTATCCTTGGGGACTTCAAAGACTTTAAAAGGAAAGTTACAAAGACCATTCCCTGAGGAAGCTGCTCCCAGTACAGAGCCACTCTTGACTGCCATCTAGTTCCCTGCATGCAGCTCAGACATATTGTTGTGAAATATTCCAGAAAGGAATGGTTCTGACTTGTTTTCTTGAGACTTTATTATTCGATAGAACTGGGAAGATTCGCCTGGAGAAGGGAATGGCTATCCACTCCAGTATTCTTGCCTGGAGAATCCCATGGACAGAGGAGCCTGGTGGGTTACAGTCCATGGAGTTGCAAAGAGTCAAACATGAGTGAGCAACTAACACTGTGGAATTCCATCTATATCAGGAGTTGGCAAATTCTGGTCCTCAGCCTGTTTTTGTGCAGGCCTTCCTGCTTGCTAAGAACGGCTTTTTACGTTTTGAAAGAGTTGTAAACAAAAGACAAATCAAAACAAAGCAAGAGTTTGTGTGGGGCTCACAGAGCCTAAAGTGTTTACTACCTGGTCCTTTACAGAAAGTTTGCCAGCCCGTGAAGACTATGGATTTAATTTTGGTTGTGAATTGCTTACCCTCATAAAGTTGAGTTTGCAGTGCAAAGTGCTATTTGGATAAATCAAATGCCTTTTCAAAGAAGGGTTTTTCAGGAGTTTTTTTATAAGTCCCCCTAATAACTTGTTGTTTTTAAATTTTTTTAACTTATGGAAAAGTTAGAAGAATATTGTTATGATTATCCATATGCCCTACTGCTACTACTGCTAAGCCACCTCAGTCGTGTCCGACTCTGTGTGACCCCATAGACGGCAGCCCACCAGGCTCCACTGTCGCTGGGATTCTCCAGGCAAGAACACTGGAGTGGGTTGCCATTTCCTTCTCCAATGCATGAAAGTGAAAAGTGAAAGTGAAGTTGCTCAGTCGTGTCCGACTCTTAGCGACCCCATGGACTGCAGCCTACCAGGCTCCTCCATCCATGGGATTTTCCAGGCAAGAGCCCTACAACTATATGCAAATGGTTCAAGGAGAAAGAGGCATATACAGAAAGAGAGAAAGCTAGCATAGCAAAATGATAATAATGGCATGCAGTTGCAGGGTATATTTCTTCTCTCTTCTCTGTGGTTTGCTTTCTCATCCTCACCTCACATTTTTCTTTCTTTTTGGTTACTATCCAAAGGTATATATATCAAACAAAAGCCAGTTCATATCTTTTTATGGGAAGCATGGTGATAAGTGAATGGATTTGGGAACTCCTAGGTTGAATCCTATGAAACTGTTGTATCAGTAGACCACAACCAGGCAGATAATGTGATTTCATATGCTTCAACCTAGTGGATGATCCAGATCCTAGATTCACCCCCTGTGTGTGCTTAGGCAAGTTACCTCACCTCCCTGAACCCCAGTTTCCTTATCTATAAAAACAGACATAATTGTACCTAATGCATTGAGTTTTTCAGAGAAGTAAATGACTTGATAATGGATATAAAACTCTTTAGTGCTTGCAACATAGCAGGCACGTAAGTGTTAGCTTTTCTCCTCTCATCCATGAAATGGGGGAAACTCCTATCTCATCAGATCCCTAAGAGATTCCAGTGAGAGAATGCATGAAGCGCTCGGCAGTGTCTGGCCTGGGCTGGCACTCTGAATCACTCACCATTTCCATTATTATTGTTGGAAATAGGCCCAAAGTCAATTATAAATATGACATAGTCAATGCAACTCTGTGTCACTGTGCCCACATTAGCTCTCTCCCTGGGCTGTCAACAAGCCACAGGATGGACCAATGGAGGGCCTGCTTTCCTAGTTTCTCTTGCTCAACTTGTGATCAAACTGGGCAAGAACATTTGGGTCCCTTACAAACTTGATCATCTGTGAATAATGAATTTTGGCTGGCAGAGCTCGAGGCCAAGAGCGATTGTTTTGAAAACAGTGGCCTTGACCTCTGTGGTGACGTCATTTCCTCCGGCTCCCTCCAGTCTGTTGTGGTTTCTTTCTTTGGGAAGCTATTCCAGGACCCTCCAGGCAGAGCTGATGGGCTCCTCTCTGGCATCTATCTACCTGTACAGCCTCTATGCTAGTCCTTATCACAGTGCTCGACCTCTTTATCCCATGTTTGCTTCCTGTACCAGACTAAAAGCTTCCTGAAGACCTCGTTTATTTATCTTTGGATTTCCCCCTGGACACTGGTCTGGTACATAATACATCTGTTACAAACAGCTGTTGGATAAATTGAGTCCAGTAGTAGGCAATCTAGTCATCATTAGATTAGATCTAATCATCGTTAACTTCCTCCCAATTTTTGCTGTCATCATCAGTATTATCTCCCTTCTCCTCTTCTCTCTTTCGCTCCCCCCTCAACTCCTCCCTTGCCTACACACACACATAGACAGCTGTGCATTAAGAATGAACCCATCCCTGAGGACTGGGAGTTCAAAGGATGGAACTGTCTATACTCTTTACCTGTAAGATTCTCCATGTCTTCTTAGGAGTCACGGAGGTGAACTTCTGGGATTTGTTCTGCAGACACGTTTTGATGGAATGCAAAGTCCAAGTATGTTGGTCTGCAAATAAGTGACCAATAAAAAATGTCTTAGTGGATTTTTGTCTCAGTTCTTATATTGCTGAAATAGTTTTCTGAAGATAAGAAATCTGCTGGCAAACACTTGTTTATATCATCACTGATGAATGAACTACTTATCCTGAGAAGAAGGACTTGTCTTAGATTCTTGTTCTGATTTCAGTATAAGTGTGGGGTGCCAAGAATATGGACTCATCTTCTAGGACAATTTGGGAGTTGATGGCATAGCTTTCCATGGAGACATTTTATCATGTGGAGGACTTACTGGACATTGACTGTGTTCTCTACAGTCCCACATTAGGCACTGAGGGGCATAGAAAGGATATATAAGGCTCGATCCTTGGTCTTCAAGAGTTTCATAATGTGCTTGGGGATTGACATACACACAAAGCAGTTGTTACTGTGTAAACCAGTATGTGAGTAAGTGCAAAGGTAACTAAGATTTAATCCACCAGGTTTAATAAGAAGTTAAACAAGGGGAGATGGTTGTAGTTTGGGAGATGTTATACCAAGTGACTTTTACTTAAGATGAGAAAAGGTAAGGGAATGACAAGGGCAGACTCAGTTCAGTTCAGTCACTCAGTCGTGTCCGACTCTCTGCGACCCCATGAATTGCAGCACGCCAGGCCTCTCTGTCCATCACCAACTCCCGGAGTCTACCCAAACCCATGTTCATCGAGTCGGTGATGCCATCCAACCATCTCATCCTCTGTCGTCCCCTTCTCCTCCCGCCCCCAATCCTACCCAGCATTAGGGTCTTTTCCAATGAGTCAACCCTTCGCATGAGGTGGCCAAAGTATTGGAGCTTCAGCTTCAACATCAAACCTTCCAGTGAACACCCAGGATTGATCTCTTTTAGGATGGATTGATTGGATCTCCTTGCAGTCCAAGAAACTCTCAAGAGTCTTCTCCAACACTACAGTTCAAAAGCATCAATTCTGCGGCGCTCAGCTTTCTTCACCGTCCAACTCTCACATCCATACATGACCACTGGAAAAACCATAGCCTTGACTAGACGGACTTTTGTTGGCAAAGTAATGTCTCTGCTTTTAAACATGCTATCTAGGTTGGCCATAACCTTCCTTCCAAGGAGTAAGTGTCTTTTAATTTCATGGCTGCAGTCACCATCAGCAGTGATTCTGGAGCCCAAAAAAGTAAAGTCTGACACTGTTTCCACTGTTTCCCCATCTATTTCCCATGGAGTGATGGGACCAGATGCCATGATCTTAGTTTTCTGAACGTTGAGCTTTAAGCCAACTTTTTCACTCTCCTCCTTCACCTTCATCAAGAGGCTCTTTAGTTCTTCTTCACTTTCTGCCATAAGGGTGGTGTCATCCGCATATCTGAGGTTATTGATATTTCTCCTGGCAATCTTGATTCCAGCTTGTGTTTCTTCCAGCCCAGTGTTTCTCATGATGTACTCTGCATATAAGTTAAATAAGCAGGGTGACAATATACAGCCTTGACGTACACAGGAACAAAAGCAGAGGAAAGGTCTGGGGACAGGAGTGAGGATGCTGTGTTTAGCAAATAGTGGAAGTCTGCCTGGCAGGGCTTTCTTCATCCAACCAACCTTTTTAAGAACCTGCTTGCAGGTGTGGCCAGTTACCATAGAGACTAGTAAACTAAGCCATTACATAGTATAACAGGAGTGCCAAAATGAGCTCCAGAATTTGAAACCTAGTCTCTTGTGTGATGTTAACCTAAGCTTTCCTGGAGGAAGTGACATTTAGGTGGAGTCCTCAATGAAGAGCAGAAATTAACCAGGAAAGGGAGAAAGGTGAAAGTAGGGAGAAGTCATGTTCTGACCCAGAAGTTGTTAAGACATCATCTTACCATGCTTATGATAGAACCTCCATGTATCGGAGGAGTTGCAAGAAGAATCATTTGGTGAAAATGTAGAAAACAGGAAAGATAATGGTATGAGATGAGGGTGGATGAAGAAAAGTAGGCAGGGTCAAGATTCCACAGAGCCTTTGTAAACTGTAGAAGGAGTTTTGGAGTGTGATTTCCAGAGCAATGGAAATGAGAAGAATTTAAAAGAGATCAACAGGAAACTTCCCTGGCAGTCCAGTGCTTAAGAATTGCCTTCTAGTGCGATTTGATGGGAACTCGGGTTTGACCCCTGGTTAGGGAACTAAGATCCCACATGTTGCCAAGCAGCTAAGCCCACATGTTGCAACTACTGAGCCCACACACCCTGGAACCTGTGCTCCACAATTAGAGAGAAGCCCATGGGCCTCAATGAAGACACGATGCAGCCAAAATTAAATAAATAAATACTTTTTAAAAAGAGAGAGATCAACAAGACTGGGTAGGCTATAGGGATAGGTGAATGAAAGAGAAGACTGATAAATCACTTAAACGTTTCAGTTGTTAATGACAAGCAGGGTGGACCTTTGGTGTGAGCTGAAAGGGCTCCTGTTTGGTGGGAGAGGCCATAATTTCAGTTTGGGCAGACTGAGTTTGGGGTACAGACCGTCCACTCAGGCAGAGAGTCCTGTAGGCCATCGGGGACAAGGGCAGAACTTAGTGGTTAGATGATAGATTTAACTTATTTAAATTGAACTTGCCAGCCGTTGTTGGACATGAGGGTTAAGCCGTGATACATGACAGTCTCTCTGAGGGAAAGAACACCTCAAAAAAGAGTAGCAGAGCAAGGTCTCAGTTTGAGGAAGCCTCCTCCCTGGTCAGGGATGAGAAAAAGAGAAACTCACACAGAGGCTATTAGAGAGATGAGAGGAAACTCACAAGCATGGTGTCATAGAATCCAGAGGAGCTAAGAAGACTTCTGAGGAGCTGAGGTCTCCTGCATTGCGTGGCCCTGGCAGAGGTCTCACTGGCAGAGGGAGGCACTGGGAACTTTGTCAGGTAATGGCCATCTCTGGGAACTGCCAGTCAACTGACTATGATTCTACCTAATGGTCTTAGCCCTCGCTCATGCTTTTGCATCATTTCAACAGGCTATTATGTTAGAGACCTTATCTAATATAAACTGCACATGCGTTATTTTCCTCCACTGTTGATAAGGAAATGAGAGTAGCTTGACTCAGTGAAGTGAGTCATTAGCAGTGAAGTGACCACATATCAGACAAAATGCTTTTGAGAGTGAAAGGGGGTGTTAACCAGCTGTGCTGCTGGAACAGCAAATGAAACCTGGGACTGTCCTTGGCAATGTACATAGGTATGCATGTCTGTATGTAATATGTATGTGTATGTACATCGGTGTATGTGTGTGTGCATGGTCACCCCAGTGGTTGGCCATTCCAGACTGGTGTCTTCCAGTGACCATTCCCTTGGTCAGTATTCCAAACCCTTCCCTTATTTTATCCTCTCAGTGACTGCAGTAGGTAAACAACCCGGATCAGATTGTCCCACCATCCTTTGCAGATGACAAGATGGAGACCCAGGGTGCTAGAGGACAGTGTGTCTTCCAATCTTTGTCTGGAGCTCTTTCGCTAAACCAGATACTCACTCCAATCTCAGCAAACTTGGGTCCTTTTGCCCTAACTGATTTTGACTTTAGCAGACTGGTGAGAATTTGATAGGCCTCCTATGTAGGGTTCTCCCTTGTCTTTCTGCCAAATCACAGTTGGCCTCATTGACTTGGCCTGATTCCAGCCCTTTGGCACCAAGACCCATTAAGCTTTTAGGTTCAAGTAAGGACATTTCAACCCACTCTTTTTGTAAAGATCTCCAGTGAAAAGCAGCTTTTTGTTTGAAGATTGGCCTGGCTTAGGTGGGGACTTAGGCAAGAACTGAGTATCCCTGACAGCCTTCTGTTAGGAAAGATGAAAACAGATGAAGGCCATGGAAGGCAAATTTGTAGGATTCATGATGAGCAAAACAGACTCCCAGTATTGCCTTTCTTTCCTCTTTGAATCCTCACCAAATAAACAGCCTTTGGTTTCTGTTTAAAAGAGGGGCTCTTTGCACAGTGTGTAGGGGGAAATTCAGCTGTTTATATCCAAATTGTGCTTTAGCATCAATTACAAGAGTCTACTAGTGGGAGGGGGAGCTTTTGTGTGCATCTGAAATGTTCTCAAGTTCATCCATCTTTGCACATAGCTTTTCCATTTAAAAGTATATAATCCTTGTCACAACTTCTTTTCTCTTAATATATAGAGCAAGTGTATTTTGTTTTCATGCTTCCAAAAATGTATTTGAAACTTCTTTTAGCATGATTATTATTCTGGAACCACTTCCCTCAAAATAAGACTTCCTTCATCCTGGGCTTCCCTGGTGGCTCAGTGGTAAAGAATCTGCCTGACAATGCAGGAGACATGGGTTTGATCCCTGGGTCAGGAAGATACCTTGAAGGAGGAAATGGCAACCCATTCCAGTATTCTTGCCTGGGAAATCCCATGGACAGAGGAACCTGGTGGGCTACAGTCCATAGCGTCTCAAAAGAATTGGACATGATTTAGCGACCAAACAGCAATTAATCTGTACCTTGATAAGTATTAAACTTCCACTCATGGAAATCATAGGCTTAATCTCTTTTCTTATGAACAAATTTATTGCATATTTATTGGAATGATTAATTGGCTTAAAAAAATATATATGTAGATATATAAAACCAGTAGGTTTAAATATGGGCTGCTTGTGTGGTAGAGGAGAAAACGACCTCTCCCATTGACTGCCTGTGGGCTTACATGCTGGATTAGGCTTTGCTTGCATTTGAGAGGATTTAGTAGCTCCCTAATTGTATTTCCTTAATAATCCATTTTTTGATTGTCTCTACTGGCCTGTCAGGCTGGGTGGGCTGGCCTCCCACAATGAAGTTTGCAGAATTCCTGCCTGAAGCATGCCATTCCAAATGTTTCCTCTGGTTACCCGCAGAAGAGGACCTTTTCTTAAATAGCCCACCAAGGACCCAGTTTATAAATGACTCCTTTCTAAAGTCAACTATACAGAAATAGATTTTCCTCTTTATTTTAAGGGGAAGAAGAAAGAGTGAATGAAAGGACAAATGGGAAGTTAAAGTTAAGGCAATGATTAGCTCCAGTGCCTGCGTTTTCTTCTGTCACTATGAACACTGCCATGAGGCTGACATTCTGAAGCATGGCTTCATCATGCCCAGCACCTCTTTCTGCAGTGCAGCACGTAATTCAGGTTCCTTTGCCTAAAACCTGGTGTCTTTCACTGTCTGGGAATGGTTTTCTATTTGGCTAATCTTAATCAGCCCTTTGCACTGGCCATAGAGAATTATCATTCCCATGATTCTTTTTGTGCTCCCCTAGCTCCATGCCTTGGCTGCATTTCATTCCAGCCACTTGGGGTACTCACTTGCCTGTCCATTTCTATCTCCTTAATTCCTAAACCCACACAATATACACTTTTCTGTCCATTAAGATGTCCCCCTGGCTGTTGCCCGAATTCAGCATTCCCTTCTCACTCAGAGTCCATGGCGATGATAACAACCATATATCCTGTAGTGATCTCTTTCTTGTTTCTGGTTTGAAAAGTATTTTGGCTTTGCCTAGAGCAAGTAACTTGTCTTAGACATGGCACTACTCATGAGATTGTATGTGTTAACTTTCTATTAGATTATAAATTCCTTGACATAGTAACAATGACTCATCCATCTTTCCATATATAATGATGCTGGCACATGGCAAGAATGTAGTAAGTTTTGGGAAAATGGGAAGAGGAGGGATTATTGCAAAATTAACATTTTAAAAATTATTAACATATTTATAATTAACCCGTAAATATGTATTAAAACCATGCTGTATTAACTCAAAATGGGTCAAAATGGATCGTATACCTAAAAATAAGCTAAAACTATAAAACTCTTAGGTTAAAACATTAGGAGTAAATCCTTGTGACTTGGAGTAGATAATTGTTTCTTGCACATAGTATCAAAAGTATAAACAATAAAAGAAAACATACAGGGCTTCCCTGGTGGTCCAGTGGTTAAGAATCCACCTGCCAATGCAGTGGTCAGGGGTCTGAGCCCTCATCTGGGAAGATCCTGCATCCCATGGGGCAGTTAAGCTTCTGCACCACAACTACTGAGCCCTTGTACCCTAGAACCCATGCTCTCCTGCAAAAGAAGCCACTGTAAGGAGCCTGTGCACCGCAACTAGAGACTAGCCCCTGCTCGCTGCAACTAGAGAAAGCCTATGTGCAGCAACGAAGCCAAAAATAAATAAATAAATAAATAAATTTCTTATATAAAAAAAAAGTGAGCAAAGATATCTGAGTTGATACTTTTTTAGAGAAGCTATACACATAGCTGGGAGTTGCAAAGACTCAGACACGACTGAGCGACTCACACACGACTGAGCGACTCACACACACACACACATAGCCAATAAGCACATGAAAATATGCTCAAAGTCATTAATCTTTAGAGAAGTGCAAATCAAAATCACCATGAGATACTGCCACGTATCCATTAGAATGGCTCTAATAAGAAAGGAATTCAAAAAGTTTGTCATGTGTGTGGAGAAACTGGAACCTTCATACATTGCAGGTGGGAAAGTAAAATGGTACAGCCACTTTGATGAACAACTGGCTGTTCCTCAAAAGGTTAGACATTAAGTTACCATAGAATCTAGCAATTATACTTCTAGTTACATATCCAAGAAACATGCAAACGTATGTCCAAACAAAAACTTGCACCAAAATGCTCATGAAAGCCTTGTTTATCATAGCCCAGTGTTGGAAATAACCCAAATGTCCATCAGCTGATGAATGGATAGAATGGTATATTTATAGAATGCAATATTATATGACCATAAAAAATGTTAACTATCCATGAATTTTACAACATGCATGAACCTTGAAAATGTTATGCTAAGTAAGAGAAACCAGTCACAAAAAACCACATATTGTATGATCCCATATTTATGAAATGTTCAGAGTAGGTAAATCTACAGAGATAGAAAGTAGATTAGTGGTTGTTTAGGGCTGGGGGTTGTGGGAGGGTGGCATAGGGAGTTAAAGCTAATGGATATGGGGTTTCTTTTGGGGGAAGGAAAACAAATTATTTTGCAGTGATGGTTGCATCCTGTGGATGTACAAAAATAATCAGATTGTATAATTTCAATGGGTGAAAACTGTATATGAATTATAACTTAAGCTATTAAAACACACATATACTATGGAATTTAAAATTTTGCTTCCAGTTGTTAAAATGTTCTCTAGCAGACTCATTCCAATACCATTTAGTGCATTTCTCGATGTACTAGTATTGTATTGCAATTCCAGTATTTTAAAACTTCACTGAATAAAAAGTGCTATAGATTGATTATATTCTATTTTCAAAAGGATTCAAAAAATCCAAAAGGATTTACAAAGGAAGATTACAAATCTAAAACTAAAAATCAAAGGCACTTCTTTCAACTCAGAAAGTGTAACATTAGACAACGGAAGACCACAGAATGGGGAAATGAGATTTTATTGCTTAAATACAGTGTTTCTTCACTTAAAGCTCCTTTAAAGCACAGATGAAAAGGAGTCTGATTCCTTCTCCACCAGAGCTTCTGGCCTCCAGAACGCTTTCTCCATTCCTCTGAATGAGATTGCATTTTGTATTTCTGCAGCACACCCAGTAGAATGATGGGTGATGCCCAAGGATAGGTGATCATAGTGGCCCCCAGCTCCTTTCCTGTTTGTGTGTTTGGTGAAGAACCGAGAGGTTTTACTGTCTCCTTTGAGGTCAACCAGCTTCCACTGGTCCTTTGGAGAGTAACAAGGTTACTCTACTCATTCCTGCCCCAACCCACAAACTGCTGGGAACTTCATGAAATAACAATAACTGGTGGGAGTAAACTAGAAGCTTGTCAAATGATCCTCCTGTGTTGTGGTTGCTTAAATCCAACTTCAGTCTTGGTGCTGAGCAAATGGTTCAGATGTGATTAATAACAACAGTTGCAAAGTTGTGAATGGACCTGAAGTCCGCTGTAGCTTCAAAACTGACACTTTGAGCTTTCCCAGTCTTTGTGATTGTTACTGGTTTCCTTATCAATTTACTTGGCCAACACAAATTGAGGTCTTACCAATGACTGACCCTTATAGTAGAGCTGAAGTTACAGTGAGGAATAACCCTTTGCCTAGTGGGGAGGCTGGACAGATTCTATGATGTGTGATAAATAGATAAATAGCCAGAGACTGTTGGAACCTAGAGGTGGGAGATACAGTTTCTACTGAGGAAATGGTTTGAAGAAGAGGTAACATTTAATCTGGGTTTTGAAGGATGAGTAGGAGTTTGCTAGGCCACAAAGAGGGGTAGCAGAGATCTGTGGGAAAGACATGTCAGACAGAAGGAGCAGCAAGCATGTGAAAATGCTCTGTGATATGAAGGGGTATTGCTTGCCCAAGAATGAAACTGTGGTCAGAGCTTAGAAAGGAATGGGACAGTCTGGAAATGAAAGGTAAGTATCAGGTCCGTTTGCACAAGACCTAGAATAGCAAGTAAAGGACTTTAAACAGCATCCAGTGAGCAGTAGACAGCCAGCACAGTCTCTATTCAGAGGAACAATGACATTAGGTTGCTTTTTAGGAAATTACATCTGTTGGCAGTGGAGACTTTTGATTACTTTCTGCTGTTCACCAAACACGAATATTTGGGAAAAAATGTCATGCTTCCCAAATAGAAGCAGAATTATGTCTTACACTTGTCTTGCTATGTCCATCCTTAATTTATAACCTTACTATGTACATTTTATGTTCCCAAAGTTCTTTCCTAAGTCATTCATTTAGAACTTGGAACACTAGTTCCAATGGGGGAAAAGTCTTACGTGACCCATGGCACATCTGAGTTAGTGTCAGTCTCACTGTAGAACCCAGTCTCTGGTGGGGGAGGGGTGTTGTATGGGCTTAGCTTGGCACCTGGTATGGGGCATTTGATAACAGCATGTGGAATGAATAGGAAATCAATTCAGAATTCTAACTAGCCACATTAGGAGCTGACCTTCCATTTCTAGAATAGCCAAGGACCTTGGCTTTTCCCCATCACCCTCAGGATGGCAAGTGAGATGGGGGGCCAGGAGCCTTGGCAAGAGTTAAAGCATAGCTAGGATTTGGCGGGGAAGCAGGGCTAGAGGCAGCTGTGCACACAGCTGCAGGGCGGCCGAGATTGTCCTTGGACTTCTTACTGCCTTTGCTGCTTTGTTGGCTCCCACCCTTCCTTCCTCCCCACTCCCGGGGTTAGAGACCCCTCCCTTGCCGTCCAAAAGGACTAACATTATCTCATTCTCTCACCTCAGTGCTTTCATCTCTCCCAACTCCCAGCCTAGCTTGAGCCACAGGCAGCATGCTTGGGAGGAGAAGTGAGCCAATAATTAGTGCATAGATTTCCATCTTTAGGCAGGGTTGGGATCCAAACCTACTTGGTAAGCTGGTTGAGGGTGGGGTGGGGTTGGTGGGGGCAGGGAAGAGATGATAGTAGTAACTAACATTGGTGAAGTGCACACTCTACACCAGGCCTGTGCCGAATGTATTACAAGCAGTATTTCACACTCTCATGCCATGACTAATAGGTATTATTGTGCCCGTTTTTCAGAGTAGGAGACTGAGATTTGACATTGAATACTTATATAACTTGCCTATGAGTGAGTGAAGTTGCTCAGTCATGTGCTATTCTTTGCGACCCCATGGACTGTAGCCTGCCAGGCTTCTCCATCCATGGGATTGTTCCATGCAAGGATACTGGAGTGGGTTTCCATTTCCTTCTCTATGGGTTCTTCCTGACCCAGGGATTGAACCTGGGTCTCCCCACACTGCAGGCAGACTCTTTACCATCTGAACCACCAGGGAAGCCCAAATAACTTGCCTGCTGCTGCTGCTGCTGCTAAGTCGCTTCAGTCGTGTCTGACTCTGTGCGACCCCATAGACGGCAGCCCACCAGGCTCCGCCGTCCCTGGGATTCTCCAGGCAAGAACACTGGAGTGGGTTGCCATTTCCTTCTCCAATGCATGAGAGTGAAAAGTGAGAGTGAAGTCGCTCAGTCGTGTCCGACTCTTAGCGACCCCGTGGACTGCAGCCTACCAGGCTCCTCTGTCCATAGGATTTTCCAGGCAAGAGTACTGGAGTGGGTTGCCATTGCCTTCTCCGAATAACTTGCCTAGTGAGTTGCAATTTGAACGTCAGGTCTTTCTGTCTCTGGAGGCTCCTATTACTGTTGGAACCGTATGGGTCTCAATCCTGGAACTCTTGATTTTGAGCTCTTCCTGCTGAAGAAGTGTGGAGAGCAAGGAGCTGGCTACTTGTCCTACTCAAGTCCGGGTACCGAAGCTTTCAGAGCCACATTCCAGCACTTTCACATTCCAAGTTTTCTCCTACCCTCCTGACAGTAAACCCAGCGATACCGGGTGTTAGCTGTACAAAGGAAATACTAATTACAATCATTTACACATAATTACTACATAGTGCAGTGATGATTACACGTATCAGTGCCTGTGTTGGAGTAACTTCAGTCTCCATTTTATTTGGTTACACTAATTCTCTTCATATATTGCCAGCTTTCCTGGTTCATTGATCATGTATGTCATCTTAAACTTGTAACTCATAAAAGTGGGGAGGATCTTGAATGGGAGCTGCTATTATATCCGACTCTGTGGGACCCTGTGGACTGCAGCCTGCCAGGCTCCTCTGTCCACGGGATTCTCTAGGCAAGTGTACTTAGAATGTATTGCCATGCCCTCCTCCAGGTAATCTTCTTGACCCAGTGATCGAACCTGTAGGCAGATTCTTTACTGCTGAGCCAATGGGAGGCACAGTGGCAAAGGCACTTGGGTGTGAAGGGGCTTGATTCCCAGGTGAAGGCGTTAAGAGGGCATCCTGTGGGCACTCGGGAGACTGGGAGTCATTGGAGGAGGGAAGCAGTGTGGCCAAAGTCAGGGTTTAGGTTAGGTCGGTTTGGAGGCATTGGGCAGATTAAGATGACAGAGATTGGTGGCTGGAGATAAGTTATTGAAACACAAGAAATAAAGTACTCTTTTCAAAGTAGACACCTGTGGTAAAGAAACCGCCTGCCAATGCAGGAGATGTAAGGTACGTGGGTTTGATCCCTGGATTGGGAAATCCCCTGGAGGAGTGGCAACCCACTCCAGTATTCTTGCCTGGAGAATCCCACGGACAGAGGAGCCTGGCGGGCTACAGTCCATGGGGTCACACAGGGTAGGATATAACTGAAATGACTTAGCAGACAAGCATGAGTTTGTAATCCTGAGTCTACCACTTAGGAGCTCTGACCTCAGATAAATGCCTGGTGACACTTTCCATTCCTAGATTTTTCATTGATTTTTAGATCTTTTCTAATCCAAAAATTTCGTAATTTCTAGACAACAAGAATAGTTGTGCAAAGCATAGATTGTGAGAGAAATTGCAAATGAATCAAAAGGCCTCCAAAATATTCAGATAAGTGCTGGAGTTTCCTTTCTACGTTTATAGATTATTTCATTACTGTAGAGTTTTTTTGTTTTTTTTTTTTTTACGTTTGTCTGGTTTTTGTTTTTAGAATTGAGAGCAGAAGTGATAGGCAAGAAGACATTTTATCCCTAGCAAATGTAGGAAAATAGGTCCATTTGTTTAGAGTAGCCCCAATTTTAGCTCTTCTCTATCCTGCTGCCTCCCAACAAGACCCAGGGGAAAGGATGTGCCCAGGTGTTTAATTTTGCAGGATTTCTTGGGTACAGTTTGCCAAAGTAAGGCCCCTATTTATTGAGAAAAGACCTCCTGGAAAGCTGTAGTAGTTAAAGTACTGCTGGCTGCTGTAACTAATAAACTCCTAACTCTCAGTGGTTTAATGCAATGGAAATGTCCTTCTCACTCTCGTGTAGCCCAGTTTTGGCAACAGGAAAGGGTGGAGATGACAGTGAGTCAGGTAGTTGTTTAGGGACCCCAGCTCACAGAAACTCCATCCTCAACATGTGACTTCTAAGGACTTACTTGGTGTAAACATCTAACTAATAAGTGGGAGAGGCAAGAGGGGGAATGGAAAATTGCTTGGGAGAGGCCTGAGTGTGATATATATTACTGTGCCCACACTCCATTGGCCAGAATTCTGTTATATTACTACAGAAAATTGCAAAGGCGTCTGAGAGATGTTACCTAGCTGTGTGTCTTGGGGAGAAAGGAGATGAGTTTGGAGAGCAGCTGTATTAGAATAGTAATAGCACTATTTAGTCCTAGAATTCAGGGTTGCCATTTCCTTCTCCAGGGGATCTTCCTAACCCAGGGACTGAACCAGGATCTCCCGCATTGCAGGCAGACACTTTACCATCTGAGCCACCAGGGAAGCCTGCCCTAGAATTCACAGTTAGGTCCAATTTCTTGGAATTTCAAGTCAACAAGACCTTCTAAAATTCTTATGATCTCTTCTTTAGTTATGTTCAGGGAAGGTGGCTTAAAAAGATCCATACTTCACAGAGTCTTGACAATGCATAGCACCCCCCCAAAAATTTGGTAGATACTAATGGTAGTAATTTGCATTCCAATACTATTTTGTTCATATGAAACTCCCCTTTGGTTCAGGTTTCACTCTACCCCATATTTTAGTCAATTTTTCTTGACCTCAGAAGGTTTATTAACTTTCCTGCTTTTGCCAAGGCAACTCTTGGCAAGGAGAAATCTCTAGAAATGGCATCTGTAACAGGTTTATAGTCAAGGTTAAATTGATCTCATGCTTAGGTTCAAAAGCAGTTGCCATGTTAGATAAAATGAAAGGGCACTCACCTCCAACCAGGGTATGCAGTCAAACCAGAAAGTGATCAAGGAAACCACAAAGAAAAACACTATAGAGCCAAATGAAAAGGGACACAAAGTAGGTAATTTTGTGACCATAGTTGCCTGTTGCAGCTGTACAAACCCAGCTACGTGAGATGATGATGTAATCTCTTGTTGCAAAGAATAAAGAGATTTCCCATGAGATTAAGCCTGAACTTTCCAACCCTGTGTTGAAGGTCTAGACTGCGTCTCTGCTCTCTCCCAAACTCTAGGATAGTTATTAGACTTGAATTTCTGAATCGACTGATGTAAAGAGTAAGCTGAATTTTAAATTTAAAAATGTTACCTTTAATGTTTATAACAGTCCAGTAAAAAATAAACTGCCTATTGGTGTATTTCCTGACATCAGGATGATCTGATACCTTTTGTCACAGTATTCTCAGTATTGTACCTCTTGAAGCGTTATTATACCAGCTGTTGGATGTGTTAGTATGAAACAGAACCTCTCTGTCCCACAGTTGGGATTTGAGTTGTTTTTTTTTTTTATTGCAGATATACACAGATTTCTTCAGTTTGTATTTTATAACTATCAAACCATCACTGAAAGGCTATCATAAGCTGGATATTGTGTTACAAAGAGTTATACAAATATATCCTGTGGTTGTATCCTGAATCAGAACATTAGCATCATTCCTGGATATCTCAGCAATGTTTCTTTAAGGAATATAGTCTTTACTCTTTTAAGAACTGGATTCCACAGAATGTGTGCTGAATGTCTTTAATTCACCTTCTCAAAAACTCAAGATGACCAAGCATTAGGTAGCATGACAGTGAACCACATATGTGCCTAGTTCTGGTCTTCCTGTAGGTTTTAAATCTCTTAGCGAGCACACCCCATGAGGGAAAGACCTGGGATCTTCGTGTACCCAGGTTGGGTTGGGACGTCATGCATACCCAATAAATATTTGTTGAGTATGTGAAAGAACACATAAACAGCCTTACTTGTAATAGGTCACAGTGTGTTTTAGATTTAGAATGTAAGAGTTTAGTAGACATTGATTCATTCCTTTCATACAAGAAACACATGTATTTTTGCTTACCTTCAAAGAAGAAGGAAATGGCAACCCATTCCAGTACCCTTGCCTGGAAAATCCCATGGACGGAGGAGCCTGGTAGGCTACAGTCCGTGGGGTCGCAAAGAGTCGGACATGACTGAATGACTTCACTTTCCTTTTCCTTTCAATATCATTAAATTTTTTCATAATTTAGGATTATCCAAGATTAAAACTTTTCTTCCTATTTTTAATTGTTTCTTGCCAGATATATATATATTAGGCAAGCAGTACACATCTGTTGACTTGATTTCTTTATGTGAGGTTTATGTCCAGAGGTGGCCAGAAAAGAAGTAAAGTTTATTTTAGTCTTTGGCAGCTGGCTAATGGAAAAGTTGAAACTAAAGTAACTTGCGCTTACTTAGCAGAAAGGGACATGCTCAGTACACCAAATGAATGTGAATATGCAAGTTTCCACTTAGCAAATTCTAGCAACACATAGCGTCCCACTGGCTCCTCACCAGTCTTGGATGGAAAGTCAGGTTTTCAAGATCTCCATTTTATTAAGGGGAAAACTGAGACTGTGATCAAGGGACTTTCCAGTAGCTCATAGCTAAATGTATGTTTTACCTGTTAAAACCTAGATAGCTTCCTCCGAATTTGTTGCACTTTCCTCCTGATAACACTGCTGAGTGCTAGAAGTTTTTTATGGTGTTTTATTCATCTATCTGATACTCATGATTTTTAAGAAATAAACGACTTCTATATACCTATAGTTATAAATTTATTTTAGTACTACCTGCATATGGTGATGTTTTAAAAGTACAAATCAGATCATTTCAGTTCAATTCAGTTGCTCAGTTGTGTCCGACTCTTTGCGACCCCATGAATTGCAGCATGCCAGGCCTCCCTGTCCATCACCAACTCCCGGAGTCCACCCAAACCCATGTCCATCGAGTCAGTGATACCATCCAACCCTCTCATCCTCTGTCGTCCCCTTCTCCTCCTGCCCCCAATCTTTCCCAGCATCAGGGTCTTTTCAAATGAGTCAGCTCTTCACATCAGGTGGCCAAAGTATTAGAGTTTCAGCTTCAACATCAGTCCTTCCAATGAACACCCAGGACTAATCTCCTTTAGGATGGACTGGTTGGATCTCCTTGCAGTCTTCACCTAAAAAATGTGATGTACTTCCAAGTACACTATACTTAGAAAAAAATCCAGACAGCTTACCTTACCCTAAATGTTGCTTACACCCTGGCTATCAGGCCATGTGTTTCTCCTTCCACTCACTCTGCTTGGCCACATTGGCTTTGAATATACTAAGCCCACTCTTGCCTCTAGGCCTTGCTACTTACTGTTCAGTCCACCTGAAATTCTTGTCTGCAGTTTCTCTTTTGCTGACGCTTTTATATCATCCCATTTTCTCCCCAAGTGTTACTTCCTCAAGGCAGCCTTCTGATGACCTGATTTAAGTGCTACCTGCATGGGTTACTACTGGGCTTGTCTTCCCAGAGCTTACGTGATCTGAAATTTTCCTCTCATTTATTTACTTGTTTATAGTATGTTCTTCCTACTTCCCCCCACACTTAACTTGTTCCAAGAAGAGAAGTTCTAAAGGGCAAGTTCTTTTGTTTGTCTGCTCCAGTCCTGCCTTCCCTGGGCCTAGAACAGTGTGCCACACATGGCAAGCACTTGATAAATCATTGCTGCATCAATAAATATCTGAATATTAGCTCATCCTCATTAGCTCTCATATGTCCAGTTTTTTAAATCTTTTTGTTTTCTCTTTGTTTTCTCGCCAAATCTCCAGATGTGATTCTTTTTTTATTTTTTATTTTTTTACTGGAAGATAATTGCTTTACAATATTGTGTTGGTTTCTGGCATCAACATGAATCAGCCACAGGTATACAAATTTCCCTTCCCTCTTGAACTTCCCTCCCATCTCCCACCCCATCCCACCCCTCTAGGCTGTCACAGAGCACTGGGTTGTGCTCCCTGTGACATGCACCAGAGTCCCACTGACTATCTATTTTACATATGGTGATGTATATGTTTCCATGTTACCCTCTCAGTTCACCCTACCTTCTCCCCCCAACACTGTGTCCACAAGTCTGTTCTCTGTGTCTGCGTCTCCATGGTAGTTGTGGGTACATTTTATGCAGGAGACATGGAATAATACCAAAGTTTAATCTTTTTGTTATATAAAATTATGCCACAGCCCCAGAAATGTCTTTAGACGAGTACGAAGATAATCTGTTACCAGATAGAGAGGGCAGACTGTTCTAGTTACAGGTTTTGGGGCTCACAGGTGGGAAACTTGTGTGGGGTTCCACTGAGTGGGGGAGTTGCCACAAATGAATGACCACCTCCTTTTCTCTGCAGTTCCTCCTGAGAATGTTGTATGTACACATAAATGAAGCTTGGATCCCGTGTGTCTTATACTTGACCATCTCCCAGCAGATACCCACTTCTTTTTTCCTTGTTTTCCCACCTAGTGTTGATATTCTCCCATTGTGTTTAGATAGTGTTTGTTGGGGGTTTTGGTTTTTGTTTGTTTTCTCTGGGGTTTTTTGTTTGTTTGTTGTTTTTGTTTTGTGCTTTGATGACACATACTGAAGTTGGACTTTACTGTGGTAGGCTTTGCCCTCTGGCTGCGTGTCTGTGTGTGTATCTCTGGGGAAGCTGTCACACCTGTTTGAGGCTCAGATTTCTGTAAAAATGGTGGAGTGAATATATGACCTGTCTCTGCAGAACAGGACAGTTGGGGAACAATATATCTCAGGAGGTTCATAAATAGAAAATATCATCATCATAACTTTAAAGTGTGTTATCAATAAATATTTCAAAAAATATTTATATTTAATATGTTGGAGGGCAACAGTGATTTTTAATAAAATTGCAAGTGAATAATATGCTTGACTCATAGCTGTCTTGCTAAACTTCTCATCTGATTCTAATAAATACAGAAAATGTCCTCAGTTTAATGCAAAATACAAGATAAGCAGGTGATGGGCATTTCTGCAATGTGAATTCAATGTTATCTTTTATTGTTGTGTACTGTAAATTGTGTATGGAACTGGAGCAATGTTTACATGAAAAAAAAAAACACAGCTGCCTTGATCTTGAAAATATTCCAAATATTTAAGAGCACTATGGCTTTTTACTTTTTAGTTCATTGTGAAACATTTTGATAGACATCACAGTGGAAGTTTTTTTGGTCTTTTAATTAAGGTCTGTCATTATAATGCTTTTTTTTTTTTTTTACAACTTCAGGTAACAGGAAAGATTTCTGCCAGTAAGTGTAATTCTACAAAGGATAAATAAAGTATTTAAGACTTTAAAAATCTAAACATGTATAGAAGAGGAGTTGGTGGATTCATCATTACTAAAAATAATACAACTCTTAGATATAGAAGACCAAATAGGTACCTTGTTAAGCAAGGACTTGTAATTTATGATATTTTTGGTAGGATATCTGTTATTTTTTCTACTTTGACTAATTAGAAACACAGGACCTGATACAATGGTACTTTATTCCATTAGAAAAATTTAAAAGTATTAGAGAAAGTAGTTGATCTAGAATGCTGTGAATCAAATTAGTATAAATGAATACTTACATGCAAAGTGTGGAGAACCATTTATAGAGAACTTATTATGCACAAGGCTCTGTGCTAGCTTCTCATGTATTTTGCCATATTTAGGCCTCCTTGACACCTATGCAATTGCTGCCATTGTTTTTCTATAACAGTTGAAGAAACTGGTGTTCATGGGCTTGCCCAAAGTAACACCCCCAGTGAGTGACCAAGCTAGACTTTGGAGTCAGTCAGTTGGACTTCAGAGCCAGTGCTCTCAGCCCCGCCCCACAGCTCCGCATCAGTCTGTCCACGGGTATTAAATAGGAAATAGGTCCAAACATATTGATAAGGCCTGCTCTCCAGAGTAAATTATTCAGCCTCCAATATACATTGCTAAGTGGAAAAATAAGGTGGAGAACGGTGCATGTTATATACTACACCTGTCTTTTTAAAAAAATTATAACTGTTTTTATATATTTTCTTTGGAAAGTCTTTAAGGTTACTTCAGAGATTAGTCTGGGGCCCCGTGGGATCCGGTGACAATGAGACTTAAGCTTTACTGGATATCCTTTGGGTTCCTTTTGAATTGTCAGCACCGTTGTTGGTTGGCAACCTTGGGATTTCCCAAAGTGAAATTCAAACCTGGTCCCCTGGTCTCCTTGACAAAGAAGGCAAAGAGAGCCCCCCGAAAGAGGCAGATAGCACCAGAGGTAGGTGGCAGGGTTAATAAGCAAGGAACTTACATATGATGCTTGCCTTGGGCAGCTGAAAGATGAGGAAAATCTTGCCAGAATCTTGAGTATATATAGATACTTTAACTAGGTTCAGTCACATATTCTGTCCAGGTAGTCTCAATAACACACTACTATCTCAAGGCCGAGTACTTGAAGATGGTTCCCACTGTGGGAACGGTGGGCAGAACATACAGGCCAAAGATGGGGCCATTTTGGGTTAACCGACAGTCATGTCCAGTCAATGACCTTTTTCAACAACTGCATATGACTACTATTTAAAACTGCATTTTAAAATGACACTGTTAAGAACTAGTAAGAAAATTAATATATCTTAAGAATTTTGTACATTTAAAATCTGCTTTTCAGGCATCCTATCTGTTTATTTTGAATCACAAGCTATGAGATGTTAGCCCTACCTAAGAGAATGCGTTAATCCGGGGAACTCAGATGCTGGGCCTGACTGTACCACTTAGTCAGGTCATCATCATCAGGCCTGTTTTCTAAACTGAAACATGAGAAGAGTGAACAAGTGCCTTCCAGACTGAAAACCCAATAATTTCAAGATAAGCTATGAAAGAACACTTTTTAAGAAGATTAAATTCATGGTTAAAATTAAGTGTATTCATGAAAGGAGTGCCATCTTGGTTCTCAATGGGCCAAAAGGCACTACTGTTTTGTGGCTGCTCTGGGTGTTACCTCTTGGTGGTAGCACTTAAGAATTGAGGTGAAAGTTTCCAAGAACAGGCAATTCTTAGTGTAAAACCAGAATATGCTATCGTAACCACTGTAGCAACATTTTTCCGTCTATCAGTACACAGTGGTGTCAAGGTCAAATATAGGCTGAATTCAAGACTAACTATTGGACTCTTTCAAAGCATCTTTTGTTACTGGTTTGTGGAAATCTGTTAAGCATAGGTTCTTCATAGTTTACTATAATTTTTGATTGCATGAATGATAACAGAGTTCAGCAAACTTTTTGGTAAAGGGCCATATAGTAAAAATTGTTTGATTTGTGGGCTCTAGCTTCTCTGTTGTAACCACTCAGCTCTGCTGTCATAGCACAAAAGCAGGAGTAAATAAAACATAAATGAATGGGCAAGGCTGTGTTCCAGTAAAACTTGTTTACAAAAAAGGGCATCGGGCCAGATTTGGCCCATGACTTATAGTTTGCCTACCCCTGAATTATAGAAAACAAACCCCTGCGCTAACATTCTCTTTGCCCTGTATCCTGAGATAAATTACCTTATTGCCTCTCCTCTAATTCCTGAGTGTAAGAATAGATGCCTCCATTCTACAATACCATACCTTCAATAATTCCTTTATGAATAACCCTAGTTGGCAAATGCTACAATTCTACCATGTCACCCTGATGCCAACCCTATTTTAGTTTTACAAGTTGCCTTCCTTACTTCTTTTCACTCTGAACTGACATTTCCTGAAGATAAACAATTATGGTTGCTTCTCTTGCATCCCTTTGTATTACCATTTTTACGTGATTTCAACCTTTACCCCCAAAATGTTTGGGTCACATATCTTTTATACCTAGGGAATTGTGGTCAGCATTGTTTCAAATCTGCAGGATATAATTGGTTAACCTCTCGCTAAACATATTCTTTCCTCTCTTAAGCGAAGCTCACCACATTTAACAAGCCACTCTCTTCAAAGAACAAGAAAGTCTGGAGGAAGAATTAATCTTGGCAAGTTATTTGCAAAGATAGATGTTGGTCTCTGAACTCAGTGCATCCCTGGAGAGACCTCTGCCTTAGCCAGGAGAATTGGGAAGCCGCCTTGGTGTGTAGCAATACCTGGCTCCCATCCTAGACAATTCCCTCCCAGCCTCAGTCCAGCTCACATCTTTGTCTTTTCCCCTGAAGCACCTCCTAGTTTCCATCCTTTCTTTTCTCCCAATATTTCCAAATTCTAAAACTTCACCTGCCATGGACAAACTTGATGTTGGCAAAGTTCTTCACTGGGATGCATGAAGGCTCACAGATTATTGAGATTTACTACATGCTTTAAATTCACTGCTTTTCCTATTCAGCAATTTAGTTGTAGCCCCGGATAAAGGTGATTTATGTGATCCATCTTGCTTTATGTCTCGCTTAACATTCTGTCTTTTTCATGACAGGTTGCTGAATGCTATAAAGCCAGGACTTGTTAAAAAGATCAATAGATTGCCTACCCCCATTGCAGGATTGGTGAGTATCCAGAATTGAGATTTATCTTCCAATATTCCTTTGCTCTAACCTAAGGGTCATGACAATGCCATTTATTACAGTTCTTTCCTGCAGTAATATTCCACATGAATGAGAATGCATTGAAGCCATTAAACTATGAGGTCACTTAAAAATGAAAGATTGCAGTTATGCCTAAATGGCATCTTAATCTTTGTGTTTTTCCCATGAGTGATAAGAATGACGTTCATTCTTAGAGGTAAATTTGTTTTGAGGTGAGAAGCTGGTAATTAAGTTGACCTGAGGGGAGGAATGTGATGGTAATTATGGTTTTCTCATTTCAGTTCTCTGCATTCCCCTGGAATGAAGGAGAGAAAGGATAATAAGAAAAAGAATTTCATGATGAACAAGCAGCATTTTCATGATAAATTACTGTTTTCAATCTTAAAAATCTACTTGCACTTAAGTACCACATTTGTAGACCAACTTTCTAAAGACATAATGGTCACTGAGGTGATTCTGTTGTCTGGAGAACTGTTAAGTAAATCCCTGGTTCTTCTGAACCTACCCAGCTAAAACCAGTAAAACTCAAATGTTCACATGTAGTCAGATGCAGGATTCTTCTTCATGCATTGATATGTTTCATAATTCTTGGCAACTAATTTTTATTGCTTAATTGTTACCTTTTGCTAATAAGAAAAAGGTGGAAGATCAAAAGGACAAACAAATCTTAGTTCTAGAAGCAACATGGTGCATATGTCTGGGCTCACACATGAGCCCTCACACACACACGTACATGTACAGGTACATGTGTGCACAGAAAGCTGAGGGTATGTGTGGCTTAGTAACAATGCTTCGACTGTTTTCATTGTGACTGCCTTCTGTGCCTATGGTCTTGCAAAAAACAATTAGAAAAATGTCAAGAATGTAAGCAGGCTCCTACTTAGACTCTGATGATTTGCTTCACAGTCATATGACAATGACTAATTGAAATTTGATGCAACAACAACAACAAAATTACATTTGAGAACTGTGGAGGTCATGTAATTAGGTACATGGTTTAAGCAAGTTGAATGAAATGGATTTTTTAAAACTGTAATAATTGGTATTTTTGCAGGTGCATTTTATTTCCCATACTGGTTAGTAGTACATTGGTAATTAGTTATTAAAAATCTTTCTGATTTCATTCGTCAGAATCATGTAGCCAAGTAAGTTAACACATAGATAGTTAAATTTGGAAAAAATGGATTTAAATAATCTAATTAAAAATCTGTATATTATGTATATTAATATTACATGCATTAATGTGTACATGTATTAGTTATTTTAAAACTTTTTATTAAATCCATCTCTCTCAGATGTTAAGGCCCTCGCTTTAATGATGCTGACAGATATCCGTTTGGCCCCAAGCATGTGGCATCTCCAGACCTTGGAAGTCTAATATATAATATTATAGGAACAAAACTTATAGCAAGAAGTCAAGGAAGGCACCAGTGAGACTCACATGGCTGCAGGAAGCAGCTCTCAGTCCAGAAGCTAAGGAGAGAAGTGTTTTATAAATATTAATTTAAACTGTGAATTGTAAATAATTTGAGCAAAATTAAGGGTTTGAGACACATGCATTGATGTTTATGTTGGTTTCTCCTAGCAGATCAAGCATTCTTCTTTACCTGTTGCCTCTACTTTGGAACAGGCAGGCCATGTGATTCAAGAGAACCAGGGGACCTCTGTTGCTTTACTCCTATTTATACCTCTAACTCTTCCTTCTTCTTTTTCCTTTTTCATTTGATTTCTTTTCCATTTTATCCTTTCCATCATTTCGCTGTTTTCCTGCTCTTTTCCAAGTAATGGTTTTCCACTTATCCCATCCTATATCACTTATATTTTCCTGACTGATTTGTTATTGTGATACTGTGATTTGTAATAAGCAATATGTATTTGCACATTGTCTGTTTCTGGCACAGAGCACCTAAAACCCTTGGAATTTCCTAAGCCATAAGAGCAATGGAAACATCTTTTGTTATAATACTTGGTCTTTTGTCATCAGTTCCTGAAATGGCTCCAGTTGTATAAAGGTGGAGGAGTATCTTGTTCTTTATAACAAGCTCCTTTCAGCCCCATCTGAATGAGGTAACTTTTGGGATGTCCCCACAATGGGGGCTGGTTGCCAGGGGAACCAACCTCATGATGAGAGAGTTGGAAATTTAAGTCCCACCCCACTGACTTCCAGAGAGGGGAGAGGGGTTGGAGGTTGATTGAGTTGCCCATGTCAGTGATTTAATCAGTCTTGCCTATATAATGCTGCTGCTGCTGCTGCTACTAAGTCACTTCAGTCGTGTCCAACTCTGTGCGACCCCATAGATGGCAGCCCACCAGGCCCCTCCGTCCATGGGATTTTCCAGGCAAGAGTACTGGAGTGGGGTGCCATTGCCTTCTCCGCCTATGTAATGAGGGCTCCATAAAAAACCAAAAGGATGTGATTCGGAGAGTTTTCAGATTGGTGAACACATGGAGATCCCAGGAGAGTGGCATACCCAGACAGCATGGAAGCTCTATGTCCCTCTCCACATACCTTGCTCTATGTACTTCTTAATCTAGCTGTTCTGAATCCTTTATAATATTCTTTATAATAAACTGATAGACCTAAGTAGGTGTTTCTTTGTATTCTGTGAGCCACTTTAGCCAATTAATCAAACCCAAGAAGATCTTGAGAACCTCTGATTATAGCTCGTTGCTCAGACATCCAGCTGACAACCTGGACTTGAGACTGACATCTGAAATGGGGGCAATCCTTTTTTTATTAATTTTTTTATGGGGACAGTCTTAATGGGACCGAGCCTTGACCTGGGATATCTGACACTATCTCCAGGTAAAGAGTGTCAGAACTGAGTTAACTGCTTGGTGGTGTTGGAAAAAACACACAATGGAGTTATCTTTAGTCCAAAAAAAAAAACTTACCTATGTATAATTGATTACTGCCCATTCACTCATGATTCCTTAATCTACAGATCTGGTCAAGCTCTTTATTTTTTTTCTCTTCTCCAATTACAACCAGTTCAGCATCTCCAAAAACCAGTGCACAAGTTGGGATACCAACAAGAAACAGAACTGCTACCCTTCTATGCCCTTTCCCCATCCTGTTAATGTTCTTCTAGAGTTTGCTCTTCAGATCTATCGTCTGCTTCCTTTCTACACTGATGTTCCTGTCTGTCTTCATGACCTCAACTCTTTCATGACCTCAACTCTTCATAGCATTGACCCAAGTCATCACTTTTCACCAAGTTTTTTCTCCTGAACTCCAGGTCTCTTGTTCTGTGTATTAGACAGCTCCGTCTGGATGTCCTACTGAATATCTCAAACTGAACATATTCAAATTAGACTTAAATGACCACTCCTGCCCACTGATGTCAGTAAAGGCATCCTAAACATGCAGTTGCCCTAGTTGAGCTATTAAAGAATATGGCAACTTTCTTCAGTCTGTCTACTTGTTTGCATTTCATTGGCCACTAGATAAGGCCTAGAGCAGGTCTTCCTCATCTCTTACCTAGACTATTACCGTCAACTCATAGGTCCTCAAATGTTATTCACTATCATGTATGAAGCCCTTTCTCACGACACATCTCTCTCTTCTCTTCTTGACTAAATCTTATTTACTTATCAAGACCCAATGCAAAATCACCTCCTTTGTGAAGCCTTTAGTGTTTATGGTCCATATGATCTCTTTTATAGAATACTGTTAGCATCTCTTGGTTTATGAGAAAATGAGTTAATAGAGACAAAAAAGACAGCTGTATTGAAATATGATCTGGGGAGTAAGATTTTTGAATAACTATTGTTACTAGTTTGCAGTTAAAGGTGTATAAATGATTTAGTATTCATATTTAAGCACTGTAGCTTTAAGATCACACAAACAGTAAAAACTGAGATGGATCCAAAGCCCATGCTCTTACTTACCAATGCCTATAATGGGTGCAGTGATAACAGGTGTCCTAGGGATGCACGAAGAAGTCACAGCATCACCCTGATGGAGTATCTACCAAAATCTTTAGCCTACATCCAATTCTGAGGAAAAAAACCAGACCAGTCCAAATTGAGGGACATTCCATAAAACAACTGGTGTACATTCCTTAACTCTGTCAGTGTCATTGAAGACACCTCCCCCGCCCCTCCAACTGTTGCAGATGAAAGGTGGCTAAGGAGATATGACAGCCAAATGCCATGTCTGATCCTTGACTGAGAATGAGCAACTGTATTAGACATTTTGGGACAGTTGGGGAAATTTGAGTGCAGATTGAATATTAGATAACAGTGTTTCCTCAATGTTGAATTTCTTTCACATGTTAACTATCTTGTCAAAGACAGTTGTGGATACAGGGGAATATTCTTGATGTTAGATGAACAAAAGCTAGAGTCTTTAGACGTGAAATGGCACAACATGTACAACTAATCCTCAAGATGTTCAGCAAAAAGAGGTTTGTGCATATAATGTATCATTTGATATACACGTACACATGGAAAGATAGAGGGAGGGAAGGGGGAGAGAGAGGGACAGGAAGGGGGGCAGGGAGAGAGGGGAATGTGGTAAATTTTGTACCTAGATAAAGGATATACAGTTGTCATGGTACTGTTCTTGCAAGTTTTCGGTAGGCTTGAAAATTTACAACATAAAACATTGCAGATTGAAACATTAATTCTCTTATCTGTTTTGAGAAGGAAAAGGGACTGCACGTGAGCAGTAGATTTGAAGGTAGCAGAGACTATCTTGGATGTGTAGAGCTGCAACCTTTTGTGTGAATGTATTCTTCACATGACATTTCTTCCACACATATTTGTGATACTCGGGAAAGAACAAACAGCATTCCTCAAGTGCATCTACAGACTTCTAGGTTGGTTTGTACTTTGTCAGGGAATTGACAGGTCACTGACCGTCTACTCATTAAGCAGTCCTTAGTAGCAGGGGCCATGGAGAGCTAAGAAGTATGGCCAGAGGGATCTCCATGCCTGGAACCCATGCCTGTGTGACTTAATGGCCTGGTGCTGAGAAAAAGCCATTAAGATGGCCCAGCTGCTTGACTTGAAGATAAATAGAAAAGTGTGTTTTCACATAGCAATCCCAAATTATAAACATGTGTAGATTTACAAAGGCATGAATAGGTGTATTTTAGCCCCTAGGTTGAGCTGTGGTTACAAAGAATTCAGGGGTGAAGGTGTTAAAACAAAGTAGTTGAAAATCATTTCCTGGCAAGAATGCAGAGACCCTGGATCTGGGTCTGTGTTTCTTCTGTAACGATTGCTGACACACGCAGCCGCATGGTGACTGCCTGCAGATGCTTGCATTCTTTTTTAGGTGTGAGTGACACTGTTAGCTGTTGCCAAGGAGAAAGACCTCAAGTTTAGGTCTTTGGCATAGCAACAACTTTTAAAAATGCTGCCCTTTATTCGGCCAATTTGACAGTATTGTGTAATCAAGCCACATCCTAAAACTCAGTTTAATGGTGGTTAGAGATCATGGTAAATTCTGTTTCATCCAGAAACATCAGACTCTGTGCAGGAAACAAATCCTTGCTTGCAATAGGAATTTGGACATTAAGTCTTTTCTCACCTGGATTTAAGTTGTAACAGCCAGTGTGTGTGTGTGTGTGTGTGTGTGTGTGTGTATAATTGGAAATAGGTATTTGTGTGTTGTTGTGTGTGTGTGTGTGTGTGTGTAATTGGAAATAGGTATTTGAGGATTCTGCCCTTAGGTGCTGAACCCTCCTAGGGCTGTCATGAAATATTTGCTTGATCTTGCATGTGAATCCAAGAGGATGAAAGCAATCAGAGAAGAAAAAGAATTTTACTGCAGGAAGGGCATCTTAGGTATATTTGTTTTACAGATGAAGAGGGGTCCATAGAAGGGAAGAGCACACAAACAGTAAAAGCTGAGATGACTCTGAAGCACAGACCACCTTTCTTTGTGGTTATATTCCTCACAAATATTCCCAGTTGAAAATGGAGCTCATGTAAATTTCAACTATTTTACCTCTTGTGAGAAAGACGGGACAAACAGCAAAGACTCACTTTTTCAACTCCTCTCTTTTTTTGTGTCTCTGCTGTCCAACATCTTCAAAATATCTTTCCAAGCTCTGTGAAAGGGCTCACTTCACCCAATAAATTTTGGGAATTTGCAACTCACTGAAGTTCAGTAGGTTCTAGCAGAAAGGTAACTGGTAGAATTGTCCTACCATTAGTTACTCTGATCCACTCAAAAATTTATTCTTTAGGAAAAAAAGGTATTTTTCTAATCAAAAGATAAGATTTCAAATATGCTTAGAGCTGAGTTTTGTCAAATGGATAAAAATGTAAGTTCCCATAAACTCTGTGGACTTTAGGAAGCTTTCAAAAGGTATGTGCTTTATTTTATGAAAGTGATACCAGAGCAGTTGATGTTTCATTTTTTGAGAGAGGTCAGAAAAGGAGGAATGATGAAAAGGCAGTGGCAATTTCCACATTATGAGAAGATTAAAAAAATATTGTCTTGGACAAAGGCAAACATAGGAAGCTATTGAAAACTGAGCAGTATGAGTGAAAGGCCCTTATTTAAACTTCATAATTTTAGGAAGATGACAATGCAATAAATTTGAGTCCCGGATGTTTTCAGTGTCTACCTGCCAAGAAGTGGTTTCCTGCAAATCCTAACTGGAGATTAGCTCTTGTCTGTCTCAGTTCATCCTTATCAATGTCTTATATTTTAGGTTTGTATTTTATAGTTTCATTTAGAAATTCTAGTTTACCTTCCCTGCAACAGTTTTCTTATGGGTTCCCCCAGGAAAAGCTGGTCAGGGTTCTGATCTCTGCCTCTGTTTTTCTTCCAGTCAAATGATTGTTTCAGGCCAGGAAGGAAGCAGAGAAGCAAAGAGGGAAGCCAGGGGTGTAAGTCACCGTAATGACAACCATCATATTAATATATTAAAACCTACCTGTGTACAAGGTGCAAGGTGTATCCTTCTTGATCTTTACAATTGCCCTGTGATGCAGTTATTGCTGTGCCTTTACTATAATCTCAGGAGACAAGGGTGGTAAGAAGTGGGTTACCAGCTTTCCAATAAAAAAGAGGTGATATGGAGATTTGGACTCTGATTCATCCAGCTCTAGACTCTGTCTTTTCTACTGTGTTACACTGTCTCCATGAGGCCTTATAATAGACCACTAAACCTCAGCACTCCTGAATATTTGTTTGGAGGCAACAGTCTCTAAAGAGATCTCATGTTTTTAGAAGACCACCTCTCATCCCTCTCATTTAAGATCTATTAATTTCATCAAACTGAGGCAGTGGTGTATTTTAAAGAGCCCTGTAAATGTAAGATTTCTACTGTCCTATGAAAGCAATTTCCATGTGGCTGCACCTCAAGCATCATAGTCATTGAAGCACCAGTTCAACAACTGATGTTAATAGGGGAACTTTAGACATCTTTACTGTTGTTGTTCAGTCACTAAGTCATGTCTGACTCTTTGCGACCCTGTGGACTGCAGCATGCAAGCTTCCCTGTCCTTCATTATCTCCCAGAGTTTCCTCAAATTCATGTCCACTGAGGGTCTTTCCAAAAAATGTCATAGAGTGATTCCATTCTAACATACAATAAAACTTCCTAAAATGCCCTCCTCTTGCTCTCCTTTCTCTGTCTTTCTGTACACACACACACACACACACACACACACACACACACACACACACACACACACACACACACACACACACACACACACCCTCTCATACTTGCCAGCACCCCCTACAAATCTTTCCCACACCAACCACCTGAGGTTGTCCAGACTCACACTGTACTGGCTCTTATCTCTCTGCTCAACCTTTTCTCTGCCACCACTACCCCTCCGCCTTTTCAGGTGCAAATCAATCCAGCTAGACTCAGCACCTTTCAGTGCCTCCCCAGAATCAGAATTCTGATCCAGGACAACAAAAATTTGGGAAGATGGAGATGCAATTCTCCTTCATAGGCAGGCAGAGACCAGAGACTTGGAACACACCCAACCTGTGTGTTTTTCCTGAGGCAGTTGCATGGTGTGATGGGAGTAGGGGTGGGGGAGGGTGTCTCTGGAGGTGGTCTTGCTCTTTCTTGGGAGCCAAGTGGAAACTGGTGTTTGAGTGATGCTCTGTACGTAGGAGGTACATTTCACTGAGGGAAATGAAGAGATCTTGTAAAGAATCTCAGCCAAAATTGAATTTAATGACACACGTTCCTTTATCCTCATCCCTGGCACAGTGAGAGAAACCTCAGTTGTGTTTTCACACCACACACAGAGGCATGCTCAATTTGCTACTCTCAGGTTTGGTGCCAAAACCGAGCCCAAGCAGGAGTGGTGGTTAGCCTTTTAGTAGCTTACATAAAAAAGTGCAAACTGGAGGGGAAAACAGCAATAAAACCCATGCGCTCCTTGGTACACTTGATCCTGCATTCAGTTAAATGGTGGACTATGAACCTAGGGGGGATTTCTTTGTTCAGTGCCTCCCAAGTCAGCATGGCTTGTGTGCTGCCAGGGGTAACATTTTCCACAGGTACCTTCTAAAAGTATCGATTGTTTCAGGTCCTTTCAGTTCAGTTCAGTTCAGTCGCTCAGTCGTGTCCGACTCTTTGCGACCCCATGAGCTGCAGCACACCAGGCCTCCCTGACCATCACCAACTCCCAGAGCCTACCCAAACTCATGTCTGTTGAGTCTGTGATGCCATCCAACCATCTCATCCTCTGTTGTCCCCTTCTCCTCCTGCCTTCAATCTTTCCCAGCTTCAGGGTCTTTTCAAATGAGTCAGCTCTTCACATCAGGTGGCTAAAGTATTGGAGTTTCAGCTTTAGCATCAGTCCTTCCAATGAACACCCAGGCCTGATCTCGTTTAGGATGGACTAGCTGGATCTCCTTGCCATCCAAGGGACTCTCAAGAGTCTTCTCCAACACCACAGTTCAAAATCATCAATTCTGTGCAGCTTTCTTTATAGTCCAACTCTCACATCCATACATGACCACTGGAGAAGCCATAGCCTTGACTAAACGGACCTTTGTTGGCAAAGTAATGTCTCTGCTTTTTAATATGCTATCTAGGTTGGTCACAACTTTCCTTCCAAAGAGTAAGCGTCTTTTAATTTCATAGCTGCAATCACCTTCTGCAGTGATTTTGGAGCCCCAAAAAACAAAGTCAGCCACTGTTTCCCCATCTATCTGCCATGAAGTGATGGGACCAGATGTCATGATCTTAGTTTTCTGAATGTTGAGCTTTAAGCCAACTTTTTCACTCTCTTCTTTCACTTTCATCAAAAGGCTCTTTAGTTCCTCTTTACTTTCTGCCATAAGGGTGGTGTCATCTGCATATCTGAGGTTATTGATATTTCTCCCGGCAATCTTGGAGTGTGTGCTTCATCCAGCCCAGCGTTTCTCATGATGTACTCTGCATATAAGTTAAATAAGCAGGGTGACAATATACAGCCTTGATGTCCTCCTTTTCCTATTTGGAACCAGTCTGTTGCTCCATGTCCAGTTCTAACTGTTGCTTCCTGACCTGCTTACAGGTTTCTCAGGTCCCTTATCTTGTCAGATAACTTTATATAAGGGCTTCCCAGGTGGCACAGTAGTAAAGAATCTGCCTGCAGTGCAGGAGATGTGGGTTTGACCCCTGGGCCAGGAAGATCCCCTGGAAAAGACAACCACCCCAGTATTCTTGCCTGGAAAATCCCGTGGATAGTGGAGCCTGGCGGGCTACAGTCCATGGTTTACAAAGAGTTGGACACAACTAAGTCACTGAGCACGCACACATACGACCTTATATAGCTGTCCACTGCATATAAGGAATAAAATTCAAACAGCTCAGAAAAGCATTTAAGGCTTTCTCTGAGCTAAAGGAATGTTCTAGGTATATTGCCCACTACATATTATCACTCTTAGGAACCAGAATTACAGTTAACTTACTACCTAAACCAAAAGACTTGGCACACAGTGAATACAGAAATAAAAGTGTATCAGCTGGTGAGAGCCATTCTCCACAGTGAGTTGGACCAGGAGAATGCTGATGGCCACCGGAACAGGCTGGCTTGTGGTTGTCTGCTGAGTGCTTGGACCAATAAGTTAGTCCCCTTTTCCATATTGTTTGAGTACTTGGGAAGACTCAATAAGAGGTTTTTTGTTTTTGTTTCTGGTTCTTTCCACTTATCCTGTGTTTATTATCTGTTTTCTGATTTTCTTGTCTGGTGAGTGTATATTAGTTATCCACTGCTGTGAAGAACCTGCCTGCCAGTGCAGGAGATATAAGAAACTCGAGTTCAATTCCTGGCTGGGGAAGATCCCTTGGAGAAGGAAATGGCAACCCACTCCAGTATTCTTGCCTGGAAAATCCCATTGACAGAGGAGCCTGGCGGGCTACAGTCCATAGGGTTGCAAAGAGTCAGACATGACTGAAGCCACTTAGCATGCACACGCACATGCAGTGTAACAAACTACCTCTGAATTTAGTGGTCTAGAACTAACACCAAAAACGATGTCCTTTTCATCATAGGGGACTGGAATGCAAAAGTAAAAAGTCAAGAGATCCCTGGAGTAACAGGCAAGATTGGCTTTGGAATACAAAATGAAGCAGGGCAAGCTAACAGAGTTCTGCCAAGAGAACTCACTGGTCCTAGCAAATACCCTCTTCCAACAACACAAAAGGTAATTCTACACATGGACATCACCAGATGGTCAATACCAAAATCAGATTGATTATATTCTTTGCAGCCAAAGATGGAGAAGCTCTATACAGTCAGCAAAAACAAGACTGGGAGCTGACTGTGGCTCAGATCATGAACTCCTTATTGCCAAATTCAGGTTTAAATTGAAGAAAGTGGGGAAAACCACTAGACCATTCAGGTATGACCTAGATCAAATCCCTTATGATTATGATTATACAGTGGTTTTCTGAGGAGGCCTTACTAATAGCTGAGAAAAGAAGAGAAGTGAAAGGCAAAGGACAAAAGGAAAGATATATCCATCTGAATGCAGAGTTCCAAAGAATAGCAAGGAGAAGTAAGAAAGCCTTCCTAAGTGATCAATGCAAAGAAATAGAGGAAACAATAGAGTGGGAAAAACTAGACATCTCTTCAAGAAAATCAGAGATACCAAGGGAACATTTCATGCAAAGATGGGCACAACAAAGGACAGAAACAGTATGGACCTAACAGAAGTAGAAGAGATTAAGAAGAGGTGGCAAGAATACGCAGATATGTACAAAAAATATCTTCATTACCCAGATAACCACGATGGTGTGATCACTCACCTTGAACCAGACATCCTGGAATATGAAGTGAAGTGGACCTTAGGAAGCATCACTACGAACAAAGCTAGTGGAGGTGATGGAATTACAGCTGAGCTATTTCAAATCCTAAAAGATGATGCTGTAAAAGTGCTACACTCAATATGCCAGCCAATTTGAAAAACTCAGTAGTGGCCACAGGACTGGAAAAGGTCAGTTTTCATTCCAATCCCAAAGAAAGGCAATGCCAAAGAATGTTCAAACTACTGCACAATTGCACTCATCTCAAACACTAGCAAAGTAATGCTCAAGATTCTCCAAGTTGGCTTCAACAGTACTTGAACTGAGAACGTCCACATGTTCAAGCTGGATTTAGAAAAGGCAGAGGAACCAGAGATCAAACTGCCAACAACCACAACAAACTGGAAAATTCTTAGAGAGATGGGAATACCAGACCACCTGACCTGCCTCCTGAGAAATCTGTATGCAGGTCAAGAAGCAACAGTTAGAACCGGACATGGAACAACAGACTGGTTCCAAATTGGGAAAAAGGTACATCAAGACTGTGTATTGTCACCTTGTTTATTTAACTTATATGCAGAGTATATCATGTGAAATGCTAGGCTGAATGAAGTACAAGCTGAAATCAAGATTGCCAGGAGCAATATCAATAACCTCAGATATCAGAAGACACCACCCTCATGGCAGAAAGCAAAGCGGAGCTAAAGAGCCCCTTGATGATAGTGAACGAGGAGAGTGAAAAAGCTGGCTTAAAACTCAACATTCAGAAAACGAAGATCACGGCATCTGGTCCCATCACTTCATGGCAAATAGGTGGGGAAACAATGGAAACAGTGAGAGACTTTATTTTCCTGGGCTCCAAAATCACTGCGGATGATGACTGCAGCCGTGAAATTAAAAGACCCTTGCTCCTTGGAAGAAAAGCTGTGACCAACCTTGACAGTATATTAAAAAGCAGAGACATTGCTTTGCCAACAAAAGTCTGTCTAGTCAAGCTATGGTTTTCCCAGTAGTCATGTATGGATGTGAAAGTTGGACTATAAAGCAAGCTAAGCACCGAAGAATTGATGCTTTTGAACTGTGTTGGTAGGCTGCAGCCCATGAGGTCGCAAAGAGTCGGACATGACTGCGCGACTTCACTTTCACTTTTCACTTTCATGCACTGGAGAAGGAAATGGCAACCCACTCCAGTGTTCTTGCCTGGAGAATCCCAGGGACGGAGGAGCCTGGTGGGCTGCCATCTATGGGGTCGCACAGAGTCGGACACGACTGACACGACTTAGCAGCAGCAGCAGCAACTGTGTTGGAGAAGACTCTTGAGAGTCCCTTGGACTGCAAGGAGATCAAACCAGTCAATCCTAAAGGAAATCAGTTCTGAATATTCATTGGAAGGACTGATGCTAAAGTTGAAACTCCAATACTTTGGCCACGTGATGCGAAGAACTGACTCATTTGAAAAGACCCCGATGCTGGAAAAGATTGAAGGCAGAAGGAGATGACAAAGGATTAGATGGTTGGATGGCATCACTGACTTGATGAACATGAGTTTGAGCAGGCTCTGGGATTTGGTGATGGACAGGGAAGCCTGTTGTGCTGCAGTGCACGGGTCGCAAAAGTCGGACATGACTGAGCGACTGAACTGGAGTTAGTAGTCTAAAACGTTTACTATTGCACAGTTCCTGTGGATCTAGAATTGGACTTAGCTTAGTTGGTTTAGAGTTTCAGGATGTCCCACAAAGCTGCCGTCGGGTATTGGCTGCTGTCATTTACGACTTGACTAGGGAAGGATCTGGCTCTAAGCACACTCAGGTGGATAGCAACAAGATTTGTTTTGTTGCAGGATGTTGGCCAAAACCATCTTCAGTTCTTTGCCATAAGGGCCTATTTACATAAAACAACTCACAGTGTGACAGCTTGCTTCATGAGAATAAGCAAGCAAGAAGAACCAGAAAAAGAGAGAGATACTGAGAGAGAACAGACAAGATGGACATCACAATTATGTATAACCTAATCTCAGAAGTCACATTTCCTCACCTTGGCCATATTCTGTTGATCAAAAACAAGTCACCAGGTCTAGCCCACACTCAAGGGGAGGAGACTGTGCAAAGACCTGTGTACAGGAAGAAGGGATCACTCGGAGGTATTTAAAAACTGCCTCCACGGTGAATGAAATGCTTGTCCTAATCTGCTGAGAAATGCAGGGCATGGATTTCTTATTCTCCTGAAAAAGTGTCCTTTATAGTTATAGTACTTTAACAATAAGACAGTTTTCCTTGGACCACCTCCCTTGCATGACATCTAAGCTCCATTTCCCAGTTTTCATATACACATATACACTAGAAAGAGATGGTGTGTTCTCTCTGGCCTTCCAAGTGAAGATCCACTATGGCTCAAGACATAATTCCATAATTCCAGCCTTTCAGGGGATCCCCTTCTAGAGGCAATAAGGTCTAATAGAGGGAGACTCTGAAATAGTAATGAACTGTTAATATGCAAGGAAGAACAAGGAATAAGTCTCTGTTTGAGAGTAAGAACTTTGGAAGGTATGGATTCTGAATATACTGCGAAGTCACTTCAGTCACGTCCGACTCTGTGTGACTCTATGGACTGTAGGGTAGCCCTCCAGGCTCCTCTGACTGTGGGATTCTCCAGGCAGGCATACTAGAGTGGGTTGCTGTGCCCTCCTCAAGGGATCTTCCCAACCCAAGGATTGAACCCACATCTCTTCTGTCTCCTTCATTGGCAGGCAGGTTCTTTGCCACTAGTGCCACCTGGGAAGCCTGGGATCTAAAGACGCATCTACAGTTAGAGAAGACCATTGGGGTTGGAGAAGGACGGTCTGGCCTCAGAGGAAGGAATGAGAACGGCTTTGAGCACAGGAACCTGGGTCTTGTCTAGGAGTGGCTTTTTGTATGTGTCTGCAGCTGGAGCCCAGGGTCCCTGAAAGAAATCAGTACTGTGAAAAGTGGACCAGGAATAGTAGGTTGAGACAGAAATGCTATCTGGAAGTGTTTGGGCTCATATACAGTAAGAGCTACTGCAAACAAAGGAATCTTGTGTTCCAGATAACTTTGGTGGCCATGTGGAAATTAGATTATGGGAAGAGACCAGCAACCAAAATCAGTTAGGAGACAAGTAGTCCAAATGAGAGGTAATGTCTCCTACTTAACCTTAGTAGAAGCCGTGAGAGTGGAGATGAGGACATGGAATTTATGATTCTATGTTTTTCACTGACAGTAATGTGTCCTTAATTGTAAGACAAACCATTTAAAAAATATATAGCTAATTTTTAAAATTCATCAATTAAATTATAACACAGTGTTAACATACCAGCAATGGAAAGATGCATCATTATTTTAGAGGTAAAAAAATTGTACAACTTGGAATTAATGAAATATAATAAATAATCTTAGGAAGATGACATCTACATTTTGGATTTCAGCAACTTGGCAAATAGTGCTGCCAGTAATAGACATCATGGGAATGGGGGATGAGAAGGGGGTTCCAAGAGAAAAGATGAATTCTATTTTGGATGTATTGAGTTGGCTACCTTTAAGAGATATTCATGTACAGATGTCTGGCAGACAATTGGAAAATGTTGGTTTGGAACTCATGGAAAAACATATAAGAAATTGGACTAGGTTAATGAATGGCTGATTTTAAATTTAAATCCTTATCCTTAAGTATATATGAAGATGCATTATTTCTTTTTCTATAAGCACAAACTTTGAAGTTTTCCTCCCCCACAAATTATAGTCTGCTCTTTGTAGTGTTTGACTTTCGTTGGAAGGGGAGATGGGGGAGGTTGGGATGATGAAAGAAGTTTGAGACCACAGGAGGAGTCATTAGCAGTTGCACTTAGATATGGAAATCATGAGAGATAGTAACTTAGATCTTCACATAGTTAATAGTTTATTGAGATGTAATATCCAACCAATCTCATACCCTCTAGCCTTTCTTATACCCTTGATTCTTCACTCTTAGTGCTTGATAAGCAGATTAATTTGCCGCCATAACAAAGTATAGCAGATTGGGTGCCTTAAAGGAGAGAAATGAAATCAAGCAGAGGCAGGGTTGGTTGCCTCTCTCCTTAGCTTGAAGATGGCAGTTTTCTCCCTGGGCCTTCACTTGGTCTTCCTTTGCAGTTTGAATCCTAATCTCATTTTTTAAAATAATGACACCAATCATACTGGATTAGTGCCTGCTTTAAATGACCCAATTAAACATAATCCCTTCTTTGAAGTCACTACCTCCAAATACAGTCACAGTTCTGAGTTACTGGGGGTTCTGACTTCAACATATCAATTTGGAAGGGGACACAATTCACTCCATACCAGTGAGTGAGCCTGTCAAGGACTGAAATTCTTATTCACATGTGTTATGAATGCCTCGACATGCTAGTTGAAGTCTAATATCCTCTTTATACACCACAAATTATTTTTCCACACTTGTTTCCATAATTATTTTATGTCTCTGCAGAGGTGGAAGGTTATATATAGAAGTGCTGTAAAACTTTTTTTTCCTGTCCCCCCACCCCCACTTCCTATCTGGGGGTGGGGGGGACACATTCTTTGAAAAAAGAAACCACTTATTCTCCCTTATCGTTCATTGAACAGCGTTTAGCAAAGTTTGTGACATTACATCAGTTCCTTACTTTTTTCCCCCTGAGGAACAGACCTTCACTTAGGAACTGTGAGGAAAAAATATACATAATAGCAGGAAATACATATTTCAGCCCAAGTCTTACTTCTTTTTTTCATAGTCATAACTTTCCTAAAGAAGGAATTTCTGTGGAACTAATTTAAAGCCAATTCTTCAAACCCAGATTCATAGGGATTCTGTGGTTTGACAACAGGAAAAAAACTTGACCAAATACCTGAAAGTATTGTATGGTAGAGTAAGATCCTGCTAGGTTGAAATAAATTCTCTTCAAATATGCCATCATCTGAGATTGTTTTGTAGGAAGTTTGTGTTGGCAGGCACCTCAAAAGAACTTGCTGGACAGCTCTTTTGTAATTAGCTTACTTCCTGCTAAAATTTTAGGTCTGCCTTCATCTCAAAGTGGACGCAAAAATTAGTTTCCCTCTTTGTCATTTTCTCTACAAAATAAAATATGGTATTTCTGAGTAAATAGTTTGTTGTTTATCTTTTTGAAAATTAACTTTATTCAGTTTAAAGTTTTGATTTGACTTAAATATTTTCCCTATATTTAATAAGAGGATGATTGATTGATGTCATGGCAATGGTGTTTATCTCAGCGGTCTTCCTCCCCAAAACCCATAATCCCCATCTAACCGTGAGAGAAATATCAGACAAACCCAAATGGAGGAGCAGAATCCTTGACCAGCACTTCTCAAAACTGTCAAGGAAAGTCTGAGAAACAAGAAAAGTCCAGAAGAAGCTTAAGAGAAATAATGATTATAATATGGTGCCTTGGATGGATCTTGGAACAGAAAAAGTACATTAGTGGAAAACTAATGAAACCCAAATAAAACCTTAAGTTTAGTTAGTGGCAGTGTACCAGTGTTTGTTCATCAGTTGTGATAAATGGTACTAACCACTGTTGAGTAATATCGAATACCAGAACACAAGTTATAATGGACTGTCTTTGCAATTTTCTGTAAATCTAAAAACTATTTTAAAATAAAAAGTTTGCTTGAAACCTAGACTGATTGACGATAAACATAAAATAGAACATAATGCAAGGATTCTATAAAATAGGCAATGAAACACAGAAGTTATTAATAAATATTAAATGTCAGCCCACCACTTGATGTATTGATATCCATAAATGGCAGGATACCAGTGAGTCAGTGGACATATCAATCTAATAAACTTTTATAGATGATGAATGGGCTGTAAACACTGTGTTTTATAATGTTTGAAAATTCCAAACAGTAAATCCACACACAATGTTTCTGCTCACATATTTCATGATCCCCGTTTTTTAGAATCTGCACAAAGAAATATTTCATGCCCTTTAGGGAGGTTTAATAAAAAACAACAGGTGGGAAATGGGTTTTGCAGTAGCATGAACGGCCATAACCATAAATACTAGTACCTGAGAATTACCCCAGCAGAGGATTGTAAACACATTAATCATTCGATAGTGCAGAAATTCCATCCTCAGATGTCATCTCAGTTTCAGGCACAAAGATGAAATGCTTCCATTTAAATTCAAAACCCTGAATGGATATGATGATCCTTTATTTTCATGGGGAATCACGGAGTGAGTTCCCTGGTGTCCTCATCTATAAAATGGGATTGATAAATCTCATCTCAGGATCCTGGGATTAAATAAGATGATATATATAAAATGCCTAACATGGTAGATGGTACCTCATCTGTTTTCAACATATTGTAGCTGTGTTTATTGTTTATTATATTCATGATTTTTCTGATAGCCTTAAAATTTCATAACTAGAAGCTGTTTAAAGGGTTTTTTTAAGTTTTTTATTTTATATTTTACTTTAATTGGAGTATAGTTGGAATACAATGTTGTGTTAGTTTCAGATATACAACAAGGTGCTTCATTTATACATATTCATATATTCATTCTTTTCCAGACTTTTCCTCACATAAGTTATCACAGAAAGTGAAAGTGTTAGTCACTCAGTCGTGTCTGATTCTTTGTGACCCCATGGGCTGTAGCCTGCCTGCCAGGCTCCTCTGTCCATGGAATTCTCCAGGCAAGAATACTGGAATGGGTAGCCATTCCCTTCTACAAGGGATCTTCCCAATCCAGGGATCGAACCCAAATCTCTGAGTCTCTTGCATTGCAGGCAGATTTTTTACCATCTGAGCTACCAGGGAAGCCCGGTTGTCACAGAATATTGTTCCAAATGAGGACACTGAGACTCAGAGGGCAATGACTTGCCTGGGGTCATGAGGCTACTTTCTTCCAGAGCTGGGACATGAACTCTCCTCCCTCAGGTCCTAGGGTCCTACTGCAGATCCAGGTTTACCCATTGCACTGAGTGCTGACTCTGCAGCAGCTGCTGTCACAAAGCTCCACTGCAGGATCACCCTGGGCATCTCTACGTCTAGGGGATTCTGTCCCCCTTCCTCAGTGGGAGCAGAACTCTCCGCCTCCCTCCCCAATAGGTGTGGCAATCATGCTCTCTTCCAGTTAGTTCTCTTTCACTGCATCAGCATTTCAGCTGCTGCAGCCTGCTCAGGGCAGAGCAGGGTTTGCTGTGCTAAGGACTGTTTTCAGAAAGGGGATGTAAGGGCACTTCGGCACACTGCTGTGTGGGGGCTGACTGGAGCACCCAGGACAGATGCCGTACCCGCCTACCAAGTGTGGGTATGCTGGAGTTGTATGTGGACTATGAGGCCGTGGAGGGGTAAGTAAAATCCATTATGAGAAAAATACAATGATGGGTGTCCATGAGTGGAGGAAGGAAGCTATTTAGATTTTATCCTTTTAGTTTTTTTGAAAACATTCCTTTGTATACACTTATGATATGGCTAGAATACACCAGAATTACTTTCCTATGGAGTTTACCTTGTCTCCTGATATTTTTACCACCTGTTGCTTTTAATGAAGTTTTCTTATTGTCTAAGGAAAGCATTATTTTTTTCTTTCGGGGTGTGTCATGGAAGGCACATAGACACAATAGTCAAAATGAAGAGGATTTCTCAAGAGTTTTTGTGAATTAAAAGCAACTTGGCTACATCTTAAAAGATGTATTCCTCAGTAGCACATGGTGTCCTGGGGAAGATGTGATGGCATACCTGTGAGTGGTTGTTTCACCCGAGTTCCCCTCACATTCTGCTTGCTTCCACTGCCCTCTTTGCTTTCTGAAAATGTCTATTTCTTAAAATGAGGAGGGAAAGAATTGAGGAGAAAATTGAGAGGGGAGTAGAGGATGGTGAGTCTGGGGTCAAAGGCTACTCGTCTCAGCTCAGCCCACTCTTGTCCTTCAGAGTAATATTTACTGCAGGCTAGAGAAGGGCTGGAGGTTAGTTCTGAACAATTCTCTAACAAAATCCTGTCAGAACTATCCGAATACTAAACGCTTCATGGCACTGGTTATCTAGGGGAAGGAAATTTTCCTCAGTCAAATTTATGAGGATGGGTTGAAAACAAAGCTGAAACAGAGCCTGGCGAATCCCCATGGCAAAATGATTCATCTTTGTGGAGTTGGAAAATCTATTTTTATCACCTTTATTCAGCCAGCTCCTTAATTTCATTCCCTTGCTGAACGCCTGCTATTTCCTTCGTGGTGCTGAATAGCTAAAATGTGTCGGAGTCTGAGCTCTCTTCGGGCTCTTCCCAGCCGGGCTGATTCAATAGCCTGAGGAGAAGGGGGTTGTTCTGCATGGCATGGGTGGGTGCAGAGCAGTGTGAAGGTCAGGTCACACAGAGCCACACGCTTTTACTCAAGGTGCATGCCACTGCACTCTCCTGCCTTTTGTGTCAGGTAGTGTAGAGGATGATTGTTAGCCACTCAGTCATGTCCGACTCTTTGTGACCCCACGGACTGTAGCCCACCAGGCTCCTCTGTCCATGGGATTTCCCAGGCAAGAATACTAGAGTGGATTGCCATGCCCTTTTTCAGGGGATCTTCCTCACCCAGGAATCGAACCCAGATCTCCTGCATTGGAGACAGATTCTTTACCATCTGAGCCACCAGAGAAGCCCAGAGGGAGATTGGGTGACCATAATTCTTGCTGAGAAGACCTTTCCAAGGGTGGGAAGAAGGGCAGAAATCCAGCACCTCCATGCGGTTTGCCTTTATACTGTGAAGCAAGCATGAAAAGGTTGCCAATACCCTCAATCTAATAATAGAATGGAAACACCATTCTACTCATTTCCCTGTCTCCGTTTAGGTTTCTGTCTATGCCATTTCAAATTGCTGCACATTTCACCGGCTCTTGCAAGAGTCCCATGTAATGCTAAGAAGATTGGTGATTGTTTACAATAATAAAGTTTAAAAGACAAAGATGAAGGAAAAGAACTGGTTCTTACTAAGTTTCCTTGTCTAACTAAATCTGCCAGCTTACTGTTTGGGAGAAGTGGCAAAGGGCGGTTAGAAATATTGACTATTATATGAACAATGTTTGTAGCTGAATGGGGGTGGGATTTTTGGCATCTGGCAGAGTAGGCACTCAATATATATTTTACAGAATGGATGGAAGGTTACCATTCCTCACAGCCTTCTTAGCTTCCTTAACCTTACCCTTAGCCTTCTTAACAGCTGTCCTTCAGGAGACAGTGCAGAGTGGTCATTAGGAACTGGCATTCTGGAGGCAGATGGCCTAAATTCAATTCCCAGATTTGCAACTTCTTAGCTGTGCTCTGTGGCAGGTTACTCAGTCATTTGAGGCCTTTGTTTCTTTGTCTGTAAAATGGGGATAATACAGTGACTACTTTATATAGTTTTCAGTAAATAAGTCAATATAAAAGTTTAGAATTTTTCCTGTAAGATGGTTCAAGACGTGAAGAGGAAAAAAAAAAAGCAGGAGGAGGTGGTTGAGGAGGATTGGTTATCGGAATGAATTTGGGAATTTTTGAGATTTTGACCCTTTTTGGTTCATTCATTCCCTTAAATCATGATGCCAGTGATTTATAAACCTTCCTTAGTTCAGTAGAGAAAATAATTTGAGAATAGGAATAAAATGGAATTTAGAGGAAAAAAAATTACTTCCAGTCTCTCAATAAATAGTTATTGAGCTCCTCCTGCTCTGTGCAAGGTACTAAACGTTGGATTATCGAGTGTTGAAACTAATCGTCATCGTCCTTGCTCTCATGGATGCTACAATCTAGACTCTTTGGGGCATTATGAACCTATTGACTCAGCTGATGTGTTTCTTTTTCTCTGTTCAAAAGATATGTTCAGTAGACGTAAAAGGACAATCAAACTTAGCTCCCAGTAGTGAGTGAGGGTGAGGAAGTAGCCAGAGAGTAATGTGGGGCTTCCCAGGTGGCGCTAGTGGTAAAAAACCCTCCTGCCAATGCAGGAGACGCCAGAGACTCGGGTTCAATCTCTGGGTCAGGAAGATCTCCTGGAATGGGAAATGGCAACCCACTCCAGTATTCTTGCCTGGGAAATTCCATGGACAAAGGAGCCTGATAGGCGACAGTCCATGGGGTGCTAAAGTCCATGGCGTCACAAAGAGTCAGACATGACTGAGCACTCACACACTGTGTATGGAATGGCGTTCAGAGCCCAACTCAAAGGCAGTATGAAGGTATATATATACCCATGCTACATATGCAAGATATGCAGCATGGGCATTGGATTGACCCACGAAACTGGAGCAACACCCAAAGTAGTGGTATGTATAATCAACCTCTGAAATATAAAGGAGCACAGGTAAGGAGTAAAAGAATGAGAGAACCAAAGCAGTTATAACAGTGGTAAGAGCCATAAGATCCTGAGTCCTCATACCCAACTTTGAGAGTGTAGAGCGAAGGCTGGATTTCTTTGAGATTATCTTCTCTTTTTAGCACCCGGCAGGTAGGCTTCTGTTTGGTCTTCTTCAGAACCTGGAGCTTCACATGTCTTGGAAATACAAGGATGTGTGTGAGCTACTAAGCTGCATGTGGTTTTGCTGGTTTGTAGAATATTCTGATATTTTAATTTGGTGGATTCCTCCTCCTTTTTTTTTTCCCTTTGTAGAACAACAGTGTTTGGAGACCTGCCCCTTCCTTACACCATTCATTCACCATTGTCAGATATATTTTTGAGGAGCAGTTTTAACCTTAGGTGCCTTATAGCCAAAACCCAATGAGTTACCAGTGTGGATTGTGGAATGCGATAATTAGTAATTTTTCATTTTGCTTTCATCTGTGTGGTTGGATTAATTCCTGGGGTCTCTGTCTTCTGGACACAGTCATTTCTTCCACAGCAGACGTCTGTGAAGAAACCGAGGTTACGAAATGACTGGGGTGTGTTTTACATGGCTGTATTCAGTTCCTTCTGTTAGATTCCCATGTCAGCTTTGGCAGGGATTTCCACAGTTTTTCTGTGGGTGGTGCCAGAGAATGACTTTGGTAAACAGCCTCCTGGCTGCTGTTGGCTAGGTTCCTGCAGACACCATAAAGGTTACAACACTGAGGTTCCCCTGCCCTTCCTAGAGCTGCTCCAGCCTTACTGTGGCGTGAGCAGCAGTAGGGAAACTGGCCTGTTTGTTCTCTTCTTTTCAGTTGCCCTGTGAGCGAGTGGAGTTCCGACTGTGTTGAGTTTCCCTCTCCTCTTAATACACATCTTGGGATTTTCAGTCCAGCCCTGAATCTGTTGGAGTCTTTTTGATAGAATCTCATTTCATCTTCGTCATTTCTGTTTCAGTTTTTCACTCCCAGAATAACCAGTCTTGAAGTTCTCGATTTATTTATTTTATTCAGTCTGTTGCTGCTACATTCTGCTTTTAGGAATGTGAACAAGCTTAGTAAATTATTAGATATAAATGGATATATATATTCTACAGATGTCAATATGTGTATATATATTTATTTTTCCTGATAAAGTTCTAACGATAGGAGGTTTTTGCTCTTAAACTATTCAACCAAGGTAATTGAAGATAGAAACATTTATATATGTGAGTTAAGCAGTAAAAACTCATACAAAAAAAGAAGTCCTAAGAGAAAAACAGATTTAAGTAGATTTGTTAAAAGACAGACAGACAAAAAGAAGGAAGGAAAGAGAAACCTGATTGTCTAGCAACTGAGCATCCCTTTGTTTACAACTCTCTCTCTCTCTCTTTTTTTAATTTTAAATAGGATGTGCTGCTTATTTCCTGAAGTTGACCTGTTTTCCCTGTTGCTCTCTTCTTCCATTGCCATAAAACAAGTATTTATACAGTTTATTGCCACATTGGTATTTCAGTGGCATCCAGAAATCCATTCCATCTAATACATTCCATTGTGAGCAAATCTTATACAGATATTGTCTTAAGTCAGAGGAGAGTCTTCCATCAGTGCAGGTATTAACAGTTATGAGAGAAATTTACTATAATGTGTTTATATGAATTAACACGATGACAATAAGAACTAAATAAATTATAAAATATTCCTCACATTATTCTTAAAGAATTATCTATTTTGATGATAACAAAACTAGTTACTAAATATAATGGTCAAAGGGTCAGTTGACCTTCAATAAATAATTAACTGGTGACTTCCCCAGTGGCTCAGATGGTAAAGCGTCTGCCTACAGTGCAGGAGACCTAGGTTCAGTCCCTGGTTCGGGAAGCTCTCCTGGAGAAGGAAATGGCAACTCACTCCAGTATTCTTGCCTGGAACATCCCATGGACGGAGGAACTTGGTAGGCTACAGACCATGGGGTCCCAAAGAGTCGGACACAACTGAGTGACTTCACTATCCTTTTTTGGCAAATAACACATTGGTTCAAAGAAAGCTAATGGCAGAAAGTTTGTGATTTGTGAGGGAGAGCATAACCTGTGCAACTGTGTCTCAGATACTGGGGATAATTCTATTGGTGGATTTAGCATCTCCTTCCCCAGCAAGGAGTATTCGTCCCTAAGACAAGTGTATCTTTCAAGGCAAAGAGTGTCTAACTTGGCTAAAGGCATTTAGTTTTTACTATAAATATACATATTGTGTATTTTAGTAGGAATATGTTAACCTGTGTTTGTTTAATAGATTGAAATATAGACATAAAACACATGAAGTACATTTGAGTGTGGTATTGGGGACATTTTTGAACTACTGCATAGGGAGTCTTTTATCCCTAAAAAAAACCTTAAATACTAAGAAAGTTGGATTTTTCATGAAATTTACTCAAGCAAGATGACAAGTCAGGTTTATTATATATGACAATTAAACCTTAGGTTTATTTTGTCCCAAACTGAAGCTTTCCTTTTTTCTCCTGAGCCTAGGAATCAAGGTTGGCATACTCGCCAGTAAACTGAAATGTGTTCTCATGGTCATTCTGTCTGCTTTATGACCCCGATTCATCGGATGGCATATAAAGGAAACTTGTTACCATTTTCTTTTCTCTCCAGGTCTCAGCTCCCTTGACAGGCCTCTGAGTCCAAGGCAGTGTTATACTGTAAGGTCCTGACATCTAGGCTAGGTTTCTGATTTAAAAAAAAAAAAAAAAGGAACTTCTGTGCCATACTTTTACAGAGAGCATGTGATGTGTACTTGTTTTGTGATAGGTTTTTATCCCTTGGTAGAAAGATCTTTCTGTATCTTAGGTGAATGCTCACTCCATCATTTCACAGATCCCCAACAATTCTTGTTGTTTTTCTTTTGCGTGGCTGATAGATTGAGGGGACGTGGTGACAAGACTGAGAAGGAAATATTCCTTCTCCAGTTGTTTACTTCTGTATGTTTATCTGAAATTCAATCTTTTCATCTTTGGGCATGCTTTCCTCCAACAAACAGCACGATGAACTCTTGATACTGTACTTCTGACTCCCCATCTTTGCCTCTCCAGCCCCCTCAGCTCCAAACCTGTGATTATGCTGGATGCTTTCTGTTATGCTTCAGCTTGCAGTGGGCCAGCTGAAAGATAAACAGCTATTAAATAAATCTATGACCTTTTTTAGAACAAATAGAGCTGTTGAAAGAGTTTAAAAACATAGTGACTCCTTGAAAGATTGTCAACATTCTTGAACCCTTTGACTGAAAGTGAATTTTCTTCTGTGTGTGTATAGATACTGAAATTTATTAAAAAAAAAAAGAAAAGAAAAGAGCTTCAGTAGCAAGACATTTGAAGACTTTTTTGTTCTTAACCTTGCAATGTTTTTCTTGGCAGGACTTGAAGAAAACTTAGCTGTCATCTACTTTCTGCTCCTGTTGAGGGGAGCGGTTGGGACTGCAAGACTCTGGGGTGACAGGGAGAAGCCCACAGAGGAGAGAGGAGCCCTGGACTTGCTGGGTGCCAGGGGCTTACATAGTTAATCCACAGCATTCACCCTGCTCCCTAGTGCTGAGTCTTTCTTTTCTTTTCTATTTTCTCTTAAGTCTCCATTGCTGTGGGGCTGGAACCCTGGAGCCCACCCTGGACCACACACATCTCCTATGGTCACCAGATTCATCTCTGGACACTAGATGAGCCCTACTGCCTTTGAGATAGTGCTGCTTCCTAGGGAGCCTCGTCTGTATGTGCTGGGGCAGCTAAATGGGACCCCACACACTTTGTTCTCATGGGTTCAGCTTGTGGGACTCCCCAACTTGCCTAAGTTACCTCTTGGGTTCTTGATCTAAACTCTAGTCACCAGGTGATGAAGATGCAGTCATTTGAACTGATCTTTCTTCCTTCTTTCTTGTTTCCATTCTGGCAGCAACTGCTCTGAAATGGCAAATGCCTATGGGGACAGTTTACTTTACTTTCTGTATAACCTCAGAGTTATTGCCAGTATAAGGGCGAAACTTTTTGGTCATCATCCTGAATGGCAGTGTGATGTGAGTTGGAATGCTGAAACCAACATAGAGGTATTTTTAGCAAAATGAAATATTTTGATGCATATCTCTCACCTGAAATTTTTCACAGATTTGCTATTTCTAGCTTCTGAACAGTTTCACAAAGGGGTATTGTATTTGAGTCGGAAGAGAAAAATATTTTTATTTCCTGCCCCTGACGGTTAGTGGAATTGATAAAAAGCATCAAGGCTCTTTGAGTTCTGGATCTCCCAGCAGAAAAACAAAAACAAAAAAACCCCAAACCATTATGTAAGAAAGAACTTGAGTGGTTTTTTCCTGTTTGTCAATATGAGGGGAGAGTTACTGTGGAAAGTGAGGGGCAATCGTCAGCAGGAATGGAAAACAAAGAGTTTTACTGGGAGAATCATAGCGAGAGAGATTGGGGAGCTACGGTACCATCTGGCTCTAAACTTGACATTGACCTTGGCTGATGGCTTTAACTTTCCCTCCCCAGATCAGTTCAAAGGCTCCTTTACTCATCTGTATTTCTGAAAAGAAATAGCTGCAATTTGAGTTGAAGGGTATTAGAGCTACACTGTGTTTTATTAAGTGGCTATTTGATCAATAAATGAGTGGCTGATAGTTTCTTATGGTTGATCATAAAATGTTAATTTAAAAAGTCACAGGTTTGACTCTTGAAAAAGTTAAGTAAACACTTAACTAGAGCTTATGTACATAACCAGTTGGAAGACAAAATAATTCATTTAGTCAAGAATATCCATTTCATTTCATACTTATTTGGTATTTTAATTTTTTGACCATAGTGTGTAGGTGACATAACTGTTATCTTGGTTAAGTTTGCTGACACGAAGTATTAGCAATGGACTGACTGTGTTACAAAAAATAAGAAATTATTCCTATTTGGTTTACCTTTTTATTCATTCCCCAAGATTTCCCAGACTTTGTCAATAGATTTCTGTGCAGATATATGGTGACACATTGTTGTCAATGCTTAGAAGACTGCCTGCTCTGTATAGTAGAAAGATGTCCTTGCTCATCTCTAATTTTTTTAATTAAAAATGCCTGTGAGAGATTGTTTATGCCTTTCTCTTACACTTGTCTGTCCATGGGGTGAAATCAGCATGTTGATTTTAATTTCTCAACTTCATGCTTCCTCCTCTAACCCTTCCCTTCCTCTCAGTCTCCTTACTGCTGAGTCTTCAGGCACTTTCAGCATGCCCTTCCCATGCCTGATTTACTGTTCCACTACTTGGCATTCCAGGCAATGGACAACTGCTTCTACTGTGATAGCTGATGGCACTGAAATAGGAGTGAGCTTTAGTATAACCGGAGCAGAAATTGCTCTCTTGGGTCAGCCCCCTTCTTCCTCTACTCAACAGCATGTTCTGTTAACCACAGAAACGCCAAGGGTTTCCCCTTCTGCCATCTATAGGAATTCTTTAAGGCCTATTTGTATCTCCTTTTTCGCTTGGGCCTTTTATACCAGATGAGTCAAAGATCTGCAAACGAATTTTTTTTTTTGCTTTTTCTCCTTCATATTATATTCTTTTAAAATTTTTTGAGGTAATTAACATATAACATTATATTAATTTCAGGTATACAGCAAAATGATTCAACACTTGTATATATTGTGAAATGATCACCACAATAAGTCTAGTTAACATCCATCACCACACATAGTTACAGAACTTTTTTTTCTTATGATGAGTACTTTTAAGATCTACTTTCTTAGCAATTTTTAAATATGCCAAACAGTATCATTAACTATAGTCACCATGCTGTATATTACATCCCCATGACTTATTTATCTTAGCTGGAAATTTGGGCCCTTTGACCCCTTCACTCATTTTGCCCACCCTCACCCCCTTGCCTCTGGCAACCACCAATCCTATTATTCTTAGAGGTGTTAGAAAGGCCCAGATTTTTCTCCTGGTTCAGCCACTTTCTAGATAGGTAACTTTGGGCCAGTTATTTAATATTTTCTAAGCCTCAGCTTTCTCATCGGTAAAATGAGGACTAACTGTAGTACTGACCTCATAAGACTGTTATAAGGCTTAAATGAACTTATGCAGGTAAAATTAGAATGTTTACCTAGTGCATGCTAGGTAGGTGCATGCTCAGAAAAATGTATTGGTGGTAGTGGTGCTGATGGTGTATTGGTGGTAGTGGCAAGTGCTAATGCCACTCATCCTTCCCTAAACCTCTACTTTCTCATCTGTAAAATGGCATAATAATAGCACCTAACTCATTGATTTGTGAGGAAGTATGTGGATCAATTCTGTGTCTTGTGTGACATCTTGTAAACTCTCAATGAGTGGAGGTGGAGACTTCTGCAATAATGTACATTCCTTATACTTCTGTTTATCTCTGCTCTTTGTTTAAGGCTTATACTTTAAGCCATAAATCCATCCATGAGGACCTGAAACTAAACTAACCAAGTCACTCTGAACAAGTTCACTTGCCCTGTTTCCAATTCCTCATTGTAAAATGACAGTGTTAAACTAAATGCTCTGAATAGTTTCTTCCCTTAAAGTATTTTAGCAATGTTCACTCCATCACTCAACTCAATTTTGAAAATACCTGTTAATGAGAAACTTATCCAAAAGAACTTTGCCCTCTACTACTGAAGCCCTTACTAAATTAATCTCCTTAGTCCCTTAGTAAATTTTTTCTCACTTAAAAACCCAGATTGTTTTGTTTACATGATTAATGACTTCATCAACTGGCCCCTTCCAAAAATGTAACTGACCAGCCTATAATTCCCCAAAGCCATCTTATTTCTCATGGTTATAGTTTTAGTCTAAAAACCCTTGTCCAGATTCACAAAAATTAAATCCTGATGCCTTGCAGATCTACCCCATATTGAGGAATAGTGTTCAATTTTGTCTCTTTGCCAGTGGCCGCTTTTACTTTGCTCTGCTCCCAAATCCTCATCCAGTTCTTTCCCATTTGGAGAATAGACTTGAAAAAACTAGTTTCCATTACAATCTCATCATCCTTGCGACAGGAAGACTAAGTATGCCGTGGGATTTCAGGCCAGGAGCATTGGATTGGAAGCCCAAAGACTTGGGTTACAGTCTAGGCTCTGCCCCCAAAGCAGAGGGACTTTGGACAGTATACTTATTGTTGCTTTTGTCCTCGGTATTGATAGATAGGACAGAATGATTTCTGAGAGTTTTCTACCTATGAAGATTTATGGTCCCTATCCCTTCCCATTTTGTCCCATACTGGGGTGGTTTTGTTTTGTTTGTTTTTTGCTTATTTTGTTTGTATTTATTTTTGTTGTTGTTATTGAGGTATAATTGCCATGCAACATTATATTTGTTTCAGGTATACAATATAATATTTTGATATTTGTATATATTGCAAAATGATCACAATAAGTCTAGTTAGCATGTGTTACCACGTATAGTGATGGATTTCTTTTCTTGTGATAAAAACTTTTAACATCTACCATTTTAGCAACTTTCACGTATTCCAGACAGTGTTATTAGCTATAGTCACCATGTTGTACATGATAACCCCATGACTTATTTTAAAGCTGTAAGTTTGAACCTTTTGGTCCCCTTCACCCATTTCGCCCTGTCTGATTTACTTCGCTTAGCACAGAGCCCTCAAGGTCCATCCAGGTTATCACAGATGGCAAGATTCCACTCTTCTTATGGCTGAGTAATATTCCATTGTATACATATACCACCTTTGCTTTATCATTCATCTACTGATGGACACTTGTTTCCATATCTTGGCTATTGTAAATAATGCTACAGTGAACATAGGGGTACATATATCTGTAGTTAGTGTTTCATTTTCTTTGGCTAAACACCCAGAAGTAGAATTGTTACATCATATGGTAATTCTATTTTCCTTTTTATGAGCAACTTCCATACTGTTTTCCATAGTGGGTGCACTAGTTTGCAATTCTACCAATAGTGCATGAGGGCTTCCTTTCCTCCATATCCAAACCAACACTTGTTCTTTGTTGTCTTTTTGATCGTGGTCATTCTGAAATGTGTGAGATGATAACTCATTGTGGTTTTGATTTGCATTTCCCTGATGATTAGTGATATCATCTTTTTCATTACTGTTAACCATAACTACCACTTATTTAGTACTTCCAATTCTTCAGACATTAACAGGTTAACGTTGAGTGCTTATTATGTGCTAAGCAATTTACATCTATAAATAACATCTAAAATTTTACATCTCCCCATAGTAACCCAATAAGGTAGATACAGCTAGTATCCTCCTCTTATGGATAAGGAAACTGAGATCCTGGGGTGCTAGGTATGTGCTCAGAGTGAATGAGGAAGCAGGTAAATAATGGATTAGGTGAATGAGGGAGCAAGTTGGTATTTGAATCCAGGAGTCTGGTGCCACACCCTTGCCACACCTTGTTTTATTACATAATATCCCTAAGCAATTAGTTTTCCCCCCTTTTCCTTCCTACAACAAAGCAAGGAAGGATAGAATAGTACCCTTATTTATTAAATGAGGAAACTAAGCTCAGGGAAGTGAAACATTTGACCAAAGTAATCCAGCTGGTTAGACAAAGTAACCCAGCTAGTTAGCTAGCTGGACAGAACTGGGATTCAAATCTAAGCCTGGCTCTTAACTGCCACATCCCATGGCCTTAGTGGATTTCTCACTATTCCCACAGGTATCTTCCAGATTAGTGAAAAGCTAAGTTATAATACATTTTTGAAAGGAAAATACTTCTTTTTTTAAGCACATAAGATAGAGGCTTTTAGGCGTCAGATTTAAGACCATGTACTTTACTGCTTGAAGAGTAGGTACAAATCACTTTGTAATCAACACATTATTTATTTGCAAATAGCCTTTCTTATTTAGTGAGATATTAGTTTAATCTTCCCGGGTGGCACTAGTGGTAAAGAACCTGCCTGCACGTGCAGGAGACGTCAGAGACGTGGGTTCAATCCCTGGGTTCGAAAGCTCCCCTGGAGAAGGAAATGGCAACCCACTCCAGTATTCTTGCCTGGAGAATCCCATGGACAGAGGAAACTGGCAGGCTATGGTTCATAGGATCACAAAGAGTCAGACACAACTGAAGTGACTTAGCACTAGCTAGTTTAATGTAGTTCCTGTCTGATTTGTCTTCATTCCAAATAACGCTGTCCGAATTAATGAAACCTCATCATGTACCCGAATTGCTGAAGATTGAAGACTTTCACCCACAACATCCTCAGTACAGCTCTGATTACTTATGTCCTCGATTCTTTCTTTGCTGATTAAACATCTATTTCCTGTTTATAGGAGGGTGAGACCCAAAAATTGATATAGAATCTAATTGGTTAATTTTTATTGTATGTCTGATATATAGTGGGAGCCCAATTAATGCCTGTTGACTGACTCAATAAGGAAAAATAATTTATACCCTTGTCTCATTTTACTCTTCTAGGCATTAAAAAATATGACTAACTTTGTAAATGACCTGGAGTCAGTGGCTCAAAGCTTTCTCATCTCACTATCTCTGGGTGCACTGAGTTGGAATCACTCACTCACCACTTGATCTGAAATTCTAACTAGGAGTTGACAGGAAATGGGCAGGAATTGTTGCTTTGCTTTTTATTGTTTGTATAAATATTAAGTGCCATGGCAACAAAAAACTAACAGCCAGATGAAGAACAGAAACATATGGAGAAGTGGAAGCCTATTTTGAAAAAGAGGATATTTGAAAGAAATGCTTCATTTGGCTTATCTTGATATGAGTGTATTGCTTCATTTGGCTTATCTTGATATGAGTGTATTGCGAATATGATTTATTCTGCTCCTGAGGGAAAATAAAGATATCATTGGGGGAAAAATAAAAGCTCTGTATAAAAAATATCAGTATAACCAAAGAATAAATATCTTATTTAATTTCTATAATTGGGGTACAAACTTGTCTCTGAGTTTCCTGGCAGCCACAGTAAAAAGGAAAATGTGATTATAAGGTTTGTACTTCTGTGAAATACAGTCAAATTAATATATTTTGAGGAAAAAGCCTATTCTTCACATCTAACATTAGAAGATAAAATTCTTTTTCATAAGTCTTTCTGTACGAGACTAATAACTCTTTGTTTCCAAAAAAGAGTGTTTCTCCTATCTTTCTATCTATGTGAGAGGAAATTGACAGCCTTCAAGGTGAGAATCAAATTTTTGAAGTCCTTGTTGGGTTAGTTATATAATTAGATAAAAATACAGATGGTCTGTGGTTGGTGGGGGTGGGATGTGTATCTTTTATCTCTCTGGCACTGTCGGTAGAGTTCATGAGTTTTGCTGTATCTTGAATCATGAGTATATATAATAGCTCACCCCTACATTGCCAGGCTTATTAGAGACCATGCAAAACAGTGCTTGATCCTTGAAATTTCCTAAAGGAATCATTTGGGACAAAGTCATCCTAGTAAGATCTACTTTTTCTTTTTCTTAATATTTTAATTTTATTGGATTATAGTTAGTTGTGTTAGTTTATATAACATAGTGTTACATAATGTTGTATTAGTTTCAGGTGTACAGCAAAGTGATTCAGTTATGCATATCCAATATTCATTCTTTTTAGATTCTCTTCTCATATAGGTTATCATAGAATATTGAGTAAAGATCTCTGTGCTATATAGTAAGTCCTTGTTGGTTACATATCATATATATATATTGTTCTTATTGCCACGTCATGTCTGACTCTTTTGCAACCCCATGGACTGTAGCCCACCAGGCTCCTCTGTCCATGGGAATTCCCAGGCAAGCATACTGGAGTGGGTTGCCATTTTCTTCTCCAGGGGAGTCTTCCTGATCCAGGGATCAAACCCATGTATCCTACATTGCAGGCAAATTCTTTACCACTGAATCACCAGGAAAGCCTGGTGAGCATATATAGTAGTGTGTGTACGTTCATCCCAAGCTCCTGATTTATACCTCTACCCCTCCTCCCTCCATTTCCACTTTGGTAACCATAAATTTGTTTCTGATATCTGTAATTCTGCTTCTGTTTCGTAAATAAGTTCTCCAAAGAAGACATACAGATGGCCGAAAGGCACATGAAAAGATGTGCAACATCACTAATTATCAGAGAAACAAAAAAGCAAAACTGCAATGAGATGTCACCTCACGTTGATCAGAATGGCCATCATCAAAAAGTCTACAAACAATAAGTGCTTGGAGAGGGTGTGGATAAAAGAGAACCCTCCTACAGAGTTGGTGGGAATATAAATTGGTGCAACCATAAGAACAGTATGGAGGTTTCTTGAAACACTTAAGATATACTTTTCTTTATGCAGTTGTATCATAACGTTAACAGGTACGCCTATCGAATCAAAATGATCACTACTGAGAATCTTCTAGGGACAGTCTGTTTGGTTAGCATTGGGCAATAGGAGGACACAACTATGAGAAAAAACTGGAGGGCTCATATGGAGCAGGAGTCAGCACATGATGGCCTGTCAACCAGAAGCAGCCTGCTGCCTTTTTTTAAAATTTATTTTTTGTTGGAGGATAATTGTTTTGCAGTGTTGTGTTGGTTTCTGCAATACAAGAACGTGGATCAGCCTTAAGTGTACATATATCCCCTCCCTCTGAAACTCCTTCCCATCCCCCCATCCCACCCCTCTAGCTTGTCACAGAGCACTGGGCTAAACTCCCTATGTTATACAGTAACTTCCCACTAGCTATCTATTTTGTTGCTGTTCAGTTGCTCAGTTGTGTCTGACTCTTTGCAACCCCACAGACTGCAGCACGCCAGGCTTCCCTGTACTTCACCATCTCCCGGAGCTTGCTCAAATTCATATCCTTTGAGTCAGTGATGCCATCCAACCATCTCATCCTCTGTTGTCCCCTTCTCCTCCTGCCCTCAATCTTTCCCATCATTAGGGTCTTTTCTAATGAGTCGGCTCTTTGCATAAGGTGGCCAAAGTATTGGAGCTTCAGCTTCATCATCAGTCCTTCCAGTGAATATTCAGGGTTGATTTCCTTTAGGATTGATATGGTAATATCACAACCTGCAAGCAAAGAATGGTTTTTTAAAATGGCTTTAACATGGTTGAAAGAAATTTAAAGAATAATATTTTGTAACGTAAAAATTAAGTGAAATTCAAATTTCAGTGTCTATAAGTAAAGTTATAATGGAATACAGCTATGCTTATTGATTTATATAAGATCTATGGCTACATATGGTCCACAAAGCCTAGAACATGCAACTTTAATAAAAAGTTTGCTGACCCCTGTTATGGTGGAGAGAGTACCTTCCATGTATTCATGAGCTGTGTGAAGAGTCTGAGAGAAGAGCTGCCCTCTCTAAGGGCTAGGGGCCTCTGTGTGGTTCATCCCTTATGTCCTTGTGCATTGGTCTTTAATACGTATCATCTGCTAATTCTGCTTGTGCATCAGGATCCACCTGAGAGGAAGAATGTTCCAGAAGACTGCAATCATGAGCTTAAGGATATTTATCAATAGCATCCCCTTGCTCCTGAAGCCTTTACCAGTTTTGTTCTTGTGGAATCAGTGCCTTTTCCTGTTCTTTGCTGCTCATCCCCCTAGGCTGCTTCTCACTAATTCATAAAAATTATAAACATGAATATTTTAGAGTTTTGTGCCATAAAATATTCAAATTATCCCAGTTCTACTTCTCCTCAGTCTGTTCTTTATTACTCCTGGTCCTTTTCCAGGAACTTGGAAAACAGCTTTTCTAAATATTTCTCTAAATATTTGGTTAGATCTGTGTGGCTTTTTAGACCCAGTTTCAACAACTTGCCCTCTTGGATTCAGGTACTAGGAACTAGCCTTGCCATCTTCCATTCATATTTGGTTTAACAAATATTTATTGAGTACCTATTATGTGCTAGATCCTGTGCTATTATCCAAATGTATAAGGATGAAAAAATGAACCAGATAAGGTCCCTGACTTCAGTGAGTTCTCAAGTTCTTTAGTATTAAGCCAGGGCAGGCCCAATCCAGCAGCCTGAGCCTGGTAAAACTGATGGAGTGGTTGACTTTGCTGGCTTCCAAACTCACATTCAGTAAAGCCCACTCATTTGATGGATGGCTCCAATCTTTGGAAAACTCTAACTTTCTAAGAGCCAAAGTTTTCTTCTTGAAAGACACTCTAAGGATTTAAGTAAACTCTTTTATTCTCATCTTCTAAGGACATAGAACAATTTTGCTTCCTCTTATAAATGATGGACCTTCTGCTATTTCCCTGTAGGGCTTCTGTGGTAACTTAGATGGTAAAGAATTTGCCTGCAACACGGGAGACCCAGGTTTGATCCCTGGGTCAGGAAGATCCCCTGGAGAAGGGAATGGCAACCTATTCCAATATTCTTGCCTGGAGAACTCCAGAGTAGCCTGGTGGGCTACAGTCCATGGAGTCACAAAGAGTCGGACACGACTAAGCAACTAGCGCTTTCAACTTTCCACTGTTTCTCTTTGTATCAGCTAGCTATTGTTTCAATTAAGCCATGTAACAAACAGGCAGAAAACCTGAGGGGTGTAAAACAAGTATTTGTTGCTCACACATTTGGGATGATGAACTTGGTGGGCTTGCCAAGGTTGGTGGGGCCCTCTCATATGTGAGGGGGTGGCCTGGCTGTCAGCCAAGATGATGATGGTGCCCCACTTGTCTTCCTCGTTCCTGTTAGCTATCCTAGGCATGTTCTCATGCTACCTAGTACCTTCTATTACCTCTGAGACTTAAGTTCCTGGACTACCCACCATTACGTCAGAATGTTACTTAAAATGCACACCCACATCTGGACAACCCTCCTTTAGACATGGTTTGACCAGTTGAAAATACAGAGATATCATTATAACTTAGCCTCCAGACATATTGCTTCTGTTAATTGTTAATTTGGGCGCAGATGGAATGAGCTTATTTGGCCCATGAATTGCACAGTTGGCTATCATCTCATGTCAGGCTTGAGAAAAAGCAAACCTCTCAGATCTTTTTCCATATATACTGTTGCCAAGTCTCATCCATCCTGTTGAACAAAATCTTTAGACCTTGAACTGTCAGTAGGGTTTCATAATGGGTCTTTGAAATATGTATTGAATTAATTAAGTTGATTCATTCACTCAATACATATTTCTCATGTGCCTATGAGGTGCCAGGCACTGTGCAGGGAACAAGACATTGCCGTAGTCTTTGCTCGTGTGGAATTGATGCAGCAGGGTAGGGCAGAGGCTGAAGATTTAGCAGTCAGGATTAACAAGCTTTATCAACGTCATAGCATTTTTTTGTCATGGAAGCATCTCCTTTCTATTTGAGAGCTCCTGTGGTTGATTAAAATTCCAGTCACTGCCATTTGATTGATATTTTGGTGAGATGTTGACACATCTGCTTGAACGAGGCATGAATAGTTAGCGGATGTGGAGCTGTTCGCAAATTTCAAAGAGCAGGTTTCTGTTGGACATTGTGAACTTGATCGACATCACACGCATGGTGATGTTGATTTAGCAAGAGATCCCTACTGTTTTCAAGGAAACCTCAAACATCTTTCCCTTGTGCGGCTTGATGGGCGTAATGTGTGAAGAATTTTATGCAAGGGAATGTGTTGTGAATACATAAGCCTATCTCGGAGGAGCCTCCTTTCACCCACACTGCTGGGTATGCCTATGCCAGAGCCAGTTAAACACCTTCCATTGGTTCTGGGTGCCCAGTTACTGGTGCCCTCAGTTTTGCCCTGACTCTAATGCTGATCTGTAAGGACTGTGAGGAAGCATTGCCCTTCTTCAACTGACCCGGTATTCAAGTGCAAAACAAGCCTTCTTTCATTCATTCATTCAGCAAATATCAAGAGTCCACCAAATGCTGGAAATGCATCAGCAGGCAAAACAGACAAAACTCCTGCCCTTGATGAGCTAATGTTTTAGTGAGAAAACAAATACTACTACTAATAAAACTAATAAATAACAAAATTATAGCATATGTTAATTGACCATAAAAGATTGGGAGGAATGGCTATAGGTTGTCATGTGAGATGGAGTGAGTGGTCAGGGTAGGCCTTGTTGAGAAGATAATATTTGAGCAAAGATCTGAAATAAGTGAGAAGTTAGTTGTGCAGTTACTGGGAAAATATTATAACATGCAAAGATCATAGCCAGTATTCAAATTCCTGGGTCTATTTTTTTTTTAATCACTAACTCTGCTATCAGCTAGCTGATAAAGTTCACTGGCACTTTTTGAGTGCCCACAATCTGCCCAGGATTTGGATACTTGACATATATTGTTGGGAATCTGCTTAGGAGGTAGGTTATGCTATCAGTCCCTATTAAAAGCTGAGGAAACAGAGACTCAGATAAATGAAGTCCCAGATCTTAAGTATCAACTGAAATGGGATTTGAATTTACCTGACTTTGAACTCTTAACTCCCAAAGCCCGAGCATTTCCCCCCTTGCTATGCAGTTTCTCTTATGTATGTGACTTTGGTGAGAATAGACTGGGGAATTACCCTTCAGGTCAAGCAATTTGGGGAGTGGCCTTGGAACTAAGAGATGAGGTTTCTGAGAGAGAAAGTCATATCACTCACACACTGTGCAAAATCTACCTTAGTTAGGAGCCACTTTTTCTAGGAAACTTCTCCTAAACAACAAAAGTATTTGGTCTGATTATCCAGCTAGGGTAGTAGAGCTCTTTGAATAACCTATTTACTTTAAAGCAGCCCTCTTGCATGAAATTTTGTTTATCGTAACTGTCATTAGTGACGGTTGTTGGCGTTTATCTCTGATTAGTGATGGCTTGACACATAATAAACACAGAACTTCCCTGTGCTCTAATATTGCAAGTGTATCATCATGTGGGCTGTTGTGAAGTGGTGCTCATTTTTTCCATAGCAACAATATGAGGATGAAGGAGTTGCCTGCCTTTATAAGGACTAGGCATTGAGTAGTCACCATGAACTACAATGTCAGAGAAGCAAAGATAAATGTAAAATTATGTTCCAAGCCTATAAAAAGGGTTATATGTAGGAGTTCCATGTACTATTCAGGGTACATGTAGCACATTAAAAAAAAAAGTTCAGCTCCATTCTCTCATACATTTAGAATTTATAATGGACATGAGTTTAAGCAAACTCTAGGAGATAGGGAAGGACAGGGAAGACTGGCATGCTGCAGCCCATGGGGTCGCAAAGAGTTGGACAGGACTGAGCGACTGAATAACAAGGAGAGATGGTTTGGAAAACTCAGATCTCTTTTTAAAAAGATTTCCAAGGAAGTTTAAGCTGATGCTTTTTCTTTCAATAAGTAGCCCTAAATCAGACAAAGGCATTAAATAAAGCATGTACCTAAAAAAAAAAATACAGCTGCTCTGTGTGTATCAATCAAATAATGGTCTGAATGCTTAATAATGTGTGACTGACTGGGCAGAACCAGTACAATTTTAGTCACTAAGGTGCTGAAACATCACTGGAAATAAATTTAAAATGTTGAGGAAAACTTGATTTAGTGGAATTCTCTCCAGGCACTACGTGATTGGAAGAGATCCTTGGGTATGCACTGTTGGGTAAAGGTGGTGTGACAAAATGAAACCCCCAGGGAGGTTCTAAACTACACCCTAAAGAAGGTGAGTCCATCAGTGTGAGGCTTTTATGGGGGCTTCAATGGTGAGTTTAAGATCTGAATAGAAATACGGAAGAACTGAACTTGGCACCAGCATATTCTCTTTTTCTAACCCACCCAATGCTGAACTCAACCTCCCCTAAAAATGGATGTCCAACAGATAGGTTTTCAGGTTGCATATTCTTACTTAACCTGACTGTGGTTCCCACATGTGCAGCCTGGTGGTTTGAGTTCCTTAAGGATACCTCAAGGCCATCAAGTTTATTTAAAGCTTTAAGTTTAGCTACTATATACACATGGACAAAAAAAGAAAAAGCCACCCAGAAACAGTATGTGCTTGAAGGACACTATGACACTTGGGTGACAACTCTTACACCATTTCACTCTTCTTTGAAGAATCATAGAAAATGAATACCAACATTTTAAAGGGCTTCCCTGATAGATCAGATGGTAAAAATCTGCCTGCAATGCAGGAGACCTGGGTTCGATCCCTGGGTTGGGTAGATCCCCTGGAGAAGGGAAAGGCTACCCACTCCAGTATTCTGGCCTGGAGAATTCCATGGACTGTATAGTCCATGGGTTTGCAAAAAGTCAGACATGACTGAGTGACTTACACTTTCAAAAGATAATAGAACTTCAAAACTCATCTCTCAGGGTTGTAAAGGCAGGAATGAGACAGCACTGTTCTTCCTATCATCTTATGGGAATTTCCTAAAGAAGGGAGAGGGAGGGGCTGAGCCTTTGGCTAAGTAAATGTCTTGCAACAAATTAGGCAGTGATTTCTGATTATGTTCCTTTGCAGTTCGAATTCTTGTATTGGTTCCAGTCCCAGCAAGATACAGTCCATATTCTTTTTTGCAGTCTTTTCCCAACCCATTTCCTCCCCCTTCATTCTTATCCCCTACCATCCAGTGCCCCTCTCTTTTCAGAGAAGAGGCAAGTGTGAAGCCCCCATTGGAAATCCAGCTCACATCACTTCTCTGAAGCCCCTGCTGGGCACTTCCATCTGTGTGTCCATACCCCTTCCATGTTCACAAATTCTCTACAAGAACTTCAAAGTGAAAGTGTTAGTCGCTCAGTTGTGTCTGACTCTTTGTAACCCCATGGACTGTAGCCTTCCAGGCTCCACTGTCCATGGAATTCTCCAGGCCAGAATACTGGAGTGAGTAGCCATTCCCTTCTCCAGAGGATCTTCCTAACCTAGGGGTTGAACCGGGGTCTCCTGCATTGCAGGCAGATTCTTTACCATCTGAGCCACTAGGGAAGCCCACAAGAATGTCAACTACGTTCTGTTTAGGAAAGTTGTGTTTGTATTTCTCCTCCTTGAGGCACTAAATTCTATGAAATTTAGGGACCATTTTTTATCAATTCCTTCAGTGTGTGGCATAATTATAGCTCATGAATGATTGAATTAATGTTACAAATGCTGTGAAGAAGCAGCTTCCTGTATATCATCTTGATGCAAGCAGCACTTCTTTCCTAATTAAAATTACTTGATTTTTGATTGTTAACCTTCATTTCAACAAACATGTCTACACCATCTAGAATTATGATAAGCATTGATTTACTAATGCAGAAAATTAGGTTTGTCAAATGTACATAGTTATTTTGGTTGGTTGATTTATTTCATATTATCCCTTAAAAGCATCATCATTTTGTAGCTGAAGAGAGGTAAATCTTTTGTCTAGTTTAGCAGTTAGTTCTGCAGAGCAGGGGGAGAATTATGACAGTTATGGCAGTATGTTCTGGAAGGTGAGGTTTTAAACATTTGTGTTAAACACAGTACTCTGAGAATAGTAGGTGTCATTGCCACTAAAACAATGAAAATAAATCACAAGTCCAGCTTCAAGTCGTCTTACAGAAGTACCTTCCATTTCCTTCCTTTTTGATGCAGATGTAGAGAGCAAATGTATGGACACCAAGGGGGAAGGGAAGTTTGTGGGATGAAGTGGAAGGTTGGAATTGAAATATATACACTACTATGTATAAAATAGGTAACCAGTGAGAAGCTATTGTATAGCACTGGGAACTCTACTCAGTGGTGACCTAAATGGGAAGGAAATCCAAAAACAGAGAAGATATATGTAAACATATAGGTGGTTCACCTCGTGGCTCAGCGGTGAAGAATCTGCCTGCAGTGCAGGAGCCACAGGGTTCAATCCCTGGGTTGGGAAGATCCCCTGGGGAGGGCATGGCAGCTCACTCCAGTATTCTTGCCTGGAGAATACCATGATCAGAGGAGCCTGGAGGGCTACAGTCCAGAAGGTCACAAAGAGTCAGACACAACTGAAGTGACTGAGCACGCATACACTACCTCATTCCCCTTGACAGTCTTGCTTACTCCCTTCATTTCAACCACTATGTGCTGAAGACACAGGTTCCTGTGTCAGGGCCTCCCAAGTATAGGCAGTACCAACCCCTCTCCAGGGCTTTGTCTCCTTTTTCCCCTATGTTACTGACAGTTCCTCAGTTTCATTCCATCGAAAACATAACTAGTCTCCACAACAGCATCCCTTTCTTCCCTGAATAACCAATTTCCCTTTCTGGCAGCACCATCTTTTCATCCATTTTGCTTGAAGGCATTCCCAGTACTCACCCCTACACCCTGTCATTCCACGGTCCTGCACATACCACCCAAGTCCTCTCTCTCTCACATCCATCATCTCTTCCTTTCTATTCCTTCTGGCCTTTGTCAAAGCTCCTGTCACACAGGGGGATTATGTTACTCTCTTGCCCCTTCAGAACAACATTGAAAGACTTCAAATTCCTTAAATTCTTTTACGCTTCCAAGACCACACGGGTCTGACTATAATTTATCTTGTGTAATTGTAAGGGCACAAGTGAAGGCAACACTCTGTTGATGATAAAAGTCCAGGCTTCTGAGGCATATACACATGAACAAAAGCCTCAGGCTTCCCCTCCCTCAAATCTAGTTGCCCCTCCCTAAGCTTCATCCTCATTACTCCCCTTTACTGACTTTGCTGGTTACAGAAGAGTTTGGGTACAAAACTATTTGCACTCTTTTCCTGACCAGGATATTTCAGATCCATGAGAAGACCCAAGTGGTAAGCTGGATCTATAGAATTTGTCAGGGTCTTCCAGACCCTAAATTGCTTAGTCCAGCCAGCCTAAAGGTAAAAGGAAATAAAAAATATTGTCTTAGTACAGATAGCTTCCCTGTGGCTCAGATGGTAAAGAATCTGCCCCCAATGCGGGAGACCCAGGTTCGATCCCTGGGTCAGAAAGATCCCCTGGAGAAGGGAATGGCAACCCACTCCAGTATTCTTGCCTGGCGAATCCCATGAACAGAGAAGCCTGCTGGGCTACAGTCTATGGGGTCACAAAGACTTGAACACGACTGAGTGACTGACACTTCACGGAGTTAAATCCATTGTAAGTTATTCTTTCTTCCTGTCTCTCTCTCTCTGGTTTAGAAATGCCATACTGAAATCTAGTCTTGTTTCCTTGGTTGTATTTTCTGTTTTTCATAACTGCATGGATTTTTCATTAGGTGTTAGAAAGTCTAGATTCCAATCAACTTTGCCACTGATTGCTTTAGAAATCTTGGTGAGTCAGGGCTGATTCGTCAATGTTGATGAAAATTTTAAAGTTCTTTGAGCGTGGTGATGCATGAGCAGAATAGATAAACTAATTAGGATGTATAGTCGCTGCACTTGTATGTGTGGTTTTGAGAAGCCTGTAAATAAATACGGGGCTTTCAAGCCTTGTTTTTGGTTTTCAAGTGGGAGTTTGTGTGCTCTATCTTGTGTGCCAAGCTAGTCTATAACACTTTCTAAATCTCTCTTAATCTTGAATTCATATTTTTGAGCATTAAAATATGGAACAAGCATCATGAGAAAAAAAAAAAAAAGAGAAATGGATACTCTTCAAAAATTGCACTGACATTGACTAACTAAACTCCTACCAGGAATTTGATCAACAAGAGACTGAAGCCATAGCAGGCTGGGAAATGTACCCAACAATTCTGTCCTTGATGCCTCCTAATTATACAGTGAAGAAACAGAAGAATGTCACAAGAGCATACACTTCAATAAACATTTGCTTGAAATGGGGTATTTAAGAATCCTCAGAATCTCCCCGAAGGCCTCTAAAAAGCTTCTGTCTAGAAAAAATTCTGATGATAAAACATTTTCTGCACGTCTCACTCGCTTTTACAAAAAGTGTCACAATTGCTGTGGGCTTGGGGTTTTACTTCTCTTTTGCTTCTGTTGGGAGCCTCTGAACAGCTTGAAAAATCACTGGAGTGGCCTTGCCTCTTCCAGGTGCTGTCAGCACCAGGTCCAGGCCTGTGGCGAGGCAGAGGCCAGCCTCACTTCTTCTGAAAAAGAGGCTCTCAGATCTCCTCTCCACTTGGCATAGTGATTAATAAACCACTTCCTCACTTTTTGGTCGGAACTTTCTGCAAGTTCTTTTCTTCCCTCTGAAAATGTTCTTATTGGGACCTCCCTGGCATTCCAGTGGTTAAGATTGTGCGCTTCTACTGCAGGGGGCATGGGTTCGATCCCTGGTCGGGAAACTAAAGTCCTGCATGCTGGACAACGTGGCCAAAAAATGATAAATAAATAAAAATGTTCTGATCTTACCATGTGGTCAGCATGTACAGAAAGTTTTCTGCTTCTGAACATGGTGAGGACAGCCAGGCTTTCTGAGTTGTTATTTTAGCTATCCTCTGTCCCCATTCAAAGAAGTCAGAGAGTATGTCAATTAGTAAACTTCCCACCAAGAAGTGAAAAGAAAAGAGACATTGTCAATAAGTATGATAGCAGGATAACAGTTTTGGTGAAATGTCTAAATAAAAAGAAAGTATTTTTTGATCTCCTTTGAAAATTAGTATGGAGTCAATCATTCTGTCCTAAAAGAAATAAATTTAGCTGTTAAATAAATTGTGCAAGCAGATAACAAAATCTCCAGCAAAATTTAAGGTTATTACCTTAGTATCTAGACTAGGAGTATTGAACCACAGTCATGATTTTTGATGTGGAAACATTTTAAATGAGAATGTTCAGACTAGAGTCTGCAAAGAAATGTTGATCTCTTCTGTGGGCCCCAGGGTTTGACAGAATGAACTTATTATTAGATAGATGCTTGAATATCTCTACCACAGAGAAAGGGCTTCCCAGGTCTCTCAGTGTGAAGAATCTGCCTGCCAATGCAGGAGATGTGTGTTCGATCCCTGGGTTGGGAAGATCCCCTGGAGAAGGAAATGGCACCCCACTCCAGTATTCTTACCTGGGAAATTTCATGGACAGAGGAGGGCTACAGTCCATGGGGTCGAAAAAGAGTCTGACACTACTTAGCGACTAAGTAACAACAACAGCCAGGGAGAAAATACTGTTCTCAATGGGCCACTGGGAGGGCTTTTTGCTTTCCCTTTTACCAGAACTGATAGACATTTTCTAGAAAAGATGTTCAAAATGATATGGGTCGTGATAAACACTGGCAGAATATTGTGAAAGGATTTAATTCCCCAATTGTAGCATTGTTTTCTAGATTAAATTAAGCGTCACTAGTTCTACTGAGGATGGATTATTTTCCTCTCCAAATGAAACACTGGGAAGGACTGTCTTGTAAAGTTCAGTGTATTTCAACTGGGAAGGTTCATCTTCTGCCTTTTGAAGTTGAAGGTTCTTAGCATGAACTGTGGATTGTAGAGACTTAGGATCAAATCCAGAGTTGTCACCTGTGACGATGTGAAAGTCACATACTTTGCTAAACACTTGGTGTCTTTGATCTGTGAAACTTAGTGGTCATATATTCAACAGATACTTGTGTGAATAAAAGATGACACATATAAAGTAACCAGCGCCGTGTGGGCACACAGTAAGCCCTTGGTATCCTGGTATCCATTCTCCATGTATATTATCTTCCTCCAGAGATAAACCCAGAACATAGACAATCATAGCCCTACAAATAGCTTGTAAAGTGAGAGGAGTGTCTTCCAAATGCAAACAACTAGTCCAGATGTTTTTTGATGAATTTTAGTATTTTTCCTATACAGAGGGGCAAAACTAAACCACTCTTAGTGATAGATATCAAGAAACAGAGTGAATTTCTTCTCTCCATTGTCCTGAATCAATATGACGGAGAAATTCTGAGGACATTCTGACAAATCCAATGAGCCAATGTCTTGAAAGCAGCCCTGCTTTGGAAAATAGTTTCCCCTTCTCTCCATCCTGCAGAGATACATGAACACTGCCTGTGAATGCAGAACACAGCTGTGCTACAACTTCCCTCTCTAGAAACCACCCACCTCCAAGTCAGGTTTAATACATAACAGCTTTCCTTGCACTAGCCAGGAATCATCAGATTTTCTTTCTTAAGTCATAGGATACCTATGTTGGAGATGGAAACAGAGGACCATTATGTTTTGCCTCCTTCCTCATTCTTGAACCAGTAATCAGAAACTTTTTCATCAAGGTACTCTTGCCAATTCCCTCTAGGTCCAGAGCACTGGACCCCGTTGGCAATCCCCTTTGCTCCATCCTAGAACAGGAGGACCTTGGGGACTGTGTTCACAATCTTTGCTCTATACATGAGGAAATGATATAGCAAGGTAACTAAGTGACTTACTCCAGGCCCTTCAACTAGCAAACAATAAAGCAATAGCTCACATTAGGGATGTGAGAGTTAGACCATAAAGAAGGCTGAGCACCAAAGAATCAATGCTTTTGAATTGTGGTGCTGGAGAAGACTCTTGAGAGTCCATTGGACAGCAAGGAGATCAAATCAGTCAATCCTAAAGGAAATCAACCCTGAATATTCCTTGGAGGGACTGATGTTGAAGCTTAAGCTCCAATACTTTGGCCACCTGATGTGAAGAACTCACTCATTGAAAAAGACCCTGATGCTGGGGGGGATTGAAGGCAAGAGGAGAAGGAGCGACTGAGGATGAAATGGTTGGATGGCATCACCGACTCAATGGACATGAGTTTGAGCAAGCTCCGGGAGATAATGAAGGACAGAGAAGCCGGATGTGCTGCAGTCCATGTGGTCACAAAGAGTTGGATGTGATTTAGCAACTGAACAACAACAAGCTCACATTGTACTGAGTGATCATTCACTGGCCAAAAACTCTCCTCAAGTACTTTATATGTTATACTTACTTCTCATGACAAGCCTGAAAGTGAAAGTGAAAGTTGCTCAGTTGTGTCCGACTCTTTGTGACCTCATGGACTATACAGGCCTTAGAAATTCTCCAGAATATTGGAGTGGGTAGCCTTTCCCTTTTCCAGGGGATCCTCCCAACCCAGGGATCGAACCCAGGTCTCCCGCATTGCAGGAAGATTCTTTACCATCTGAGCCACCAGTGAAGCCCCATGACAAGCCTATTACTTCTAATAATATTACAGATAAGATTACTATTCCCACTTTACAGATGAGAAAAGGAGCAGAGAGGTGCTACAACTTCTCCAAGATGGTAGACCTCAAGTTAAAACTCAGACTGCTGACTCCAGAGGCTTCTCTCACTTTTTTGTTCTGCTGCCAGATCTGGGGAGAGAACTCAGATCAAGGCTATTTCCAACTTTCTATAGAGAGGACTCCTGGTTCCCATGTAAGTCTTGTTGCTCAAGGTCATTACAATAAAATATAAAGGTCTGCTTTTTTGTAATTCAGGAGCATTTATTCAGAAAATGTTTATTGAGTACATAATCTGATTAAAAGTCTGTGCTAGATTGTGTGTACCAAAGAGACAGATGGTTTCTGCTTTGTCCTCAAAGAAATTAATATATTCTGTTCCAGAAATGCCACAGTGACTTGAATAGAGTTAGCATGACTGATGTCAGTTTTCACTGTAAACCACCGAGTCCTTAGAAAATCTGAATAACTTGAAGGGCAAATTGTTTCTATGAAAAACAGGACCTCCCTGGTGGTCCAGTGACTAAGACTCCGTGCTCCCAATGCAGGGGACCCAGGTTCAATCCCTGGTCAAGGAACTAGATCCTACATGCCACAATTAAATATCCTACATGCCCCAGTGAAGATCCTATGTGCTGCAACTAAGACCCGGTGCAGACAAATTAGTAAATATTTAAAAAATAAGAGAATAATATATGAATAAATAATGAATAAAGAATAATGTATGAGTAAAGAATGTCAAATTAGATCTTGGGGAAACGGTGAAAGCAACTGGCTGCGTGCTCAGTCGTATCCAACTCTTTGTGACCCTATGAACTATAGCTCGCCCGGCTCCTCTTGCGTGGGATTTCCCAGGCAAGAATACTGGAGTGGGTTGCCATTCCCTTCTCTAGGGAAAGCGACTGAAGTGTGCCTAAAAGCTCGCATGAGTTTACAATGATTTTGTTTCCAAGTTATCACCATTCTATTCTCAGGGAGAATCAGCCATCTAAGTCAAGATTTGCTTGATTCATGCCTGGTGGTTTGATTGTTCTCCATCAGGGATTGACATTGCAGGAAAGATTGGAAGTGACAACTCCCAGGAGGGATTTAGCTACTTCAGTCATTTTTTTTTTCAAGCTGGTATCTGTCTTATGTCAGTTTTTATTGTTCCAAACAGTCTTATGGTTTTCAGAATTCCCCTTGTCTCGTAGTGAAAAATACCACTTAGCTTTTATATCTTTCACTAAAAAGAATTCCATGATGTTTTAGAAGGCCCATGTATCTGTTACCACTAGAGTGGTAAACAGTTAAATCTCTAAATCCCAGACAAGCAATGTTGAGAAAGGGAGAAGCAGGCATCTTGGCTCTCATTCCTGGGACTGGAGTTGTGATATGTGCAGGGGGAGCTTAGGACTCACTGTCTTCCCAGCACTGCCTATGCTGTCCTGAATCTGGACCAGAGTAGGCGTCACATTCCCATTTGTGTCCCCACACTGTCACAACATTCGAGATGGGGATGACAACAGCTACAAGGAACTCGATCTGGGGACATTTACTGTGTGCCAGGCACAACACTGTGTTCTTGGGAATTTCCTATTTAATTCTCACAAGAATATATGTAGATAACTCTTATTCCTATTACACAGATAAGAAAACTTGTCTAAGGTCACCACATTAGTAGGACGGAGCCAGGGTTCAACCAGTGTCTGTTTCACCCCATTCCTGAACTCTTAACCACCGAAGTGGGGATCCCTGGTGGAAGAGAACACTAAGGTCGTGTCATATGTGTGTTAGTTGCTTAATCGTGTCCGACTCTTTGCAACCCCACAGACTGTAGCCCACCAGGACCCTCTGTCCATGGGATTCTCCAGGCAAGAACACTGGAGTGGGTTGCCATTTCCTTCTTCAAGAGGAACTATAGAAAGAAAGAAAGTGAAGTTGCTCAGTCGTGTCTGACTCTTTGCGACCCCATGGACTGTAGCCTACCAGGCTCCTCCATCCATGGAATTTTCCAGGCAGGAGTACTGGAGTGGGTTGCCATTGCCTTCTCCATCATGTCATATGGATGGATGCAATTGTGAGGTTTTGAGTGGGGAAGGGAAGACTGAGGAGAGATGTGAGAAAATATCAAAATGCTGAAGGACAGTCGTGTAGAAGACAGCCTGAGCGTGATGTAGACAGTTTCATGGGGGTAGAATTAGAACCCATGAGGAGAAATGGTTGGGAACACCATGGTAGTACAACGTAAGTGTTTTCTATCACAGAGTTCGCCCACAGTGGGCTGAAATGCATCAGAATTCAGTCACTTTCTCATCACTGAAGCCTTTCACACGTGGGCTGGACAGCTCCCTGGGGATGATACAACCATTGTCACTCCTACACTGCTTTGACACCAGTAATGTTCTTAAAAGTGCCCCAAAGTACCCATCAGAATAGTTGCAGAAACTTCCACCTTCTCAGACTTAGCTGTTTTTAAACTCGTTCTCCCTTTTAACAAGTTCAGGGAACTACCAGCGTCTCTGCCAAATGGTCCTTCATGCACAATGAATATAAGACTGACGGGTGTGCTCAGGGAGGCAGAAGACAGAACCTGGAAGGTAAAGGTGAGGCTTGCCTGGGTTTGGACCCTGGCTCAACCACCTGCTGTGTGCCTTCTGAAGTTACCAAACCTCTCTGTGCTTTGGTTTCCTCATGTATTATGTGTTAAATAGGATGATATTAAAACAGAGGTGTTTTTAGGATTAATGAGTTAACACATTTAAAGCCCACGGAACAGTGCCTGACATGTTTTTGGGTCATCAGTGTTAATGGCTAGTTTTATAAAGGTGATATGCTTTTGACTTGCTCTCTACCAAATAAGGGAGAAGGCAATGGCAGCCCACTCCAGTACTCTTGCCTGGAAAATCCCACCGACGGAGGAGCCTGGTAGGCTACAGTCCATGGGGTCACTAAGAGTCGGACACGACTGAGCGACTTCACTTTCATGCACTGGAGAAGAAAATGGCAACCCACTCCAGTATTCTTGCCTGGAGAATCCTAGGGACGGCGGAGCCTGGTGGGCTGCCGTCTATGGGGTCGCACAGAGTCGGACACAACTGAGGTGACTTAGCAGCAGCAGCAGCTACCAAATAAGTGAAACATTCATTCAGTCGTAACCATAATAAGCTCAATAGTAGCAGCAGTAATAATTATAAATTATAAGCCAGAATTAAATTCCAGAGCCCACACTTTTAACTCCCTACTTGGTGCTAGGTGCTAGCTGAAGAACTGTACCTAAATTATCTTATTTACCCCTCAGGAAAACCTGGTAGGTACATTTGATTGCATTTTACAGGTGAGGAACCTGGAACTTAGGTTATGTATCTCACCCAGTATCACCAGTTAGTGGGAAAGGCATGATGAGAAACCAGGTCTTTCTATATATGTCTTTGGACATATTTCTGCCCCAATGAATTAGTAATAACCCTTCAAAAAAGCTCCATAATTAAGTGGCATCAGAAATGATTACAGGTTGGTTTCACTTCATAGATGATGCCTTTAAGATTTGCAGCTCTTACATTTACTCACAGAGGCTGTCAAATGACATTTGAGAATAAATGGTCAATAGGTTCCCATATTTATAATTAAAAGTGACAGTGAAATTACAGACTCACCACAAAGAATTCTTCCCTGTCACTGTACAATGTCATGTGATCTGAAAATAACTTTTTAAAAGAAGATGATCAAGACCCAGCCTTGACCTGCTTATGTTACACACTATTTGAAACACCAGAATTGCAGGATAAGAAGAATTTCACAGTCCCACGGAATGGGGTGTCATGGAATTCGACCCATATGGACACTTGAGTTTGTGTATTCAAAACTGGTGACATAATGTTCTACTTATTTTTAGATCTAAATTTCTTCAAACACCAATGCTAGAAAAATACCCTAAAATGGATTAGTTCTTCTGGCTTTCCTTCAGAAAGACTGACTAAGAAAAATATGATGCTGCTAAAATGGGCCAAAATGTTGATGAAATGCCTTTGGATGTTGTAGGATTTGTGATTGAATGTAAATTGTCTTCTTTGTCATAAATTAGAGCCAGGCTACAAGGCTAGGTGTTGGTGTATCTGGTAAAGAGCAAGGAACTGTTGAAAAGGGATGTTTGACTTTGAAACTAACTGCAGAAATAAGCATTTTAAAAGTATTCTCCCAAATTCTAGGTGTTTGAGACATGTTATTTACTTCCCTAGCCAGGTTACCTTGCTGGTCTTTGCTCACTGGTAATCTCACTAAATTTTTCTTCTCTTATCTCTATTTGTGTTTGTATTTCTAATTATTCATCCTGTTAACTTTCCAGATAAGGGTATAATGAAAATACAAACTACATGTAATGGAGAAATGTGCTAAGTAGCTTTAAAAAACAGAAAATTGTGCTTCTTAACATTGTACTAAAAAAGGAATTATCCACGCAGGGAAAGAGAGAAGAATTGACTATGTAAATGTCTAAACTCAAACCAGCATGTTGTTGTTGTTCAGTTGCTCAGTCATGTTCAACACTTTGTGACCTCATGGACTGCAGCATGCCAGGCTTCCCTGTCCTTCACCATCTTCCGGAGCTTGCTCAAAGTCATGTGCATGGAGTCAGCGATGCTGTCCAACAATCTCGTCTCTGTCTTCCCCTTCTCTTCCCGCCTTCGATCTTTCCCAGCCTCAAGGTCTTTTCTAATGAATCAGCTCTTCCCATAAGGTGGCCAAAGTATTGGAGCTTCAGCTTCAGCATCAATCCTTCCAATGAATATTCAGGGTTGATGTCCTTTAGGATTGACTGGTTTGATCTCCTTGCAGTCCAAGGGAGATAGCTGGTTTAATAGCTGGTTTTGTTTCTCATGATTAATAATGCTATATCACCTCTTAGTCTGCTTGAGAGATGTAGGAGTGAGACAGATAAAGATCACAGGCTCATTTTCTTACTGGTAAGAGCTGGGTTGAAGACAGTGACTTCTGGCTGGCAAGTGTGCTTCAGCACTGACTACACTAAACTCACTCAGGCAGTCCCAGGGTGAACTTGCAATGCAGATCCCCCCTGTAGGAGCTGTGCCTGTAAAATGTACAGTCTGGAATGGGAGAGAAAGCATGCTTCTTGCCTGCAGGAAGAGGCATGACTGAAAATGCTGTCTCTCCCACAGTCAGCACTCAGATAACTCACAAGCAGAGTGACAGTAAGTGCCCAGGACTGTTAGTCTAATGGAGCTTCCCCGACCTGGAAACCTGAAGCACAGGAATAACAGGTCTGCCATCAGTGTTAAACTATGAAATGAGATGCAGCCAAAATCTAGAACTTCTGTTTTCAACCCTGGCTGCACACATTAACTCCAGTACATTGTGCTTATCCACTAGTATGAGTAATGTATCCTGCTACTGCTGCTGCTAAGTTGCTTCAGTCATGTCTGACTCTGTGCAACCCCTTAGACGGCAGCCCACCAGGCTCCCCCGTCCCTGGGATTCTCCAGGCAAGAACACTGGAGTGGGTTGCCATTTCCTTCTCCAATGCATGAAAGTGAAAGTGAAGTCGCTCAGTCGGGTCTGACTCTTCGCGACCCCATGGACTGCAGCCTACCAGGGTCCTCCGTCCATGGGATTTTCCAGGCAAGAGTACTGGAGTGGAGTGCCATCGCCTTCTCCGAATGTATCCTACATACCCAGATTACTAGAGGTGGCTTGTCAAGGTAATAAAGTCCAGAGCCATATTCGGTACTGGGGATAGTTTTGGAGATAATGCTACATGAGAAGGACTCCAGGAATGCTACTGAAAAGCAGATTCCCAATTCTGCCTGTGCATCAGAGTCACCACTGAGAAAGAACCTGTTGATGAGAGCAAAGTCTTCCTCCTCCTCACTAGGAAAGGCTTTATTCAGAAAAGTCCCTATATTACTTAATTTTTCCAGCATTTCTCTGGTTTTTGTGAATGAATTTCTCCTCAAGGAGGAAAAGAGAAGACGAAAAAGCAGCGGTCATAGCACATGACTAAGCCCAGTGTGAGCCCTATGTATGCAGAATGGTGGGTGTGACGTCCAGTCCCCATGTGGGATGTCAGGTGTGGGTTTCCCAGTGTCTCAGTAACACAGCCGTACCCTTGACAACATACTCTGTGATCCCCCAGGAAACATTAGTTTCAGCTACATCACCCTGAACAATGGAAAATGGTAAGCCTGCCTGGGACTCAGTTCTATAGCCATTGCATGCTTTAAACAGTAGTCCTAAAGTGAAGCTCCTACCTGAGGCATTCTGAATGTAACTCTAACAGAACTTTGTCTTCCAAGGGGTTTAAGTAAATGATCTCAAAGATTCACCTCTGCTTAATTGCTGCAGAGATTCTATGGTTTCAACTGGAGCTGTTGATCTGAAATTTAAGCCTTGCTTTCATTCTCTTCAGCCCATTCTCCTCTCTTCTTAGGTGATGTGGTTTGCATTAGTGTTGCAGTGGAGCAGATAGAAACCCACTGAATTCCTGTTTCATGCATACATTTAGGCAGAGGCAATAGTTCTGGAGACAGAATGAATTATGATTTTGAACCTAAGCACCACAGAAAGGAGGAAGTTGTCACTTAGCACTGTCCAGAACATATCCATTCTCTGGGCATCTTGTGGCATAAAGATGTCCTGTAGGTAGTTCTGAACAATCTAAAAGATTCAAGAATCATAAATGTTTAGGCAAGGGTTAAAACCAAAATGATAAATGACATTGCCCAGGAATAGACTGAGAAGACTAATCAACTGTCATTTAAAAAATAGTAGGAAGTTCCCTCATGGTCCAGTAGTTAGTATTTGGCCCTTTCACTGCTGTGGCCCTGGGTCAGTCCCTGGTGGAGGAACTGAGATCCCACAAGTGGAGTGGCACAGCCAATACTTCAATAAAAAATAAAATGAATGGTAGAGAAAGGAACTCAGAAAAAAGAGCAGAGAAATATTGCAAAGGGGACATAATAGCATCAACGGGAAGGAAAATGTCTCAAGGAAGAAAAGGTGATGAGCTGTGTCAAATGCAGGGAGAGAATTAACCCACTGAAAGAACTGGAAAGTCTCTCTTGAATTAAAAAGCAGACGAGGATTGTTGATCTTTAGAACATTTGTACCAGATGGTGAGAATTGAAGTCAATTGTGAAGAGAATCAAACAAGAGAAGTTAAGACTGTGACTGGGGCTGACTCTTGTGAGACTGAGAAGGAAGGGGAGAGAATGAGGGTTAACTGAGGGAGACACAAAGTCCTTGCAGGATTGATCTGTAGAGTAGGAAAATTTTTTGTCTAGTTTATATTACAAAGAGAGGAAGATTAGTGAGAAAAAAGAGAGAGGATACAATAGGTAGGATGAAGTCTTGGAAGATAGGAAGGGATGACCTTGATAAGGAAGGAGAGACCTCTCATGGCCCCAGATCTGGGGAAAGGAGGTGAGCATAGGTGTGTAAATGAGGAATAGGGTGTGATGGTGTCATTTGGGTGCAGCAGGAGGCAAAGACATCAAAAAAACAAGTGAGAGGAGTGTTTTAGAAAGCACAGAGAGAGTAGGAGATTGAGTCAGTTGTTGAGGGAAATGGAAGAGGACTGATGTCAATGAGGACTCTGATAAGTTTGCAAATCTTGAATTTATAATAGAGTCATCATGTTTCATTAAGTGTTCAGGGCTGAGAAGTTGATGATGTGGTCTAAGATCTAGTGCATTCTGAATATGAAATAGAATTTGATGGATGATGTGTTTGACCATGGAATATAGTACTGGGTTTTCCAAGATAATCACTATAGGTAATGACAAAGCTCACATCTCCGTAGTGGAGCCTGGCCTTCAGGAAGGCGAAGTGGATGACTCCTGTGTGGTTTGATGTCAAGGATGTTGAAAAGCCAAATCACCTCAAAAATTCACCCTTACCCCGAGTATTTATAGAAGCCTGAATGTTTATACACCTCTTTATACCTGCCTTTATAATAAAACCAAAAATAGAATGAGCCTGGTAATATTTTAATGCATAATGATTTCTACTGGAGCATGATTGAAAAATGAATAGGACAGTTCTCAGAAATATTTATTGGTTGGTTTGCTGATATAAGTAGGAGCAAGTGGAGAGAATGAGTGTAAGCTCTGACCATGAGAGAAAGAGAAACTTTAGCTGCTGAACTGAGTCAGCTTCCTCAAACTTTTCCTTTTCCATCTGTAAATGTAACACAATAGACACCATCTTCACAGATGCAAGAATATGGTCTTGCAAATGCCCCACTCAAATTACTATAAATAGTATAGAAATGCATGCAGTTTTAGAATCACGAAGAAACAAAGATTTGGCAATTAGCAATACATTGGATTAAGTAAGTTACCGCTGGAGTTGGCTTTATACTACATCTCAGTGCCCCAGCTTGAAAAATCACAACTTTTTACAATCCCATTTTTTTTTTTTACTTTAAGGAAGGAAAATATGAGACACCTTAATTCCTGGAGAGAAAGTAGGAGTGGAGTTTGAGTGATATAGAACTTGACAGAGAAGTAAATAAAAGAGGGTCTGTGAATAAAACATTCTGGCAAAAGAAGGCAAGGCTTTTAATAGCAGATTTTAAATGATCACCGTTAAGAAAAATAACGTGGAACAGATTCTTTAATAGGCAAGAAAGAGAAAACATAGAAACAAATAATGCAAGGTTAGATGGAAATGAACTGAAATTAGAGTTTGTGACAGTGTATAATCAGAATATTGCCACACAGGTTTCGTGTTTTGATTTCAGTATCTTGACAGTTGGATAGGGTTTTGGCTTAGAACTGGGGAAGGACCTGGTTCATGAATCTTTGGTTGGTTAAGACTTTGCACATCAAGAATGTGGAACTTGAAGGAAGAGGCAGACGTGTTCACATAGTAGGATTCAGGCACTTCACATGGGCTATTGCCATTCACTGACATCATGGAAAGTCTTAGTTGAGAGGTTCTTTTTCCCTCAGACCAAGATAGAGTTATCTACAGTAATGGAACAATTTCTACATCAGCAGTTGTACAGATAAAGGAAATCTTTAAGTAACTTTAGCCTGTGCTGGGCTTTCAAATCTCCTCCAAACAAATATATGGCAGTCAGTCTCTCATACAAAAAGATGGCTTTGAGTTTCACTATCGCATTCCCTCTTTCTACACCAGTGGTGATACCAGTAACCAGTGAATCAGTCAGATTGCAGAAGGCAAAAGAGGAATAGCCCATGTTGAACTGGCTCGACTGTAACTGGAGAAACCCCATTGCTGAAAAGTCAACAGCATCAACAATCAATTTAAAGAATCTTTTTTAAAAAGTACTATTTGTGATCTTTTTCTGGATTTAACTATAATATATAACCACTATAAGAACATAAAAACAAAAAAATATATGGAAGATAAAATGAATTATACATATCAGTCCACTCAGAGACTTTAGTGTTCTGGGTTACAGTCTTCTGTTTTTTTCTCTGTACATGAGTTTGTCTACAAATGATATGGTTAAAGTTATTACTGCACATCCATTTTCTATCCTATGTTTTCCCTTGTCCTTGATCATGAAGATTTCTATGTTGTTAAGTATTCTTTGAAAAGCATTTTGATATATATTTTTATATGTATATGATGGCTGTATATTTTTCCCCATATGGACGTACAACAAATTAAGTATACTCTATTTGTTGTGCATTTGGGTTATTTCCATTTTTGTTGTTGTTTAGTTGCTGAGTCATATCTGACTCTTTTGTGACCTTATGGACTGTAGCCCGCCAGGCTCCTCTGTCCATGGGATTTCCCAGGTGAGAATGTTCTCAGTTCAGTTCAGTTCAGTCACTCAATTGTGTCCGACTTTTTGCAACCCCATGCACTGCAGCATGCCAGCCCTCCCTGTCCATCACCAACTCCCGGAGCTTACTCAAACTCATGTCCATTGAGTCAGTGATGCCATCCAACCATCTCATCCTCTGTCGTCCCCTTCTCCCGCCTTCAATCTTTCCCAGCATCAGGGTCTTTTCCAATGAGTCAGTTCTTTGCATGAGGTGGCCAGAGTATTGGAGTTTCAGCTTCAGCATCAATCCTTCCAATGAACATTCCAGACTGATTTCCTTTAGGATGGACTGGTTGGATCTCCTTGCTGTCCAAGGGAGTCTTCTCCAACACCACAGTTCAAAAGCATCAATTCTTCGGCCCTAGAATGCTCTAGTAGGTTGCCATTTCCTTCTCCAGGTTATCTTCCTGACCCAGGGATCAAACCTGCGTCTCCTACATTGGCAGGCATATTCCACTTTTAAGTTATTATAAATAAGCTTGTGATGAACAGTAGTGTATATGTATTTTTTCCTGGCCTCTTTAAAGAACAAATTCCAATAGTAAAATCGTTAGATCAAAGAAAACCCACATATTAAGATTTTGGAAAAATATTGTCAAGTCCCCTGCAAAGGCTGATGGCTATTCAGTCATTAGCGCTAAGAACTACTTAAAATTTTTTGAGCCCTGGACCTTTGCTATAAATTCCCATACATAATATAATTAAGACGAATCTCTTTTATGTGCCATCTGTGAGGGAATTTGTGCCAAATTAAACAAACACACCTCTTTTTTAAAAAGCAAACCCAGGAGGTAGGAATTACATAGGTTTCATTTCATTGACCTAGTTTTATTCCAGGCAGGTCTTAAATACAGTATCAGGTGTGACCTGGCAAGGACCATTGACTGAAAATTTTAAAAAGGCAAATTTGTTTAGACTGTGTCAGGGGACCTATCTAGATTTCAGTAGTACCCATGAGGGTTTGGGCTTCCCTGGTGGCTCAGACAGTAAAGTATCTGCCTGCAGTGCAAGAGACACACAAGTTCAATCTCTGGGTTGGGAAGATCCCCTGGAGAAGGGAATAGCTACCCACTCCAGTATTCTTGCCTGGAGAATCCCATGGACAGAGGATCCTGGCAGTCTACAGTCCATGGGGTCAAAAAGAGTCAAACACAACTGAGTGACTAACACTTTCACTTTCACCCGTGAAGGTCTATATTCATACTGTAGGTAGAGTAGTACATCTCCGGGAGAATAGTACAAGCCATAATCCTATCTGTTTATCCATAAGAACGTCATTGTTTTAATTCTTTAAATTTAAGTTATCAAGACTTCACGTGTGGCTTTAGATCTCTATTATGCTATTTCTTTGGGGCTTTATGAGAAAATATCTGTGAGACTGTGTAAGGGAGGAAAAAGGGCATTTGTGAAGAGGTTTGAGTCCCAGCTCTACCACTGTGGCTGTAAGACAGTGGGGGAGTCATTCCACCATTCTGGATCTTACCTTTAATTTCCTTGACTGTAAATTAGGAGAAAAATGAGTCACCTTGTAGGGCTGTAGTGAGAATAAGAATAACATCCTTGACATACTTTGCACAATTTTGCTTCTAAATTTTTTTTATCTTACAGATGCTCTCCCACTTGTGTGAAATCACATATATTATTTATTGCTGCATATTTTAAAGTAGCAAAAGATTGGAACCAGCCTAAATGTCCATCAGGAGAAGACTAATTATTCTGTAGCTGTTGTTACCACTTTAAGTATGAAGACATTAACAAAATTAGTGTTTCTTTAACATTTCTAATTTTTAAAGGCATCATGATGAAAAAGTGAAGTTTTGCCTGTTAGCTTGGAACTGTGTCATTAAGTTGGATTTACTAGGTAAATATCTATCTTGGTCCAAATTCAGTTAGTCAGGAAGTAGTTATTATATGCCAGCATTATGCCATGGTTTCACATACTCATTAGAGGTTCAGAATTTTTAAAGGGTATTCGTTTTGGCATATAGTCTCTTGGAAATAATTTTCAAATGCTGTTTCATCATGTGGATATGAAATCTTCCCTTATGCATTTGAGAACACCCCGTTCTTGGTCTTATAATTTCTTGGCATGCAACTTTATATGATAAATACAGAGCTCATATTGGGGATGTCTTGTTAGTAGCAGGAAGATGTTTAAGGTTAAGGCCTGAATATATGATATTAAAATGTATTTTGGCAAGTGTGGATTTCATTTCATAAGCGAAAGAATTTGTGGCTTTTGTCCCAGAGTTTATATACATGAATCAAGAATGAGTCTATCTTGGAGGTAGGGGATATTTGCTTCTTGCAGTGATGAGATGGCCCAGTTTTAGCAAATACTCCCAGGTTGTTGGCCCTCACAGGAGATTTCCCTACCAAACTTTTGGGTTTCAGGTCCAACCACTGTAACTGATACTGTTGATATTACGATAGTTGCCCCTAAGTAGTAGGACCGCCTTTCTGGAACTGTTTGTTCTCTGACAGGGGAAAGAAAAAAAAGGCAGCCTTCTTTCAACCATTTGTTGTCACTTACTGACTTCAAATGAAAATCACTTGCCTAATTGGACAAAAGGAGAATGATTAAGATACAAAATCAAAGGAGGGTAGGAGATGCACCTTGACTTTAATAAGTATTGTATTTACAAAGTGCTTTTTAGTTCACCCTCTGATTGCATACTCTATTCATTTACAACATTTCTGGTGGGATTTACATTTATTTTTGAAACTTCCATATAATCTAAATGTGCTCAACTTTAATTCTTTCCAGTCTCATGTTTCTGTATGTTTTTATGATTAAGAAGGCTTTAAACTTACTAAATCTGTATTTTTCATGTTACTTTTAATTTTAAAAGCAACTTATTATTTCATCTTACTGTGAAAGCAATACCTGTTTTTGTTTTTTTTTTACAGAAAAAAAAAGGGAAAATAATTACAACCTTTCTGGATGACAGTCTGGAACTATCTAGCAAATAAAAACATGCAGATTCCTTTGACTAAGTAATTTCACTCCTAAGTATTATATCCTACAGATGCACTCCCACGTATGTGAAATGACACATATATAAAGTTTTTCATTGCCGTATTTTTTTCTCCCAGAAGTGATTAGAAATAACCTTAGTTCCATCAAAAATAAGTTGTGGTCATTTATGGTTAGGATGACCCTGCATCTAGGTTTGTCTGAGATAGTCCTGCTTTATGTCTGTGGTTCCACCCTCACAGCATCCCTTTCAAAAAGTGTCTTAATTTGGATAATAAATTATATGTTTATCCTACTTTACTCATGTCATGGAATACCATGTAGTCATAAAAAAAGGGATGACATTCTTTATCTATTAATTGATAATAATAATTTTTAAAAACCAAAGCATACCTACTTTGAGTTAACAAAAAGGTGGGAGAGGATGTAAAACATATGTGCATAGATTTGTATACACACAAAATACTTCTGGAAAAATATATGAGAAACTGGAAAATCAGTTGCCTTGGGAGTGGAAATCTGGGTAACTGGAGGACAGAAATAAGAAGGAAACTACATACCCTTTTGTGTACTTTTAAACCATGTGAATAAAGCATCTACTCAAAACACTCAGGAGAAGACTTTTAGAAGGAAGGAAATATTATGTGTCTATTTCTATAGGAACATTTCTATAGAAATCATACATCCTAATGCTAACAATGTTTATTCTGAGTAGTTCCACTGCAAGTCATTTTCTATCATCTTTTAAAATATCTGTGTAAGGTGGACTTCAACATTATACTGTCTGGATTCTTCAAATCATTTAAATGCCTCACATAAGCATATACCACAACAATTTCCAGCATGAGTACATACTACAATTCTATTTAAGCAATCCCTTGTTATTGAACATTTATGTTGTTTCCAGTTTTTCATTTTAAACAGTGTTCCAGTGAGCTTTCTTTTACAAAATTGTTTGTAAATGATTCATGTTTATGTCTTTAGAGCATATTCCTGAAAGGTGACTCGCTGAATCCAAGAAATAAAAAAATCCTAAGGCTTTTGACACTTATTTCTAAATTGCCTTTCTGAAAGGTAGTGGGTAACTGGTTCACACTCTTGCCAGCTAAATAAGAGACTGACAGTTTCTTCTTACCTTCCCCTGCACCAGATCTTAGCATTTGTATACTTCTTGGCCAATCTAGGGTAAAATTGGCTTTTATGCTGTTTTAACTTGCATTAAAAAAAAATTAGGAGATTGAAATTTCCCCCACATATTTGCCATTTGTATTTCTTACAAGTAAAGCTCACAAAAGAAAAATAAACAGTTTTTTAGTGGGACAAAAGAGAATGCTCTGGGAGGATGGGATTTTTGTGTTTTTATTTTTTCCTTTTTGCTAATTCAGCTACTTAGAATTAACACTGCTTTTAGAAATATCCAATCTAAAATGATTATGTAAGTCTACAGGCAGCTACTTTGTTATACCCAGTGATGAATTTCTCAGTGTCAGACCGGTTCACCACATCCTGATAGCTGTCCTGTAGGAGTCTTGTCCATTTACAGAAGGTGATAGGCATAATCATAGCTCACTTCTGGTTCTTACACAGTGATATTTTGCTGAAGTTTTTTAAACAAACCACAGAACATTGTGCCCTTAAACATGGGGTGGGAGAATCTCTTGTGCTAGGATGGTTTTACCTTAATCTGATTTTCCAGTGCCGCTGAGTCAGATGTCTCAACACCATCACATGGTCCATCTGGTGTACAGACGGTCACCATTAATCCAGCAGTTATCTGCATCATGTATATATGTCCAAACATCAAACAAATCAAACTCTTTTGATGTCTTTCTCAATCAGTCTTTAATTTCAAAGATGTTCTCAAAAGTGCTGAACAGAACAGCAAAGTTGCTTTAAGTCCTCCTTCTCCTCCCCACCGCCACCCCCACCCCCGCCCCGCCATCACACACGCTTACAGTGTTTTAAGGGAATTAAAGCACTTTACTTCAAAAGACACGGGCTAGGATGGCTGCCTTTCTCTAGGATCCTCTCTGTGCAACACACAAGAGCCTGTACAATGTACATGCAGCAGTATGTCCATTTCTTTCTTTAAAGCCATGCCACATAGCTTGCGGGATCTTCGTTCCCCAAACAGAAATTGAACCCAAATCCAGAGTCCTTAACCACTGGACTGCCAGGGTATTCCCCATGTGTCCATTTCTTTACTGCTGTGTGGTCCAAGGAGCAAGATCCCACTTGGATGTTCTTACCTAGTAGGGCTACAGAGAGCTGCTTCTTAAGGGCAGTATTTGATGAACTACCTGGCATTTTTAGGAAGGCATTGTGTAGGAAGGGAAAGCACACCAGGCTTATTTAATTTCCTCACTGGTAACACTGCAAAGCAGGTAAGTGTGATTTACATTTTACAGACCAAGTAACTGAGACTCAGTCCTATGAAGGAAGGAGAGAGTAGTTTTTAATTCCAAATCTCTTACTTTTTCTCATCATGTCATAGTCAGTGTCCTGTAGAACAATTGTTAAGTGAAAAAATTTCATGTCAACTTTCAAAGATCATAATCAAATAGATAAAAATAGACAGGTAAATGTCCTTGAATTATTTAATGCCATCTCCTTCCCTTGAATCACATACTTGATCACAAAGAAAGCCTTCAAAAACTGAAAGAGAGGAGAGAGATTTATGAAGGTATGCTTCCTGATTGGAGAAGGCAATGGTAAACCCACTCCAGTACTCTTGCCTGGAAAATCCCTTGGACGGAGGAGCTTGGTAGGCTGCAGTCCAAGGGGTCGCGAAGAGTCAGACACGACTGCGCGACTTCACTTTCACTTTTTCACTTTCATGCATTGGAGAAGGAAATGGCAACCCACTCCAGTGTTCTTGCCTGGAGAATCCCAGGGACGGGGAGCCTGGTGGGCTGCCGTCTATGGGGTCACACAGAGTCGGACACGACTGAAGCGACTTAACAGCAGCAGCAGCAGCTTCCCGTTTATGATGTAGTGAGAGCAGAAAGAAAAAGCAAGAAGATAATTTTAAAAACCTTATCCACTTGCAAATTATAAAACACACCCATTGATAACCCTGGGAGCAGAAGGAAATCAATGAGGAAGTTAAAGTTACTGGGAAAGAAATGAAAAAAATAAAGAAAAAATATTTCTTTATCAGAACTTTTAAGCATAGTAAAAACACGCAGAGGAAATGTTTTATTCTTTTGTAAAGAATAAAGGAAAAAAAAATAGTTCAACTTATTACTTACAAAATAAAAAGGAACAAAAAACCCTAAAAAATTAGTAAGAGAGGATTAATAGATGAAAGCTGAAATTAAAGAGATAGAATAATGGATGAATAAATCCAAAAGCTCACTCTTTGAAAAGATCAATTAAATAGATAAACCCCTCAAAAGCCCAATTAAGGGAAAAACATGATAGCAGAAACAGATGAAATAAATAAAAATGACAAAGCAATAAATCCAAGGAAAATTACAATCATGTTGAGATGTGTATACACAACCCTTTAGTAAGAGGTGTGAAAACTAATGGAAAAGGATGATTTCTTAGCAAAATACAAATGAAAATTGACCCCAGGAGCAGTGGAAACCTTGAAGATACTGGATTATCATAAAGGGACTACAAAGGTAGTTAAAAACTTACCATTGATAAGAACTCTAGAAACCTGATGGTTACAGAGCTGACGCTTAAAGATTAGATAGTAGCAGTATTTAAACTATTCCAAGTGAATTAAGAAAAATTTACTGCAGATATGAGGAGTACTAGTCACTGTGCTAATCCTAAAATAGTGGATTGCACACAAGGGTGAATTCATGTGTGAAAACTCATGGCATACCCAGTGGGGAAGCTGTAGACTCGGACCATAATACAGAGCTGAATGTGCATGCTGCCAAACATCGTGGTTCAGGCAGTGCCAAAGGAATGTGGCCCAGAGTCATGGGGAAAATTTAATGAATGATGGTATTTAAGCTATCTTTAAAATAGATATCTTCAAAGACTAGGTGTGAACTAGAATTTTAACTTGTCTAAATATCATTTATAACCTATTGACATTTTTGGTTTGTGAATCGTCATAAACACATGAGGTTTATGTCTTTATATGCGTGCTCAGTAGCTCAGTCATGTCCAACTCTTTGTGACCCCATAAACTGTAGCCCTCCAGGTTCCTATGTCTATGGGATTTCCCAGGCAAGAATACTGGAGTAGTTGCCATTTCCTTTTCTAGAGGATCTTCCTGACTCAGGGATTGAACCCGAGTCTCCTGCATTGGGAGGCGGATTCTTTACCACTGAGCCACCTGGGAAGCCCATGTCTTTATACACCAAGAGGCAATACAATAAGAGGTAAAGAGCAGAGGATCTAGGCTCTGACTACCTGGGTTTATTAGCTGTGTGCCCTTGGGGAAGTTATGTTACCTCTCTGTACTTCACTTTCTCATCTAGAAAATAGGAATAATAATAGCACCTCCCTTGTAGGGTTGTTGTGAGGAATAAGCATATAAATACATACAAGTTCCTTAGAATAGTGTTTGGCACAAAATAAGCACTTACCAAACCAATGATAAAAATGAGAATGGAAATGATGATGTTTGTAATTAATTTATAATACCACCATCATCTGTATTGTTATTTTTGAGAGCTATCAGGAAAGACTATGGGCTTTGAATCAGACCAGTTTACCTCTTAGCTTTGTCATGGACACACTCTGTAATCTTGGGAAGGTACTAAGCTTATCTTTTGTTTTCTTGTGGCAAAATACACATAACACAAAATTTACCATCTTAACCATTTTTAAGTGTACAATTCAATAGCGTTAAGTACATTCACATTATTGCATGATCATCACCACCATTCATCTCCAGAACATTGATATCCCACAATTAAACACCACTAAAACAGTGAACTCAACTGAACTTTTTTAGACATCGTATTTCCCCACATCTGTTAAGGTAGACATACTTAGAAGTTCAGTTCAGACGCTCAGTTGTGTCCAATTCTTAGCGACCCCATGAATCGCAGCACGCCAGGCCTCCCCGTCCATCACCAACTCCCGGAGTTTACCCAAACCCATGTCCATCGAGTCGGTGATGCCATCCAGCCATCTCATCCTCTGTCATCCCCTTCTCTTCATGCCCCCAATCCTTCCTAGCATCAGAGTCTTTTCCAATGAGTCAACTCTTCGCTTGAGGTGGCCAAAGTATTGCAGTTTCAACTTCAACATCAGTCCTTCCAATGAACACCCAAGACTGATCTCCTTTAAGATGGACTGGTTGGACTTCCTTGCAGTCCGAGGGACTCTCAAGAGTCTTCTCCAACACCACAGTTCAAAAGCATCAATTCTTCAGCACTCAGCTTTCTTTATAGTCCAACTCACACATCCATACATGACTACTGGAAAAACCATAGCTTAACTAGATGGACTTTTGTTGGCAAAGTAATATCTCTGCTTTTTAATATGCTATCTAGGTTGGTCATAACTTTCCTTCCAAGGAGTAAGCGTCTTTTAATTTCATGGCTGCAATCACCATCTGCAGTGATTTTGGAGCCCCAAAAAATAAACTCTGACACTGTTTCCACTGTTTCCCTGTCTATTTCCCATGAAGTAATGGGACCAGATGCCATGATCTTAGTTTTCTAAATGTTGAGCTTTAAGCCAACTTTTTCACTCTCCTCTCTCACTTTCATCAAGAGGCTCTTTAGTTCTTCTTCACTTTCTGCCATAAGGGTGGTGTCATCTGCATATCTGAGGTTATTGATATTTCTCCTGGCAGTCTTGATTCCTGCTTGTGCTTCTTCCAGCCCAGCGTTTCTCATGATGTACTCTGCATATAAGTTAAATAACCAGGGTGACAATATACAGCCTTGACGTACTCCTTTTCCTATTTGGAACCAGTCTGTTGTTCCATGTCCAGTTCTAACTGTTGCTTCCTGACCTGCATACAGGTTTCTCAAGAGGCAGGTCAGGTGGTCTGGTATTCCCATCTCTTTCAGAATTTTCCACAGTTTATTGTGATACACACAGTCGAAGGCTTTGGCATAGTCAATAAAGCAGAAATAGATGTTTTTCTGGAACTCTCTTGCTTTTTCGATGATCCATCGGATGTTGGCAATTTGACCTCTGGTTCCTTTGCCTTTTCTAAAACCAGCTTGAACATCTGGAAGTTCACGGTTCACGTATTGCTGAAGCCTGGCTTGGAGAATTTTGAGCATTACTTGACTAGCATGTGAGATGAGTGCAATTGTGCGGTAGTTTGAGCATTCTTTGGCATTGCCTTTCTTTGGGATTGGAACGAAAACTGACCTTTTCCAGTCCTGTGGCCACTGCTGAGTTTTCCAAATTTGTTGGCATATCGAGTGCAGCACTTTCACAGCATCATCTTTGAGAATTTGAAATAGCTCAACTGGAATTCCATCACCTCCACTAGCTTTGTTTGTAGTGATGCTTTCTAAGGCCCACTTGACTTCACATTCCAGAATGTCTGGCTCTAGGTAAGTGATCACACTATCGTGATTATCTGGATCATGAAGACCTTTTTTGTACAGTTCTTCTGTGTATTCTTGCCACCTCTTCTTAATATCTTCTGCTCTGTTAGGTCCATACCATTTCTGTCCTTTATCAAGCCCATCTTTGCATGAAATGTTCCCTTGGTATCTCTAATTTTCTTGAAGAGATCTCTAGTCTTTCCCATTCTGTTGTTTTCCTCTATTTCTTTGCACTGATCATTGAGGAAGGCTTTCTTATCTCTCCTTGCTTTTCTTTGGAACCCTGCATTCAGATGGGAATATCTTTCCTTTTCTCCTTTGCTTTTCACTTCTCTTCCTTTCACAGCTATTTGTAAGACCTCCTCAGACAGCCATTTTGCTTTGTTGCATTTCTTTTCCATGGGGATTGTCTTGATCCCTGTCTCCTGTACAATGTCCTGAACCTCCGTCCATAGTTCATCAGGCACTCTATCAGATCTAGTCCCTTCAATCTATTTCTCACTTCCACTGTATAATCATAAGGGATTTGATTTAGGTCATACCTGAATGGTCTAGTGGTTTTCCCTGCTTTCTTCAATTTCAATCTAAATTTGGCAATAAGGAGTTCATGATCTGATCCACAGTCAGCTCCTGTTCTTGTTTTTGCTCACTGTCTCCAGATAGAGCGTCTCCATCTTTGGCTGCAAAGAATATAATCAATCTGATTTCGATGTGGACCATCTGGTGATGTCCATGTGTAGAGTCTTCTCTTGTATTGTTGGAAGAGGGTGTTTGCTATGACCAGTGCATTCTCTTGGCAAAACTCTGTTAGCCTTTGCCCTGCTTCATTCTATACTCCAAGGCCAAATATGCCTGTTACTCCAGGTGCTTCTTGACTTCCTACTTTTGCATTCCAGTCCCCTATAATGAAAAGGACATCTTTTTTGGGTGTTAGTTCTAAAAGGTCTTGTAGGTCTTCATAGAACCGTTCAGCTTCTTCAGTGTTACTGGTTGGGGCATAGACTTGGATTACTGTGATATTGAATGGTTTGCCTTGGAAACGAACAGAGATCATTCTGTCATTTTTGAGACTGCATCCAAGTACTGCATTCGGACTCTTTTGTTGACCATGATGGCTAGGTTGCTAGAATTAAATATGTTATAAATTTCAAAGTCCCAGACACCTTACAGAGCCTCAGTACTTTTTTTTTCTAATGTGGACCATTTTTTTAGTCTTTATTGAATTTATTTCAGTACTCTTTCTATTTTATGTTTTTCTGGGCTTTTGGCTATGAGGCATGTGGGATCTTAGCTCTCCAACCAGGGATCCAGCCTGCACCACCTGCATTGAAAGGTGAAGTCTTAACCACTGGACCACCAGGGAAGTTTCAGCCCCATTGATATACTTTCAAAACCCAAGTGCGTAGGAGAGGGTCCTTTGCAGCCGACTGGTGGTCTCCTCATTTCTATGCTCACCCTCCCACCCCGTGATATTTTTTCTCAGGTACCTTGTTTTGTGAACATGAAGAGCATATGCAACATGTTAACTCTTTTCAGATGCCAAGAATGTGCTAGGTGCTATTTGCAAGAGATAACTTGCCCATTAGATTTATTGTATAAATTAGACCCAACACTAACTTGGAAAGAGGAAACCAGTATCCATGGAAAATTTATTATTTTGAATATCCTTTTTAAAAAATGTTCCTTGAAGATGAAATGTGGTTTCCACTTGTGCATGATTATAAAGTCAAGAATCTAGAGTTATTCAAAGACAATCTTTTCTCCACACCTTTTTTGAATTACAGAGACAAAATTTGGAATAGTACAGGCAGCCCCAGCGTGGGCTAAGAACCTGATAAACTTGAAAGAATAAAAAGAGTGTCTGTGATGTTTTCACCAGATTTCTCTTTTGTGCTTCAAAAGCCTATTCTGAATACCTCTTCTTACTTTGTACGTATGTTTTAATGTCAGTGGACCATTTTAAGTGAGCTTTTCTCCAGCCAAAGAATTAAAAATACTAAAACTCCTTTAAGACATGCTATATTTTGATGAATGCAAAGGTTGCTTTTGGTTTTTTACCTTTTGGTATTTCCTTTCTTGCTGACTTTTTTGCCTTCTCAGCAGAAAGGTTGTGACCTTTAAATATGATAGGGGGGAATGGTATTTGTATCTACTGATATAACCCCTGCTTTGCACACTCATTTGCACTCTAAAAGCCTGTTTCTTTTCCTAATGTCATCCACATGTCTGACCTAGGCTATGAAGTACTTTGTTCTTTGGGTCACTCCTAACTAGTAAATCGTTGTCTTAACTTGCAGCCCTATAAAGACAGATGTGAAATGTATCCTTATTATGGAGCTTAAAGGACACGCAGATGAAGCAGACCCTGACTGTTTGACTCTTGCTAGCCTGGTATGCCTGGTGGGTTCACATTGCCAGTGTAGGCACTGATGGGAGGGTCTAACCAAAGGTTGATCATTTTAGACTATGGGCTACAACCTAAGTGTGATGACTGTTGCACTCTTATTTGTGTGTGACTTGAAAGTACAAACCATGTTTTGGTAGTTCATCTGGCTCAGCATTTCTTAAACCACGTTTTGTGAGATATTAAAAGATGTATGGTGACAAAAAGGTTCTCAAGTCCATATGTTTAGGAAACGCTGAGTTAAAATTAAAGAAGTTTCTTAGTAAGGAATTTCTCACAACTGTTAGCCTGAGCTTTATGAACTCTAACTGGGGCTATTTTATGTAGCATTTTCCAAGTTTTATTTGGTCCAGAACCTCTTTGGACATACACTCTAGGACGAGGATTCTCGTACTATTGTGATAAAGAACAGGGTTTATTATTGTTGGGGGGTTTTTGTGTTTTTGTGTGTGTGTGTGTCTGGTAAAATATAGACAACATTAAATTGACCATTTTTACCTTTTTCAGGTGTACAATCTAGTGGCGTTAAGTGCATTAACACTGTTGGTACAAAATGACCACTAACCATTTTCAGAATTTTTTCATCGTCGCAAACTGTAACTCTGTCCCTCTTAAACAACATCTCTCTATGCCTCAGAACTCCCAGCCCCTAGTCTGGGAGTCTCTATGAAGTCTGGGAGTCTTTATGTCTCTATGAATTTCCCTGTTCCAGGTACCTCATATAAGTGGAATCATATAGTATTTGTGTTTTGGTGTCTCACTAATTTCACTTAGCTTCTTGTTTTCAGGGTTCATCCATGTTGCACTGCATGTCAGAATTTCCTTCCTCTTTAAGGCTGGATAATGTTCCCTTATATGCATAGTGCACATTTTGTTTATCCATTCATTTGTTTATGGACAGACAGTTTGGTTTGTTTCTACTTTTTGGCTATTGGGAAATGAACTTTGATGCACGGATATCTGAGTCTCTGTTTTCAGTTCTTTCAGTTATATACCTAGAAGTGGAATTGCTGGATCATACTTAACTTGTGTTTAACTTTCTGAGCAACTGCCAAACTGTTTTCCATAGAAGCTACACTATTTTACGTTCCCACCAGCAATGCACAAGGGTTCCAGTTGTTCCACATTCTGGCCAACACTTGTTATTTTCTGTGTTGTTTTTTTTTTTAAATAGTCATCTTGAAGAAAGTGAAAGTTACGTCCGACTCTTTGTGACCCGGTGGACTATACAATCCATGGAATTCTCCAGGCCAGAATACTGGAGTGGGTAGCCTTTCCCTTCTCCAGGGCATTTTCCCAACCCTGTGATCGAACCCAGGTCTCCCACATTGCAGGCAGATTCTTTACCAGCTGAGCCACAAGGGAAACCCAAGAATACTGGAGTGGGTAGCCTATCCCTCGGAGAAGGCAATGGCACCCCACTCCAGTACTCTTGCCTGGAAAATCCCATGGACGGAGGAGCCTAGTAGGCTACAGTCCATGGGGTCGCTAAGAGTCGGACACGACTGAGTGACTTCACTTTCACTTTACCCTTTCATGCACTGGAGAAGGAAATGGCAACCCACTCCAGTATTCTTGCCTGGAGAATCCCGGGGATGGCGGAGCCTGGTGGGCTGCCATCTATGGGGTCGCACAGAGTCGGACACGACTGAAGCAACTTAGCAGCAGCAGCAGCAGCCTATCCCTTCTCCAGTGGATCTTCCCAACCCAGGAATGGAACCAGGGTCTCCTGCATTACAGGAGGATGGTATTTCATTGTGGTTTTGATTTGCATTTTGTTGTTGTTTGTTTAATTTGTGATTCAGTTTGGGCTGATGTGTGATCCTAGTGCCATTAACTACACAGGTCACACAATATTCAGGTTGGACAACATCCAAAATGGTGTGTGCTCTGTTCAGTGAGATGTGTCCAGGGATCACAGACTTGGATGTGGTTAGAATGCCAAGTTGTTATAGACGTTTCTAAATGCTGTTTTCCAGTTCTTCATTTTTCTCATCATGAACCAGTACCAAACCCACAGTAGCCCACAGATCACTGTTTGACCATCACTGCTGTAAGAAATGCTGAAGTTATATTACATGTCAAATATATGAGTATTATTTAATGAAGTATGATAGATAATTTAAGCAGTTTTATTCTTACATCACTGAAAACTATTTTGTTATTTAATTACCAAATACCATTTATAAATTATGCTGAAACACCACCTGGCCATATAACATAATAAAGTTGTTTTTGGTCTGGAGAGAGTTTGGTCATTTTTTGGTGGGGTAACAGCCTTGGAATCTGGACAGTTTCTTTGATAGGCTGGCATCTGAGTTCTCCTGAGATAGCACTATGACACTGACCCTTAAGTAGGCTTGAATATTAAGTCCTTGAAAGGAGAAGCATCTGCTCTGTGGACAGTCAGAATCCAGAAAGAGAGATAAAATCAAGGTGCTGGAACTTTTGGGTCTGGGAACTCTATTTCTGTAAGTGTTCTGACACAAGAAGAGCTAGGGTCCAACTGCTGTATTGATGAGGAACTGTGCTTGTTAAAGCTCTTCCAGCAGAGTTAGTTAAGCAACATGGGCATGCCTCATTCTGTGGTTGGCCATCTTTGGCATCAAGCCTGTTACCTTTGGGAAACTGAGGCAGCATGGCGACTTAATGCAGAGACCCCTTTCAAAAGAACATCTTTAGGGTAAAACTAAATTTGATCTGTTATATTTGGACTGTGAAAGATGGTAATTCTGTCTTTTACTCTGTAAGAACTCTGAGATAAAAATCCACATCTGGTCTGCTTTTGTGAAGGTAGCCAGTATTGCTGGTTTTGTCTGCCCCAGGTCCCCTTCCTAGGGAATCACATTCTCCTTTGGGAAACTGTTCTGGCTCCTCTTCCTCCCCACCATTGATTTAAATGATTCATGATCTCTTTTAACTTGTCCCATTAGTCACTGTGGGAGGGGACCTGACCCCAGGCACACCAATAAGGGTCTTTTCCTTTCCTGGTATTTTTTCAAACTGCAAATGAAAAAAAGTCAATCCTCTCAAGTGGTGACAATCTTCATGTATGAGATTGGAAACTAGGGGATCCATGTGAAGGAAACCTGTGTGTGGTGAAAGCAATCCAGCCAGTGTGCAGAGCAAGTGGATAGGAGATGAAGCAATTCCAGGTTCCAAATAGATGAAGCCTTGGTTTCCTGTTGTTTCAAAGGGTCAGCTGCCCCCCTACCTCCTTGTAGCTGGGATGCACTGGGCTCTGTAACCCAATAAAGCCTGCGTCCATCTGGGCCTCTCTCACTTGCAAATAAGAGTCCCAGCTCTCTTCAAGACCCTTTCCTGCCCAAAGCATTTAGCACATTGCTTTTCATACTTTTTGTTGTTGTTTAGTTGCTAAGTTGTATCCAGCTCTTTGCGGCCGCATGGACTGTAGCCCACCAAGCTCCTTTCCATGGGAAACAGGCAAGAATACTGGAATGGGTTGATGTTTCCTTTTCCAGGCAAGAATACTGGAGTGGGTTGCCATTTCCTCCCCAGGGGATATTCCCAACCCAGGGATTGAACCCACATCTCTTGTTTGGCAGGCAGATTCTTTAGCACTGAGCCATCTAGGAAACCCTTTCATACTATACGTATGCAATTAATATTTTTGAATAAGTATAAAAATTAAAGCTAATAGAGCCTAACTGCTGGCTATTTGCTCTTCACCCTGACACTGACCCCCATTTCGCTCCCATTGATGAAAACATGTTAACTGATTGCTTGCGAATGTCTGCAGTTGTCAACTTTATATTCTTTTTTTAAAAAGTATTTAGATGCAGAATGTGGGAAGGGTGATGCAAAGGGATTAACTCTTGGGAGCTAATGACATCTATCTGTTGATGGGAGAAGAAGGTGAGGACATGGCAGAGAGCTTTTAGAAAGCAGAGGAGGTTTGTGAAACCCTCTGCAAGGATGGGAGAAGGGCCGGCCAGGAGCCCCAGAAGGATGACCAAGTGGGCCCACTGAGGCAGGAGCTTGGAAATGTGTAGCAGTTCCGGACCCAGTAAAGCACCATCATTTCCAGTAGCACCAGGAGCAGAGAGCTAGGGATTTAGGGTGATCAGTAAATAATACTCCTCTCTTTCCCTCCCAGCTGAGACATAAACAGAGGAGTCAGATAGAGATGAAAACATCAGCTTTACTTCTTATGAAACAAATAGGAGAGTGTGGGTTTAGAGCTGCAACCAAGTGGGTTTGCTAATCCTTGCTCCTGAATTAAATTCATTCACCCATTCCCAGCACAGCTGGACAACCACAGGCTTCACTCCCAAGAGAGAGGCCCCTTCCTGCACGGCAGAGACAGACAGGACACATGTGTCCTATGGACAGGCCATCTGCCGCAGAGAGGAAATGCCAAGCTGGCTGCACTGAGCATGCCCTCCCTGTTCCTTCTCCCAAACCAACTTAGGGGAGGAAGAGTGAGGGGCCAGGAGTGTTGTTCCTCCGTGGAAAAACATGAGGAGTGGACATACCTGCTCCCCTCCTCAAGCAGAGACAAGAAGTGGTTGGCTTAGCCTCCAAGGCTCATGTCCAAGGCTAACTGTTCCACCTCTGCATTTCCTTTTCCTGGTCATTGCTCCCTAGAGGAAAGGCAGAGAGCTGGGGCTGTTGAAGGTCTAGGCAGTGGAGCAGCTGAATAGTCACACTAGTCTGGACTGGATCAGGAAGGAAATAAGGCAATGAGAGGAGAGGGAAATGAACTGAAAGGAAGAGACAGAGTCTAGAGATGAAAGAGCAGGTGTGTGGGAGAGAAGGAATGAGAAACCTGGGAGGAGAGGTACTCAGGCCGAGGAGTAGGATATTGGAAATTGGGATTTCCACAGGGCAGGTGTGGGTGAGAATTATGATCCTAAAATAGAGCGTATGAGTAAAAACGATTGGAATTGAGGAAGTCAGACTATAAAGCCAGGCTGTCGAACAGGTTGCTCTGTAGGAGGAAAAGTCACCTAGAATGTTGACTGTAGTTGACGTGGGACCAGAGTTCTCCATGACTGATGGAAATGGTGTGCAGGATGGAAGGTCACATAGTGAAAACTGATAGCTCAGACCTTACTCACAACGAGGATTCCTCATGAGGAGGGTAATACGTCAGTGGTCTGGGAAGGCAAAGAAGCTCTGGGGCAAGCAGGGTTCCATGTCTCTCTTTACCTGCCACTTCCCTAAAATAAACAATCAGCCAGCCTTCCTTTGACCCACTATACCTTTTCTTAATGTCTTCTCTGCTAAACTTCCCAGAAGTGTCCCTTTGTGTTTTCTCTATTGTTTTTATTCTACACTAATTTCCTAACTTCCTGCAATCTGGTTTTCACTCTCTCATTCCATTGACGGTGTCCCCAATGTCAGTAATGTCCTTCTAATCAGAAATTCCATTCATTGATTACTTAACAGTTTTATTCTAGTAATAGAAATAAATATCACAATGGAAAACATTTATTGTGCCGAACATTGTTCTATTTTAAGCACTTTACACATATTTTCTTATTTAACTCCACAACATCTCTATGACATTGTATGTATCCCCACAATTATGGTCATTCATTCATTCCATGCATATATCTTGACTGTTTACTTTTTGTATATAAGAGACCATTCTATATTGATTTCTAACATCCACAGTGATAGCAGATGCTGTATGATTTCAATACCTTTAGACCTTGAAATTTCTGCACCTTGTTTTATGTCCCTGGGTATGTTCCAGTGTCTCCTAGTTTATAATCTTGGGAGCTTGAAAGGAATTTGTATCCTTCTGTTATGTGGAAATTGTATAAATCTTAATTATGTTAAAAAAAAAAAAGTATCATTCTAGATAATACCTAGGTAAGAAAAGGAGCAGTGCAAAGGCCCTGGCAGGGATCTTCTTGGTTGGTTGAGGATCAGCAGGGAAGGAGCTGTGTGTGGCTGCAGGGAAGGGGAGCAAGGTGGGTGGGGGTGGGGGCAGAGAGGTAGTGGGCAGCAGCTCCTGTAGGGCCTTGTAAGTCTTTGTAAGGACCTGGGCTTTCAAGAGAAAGCTAAGGCAGAGATTATGTAAGCAACTTGCTCAAGGCCGTTCAGCCTCTGAGTAGCCAACCAAAATACGAGCTCCTGATGAACCGTGGCTCTTGGAATGTGGAATGTTCCAAGCTTCATTTATTATTTCTGTTTCTCACAAATCTCCCCTTCCTCTATTTTTTAAGATGGTCTTAATGGCTGAAAACTTTACCATCACTCCAAACCCCTCTCCTTCTCCTCACTCTCTATTCCTGAATCCACTCAACTGCCAAGCCAGCAGTGGGTACTTGCACCCTCCCCCTTTTCTGCCCTTACTGTTGGGTTGGCCAAAAAGTTCATTTGGGTTTTTCCATTTCATCCTATGGAAAATCCCAAATGAATTTTTTGGCTAACTTCTGAATGAGTTCAGGCTTTTCCACATCTCCCAGAGCTCTTATAATTTTGAACAGACCCTCTCCCTCCACCCAGCGGATCTCTCCTGCTGCCACCCAACATATTCTCCTAAAATAGAGGTCAATCTCAGGACTCTTTCTGTCCTTATTGCCTGGACTTGATTCCCCAATGCCTAGGAACAGTGCTTCACAAGGCTTCACAAATCCTTTACAAGGCTCTCACAAACTCTCCCAGGCTTACCTTGCAGAACTCTCTTCCCCTCCCCATTCTCTCCTTGCAACTCACTGTGCTTCTACTCACTTCCCATCCATAACATTTTTTCTTCTTCTGCAAGCAGCAACCCAGCAGCCACCTTCTGGGTCAGACTTCCCCAGAATTCCCCCAGGCAGAGTGAGCCGCCTTTGCCTCTCAGTGGAAGGCCTGGTATCCTCATTAAGTGTTCCTGGCAAACTCAAGTGCGTTGAAAGTCTGGCGAGTACTGATTGTGGCTGGACATCCGCCAGTTAATGGAGCCAGGCTGGAACCCATGCAGGTTAGGAGAGCGACCGTGAACTCACGGCAGGTACAGGAAATCCCCAAATTCTATTAATTGCGGGGTAAGTTCCTGCAGATATTTTGGTAATGTATTCCTTAAGTTCTGAATTTCATAATTGCACTTCTGTTAGAGGGAATTTGTTTGCTTCAAATGCAAGAAACCTAGCACAAACCATTAAACAAAAAAAGCCTTAGAGATAGAACAGAAAAGTAACATTGCCATTAGTTATTGATTTTCAAGAGAAGTCTGGATCTTCTCAGATATGCTTGCAAATCTTTCTGAGCTACCCTAATCCTTATTAAGATTTTTGAAGCAAACATTTACTATAGAAATAGGTTAAGATTATAATTTACCAAATGTAATGTCAGTTTACATTTTGCTACCTCCACATAGTCTTTTCCTTTATAGAAATTGAAAATTATACAGAAGCTTTATATATATATATGTATATATATAGCATTTAAAATTTTTAATTATGAAAATATGATAACACATTTATAGGCAACTTGGAAAATACAGAACCAAGTTACATATAGTTCCACTGTATATTACAATTATTTTTTAAGTAGATAAATTAAGATTTTTAGCTAGAGTTTCAATATCAAGCTCTCAAAAACTAATAGAATGAATAGTCAGAAAAGTAAAAGGATAGAGTAGACCTGAAAAGTCTTATGAATCAATTCAACATAAGTAAGATATATACAATTTTTACACAACAGCAGGGTAAAAATTCTATTCAAGTTCCTAAAGATTATAAACCAAGAGATACTGAAACATATTCAGGGACATAAAACAACGTGAAAAATTTCATGGTTTAAAGTATTGAAATCATACAGTCTGTTCTCTTATTACTGTGAATTATGTTAGAAATCAATATGAAAATATATTTGAAAATAATCCACATATTTTCAAGTGCGGTGTGACATTTACCAAGAGAGATCTTTGACTTAGCCATGGAAAGCCTCAAATTACAAGACTGAAAAAACAAAGGATGATTGCAGAGAAGAAAGCATTTACGTGAGAAATTAATATCAAAGATACTTTAAAAACCCCATGTATTTGGAAATTAAATGTACACTTTTAAATGATAGGTGTATCTAAGAAGCCCAGATATTGTTTTTTCTCCAAAGCTCCAGATGTGATTCTAATGAGCAGCCATGTTTAAAAACAACTGGACTATGTGATGATCTTTTACTTTTATCTAGCTTGTTTTACTTTTTCTGTTTCATATTTGGTGCTCCCATTTCATCTGATTTGTTTTCCAGTTTCTTTCTCTCTCTTTTTTTAAGTCCTTTCCCAAGGCTTTATCGAGCACAGCAGAAAAGCTTTTGTATACATATTATAAATAGTATGTATAATATAATACATATTTTAGAAAATTTAATATTTTTTTCCTAGCTAAAAAATTTATGACATTTTGATGCCACTTGTTTGACTTAGTATGAATAGAATGCTAGATTTCTAATTTATATTCACTCAAAACATTGATATAGTTCGATTTATTCTGGCATCTAGTATTACTGCTAAAAGTCTAGGAAGCTTCTTATTTTACTGATCTTTAAAAAAAGTTTGAATGAGGCTTGAAACTTCTAATCCAATTCTGAAAATATATATTGTATTTTAAATACCTGGCAATATAGACATCTGGGTTCATTTGAAACCCAAATGAGCGTTACATTCATTTTCTGTGAACTCCAAACCCATCATCGTGTTTCCCTTTCCCTGTTGGCTATAAAGGAAATAAAGCCAAGGAGATTGGGTAGAGCAGGAGGCTTCTCAATCCTTGTCTGGTTTCTCTAGAGATCCACTAAGGGCTGGTGCCTTCCTCAGAGCCAGAAAGCTACACACTGCTCCTCAGTGGATCAAGGGAAAGGAGAAACCCCTTGCCAGTTGGAAGTGACAGCTGAGAAAGGGAAAGGGAGCAAGCAGGTCCTTGCTGCTTTCTGAAGACAGTAGGGAGACCCTAGGTGAGACAGTGATGTGTCTCAGGGGCTGCACAGGAATGAATTGCTGGCCTGCCTTTCTTCCCTCTCACTCTTGCCCCTGCCTCCTGAGGTGCTGCCTTGGGCCATGGAAGCCTCCTCTACGGCCTTTGGAATCCTCCATCTGACTACAGCCTAGAGCACAGGCTGCTGCTACTGCTAAGTCGCTTCAGTCGTGTCCGACTCTGTGCGACCCCATAGACGGCAGCTCACCAGGCTCCGCCGTCCCTAGGATTCTCCAGGCAAGAATACTGGAGTGGGTTGCCATTTCCTTCTCCAGTGCATGAAAGGGAAAAGTGAAAGTGAAGTCACTCAGTCGTGTCCGACTCTTAGCGACCCCATGGACTGTAGCCTACCGGGCTCCTCCGTCCATGGGATTTTCCAGGCAAGAGTACTGGAGTGGGGTGCCATTGCCTTCTCCGAGAGCACAGGCAGGCCTTTCTGAATAAGCTTTCCAGCTGAGACATTGTTCTGCTCAGCCCGTTAGGTTCCACAGAGTAATTAAGACTCCTCTTCGGTTACATTTTGGATTAATAGGTTTTTCTGGCCTAAACTGGCAACCACCATGCAAAGACTAATTCTGTGAGATAATTACAAATGATGACCTACAAGCCATCTTCTTAGAAATGACTTTTGGTACATAGCTTACACCTGTGTTTGAGGCAGCCTATGTAAGTCAAGTTGGCAATTTGTAACACTAAACAGCAGTAATTGCAACTACCCTTTAAAAAAAAGAAAAAAAGAATCTCCCATGTAACCGGCAAGGGCTGTAAATACTGCTTTTTGTTGATGGATAGAGTTTTCTCACTTTCTCTGGTCCTTTCTTAACCTGAGTTGACAATAAGCCATAATAATACATAACATCCATATAATGAGTGTCTGGAAACACTAGAGACACTGGGCTGTGTTCTCAATATTTGTTGTTGTTCAGTCACCGAGTTGCATCTGATTCTGCAACCCTACTGACTGGAGCATGCAAGCCTTCCCTGTCCATCACCAACTCCCGGAACTTACTCAAACTCATGTCCATCGAGTCGGTGATGCCATCCAACCATCTCATCCTCTGTCGTCCCCTTCCCCTCCTGCCTTCAATCTTTCCTAGCCTCAGGGTCTTTTCCAATGAGTCAGCTCTTTGCATGAGGTGGCCAAAGTATTGGAGTTTCAGCTTCAGCATCAGCCCTTCCAATGAATATTCAGGACTGATCTCCTTTAGGATGATCTAGTTGGACCTCCTTGCAGTCCAAGGGACTCTCAAGAGTTCTCTCCATCACCACAGTTTGAAAGCATCAATTCTTTGGCACTCAGCCTTTTTTACTGTCCAACTCTCATAACTCTGTCATCTGTATAAGATTAATGGCATCCCCCACCTCACAGATTAGAAATCCAAAGATCAGCAATGTTAGGAACCATGCCCAAGGCCATGTAACTAGTACGTGGATAAGGCTGGAATTCTAACTAGAGTCCTCCTGACCCAAAACTGTTACACTGTGTTCCATGGTACATTTGTTCCCTCATTTCCATTGTCTAATTAGACAATTTTTCTTAAACAAATCTGTTTACATGTATCTTGAACAAATCCAGCTACATGATAGGTCATGAAAATTAATCCTGAAGATAAGATACTTCTAAGCCCTTCTCATTTCATCCACCATAATTTTGTATGTTTTTCTTTTTTTTCATTCTTCTAAGTACCTAGAATGTAGTGCTTAATTTGTTTTTAATATGTAGTGACTACCTACTATATGCTGGGGAAACTCTGGAGGTGGAGACCATCCTGGCCTTCCTTCATCTTGACTTTGGAGCAAGAAGGGAAGGGAGAGAAGCATCAGGGCTTCCTCAGAGAACAGGCCCTGGGGAGGGCGGAAAGCTCAGGCCTCAACCCGGGCCCCCAGGAAATGTTTTCATACACACTGTGGGCCCACAGATTAGTGACATGGGGAACGCCTGGGCCAAGAACAAGGAGTGAATGCATAGTCCTTAGGTAAACAGAGGTATAAACCCATACATTACTATTAGTTGAGCACAAAATGGACTCTTTCAGGAACTTTATGTTCCGCATCTGTGTTAAATTGAGACTCATGTTACAGCACTTTCCCATTAGCCAGAAATAGAAAACTTTCCATCAGTAGCGCTGGAGCCTTTACCTCAGAGACTTTGCAACAGTTGTCTCCGAGGCAACTGTTATTTTTCCCTTCAGTTTTAGGAAACTGGTTTTGCGAGTGAACTCACAACCCTATGGAGTTGAATACATTTTTACACATTTTAAAACCTTTTCTCTAAACTTTTTGGGAAGGTTTTCAAATGTATAGATGACATAATCAATACTGGAATACTGGTTACCTAGAACAAGGCCAGTGGACTACAGCCTGTGGGCCAAATCCAGCCCGATGCCTGCTTGTGTAAGTGAAGTATATAGGGAGGCTGACACTTCCACTCATTTGTGTATTTGTCTGGCTACAGTGACAGAGTTGGGGCTTCACCGATGGCTCAGCTGATCAAGAATCTGCCTGCAATGCCAGAGACACAGGAGATGCAGTTTTGATCCCTGAGTCAGGAAGATCCCCTGGAGAAAGAAATGGCAACCCACTCCAGTATTCTTGCCTGGAAACTCCCATGGACAGAGGAGCCTGGAAGGCTACAGTCCATGGGGTCACAAAGAGTCAGGCATTAGTGAGCAACTAATCATGCATGCAGGTAGAGTTAAGTCATTTTGACAGAGACCACCATAGGCCCACAATGCCACATTTACTGTCTTTGCCACCCTTTAGACTGTAGCCCACCAGGCTGTAAAAAAAAAATGGCCAAGTTTTGAGATCTATATTTGCCAGTTATTAGTATTTTGCCATACTTGCTTTATCTCTTTTTCCATAATCAACAGATAGCATCCTCTCTCTCCCTATCTGTTTCCATCTCTCCTATGCATGCATGTGTGTGCATGCTAAGTCCCTTTGGTTGTGTCCGACTCTGTGCAACCCTATGGACTGTAACCTGCCAGGCTCCTCCTGTCCATGGGATTCTCCAGGCAAAAATACTGGAGTGGGGTGCCATGCCTTTCTCCAGGGGATCTTCCCGAGCAGGGACTGAACCTGCATCTCCTGAGGCTCCTGCATTGCAGGCGGATTCTATACCACCGAGCCACTGGGGAAGCCCACGCATGCACACACACACACACATTTTATTTTCTTGAACCATTTGAAATTATGTTATAGACATGATAACTTGTCCTTGAAAAATCCATATGTTTGCCTAAAAATAAAGGTATTCTTTCATATAACCTCAACACTATCATTGTCATGCCTAAGAAAATTAACATCATCCAATAATGTTATCCGACAACAGTCCACCTTTAAACTGAACTTTTATAGTCTTTATTATACTTTTCCTTTCTAGATCTAAGATCCAATCAAAGGTCATATGATACATTTGTTCATCATGTCTCTTCAGCCTCCAATTTTTGTTTTATCATGACATTGACATTTTTGAAGAGTTTTTAAAAAACTTCTTTTGAAGCCTAAGAATTAATGAGTTTTCAATACTATATGAGTAAGAGCTAAATAGAATAGTCATTGTGGTAAATCAGTGTCTCCACTTCTTTCCCAGGATTGAGACACACTTGTGTTGCTTGGCTTCAGAAGCTAAGACACTAGGTTGTTAGTTTTGCTTGGAGTTGTAAATGCGGAAAAAACTCAGTGTGAAGAGCAAGGCAGATGGGAATTTGCAGGATGCATTTTAAGTAATTAAAGGCACAGCCCTCCCTGCCCGCTCTGGTCGCTGCCCTTGTTAGCTCTTGGCTGAGGGGGCTCTTCCTTCTGGCTTTTCTCCTGACTGGGGTCTGGCTCCCCTCCAGCATCATTAGGTTGCAGCACGAAACTGGAAGGAGACCTGCCGTTATTTAAATCTTGCAGCCCAAAATGTTCAGCCCGACTGGCAACACAGTGCTTCTGTGTTTGCAGTCTGTGTGCAGCACTCAGAGGCACTTCTGCTAGTGCACGTGAGACGAACACTTTCGCGCCTTCCTTGAAAATCTGATGTGCCACAGTCATGCGCCTCTGATGGAACCACGTCGGGGCGGTCACTGGTCTGTTCCTATTATTGGGGTCCCAGATGATTCCTAGAGAGTTCTGAGACCCATCCTTTAATTTCCTCTGGGTTAGAAGCCCTCAGAGCTCATAGGCCAACCAGAAAGATTGCTGCATGCCCTGCAAAAGACTCACCTGAACATCTACAAACCTGTGGAAGTGGGATGCAAAATAGAAAAACTCCAAAGACAAATTGGATAATTTTAAAACACACAAAGTGATTGGAGAAGAGACTCTGAAGGGTATGGATGACTTCAGACTATAACCAGCTCACTGTCAGTCTACAATATGTCTTGTACATGACACAGGTCTTATGAATGATGGTACTTCTTACCCACTGAAAAAAATCCAGGGACACAGGAAAGACAACATACTGGGGTGGGCCAGCCTCCATTGGGGGGAGGTGAGATTGGAGTATCTCCTCATTGGTTTCCCTGTCTCCTGCCTTGTTCCTTTGCACCATCTCCTCCCCAAGGCCTACCCCCAACAATCTACTTCTGCTGCAGACCTGGGCATTTATTTCTCACATTACCACTGCTGTGCCTTCCATGGCCTTCAAGGGCCCCTTTGATCAGCCCCTGACTCCAAAGCCTCCTCTTCCTTTGGTACCAGCCTCAGATTTGATGCTTGATTTCCTCATGTCTGCCATGCTTTTTTGCACCTCCATTCTTTCCTGGCTGTGTGGCCTTTGTTCCTTCACCACTCACTGGTTGAAGTGAAGTGAAAGTCACTCAGTCATGTCTGACTCTTTGAGACCCCACGGTCTATACAAGTCCATGGAATTCTCCAGGCCAGAATACTGGAGCCGGTAGCCTTTCCCTTCTCCAAGAGATCTTCCCAACCCAGGGATCGAACACAGGTCTCCCATGTTGTGGGCCAGTTCTTTACCAGCTGAGCCACAGGGGAAACCCAAGAGTACTGGAGTGGGTAGCCTATCCCTTCTTGAGGGGGTCTTCCTGACCCAGAAATCAAACCAGGGTCTCATGCATTGCAGGTGGATTCTTTACCAACTGAACTACCAGGGAAGCCTTAATGATGCTTAATTGTTCCATGCCTCACACTGCTCATCTATAAAATGAGGATGATCATAGTACCTACCTCATAAGGTTGTGCAGGAATTAAATGAGTTAATATATGTAAAATTCTTGGAAGAATGCTTGGCATTTAATAAGGGCTATATAAAGGTTAGCAATTTATTGCTATTGCTCTTGTTATTTTGAGCCTGGATATATTAATTTTTATTGCTGCCTAAAAAATTACTATAAACTTAGCATCTTCAGCCAATATCCACTGATTATCTTAGTTTCTATAATCAGAATATTGACATGGTGTGACTAAATTCTTTGCTCAGGGGCTCCCAGTGCTGAAATTGAGGTGTTGGCAGGGGCTGAAGTCCAAGCTGAGCTTCTTCCAGGCCTCTTCCTAGCTCATGTGATTGTTGACAGAATGCATCTCCTTGCAGCTATAGAACCTATGGCCAGCAGGAACTCTGACCTCATCTTCTTTGTAAAACTCCCATGATTAGATCAGGCACAATCAGGCCATCTTTCTTTTGATCAACTCAAAGCCAAGTGGTTAATGACATAATCACAGAGTGATAATCTACCATATGCACAGGCTCCACTGGCACTCAAGGGAAGGAGATTGTATAGAGTGTGTCCCCCGGGGGGTGAGATTCTTAGGGGCTATCTTATTAGCAGAATCCTGCCTACACACTGGTCATTGGGAAATACAATGATTTTTGTTCACTTTGTTAAATTGCACTTTGAATATATGAGTTATTTACCACCACCATTACTTCGGATTTTTGTAGCATCTGTCTTAGAGCATTTAGATAGGTTTGCTTCCCTGGTGGTTCAGCTGGTAAAGAATCTGCCTGCAATGTGGGAGACCTGGGTTCAGTCCCTGGGTTGGGAAGATTCCCTGGAAAAGGCAACAGCTACCCACTACAGTATTCTGGTCTGGAGAATTCCATGGGCTGTATAGTCCATGGGGTCACAAAGTGTTGGACATGACTGAGCAAATTTCACTCTCACTTCACATTGATCCGGCTCCTGGAACCAGTCTTCATCATTCCTTTCCTGAAGTTTGAACTACTTGATGGAACCAGTTAGCTCATCTTTTACAAAGTCTTTTATGAAGACATAACTGATGAATCTGCAGCTAATGTCCTAGAGTTCCTAAAGGATGACTCACAACTTGCCATCCCTTCCAGAGCCATTTGTTTATTCTTTTTTTTTTTTTTTTTTTTTTTTTTTTTCATTTGTTTATTCTTAATGACTCTGAACAGATGAAGACCAGAGCCTTCCTCAGCTGTTGATGGTGTCTGCTACTCTGCCAGGCCAAAGTCAACTTGTACCTGATAGACAAATGCGTCACCATGAGGAAAGTCTTTGATGTTATTTCCAAAAGATTTCCTTGCTCCCTCTTTTTCCCCTTCCAGTTAAGTCTAGATTTCCCCCACCGATTTAATTCAGTTTACAGTCCACAAAGAGGTATTATTGATCAAAACCCACTGATAAAGGATGTATTTTTGAAGACCAGTTAGAAAGAAAAACTCAAAGATGACTCTTAGGTAGTAAAACTTATTTTTTTAAAAAAATGTTGAATCAGATTCTAGGCAATAAGACATGGACAAAATTTGAAGTAATAGGAGTACTGTGTATTAAGTCACTTCAGTCGTATTCAACTCTTTGTGACCCTATGGACTGTAGCCCACCAGGCTCCTCTGTCCATGGAATTCTCCAGACAAGAATACTGGAGTGGATTGCCATGCCCTTCTCCAGGGGATCTTGCTGACCTAGGGATCAAACCAGCGTCTCCTGTGTCTCCTGCATTGGCAGGCAGGTTCTTTATCACTAGCGCCACCTGAGACTACTTCCCTCAAATGGCTAAGTTACACTTTTCTTTAAAAAAAAAAAATTATGTATTCATTTATTTTGGGCTGTGTTGGGTCTTCGGCGCTGCAAGCAGGCTTTCTCTAATTGTGGCAAGCAAAGGATACTCCTTGTTGCAGAACACAGGCATAAAAGTGAAGGCTTAGTAGTTACCTCTCAGGATGTGGAATCTCCCCAGAACAGGGATCGAATCATTGTTCCTTGCATTGGCAGGTAGATTCTTAACTACTGGACCACCAGGGAAGTCCTCTAAGTTTTATTTTTCAGTGGCATTTAACTTACAGTTTTACACCACTGTGAAAGGTAAAGGGAAGAAAAATAAATTTGACATAGCTGTGGGTTCAGAAGTTTGAAGTGTCTGTTTATTCCAGGATTTCCTAACAAAGTATGATTTTATTATCTAACAAGCCACGACTCATACCTGACTCTCACTGCCCTAATGATTGTCTTCTCTCCAGTGATTTGGACTATTAAAGAGGAAAGACTGGTTCATGAAATAATATTAAATAATATAGACTTAGATTTCTTTTCTTCCTTGCAGGACAATATCATATTATTCTTGAGAGGTTGTAAAGAGCTCGGCCTTAAGGAATCTCAACTTTTTGACCCGAGTGACCTACAGGATACGTCCAACAGAGTAACAGTCAAGTAAGTCATGGACAATTTATGTTCAAGGGAAACCCATTTATGGTTTGATTTGCAGTTTTGTGATGATGTTGTAAGGTCTAAGAGGCAGAGAATTGGGCATGCCTAATAAAATAGAAATGTGAAGGTAAAAATTCAGCTTTCAGAACAAGCCACATTGGCGTCCCCTTGTGCATAATTTTCATTCTGATCAAACATAATTTTTTGAAATGCAAAAATCATACATACAGAGTTAGAATTTTAGAGAAAAGGAGGAAAACTTTTAGGTGAAACTTAACAGAGGGAGAGGCAAGAGAGAAGTATGTACAGAATCTATTTGGGTTAGACAAAAAGCTTTTATTGGCTCCAATTGGGCGTATGAATAGGCTCTTGGAAGACTGCAAACTCCTAAACAGTTCTGAACTCTGTTTATTATGCAAAGAAGGCAATAGATTATGGAAAAATCTCTTCTTCATTTACATTTGTAACTGTTTTCTCATATGTGTCAGTGAGTAAGTCCTTTGAAGATGGATCATTGGCCATTTGGCTATTGTTGACTGTATCTACTCAGTGAGCCATGTTTGGGGCCAAAGAATTCTTGGGAAAGAATGTTATTGTAAAAGAAAAGGCAATGTGCTTCTCTGTAAAGAAATAGTTGTGAGCAGAGTAATGAGATGAAGAGTCCTTTTGAGATGGTATAGGTAACTTTCCTGTAGTTTAAAAGTTCTTCAGACTCTACCAAATTCATATAAAACATTTTCCAAATTGGTCAAACAGTATTTGGCATTAATATGCTTTGACTATAAGCTTAGTTACATACATAGCATCTTTGGGTTGGATGTACTTCTCCTTTTGATTACTTTTGGGTCATTTTATCACAGAAGGGCAGAAGAAAGAGAGACACCAAAATTCAGAGCTGTAAATTTTTTGGTATTTGCCTGCTGATACTGGCTTTTTTTTAATGATGGGGGAAAATATGGAAACTACTAAATGAAATCAAATTGGAGTTTATGATTTATGACTAGGAATAAGGGAGGGTCATCCATGATTGACTATATAAAAATCACTTCTCTGTTGTCAGTGTGCCTTCTTTTTAAGTATAATTGACATTTGTGGTTGTTGTTCAGTTGCTCAGTCATATCCGACTCTTTGCAACCCCATGGACTGCAGCATACCAGGCTTCCTGGTCCTTCACTATCTCCCAGAGTTTACTCAGACTCATGTCCATGGAGTTGGTGATACCATCTAACCATCTCATCCTCTGTTGCCCCCTTTTCTGATACCATCTAACCATCTCATCCTCTGTTGCCCCCTTTTCCTCCTGCTCTCAATCTTTCCCAGCATCAGTGTCTTTTCCAGTGAGTCAGCTCTCTGCATCAGGTGGCCAAAGTATTGGAGCTTCGGTTTCATCATCAGTCCTTCCAATGAATATCCAGGGTTGATTTCCTTTAGGATTGACTGGTTTAATCTCCTTGCTGTCCAAAGGACTCTCAAGAGTCTCCTCCAGGACCACAGTTCAGGAAGATCCCCTGGAGAAGGAAATGGCAACCCACTTCAGTATTCTTACCTGGAAAATCCCATGGACAGAGGAGCGTGGCAGGCTACAGTACATAGGGTCACAAAGAGTCGGACATAATTGACATACACTATAATATTAGTTTCATATGTACAACATAGTGATTCAATATTTATATATATTGCAAAACGTTTACCACAGAAAGTCTAGTTAACATCTGTCACTATATAAAGTGTATTTTTCTTGCAATGTGTACTTCTAAGATCTTCTCTCTTAGCAACTTTCAAATAAGCAATATTGTTTTATTAACTATAGTTGTCATGCTGTACATTACAACCCCATTATTTATTTATTTTATAACTAAAGGTTTGTACCTTTTGACCTCTCTTTAATATTTCTCATGGAAAAACTTTAGTTAAGGACAAAAATAACAGAATAAAAATTATGATATTTGAATATGGAAAGCACCATAAACCTCATTTTAGCCCTCACATGCTCCATTTATTCTGTACCTAAATCCAGCCTGTATAAATCATTATTCAGTTTAGGAAATTGTTTCAGGTTCTGCCTCATCTCACATTTGTAGTTTCACCTGAGTGGCAAGTGACCAGAAACAATAGTAACTATGCGGCATGGTAGGTAATCATTGGTCACACACACATTGCTTAGAGGGTGAAGGAAAGTTCACTTTGACAGTGTTGGCAGCTGCATGCTTTTTTTTTTTTTTTTTAGTCACTCTAAACCAGTATGTTACTAAACCAGGAGAACTCTGAGACTGATTAGTTTTAGAAATTTAGAGCTCATATCACCTTTATTGCTTTTCTGTAAAACCCTGGGCATCAGGAAATCCAGGGTCTACCTCTACATATGCTACCCCTTAGGTCTATAATCCAAGGCAAGATCCTTTGCTTCAGTAGGGCTCTGTGTCTTCATATGTAAAATGGAATTGGACAGAATAATCTTACAGGTATGATTCTAGCTAAAGCTTGTTCAGTGCAGATCTGGGAAGATGGTTCAACCAACTTTTAAAGAGACTTTAATTCAAAGACACAGAAAGCAATCCAAAGGAAAAAAAAGTCACTTAGACCAGTGGCACACAATCACTTCTCAGTTACTAGGCCATCTTCCCCTTCTGTTCTTTCCTCTGTCCTTTTATCTTTCTTTTGCTTCTTTTCTCTGTCTCCTTCTCTTCCCGGTGCCTCCCTTCCCTTCTTTATCATATCTTTCCATTTATCTCCCATTTTGTATTTCTTCTTATTTTCTTCCCTTTTAAGTTTTTCCTTCACTTGAGGTTATTATTTTTGTTAAGAAACACTTGCCCATCGCTTTCCCCTATGACGGATATTTTTCATTCATTCAACAGATTTTCTGAGCAGCTACTATGTGTCTGATACTTTGTGGCCACTAGAGAATAGGCCTTCTGTTCACATGGAATTTATATACCCTGTGTCAAGAAATGAGAAGTAAATAAGAAGATTTTTAAAAATTGCAGGGAGTCATAAGTGCTGAGGAGAAAATAAAATACTAATAAAATAAATGATATAAAAGATAGTGACAAATGCAATATGTATATATATATCAAATCATTGTGTTGCATACCTTAAACATATATAATGTTTTATATCAGTTATAGCTCAACAAAACTGGGGGGTAATAAAAAAGAAAGGGTGTCAAGAATAGCCTCTCTGAAGTGGTAGCATTTCAGCTGAGGACTGAGGCAGGAAAGGAAAGCAAGAGCCAAAGGCTAGGGAAGAAAAGCAAACTTGATGTCTAGAAAGAGAGAGAAGAGTGGCCAGCCAGTGCGGTAGAAGGGTAATGAGCAAAGATGAGTGTGGTGGGAGGGGTGGTCCACAAGCATTATAAGAGGTTGAAAGAATGTTTATTTCACTGTATGAATATTTAGAACATAAAGAACTTTATATTGAAATTATGCCATAAATTAATTTATGGTACTTAGAACATCTTCTGTAGCATTAAGGAGGATTGGGGCATGGAATGAACTATCTGCTTCACAACTTTTCTGTAAGTGATGCTGGTTTAACTTAGTACTGTCTGGGGACATTTGTGACACATGTGGATATCATAGCTATGGTAAATGAAAGTAGAAACTGCTATATTTTTCTGCTTTCCCCTCTGAAAGTTGAGCCAAACGTTAGCAGAGATGGAAAACATCCTGTTGACACCAGTTAATAGTGAAAGCAATAGGTAGAGGGGTGGATCCCCAAAAGAAAATTTTGATGCTTTTTTTTAAATCGGAGTATAGTTGCTTTACACTGCTGTGTCAGTTTTTGCTGTACAGAAAAGTAAATTGGCCAACATATACATATATAATTTTGATACTTTTTCAAATTGTCTTTTTAAAAGTACTCTTTAGATTAGCTTTCTTTCTAAGTAATTTTTTTTTTTTTTTTGAGAAGTAACTTGAGTAGAGAAAGAAAGAGGGAGAACCTGCAAATGATTACTGGGTGTGTAATTTCGTGAACTCTACCTGTAATGGGTGCTAGACAACCTTGGTGAGAAATGAAAGCATGATCCAAAAGGGCTTGCAGCAAATATCATTCTAGAGAATTGTAGCAACTGGATGGAAAGGAGGAAGCCTTTGGGTTGCTCCCAAGGATGTCTCTGAAAAATTTAGGAGCATTTTCACATAATTGGTTGTTATGTGGAAGTCACTCAACAAATGTTTTGTGAGCTCCTAGCATGTGCCAAATGTGACTTTTTTTTCAGAACTGGGTCACAGTTTTAGTCAAAAAATGTTCATTGTCAATGCAGAAAAAGTCTTACGGTTCTTGTTCTTAAGTTGTTTCTCACAAAAAATTCAAGTCTTTAATAGAGTTTTGTTTGCTTTCATGTAGTTTTGTTGTTGTTGTTCAGTTTTTAAAAATCCTAGCAAACACCTAAGCAGTTAATGACATATCATTCTTTCTGTTAATAGCAGGGAATATGAAACATGCTCTTAATCAAATCCAAATTGGACCACTGCTTCTTACAATGCAAGTGTCTGTTGATGGTTTATATCCTTAATGTGGACTGTGTTGTCTTCTGTTCCCTCAAATCTCAGTTGACTTAAAATTGTGCATCTGTTCATTAATCTGTACTTTGGGTCAGAATATGCAGCAGTTAGGTAATTGTGATCTAAATATCTGAAGGAATTCTTGACTAGTTTTTTCAATAGAATTACATTCTCCCTCCCCAACCCCCAACTGAAGTTCTGTGGAAAAAAAAGAAATGTAGCATTTGTTTTCCTAGTATTTATTTGTTGACATGCTAAAGAAAACTTAGAATAATTTAGAAGAAATTTTTATATTTCACTGTATGAATATTTAGAAAGTACCACCAAGTAGCTTTTTTTGTTTATAGTTTGAGAATAAACATTTCTGTATATTTAAGAATGCATGTGTGTATATTTGAACATAGCATGCATATTTTCCTGCTAATGGCTAATTCCCAACACTAATTTATGTCCATAGCAGAAGAGAACAAATATTTGGATAGTATTGCCTATTCTACATATATTTTTCAGGTCTATTTAATTAAGTAGCTTTTGACCTTTGTTAAAAGTGCTTGTATAAAGAAGATTTTGGAAGTGCAGTCAGATTTCAGTAAGACAGTGATATATAACCTAGGCAAAATTTTACTTGAACAGTTCAGCTTTGAGTATACAAATATAAACAGTACTAGTTTTAAATGGAATTCTTCATTTTCCAGATGTTACAAAACATTCATCTTTCCATGGTATACTATGGAATTTTAATCCCATCTTATCCTTCTATATTTTGTTTTCTAAGTAATTTTATTTAGTACCTGAAATTACTAATCGTAGACCCTAAAAATAATATATTCTGATGATTTCATTATATTTGTTAGCTTTCACATGTATCTTAGAGATGTTGAAATGAAGATCACACTGAAGAAACTGATCATATTTTCTTTTCCTTTTTCCTAATTAGGAGTCTTGATTATAGTAGGAAGCTGAAAAATGTAAGTGTTTTGGCTTCACTTTCTAAGCTTTTCTCCTTTTAACGCTGATGGTTCAGGTATAAAATTTACCTCACAAATTGAGTGCCTTTTGAATGCCTAGCTAGAAAGAATCACTCTTAGAAAACAAGTATATGTGCCTCTCATAGAAAAATTAATGTCAGTGATAGAAATAAAAATGGTAGTTTTTTTCGGGGGGGATGTCTCTTTAATTAGATAAGAGCTCTATCTGAAATAAATGAAAGCTTGCACTCTATTTGTAATTTGGTTTCTTAAACACAGAATGATCTATCTGTCTGAGCACTAACATTACTTCCTTCTCGTTGGTAAGCACAGATGGGGTTATTAAATTAAGCAGTTGGGCAAGTTGTTTTTGGGAAAATATTAGTATAATATAAATACTGTTGACTTGTGAGCCTGTACGTTTTGTGTATTTTTTGCTATTAATCTTTTGAGGTTTTTATTAGTACCTTCCAAAATCATCTTTTTCTAGTTAGATCTTATTTTCCAATGGCAAGCACATTAGTGCTCTTTTAAGTTTAAATTGAAGAGTGTATGAAATGACCTTCTGTATATAAAATTTTAAAATTGGCTGTGACCCTCCACTTTTTAAAAAATTTCCAGGGTGCTATTATATTTGACTGACATTCTCAATCTTACCTCCTTTTTCTTCCTCTATAAAACCAGGGTTATGTACATTTTTCATCATACAATTTTAAACAGAAACCCCATAATCTAAAACACAACACAGTCTGTCTTTTGTTCTCCTATTACACTTTTCAAGACAGCCTCATACTCGTAGCACACATAAGTTATTTTATGGGCCTAGTTCATGTCCTGACATCTGTAATTGTCTGTACTCTAGAAATTTATTTCTAAGTAATCATTTAAAAAAGAATTTCTGGAAGTTTTGAAGGATTCTTAAATTAACATTTTCCCACAGAGGTAGAAAACCAAATCACATCGTAGCAATGATGCACATAACCATATTTTGGGCCTGTTGCCATCTGGAAGCTTGTACATATATCATGTTGTCCAAAGCATTTTCTGGCCTAGCAAATAGAGGGAGGTACAGTAAATACTTCCCAGCCTAGCTGAAGCATTAAGACCAAATGTGAAAAGAAAATCATAGTCTTAGCTTTTCCATAGGCTTGAGATCCCGGTCATTCAACTTTATGGAGCTCATCTTCAGATGACCCCTGTGGGGTTCTGTGTGAAAATCAGTGTAAAGAGAATTCACTTTTGTGGACAGTTTCTTTGGAAAAACAGGACAAAATTAACTTAGGACTGAAGCTTCAGACCAGTAAATATTCATAAACATTCTTAAACATTCAAACGGTTGCTAATTGGCAGTAGTCTTGGCCACCCCCAAATTTCCCATCTCAGATTAATAGGAATCTAACTAACTATACCCCAGAGCTAGGTCTCTGCAGAATGTATTCTTCATTACATTGCTGTCCTCTGACTTTAATTAGATATATTTTGTTGATCTTGTGCTGGAAACCACTAATTACCCTTTCTCACTCCTTTGAAAAATTTTTGCTAATGGCCTTAGCAGAACCTCTGTGCCCGCAAGTAGAAATTATGGGCCTTTAAAAGTACCACTCTTGAAAGGAATTGACAACCTGTTTCATTGCTTGTCTGAGTAAAGACTCCAGAGTTTCTGAAAAGTTTTGCTTCCTGGTTTTGAAACCTTCGTGATATGAAAATAGTTTTGGAAAACTTATTTTTCCTTCCTGTTCACATTCTCACAACCAAATTCTTCCTAAAACTAGGGTCTTATTTTCACTACTGAATCATGTTTGTGTTGACTGATGCAGCATCGGGTTCCTAGTAAAACAATTTTACCTAGAATGGATACATCATGGAAGGTGGTTTTTGTAAATTAGTGTTTCACATTCTCTCTTCCTGCTTTCCTGTTAGAGGAGCATTATTGACTTCTTAGTTGAAAAGTAATTCTTTGTGCCTGGTTCTGTATCACAGGTACTAGTGACCATTTACTGGCTGGGCAAAGCAGCGAACAGCTGTGCCTCGTACAGTGGGACTACGCTGAACCTGAAGGAGTTTGAAGGCTTGCTGGCTCAGATGAGAAAGGTAACTTGGCTTTTCTTCCTCATCCTGTGAGGAAAGCAACACATTTGCTTGCTTTTAAGATCATTACAGGTCCGCGTGATAAAATCGCACAGGCCAAAGATGTCATGTGCTCAAGGAAATGACCACTTGTCTTACCAATGACAGCTTTGCCTGCTATACCCCACACCTACCTGAAATTTTATTCCCTTCTGAGAATGGGTGGGCTTATCTCTATCCAACTTTAATTCCCAAAGAGCAAATTCAATCTGTCAGTATATGACTCTGGGTGCCAAAGAGCTCAGTGCCTACTTTCTTGGGGAAGTAATGCCTGAATGAAACAATACAGTATTATACAAAAATGAAGACTTGCTGTGCACTTTGATCCTAAAGGTCATTTTGCTTACCTGTCAGGGCCTTGGTATGGGTGAGGTAGCGTTGGCCAAGTTCTTGCCTTGGTCTCTGAAAAATTAGAAACATACTCTTCTAAGATGCGTATCTTATGACCGTTGCATTTGAATGACCTGAGCATTTGGAAAACATTGTAATAGAGCTTTGTGTAAAAAGTAGTGTGTTTTGTGTGTGGCTGCTTATGTGTGCCTGTTAAAGATGTGGCAGTAAAGAAGAATTCACCCAAAGTACTAGGATATAGTATCACCCAGGAGCAGCCCCACCCCCAAGCCTCAATGAGTAGGTAAGACTCATTTGGAATCAGTAGCACCCATGGGTTTTGGAAAAGACCCATAGTGCAGCCAAGATAACTAATGCCTTCCTCCTCTTTCCTCTAACATGGAAACTAAATGCACTAATGAGACCTCAGTAAAGACATTCTGTATTTTATAGTTTTACTTTTAATACTGAAAGCAAGAATTTACTGCAATTTTCTAACAATTTATTCTTTTTTCCTTAAAGCAAATAGTTCTGACAGTTCTTTGTGTTTGGCTAGAAACAGGCTGGCTCATGAATGTTTAAATGGACAAAGCTTTCATATTGGTCATAGCACATATAAACAAAGTCCTTTAAGCTCAATTCCTTGAAAAATAAACACACCGCTCAAACACATTGTTTCTTAGTCTTAACTCTTATTTGTCCTTTAATCTTCATCTCACTCAAAAGAGTTACTTAGGCAAAGCACAAACGTAAGCTTTAGTCTGGTTTTGTGAAATCTAAATGTTTATTGTTTTTTGTTAAATTTGGACTTGGATAATGATAGATGGATTATCTGTTTTAAACTATTTAAAAGCTCTGCCTCATAGTTTCCCTGCTTGATTCTCTGGAAATGTAATTTCTTCTCATTATTGACATTTCTTACCGCTAGTCTGGCTCCTTAAAAATCTGAGCATCTCTTGGTCTCTGCAGCTGCAGAGTCTCTCCTAACTTCCCTTTCTTTTGAGATAGTTAGTTATTAACAGCTGCCTTGAAAGGACCTGCTGTTGTGAACAGCTGTTACCTTTTTAATGAATATAGATGTCACAGGACACAAGGGAATAGTTAGTATCACTGGACAAAGCATGACAACTAAAAAAAACTAGCTGTGGTACTCCCATATCTCTTTGTAAACTAGAGAGTAACTCACCTGAACTTCACTGGTCTATTTGATGCCTGGAAATATTATATTGGTTTCTCCAGTAGTCATGTATGGATGTGAGAGTTGGACCGTAAAGAAGGCTGACACAGAAGAATTGATGCTTTCAGACTGTGGTGCTGGAGAAGACTCTTCAGAGTCCCATGGACAACAAGGAGATCAAACCAGTCAATCCTAAAGGAAATCAACTCGAATATTCATTGGAAAGACTGATGCTGAAGATCCAATCCTTTGGCCACCTGATGTGAAGAACTGACTCATTGGAAAAGATCCTGATGCTGGGAAAATTGAGGGCTGGAGGAGAAGGGGGCTACAGAGGATGAGATGGTTAGATAGCATCACTGACTCAATGGTCATGAGTTTGAACAAACTCTGGGAGATGGTGAAGGACAGGGAAGCCTGGTGTGCTGCAGTCCATGGGGTTACAAAGAGTTGAATACGACTTAGTGACTAAACAACAATAGTGTGTATTATCTCATTTTGTGTATTATCTCATTTTATCAATTAGGATTGAGTTTGGCTGGTAAATGCAGAAAACTCAACCAATGGCTTAGATTAACTAGAGTTTTATGTCAAACTCGCATAAGTAAGATCTGGACATGAGCTGTCCAGGACTGGTGTGGAGGTTCTGTGACCAGCTGGGGCCTACTGTCTTTTTACTCCATGATCCTCAGCTCATAGCCTTTTGATCCAAGGTAGCCACGTAAGCTTTAGCCTTCACATCCTCCTCTTAACCAAGAGACATCACAGATGAGAAGAAAGCTCTGTGCCTTACTTTAAAGACACTTCTGGGAAGTCATGCACTACACTTCTGCTCACATCCTGTTGACTTAAACTTGGTCACATATCCGTTGCTAGCTGCAAGGAAAGACTTGAGGAAAGTAGATTTTATTTCATCTAAAAACTGCATGTGGACCTTGCTGGTGGCTCAGTGGTAAAGAATTTGCCTGCCAGTGCAGGAGACATGGGCTCGATCCCTGATCTGGGAAAATTCCACGTGCTGCGGAGCCTGGGAGCTGCAACTACAGCCCACATGTCACAGCTACTGAAGCCCACATGCCCTAGAGCCATGCTCTACAACAAGAGAAGCCACTGCAGTGAGAAGCCTGTGCATTGCAACTGGAGAGTAGCCCCTGCTCACTGCAACTAGAGAGAAGCTCACACAGCCATAAAGATCCAGCACAGCCAATAAATAAATAAAATTAAAATGTCCTGCCTCCAACTAAAAAATAAAAAGCAGATTATGAGTATTTTCACTGAAAGAGAACTGAAAAACAGATACTGAGAGACAACTGGAATCTCTACACAGACTGAAGTAAATTTGAAATTTAAAGCTTTTCTTTCACAAAGGAGGCTAGCACCAATTTATTTCATATTCATTTTTTTTCTAGTAGGAGAAATGTGCATAAAAATGATTAACTATGGTACAACTTATTCTATAGTGCACTTAATACATGTAGAGCTCTTAACATAAGTGTCTGACACATACTAGGTGTTCATAGTAGGTTGCTATTGTGTTAGACAGTGAAGGTCTCTGAAGAAATAGTGATAATGGCCTTTCACTGGGACTAGATATGTCAGAGAAGGTCTTCCAAAGGAGGGGACACCTAAGCTAAGCCAAGGGGACTTACTACAAGAATAGTGAGATTAAAGGAAGAACCGAGGGGATGAGGGTGGCCCTAGAGATCTCAGGGTCTGGAACTATGTTGACTTTCTAGGTTCTTCCTCTCTCTTTCTTTCTCTCATCTCTTCCTGTCTGTCTTTGAATTCATCCTCTCCTCCTATAGGTAGACATTCTCCCATAGCAGAGACTATGGCCAACAGCATCCCCAGAATTCTCTGCTTCTAGCTCCTTGCCCAGAAAGGCAAGGAATTCTCCTCTCTGGCTCCAGTTGAAAATTCCTGGGGTGTACTCTGGCCCAGTGTGGGTTCTATTTCTGAGCTAGTCAGTGTGACCAGGAGCTAGTTATACCATGATTGGCCTAAACTACTCCTGTTTCAGATGGTGAGGGGTATTAGCAGAACATGGGGATAAAGAGGGGAGAGCTGGATAAGCCAACAAATACAAGACCTTGCCCTAGATGACAGCCACCATCAACTTCTCTTCCCTTAATCTGCTTTATTTTTTCATGATACATACAGTCCAACTTTGTCTTCATTTATTGGTGGTTCTGTTTGCTTTTTTCCTTCCCTGCTAGAGTGTAGGGCCCAAGATGGACAGGGTGTTTCTCAAATTTGCATAACATTATGTCCCCAGAACTGAGATAGTGCTTGGCACATAGAAGATGCTTGGTCAGTATCTGTGGAATGAATAATTTCCCAACCAGAGCATGGTGGGTGGAGACAGCTCATCAGGCTGAAAAAGTAGAACCTAAAACACTCCAGAATAGAATTTAACCGCCTTATAAATCAAAAGAAGCAGAAAATGGTGAGTAGTAAAACAGAGGCGTCTGGAGTTTCTCAGAAAGCGTAAGTCATTCACCAACCCTAGCTGGTTCTCATTATCTCCAACAAAGGAGAATAAGAAGAGGACAGATGAGTGAAATAATCCAAAAACATTGTGGAAGCTAGTAGTTCCCACCCCATTCATTAACACACTTTTATTGGAACAACCGACAATTAGCACACTGGAGAGCCTTAAGTCTTATCCCCTCTCCTTGGAGTGCTCTCTGCAGAAGACAGGATGCAGCTACTGGGCAACTAGACGGGAAGCATAGACAACATAATAGACGTGAAGAAAGGAGCATTTAGACTGTGCAAGCCTTTGTGTTGTTCATATCTTCTAACCCCTCTCACAAAGCTTGCCTTTGGGTGACTTGATGGAATCCAATATAATTGTTCATCCTGCTAACATCCACATCTTTGTTTCCAATGTCTTGCTTCACCCTGAGGTTTCTGTGGCCAAGGATGACCGCAGGTGGCCTGGTTTACATTTGTCAAGCTGCCATTCAGCTTCCAGCTCCCACTTGATCCAAGGTTTTATTCTTGGCTTCCTATGAAGTCATGAACAGAATGGGCTTTCTATTTTTCTTTCCCAGAACTACCTGTGAGAAAGCAGCTGAAGCTCCAAGAAGCATGTTGACTTTCAGGGTTTTTTTTCCTTTCTCTTCTCCTGTGGTTTGTAGGGTAGGGTAGGGGAGACATTTGGGTGTCTGGGAAAGCCTTCCTGATACTTGCTGTTGTTGTTGTTCAGTCACTGAGTCGTGTCCAACTCTTTGTGATCCTAGGTACTGCAGCATGCCAGATTCCTCTGTCCTCCACCATCTCCCAGAGTTTGCTCAAAATATGTCCATTGAGTCAGTGATGCTATCTAACCATCTCATCCTCTGTAGCCTCCTTTTCCTCCTGCTCTCAGTCTTTTCCAGCATCAGAATCTTTTCCAGTGAGTCGGCTCTTCGCATCAAGTAGCCAAAGGATTGGAGCTTCAGCTTCAGCATCAGTCCTTCCAAAGAATATTCAGGGTGATTTCCTTTAGGATTGACTGATTTGATCTCCTTGCAGTCCAAGGGACTCTCAAGAGTCTTCTTCAGCACCACAGTTTGAAAGCATCAGTTCTTCAGCACTCAGCCTCCTTTATGGTCCAGCTCTCACATCCATATATGACTACTGGAAAAGCCATAGCTTTGACTATATGGACCTTGGTCGACAATGTGATGTCTCCTTTTTTAATACACTGTCTAGGTTTGTCATAGCTTTCCTAAAGACCAAGTGTCTTTTAATTTCATGGCTCCAGTCACTGCCCACAGTGATTTTGGAGCCCAAGAAAACAAAATCTGATACTATTTTCTTGAAAATCCAGTTTTGTAATGCTGTACCAAGCAGCTTGTAAAATTGTGTCGTTTTTAGATGTGGGCTTCCTAAGTATTTGCCCTCCCTGATGGGAAATTGGGCCCAAGGCATCTAGTTATGGGATATAAATGGAGAAGGAAATAGAAGAGTGTCAGTGTTTATATAAGATTATGTCCTTAACTGCAGTTATAAATTTTGTATGATTTATATATTGACATTGATGCCAAATGAATGCATAGCTAACATTTTTTGAGCACTTACGCATCAGGCATTTTTCTGAATGCTTTCCATGTAGTAATACATTTAACCCTCCCAGCAACCCTATGAGATAAATATTATTTGCTCCATTTTACAGATGAGAAAACTGAAATTGGCCAAGGTAAAATAACTAGCGCAAGGTCAGACAGCTGACAAGGGGTGGAGCCAGGATTTAAACTGTCAGCTGAGCTTCCAAGACCATGATTTTAACCTACTCTAAACTGTTTCTCTTTTGCAGCAGGTATAGGTTGGGAATCTAGGCATAAACAGCATTTAGTGAAGGGGCTCTCTCCAGGTTAGCATCATCCAGTATAAGCATGGGTCTTCCTAGATGGCACTAGTGGTAAAGACCTACCTACCAGTGCAGGAGACATAAGAGACACAGGTTCGATCCCTTGGTTGGGAAGATCTCCTGCAGAAGGGCCTGGCAACCCACTCCAGTATTTTTGCTGGGAGAATCCCTGGACAGAGGAGTCTGGTGGTCTGTAGTCTATAGGGTTGCACAGTCAGACATGACTGAAGTGATTTAGCATGCAAGTGTAAGTAAGCAGTAAGTATACAGCAGTTGGAAGAGGTGATGCTGATGATGACAGCCGTCACTATACTGAAGTTCTTTAGATGTTGTCAGCTTTTGCCATTTGGTAGTTGGAGACAGAGTCCTTTGTCAGAATCACAGCTTGGCTGATTACTGCGTGACCTCAGTCAAGTTACTCAAACTCTCTGATTCTTTTCTATAAAATGGGGACAATGCCAGCCACGTCACTGGGGAGTAGGTTGTACGGATTGAATAATAGAGCCTACAAAAAGCATCAAGCATAGCCCCAGACACAGAGTAAGTGTTCAATAACATTAGCCACTTGGCCTGTTCTCAGTGAATAAATAATCCAAGATAATTGCTTGCATTTCCAAAGAAATTAAATGCAAAACCATATCCAATTTAGATATATAATTTTCAGTTAGTCACGAGTTCTTCCTTTTCCTGCTAAAAGTCAGGCCTGGCTTTTGTACAAGTCCTGGTTAACTTCTGACCTACAAGTAGACTACCTTCATTTCCATAACTGGAATTTCTGCCTTCCTCCAGAGGGTCATGTCGGCTGAACTCACCCAGGCCGTATTCAGGTCCTCAGTGTTGCGGCTGCAGGGTGCCCCTCTGCACACTTCCCTTCCCCTCTCGCTCACTCTGAGTCCTGATGCAAGATCTGTGTGTGCCTTGTGAATGACAGCCACTCTGTCCCCCCAGAGGGCCCCCCACTGGGGAGAGTCAGAGGATCTAACTAAAGTCAGAGTCAGAGGTTATAACTGATAGAAGCCGCCGGACGAGGAACTTCCTACAGAGACACTGGCTGTGGTGGGCATAAAAGTCAGTGTAGACAATGTTTAAAAATTGCTAACATGGAGTATATTTGTTTTTGTTTTTTATTCCTTTCTATGGGGAATGTGGAGGGGACCTGTCTGAGCATCTCACGAAATCTGCAGTGGGACCTTCCAGTCTTTGTGGATGTCATTCACAGCCCTGATTTTAAGCAACAGTCTGGGAGAGATTAAACTGAGGTTTATCTTTGAGTGACCGGAGTTATTTCTGTTTTCGTCAGCTTGGACTCTTGTAATTAATGCTAAGACACTGGCGGGAACAAGGCTTTTATTATAATATGAGGGTGAGGATGGCTTTGACTGACCTTTCTTCTGCTGGAGTTTCAGTGTTTTAGTATGTGCTGCTTGCGCTGGAAAGAATTTATAATCACAGGCTGTCAAAGACAGCCATTGTTTTCACTGCTCTGAACATGTGGGTCAGCCACAAGTGCTTTCAGCTCCCCCAGCGCCAAGAGCTGGCCGAGAGTGAGAGCATGCCTGGATTCTTCTGAAGCATCAGGAAAAGCATTTTGCATATTTTCACTGCTTTTTTTTTTTTTTTAACTTTTTGCCCCAGAAAAGACAGCTCCCTTTCAGAGCAGGAATTTCCCTTCAAGGTAGCAGAAGATGAAGCATACTGCTCCAGGATTTTATGAAACTGATTCTGCTGCAAAAACAAATGCTGTGTGCCTTAGCCAGCCAGCATAAACAGAAGCAGTTGTGCAGCTAAACTAGGGGCTGGGTCCCGGAACAGAGATGCAGTTATGGATCCTGAAAGACGGGTCAAGGTTAAGGTTTTCGTTTTTCATTTTTCTTTTCATCTTTTATCGTATTCTTGTGAATCCAAACTTGATCTTTTATTCTTAATTTCTCGAATTTTTTTTAACATTGTGGACTACGAGATGCCTGGGGATTTTTTTTTTTTTAATGTGTGCTTTTCTGATTGAGAAAGTTGTAGCAGGGAAGGGTTGAAGAATGAAATGTTGACTTGCAGATGATAATCAATGTGATAACTGCTTGCTGTAGCCTTTCCAGAGTGATTCTCTATGCAGGATTTTTTGGAGACCACTGGGGACTGATTTTCCTGAGATTCATAGGCTCTGTGTCTGTTGCAGTAACGTCTGTAATCCTTTTGTTTTCTTCTTGAACAGGAGACTGATGACATTGAGAGCCCTAAACGTAGTATTCGAGACAGTGGCTACATCGACTGCTGGGACTCCGAGCGCAGCGACTCCCTCTCTCCCCCTCGACACGGCAGAGATGATTCCTTCGACAGCCTGGATTCCTTTGGCTCCCGTTCCCGGCAGACACCTTCGCCAGATGTAGTCCTCAGGGGAAGCAGTGATGGTAGGTTGGAGCCTTAACAAACTGCACTTCTTAGAATCAAACACTAACAAGAGCTGCTTTGTCCCCAGCTGAGAGATTGGCACTGGGAAGGCGGGCTCCATACCTACCTTGCGGTAACTCTAACCTGGTAGAAAAAAAAAGCTCTATGTTGTTTTTTGGTGGTCCTTAGAATTTGGGTTGCCTTTGCCAGCAGCTGGTTTGAACATTGCCTCAGTGAGCATATCTTCTGTTGGAAAATGTGTTACATCATTCCTCCCTGGGTCTCAGTGAATCAAGACGCTGTACAGACCATTAGCTCATAAAGTGTACTGGAGGTTTATACGTTCTAGGTACGAGGAAGGGAAATGCTTGAGTGAGTACCACACTGTATAAGTGAAAATGGATCAACTTCCAGCAAACTGGAAACCCACTGTACACACTTATGACAGCTCTGAAGCTTGGGACTGTGAAACTTTAATTGGCATGGTTTTGCCAATATTAGATGCTTATGGTAACTGACCATTGACTAGAGCGATGCAGGTGGTCCTTAATGTATTGAACACAACCCAGACTGCTTGTTTTTTCAGAGGCTGGGTTTGATTTAAATCTCCTGGATTTTATATCACCTGAAAGGAATGATCATTTTTCTTTACAAAAATGTATGGTCATGCAACCTGATGTAAATTTAATGCATATTTTTCAGAAGCTGTTTACCTTACTTATCTTGTGCCTTTGTGCTTTTATTAATAAGAAGGGAAGATAGCTTGGTTCTGCATGTATAAACTTAGAGAAAGACTCTCAGGAGAATTCTTTTATTTGTGGCTATTTCTTTTTATTAGAAAAAGAAATAACTAGCTTCTGATTGAAGCTAATATTTCTAGAGACTTTAAGTCTTCTGTCTGAGATGAAAATTTTATTTTATAGCTAAAACATCCCTTCCAGTTATAAAATTCTATGTTACCAAAGTACTTGGGTATTTAATATGCCCAGGTCCTGAGTTCATTACTCGACCTCTGGTATCTCACTTAATCCTTAGCACAGATTATGAGATACCCAGTATGTGAGTTAGTTCTCTCACAGAGCTACAAAACACTCCTTAGCCATATTTTACAGATGAATCTTAGGTTAAGAAACCATCCTAACATTGTAAGTGCCCCAAATCACTGTAAGTAGCGTGACAATGTTAGCCTCGAGAAGTATGAATCCAAAGCTTACACTCTAAAGCTTAATTTACTCACACTTCTTTCTGTTTGCTTAATAGATTTTTCAAATTCTAGCATGACTGAACTAATGCTTTTGTTTAGTACTTAAACTTGCCAGCAGATAGATTAGCCTCAGGGCCATATCGTATGTGACTCCTAAAGAATTCCATGGTGCATTGTGAACTGCTTGAAAAACATTTCTACAATTTTACATGACATCTTAAGTCCCACCCACCGTATTAGAAGTTACAATACCAACTGCATGATCTAATTGAACTTTAACATAACTGAAAGGGAGATTTACCTTTATGAAACATATCATAACTAAACTATTGCATCCATATTATTTTGATTCTTTTAAAGAATTATTATTGTCTCATCCTGGTTTTTAATAACTGGTAATGTGGATCCTTTATTTATTCTGTCACCAGCTTTGAGGGGTTCAGAGTTTATAATGGGCCACATCTTGAAGGGATTTGAGATGGTAATTACTAATATTGTACTAATATGTGCTGAGGCACAATTTCATTTGCAGCAATTAAGGTTGATAAGCCAGAGTCTTTTCATAACAGTTTTTCCCATGTAGAGAAAAACATGAAATTGAGCTTCACAAAACACCATCTGTGAAAGAGCATCTTAACACACAGATTTCACCAATCAGCCTGATACCTTCAGGCTCAAATTCTTGTAAACTAATCAAGACCTAATGAGGTTTTAAAGAAAAACAACACTTTTTGTCTGCCTTTAAAAATGTGGTATAATTTTATCCAAATTGATGTTTTATTTCATTAGAGTTTATGGTATATTTTTTAAGTGATGTAATCAAGAAGATTGCTAGTCCTAATAAACACTTTCAAATTTAGAAGAACTTTTTTTTTTTTTAATTCTTGAAAATTTACTTCCTAGGACTCATAATCAACTAAGGAAAGTCTTACCATGAAATTTTCCAACTCCATATTGGGTCAAGAGAGAGTTTTCATTTTATTATTACTGAGGCCCACTGACCCATTCAATAGGGATAGTCAAGAGCCACACACATAAGAGGTGCCATGATTCTATGGGTTGGACACAAGAGCCACCTGGTAAGGAAGCTGTGGGTCACCAGGGTCAATTCAGCCACTCTGTCTTGCTTGACAGATACCCAGTTCCTCCCTCGCTTTCACTGACATGCCTTCTGAGGTGAGCTCCACTGAAGAGGAAATACAAAATCTTCCACTCGGGTGCTTTTAAAATTAAGAACAGGTTTTATAAACATAATGCATTTTGTTAAACAAATATTCTTATCTCTTATATAAAAGGTTAGTTAAGGGAGAGAAATAAGGAATGAGAGAAATTAAAGTACTGGAGAAAGATGAAAAAGCAAAGAGTTGGTGGTATATATGGTAAAGTGAAAGTGAAAGTTAGTCGCTCAGTCTTGTCTGACTCTTGGCAATCCCTGCCTGGCTCCTCTGTCCATGGAATTCTCCAGACAAGAGTACTGGAGTAGGTTGCCATTTCCTTCTCCAGGGAATCTTCCCTACCCAAGGATCAAACCCAGGTCTCCTGCACAGCAGGCAGATTCTTTACCAACTGAGCCACTAAGGAAGCCCGTATATGTTAAACATAGATTAAAAAAAAGAAAGACTCCTAGTTGTTGAAAGGGAGAGAAATGTAGTCCCAGTGGAAAGGAAGGATCAGACTTTGATAAAAGGATGTCATCATGGTCATGTGCACTGTTGGGCATAGATGGAGAAGCCATCCCTAGTACATTTTCATCTTTTCAGGATTAAGTCAAAATCTTTTGACGTCTTGGCCTGAGATAAGAAGAGTTCTAACACCTGGGTGCTTTACATCTCAGGTAATCCTCACAACAATTTATGAGAGCTGTATTATTACCTTATTTCCAGTGAGGACGCTGAGGAACAGAGGGCTTAAATTCCGCAGTCACACAGCTAGGCGATGATGGAGCTGAAATTAGACCCTGGTCTCCAAGTCCAGAAGGTTACAGTGCTTTCAACTAAGTCACTCTGCCTCTGGGCATTTGTAAATTAACTCTTTTTGAAGTGTCTGTTGAGACATTTATCAAAGAGTAATTGGAGAGAGGGGGAGGTGATCTGTTTATGTGTTAAACAACATATTTTGAGACTCTCAGTGTATTATAGGTAATAATATGTTTTTAGATATTGTACCAAAATAAGTTTCATAGATTATAGGGGTTTAGAATGGAGTGAATAGAGACAGCTCTATTCCATGCTAGGCCTTCATAGTTGATTGAAGAATCATTTTCTTTCCTTCATTTATTCAGCAAAGTACAGGTTTTCCCCTCTTCAGGATACTTTAAGCAGAGGGCATTGTGCCCAAAGTTAGAAAACTGCAATAGTGCATATGATGACGATGATGATATCCTTTTATCAAACTCTGATCCTTCCTTTCCCCAGGGCTATATTTCTCTCCTTCCAGCACCCAGGGGTCTTTCTTGGGCTGGAGTCTGGAGAACAGAAATTGGAGTCTTGAGCTGTTACTTACCAGCCTTGGAGAAGGGGCCCTTTGGGTCTCTTTGAGCCTCTGTTTTCACCTCTGTATCATGGGGAAAATATCAAATAGGCAAACAAATCCAAGTGCTTGGCAAGGTCAGGTAGTATTAGTGTTTGTTGTAAAGCAATTCACTGAAGGCTCTAAGTATTTTATTATGATACTGAGACAGATATACGTGATAAAAGACTTGGGGTGAGAAGGGAACTAAGTTATGAATCAAAAACCAACAAGTAATGAAATGGTCAAAACTCCAGAAGGGAGGCTGAAAGCCAGTGACATGAATAATTCATAAACTGAACATTTCATCTGCAACAATGAACAACTTGTTTATGGTCAATGCTTTAACTTTTACTGTTGTTTAAAAGCCATTAAATCATTTAATCTCCAGGGCAAGTTATTTCATTCCTATTTTTACAGAAAAGGATGAGCAGGTGTATTAGAGACAACCCTGGGAGCCCACAGCTCATCAGTGACAGATCCAGAACTATTATAGCATAAAGAGTAGTCAGTGTTTGTTAAGCACTTACTCAGGACCAAGTACTGTACCAGTAGTTTCACACGTATCTGATCCTCCCAACAGTGCTACAAAGTAGGTGATACTATTATCCTCACTATATTATAGATTGGAAAACTAGCTATGTTACTTTGGCATTGGTCACTGCACCGCTCGAAGCCTCAGTGAGTGGCAGAGCTCAGTATCAAGTGGATCTGACTTAACCACCTGCACTACCCACTTCGCTAGGCTGCCACATCTCTCGACTTTTAGTTTCAGGTTCTTTTCACAAATGTAAAGAGGTCAATTTCTATGTGCTATCAATGGAGTTGAAGGACCTTTTTATAAGCCACTCATTGATTAAGAGTTTTCAACCAGCATTCAGATGGTGGCTGCCTGTCACAGTAGTGCATGTTTTAATGACAATTTTAGTCTAATGGATGTTAGAAATCTGATGAGATGAGACTCAGGAAACAAGGATACAGTATAATTTAAATACTGCCCAGTGAAAGGCTGATGTTGGTAATGTTGAATTCCTTTGTGTTGTATAGGATGCTTTTTAAGCTAGACTAATTCATTGATTCGTCTGATCGTTTGAGTATATCCACTGTGTGCAAAGACCATGTGATAAGTACTGTGAAGGGTATAAAGTCCTGTTCTCAAAATACAAAATAGAAAGTATAAAGTGCCAGAAGAAAAATAGATCATCGGGCCATAGTGTTGACAGGAAAAAACTGCCTCCAGCTCTGGGTACCAGAAAGGGCTCTGATATAGAGGAATATGCATTTATTATAACTCAAGCCATTTCCTGGAAGGCACACTCTTGGTATAATCCATACTGGTCATTTTTCTGAATTCCTATAGTTCTTATATGTCTGTGCTCCTTGATTATAACTAATATTCTCCAAGTGTTTCATGACTTGGCTAAAGATACCTCAAAGACAAAGGATTATAAATCTTTTATAATTCTTATTTTTCAGAATATCTAGTTCAGAGTAAGACATGCAACAATAGTACTGTGTAAAAACTCCATAAATTTACTTTTTCTTTTGAGATTTGCAGAATCTGAGCAGGTGAATAGTCCTTTTGCAAATGTGTTGTTAATTGTAACTCTCAGATGCAGCTAAGCTTCTTTTTTTTTTTTTTTAAATTTGACTTTTTTCTTTCCTGATTAGAACTGAGAGCTTTCCCAGAGTGGACTAACTTTAACTGATACTTTAGATTTGTTAAGTGAATAATTTAAGGAAGTAATCCCTGGAACCCACAGATTTAACCACATCCCCCATAGTATATACTTGCCATTTGGAATTTTACTGCCAGCCCGGCACACTCTCTCAGCACCCGTCCTCTCTCCCCAGGGAGGGGGAGCGACTCAGAATCTGACCTGCCCCATCGGAAGCTGCCCGATGTGAAGAAGGATGACATGTCTGCCAGGCGAACATCCCACGGTGAGCCGAAATCAGCAGTGCCTTTTAACCAGTACCTCCCCAACAAGAGCAACCAGACAGCCTATGTCCCTGCGCCTCTGAGAAAGAAGAAGGTGGAGCGAGAGGAATATCGGAAGAGCTGGAGTACCGCCACCTCCCCCTTGGGTGGGGAGAGACCCTTCAGGTAAGATCTGGGCTGTGCTGCTCCTGTCCTGGCTGGTGATACAGGAACTACGGCCCCTGGATATGAATGAGCCCCAAGAGCCACTGTAGACCATTGATGTGAGATTACAGATGGAGGTGGGAAGAACAGACCTTCAGAGAGAGATCGTCACAATAGGATAGAAGCTTGATGAAGGCACTTACAACTGTGCCTGGCACACAGTAGGTATTCAACCTATACTGGTCTAATGAGTAGATATTTGAAAACAGCTCTATCATCAGGACATTGAGAACAGATCTGTCATCCATATCCTTCTCTGGAGACTGTCTGATTCCCAGTCCTGTTAGATCAGGTACAATAAGACCTTTTATCTACATGGAAGTTTATCTAGACATAAGCTCAAGCATTATGTAAGGGATGCATGAACATGCTTGAGTCATAGGTAGAAACAAACAGTCCTAATGAAATGGAAGAAGCATTGGACTTCTCATCTCTTTAGGGAAGTAAGCAGTCTTTCCCCTAATCTCGGATTATGTTTTTGTATTTCTTCATTCATTTATTCAGTAAGAATGTATTTATTGAGCATCTACCATGTGCTAGGTAGTAGATCTTTTAGGCTTTGGGGACCCAATACAAGGTAAGATAGAGTCTTTGCCTTCAAGAACCTTACAGTCTAATAAAAGAAACTTATAGTCTAGTCTAATCCTTTTAGCAAGACCATCCTGATCATTGCTTGGTTATTTCTTATAGTCTACCTTTATTATCTATGATTTTCCATTGAGTAAACATTTTATTAAAAGTTGTACTTATTGAACAAAACATGAATTTTGCCTTTCTGACAGAAAAGATTTTTGCGTATCAAGTTTGAAATAGCTTTCAATCAGTGTGGAGATTATGATGCATTGTATTAATTAACAAATGGCTGCATTTAATTTTCTTCACATTACCAGAATAGTGTTGCATACTATGATTTTTTTTTTCAAGTGGAAGTAATATCAGAATGACCAGGACCTGATCTATGATCTGCTTCCTAGCCTAGTGTGTTAGTTTGGTCAATTATGTTGTCCAACTCACTAGCTATCCTGAAACGATAGAGGAAGAGGAAAGTGAAGCGGGGTCTCCTTGTGAAGAGGACCCTGTCAGCCAAATGGACACCAGTGGGAAGCCTCCTGACGGTGGGTCAGAACTACCCACCAGCTGTGGGAAGGAGCAGCCTCCTCCAGAGGGGGCTGTGGTGGCACAAGCTCCCAAGTCTGAAGAGAAAGCTGCAGCTGAAATGCAAAAGCGCAGAAGGCTGGAGCAAGCCGGAATCAAGGTCATGCCAGCAGCACAGCGCTTTGCCAGGTTAGCTGTGCAGGCCAAGGACTGGCCTGGCTGGCTTTGTGCATGCCCAGGGCTTTGAAATCTGTCTGATGTGGTGGAGTTTCCATCTTGTTTTCCCACTTCCTGCTTTACCCATTGCATCATTATTTCCTACATGGAGCAAATAGAAATAGCTAATCGTCTTTACCTTCAGGCCTGTCTCTGCTGAATTTTTGGTCATTTTAAATGGAGGTAAAGAGTGAGCTTTGTGGCGCTTGAGCAGACCTTGTCCTGGTCAAGTATGTGTGGTCAGTCATTTGTGGGTTATAGGATATATCTGGCAATAACATCTTATTTTTCAACTGTTTATGGCTTGTTAATTTTCACACTACTCCTAAATGGCTCTCATCTTCCTTTACACATCACTAGAAAATAGTTCCTTTGGCATGGGAAGCACTGTCTTTAAAAAGAGTGGCTGGCTGACAAAAATCCACTTACTTTCTTTGTCCCAAGGGAGTAGTAAGTACGATTAGGTTTATTTGACTCATTTCTAAAACTTATTGATTCAAAAACAAAGAATGGAGTAATTACTTCTCTTAATTGTAACAAAGGCACAAGTATACAGTCCTGCTGGCCTCGAGTTACATGACAGATGGAGACCTTCAGCAGTCGAAGTCACAGAGAAATATAGTTGTACAGTTTCATGTAGTGTTTGGAGAAGCTGATTAATTTTTGTCATGTAATAGCCACAGATAATAGTGAGACCAAAATTTATTGGACAAATTGTAATTCATAACAGTTTGACAATTGAAATTCCTTTGCCACTTGCTCTTTCATTGAATCCTGAAAGGTAGGTGATATACCCAGTTTTTCAAGCAGAATAAACTGAGGATCAGTGAAAGTAACTTAACAGTCTCTGAGCCAGTTACTGCTGACCTGGTGGCCACTTTCAGATTCTCTGACCGCAGCATCACCACTGCCTCCCACACATTTGACAGAACGTTTTCCATCCCTCTGTACAACTCCATGTGTGGTTATTGCTGTGGTCTAGATCTTCACTGAAAATTCCAGCTCTAGCTTATATGGATTTAATCTTAGAGTAGCTTTGTATTGATAAAACACCAAGGATGTAATTCTTCCTGTCTGTGGTATCCCACAGATAAACATGTCTGTCCTAAATGTGTATGTGCTTCTAGAAAACTCTGACATAAAACTGTGCTTGTGCTACAAGAAACTCTCGGGGTTTCTAAAATTATAAAGGGTAATGTCATAACATCTTAAAAACAGAAATAAATCCAGATATTCTTTAAATTGCAGTTCAGAGACCTTTTGAGACACATGGTGTTTCAACATCATTTGAGCATCTGTGAATATCAAAGACCAGGCTAGGTGCTGAGAATATCAAAATGGAATATATTTTCTTACCAGTTTTCAGCTTTTCCTGCTTCTGTCTTCAAGCTTAGGGCACTGTGGAAATAAGTAATAAGTGATACAGATAAGAGAGTGAATTTATTAAAAAAATAATAGTAATAATGCTTTATCTTAATTTCCTTGACACACATACCTTCATTTTTATCACATCTGTGAAGTCTGTAACTAAAAGTTACCAAAGACACCATCATCTTTTTTATTATTTTACTTGTTTTTTTCAAAAATTGCCAATGTTTGAGTTTTAAAATCTCATTTTTAAAAAAGTGATTTTTTTCTATGATTACTAATGCTATTGACTGTCACAGCATGTGTATTGGCTACTTGAGTTTTTATTTTTCTATAAAGTCCTTCATATCTTCTGTCATTTACTTTTGTGCTTTAAAAAAAATGTTTTATTGTGGTAAGAACACTTGGCATGAGGTCTACACTCTGAACAAATCTTTAACTGTCCAGTACAGAGTTGTTCACTATAGGTACAATGTTGTACACCAACTTCCTAGAATGTATTCAGCCTGCTTAACTGAAACGTTATGCCCATTGATTAGCAATCCCTATTTTACCCTCCCTTCATCCCTAGTGACCACCATGCCATTCTTTGATTCTCTTATTTGACCATTTTAACTACTTCATGTAAGTGGAATCATGCCATTTTTTTCTTTCTATGACTGGCTTATTTCGCTTAATGTCCTCGAAGTTCATCCATGTTGTCACATATTACAAAATGTAATTCTTTTTTAAGGCTTAATAATATTCCATTGTATGCATGTACACAACCTTATCCTTATTCATCCCTTGATAGACATTTCGGTTGTTTCCACATCTTGCTTATTATGAATAATGATGTAGGCATGCTAAGATCCCTTTGGGAATCCTGGGTTGAGTTCTTTTGGCTACATACTCAGAAATGGGATTGCTAGATCTAGTTCTATTTTTACATTTTGAGGAACCTCCCCATGTCATCCCCTTTGTTGTTAGTGTTGTTGTTCAGTTGCTGGGGCATGTCCAACTCTTTGAGGTCCCATGGACATGTCATCTTAGAGTATCCAAAAGAGCAAGGGGAGACAAGTGGGCAGAGACCTGAAGAGAACTCGGCACACCCTGGAATCATGGTGATGTGGAGGAGAGAAGAGAGTGGGCAAAGGATGGGGATTCCATGAGTGTCTTATGCCTCTTCAGTAATTGGAAGTTTATTTTCTGATAAAACAGTGCAATCTTTTATGACAGCTCCTATCCTGTGCACAGACCTAGAATCGTAGTTAGTCTACAACCATGAATTCTAATTGAAGAATAATAGTATATTTGTGTGGTAATTTTTGCTCCTGTCCATGTTCCTGGGATCTGGCTTAATTTTTCCATATTTTATCCAAGCTAGCTCTAATAGCAGAAATATGCAGGTCAGTTAATGTCTGCAGATGTCAGTTAATGTCATACTTTAGAGCTACTGACTTAGCATTTAAAATGGAGTTCAGGAAAATTATGCATATTCCCAGAGAATGTTCCCAATAGCAACACAACACAGCTGCTCCAAACACCCAGAATTCATTTGCTAGATAGATTTTTCAGCTGCTAACTCTCTCATAAAAGTTTTATATATACCATGCCACCAGCCTGCCCTTTCTGTGTCTTTGTCACTTACTTTTTGCAGCCCACAACAGAGTCAACAGCCATTCTAAATTTAGCCACATTTTGGATCCTGCTTTCAATGTGGCAGAAAGTAGCTTAACTGGAATGAAATGCATATCATGAAGAAGGAAAGGATTCTTGGTGTCTGGAAAATAAGACTATGAAACATTTCAATATGCTGGTGTCTCTTAAGGCATTTTAACCTCTCCTGTCTTTGCAATCCAAATGCATTCTGGCCACCACATCTTGGAACCCAACAAGAGGCACCAGATACTTCTTGTGGCCTATTTCTGAGCTGAGAAAGTCTGTGTTTGCAGAGATGGGGAGCGAATGAGGTACAGGTGAGGAAGGAGGCATGTAGACGAGAGGAAGGCCTGACTTTTGTAGACCAGTTTTTGGTGGTTGTGTCACAAGTATTCTCAAACACCTCCTTGAATTATTTTTAAAACCATATAAAAAGGAGCAAAAGTGCATGAGTTTTCTAGTTGAGAAGTCCCAGGCTTCCTGTCAAAGAATATATTAAGAGGTATCTTAGCACCATGGGACAGAGTAGGTCTTTCTTATTAAATATGTGGAGTTAGTATTTATTCAAGCTGCCATTGAAGTCAGAAATGCATAAACTACTTTTCCTTCCATGTTTATGATTTTAGTTTATGATGTAGTTAGCTTAATTACCCCCCAAATATGAGCCTCTGCCAGAGAAGCTGAGATTTCTGTGTTTAAGAGGATAAAATAAGAACCAAGATTCACTTCCCCTGAATTAAAATGCCATGGAGATTTGAATTCTCCGACTTGGTGTTTCCCATTGGAGAAGTAAACTTGTTTTTGAACTGAATTATAGGTTTCACGTGATTGGACTTCTTTTCTAATTGTTTTCATATGTTTCAGCACTCAGTCTTTTCTACTAGTCTGTGGATCTTCTCAGGCACATAGTAATTAATCACAGAGAGGGGGAAAAACCCTCCAAGGAACAATAGACATTTTAGAAGTCTTTGGAGGAAGAGCAGATGCAGCCAAGTGCCAGACTTGTATTCCTCCTTACCAGATGCCTGTGTGTCTCTGACTGTTGCCGAACGGATTCCGGGAGATCAGGGACCAGGCAGACACAGGATGTGTGTGAACCTCTGTGACTCTGGATGTAGCTGCCCTGGGTGGGCACTGCGTGAACAAGGGAGGTCTCTGGTATTGCCCGTGACATTCCCAGGAGGCCTAACAGGCTTTTCTGGAGAGCCCAGTTTCTTTCAATAGAACAAACTGACTGCTAGTCTGAGCTGGTTGCTTCTGCACTGTCGAGTAAAAGGGAGTGAAAGAAAATGCCAGTTCTTCCTCAGCTGAAATCATCACCTCACTCACTTTGAAATATATAAGCCTCAGAAACTTTGAGACAAGGGCTTTTCTTCCCCCTCACCTGCTCAGAGCCCACAGTCTCTCCTACAAAGATAGCCTTACTTGTTTTAGGACAGAGTTGCCAGGTTGGAGGCAGGGCTTGGCACTTCTCACATCACATTGGACTGTATTCCTCCTAAGTAAAGCAATGAGCTGGGCCTACCGAGGAACCCCTTCTTCAACAAAACTTATCTATGAATAACTCCGAAAAAATAGTGCCAAACCTCCTCCATGAATATCAAGCCAGACAGCCAAAGTCTGCCACTTAAATGTACTTACTTTACCTACATTCAGATGACCATAACTGGAAACCTCAACATTCCCCTCTACAAAGTGGTCCCCATAATTCCAATCTTACAGGGTTGTCCTGAATGTTAGTGTATCTGGAATATACTAGCTCTTCAGAGCTATTGTAATTATTAAAAAACAAAGTAGAGTATACTGAAGGTTTACAATAAACTGACCTTCAGAAAAGAAGGGCACATTATAAAAAGTCATTTAACTATTTTGCTAACTAGATACCTGTGAGCATAAGCCTTCATATTAGCCTTATATGCATTATTTATTACTTCATAGCCAACAGTGCCAACCCAGAATTTATGTCATTAAATTTTTTCTCTTTCTGAGTCTGCGTTGAAGCTCTGAATTTACAGGATTCAAGCAATTAGCAGAATGTCATTATGATCATTTTTCAAGTGGGCAGGGAGTGGCTTTAAGTGGCCAATGATATGGAAAGCTTTATTCACCCCTTCTTTTTAAGCCTGCCTATCTAAACTGAGATCATTTGAAATGAGTCCTGCCACACTGGGCATTAAGCCTAAAAAGAAACACCCCAGGGAATTTGTAGCCTGGCTGGATTCACGTGATGCATAAGGCAGTAGATTCTCCTTGCTCAAATTGGCATGGCTGTTTGCATAAATGCATATGTTTTATTCCATAAAATTCTGCTTGAGTTGGGAGAGATTGAAGCCCAGGACTCTGGTCAGAAAATAGAAGGACTGCTGCTTTTGGACTTGAGAGCTTCAAGCTCGGGGTCTGCTCCGGATGAGATGAGATAATGAGTTTGAAAGGGCTTTGTAAACTGTAAAGTGCTGTGCAAGCACTGTAAGGTATGATTAGTTAGCATTCTATTGTCAATCCTGGCTGAGCTTTGCCATCTGCAACTAGCAATGCCAATCACAACTCCATTCTGAGCACAACTCACAGGATCCCTTTATTTAGTAACCAAAATACTTCTCTGTCTCCTACTTCCATAGTAATGATAATGCCTTAATTTTTGCATGATGCTCCACTTTCAAAACTGTTGCTGGAGATATCTTTTGTTTAATGAATAGTAGAGTGGTTAAGAACAGGACCTATGGAGCCAAACTGCCTGGATTTGAATTGTAACTTAAGCAATGGCGCTTTGACCTTGGGCAAATTTCTTCTCGTAATCTCAGTTTCCCCTCTATAAAATGGGGATGCTAATACACTACCATTACAAGGCTAGTATTAGAGTTAAATGAATTAACACTAGAAGGAATTCTGGCCCATGGTGGGTGCTCCATAATAATGAACCACCCTCTTTATCATCATCACTGTGCTAAAATAATGAGTTTTCTTTTTTTTTTTTTGATCTATAACAAATAGAAACATTTATTAGCAATTTTAAAATTTTCAACAAGGAAAACTCCGCTTCAGATCATTTTACTGTTAAATTCTAACAAATATTAAATGAAGTAAAAATAATGAGTTTTCGAAGAGATTGATTCAGTGGCCTCTCATTTCCCACTGACCATTCTTTATGGCCACAGTCAGCCAATGCCAGTTGGTTCTTGCCAGACTTGTTGGCTAGAGAGGCAGGGAAGAAAGTTAACACAGTCCAAGAGGGGCCAGGTGGGAGATGAAGAGCAGGGGTGCTCAAAGGGAAGTATTTCATATATTAAGAAATAAATTTAATTTGCAGCAACATGGATGGACCTAGAGATTATCATACTAAGTGAAGCAAGTCATACAGAGAAAGAGAAATATGTGATATCATATGATATCATGTATATGTGGAATCTAAAAATGATACAAGTGAACTCGTTTACAAAACAGAAATGGACTCACAGACATAGAAAACAAACTTATAGTTACCGAATAAAAAAGAGAGGGAAGGATAGATTAGGAGTTTTGGATTAATAGATTCACATCACTATATATAAAATAGATAGACAACAAGGACCTACTGTATAGCACAGGGAACGATACTCAATACAGTAATTTTAATGGAAAAGAAGCTTGAAAAGTATATATATTAATATAGAAAACATGTATATATATACAATATGTATATATAACCGCATCTCTTTGCTATAAATCTGAAACTAACACAACATTGTAAATCAACTATATTTCAATTAAAAATTTTTTTTAAAGAAATAAATTTGTTCAAGGAGCATTACCCATCACCTCTAAATTCCATGATTTAAAATTTTATTGAGAACAGTGGTCAGCAGGGAGAAAGAGTTTTCTGGGCATGATTAGAGATGCCCAGATTTTTATTTTGATTTTCCAGAAGCCAGGTGGAGTGAGGGCCTGCTGTCACCTTAAGCTGATGGCTTCCTCTGCAGCAATACAAGGCATAACAACAGACAGTGGGCCACCTGGTCGACCAGTGTAGACAGTATTTCCTTGCTCTTAGCCAACCTAATTCCTCCTGTCTTCATTTTTGAGTTGACCTGTCCCATGAGCATGAAAAATTTACTTTTAATCCTCTCTCAGAAATTGGATACAAAGTAGATGAACTTCCTTTAGAAATCAAGATGTTTTATTTACTTATCATCTCTATGAACTGAAAAGATAATCAATCATTTTTTAAGTTTTAATATTTTATTATGATTTAGAAGCAAGGATGATCTTATGAGTAGGGGAAGGAGTTTGTCTGAATATCAGAAAGGCACCATCAACTGTATTCTCACCCTGCCTGCCCCCAACAAAAGCAAACAGCATAAAAAGTCCTAATAGTCCACCATTAAACTGCATTTCTCCAAGAATTTAAAGTTTGGGGCCTTCAAGATTTCTTTGAAAATGAAAATAGTCCTAAGTAAACATTTTGACAGAATGCCTTAACACAATTTACTTGAAATCTAGCATATGACAAAGAAGAAGAGCTGAAAGGTGGAGAATAGTGGGGGTAAAAGCCTGAAGAAAGGATTGATGGTGGAAGGGAACGGGGCAACATAAGCTTTTGTGCCTGAGTCCACTCTTTAAATGGTCATAGACTATCCCAGATGTTTCAGGTTAGCTCAGTTTTGCAGGAAAATTATTCTTACACTTTGCAATCTGGTACACATCCTAGGTGTGCTGTCACATAGCTGCATTCATTAGCATTGCCCCAGATTAGTTTCTTGGTGGCTCAGATTTTTGCCCTGTCAGTCAAAATAAATTGAGTACCTATTGGGTGCATTTCTAATGTGCTAAAGAAAAAAATAACCAAAAAAAAAATGCTTCTTGGAATTTCCCTGGTGGTCCAATGGTTAAACTGTGTGCTTCCAATGCAGTGGGTGTGGATTTGACCCCTGGTCAGGGAACTAAGATCCCACATGCTGTGCAGTGCAGCCAAAAAAAAAAAGAAAACCAACAACAGCAACCAAAAAACCACAAAGTCATAAAATTGTTTTTTAAATGCTTCTTATTTTTCCCAATTTCATGAAAGATGGATTGTCACTTTCAGAGCCATTTAGGATCCTGTCTTTCTCATGCTGATGGGGTGCTGCAAGTTAAATGAATGTTTAGTATTGCTAGTAGCTGGCTAAATTCCAGCTTTTGAAACCCACCCTAACTCTCTGCAACGCTGGATTAAAGTAGTAAACAGATGTCATCTGGACTAACGATAGTGAGAAGACCTTTCACTAACAAGACAGTTGTCTGCCTGACAATGGGGATTTAAAAACTTTTGGTATGATCACATGTGGAGTTCCATTTAATTTTGCCCTATCAGTCAAAAGCAATTAAATGATGAGAAAGAAGCTGTTCGAAATATTATCCTTCGTAAAGAAAACCCTTTCCTGGTCCACCAACACGGCAGAGATTCAGAATCAGAAGATGAAGTTGCATGTCGACTGCCTGATCTTGAGAAAGATGACTTTGCTGCCAGGAGAGCAAGGATGAACCAGACAAAGCCAATGGTGCCATTGAACCAACTCCTCTATGGGCCTTACCGAAAAAAAGAGGCAGAGAAATCAGATGGCAGCAAACAACACTCAAAGGGAATCTCAGAAAAGAAAACTCTAGAGCATAAAAGGTGTGCACTCTGTGTGCGTGTGTATGTGAAAGAGAGAGAGAATATAATTAGGTGAATGAATTATAGCCCCTACCCTGGCCCCCGTTCCTCTATTTCCTGCCTTGGTTACATGTAATCAGTAATGGTGGTTTGTTTTCAGGTGGAGTTCCAGATAGCTAATCTCTTCTAAGTTCACATGGCAGGGAGTAGAATGACTGTGTCCAAAACAGGGCTGAATTCACCGAATAAACTTGGAGCCCAAGTGTGCAGGTGTGCTATATCCACACCACGTGTGGGTGCTGGTGTCACAGACTGGCATTCTGTGATATGGGGCAGGGACAGCCGCCTCTCCAGGCTGCTCCAGCCCATCCACAGCAGGCAGAAATCACAGTTATTCCTTAGCTAGGAACCTTTCTATCTTATTAGTGCCTTTCAGATATTGGAAGGGGAAAAAAATGAGGCTTGCTGTTTCTTCCCTCACAGCAATGTGATCACCTAGACATCTGATGATGGAGACTTCTCATTAAAAAAAAAGTCCTCCGATATTTAACACACTTCTATTCATTCTGTCATGGAAATTATTTTTAAGTGAGTTTCCTTGTCCCAGCTTTTCTTCCATCTTCTTAATTAAGGAAAGGAAAATTTAATGAAATGGATTTGACCAGCGATTTTTATCCCAAGAGGGATACAAAATCAGTCAAGTCTTCAGCCTGCTAAATTTCCATGTGCAGAGTTCATCATTCTTTTCCTTTATATCAAAATCAAAGTTCACATCTTTATTATTTAATTGCCATATTTCTGCCTATCACTTAAGAGGTTTATAATCTATTGAACGAAGAATATAAATATCTCAACTGTGTTTTACACAATTAAAGTGATTCTTTGGGCAGAGTCATTGAGATCAGTGGAGTAGTTCATGTTTTCCATTGTATTTTAGTTTTTTATTTAGGAAGCGCCAGATACAAAACACATGAATGATCTCTGGACATAAGCAGGGATTAGAGCATAGAAGACCTGGGACAGTTTTTATAGGACACATTCTAGCTTCAGGAGGCTCTTGGTCTTTGCAGTTCTTGTTGGCATGCCTTATAACACACCATTCTCAGAGGGCCTTGTGGGAGGGATCAGTTGCTGCCAGTGAAACAAAAACTTCTGGATAACTGAGCAGCATCAAGACATATTGATGGGAATCAGCAACTTGAGTTAGGAAAGGGAGTAGCTGTTGTACCTCCCTTTTTTCCTTTCTCCTGCATGCAATTTTAATTCCTGATATTTCCAGCCCCATTTGTCTGTTGTCACCTGAGTCTGTTTATGGGGACACAGCCTATGATCTCTCTAGAGAGCTTCAAAGAACTGTTGAAAAAAAAAAAAGAGAGCCCCCTGGTGGCTTTTTGCTATGCCCTTGCTTCCCCTTCCCCAAACTGAGAGCGAATAGAAAATTCTGTAGCCTTCCTATTTGCATAGACTCTGTAAATACACCAACTCATCCAGGTGATTTAGTTTGGAAAAAATGAATAGCCCTATTTATGTAGATTTCTAAAAACTTCTATCTCAGGGAACATATTTAGTTAGAAACTGACTTTTAATGTGATGGAATGTTTATGCACATAGATGCCACAGTTTTAGTTTAAATTATAATATTGTCAACATTAGCCATTTAACGTTCACTTCTTAGGGGAACAATTGAAAATATCAGGCCGCTTCCCTCATGGTCCAGTGGCTAAGAATCCACCTTCCGATGCAGGGGACGCAGGTTCAAATCCCTGATTGGGGAATTAAGATCCCACATACCTTGCCCTGCGGCCAAAAAAGTTGAAAAAATAAAACAAAATTTGCGAGAGAGCTTAAAGAAATAGCTGATTAAAACATCTCTGTATATAAAAAAGAGAAAGTATCAGATTTATCATTAATAAAGGTGAACAGTTATTGACATAAGAAACAAACAGGTATTGCCGCTGTGGATACAAGTAGAGAGGATACCCTGTCTGTTTGTCAAGTGTACATTAACCAGACCTAATGAATGCTATTAGAAGTCAGAGACTGGGTTTGAACATTGAACCTTTCTGTTCAGCATTGACCTAATCATACTTTCTGGCATACCTATGAAGGTTTATGGTTGAGATGTTTAATATGTGAGCAATGTTCCAGCTATCTCCACGCTAATCCTAGAATTTGGATCATGCAGAGCTTGTTACTAACATTTTACTGCTGCAGTAAAAGACATTCCAAGAGGGCTCAGGGATTCAATCAGAAAACTTGAATTCATTATAGTAACTTGAATAGTGTGGGAATTGGGCATCATTACTGTCAAACTGAAATCTCATTCCCATCTCTAATATTCTTATGGCGAACCCTGGCTTCTCTTCTTAAACTAAACTAGAGACTGTTATCTGGTGGAAAACTCTGTCTTGTTACAGTGTCAAAAGGGTAGCATAGTAACCCAGGCTACAATTGATTCCATTTTTGAGAAAGGAAGGGTGCTTCCATCATTCCATTATTCCGTTCTGTGCTCACCCTCTGAATTTCTGTGCTTGGCATTCTGTTTATCTTCTCTTCTTCCTGGAACCTGATTTTTCCGATGATGTGGGGGCCTGGACCAAATTAACAGAAACCAGGGCCAGACAGAAGAGGTGAAGTCAAGGGTGACCTGTATTGTGCGGGCCCAGGAGGGTGAACCTGCGGAGGAGGGGCTCAGGAAGGTGCCGGATCTCTACAAGGACGACCTGGCCCAGCGGAGAATTCAGGGGAGGCTTGGCCCTCACCGTGAGGCCCCAAGCTTTATCACGGTTGCCAGTATAACAGAAGCCGACCTGGAGACATGGGAGAGACTGAAAGTGTCAGAAAAGACGAGGTGTGTCATGTTTTCCCCTAACAGTGGTATCATTTAACTTTGAGCAAATCAAACACTTATCCTTCTATCACTCTTTATTTTCATGGCCAGAAAAAAGAAATACCTCTCCAAAGACAGAGCATATTTTGCATGAGTTAAAACTTGTTAATACTAAAAATTACAAGCCACATGGGCAGGAAACATCCTTTTTAATTCAGCCAACTTATTGTGAATGCTTATTTCAATAGGCTTGTTTATTTGTAAGGAATTTAAACTTGACTTTTAAATCATTTTAATGGTTTCATTGTACCTAAGATTTTCTTATGCTGTCATTTATGACATTGGAAGTGATATTTTAAAAGTTGTAGAAGCACTATTTACCCAGGCAAGGCAATGATCATTTCTTCATTTGATTGATCACTGCAAAAGCAATTCTGCTTTAGCCATCCAAGATTTTTCATACATCCACTGTATTTTAAAAACTCTTCCTTGATCTGTACTCACCTTAGAAACCTTTGGAACTTATTTCCGGTTCTGACTAGGGATGGAGATGTGGAGCACACGTGTGCCCCTGAGCCTTCACCAGAAATTAAAGCGGAAACTGCCATCCGGGATGACTTTGCCAGCCGCAAGGCGAGGGCCTATAAGAAAGCTTCCAGCAGCCCTAGGCAAAAGTTCGTGCACTTTGGACCAGTGACAGAGATAGATCAGCAGACGTGGAAGCGGCTCAGCATTGGCAGGGCGGGGCCAAGGGAGGATGCAGAGGAAGGCATCAGTCACGACAGCAAGATTCACATATGCTCTGTGTCTGCTGCCTCAGCGGCTACGTCCAACTTAAAGGAAGACCGCATGCTTAATCCACAGAATGACTGCAGGTATTTTCACCATTACATGTGCAAGGAGGTCTGCATGGGAATCATTGCCGCTTTTAAAGAGTTCGCTGACACACATTAAAGAAACTGCCAAAGATGACAAAGTTTTAACAGGCTCTTTTGCTGGTTAGCAGAGAAGGGAGGTCAGTACCCCAGGGGGCAAACGTATGTGAAGTTAAAAGACATCCATTTTGATTCTGTTGTCACCAGAATCACTGCCTGGGAATGCCAGTAATTTTGGCAAATGACCCTTTTTCCCTCGGCCGCATTAAGCACTATTTTATTCATCAGCAACACTGAACAGACTAGATGGGATGTTTTAATGATACCCTTTGTGTTTTTCCTAAAAATATGTTGATAAAAATCTAGATTATCTATATGCTCCCTCTCTCCTATCCCATAAGGGAGGAAAAATAGTTATTAGTATCATAAGTTCAGATTTCGGATATCTAAGCAGACACACAATAAAGTAAACCTCTCCTCCCTCTACTTTTTAAAAACATATAACAGAACTCAAGTGGAAAGATTCTTTGGGGGGTTCCTATGAGTCAGGATTCCTTGGATGAGTAACCATTCAACTTTGTGAGGCATCAACTGGGAAAAGACCTTGTAGACCTGTCACCAGTCCTTGTTCTTACTGGAGGGCTTCCAGCTGTGAATGCCTAAGCCCTCTTTGAGGGATTCGGTTCTATCTATGGACCGGTCTTTCTTCCATTAAGCAGGTATAGGCTTAGACGGTCAAGAATCCGCCCTCAACGCGGGAGACCTGGGTTCGATCCCTGGGTTGGGAAGATCCCCTGGAGGAGGCCTTGGCAACCCACTCCAGTATTCTTGCCTGGAGAAACCCCATGGACAGAGGAGCCTGACGGGCTACAGTCCATGAGGTCGCAAAGAGTCAGACACGACTGAGTGACTAAGCGGAGCACAGAGCATTTATACGATTCTAGATTCTCTGTATGCTAGGTGAGGTAGGGTAACTTAGAGATCAGATCTGCACCCCACTGTCTCTGCATGGTCCAGCAAACATTTATTTACTAAACATTTGCTCTGCCATCTCCAAGTGAATTGCCTTCCTCCCGTTGGAAGTCCCAAACCCCTATCCCCACATCCTCTTTTGTCTTTGGCTGAAGATGGTATGTAAGGTGAGGGTTTCAGCAATTTTAGTAAGCTACTCAGTTTTCCTGGGTCTCTTCCATGTAGACATGTTATTAAAATTTGAATTTCTGTTAGAAAAAAAAAAAAAAAGATTCTGGATTCTCCCAGGAACCTCCACTCCACCTGCGTGGCAGGAGCAAAGCAAAGCCCTTTGTGGCAGGAGGCAATGCTTGGGACAGTCTCCTCCATGCTTTGTCCTTGATATTCAAAGCACATGGTGGATCATCTGTGACATACAGAGGAGTTTCTTTGGTTTGATTTCTTTGTGGATGATACCATAGAGGAGGCTATAAATATAAATAACCTGGGTACACCAGAAGTCACTGCTGGAGTTTCAGAGGCTAATGGGGACCAGGCATGGAGGGGGTGGGAGTAAGAAATTAGTAAGAATTGCACCCTTGAGTCCTTGACTACTAAGGGTCATCACTCAGCTCCATGGTGAGAGTCAGGCCAGCCTTCTTTGACTTTCTCAGGGCCTTGCTAGGGTTCATATTCTATTATCCCATTCTGAGGATGTCATCCTAACTAACCCAGCTTCTGGAATAGCAACCAAACTTTTTCTCTTAACCTTTCCATCTCAAAGACTTTCACTGTCTCCTTTCCTAACTCTTTTTCCTCTTCTCTCTTGCTACCAATGCTACTTGTCACCAACAGAACAGTGACTTCTGATGTAGATGACTGTTGTAAAAGGGTCTCTCGGCTGGCTCCCGTGCCGGAGTCCCAGGAGGAGAGTAGCTTCAGTGCGGGCGAGGGCCTCAGGAGGACAGAGGAAGGTGAGGAGGTGGAAGATGACAGGTGGGGCCCCGGCCTCTGGTGTGAATTCCTTCCCAGTGGTAAAGCTGTCCTGTCTGGTTTAGTTACATGCAAACAGCAGCCACAGGATGGCAAAGAAGAGATTGAAGGAGTTGCTCAAAGAGATTATGAGATGGCGCCAAAGGCCAACAGATCCGAGGAGAGCGGCCAGCCACCGTGAGCGCCTTGCCTGCATTCCAGGGTGTGCTGCATCTGCTGTGTGCGGCTGCTGGCTCCCCCCAAACAGCTTAAAGCCACAATGTGCACTTGATGAGTGATGTGGCATGGAGCAGAGTCCCTTAAAGGAATGCACCCATCCCAGGGTCAGAGTTCTGCTTTCAGCGCCCCCGGCTGGGTAGAGATTTTAGCCTTTGCACGTGTCTGGGTGCTGGCCAGATTTCATTCTCAGAAGTCATGAAAACCAAAAAGGGAAACCCATTCCTGTGTAAGTATCAGTTGCATGAAGAAAGTCGCTGGTATTAATACTCAGTTGCTATGTGAGCTGCTACCTCCATGAACATTGGCTTCTTCTGTCTTGAGTTAATGCCGAGTGAGTGATGCTACTGAAAACATCTTAAGCAGTAAGTGCCATTTGACTGGCTGGACTGACGTGCCCTAGTTGACATCCTCTGACCTCTGATTGGGAGCCTTCAGAGAGAGAAGAGAAATCAGAGAAGATGACAGCTCCTGTCTGGAGCCACAGTGGACTGAAAGGCCAAAGAAAATTGTACGATTCCCAAAAAGATGACATGATGACCTGGAGAACTGGGATGTCTCTTAGTCACAATGGATCCAACAAACCAGTTCCTTCCAGTTCCATTTGCAAAGCAACATATTTGGGAGGAATCTGCCAAGGGTACATCAATAAAAGATAAGAGGTCAAAAGATTATCCCAAGCTGTTTTGACTTTGTTTCTCCAGTCTGAGCCTTGATACATGCTTTGAATATATTATTAATGCTCTATGGTTTATCAATGCCACTTACCTGCTATTGCTAGCAGAAACGAAATGATTAAATGATTGGCCCAGTCTAAGGTTTTTTTTCCCTCTCTTGCATGTAAGCCGGTGTGGAAAGAATAGTTAAGTTGTGAATTGTCCTATTAAACATTCTTTCTGACTACCATCGTATGGGCAGCCTAAATGGGAAACTCTTATTTCTTCCTAGCTCACACGGAAGTCATCGGGTAAAGGAGTTGAACTTCTTTCTGACCTACTTGATTTCATTCTGATTCCAGGAGGGTCTTCCAGTCCAAAGAAGACATATATTACTTATAAAATTTATTTAATTTAATTTTAACATTATCAAATAGTGATTTCTAGAGATAGAATTTTCATTCCATTCTCTGACTTGATTTAAAATGAAGGTTGGGAATATATATGGATGGAGGAGGGCGTGGCAGCCCACTCCAGTATTCTTGTCTGGAGAATCCCATGGACAGAGGAGCCTGGTGGGCTACAGTCCATAGGGTTGCAAAGAGTCACACATGACTAAAGTGACTTAGCACGCATGCTGGGAATATATAAAAAAGTTAATCAATAAGAACCTACAGTATAGTACAGGGAACTCTACTCAATAGTCTGTAATAATATGGGAAAAGAGTGAAAAAAATGGATAATATGTATGTGCATAACTGTACAGCTGAAACTAACACTATATTATAAATCAACTATACTCAGTATAAAATACAAATAAAAAAAATAAAATGAAAATAGGTAAATAGTAATCCTGAGATTCATGGTCTACTTTAAAATCCTATATGTTGAAGCTTCTGCTGTTATTTCAAAAGAGTGATAGACTTGTAAAAAGTGTGGTCTTACAGATCTATGTAGAGCAGAGGAGCAAGAAGCCTTTAGCATAATTAAAGCTCCACTATAAAACAGGAAGTGATAGAATTCTGCTTCACTTTGGTGGTAGTGAGACAGAAGGTAGGGTGGCGAGCAGAGAGAGTCTTAAGTAATCTCCAGATTTCAAATTAATAGCCAAGCTATCATTACCACCTGGATTTAACGTGCATTTGAGAGTCTTCTGAATCATAATGCTTCTAGTAGAGCCTTCTTGTAGCACTAGTTTCAGGGAGCAGGGCTGGTAGCTGTGCTCGCCCTTTCCAAGTGCTTCTGCTCTCTCCAGCTCACCTTCTCCTGGGAATTCACAGGTAGGTTGAATGCCTGTTGGCTCCAGTTCACAACTGGGAAGCCTGCAGTAGAGAAGTTACAACTGGGTCCCAGCTGGGGAGGGCAGGCTGGTGACGAGGGACTGCCTGGCCCAGCACACTCACTCCGTCCCCAGATGCCCTGATGTGGTGATGGGCGCTGCATCAGCAGGCTGTAGGGAAGCAGTTAGCAAGAGAGGAGAGAAGGAAATGAGGCCTGTAGGCTGCCTACTGGATACATTCTAGGCAGCCCATTTACTCCCCACACAACCTTGGAGAGTGAGAAATCTCCTCTGTGTTCTACAGGAAGAAACCAGGTTGTATGGCAGAAACCAACACAACATTGTAAAGCAGTTATCCTCCAATTTAAAAAAGAAAAAAAAAGAAAGAAACCAAAGCCCAGGTCCACACAGCTGACAATCACAGATCCAAGATCCAAACCCAGCTCTGTCTGAAGAGGGAGCTGCCATCTCATGCCAGTGCATTACCTTCCAAGTTACCAGAGGAGACTGGAGGTCTAACGACTTCCCTTTCACTTGTATTCTGTCCCTCTGGATGGAATGGCTGATTTGAGCATAAGGAGATATAGTCAGAGTAACTCTGTGACAAAATTGTGTGAGGGAGCAGGCACACACCTTGGGAATTCATGTTTCCTTTCAACAAGTGTTTATTGAGTAATTGCTATGTGTGAAATACTGTGCTGGGTGCTGGGGGATAGTCTTAAATGACAGGTAAACTCATTTTTCCTTCTCACTTCAAATGAAGTTTGTGCTAGTTCACAACATTGCTGAGCATTGATCCTGAAGTGCTTTATTTGTGCTGAAAACTACACAAATGCAATCAATAGGTGAAGAAAGTACTCTTTTTATCTTTCTGAATACCCCTACCCTCACAATTAAACTTTATTAATTGCTTGTTTTTGGTAGGATGCTTATACCAACTGTGATTTGTCTCGCCAGTGTTGTAGGTGATAGTCTGTTGACTTACCTACTTTGCATTTTTTTAAAAATCTCTTTATTAGTGATTTTTTAAAACTCATCTTTTCTTTTCTATATTTCATAGAACAATTGAGAAAATCATTTGAAGCCCAAACTCTAATTATCTTCTCCATAACAGCAAAGGCAGTTCTGATTAAATTGGTTCCTTCTTAAAGCTAATAAATTAGTCTGAGAGGAAATGTCTTAAAGCCACAAGTATATAGTAAACAGATAAATGAAGGGTATCTTCAGAGACTGCACTGTTCTTTTCAGTTTCCTGAGTATCCAATAAGGATTTAGTAAATACTTATGGAGGGCCTGGTCTGGTCACTATTTGGGGAACCCCCAAAGAAAAATCCCTACTCTCATGGACCTTGCATTGCAGAGTTAATCAACATTTGTTGTCAGAGGTCTCTCTGAAATGCTGCCAAGTATTTTGTATAGAAGCAATTTAAATTCTAGTGTATCCTGCATGCAACAACATAGCTGAACCTCATAAACGAAATGTGCTAATAAGGAAGCCAGACTCAAAAGAGTACATACTATATGATTCTGTTTACACAGCACAAAGCTCAATGCTGATTTGTGGTTTGTGAAGACTCATCAAGGTGTGTGTGTGTATGGTCTGTGCACTTTCTGTATGTATAGTTTACTTCAGTAAAACATTAATTAAAATATTCAAATCAACACAAAAACACCAACTATCAATTGATCATTTCTAGATTAACCATCCATTAGGAATAACTTCTCTGCTTACTTCCATAGATAATTTAGAAAACACTATATTCAAATGTCTATTCCAGTAGGCCTACTAGTGAACTGGGAAACATTTATCCAGGCTTCAGAATTAACACTGTTAATTCTGGGTGGAATTTACACTGTTCATGTACCCTTTCTTGATGTGAAGGAATTCATCTGCCCCCATGTGGAGATGGTTTTGGAAAACTGAATGTGTTAAGTCAAACTTTAGCAGCTTCTAAAACTATCCCCCAGAGAAACCGAAAATGGGTCTTACTTCCAGAAGAAAAACATCCACAAACACTTTCCTTTTCTTGCTTTTGGCCATTTCAACTGAAACTCTTCTTAGTCTTTCACTGGTGTGGTTGCCCTCACTGTGCATGAAAATAATTATTAATGAATTCATACTGTTACAGGGTAATAAAGGCATCAGAGAGAAGGGTGTCTGTGTGTGTACACCAATGGGTTTTTTCTCTAAGATCATAGGAAGAGATCTTTGGAAATTACTCCCTTCCCCCTACATTGTTATGAAACTGAACATAGGATCAGGTAGTTTTTGCTGAAAACCCCCAAATTTAACTTTTTGGACTGAAAGCCTGGCATTTTTTTCTTCGCTCAAATAAGTCTTTGCCCACCATCAGAATGCATGAATAAATTGCCTTTCAGGGCATAGGTAAGAACCTTCTCTTAAAATTCCCCTTTCCAGAAATAGTCACTTGCGGGAGCTACTTTTTTTAAATGTGCTTAAATATGCCCTTGTAATATTCTAGGTTTTTTTTTCTAATTTGACCTTTTTCTTTGTTTTATCAGATACATTAAAACTTAAAATGCCCATATTAAAGAAGGTGCAACTTTGTAGCTCTAAATAATCAGAAGGATATAAAAGATTGTTAAAAAAAAAAACTTTGCTTTTTCAAGTTATGGAATATCATCCACGTCTGGTTTTGATTAAGGCTGCCAGTTTTCTAGGAATTGTGGTTTTTGTCAAATGCATGCGGAAGGCACTGATTGGGGTTCTGGTTGGAGTTCTGGTTTGCTTTCAGAAAACTTCAGAAATACTCTTTGATGTTATTTGTGCAAATGCATTAACACATCAGGGAAAGGGTCAGTAAGCGTGTGCTCCTATGCTGGGTGTCCATTACAACCCATTACTCTACACAGAAAGGCAAAAACCAGTTCAACCGTTTGTGAATGACCATAATACACATTTGGTTTTTTCAAAGCTGTCTTCTCTAAACATTGTGGGTTGCACCTAAGCCTTTTGTGTTTATATTGAACGATTTCTTTCTTTGTGGGTAACATGGAGAGGTATTTTTATTTCCCTTTTGGGTTTTCCTACAAATTTTGCATTCTTCAGAAATGTCAAGACTTTGCTTTCATTTTTAGCCATTAGTGAATATTGCTAATTGTATAATGACACTTCTCTTCCAGTATGATCAGCAAAAAAGGTTTGGCATGTATACATTTCACTTGTAGTTTTTATTTCCAGCTTGGTTACAGTGTTAACCTTCTGTCTTGCCAATCCTCTAATTTTGGATTTGGTCTTATAGATACGGACCGAGAACTCCTGTGTCTGACGACGCAGAGTAAGTTGTTTTGTATTCATAGGAATACATTAATTATAGCCTAAACTGCATGCTTCCAGTACTCACCACTAATTGAAACGCAGTTAATGTAACAGTGGACTGAAGAGCTAACTGACTCTTCTCTGCAGCCTCAGAGAAGCCCTTGAAATTGGAATGCAAAACATATGTTCTGTGCAGGAGAGATGAATGAAAAAGCCACTTAAGCATGATTTTAATACGCAGCTGCTGCTTAAAACTTAACATTTGCTTTTCATAGATGGGGCATGTGAAAGTTGTTCTTGTTAGGGTTTGGAAGTTGGAACCTCTTCTGAACCATGGAATTGTTAAAAGGTTCTTCTGTGCTTTGCATTGAATCCTTGATATGTGAAGGCTTAGCTGTACAGCAGTCAATCTCAAAGACACATTTTTTTTTAAGCTAAGAAAATAAATTCTAAACCACTAATGATAGATTCAGAAGCCCAAGTTCCTCCCAGGTTGGAGTAATATAAACTGTGAGATGCCTGAGCCCAAAACGCTGGGGTTTTGTTCATGTTCCGTGGCACAGCCAGGGGTCAAGATGTACAACATGACTTGGGTTGCCTCTCCTTAGTTTCCGCTCCTCCCAGAAATGCATTGCCCATCCCCAGCCTCACATCCAAATATGAGAAGAATCTACTCACTCCCATCTGTGACCACATTGACTCCATTTCAAAAACAGATTCCCCATAGGCAGAGCATTCTGAAACTGATAGCCAAGACAGAAGTTTTCTTTGCAGAAGGCTAGCTTCCTCAGATTTAAGAAACATGATCAATATCTCACTGCAACACCAGTGGCCCACTAAGCCTGATGTCTGTCCTCTGGGAGAGGTGTTTTATGGCCGTGTGGGAGTCTAGGCCATTCTAAGAGTGAACCCCAGCATTCTCCCTGCCTATCTTCCTGGCCTGAGCCATAGTTTCGAGTCACCGAGTGAGGAATCCAAGTAACAGTGTAGAACAAATATCATTTCCACCAGTAACTGCAATCAGGCCACACATCTACTGTATTTGAATTGTGCTTTTTTTCCATGTTTGTGTTCAAGATGTCAGCTTAGTCTGTACTTTTAGCTCTAAGCAGTCTGACTCGAGTGCCAAGGAGATCAGTTTCCGATGTGTGATGTATGATTGCTTTGTGGCCTGACACACGGAACATTCATGTCTCAGAACTAAATTCAGCCGGAGCTTGACTGACTGCATGGAGTTAAGTAGTCTATAAAACTGAGCCCTGGTTATTGCTTTTAAAATCTACAGTGGCAGTATTTAACATTCACTGAAAGGAGGATTATATAAGATTGATAGGCAAAACACTACTTTGATTTGGTTAGCAAAAACATTTTGATAGAATGGATTTACTCTTCATCATTGCAAAGCTGCTGTGCAATTTGCCTAATACAGATCTCTCAAAAACCCTGAAAGCTGAAAGAAAAGGAGCTACATTAAAGACCTTTTGAATGCTGCCTGTACCTGAATATGAAACCTCACCCACAGGAAAAGTAAATGATGTTTTAAACCAAGTCGGGGTGCAGACTCCTCTAAATTTACCAAAAAAAAAAAAAAAAAGCAGCATGTGATCCAGGAAGAGTATAAGGAGCTTCTTTTCCAGGGGTCTTATCTAGGAACATCTAAAGGGCTGAATTTCCTTCTTGGAATAGACATAATTTATATGAAATCAAGTGGGTAAGAAAAAAACTATGTCAGGAGTTGTTTTTTTTTTAATAGAAATTTATAATATGTTTCATTTGCCCCCTACTATCTCCCTTTTTCAGAATCTTTACAGACAACTACAGGCACAGGCTCTATTTATTCATAATTGACACATTCTTAAAATGCAGCCCAATCAAAAAAAGATGTGCCCTTTAAGGAGAATGCGGGTCAGGGGCAGACCTACCACACAGGCAAACAGAAATTTCCGCCTCCTGGCAAGCCAAAAATGTTTCCATGGATTTAGTTTCACCTTCTTGCCCTTCTCTTCACTTCCACATACCTCCTCTCCCAATGGTCCCCACCATGGAGCCTGGAAACTGTGAGAGCCAGAGGCCATTTTGCTCTTAATTCCCTTACCTTAGACTTGGTCCAGAAACAATTTCCAGGCTCCCCTAGAGGTACTTTAATCCTGGCCCTAAGAAATGCCAACCCACTGTAGGGAGAGGCTCCTGGGCTCTGCAGCCAGGGGCCCTGTTCCCAACAGCCCAAGAGCATGGCCTGCTGTGCTGAGAAGCACAGGTTTGGTGCAAGTCCTGTTAATATTGTGGAACCTAAACCTCTCCAGGGTCCCCTGATGTGCTGTGCTCTACTAAGTCGCTTCAGTCGTGTCCGACTCTTTGCGACTCTGTGGACTATAGCCTGCCAGGCTCTTCTGTCCGTGGGATTTTCCAGGCAAGAACACTGGAGTGGGTTGCCATGCCTTCCTCCAGGGAATCTTCCCAACCTAGGGACTGAACCCACATCTCTTATGTCTGCTGCATTGGCAGGCAGGTTCTTTACCACTAGCGCCACCAGGGTCCCCCACCCCATCCCTCGACATGCACTTCTTCATTTTGGAGGCTGAGTCCAATCTCTGAATTAGGGAACATTTTCTGAATGGTGACTCAGTTCATTTTCTGTCTGCTATTATCAGTCCTCAGCTTGCTTCCTTTTTTGAAATGGCTTAAAGGTATTGCTCATAGTTTTATTATTTCTCTTTTGCTGGTGTTGCTTTTAAAAGAAAAAAAAAAATCTCTAACCAAAAAAAAAAAAAAGTACTTCCTGGTATAGGAGAAGGCAGACAAGAGTTTCTCTTTTTATTTCACTAACCAGCTTTTGGCCACATTCGGGCTGTGGTAGTTAGAGCTTCATGGTAGACACAGAAATAGGAACCTGGGACAGAAGAAGGCAGTTCTGAAGGCCTTGCTCCCACCCTCTCCATGTCAATCAAGTGAGATAAGCCATTCTCAAATCCTGGAGAAGCCTGCCATTTTCTTACTGGGGTCCCAGAAGAAGACTTTGCCCTATGGCCATCAGTGTGACCTAAACCAAAATTCTGCCCTTTAAAAATTACAGATGGCAAAGTTGAAGGAAAGGACCTCCTTTCTCTCCCATAATCTGCCAGCTGTTTAGTAGATTACAATACAGTCCCAGCTGAGAGGGGTTTATGTCTTCTAAGACCTTCACAAAGCCTATAAATTGCCTTCAAAGAGAAACCGGCTGAATTTGATAGATTTAGAGTTAAGGTTTTGGTTTTGTTTTTTTTTTAACTCTGAAAGGAAGATGGGATGAGTTCAGGTCCCTTTCTGGAAGGGTTGTTTGAGGGCATTATGATCCATGAAGTTTGAAAACCATGGATTATACTTTTCTACCTAACTCTGCAAATTCCTGAATTTTCCTTAAACCACATTAATAAGCAGCATAAAATAGGTGACAAATCGCAGTCCCTCCTCTCTTTAGAGGAAGGACTACAGTTTCTCTTCCAGGAAGACAGTTATCACAAGCAACACTGTGCCCTGAATTGGTGGACAGCTCCACACAGTAGTGTGTCATATCCATGCAAATAGAAGCCTTGGATCAAAGAAAGTCCTACGCAGTCAGATTAGTAGAAACAGATTAAAGTACAGTCTTCGGTTTTCACTCTCTTTGGTCAGACTCAAATTGTCCAACATCTAAAGAGAGGGGAGAGGCACTCATACATTCATATTTGAGTAGACTGAAATGAACGTGGGCAGCCATTGCTTTGGGATTGTCTTCTCCTTCCAGAGAGCCGCCTGCTAAGGAACCACTGGCATCCAGTGATGCTGCTGCTGTGCATCATCTGGCCATGGGGATAACTATTTTGGACATCATGGATGATGTCTGCAATTAGCTGGTGTCTTGGTGCATGGCTCTTCTTTTTCTTCGTGTTAAGCTGGCTTCAAAAATGGACTATCGCAGTCTTCTGTTCTTAAAGGGCCCTCCACTTGTTTGGCACTTTATAACCCACTTGGTCCCAGAGCTAGTCATTTCTTTGAGAGGAAAAGAAAAAGGGAAGATTTTGCTTTGGTTTTTATTTCTATTTTCATCTTGCTGCTTCAGCTTTCGCTGTAACAAAGGTCTATAATAAGCATTGCAGAAAAGGCCCTATGGTCTTACCCTATATCAATTATATGAACAGCCTAAAAGTTCTTAAAATTTGCTTTCCAAATCCTTTTGCTTTTAAAAGAGTATATTCAGAGGTATCCTGTCAAAGTGAAACCATTGTGAGAATTTCAGGATATAAAGTATACACTGATTTTTATATTTTGCCCTTAACCTTACCATAAAATACCTTATTTTCTTGATTTCAAGATGCCATCAACATACTACAGATTTACAGTTTTACAGGACATAGAAATAAACCACAACAAACATATGTATCATTTGTGCATAGTTGTTGGATGCATCCAAAATTCTGAAAATACAACATGAAAAAGTGGTACCTTAGATTGAAGCTGTATATCACTTTTTTAATGGAGAAATTGCCTGTTAATGAAGAAAGCATTTAAACCAGCCCTGCACAAAGAAGCATTTACTACAATTAAATTTGCGCTTCAGGGAACGCCATCCTCCTTCCCCACAGATTCTCTCGAAGTTATACATGTTAACGCTCTTAATTTTATTTTCTAATACATTTATAAGAGAGACCAGCTCAGAGCTTCAAATACCTTTTCAAGCCTCTTAGTTTACACGTATCTTGGCCCCAACATATAAAATTAATTGACTGATTCAGCCATCACCGAAGACAAAGATGGTCACGTTTTGGCTTCTGCTTCAAAAGAAGAGCTGAGGCTTCTAGCATGCCCGCTGTTGCCGGCTGAGGAACAGATTGCAGACCACATGGCTGCCTTAGGCGGGGGGGGGGGGGGGGGGGGGTGTGTGTGTCAGTTTTCCATACGCGGTAGCGCCCCCATGCGGCGGGACGCCCCAGGTGCACAGAGGTAGGAGGGGTGCTCATCTCTGTCCACCGGTTTTCTGCTCTCTCCACACGCAGGAGCACGAGTATGTTTGACATGCGTTGTGAGGAGGAGGCCCCGGTGCAGCCACACAGCAGGGCCCGCCAGGAGCAGCTGCAACTGATAAACAGCCAGCTGCGGGAGGAGGATGACAAATGGCAGGATGTGAGTGCTGGGGCCGGGGCCGTGGGCAGTGGGGAGACTGCACTGCCTGCTGGGCAAGAGGCCCTTTGGAGCAGAGAATCAGAATCAGACTGAGTGGGAGCCTCGGGCTGGAAAGCCATGCAGAAGAAGGGGGGGCCCGGAGAAGACTTCAAACGGTGAACACTGCCCATGTGGGAATTAAGAAAAGTACCCTTACTGAAGTTTGGCCAGAAAGCAGAGGGGACCAGGCGGGAGGCAACGGGCATAGGATGCCGAATCAAGGATGCCCTGTCTCCTGAGTTTGTATATTTGGAATTGATAATAATGATGATGATGACGACAATGATAACTGCCAACATTGAAAGCATGCCAGTAACAGGTACTGTTCTGAGTGCCTTGCAGTTAATCGTTCTTGAATCCTCTCAATGACTCAGTATGCTAGCAACTGTAGATATTACTGTCTTCAGTCCAACAGAGAAGACCCAGAGCAGTGAAATAACTTGTCCAGTGTCACACAGCTAGTGAATAAGAGATCAAGGATGGCTCCAGGGCCTGATGGGGGCCTTGGGATTATCTGTGTGCTGAGAGCAGAGAGCTAGGGCAGGAAAGGAACTTGAGGATCGGTATGAAAGGAGGGAGAGTGGACTGTTTCATCTCATCCTCACAGAGCACTCTGAGGTAGTCACTGCAGATTTGACTCTACCTTTAGTCAATTAGTGAACTTTTACAAAGTCGATAAATTGTGGTAATGATTATGTCTATGAGATATCAAGCACCTGACGTGCAATACCTCATTTCACCTTCACAAGCTTGCAAGAGTAGGTATCGTTATCATTTCTGTTTTAGAGATGAGGAAACAGGTACAGAGAGGTTAAGAAGCATGCTTGAGATTCCAAAGCATGGAAGAGATGGAGCTGGGATTCTTTCCCACAGCCACATGCCCACCTGTCTGACTCCAGAATCCTAACTCTTTCTCATTAGGCTCTAATTGCCCATAGATTTGTGGTGAGGTTGTCATAAGGATCAGATAACTTAGGACATACAGAACTATTGGTTCTGCAAGACCCCAAAACCAATTGTTTTTCTGCTTTTTCTTCCTTCCCTGAGGGAATTTGTGTAGGTCTGTGGTTATTCCTACCATTCTATTGTCAGTGAGTCTACTCACAATGCAGAGGTCATAAATAGCAAGAAATGAAGTTTCTTACAATATCCTGTGAGACAATACTTTAACATTTGGCAACTGACACGGAATACAATAGCAAATTTTACATTACCATGTTTTACAAAATGTGCTGCCCTGCTCTGGATAATATAGAATATCTGAAGGTTTCCTGCCTTCAAGATATTCCTGTTCCAACCAAACTTACCCTGGATTGTAGAGGAATGTCTTAGCCTGGCCCACAGTCAGCACTCACTAAACCCGTAAGTGTAGAAATGGAATTACATGCAAGTCTGAAGAAGAGTGTTCTGTCTCCCTCCGCCTCCCCCATAGGACCTGGCTCGTTGGAAGAGCCGCAGAAGAAGTGCTTCTCAGGACTTAATCAGAAAAGAGGAAGAGAGGAAAAAAATGGAGAAGCTGCTGGCTGGAGAGGATGGGACAAGGGAACGAAGGAAAAGCATAAAAACCTACAGAGAAATTGTCCAAGAAAAGTGGGTTCTTTCTGTTGTTGTTTAATGTACAGTATTATTTAGATGTGCTTTTTCTAAAAATTGTCAGTCATCACAAAGGCTCTGACACTAATATTACACACCCTGTTTGGTCTCTTCAGCTCTGCTTTGGGTCCTACCAAGGTCCTCTTTGCAATTCCTGTGACTGCTGACTGTTCTTGCTTCCCCTCCCATGTCTACCCTTTAGAGAGCGGAGAGAGAGGGAGTTGCATGAAGCATACAAGAATGCACGGACCCAGGAGGAGGCAGAGGGTATCCTTCAGCAGTACATTGAGAGATTCACCATCAGTGAAGCTGTTCTTGAACGCTTGGAGATGCCAAAAATCCTGGAAAGAAGCCATTCAACAGAGCCAAACTTATCCTCCTTCCTCAGCGACCCCAACCCTATGAAATACCTGCGGCAACAGTCACTGCCTCCACCCAAGTTCACTGCCACTGTGGAAACCACCATCGCTCGTCCCAGTGTTCTGGATGCCAGCATGTCAGCAGGCAGTGGGTCTCCGAGCAAAACTGTCTCTCCCAAAGCAGTGCCTATGCTGACGCCCAAGCCTTACTCCCAGCCCAAAAACTCCCAAGAGGTTCTGAAGACCTTCAAGGTAGGATAAGTTCTTTAAGGGTAGAACCAAAACTGAACTCCTGGGGGATCACTGAAAAGAAGCATCTTATCTCAGGAGGATGCAGTTGTTTTTATCAAACAAAAACAAAGGCATTAACATGTACAGTTATGAAGTTTATGTGTCTCTGAGATTTGGTTTGCAAATAATTCAGGGATTGATGATTCTTCTCAATTCCTATTCTTAATACTGATGGGCTTGAATAAGATTGGTGGTTGAGTGACCATGAGCAAGGTCTATTTCATAGTTTGATATGCTGAGCGACTGAACACACATGCATGTATGGTGGTATGATATCTCCATAGCAATGGTAACAAACCCCAATTTAGCAACACCTTAGGTATCTCCATTTATCTGGAGGTATTGAAAATGCCTCAAAACAAACTTTTAATGACCTTTAGTGTAAATAGAGGTATATACAGCTACCTCTGTATATGCCTCTGACGTCATAACTGAAAAGATGCTACCACTGGGAAAAAAAATGGTAACATAAGAAATACATGGGATATACTTGGTATTCAAATGAGACAGATTTTTAAAAAATTTTTAGGTGGGAAGAAACTATGTTATTTTGGAGGTGGGGGGGGATGCCAATGAATGCATAAAATAGTGTTCCAGAACCAAAGAACCTATAGCAGCCAAACACCTTTTTTCTTCCTCAAATCCTAGTATTTTTTCCTCACATCAGGAGGAAGTACTCATCTTTCGTCTCAAGCGAGGTTGACTGCAAAGAAAAATCAGTTTTCCTTGTCCCTGCACAGCACATGGGTTCACAGTAGAAGACAGAGGTGGAATTCATCAGTAGCAGACACAGACATGTGGCTGTACAGAAAGTTTGCAAAGCTAAACTAATTGAGCACTCTGTGTGTGTGTGTATCTTCCTATTGAATTTCAGAGGGAACCAAGCCATATTTCTAACTTTCTTAGCATCTTTCTTGGCTTAACTCTGAATGTAGCTTTAAAACCTGTGTCTTAGGCCTTGATCAAACAAAAGAAAAATGTCCTTTCCGTCTCACCTAGGTTGGACTGAGATGTCTATCCCTCCAAGGGTAACTGCTGTGTGTTTGTTCACAGCTTCATCCTGAGAGCATGGTGTCTGTGCCTAGGCACTCGGCAAGTGTCTGTAGAATAAACACATGAATTTTTCCTGAGAAGATGAGATACTTGTCATGCAGACTGGTGCACACACAGATGCACATGCAATCACATGTGCTCGGCAGGCTGCCTAAGTACCGTAGCAGCTCTCCTTCACCCGGGGCCCACGACCATCAACTGTCTAATAGCTTCTCATGAAGCATGGTTTGATATTGAGGTGGCCTGGAACAGGGACAGGGAATACATGTATTTAACTTGGTATCCAAGGAATGTGACCAGTTAATCTGGATATCCATTTCCTTTCCTTTATATAAACAGTACAATGTGATCGTTTAAACAGAAGATTTAGGATAGATGATTTCATGGCAAGACCCTGAGAAAACCCAGTTCATTCCATTGCGGCAAGACAGTGTGGAGGCTGCAGGGGAGGTAGAATGAGGGACTTGGATAGAGATCCTTTTAGAGCTGGAGCTCACCTGTGAGCCCTCAACTCATCGTAGGTCCTGATGGCTGTCAACCCTGTTCACAGCCCACCATCGAATGGGTGAGCTGGCTCACGGTCAAAGGTAGAATGTAAATGGACAGTTGTTACAGATAACACCAGAACTGGAGCTAAGGTGTGTGTGAGTATGTGTGTGTGTGTGTGTTTTCTTGTGGGGAGAAGGTGGGCATGGGAGGCAAGAAATACGGGCTCAGTTTCTTAGTACAACAGATTTAAGAGTAAAAGAAGAGTAAGTGTCAATAAAATGAAGTAGCAGTAAAAATGGTTTAAGGCAGTGTTTTCAAACTGAGAGTTGCCACCTATTCCTAGGTTATGAAATCGACTTAGTGGTTAAGAATCAGCATTCTTTTTTTAAAAAACTGAGGTAAAATAGAATATAGTGTTTAAAAACAGTATAGTGCATATAAAAAGGTAAATATTAATTGTTAAACTCCGTTTCAGTTATCTTTATGTGTGTGTGCTCAGTTGTGATTTAAATTTTATGGATCACAGACAATAGACAAAACACTGACTTAAGGTAAATAATCTATAACTAGTATCTGCCCTTCTATTATTCTTTTTAAAAGATTTCAGAAGGTTTAGTAATAAGAATAGCTATCATTTATATACATAAATATGCCAGATACTGTTCTAAATTCTGTACATATATTAATACATAAACGATACCATAATAGCATCATTAAGGAGATACTATTATCATAGAAAGGAGGAAACTGAGGTTGAAGATTACATGGCTGTTAAGTGGTGAAGCCAGAACTCAGGTTGTCTCACTGCAGGGCTTCCTCTCATGACCGCTCTGTATACTGTCAGACTTGAAAGAGATTTCCAGGTACCTTCAATAAGTCAGACTAAGCACCTTCACTCCTTCTTTCTTGCTCCCACCACCGTCCCTAGACATGGGGGCAAAACAAAGATATTTTAATGTGCATGGCCTCTTTTTCTTGAAAAAAACTAAGATGGTCAAATTAACTAGAAATAGGAATTTACTGTGGGGCTCCCGAGGTGGCTCTGGATAAGGAATCCACCTGCAGTGCAGGAGATGAAGGTTCGATCCCTGGGTTGGAAGATCCCCTGGAGGAGGGTCTGGCAATCGACTCCAGTATTCTTGCCTGGAGAATCCCCATGGGCAGAGGAGCCTGGTGGGCTATAGTCTACGGGGTTGCAACACGACTGAAGTGACTGAGCATGCACGCACGCACACAGGAATTTACTGTAACATAGTAACGCACCAGGTTCCCTGCCCTCCATGATTGCTTCCAAAATGTATTCGTTGCCCTCGACCATAACAGAATAACCTGTGAAATATTCCTGATCTAAGATGAGCTCCACCTAGTTTATATGTTTATTAGGAAAAAAAAATCTCAAAATTGTGAAATAGCAGTCACAGAACTTACATGAAAAATTACTGGAACCCAAATATGCGACATGTATTTATACCTAAGATCCCTTGATTTTCTATACTGCGAAATAAAAACAGACCCCTAGTAAGTTGAGCATGAAATGTAATCTAACATGAAGTGACCTGAGAAGGCAGACCACCTTTTAAAGAAGCCCTCAAAGATGGCATTTAAGGGAGCCCTGCTTTCTAAACTGACGGAAGCATATAAGAGAACTTATTCTTTGTTAGACTTTGATTGTTAAATGCTAATGATTTAAGATGATTGTGAACACGTCATTTTGTTATAATCTTTCATTGGGGAATAGCATGTTCTTGTCCATTCTGGTTTTTACAGGTAGATGGGAAAGTCACCATGAATGGAGAGACGACTCATGGTGATGAGGAGGAGAAGGAAAGAGAGTGTCCCACGGTGGCACCTGCCCCCTCGTTGACCAAATCCCAGATGTTTGAAGGTGTGGCCAGAGTGCACGGGTCCCCCGTGGAGCTGAAACAAGACAGCAACAGCATTGAGATCAACATAAAGAAGCCAAGTTCTCTTCCCCAAGAGCTGACAGTAAGAAGCAAACTTTTTTTTCCTCTCTTTGAAATAATTTATTTTTTAAAAAAATAAGTAGGTCCTGATCATGATCATTTCTTTCTAGGTGAGTATATTCATTTGCTAGGGCTGCCATAACGAAGTATCACAAACTAAGTGGCCTACACAACACATAGTACTACTAGTTGTATCATAGTCCTGCTGGCTGGAAGTCCAAAGTCAAGGTGTTGTCAAGGTTGGTTCCTTCTGATGTCTGTGAGGAAGAATCTGATCCTGGCGTCTAGTGGCCTGCTGGCAGTCTCTGGCATTCTTTGCCCTGTAGGTGTACCACCCCGATCTCTGCCTTCGTGTTTACATGACTCTCTCCCTGTATGTTGTCTGTGTCCAGATCGCCCCCTTTTTATAAGGACATAGGTCATACTGGTTTAGGGCTCCCCTCCAGTATGATTCAAGTGGTAAAGAATCTGCCTGCTAATACAGGAGATGCAGGTTCGATCCCTGGGTCAGAAAGATTCCCTGGGGAAGGAAATAGTAACACACTCCAGTATTCTTGCCTGAGAAATCCCATGGACAGAGGAGCCTGGTGGGCTACAGTCTACATGGTTGCAAAGAGTCAGATACAACTGAGCAGGCACATGCCATGCCATTTCAGTATGATCTCATCTTAATTTAACTACATCTACAAAAGTGCTATGTCCAATAAGGTCACATTCTAAGAAACTGGAGATGAGGACTTCCCACGTGTAAACTTGAGGAAGGACACAGATCAGCCCCTGGGCTTCCATGGTGGCTCAGACAGTAAAGAATCCACCTGCTAATGCAGGAGATGTGTGTTCAATCCCTGTGTTGGGAAGATCACCTGGAGGAGGGCATGGCAACCCACTCCAGTATTCTTGCCTGGAGAATTCCATGGACAGAGGAGCCTGGCAGACTACAGTCCATGGGGTCACAAAGAGTCGGACACGACTGAGCAACTAATACTAACTAACAGTTATGCCATAGCAGAGGAAGATAGCAGAAGGTTATATTTTACTCATATATTATGAGTAAAAAACTTTGTCTTGTCCCTCCGTGATTGGTGTCTAGAGTTATAGAAAAAGAAACAAATCTCTGAGGACTGTCGTGGCAGTCTGTGGTTAAGACTCCATGCTTGTAATGCAGAGGGCACAGTTTCCATCCCTGGTCAGGAAACTAGGATCCCACATGCTTGCTACACAGTGCGGCCATGAAAAAAGAAAAGGAAATATCTGAAATACCTCCTTTTCTGTTTATTCAACTTCATCAGACTTGCTAAAGTAATTTGAAAATTACTGGTGCCATCAGAATGTGGCTTTCCATCCTTGACAATATGCATAAAAGAGTCTTTTTTACTAGCTTTTGGAAAAACTCATTAAAAATCAAATTAATCTTTTCTTGGTTTAGCCCCTGAAATCCAGAGTAATTGTAATTACTAACGAATGGTCAAGCTGAGAAATGTAGGGTAATTCAAGAATAGCAGACGAGAGAACTCAAAATAACATTAGATTTGCCTCTTTGGAATATAAAGCATCAAGAAGATTACGCTTTTCTGCTGAGTTCTCTCACCAGGGTTCATGCTGGTTTTGCTGATCAAACGGAAACTGTCACTACCATGGATGCAGCCTGGCTTTGGGGATAGAATCTGGACTCTGTTCAACCTCAATTTGTCCTCACCAGAGGCTTGTTTCTGAGATTTTAATTTATAGTGTTTGGGTTGGAATTATCAAGGGGCGGGGGGGGCAACTGTCAAGATTTCTTCCCCCAGCACCTGGAAAGGTTTGGTTCAGAGGGAAACTTGTCTTCCAGCTTCAGGGCTAAATTAAATGACCCAGCTAGCTAAACCCACCTGGAGGACTAGATATTATTTTTCTTATCTCCAGGATTTGTCTTTTGAAGAATAAAATGTGTTTTCTCAGAGGAGTTGAGAGGATGTAATTCTTCCCTGAAGTGTTCAAGCCCTAGAAAGAGATTCAAATTGGAATAGACCAAAATAACTTCCTCACCATGGCAACATGTTTGCTGGTGTCTAGGAGCAAGGTTTTGTGATCCGGGCAGAGGCCGAATCCCTCCACCTGGAATTTATTTCCACTTTTCATTTGCATAAATGTGACCACCTCTGAAGAGTTCTTACAAGTTATCGTGAGAGGGAATGTTGAGTTTTGCTAGGAGTATGGGAACTTTGCTGGCTGAGTATAACATGAACTTACGCTCTTAAATTTAAATGAGAAGTTCCCCCCAGATTAATTAGAGATTACAGTGGTGGGATTGCTTTTCTGGGGCAGTTAGTAATTCTGTTCTTGTTTCTCTTTTTTTTTTTTTTTTTTAATAAATTTATTTATTTTAGTTGGGGGCTAATTACTTTACAATATTGTAATAGTTTTTGCCATACATTGACATGAATCAGCCATGGGTCTACATGTGATCCCCTTCCTGGACCCCCCACCCACCTCCCTCCCCATCCCATCCCTCTGGGCCATCCCATTGCCCCGGCCCTGAGCCCTTGTCTCATGCATTGAACATGGAATGGTGTTCTGTTTCACATATGATAATATACATGTTTCAATGCTATTCTCCCAGAACGTCCCACCCTCACCTTCTCCCTCAGAGTCCATAAAATTGTTCCATACATCTGTGTCTCTTCTTCTGTCTCGCATATAGGGTTATCGTTACCATCTTTCAAATTCCATATATATGCATTACTATACTGTATTGGTGTTTTTCTTTCTGGCTTACTTCACTCTGTATAATGGGCTCCAGTTTCATCCATCTCAGTAGAACCGATTCAAATGTATTTTTTTTAATGGCTGAGTAATATTCCATTGTGTATATGTACCACAGCTTCCTTATCCATTCGTCTGCTGATGGACATCTAGGTTGCTTCCATGTCCTGGCTATTGTAAACAGTGCTGCGATGAACATTGGGGTACACGCGTCTCTTTCAATTCTGGTTTCTTCGGTGTGTATGCCCAGCAGTGGGATTGCTAGATCATATGGCAGTTCTATTCCCAGTTTTTTAAGGAATCTCCACACTGTTCTCCATAGTGGCTGTACTAGTTTGCATTCCCACCAACAGTGTAAGAGGGTTCCCTTTTCTCCACACCCTCTCCAGCATTTATTGCTTGTAGACTTTTGGATAGCAGCCATTCTGACTGGTGTGAAATGATACCTCATTGTGGTTTTGATTTGCATTTCTCTAATAATGAGCGATGTTGAGCATCTTTTCATGTGTTTGTTAGCCATCTGTATGTCTTCTTTGGAGAAATGTCTGTTTAGTTCTTTGGCCCATTTTTTGATTGGGTCGTTTATTTTTCTGGAATTCAGCTGCAGAAGTTGCTTGTATATTTTTGAGATTAATTGTTTGTCTGTTGCTTCGTTTGCTATTATTTTCTCCCATTCTAAAGGCTGTCTTTTCACCTTGCTTATAGTTTCCTTTGTTGTACAAAAGCTTTTAATTTTAATTAGGTCCCATTTGTTTATTTTTGCTTTTATTTCCAATATTCTGGGATGTGTGTCATGGAGGATCCTGCTGTGATTTATGTCAGAGAGTGTTTTGCCTATGTTTTCCTCTAGGAGTTTTATAGTTTCTGGTCTTACATTTAGATCTTTAATCCATTTTGAGTTTATTTTTGTGTATGGTGTTAGGAAGTGTTCTAGTTTCATTCTTTTACAAGTGGTTGACCAGTTTTCCCAGCACCACTTATTAAAGAGATTGTCTTTTCTCCATTGTATATTCTTGCCTCCTTTGTCGAAGATAAGGTGTCCATAGGTGCGTGGGTTTATCTCTGGGCTTTCTATTTTGTTCCATTGATCTATATTTCTATCTTTGTGCCAGTACCATACTGTCTTGATGACTGTGGCTTTGTAGTAGAGCCTGAAGTCAGGCAGGTTGATTCCTCCAGTTCCATTCTTCTTCCTCAAGATTGCTTTGGCTATTCGAGGTTTCTTATATTTCCATACAAATTGTGAGATGATTTGTTCTAGTTCTGTGAAAAATACCATTGGTAGCTTGATAGGGATTGCATTGAATCTATAGATTGCTTTGGGTAGTATACTCATTTTCACTATATTAATTCTTCCAATCCATGAACACGGTATATTTCTCCATCTGTTTGTGTCCTCTTTGATTTCTTTCATCAGTGTTTTATAGTTTTCTATATATAAGTCTTTTGTTTCTTTAGGTAGATATATTCCTAAGTATTTTATTCTTTTTGTTGCAATGGTGAATGGTATTGTTTCCTTAATTTCTCTTTCTGTTTTCTCATTATTGGAGTATAGGAATGCAAGGGATTTCTGTGTGTTAATTTTATATCCTGCAACTTTACTATATTCATTGATTAACTCTAGTAATTTTCTAGTAGAGTCTTTAGGGTTTTCTATGTAGAGGATCATGTCATCTGCAAACAGTGAGAGTTTTACTTCTTCTTTTCCTATCTGTATTCCTTTTATTTCTTTTTCAGCTCTGATTGCTGTGGCCAAAACTTCCAAAACTATGTTGAATAGTAGTGGTGAAAGTGGGCATCCTTGCCTTGTTCCTGACTTTAGGGGAAATGCTTTCAATTTTTCACCATTGAGGATAATGTTTGCTGTGGGTTTGTCATATATAGCTTTTATTATGTTGAGGTATGTTCCTTCTATTCCTGCTTTCTGGAGGGTTTTTATCATAAATGGATGCTGAATTTTGTCAAAGGCTTTTTCTGCATCTATTGAGATAACCATATGGTTTTTATCTTTCAATTTGTTAATGTGGTGTATTACATTGACTGATTTGCGGATGTTAAACAAACCTTGCATTCCTGGGATAAAGCCCACTTGGTCATGATGTATGATCTTTTTAATATGATGTTGGATTCTGTTTGCTAGAATTTTATTAAGGATTTTTGCATCTATGTTCATCAGTGATATTGGCCTGTAGTTTTCCTTTTTTGTGACATCTTTGTCTGGTTTTGGAATTAGGGTGATGGTGGCCTCATAGAATGAGTTTGGAAGTTTACCATCTTCTGCAATTTTCTGGAAGAGTTTGAGTAGGATAGGTGTTAGCTCTTCTCTAAATTTTTGGTAGAATTCCGCTGTGAAGCCATCTGGTCCTGGGCTTTTGTTTGCTGGAAGATTTCTGATTACAGTTTCGATTTCTGTGCTTGTGATGGGTCTGTTAAGATCTTCTATTTCTTCCTGGTTCAGTTTTGGAAAGTTATACTTTTCTAAGAATTTGTCCATTTCTTCCAAGTTGTCCATTTTATTGGCATATAGCTGTTGGTAGTAGTCTCTTATGATCCTTTGTATTTCTGTGGAGTCTGTTGTGATCTCTCCATTTTCATTTCTAATTTTGTTGATCTGATTCTTCTCCCTTTGTTTCTTGATGAGTCTGGCTAATGGCTTGTCAATTTTGTTTATCTTCTCGAAAAACCAGCTTTTAGTTTTGTTGATTTTTGCTATGGTCTCTTTTGTTTCTTTTGCATTTATTTCTGCCCTAATTTTTAAGATTTCTTTCCTTCTACTGACCCTGGGGTTCTTCATTTCTTCCTTCTCTAGTTGCTTTAGGTGTAGAGTTAGTTGATTCATTTGATTTTTTTCTTGTTTCTTGAGGTATGCCTGTATTGCTATGAACCTTCCCCTTAGCATTGCTTTTACAGTGTCCCATAGGTTTGGGGTTGTCGTTTTTTCATTTTCATTCGTTTCTATGCATAATTTGATTTCTTTTTTGATTTCTTCTGTGATTTGTTGGTTATTCAGAAGCATGTTGTTTAGCCTCCATCTGTTGGAATTTTTAATAGTTTTTTTCCTGTAGTTGAGGTCTAATATTACTGCATTGTGGTCAGAGAAGATGGCTGGGATGATTTCAATTTTTTTGAATTTACCAAGGCTAGATTTATGGCCCAGGATGTGATCTATCCTGGAGAAAGTTCCGTGTGCACTTGAGAAAAAGGTAAAATTGATTGTTTTGGGGTGGAAAGTCCTGTAAATATCAATTAAATCTAAATTGTCTATTGTATAATTTAAAATTTGTGTTTCCTTGTTAATTTTCTGTTTAGTTGATCTATCCATATGCGTGAGTGGAGTATTAAAGTCTCCCACTATTATTGTGTTATTGTTAATTTCCCCTTTCATACTTGTTAGTATTTGCCTTATATATTGTGGTGCTCCTATGTTGGGTGCATATATATTTATGATTGTTACGTCTTCTTCTTGGATTGTTCCTTTGATCTTTATGTAGTGTCCTTCTTTGTCCCTTTTCACAGCCTTTATTTTAAAGTCTATTTTATCTGAAATGAGTATTGCGACTCCTGCTTTCTTTTGGTCTCCGTTTGCATGAAATATGTTTTTCCATCCCTTCACTTTCAGCCTGTGTGTGTCCCTAGTTTTGAGGTGGGTCTCTTGTAGACAGCATATATAGGGGTCTTGTTTTTGTATCCATTCAGCCAGCCTTTGTCTTTTGGTTGGGGCATTCAACCCATTTACATTTAAGGTAATTATTGATAAGTATGATCCTGTTGCCATTTACTTTGTTGTTTCGAGTTCGTGTTGAAACATCCTTTCTGTGTTTCCTGTTTAGAGAAGATCCTTTAGCATTTGTTGGAGAGCTGGTTTGGTGGTGCTGAATTCCCTCAGCTCTTGCTTGTCTGTAAAGCTTTTGAATTCTCCTTCATATCTGAATGAGATCCTTGCTGGGTACAGTAATCTGGGTTGTAGATTATTCTCTTTCATTACTTTAAGTATGTCCTGCCATTCCCTTCTAGCCTGAAGGGTTTCTATTGAAAGATCAGCTGTTATCCTTATGGGGATCCCCTTGTGTGTTATTTGTTGTTTTTCCCTTGCTGCTTTTAATATTTGTTCTTTGTGTTTGATCTTTGTTAATTTGATTAATATGTGTCTTGGGGTGTTTCGCCTTGGGTTTATCCTGTTTGGAACTCTCTGGGTTTCTTGGACTTCTGTGACTATTTCTTTCCTCATTTTAGGGAAATTTTCAACTATTATCTCCTCGAGTATTTTTTCATGGCCTTTCCTTTTATCTTCTTCTTCTGGGACGCCTATGATTCGAATGTTGGGGCGTTTCATATTGTCCCAGAGGTCCCTGAGGTTTTCCTCATTTCTTTTGATTCTTTTTTCTTTTTTCCTCTCTGCTTCGTTTATTTCCATCATTCTATCTTCTACCTCACTTATCCTATCTTCTGCCTCCGTTATTCTACTGTTGGTTCCCTCCAGAGTGTCTTTTATCTCCTTTATTTCATTATTCATTCTATATTGACTCCTTTTTATTTCTTCTAAGTCCTTGATAAACATTTCTTGCATCTTCTCAATCCTTGTCTCCAGGCTATTTATCTGTAACTCCATTTTGCTTTCAAGATTTTGGATCATTTTTATTATCATTATTCTAAATTCTTTTTCAGATAGATTCCCTATCTCCTCCTCTTTGGTTTGGTTTGGTGGGCATTTCTCATTTTCCTTTACTTGCTGAGTATTTCTCTGCCTTTTCATCTTGTTTAGATTGCTGTGTTAGGCGTGGCCTTTCTGTATTCTGGTAGTATGAAGTTCCTCTTTATTGTGGAGGTTCCTCACTGTGGGTGGGGTTGGACAGGTGGCTTGTCAAGGCTTCCTGATTGGGGGAGCTTGTGTCGGTGTTCTGGTGGGTGGAGCTGGATTTCTGTTCTCTAGAGTGCAATGGAGTGACCAGTATTAATTTTTGAGATGTCTATGGATTTGGTGTGCCTCTGGGCAGCCTGTATATTGATGCTCAGGTCTATGTTCCTGCGTTGCTGGAGAATTTGCGTGGTATGTCTTGCTCTGGAACTTATTGGCTCTTGGGTGGAGCTTGGTTTCTGTGTATATGTGGAGGCTATTGGATAGTCTCTTATTAATTAATGTTTCCCCTGGCTTTAAGTCTTATTCTTGCAGTAGCCTCAAGACTTCTCCATCCATACAGCATCAATAATAAAACTTTTAGGTTAATGGTGAAAAGATTCTCCACAGTGAGGGATACCCAGAAAGGTTCACTGAGTTACATGGAGAGATGAGGTGAGGGGGGGCGTTGAGGTGACCAGGAGGGGAAGAGGGGAATTCAAATGTGGAGAGAGCAATCTAGCCAGTAAGCACTTCCCTCAGTGCTTTCCACAGTCTGGAACCCTCAGAGTGGTTCACAGAGATACATAGAGAGGGGGGAGGAAGGTAATAGAGGTGAGCATGAGTAGAAAGGGAGGAATCAAGAGGGGAGAGAAAGATCTGGGCAGTATCCTGTTCCTGAAGTGTTCTCCGGTACCCAGAACACCCTCAGAGAGTCACAGAATTGGGTTGAGAAGAGAAGGAGGAGGGTGGGAGATAGAGGTTCCCTGGGGGAGAAGAAAGAGCATCAATAGGGGGAGAGAGTAATCAGGCCAGTGATCACACTCCTGAGTAAAAATGGGTCCTAAAGATTGGGTTCTTAAATGTACAAAATTGATATCAAATATGTAAAACAAAGATTAAAAATCTAGAGTAGAGGTTAGACTCTTATAAAACTTACAATATAAAAAAAAGAAAAAAGGAAACAGTGTAAAAAGAAAAAAACAGGAAAAAAAGTAAAACAGGAAAAAAACAGTAAAAAAAGAAAACACAAAAGGTATAAGATATATGTATGCAGTTTGCTTCAAAAATTGGGTTGTTTTTTTTTTTTGCAAGTTAATAGTGGGTTATGAAAATGAAAGTTAAAGGTGTAATAGAGGACTTGAAGAAAAAGGAAAGAAGAGAAAAAAAATTTTAAAAAAAAATAATAATAATAATAAAAAATATATATATCCCGGACTTTCTCTGGAGCTGTTGTGAGCAGTGTGGGGTCTGCTCAGTTTCGGATAGATCCTTGTTCCTGCTTATACTTTTCAAGATCTATAGGTCCTTTTCAATGCAGTCGGTATTAACTACAGGGATTTTAATCTGTTGGCCTGTCACTTCCAAGGCGCTTCCCTCTGTTTATTTGGCTTCTGTTTGAAGGTCTCTTCAGTATCTAATTTCCGCCCTGCAACAAAGGGGCAGAGGTGGTCTCTTTAGGTTCGCTTGTTCAGTCGTGCTGTGGGGAGGGAGGAACACTGCAAACCTGGCGTGTGTGTGGTGAGCTCGCAGTGTCTCGGCCGCACTGGGTTCACCCCCGCTCACGGCGTATGTGCTTTCCCCGTCTACCCTGCTCAGGCTTCAGGTTACTCGGCCGGGGAGTGGGCCGGGGAGTGGGCCCTGAGATGCGTGCACTTCCCAGGTCTAAGCCGCTCAGGTTCAGGCTCCCGGTTACTCCACAAAGGCGCAGACTCGGTTGGGCCCGCAGCTTGTGCCGTTCCCGGTCGGGGCTGCTCAGGCGGCCATGAGTTTGGCGAGCGCACTCTCCCCTGTTGGGGCGGTGTGGCTTATCACCTCCCTGGTCCCCGCCTCGGTTTACGGGCGCGCCCGGCTCCGGTGTGCTTTGTGTCGGTTCTGGGGAGCTGGTCTCTGGCTGCGACCCTCCCGGCGGCTGTCGACCCTCCGGGATCTCAGGCAGTCTTTGCTTAGAAACTGGGAGCCTATTTGCAGTTTGGTAGGGGGTGCCCTCTCTGGGGCCGAGTTTTCCCCTTTCCGCCTCCGGCTGGCCCCGCCTGCCTGCTGTGTCCGGCGGGGGATGGGGCGGTCCGCAGCCGGCTAGCTCTCCTCTGGTATCGCTCAGTCCTTTGTTCTGTGAGCGGGCCAGCAGTGCCTTAGAGTTGGGCTTTTCGCGGGATAGTTCTCTCTCTCTGGCTGTCCCACAGTTTAGGTTACTATCTCACGTTAGCTCCCTCAGATTGCCCTTAGGGCACTCGGGCCCGGTCCTTACCCTAGGCAGTGCTGCCCGCTCCTCTCCGTTCAGCCCCTACTTGTTGGTGGCAGATGATGCGAGCATCTGGGGTTCTTTGCTGGGAGTTGCTTTAGGCACGTAATCTGTGGGTTTTATTTATTTTTTCTCCCAGTTACGTTGCCCTCCGAGATAAGAAATCTTCCCCCACACCCGCCGGTGAGAGGGTTTCCTGGTGCTTGGAAATTTCTCCTCTTTTACGACTCCCTCCCCGGGACGGGTCTCCGTCCCTAACTCTTTTGTCTCTCTTTTTATCTTTTATAATTTCTCCTACCTGCTTTTGAAGATAATGCGCTGTCTTTGTGGATGCCTGACGTCCTCTGCCAGCGTTCAGAAGTAGTTTTGTGAAGTTTGCTCAGTGTTCAGATGTTCTTCCGATAAATTTGTGGAGGAGAGAGTGGTCTCTCTGTCCTTTTCCTCCGCCATCTTAGCCCCGCCTCTGTTCTTGTTTCTCTTTTGCTGCACTTTTAATGATGCTGCTGCTGCTGCTGCTAAGTCGTTTCAGTTGTGTCCGACTCTGTGCGACCCCATAGACGGCAGCCCACCAGGCTCCGCCGTCCCTGGGATTCTCCAGGCAAGAACACTGGAGTGGGTTGCCATTTCCTTCTCCGATGCATGAAAGTGAAAAGTGAAAGTGAAGTCGCTCAGTCGTGTCCGACTCTTAGCGACCCCATGGACTGCAGCCCACCAGGCTCCTCCGTCCATGGGATTTTCCAGGCAAGAGTACTGGAGTGGGGTGCCATTGCGCTTTTAATGATGAGTGTTTCCTAAAAGTGCTCAGTCTCTCAGTCGTGTCCGACTCTTTTGTGACCCCATGGTCTATACCCTGCTAGGCTCCTCTATCCATGGGATTTCTCAGGCAAGAATACTGGAGTGGGTTTCTATTTCCTTCTCTGAGAGATCTTCCTGGACCAGAGATTGAAGCCACGTCTCCTGCATTGACAGGTGGATTCTTTACCACTGACCCACTTGGGAAACGTGAGTGTTCCTAAGTTACCTTCATAAATGCCCTTCCATGACTCATTCTGGCTACCATATCTATCAGACCACAGGCCCTTTGCACATGCCATTGAACAGTTCTCTGTTCCTATTCTTTGGAGAAGCAACAGTGTAGGAGCCACACTGATCCCATAACAGAGACACACAGGGCTTAGTCAGACACAGTAGATTAATTATATGAACAAATCCCAAGGTTCTACAATCAGGCACGTGTACATTTTCTACCTTTACACTTCTGCCCTCTGACCATTTTGTTGTCAATTGGACAGGTCACCCTACCCTTGACCGCATAGATTTTTTTCCTAACAGAAGGTAAAGGAAAAACTAAAGAAACCAAATAGTGTAAGGCCTAAACTTCCTACACCAACTAATCTCCCTTGTTCAAAGCTTCTACCCTTTGGGGAAGAAAGCTTTACCCATCCTGTATGGAATCATAAACAGAAGAGAAGGGAGTTTTGTTTGTTGGTTCTGGGGTTTTACTAAACCTCCCTCAAAAAATTACTCGTTCTTAGTAATTACTTATTTTCTTACTTTTACAATGAGCAACATAAAAAGAAAATAGCCTATTCCCTCTTATTGCCAGGCATTTTCCACTTTCATAGTAGTTATCCTGCTTCACTTGCTAATGGCAAAGAGAAGATGGATTGAACGATGTCAAAATTGGTTACATTGTCCCAAAAGTATCCTGTTTCAAGAGAGGCAAAATTATTTGAACTGAAGGAAATCGTGTTATTTCAGGAGTTTATACAGTATAACCAGGAAAGCACCCAGAAAAATGTGGCCTTGTGGAGTTTTTTCTGGAAACCATCCTGACCCTGAGAAGCCTCGGGATGAAGGTCTCAACTCATGGAAGAGACTGAGAACCTCTTACTCAGGAAAAAACTGCCTAATTAGGAGGAAGCTCTAGTTCGTTAAACCACAGTGGTTCTGAAGAGGTTATAGCATCTATTTACCTTGTTTTCCTGGTGGCTCAGTCAGTAAAGATTCTGTCTGCAGTGCATAAGACCTGAGCTTGATTCCCCTGGAGAAGGAAATGGCAACCCACTCCAATATTCTTGCCTGGAAAATCCCGTGGACAGAGGAGCCTGGAGGGCTATAGTCCATGGGGTCACAACAGTAGGACACAACTTAGTGCTAAACCAGCACCTAGTACTTTAGCTCTTGAATTAGCTATGACAGGGATATTACATTATTTTCTGGGTAGATAACTCCGTGTATATACCTATTAGGCTGCAAGCCAAGTTGTTAGCTGCCCTACAGGAAATTTTGGCTAAAACACACTTCATACTCACTTATAATTTATGACACATAAAGTTTTCCATTCAGCATGTTATCCTAAGAGGTGTTTTGAAAGAATCTCTTCTCCAGTAAACCTACTCCTCATTTTCCTTCCTTCTCCATATTCCAAGAAAAGCACTTCTTGACTGTGTTTCAGCCAGTGTATTCCCACTGAGACAGTAGAATTCATTGGTCATGACAAAAATATGGTGACCAGCTTAAAACAGGGGGCTGCACTTCACAGCCTCCCAGGGCTTTTTACCAGCTTGGACTTGATTTGCTGTTTCTAATTCATTTGCCCTGCTCTGTGGGGCTGTCAAAGGAATAGTGTTCTTCCTTTTAAATAGTGTCTTTCTTCCCAAAACTGCATTCCCCACAGATACACTCTTTACAGAGGAGTAGCCTCCCCCACCACTAAAATGTCACAGTTCCTTCAGGGCGAGCTGGAACCGTTCAAAGGGCATAGCAGTAGTAGGCAGGAGCATTAATTCAGACCAGGAGGCCAAGCAGCGGAGAAGGGTGGCCAGGGGGCTCCAGGGAGCTCCGGTGGGCGACAGGGCACAACTCTGCCTCTTGGGTCAGCATGACCACCTTTGTATATCATGTCATCTCTTCAGTTTACTTCTACCTCATCTTTCTTGTTTGAAACTCTTAGGACCATGGACTCTTACTTTAGAAATAGATCCTAAATTATGTTTGGCTTCTTATTAATTTTTAAATACTCTGGTTATATCGGTTGATACCAACAAACTCCAGATCATGTTCAGTTGAATCGCCTTTAAGGTAAAGAAATTGCGATAGCCATTGTCATGCCAGCAACTGCCTATCACCTGGTAAGCATGAATGAATGAATGACCTGCTTTGTGCCCAACTTTTTAAAAAATACTTTATTTATTTATTTTTGGATCTCCTGGGTCTTCGTTGTTGCTCAGGCTTTCTCTAGTGGCAGAGAGCTGGGGCTACTCTCTAGTTGCGATATGCAGGCCTCTCACTGTGGTGGCTTCTCCTGTTGCGGAGCACAGGGTCTAGGTCGTGTGGGCTTCAGTAATTGTAGCACGTGGGCTCAGTCGTTGTGGCTCCCAGGCTCTAAAGCATAGGCTCAGTAGTTGTGGTCCACAGGCTTATTGCTCTGCAGCATGTGGGATCTTCCCAGATGAGAGATTGAACCCGTGTCTCCTGCGTTGGCAGGCGGATTCTTTACCACTGAGCCACCAGGGAAATCCCTGTGCCCAACTTTTGAAATAGAAAAAGAAGTTCATAAACTCGCCATGAAAACAATTAACATAAGGCAACTGGGAAAGTATAAAAGATAATATTTAATGAAGTGCTAGATGATAGGGATACAACAACAACAAGAGGGAGAGAAGACTAGAGGGATATAAGATGGCAGAGAAAAAGTAAGATCATTATCGGTCAGGGTTAGTCTAGCTGGGAAGGTTTCATATGAGACATTGATTTTGAAATTGGTGGGATTTGCATTGGAGTTGAGGGGGGAAACAAGCTCTCCTCCATATTGGGACTAGCAGAAGCAAAGGCATGGGTGGCATGGTCCTCCATAAGAGGACCGCAGAGGGATCACAGGACGAAGAGCTGATGAAAGTCACTAGGTGCTGTACATGCAGCCAGAGAGGTTGGGGCTCCCATGGCCCCTCCCGGTTATCCCTGAGATATTTCCCAATGGAAATCTGACTCTCACTTTATTTTTTGAATTTAAAAACACTGGCTTCTCTAAGAAAATCATATCATAGCATGAATACTGGACTCTTAGAATCCAGGACTGGAAAAGAATTTGGAAGATCTTCTAATCTAAGGTCTTACAGAGAAATGTCTCAAAAGATGTTCTGTCTCCCTTAAAGGTAGTTCAGTGTTTTCTTGATCCATTGTGAATTATACTTACAATTGAATCTCTTCCTGCCTTGATGGTGCCAAAAATGACCCTTTCTTAAAATACCTTAAGTACCCCATGTACTAAGTCAAAGCTCAAACCCCACCTGAACCTCAGTTTATGTTTAAAATAAGGATGGTAGTAGTATAGGCGTCCAATAGTTATCATGAGAGTTGATGTGTATAGGGCAATTAATATGATGCCACAGTGACTCACAGCAGTGCCCTTAAGTTAGTTTTAACATTGTCATTCAACAAACGGGAGAAAGAAAGTTACCATATATTTTTCATAAGCCTGGAAGGGTGATAGGTACAAAGTTTTTCAGGTTAAAGTCAAGTCATCAAAATCACCATCTTAAACAGATGTGAATTTCAAACACATGAGGTGAGTTCCTTGTCGGCTTCCAACTCAGCCCGCCAGTAGCTTCAGCTGTAATTCTCTAGGAGACTTGCAGACCTGAACAGCTTTTTCCAAAAGACGATTGCCCTGGCAGGTGTTCACTGGCTTCTTCCTGCAGCTCTTTTTTGCTTCTCCTGTTATTCACTCTTTCCCAAGTCTGGCTTCCTCTGCCACCGAGACTCCCAGGACTCCCACCATGTCAGCATCCTCTTGCCAGCTCATCCCAACCAACGTCCTGCACACCCTCCCGGCAGGCGGGCACCCTCCCACCAGATTTGTGGCAGTTCTCGCTCATGGACCAACTGCCAGACTCAGCTCTCAGGTATCTAAACGACTTCATCTGGGTTTCTCAAACTAAGAAACAAGATAGATCTGTTATTTCCACCGGGACAAAGCCCTTGGCCTTCTTCTGGAAAATTCAGTACTTGACTACTGTTTTCTGATCCAAGAAAACAATCAGATCTTTCTTGAAACATTTCATTTTGCAGTGAGAGTAGGGTGAAGGCATTTGAGTAGGTGCTGTTTTCCTTAAACTGTGACCAACTGCAGATTCCTTTTAGATGTCAAATGTCACAAACATTTCTCCAGAAGCTGTTTTTCTCCATCTAGAAGTAGTTGCAAGAGCATTAGATTTAATGCTCTTTTTAAGTCATTAAAGTTATTAGGGTATAGAAGTGTTACCAGGCTTCAAGAAAGTACACATTAGGGACAATTAAAAAAATCAAACCTAGCCCATCTGACCTGGATAATTTTTGGTCTGGAATGTTTAAAGCAAAAAGAAAAAGTTTAACAAATGGAAAGGCTGATTCCCCATGTAGATCTTCTTTCATCCAGTGAAAATAGATCTTTGGTGACATAAAAGCGAAAGGGGAAAACACATGCGTGGCATATGTGGCACCTGGGTCCTGGTGCCAAGACATAAATAAACTGATTTTCCAGGCTTGCGTCCAGATAAATTATTCAAGACTGGAGCCGGGAAATCCATCAGAGTCACTGAATAGTAGCTCAGGGAGGGACCACCTTGGACATCACGTCTTCTTACACATAGAGGTTACATGCGTGTTGCAAGCTCTGGTACCGCTTCTGTGCTAGAAGGAGGACCACTCAAGCCCTGGCTCTCAGGCCATCCTTCCTCCCCTGCTTTGTATTTCCAGTTCATTCCACAGAGCCACTCTCTGGGCTGGTCCCCCAGTAAGCTTCTTGTTAAAACAAGCAGTCCGATGTCAGATAAATCTGTGGCCAGACCACGTCCCTCTCAAGCCAGGAAACTGTCACCTCCTACCCGTGGCTGCCGGGCTCTGTCTGACACAAGAGCCAGCTTGGATGGTGTTCTCAGTCAAGGGGAAGCCAGCTCCTGGCTTAGGCTCCTGTAACCTTTCTGTGCTCTCATTCACTCGTGTCCAGGGAATCTGTTTTTATTTACTTGTTTTCATCCTTGAGACAGTTTTACCGGTTGGAGAAGGGAAGGCTTCTCCTCTGTTCAGCTGGAACCAAAGGAAAGTGTGGGTCGTAAAACACAGTTTCCAGCAAGGCGGGTGTGTTTCAAGCAAGTCTAAGTCTATCAGCACTGGTTAAAACTGTCAATTTTGAACTCATTTCCTTTGAAGTAATGATGTGAGTACGACATTAACAAGCCTTCAGGATGGAGTATCCTGGCAGGAGTTAAACTGGCTTTGGGGATCTCCCTTGAGTACATAGGGCTTCCCTGGTGGCTCAGGCCATAAAGAATCTGCCTGTAAGGCAAGAGACCCGGATTTAATCCCAGGGTCAGGAAGATCTCCTGGAGGAGGAAATGGCAATCCACTCCAGTATTCTTGCCTGGAGAATCCCATGGATAGAGGAGCCTGGAAAGCATAGTCCTTGTGTTCACAAAGAATCAGACACAACTAAAAGACTAACTCATCTTGAGTCCCTATAGTCTGTCTACATGTGTGTGTATATATATATATAATATATATATAATATATATATATTATATATATATTGCAGAATTTGGAAAACTATAAAGAAAATATAAACTACCTATTACTCCAGCCACTCAGAAATTAAGATTCTTTAAAAATATGTCCTTCTCCTCTTTTTCTCAGTGTATATAAAATATTTTGTGGCGCTCATAATTCAAAATGTGCTGAAATTTGCTTTTTCTCATAATTTATCCTGAATATTTTGTTAGTAATAGCCTGATTTCTATGACTAATATGCATTTAAACCAAGCTTGAGAGTATAAATCCCATAAATAATGCATCTAACATTTGCTTCCCTGACATGGATTGCATGTCTGCTCTGTGCCAGATACTGTGCTGGGCCCTGCCCCCCTCAGAACCTGGACTGAACGAAAAAGCCTGAGACAAGGTGGTGGCTAGGAGTGGTTCAGTCTCAAGCCACCCCGGGAAGTGGAGAGTTGGCTAAACTGCCCCCCTTTTCTGAGAGGTTCCAGAGAGTTCTCATCTTTTGCATAATAAATGGGTGAGAGGTAGAATGAAAAGAATGAGGTAGAATGGATAAGAAGGAAAAGATATGGAAAAGGCAGTTGGAATCATTTCAGCAATAAACTTGAGACTCTCGGGTTCTAGATTGCTTCTTATGGGTCAAAACCTTTTAATGTGTGCACATGCTAAGTCGCTTCAGTCACATCCGACTCTGTGCGACCCTATGGACTGTAGCCCACCAGGCCCCTCTGAACATGGGATTTTCCAGGCAAGAATACTGGAGTGGGTTGCCATGCCCTCCTCCAGGTGATCTTCCCAACCTAGAGATTGAACCCACTAAATACCTGGGGACAGCTTGGACGTGGGTGTGACTCCAAGCCCAGATGACAGAGAATCGAGGTGACCAGCACAAGGCAGGGTTCCCACCTCCCCTGCCTACTAGCTGAGTGACTCCAGGTAAGTCACTTTGCCTCCTGGGCCTTAGCTTCCTCACCTGTATAAAGGGAATCATACTTGTAGATACCTCTACAAGCTTGCTCTGAGGACAAAAGAAGATAATCCATGTCAAGTGCTGACACATGGAAAATCCAGTAAATATTGATTGTGGCTACAGTGACAACAGTGTGGAATCTTTAAAGCACCATTTTAAGGGAAGGTAAATTAGGTCATCTGAGAGTTCAGTATTTGAGTGTTAAGCTGCGTACAATTGCATCCAGAAATGTGAGCATTCTTTTTTATATATTTATTTATTTATTGGGCTGCACGGGATCTTGGTTGTGGCATGCAGGATCTTTGATCTTCATTGCAGCATGCGAACTCTTGTTTGCAGCATGTGGGTGGGATCTAGTTCCCTGACCAGGGGTTGAACCTGGGCCCCCTGCATTGGGAGTGCAGAGTCTTAGCCACTGGATCACCAGGGAATTCCCAAGCAAGCATTCTTGAAAGTCAAAGTTCTGCATTAGTCATGCATAAGTAAAATATTACTGGGCTAAGGTGTGCTAGTAAAATAACCCTTAGTGAAGACGTGCCTGAGGATTTTGTCTCCTTTGCATCATAGCATCACAAATTGTATCTAAAGGTCTTCATGGATTATCTTATTTCATTGATTCCAAGGGGCATATTTGCCACGTTTCAGCATCTCTAAGTCAGGATATGTCTTATTGATGTAAGATACATCTAATTTTTTAGATTCCACATATAACTGACATCATGCAATATTTGTCTTTCTGTGCCTGGCTTATTTCATTCAGCATAATGTTCTCCAGGTTCATCCATATTGTCACAAATGGCAGAATTTTCTTCTTTTATAAGGCTCAATAATGTCCCACTATGTATGTGTGTATAATATTAATATTTGTGTATATATACAAACTATATGTGTGTATAATATTCATATTTATATATCTGAATATATGAATAATATATATACACTCATGTTTTCTTTATCTATTCACCCATCAACACTCAGATTGTTTCCATATCTTGATTATTGTCAATAATGCTTCAGTGAACATGGGAAAAAGATATATCTTCGTGATACTGATTTCATTTCCTTTGGGTACCTTTACTTTACCCAGAAGTAAAATTGCTGAATCATAGGATCATTCTATTTTTAATTTTGAACCCCCCCAATCTTTTCCATAATGGCTGTACCAATTTACATGCCCACCATCAGTGTACAGTGGTTCCCTTTACTCCACATTCTCAACAACACTTTTCATCTTTTGACTTTTTTGATAGTAATGACCCCTAATAGGTGTGAGGCGATGTCTGACTGTGGTTTGGATTTAATGATTAGTGAAGCTGAGCATCTTTTCATATACCTGACTTCAGTTGGCCATTTGTATATCTTCTTTGGAAAACTGTCATTCAGGTCCTTTTCCTATTTTTTAAATTGGGTTATTGGAGGGGCGGTGCTGTTGAGTTGTTCGAGTTCCTTATATATTTTGGATATCAATCCCCTATTGGATGTAAGATTAGTAAATATTTTCTTCCATTCTATAGATTGACCTTTCGTTTTGTTCTTTCCTTTGCTGTGCAGAAACTTTTTAGTTTGATGTAGTCCCAATTTTTATTTTTGCTTTTATTGCCTGAGCTTTTGGTGTCAAATCTAAAAAATCATTGCCAGCACCAGTTCCAGGGAGGTTTCCCCCTGTTTTATTCTAGCAGTTTTGTGGCTTCAAGTCTTATTTGTAAGTCTTTAATATATTTAGACATTGATTTTGGTGTATGGTGTAAAATTTCATTCTTTGGCATGTCAATATCCAGTGTTTCCAACACCATTTATTGAAAAGATTGTCCTTGACCCATTTTGTTTTCTTGGTGCCTTTGTCAAAAATGAGTTGACTGTAAAAGTGTGGGTTGATTTCTGGGTTCTCTGTTCTATTCCATTGATCTATGTGTCTGCTTTTATGCCAGTATCAAACTGTTTTGATTGCTGTAGCTTGGTAATATAGTTTGAAATCAGGATGTGTGATGCTTCCAGCTTTCTTCTTATTCAAGATTGCTTTAGCTATTTTGGGTCCTTCAGGTTTCCAAATGAATTTTATAGTTGTTTTTTCCTATTTCTGTGAAAAACACAGAAATGCAAAATTCTGTTAGAATTTTGATAGAGATTGCATTAAATCTGTAGATTGCTTTGGGTAATGTGGATATTTTAACAATATTATTTCTTCCAGTTGATGAATACAAGAAATTTTTCCATTTATTTGTGTCATCTTCAATTTCTTTCATCAATGTTTTATCATTTTCAGCACACATATCTTCTACCTTTTGGTTAAATTTATTCCCAAGTATTTTATTATTTTTGATGCTATTGTAAATAGGATTTTTTAAAATTTAATTTTTATATAGTTCTGTATTGATTTTGTATCCTGCAGCTTCACTGACTTCATTTTTAGTTTTAACACTTTGAGGGAGGTGGGAAGTCTTTAGGGTTTTCAGTATACAGGATCATTTCATCTGCAAACAGGAACAGTTTTACTTCTCTATTTCCAATTTGCATGCCTTTTATTTCTTTTTCTGGCCTAGTTGTTCTGGCTAGATCTTCCAGTATTGCGTTGAATAGAAGTGGTGAGGACGGGCAGCCTTGACTTGCTCTAATCATAGAGGAAAAGCTTTCAGCTTTTTTCCATTAAGTAAGATGTAAGTTATGAGCTTGTTAGTTATGGCCTTTATTATGTTGAGGTACATCCTTCTATGGACTTCCCTTGGTGGCTCAGTGGTAAAGAATCTGCCTACAATGCAGGAGATGCAGGTTTGATTCCTGGGTCGGTAAGATCCTCTGGAGAAGGAAATGGCAACACACTCTAGTATTCTTACCTGAAAAATCCTATGAACAGAGGAGTCTGGCAGGCTACAGTCCACGGGGTCATAAAAGAGTCAAACATAAACTGAGCAACTAAACAACATTCTTCTATACCTAATTTGTTGAGAGTTTTTATCATGAAAGGACGTTGAATTTTGTCAAATGCTTTTTCTGTTGAGATGATAATATGATTTTTATCTTCATTGTATTACGTTTATGTATCATGTTTATCAACTTGCATATATTGAACCATTCTTACATCTTTGCATAAATTTTCTTTATTTTTAAAGAATTAAGTAACACTTTCCACCAAAGAATTAACTTTAAAGTGCTTTCATTTTTGTAACTTGAAAGAGAAACTTTGATTTATGAGTAAAATGTGTATATTTGTGACAGACCAATAAATTCATAGGTTTTTGAGAACCCACAGCAGTATTTTACAAAGTATTTAATAATGCCTTTTCTGAAACCAGTTTTATTCTTTATCTTAAAAACCTCTTAAAATTTATAAAATTTTCACGTACGCTTTAAAAATTGAACTTTAGCCCTTTACAATGAGACACTGTTACTAAAAAGCCACCATAGTCTTTAACTTATTCTCTTTGGTTATTGAGGGATATTCTAGCCCACATTTAATTCAGACTTTTATTTATTTTTCATTTACTGTAATATCACTGGGGGAATTTTGGAATTCACTCTAGAGTCAGCTGGCTTCCAACTGAAGGTAATTTAAAGTTACACTGATTTTGTGTTCTCATTACAGAGGCAATATTTAACATAGTAATCATGGAACACTTTGCAATACAGAAAATGCATTTTAAAAGAAAAAAAGTCATCCAAAATTTAAGAACATTAAAAATAATCACTGTTAACATTTTAGTGTATTTCCTTACTGTCTTTTTATATAATTTTCATATACTTATTAGCAAGTATGTTTGTGCATACACATAGTATATATAAAATCTTATATATGTAGGCATCGTAGTATATGTACACGTCACATTTTTTTAACTTAACGTTAGACAGTATTTTCACATATCATTAACTATTGTTCAGCACTTTTACAACTGCACAGTGTTTCCTTTTATGGATATACAGTAATTCATTCAACCATTTGCCAACTGTTGGTCATTTAGGTTGTTTCAAATTCTTTTAATGTTATTAATTCAATCAAGCATAAAACTGATACAATTGAGGTACTAATGAGGGAGAGGAGCATCACGGTGATGTGCCAAGTGGTTAGACAACAAATCAAAGAGTCACCTTAGTGGAAGAACAAGGAAGTAAAGGCTAAACTTGGGCCCTGGTTGTAGAAACAGAAAGAGATGCACATGAAGACTATTGTGTTAGACTTGACAAAAGATGGACCCTCTTGAAGTATGAGTTAAGAAACACTTCAAAGCTGAGTTTGTATGTTGGGGAAAACAAATGCCATAAACAGAAAGTATCAGATTTGGAGGAGGAGCTTTAGCGTGTTGAGGATGAGCATCATTTACCGTGATGCTGATGGTCAGCTCAGCTGAACTGAAGCTCTAATGGACTCTCCGGACTGGAGATGAAAGTACAAGTCATAAATGGATAGAGAATGTCGTGATGAATTCATGGGAAAATTGGATGCATTTGAAGGTGATCCTGCAGAGATGGAGGAAAATAGTTGAAGTTTTTAGGAATGACCCATATTTTCATGAGAAGGAAAGGAATCACCAGTAAAAGAAGAGGAGGAAGGGAGGAAGGGAAGGAAGGGGAGAGAGAATGGGAATCAGAACTTGGGTAACAGAGAGTGGTTGAGAGCGCAGGAAGGGAGAGAACTCCGAGAATAAAACGCACAATGCTAAGGGCCACTGGTGTCTGTGCTGAAGGCAAGCTACTGAGAGGTTAATTGCATCCTTGAAATATGTTTTTTCACATGTGTTATGACCCTAAGCCAACTTTAAAGGCATTTGGGAGGAAGTGGGTGGAATCTACGATTTTGAAAATTTGGTGGTGAAAGGAAGGAAAAAGTGGGGATGTGCATTTGAGGCAGTCAGAGGAGGCTGGAGGTCGTGGATGTGTGTGCCTTCACGATGTGCCGCTGCTTCAGCACTTCTGTTCTCCTCTGCGGAATGTCTCCTGACAAAACCAGCCTTTCACCATGAAGCTGCCTTGGAAGTAGGAGAGACTGAATTCATAGAGGCAGCTTGCCTTGTTGGCCTAAAAATTACTACTTGAAAAAACAGAAAGGAATCCTTCACGTTTTAGAACCTTCAAAGGGATAATTTATTCAAGGTGGGAAAAAAATCTTTCTTTTAGGCAACCACTGAAGAAACTGAAGCGAACAGTCAAGAAGATGAAAATGATGGTGAAGAAACAGAAAAAGGGAATACAGAAGTTGCCTCATCAGGTTTGTTTTTATAACAGACTAATTTTAAAGATAAATGGTAACTCTTAAACTATATTGAAAATAAAAAAGGTTAATGAAGGAGGAGAGTCTGTAACTGGTGTGGTTGTGCTGCCACCTAGTGGCATCCTGGGGGAAATTCTGACCGTATGATTTATCTTGTAAAAAAGCAAGGCTTTAGCGTCTTTGCTTCCTTATTATTTCTCAAAATAAGTAATGCTAAAAACTGAATGTTATATTTAACACAGTAATAGCAATTTAAAATAGCAGGTATAAAATATATCATAAAAATAGATCCTGAAACAGCAAAACTGGTGAATAATTTGAAAGAATAAGGTAATGCTACAAATATGAATAGTGAGTTCAAGTAGAGACTAACTCTTCCTAAAGCAGTATTGCTCAATATTTTTAACACATTTTTCTTTTGATAAAACATGAAAACTTCTCACCCTCCTTTAATACCAAATTATTTTTAAACAGCATCTTAAAATAAATGAAATGTCATTACTAAAAATTTTAGCATATACTTTTTCAAACTAGACTGTACCTCCACGCTTCAACATGCCCCTTCAGATGGTGACTTTTTCACCCACTTTATATATTCAAGAACACAATTTTCATTGTATTATATAAACTACACAACCGTTAACACATTCCTGTTACAAAAACTTGATGTTAAAAAGGAGTATTGAAATACAAAAGGAAGAGTCAGGTTGCCACTCATTTGGATAGAAATTTAGATAGAAATTATCTGTAAATGTTCTTCCATCCAACCCACCTCTCTTAATATTCTATGTCAGCGTTTTGTTTCATGTAGTGTTATTCATATGTTAACTGGGACTCTTATTCAGAATGTAGGTTTTCACCGTGATATGTTTTATGTTGCTTGATTTTTTAAATAATACCATGAAAAAGCCTAGAGAATCCTAGCATCCGAGGCTCTTTTGTACCTCTTATCACACTGTGATCCAGCTCCACGTTGCCCAGGACAAGATATGTACTCAGTGTACTTTGTGGTATGGCAGAACTGAGCCTTTATTACAGTTTTCATCTCCTTTATGTGTCTGAATGTAACTCCATTTCAGAGCCGCAGCTTTTTACAACAACTGTGACCAGATCCAGCCCTACTGTGGCTTTTGTGGAGCTTTCCCCTAGCCCTCAGCTGAAGAATGAGGTGCCAGAAGAGAAAGAGCAGAAGAAGCCAGAAGATGAAATGAGTGGAAAGGTGGAACTGGTGCTGTCACAAAAGGTGAGGTGGACTGAAGCCGTTACGGCCGCGGTTCTCATGGCTGCATGTTGCTGCCGGCTGCTGCCGCAGCACTGCTTCACAATGAAGGTTTATTTTCTCTCCTGATCTTTTTTCTATCTTTAAAATGTATACTTTTATAAAGAGAAATATAATACATGTTCACTGTAAAAAAAAAATAAGTGTGTGTAGAAGGATATCTGTAGAGTCCATTTGGGCTGATATAACAGAAAACCATAGTCTGGGTGGCTTATAAACAACAGAAATTTTTCTCTCAGTTCTAGAGCTGGAAGGTCCAAGATCAAGGCACCCATGGATTTGGTGTCTGGTGAGAGTCCACTTCCTGGTTCATAAGCAGCCATCCTTTTGCTGTGTCCTCACTTGGCAGAAGGGGCAAGGGAGCTCTCGAGTCCCTTGTGTAAGGACTATGAAAAAAATTGTTTTCAAGGGTTCTTAACTCTGTGTGTGTGTACATACACGCACCATATACCCTTTGTCTATCTGACAAACAGTGTTCTCAGAATAATATTGTTTAAACCATAAAATGCACAGGATTACCAAGTTTTCCTTGGTATCAAGTGGTACAAAGTACATATAATCACATGAATTCTTCTCTGTGGACCCCAGGTTAAGAATTTCCGCTAGTTGATTAGCAAATGGAATAATGGTCTTTGGACCCAATGCTTTTCACACCATGTGAATTTCTCCTTTCCCTATTGCACAGTTATCTTTTAGAGAAAGAAGGCAAGATGATGACAGTGGTTGCAACAGCTTTTATTTTCTGACTTCCTTAGAGAGTATTGCCTTTACAAATCCAAGTAGCAATGCACACAGTCTGACCTTTTACATAGTGGTTATTTTGAGCATTTCTGCTGATCATTAACTGTTTCACTTACAATCAGGCATTATCTGACACAGCTTTGTGTCAGACTCCACTATGGGGAAAATGGTATGAGGTTAAGATTTGAGGGTTGTCAACTTTGGTAAGTCTCGGTCTTAAGTTTTGCTGCATGTTTAACACTGAAGTTCATTTTGGACATCTGCTTGACCTCCATAATACAGAATGACTCACTGTATTTTCCTCAGGATTCCACTAGGGTCGAATATATTAGTCAGCAAGAAAAATAAAATCCTACTGAGAAGAAATTCTAGACATTGAATCATCCCAAGGACCAAACAAGAGATAAACTTATGATGAAACAAGTGCTCTAGAACCTCATTGACCCACTGGCCATCAAATTAATCTCTTCAAGGCCACCAGCCAATGAATCAGAGAAGGTCCTGTAAGAGCTGAAAGGACATGAACTGACACAGCCGCGCTTCTCATGCCGATCTCTGACTCTTAATATTAGTTGTCAGTTTGGTTATCTGTTCAGTCAGCAATCAGTTGATTAGAAGCAACAAATTGTAAGGAAGTGTTCTACCAAAGGCCATTCGATAGCAATAACCAGAAACATCTATTTTTACAAGCCAAACATAAAAATTTTTAAAGCCTGTAATTTTGGAGCTATTTACTATAAGGTTATGTGGGCTAACATGCTTCAAAAATCCTTTAGGGGCAATGTCCCTGTGGCACTGTTTGATATCACGGTTATTTACAATAATGCTTCTTTGTCAACAAGCACAGTATATTGTCTTTAATGTGCTTTGCACAACTTTGTGGGAAGTTATGTAGCATCTCAAGAATAATGCCCATTAGAATGTAATATTACTTTAATATTTAACACTAACATAGTTAAAAAAATTTTTAATCTTATGTGGAACATCTTACTTCCTGACATTACAAATTCAGTATTATGTAGTACCATGAAACTCTGGTTAATCCCAATGAGAAAATGAGACAGAGTGATGCATAATCTCAAAGACAGAATGTTGTCTTCTGAGTTTGAAGAAAGTTCAATTCAGTTCAGTCTCTCAGTCGTGTCCGACTTTTTGTGACCCCATGAATCGCAGCATACCAGGCCTCCCTGTCCATCACCAACTCCCAGAGTTTACCCAAACTCATGTCCATCGAGTCGGTGATGCCATCCAACCATCTCATCCTCTGTTGTCCTCTCCTCCTCCTGCCCCCAATCCTTCCCAGCATTAGGGTCTTTTCCTCTTCACATGAGGTGGCCAAAGTATTGGAGTTTCAGCTTCAACAGCAGTCCTTCCAATGAACACCCAGGACTGATCTCCTTTAGGATGGACTGGTTGGATCTCCTTGCAGTCCAAGGGACTCTCAAGAGTCTTCTCCAACACCACAGTTCAAAAGCATCACTTCTTCGACGCTCAGCTTTCTTCACCATCCAACTCTCACATCCACACATGACCACTGGAAAAACCATGGCCTTGACTAGACGGACCTTTGTTAGCAAAGTAATGTCTCTGCTTTTAAATATGCTATCTAGGTTGGTCATAACCTTCGAAAAGTGATCATCAAATTTGAAACAAAGTGATCATCAAATTTTTATGCTGTAGTTTGACTTCTATGAAAAACTGAACTCTGTATTAATGAAGGGGGTTTGGAGAAGGGACAACATTTTCTATTTACAATTTTAATGTTTGGGCTTATTTGCTTATGTAATAGCCATGGATCCTTACATTTTATTCCACCTGTGCATTTGTTAATGGCCAGTACCTATGATGCTTATGTCTGTTGCCTGTGTTCCAGGTGGTAAAGCCAAAATCTCCTGAGCCAGAAGCAACCCTGACATTTCCATTTCTAGACAAAATGCCTGAAACCAACCAGTCACCTTTGCCAAATCTCAATTCTCAAGGTAAAAAGAAGGAAATGTTTTGTTTTAGTTCTACATGTTCTGCTAGGTCCATTTGTAGTGAAGTAGTCTTTATTATAAAGATAGATTCCTTTTTTTATATTGATGTACCTTTAGCTATTGGGTTTTCCCAGAGTCCATGACGGCTGAATTAATAACATCAGAATGAGAGCTGGGGCTACATTCTCTGTTTGGCTTAACCGGGAACCCCAGCTGCTGGGACCATTTTGTCAGCCAGGTGCAGTAGGGCCTACACAAGTGTTTAATACCTGAAAATAATTTGTATTACCTCTAAAATGTTTTAAAAATTACAGAATAAAAATTCAAAAACTTTAATAGTTTTATCATGTCAGCTTCATTAATTGTTAATTATTAATCTCTAGTCTTCTTAAAAATATTCATTTAATTTGACAACAACTCACAATGATTTGACTGTGATTTTGGAGGGAAGTCAGATTTCCTTACTCTGTAATAGTTCCTGGATATGCATGATGATTACTGAGATATCATTCATGATCATAGATTAAATGTATTACTCATAACCAAAACTTTAAGCTTTCCGAAAATCTTTATGCCAAGAATATATATATATACACATCTATTGTACACATATATATAGACTGAGGATCTATCTTAATATAAATCATTTGTTTGATACATTTTCATACTTTTGATATAATGTGGACAGTGGTAGCCTCTAAAAATATTGGGTGTTTAAGGACTTATGAAGGTGTTAGAATGACAGTGACTACTGCAAACAGGGTTTTAGGCCCTGTTTACTTGTGAATTCACCCCCTTTGCTCTTTAGAAGCCCAGCTTGAATCCCTTTATCTTGGTAAGAACTGCATGTTCCCACACCACTAGAAAGGAGCTTTAAGGATGTGAACAGTGGAGTGATGGGGCCTGAGGATTCCGTGATTTGTAGGGACTGCTTCACAAGAGACAGACCACTGGCTTTACTGGCGTGAGTTCTTTCTCTTTACTGGTGTGATGTGAAAATGGCTAGACTTCAGGAGGCAAAAACTGTAAGATTTCTTGTTTTTCTTTTTTAATGTACTTTCCCTAGTACGTTTTATAGATTTATCAATCCAGGCAAAGGGAGATTGTACAGGTCATTGTGACTGGGGATTTGTTACTTTTCTTTTCAACGCTGGGCAGCTATTTGGCAGAATCTGAGTTGGCTTCCATTAGTCTTTGTTGAAGGCTGGGAAATAAGTTAGTCTCTAACTGCATAACAGGAAGTACTCAGGAGGGAATTAATTGGCATAGGTACTGATGATCACTAACTTCTTCTAAATGTGGAAACAAGTTTAATACTATCTTCAAAACATTTGATTTAAATTTGTCAGCCCTCCTGTCCTGAAGGGAATGGACAAAAATAAATTCTCCCAACTGGGCCAGGAATTGTTCACATTTAGATTTTAATTCTGCCCTATCTCTAGCACTTTTTTGTAGATAAGTAATATAAAAAGGAAGTAGATATTTTAAGCCATATTAATTAGTTAGTCTGTCTTATGTATTTTTCCATCTCATTATCTGTTGAAAGGCATTTCAATTTTGTAAAATGTGCTGTTGAATTAAGAGACTTTACTTCATGCTTTATCTAAGGTGAATGATAAAAAAATAACATTCAGTAGCACTAGAGCATTTCCAAAATCATTCTTCAAGATGAGATTATATTTGTCATACACGTGTTCCAAGTTCTTGTGTGGCTCATGGAACTGTAATTACAGCTGCAGGCTCTGGAGACAGAAGCCCCACATTCAGATTCTGTCTCTTCTGGTTCTTTTCTGTGTGATCTTACCCACTAAGTTCTTTCTAATCTCTGTCATCTGTAAACTGGAAATAATAATAGTTCAAACTTCGTAGGGCCATTGGAAGAATTAGATAGGATAAACAAAAAAAGAGAGAAAAGCATTTAGCTTAATACCTGGCCCAGAATAAGCGCTATAATATAATCTAGGAGCTGCAGAATGGTTGAATAGGAGTGGAAGTGTAAAGCAAGGTACTATGCAGGAATAAACCTTTCTCAAATGTTCTCCTTAAAAGAAGAGTGTTTATATTGTAGAGATATAGCTTAAGCAGTGATTTTCAAGCACGAGTGTATGACAGGGTCCCCTGTAGGACTGGTTAAAACACCGATCTCTGGGCTCTACCCCTGCCGTTTCTGATTCATTGAGTCAGGCCTGGGGCCACAGTATTTGCATTTCTAACAAGTTCCCCAAGTTGAGGCTGTTGCCGCAGACACAGGGATCATACTCTGGAAACCACTGGCTTGAAGTATGTGTTTAAATTGTGCACCAAGGACATCACTGGTAGATATAAAAATAACTGATACTTGTTTGGAGTGTATCAAGTTCTTTGTATCTTTCAAGAAGCAAAAGGCCTCTGATAAATGTATTCTTAAAAGACATGATTTGTCTTTAATTAGGGGGGAAGTATAGGGCTCTGCCCAGATATAAAAAGTCAGTGCACATTTAAGTTGCTAGTCAGAGGCTGCACATCAAGTCCAGAGGAGCCTGTAGGGTTGGGATCAGGAGTCTGGGAGCCACACCGAATATTCTGTCCCCAGTATGGTGATGTCACCACCATCACCACTAAGTCCTCTGTCTCTCGGCTAATCAGACAGGCTACCACAGATCTACTGGAGGCCCTAGTGATGCTCCACAGATTTCCCTCCAACATACACAGTGCATAAATAATCTTTAAATACTCCAAAAACATTCATAAAATACATTTAAAGATGACAATTTCCTTTTCTCAACTGTCTCCCAAGAGTAGAAAGATAGCTCAAATGGATGTTTCAGGGAAATATGTGCACATTTTAAAAACTGATGTCTTTATTTGCATCGAGAATGATGACAGATGAGCCCAGCACAAACGTTCAGGATGCAAATGCTTGCCTTGAGCTTCTGTCTGTTTGATGCTACCCCATTAGAGATACATACATATACACCCTTTTGCTGCACACATATGTAACTGCCATCACAGACTTCCATAATAACCTTTGTAAAGTGTGTAAAAATAATTGAACTCATCTCTGCTGTCTTTATACGTTTTTCTAGTGCTCTCCAAAAGCAATGTCAGCCATGCATTTTGCCCTTGCGTAGCACATTCTCCCTCCATATTGAGATTCAGCATCTTAAATATCACCTTTAAGTATGAGCCCCTAAAATCCAAACCAAAGGCAAACAATAGCATAAACTTACCCATCTATTGACTTTTGTCCACATCTTTGGGTTTTGTGTCTGTTTTATTGTGATACTTAGATTCTTAAATATAGGTACTTATAAAGAACATATATAACAGGAGTCTCCAACCGGGACTGGGCTGCATAGCAGGAAGTGAACAGTGGGCGAACATGTGAAGCTTCATGTGTGTTTACAGCTGCTCCCCATTGCCCGCATTACTGCCTGAGCTCCGCCTCTTGTCAGAGCAGCAGCGGTATTAGATTCTCATAGAAGCACAAACCCTACTGTGCAGTGCCCATGCGAGGGACCTAGGCTGTGCAGTGCTTATGAGAATCATCCTGAAGCCATCCCCTCCTCCCAGTCTGTAGAGAGGTTGTCTTCCATAGATTCCGTCCCTGATGCCAAAAAGGTTGGGGTCTGCTGATACATAAAGATGTACTTTAAATTCTTTCACCCTCGGTCCTTGTGTTGACGACAGCCAGACCTCCGTTAGTACTTGGGAGCACAGTTCTATTCAAGTCTCACCCCTGTTTTCATGGTTTTCTGTTTGTTCTGTTCTGCCATCTCATCTAGAGTCGCCTGGCACTGCCAGCATTCCGCTGAGAGTTCAGAACTCTTGGCGACGTTCCCAGTTTTTCTCCCAGTCAGGTAAAATGCATACTGGGGAGCTCTGTTTCTTTTGTGCAAAAACCCTTGCTGTGGGCAACCAGTGCTGTCTGGTACTTTTCTTCCTTTCTGATTCCAGGGGGGTGGGGCGTGGAAAGCTTGTTTCGGGCACACAGTTAGCAGAGTTAATTCTTTGATATCAGCACCAGTTAATACTAAAATTGGGGGAAAACTCATGGAATTTTACTTTGATTTTGAAAATCCAAAGAAACAATATTTACCTCTTTCTTTACGGTCCTCTTCTTTTTTCAAATAAAAAATAGAAGCATTTGGCAGGAGCTGGTCACGGTTCTCTTGTTAACTGTGTCACCCTCTCTACCTCCTGATGACATCTGGCCTCTGGGCTCCTTCTCCACGTCAGACAGTGGGGGCTGTCAGTCAAGCCAGAGTGCGAGGTGCATTACAGGCAGCACTCAGAGGAATAGATTTTGCTTTCTGTAGTCTAGTACCTGGTGCTAATTGTTGTGATCAATCATATTATACTGGTTGTGACTTCTCTTGGTGATGGGTACAAGCTACTTCAGAGGCCTGCTTTATCATGATTCTCTAGTGCTCTTGGCTTAACAAAAAAAAAGTTGGTTTGAAGCTTTTGTAGGAACCACACTCCATTGAAGAGGATCAAGAAGAAAGACAATTAGAAGCTACTCACCTTGTGATCTTTTTTCCCTTTCTTTCCGTACAGTGGATTCTCCAAGTAGTGAAAAGTCACCTGTAACTACACCTGTAAGTAACTCCTGTTAAGAAATAAGATCATGCATTTAGTGGATTTTAATTTATAAGGTGTTTAATTCACTTAGGATTCAATCCAAAATGGGCTCCAAACTTTTGATTGGAAAAGAATGTTTGTAAGTTGTGTATAATGCTATCAGTTGAGTCATGAAGAAAGACATGGATTATCGTTTTGAAAAGTTGAAAACAAAATGGCAAATCAGGAAAGTAAAATCAAAAAGTAATAAAATATGTAACTTCTGCAGGCATTCAAAAATCATTTTTAAATTTTTTAATTAAAAAATATGTTTTTCAAAATTTTTTTTCTCAATGGGACAGTACATTAACACAGTAGACTACTGGCATATAGGGCCCAGCCTGGCCTGTGTCTGGGTGACCCAAGCTGTCTGAGTTATACTCCTCACAGTCAGTATCTTGAATAATATTAACTGTACATTTAGTTTTCAATTTTTTATTTTGATGAAATGAAAAAAAGCATTTGCTAATTAAAATGTCAAGTCACATGACACTGTAAAAATTCCCCACTCCTGAGTTTTGCCTGAACACTCTCCGTAGACCTGACTCTTCTCTGAGCTGAGTGTTTCTGGCGCTGGGCCTGTCACCCTTACTCACTCTCTGAAATTCCCATTGAATCTGGAGCCTTCCTCTATGGGACAGTCAACTGTAGCATTTCTTGAGCTACCCAGGGGTCACCGCACAATCATTGATGTACCTTTGATTACAGACTTGCTAACCATATGACCCTGAAGGTGCTATAAATCTTTTCTGAAACTTGTCTTCCTTGGTCATACAATGAGATAGTAATACTTTCCTTTCAGGATGTGATGAGCTTCATTTGAAATGATTACACACAAATCTCTAGCATCATGCCTGATAGATGAATAAATCCTTCCCAGTGGCTGATGCAAGAGGCCCACCATAGCCAAAACTAATTCTTCTCTGTGGGTAAATTGTCTCACCTTAGGAATTCCTAAGTGCCTGTGCAGGATGGAGAAGGGTTGCATCACCCAGTATAACGTAATTCATTGATTTCCATCTTAATGACACAGGAACAACACTGTCAAATTGTTCTTGTCCCCCCTGGGCAGGGGTGGGGAAAAGGGCATCCTAAAGAGATACATTCTTATTTCTAAGGTATGAAAAATAGAATAAGAAAGAGACACATTACTGACCTATATAAGTGAATTCCCTGAAAATACTGACCTAAATTTGATGTTCTTTTGACCTTTTGTGGCCATCCCTACCGTTTGCAGGACCCACAAGCATGAGTATCGGTTGAGGCCCACATTTCACATGTCTAAGTACATTAAAGCTATACATTTTTATAATGTTAAAAACCAAGCCACACTCAGGGCCTGGCTCACATTCTCAGCCTGAAGATGCTTCATGACCGGACCAGCCACTGTGCTCCTGGGTGGTAGCCTGATCGTCTAGGGGCAGGGCAGGATGGCAGGTTGGCTGACCCAGGTATCTTGGGCAGTCACTAGGGCCCTTGAAACCTTGAATGAGATTGATTCTGTCCTGCTCCGCAGGCAGCCACAGCAGGTGGATTCTGCTTGCCACCCACCAGCCCAGACTCTTTCCCCTCCTCCCTACTCCCTCACCCTCACCCTGCTCCTCTCAGGGTTCTGAGACAGTGCTATGTGGCTCCCAAAACCACCCCATCAGAACAGAGGAGAGTGAAGAAGCACAGTTACTGGGGAGACTTCTTTTCCTCAGCATCTACCCTGGGTGACAAGGGAGGCCAACCTTAAATACAGCAGTCTCTCCACTTTGTCTGTCCACTTAAATACTGTCTGTCCACTTTGGCTGACTTTAGGGACCAGTTATGATTTTTCTTCCCCCCTTGGACTCTCAATCTCATTCATCTTCCATGGCCCAGGTGCCCACCTTGGTTTATGCATCCTGCTCCCATTATTTCCATTCACTCCCTTGATTCCCCAAATCACACTCACACACACACACACACACACACACACACACACACACACACACACACACACACACACACACACACACACACACACACACACACACACACACACACACACACACACACACACACACACACACACACACACACCTGTTTAAAAGACCAAAAAAAAACTCAAACAGGGGCTCTGTATCAATCTAGAGGGGTGAGATGGGGCGGGAGTTTCAGAAGGGAGGGGATATATGTATACCTATGGCTGATTCATGTTGAGGTTTGACAGAAAACAACAAAATTCTGTAAAGCAATTATCCTCCAATAAAAAAGTAAAATAACATAGGAAAAAAAAAAAAAGACCACAAAAAAAGTCTTTGTGTTTGAGTGTTTCTTGTGCAGGCCCTGGGCAGTTCTGCTGAAATAAGCACGCCTATTTGCTTGAACCCAGGATCAATATGCAGAATGAGATCTTATGCTCAGGAGCATGAATACATTTAAGAAATCACTTATAAGAGAAACGAAGCAAAAGCCTTCACATGCCAGTGGCTAATTACTTTGTGTTTTCATTAGCTTCAAAAAGGTTCACAGAATCATACCAGCATTCTGGAAGTAAACCAAAGAGGGATTAAGGCTAAAAAGTGGTTTCTGGGGAACTTCCCTGGTGGTCCAGTTGTTAAGACTCCATGCTCCCAATGCAGAGGGTATGAGTTCAATCCCTAGTCAAGGAACTAAGATCTGCATGCTAAGAAGAAAAAAAAAGTAGTTGCTGCCAACAAAGAGTACCTTTAGATATGGGAAGGCTTCTGCTTCTGCATGTCCATCTGAGTATCAGACTGGGGAGCTAACTGTGTCCCTTGTCCTGGCCTGGCCTTGAGGACCTGGTTGAATTTTGATCATGGTTTTATTTTCTAAGCAGTTTAAGTTCTGGGCGTGGGACCCAGAAGAGGAGCGCAGGCGACAGGAAAAATGGCAACAGGAGCAGGAACGTTTGCTCCAGGTACGAGTGGGTTTGCTGCTTTTTTCCCCTTCTTTTAGGAATGCTCTCTTAACTTCTGTTGTGTTAAATAGTTGTTTAGCACAGGAGATGCATGGACTCAGCTTCTTCTCAGAAGTTGTTGAGTCTAAGTTCATCCATTTTGTGTCCATGAGACAGAATGCCCGATGTCTAATTCCTCCCACCAGTGGTTACACTGATGAACATATGGAAAAAAAAGTTTCACTCAGAAAAAAATTCAGGTATTGATTAAGGGCCCACTGACCCATTCATCATTTCCTTAGCTACCAGTCAAATTCCAGTCTAACTAAGGGTGGGAAAAAAATCAGAAAGCTATTTGATAGCATACATGTGAAATAAAATTTAACCTGGGTCTTATACCTTAGGTAGACATACTTGCTCCATCTTTGAGCAAATGCTCCTAATTTGCAATTCTAGAAAAATTCTGGGAGTAAGGTGATCGTGCTCCTACTTGTTCTGTGCCAGGTTTGTGGAGCAACATGGCTTCAGAAAGGAACCAAGTAACCTTAGAAACTAACCTATGCTGAAAGCTCAGGGTGTGCCAGACCTGGCATATTTGTGGGTGCTTGACATACTTTATCTAATTTAATCCTCATGAAACTTGTCAACGTATGTCTTACTAGTCTCAGTATGCAACTGACGAAATCAAGGGTCAAAAAAAGATCGTCTTCCCAAGGCCACACCTCTAACAGATGTTGAGCCTTGTTTCAAATCTACGCCTGGATGACTCTGTTCTTTGCACTATATTCCCAATGGTATTGACTTTCTGCCTATGTGTAGAAAGCAGTGCTTAAAGCAAGTTTATTTTACTTTTTTTTCCCCCTTATATTTTTGTTCTTATTGTTTCAGCTTAATTCCCAGAGGTGGGGAGCAAGGGTCAGCTAGATAATCAATTGTAGTGTGGCTCTAAGTCTGCCCTTGTACCTTGACACTTTTCAAAATATCATAGGAGTAAATTTTCAATGCTAAATGCTAGTAAGAACTAAAGTCAGCAAAGTCCCAAGCTGTGGGGACTTTTACGTCCACTGGGAGGCCCCAGACCAGCCCTGGTCGTTTGTTCTTCTCTTAGACATCAGATGCCCATGTTTTCTGTGGTGACGCTGTGTCTGCCCCACTCTGGAAGGTGGCTGTGGTTTTAGGTGTGGATTGTAGGCTTAGGGCTAAGGTGTTTATGGGGAAGGAAGGGTGTGTGTGTGTGTGACAGACATACCCCACCTTTTACCTCTGAGTGAGGAAGACATCATCAATTCATCCTCTTGGTGAGGGAGACATGACATCAGCTCCTAGAACCAATAAACCTAAGAATCTTTGCTTGTTTTTCAGGTTTTGTAAAGTTTGAAGGTCTGTTTCCTCTATTCCAAAGCTCCCTGGAGTCTCTCTCTAGAACTTTACAATATTAGGTTTTGATAAAATTTTGACCTGAAGTTAAAAGCCTGCCATGGGTTGACCAACACTGGTTTTTACCAGAGCATTAATACAAACATTAGTTTCCAGACAATTCCATTAAGCCCTTTCGCTCCTAAGGTAATGACATAACAAGTAATACCTGGAGGAATTCTCAGTGCCTTTCCTAAGAAGACAAAAGCACAGACTTTGTCAGCCTCAGAGAGAGTACTGACAGTAATCAACCTAAAATATTTGACTGTGTGTAGTATGATATGCTCCAGCGAGTCCTTTGTCTCTGTCATGTCAGGGATGCCATTCCCAAGGCATCCAGGGGTGTCAGTTCTCATCTCAAGCATTCGTTTTCATTTCCATGTATTCATTTCTTCTAGTCAAGCATCAAGGACTCCAGTCACATTTTTAAAGCTCTCCAAAATTCAGAGTATTTTGCTTTGTTCCCCAGAAGAGGTGACTAGTGTCATATTTTTTCTGAAAACAATAATAGCAGTTCTGATATGGACACCTTCTAATGGGCTGTTTAAAGGCTACTCTTAATTCAGGAGGACTTAAAGCCAGGAAGACTCCATTTTAGTAGAACGGCCACTCAAATCCATTCCATTTAGTAGAATGGATAATTATCATCTCATCCACTTTGGACCTTTCTCTATCATCTGTATTGTAAACCTCCGAGATTTTTAAAAAATCTTTTATTAAACTCTCTCAGCAGCAACATATTTCTATTAGCAGAACAGCAAAACTCATCTCTGAAGGGCCCAGTAAAGGCAAACTATTGGTTTAGCCTAACAGAAGTTAAGAAGATTTTAGTCTTTCATCTGTCCTCTTTTCATAAGCAAATGTCTATTCATATATCTGAGGAACAATTCTATGAAATACCCACAGCAGTAAAGATTGTTCTCCTTTGGATTTTTATGTCCCTAACATGGTTAAGTACCACAAAATAATATTCCTCTTTGGGTTCATGAATGGGTTAGATTCAGAACATTACAACAAGAAGAGGGTTTTGCAACACATTGTACATGATGGTTTATTGGGGGAAGGTCCCAGTGCTGTATGCACAGGTCAATTCAGAACAATCTATGGAAATTCCATAACAGGAGAGATACCAGAAGGAGCAGGACAAGCTGAAAGAAGAGTGGGAAAAGGCCCAAAAGGAGGTGGAAGAAGAAGAACGCAGATACTATGAGGAGGTAGGAAATTCCCTAGTAGGAATTTAACCCTGAAGCTTTAATTCCTCAAAATATCTCAGAACTTTGTGTGTCCATTCTGCATGGGGTGAGGGGCTATGTTTGATTCTCTTTACTCACAGTGGAGCCCCATCAACCTTTTAAAAGAGTCCTATAGACTGTGAAAGACCACTACTCTCCCAGATTTAGTTTGTGGTAAGGGTATGCTGAGTCATGATCAAGGGAGGGAATAGAAGTATATCTCTTCTTTAGTCATAGAGGTCAGATTTTTTATTTGTCTTACAAGACATGAAAGTATCACTTTGTTGATTTGTGTGTTTGTTAGGGAATTATTTGTATGTTTGGTAGTAGAAAATTAATACTAATTTTGTAAGGATAATTTTGGTATCAAAGCTAAGTGAATCCTTACTACTACATTCACCATAATACTAAAGAGATTTGGAAGGGAGGAGAATTTGGTTTTTTTCATTTTTTTCAATGAACAAGCCAGACCATATTCAAGAATTTGAAGCTATACTTTATGTATATTATCCAAAATTTATGATTAATATTGTTGTGAATTTTATCTTCAACAATAATTTTTGTGCATAATCCTCCCCCAATAGCATTTCTAATTAGGCTTCTTGAATCATATGAACTAATTATCTTGCAAATACTGTTTTTCTAAATTAAATGCTCATTTCTTAATCATTCCCCATAGAGAATGCTATCTGATCTTAAAAGACCTTTTTTTATGCACTGCTTGTTTGCACATAATTCTGATGTTTTTCCCTAAAGTCCTTTAATGACACTTTTCTCTTGACAAATACTATTTTTCCTTTTTCTTCCTTTCATTAATTCCTGTCCTTCCCCTAGGAGCGGAAAATAATTGAGGACACTGTAGTTCCATTTACTATTTCTTCAAGTTCTGCAGACCAGCTCTCTACATCTTCCTCCGTGACAGAAGGCAGTGGGACAGTGGTGAGACCATAGATTAAAAGCAATTCGTGAAATAAGTAAACCATAATAAAAATATAAAACCACAAGGCCAAGTTTTCCACCAGTTTACATACAGGACTGCTATAGAATCATGTCAGCTACCACATGGCTGTTGTACCCCATGGTACCATCACTGCCGTGGCCAAACCCTAGAGTCGATCCCTGAGAAGCAGCGAACACATTGCTGAGGCCGGCTCTGCCCACACAGACTGGCAACCAAAGCCCCTGCACTGGTTGGCATGACCCTAGTTAGCGATGCCATATGCTGGAATATCTTTCTCACTGCCCATCATTCATTCACTGAGCAGACATGTGTTTCTCTCTGCCAAACCATTCATCTCTTTGCCCTGGATGGTAGCAGCACGATGCCAACAAAGCCAACAATATGCTCACGTCAGCCTCCACGAAAGTTGCTTCTAAATGGCTCTAGAAATTCCACATGAGATATATATGTGTCTTCAAGGGCTGGAGAGAGTCCAGAAAGGCTGGTCTACCTCTATATCCCCCAAATAAGGTCATGGAGGTAGTGGACAAATGTCATAGCAAGACTGGCTTGTCCATAATCTACACTTTATGTTTTTGATGATATAAATAACAGAATACATTCATTTTGCAATGAACATGATACCACTTGGGTATATGTCATATTTGTTGTTTCTGTAGTCAATTAAGGTATTCTGCAACACACTGTATTTTTTTAATTGTCCAATTTTAACTTAATACAGATTGTACAAAAGAAATCCACTATATCTGATATTGGCTAGTTACTCACCAAGCTCAAGAATATTGCTTATCTTTGCTGTTGTATACAAAGATCATCACAAAAGCCAAATCTTTCATATCTCTTTCATATATTGCAGTGATAATTATGAAATACTGTGTAGACTTTAAAATAAGTTGTTTATAATCGTAATCAAAAGGAATTCTACACTGTCCAACAACTAACTTTTCAATATGCACCAGCCATTTACACATACCGAACTTTGAATTTTTTATTTAAACTTTTAAAATTTAAACACTTTTAAATTTAAAATTAAATTTTTTTGTATAGTTTTTAAGATTACACTCCATAGTCTACATTTTAAAATAACCCGTGGGCACTTAAAACCACTTGTCCCTAAATGAGCAGTCCTATGATCTTGTTTTATTTTGGAAGATAGGTTTTCTAACCAAAGCCCTTTTGTGATAACTTTTGAGAGAGATCCAGATTACATATTCATTTCAAATTATTGGAAATCAGTTACCATTCAGTTGATTTGAACAACCATTCTTTAAATTATAGACAGTGTGATTGAAAAAAGTTTCAAATATTCCAAGGCCAGACATGAGTGTTGTCCAGTATATTTAAAAATTATATTCAAGACTATCCTTGATTTCCCCATTAGAATAAGATGGACTTGGAAAACTGTTGCGAGGAAGAACAAGAGACAAGACAGAAGAGACCATTCCAGGAGGATAACAGTGACTCACTGCTGAAGACTAGGGAAGGTGATCCACTGGAGGAGAAGGGCAGGTATGAGCCGGTCCAGGCTGTTAATCCATGTGTGTGCAGCTGGGCTGTGCCCCTTCACTCCATCACTAATGCAAACCATATTCAGCTTTGAAATTATCTTCCAATAATACATTATCCATATATTATTGCTTGAACACATTCTAATAGCTCTGAGGTCAGTGTCCGTATGCTATTGAATAAAAATAGTCTAGTTTTTAAATACGTAAAAACTTTTTTAAACAAGGAGAGACTGTGTAGATCACCCAGGAGGCTGGCTCTGCCACCAGCAAGTTCTTTATGATAGAAATGTTTGCCCCTGGGGCTCCAATATATCAGATAGATATTGACAAGTGAGCATGCATGTGTGCGCATACACACTTGGGTACACGCTCATAGCATCCTTAGAGGGACCCAAAGAAACAACAGGTTATCTACGTATTATTTTCAAATACTGACCAATTTGAAAGGTTGGTTGGGAGCTGAACTCTTCTGGTGGGACTTGCTCTGAGAATTCTTCGGGGCTCATCAGCTAGAAGACTCACTGAATTTAAGGATATTGGAGTTTGGGGCCCATGTCTAGAGCCTGCAGAGCCCTTGAAACAGCACATCCGTTTCCAGTTAAAATTATTTACAGAGAGTTTCCAGTTTTGAGATCCACAAGTCAAGAATATTTGAGGGATGCTGGTAAACATTTTATGTGAATTATTGCTATTTCTCCAGACAGTCCCTATTGTCACCAGAAACTTTAAAAAGGTCTCCTCCATCTCTCCTTTCTTTGCCATTGTTGTTATTATTTTTAGTCACTAAGTCATGCCCAACTTGCTATTAAAAGACCAGTGAATTACCACAGGCTGCCAAAGCCCCATATGGCCTAAAATGCTTTCTACAATAAGCCCTTTCTTGTGGAAATCTGGGAGAGTACAGTTAGCTCTGTTATTCCTCAAAATTATTAGAATGAAGTGTTTTGTGGACAAGGAGGTAGAGAGGATGTCAGAAATGATGATTTGTTAAATTGATGGATAATGAAAATGCCAAGCATTTTACAGTATTCTAAATCCATTTTAAATCTAGTTTAAAATAAAAAGAATATTTAGTTAGCCCCATTCTTTTCATTTTGTAATTGGTACTTCCTTGTCCTGAGGGATAAGATCAGTCATTTCAGTTGCTTTTATCCCAGTTCTGAAATATATTTGTTTATTTTAGCAGCCTAACTCAAGGGGTCTTGACTCATGCTGAGAACCCTGCATCAGAAGGAATCTACCACCAGCTGGATACAGAAGCTGGGGCCCCACACTGCGAGGTGAACCCACAGCTAGCTCAGGGTAAGAATGGAGAAGACCGGCTCCCATGCTTCAGTGGGCTTCCCAGGTGGTACTAGTGATAAAGAACTTGCCTACCAATGCAGGAGACTTAAGAAATGCGTGTTTGATCCTTGGATGGGGAATAACTCCTGGAGAAAGGCATGGCAACCCACTCCAGTATTCTTGCCTGGAGAGTCCGATGGACAGAGGAGCCTGGCAGGCTACAGTCCATTGGGTCGCAAAGAGTCAAACAACTGAAGCGACTTAACAAGCACATATGCATGTTTCAATTATCCTAAGACCCCTTCCCCACCCCACTGTCCAGACAGATATGGCCTCTGCTGGCTGCTATGCTAAACAGCACAGTGAATAAATTCCCACCACTGTGCACCAGGAAGTTCCATGAGATCACTGTGAGACCTCAGCAGGCATTAGTACTTTAAAGAAAGGTGATTACTAAGCACTAAGGTAGCAGCTTTACCGAGCACTATCTGTATGTTCTTTCTTTGGCCTCAGATCCATCCCAGAATCAGCAGGTATCAAACCCACCAATGCACATTTTAGAAGATGTGAAGCCAAAAACCCTTCCATTGGACAAAAGCATTAACCATCAGATTGAGTCTCCAAGTGAAAGGCGGAAGTGAGTAACCAAATAAGATGGTTATGGAATTTCTCTTCTTTTTTTTTAATTTTATTTTTTTATTGAAGTTTAAATTACAGTGTCATGTTAGTTTCAAATGTACAGCAAAGGGATTTAATTGTATGGAATTCCTTGTCTTTTAAACTGACTAAGAAGGGGGAAAAATGAAAAAGTGTGAGACGGCAGGTGGTTTGCAGCATTTTTGTGCTTTCTCTCCATTCACTGTCATTGTCAAGGTAACAAATACTTATGAAGCTGGGGATGATCTTCCTGGCAAGTAAATATGTACTCTGAATTTATCAACTTAAAAGAGACAAAGTAATGTTTTTCACTGACAAATCTAAACATTGGAAAGAATGTTCTGGCATGTTGTATTACCAATTTATTTAAGGAAGTTTAATTGTCTCAGAGCCTATGGAGAAATGTTCTTTCAAGGAAAAAAATGTTTTCCTCTCCTTACCATTCTCTTGCCTTAAATAACTACCCCAGGCTTTAGTCTAATTTTGTAACAATTATATTTTTTACAATAAAAAGAGTTCCAATCATTTTTGAAGCATGTCAATGTAATAGGCACTATGTTGAAAGGTTTGCATATATCCCTCTTCTCTTCTTTTCATACATTAACTCACTGAACTCGCCCAATTACATTATTGAGTTATTGTTCTCATTTTACAAATAAGGAAACTGAGGCTCAGGGAAATTAAATAACTTACCCAAAGTACTTGTCTGAATGAGTAGAGGTAAAGGGATTCAAAGTGAACCCACAATTTCATTATGTCATATTTAACCTACAGTTGCCTTGCAATCAGTTTTAAAAAGATAATACACATTATGCTTTAACCAGTCATTCTACCAGGAGCCAGACCACCTGGATTCAAAATTTTGACTCTGCCACTTGCCTGCATAAAACTTTGAGCAAGATACTTAATCTTTCTCTGCCCCAGTTCCCTCATGTATAGAATGGGAATAATAAAAGGGCCTACCTCATAGGGTTCTGTGCCTGGAAGATAGTAAGTACTATACCTTGTCGGCAATGATGTTGATAATGATAGTGATGGTGATAATGATGATGATACCTTGTCTTATAAGTTCACCTTTTTATCTGATTTTTCTTGTTAACACTTTTTTCTCAACACAGTTTTAAACCATTTGCCCCTTTTCTCTTATGTCTATCTAATTTCATTTCTCTGTGTCTAGATGACATATGCAGCATTAATAGAAGGTAAAATCACGTAGAAGGAGTCATTATTGTTATTGATTATTGTGGTGATTTTCAACCTTTTTTCAAGGCAGTGGTTCTTATACTTTAGGATATTCCATGAAAAACTGACATTTTGAAGAAGACAAGCTCTCTCTAGGGAGGGAGGCTTGGGGTGGGGGGAGGTCAGGGGCTCAGGAAGTTATTCTGAAAGCAGTTACAAGACAGATGGCCTCACGCCCTGTTGATATCTATGCTGGCATTTCTTTTTTCCTCGTTCTTTTCTGTGTCCTACTCCTTTCTTTACAAATGAAATTAACTTTTAAAAGCAAAAGCCCAGAACTGACAGCTTAATCACAGGCAGGGCTCACGTGTAACTAGCCGCACCTGTGAAGCCATTGAGGGCTCTTCTGGCTGGGAACCATTCTGCCTTGGGGATGCCCACGACGTAGTAGTTATTGGTTGTTTTGAACATCACCCCTAATCACGTGGACCTGTAATGAATTTCTCAATAAGGGTGGAAGCCGCTTCACTGAAAATTATTTCCTTTAAGCACTGCCCTTTATTTCTGGGCCCTCTTGAAGAGCTTTTCCCTATATCCCCACGTATCTCTCCCTTCCTTCCCATTCATAGTTTTTATATCTAACTCAGCGTGCAACTTTAACTAGCAAAGAACCTGGCAAAAATAAAGAGTAGAAAACTGTTTTGTTTTTTCTGTTCAACAGTGCCAGCCTGGTTTTGATATGATACAGCCAGTGTCTGAACAAACCTGCTAGATGGAATTATTTTTTTGCTCTTTATCAAAAAATTACCACTAGGATGTGCTATGGTCTTTTATTTGGTTGTCAAGGAAGAGGGCTTTTTTTTTTCTCCTAAAGTGTCTTTTCTTGTGGGAGTGGGCTTCTGTTTACTTATGCTGTTTGGCTCCTTTCCCACGTTACAGGAAAAGCCCTCGAGAGAACTTCCAGGCTGGGCGCTTGTCCCCCTGCTCCCCCACCCCTCCTGACCAGTCACCAAACAGGTACAAGAGGTCAGCAAGCCTTTCTGAGGCTGCTCGGTTTTGACTGGAGCCTGCTGGGCACCATCATCACCAAATTAGTGCTTGCCAGGGGACCATGAGGCTTTGTGTACCCATGTCTCTTTCTACACACATACAGAGGCAGGACAAAGGAACACACCCCATATCAGCCCTCAATCGAGAGAGCCAAGTGTGTGACGTTGGCACAACTGTGGCCATCGGCTTTAATTACATTGTGTGGAACCTGCAATCTAATAAGAAAATCCACCAGACTTCTAAGTCGGCGCCTTTCCCCCCAAGGAGGCTCGGTCCTTCTAGGCGGAATCCGCTGATGGCTCTTACAGTGGTCCAGGCAGGCGCTGAGAAATGCAACTTCATCTTCCCTCTTACTCTACTCAAGCTCTCTAATGATTGCTTCTGGACATTAACTGGGCCCCATGATATTCTTAAAAGCTGCCTGAGCTCCCATTCCCTGGAGAAACAAATTACTAAGTACTGCAAGGTTTTCTTTGATTCAGAAATTTCATTTAACTATGGGATAAGAGGGAAACCCTAATAAATAGAGTTTTGTGAAGGGCAACTCTTCCTTTTTTTCTCTTGTCTTCCTTCCTATTTCTTCTGTCCCTGTGTATACTGTTAGCTTCCATATGATATTGCATATTTTAAAGTTTCTTATGTAATTCCAAGAGTTTTCCTCACAGTCAGCATCATTGCAATCTGACCTTGGTTGTGGGAAAACTGACTTAGGGCACAGCCATCCTGTCTAAGCCAATGCAATGGAAACCCAGTGTGAGTTCTTGACACCAGATCACAGAACTCAGTGTCAGGGCAGAGATTTGATCCTATATCTGCCTGGTACCTGTTGGACTGGATCATGATTTCCTCTTTACTTTTAAGCAACAACAAAAATTTTTTAATAAATAAAAACAAATGTCCTAGTGGGCCAATGAGCCAATTACAGAAAAACTTAACGCAACTAAAACCTTAGTAAAACTAAACTTGATTGTCTTTGAGGATTTAAGAAAACATATGATAAATACACTGAATCATTTCAAGGCATTTGATCACTGTGGTTGAACAGACTACAACATAAACTTTTTATAACATAATTCATGCATACAGAGTTCAGTATCACAGTAGAGGCTTACTGAATTTAATCTATCAATTATCACCATCTTATAGCTAATGCTTAATTCCTGCTCATTATCATTTCAGTATTTGTCATTTCATTCATGATATCAATGTTTTAAAAACCCATGTTTTCATTTTTTTTTTTGCATGAGGCTCCATATTTGTGAGGCTCCATATTCCATTTCATTTTTGCATGAGGCTCCAGATTCTAAACAGCACATTTTATTATGCCATATATTTTGCAACCTAGGTCTATAAGTGGGAAGAAGCTGTGCTCTTCGTGTGGGCTTCCATTGGGTAAAGGCGCTGCGATGATCATTGAAACCCTCAATCTCTACTTTCACATCCAGTGCTTTAAGGTTTGTATTCATCACTCTTTTCCCTGAGTACAGTCTCGTCGTGTGTTTTGGCCTCATTCTGTGCTTAGTAAGTACCTCCTGGAAATCCTAACAGCCTTTGTGTGTGAGGCCCCCCGACTCTAGGTTGTACAGAAATGGACATGCAGTCCATCTTTAAGGATAAAATTCTTCTATCACACATCCATCTGGGATGGCAGGTTAGAGGAAGCAAGACATATTTGTGCCATGTGTCTTTGTAAAACTGTTTTTTTGTTGCTAAAGAGTGTGTACTCTAGCAGGAAGCTAAGAAAGCCACCCAGGAGGACAGTGATACTTCTGAATCTTTAAAGGCAGGGTAGATTTATTTGGAATGTAACATCTTTGCTTCTTCTTAGACCCTTGTGACCCAACTCAGAGGTTTTTGGTCTTTGACCTGATGGGAGATTTCCCTCAATTAAGTGGTTACAGCTAGTTGCTAAGTTGCAGATCTCCACATGAGTGTGTCTGCAATCACAGATGGAATATTACTCCCTCTAAGAGCTGCTCTGCTCAGCACATGAAGTCAAGTTGCCTTTGTTACAGGTCCTTATAGAAACTTTCATGCTCCCTATTGCTCACTATCAAACTGTTTAATTATCATCTCTTCTCATAAACTACAAGTTCCATAAGGGCAGGAACCGTGTCTGTCTGGCTCATCATTATTTCCTCTGTATACCTAGTGGAGATGGTATCAGTAAATATTTCTAGAGGAGTGAATTAATGAATAACTGAAAGTGAGAAGGCTTAAATTCTAGTCTCAGATGTCCTTCCAGTTAGCAGGTGAGCTAACCACTTATGCTTGCCTGATTTATTTTTAAAAATTTATAAGTCAGGCTATATCGGCATCTGCTTTCATCACCCATGGGCATGTTTCAAATAATATATAATTTTCGAAGCTAGACCCTCTAGCTCTGGAAAAGAATAATTTCTTTCCCTTCATCATGCTACCATGTTTTCTTGTGTTCTTGGGTTTTGTCCTATTTCTTGTTGGTACCCCCCCTCAGCTATAAAGTAAACTTGCACAGGTTTAAAATAACTCACTTTACCTGTATGCTAAGAGAAAGTGAATGAAGTCGTTCTGAAATTATTAGCTTAATTATGTCAGTAATCACTGGAAAGCAAAACTTATCATGAACAAAACACAGTATGGATACTTAGACTCAATTTGTCAATATTATTGTTGTAAAATTAACATAAATAATGTATATCCTAAATTGTCGAGGAGTATTGTGAGGCTCATAGTATATACTTTTAAGAATTTCATGGTAATATCAAGATAATATGTTCTAACACCACAGTTTATTCTCAGAAACTTTACCAGAACTTGAAATAATCAAGGTGACAAAGAGTTTTTGCAGATTCTCAATGGATAGGGGACTTGTCTTCTTAGCTGTAAAGGCCTTTATTTTCTCTAACCATTCACTCCCAAGAGCTGACTTGATGCTTTAAGGTACATCATCATATGGATTTATCCCTTACCCTTCTGTGTAGGTGTAGCTTATAATATAATTTGAATGGAACCCTCTCTGTGCCCCGGGTGACCTTAGAGCATCAGTCTGGGGCTCACCTTTGTTCCTGGGCTCAATCATAATCTTCCTGCAAGTGGCTGGCATGAACCATGCCCACTGCCAGCTTCTCTGGTTCAGCCAGTACAGTGTACCTCACAGTCTCCCGCACTCAGGCTAGCTTGGTATCATTGCTCTAACATGGAAGCATAAGATGGGGGTGCTATTCCCCAGTAATTATAGTCAGGTGTTGACAGAACTTACCAACAACACTGAAAAGCCTTATTCAGAGACAAGTTTCGATATATAATTTGTTGGCCATATGTTTATTTAAAACCACTAAGATTTAATCTGTTTACAACAGTCTTCCATCTTGAGAATCAGCATGTATAGGCTTTGGGATTCAACCTGATAACCACTCACCAACTTCACAACCTTGGACAAGTCGCCTCTTGTCCTAAGCTCTCTGAACCAGTGTCCTCAGTAAAATGTTAGGACTTGGGATAAAATGCTAAAAGTATATTGTTTCTGGAAGTCAACTCGCAGAGCAGCATCTCATACATAGTAGATACTCAACAAATGTGGAGGTCAGAGAAGCGATTACTGTGCTACTCTTGTTAACAGTAACTAAGCATTCTAAGGAAACAGTTCCTTATGTGCCTTATAACTTCTGTTCTTTCTTCCCTGTAGTGTGGAATTTGTAAAGGACAGCTTGGAGACGCAGTGAGTGGGACGGATGTTAGGATTCGAAATGGTCTTCTAAACTGTAATGACTGCTACATGCGATCCAGAAGTAAGTCCTGGGGGGAAATGCCTTGAGATGTACGGGTGCAAGCACATGCCTTTCCTGGACCAGCTTAGGAATTCAACTATTTCTCCCTATCAGTTGATGCTCCTACACTAAAAGAAAGATTTATTAGCAATGGTAAAGAATATGCCTTCAGTGAGGGAGACCTGTGTTAAATCTCTGAGTTGGAAAGATCCCCTGGAGGAGGGCATGGCAACCCATTCCAGTATTCTTGCCTGGAGAATCCCCCCAGACAGAAGTGCCTGGTGGGCTACAATCCATGGGGTCACAAAGAGTTGGACATGACTAAGTGACTAGGCACAGCACAGGTAAAAGAAACAATAATGAAATGACCCCTTATTTACTGTTTGTTTCTTACTTGAATGACTGCTGCAATGTGACCAAATTCTTTTTAACCAGAAGGGCATTAATACACTAGCAGGTGAAAATGTAGACGAAGTTTGAGACATTGCCTGAGCTCACCATGGAGATTTCAGTGAGATACAGGGATGATATAAGGTCTGTAAAACGCTATTTATTTGTTGAGGTATCTCTTTAGAAGACCAGCAGCATGTGGAGGGTATCTCACATGTGAAGAGTCGCTCTGCACTGTTCATCAAACCAGGCATCCGCTCCTCAATATTGACATGCCCACATTCAGGAGTTTCATGGCATAATGTGGGCTTGTTCCTAAATTGAAAATTCTTTGAGAGACAAAATGGTGTGTACTACTTCTCTGTGAATCCCCACTCTCCTCCAAAGTGCCATAGTACATACTAATCAGCGCTTAACCAATGTGTGCTGCCTTGAAGCTTCCTTGAGCAGCCTACTCTCCCATCTTATGCCTAGGTCTCCTGACTAGACAGGTCATGTGTTAATAAATTTGGGGGGCCACGAGGGGGTGCTGTTGCCCAGCTGCTGTTTAGAAAATATGAAACTAGCCGGTGACTAGCCTCTGAATCTTTCCTCGGTCTCCATCATAAATACAGTCCTTATTGTGGATAGAGCTTCTCTAGTGACTCAGTTGGTAAAGACTCTGCCTGCAATGCAGGAGACCGCCTACAGTGCAGGAGGCCGGGGTTCAATCCCTGGGCCAGGAGAAGGAAATGGAAACCCACTCCAATATTCTTACCTGGAAAATCCCATGGACAAAGGAGCCTGGCAGGCTATAGTCCATGGGGCTGCAAAGAGTCAGAAATGACTGAGCACACACCCACAAATGCATATATATGTGTATAATATATAATTATATTTTATTTAAACTATACTTGTATTTGTTTGTTCTGTGTGTATACATTAAAAAAGAAAACTGAACCCTTTTGTCCCAGGGTTCAAAGTAATTTTTTTCTATTACTTACACAAATTGGAGTTTTTCTGCAACCTCAATGATCTGTTGAGTGTGAGCCATGGAACCAGAAGAGGGCGCTGTTAAGTTGAAGGATGGTTCAACCAGATTTGAAAGTGCTATAAATCTGAATTTCTTTCATAATTTAAAGCGATTGAAGAATCCCAGCAGAGAACAAATCCGAACCCACCTCTGGATAACAGTGACCTGTTTTCATCCAGATTTTTATTTTAATTGAGAAGCTGGGCGTTTCATTGCCATTTCTTTTGGAAATTAGCTTTTAGGATCTAGGCCAGCAATTTTTCTCTTGTATATACAAATATAAAGGGTGTTAAGTGCTTTTGATTTCAAATCTAAAGACAGGAATCATGGGGTTCCTGCAACTGTCCTGTAAGATGAAAAATAGATAATTGGAAGTAGATTAAAGATACTATTTTTTCTTTATTTAATATTTTTGATGCACTATTTCACTAGATCCTTTTTAGAATACAAATGTACTAAGTAAGACAAAAGCAAAAAGGTTCATTATCTCTTTGCCTAGAGAACCAGTATCTATATTCAAAAGAAGAAATAAATAGAAGGTATAAATGATAAAAGTTTAGGAAAAAATGGATTGTTTAGAAAGATAAAAAATTAAAAATGAAAAAAATCTTCAAAGTTAACCACATAATCACTTTCTAATAATTTTCCTGGAGACAGGGGCAGAATGTATGTTTGTATATACACATGTGCACACACAAACACACAGATGCATACGTGTGTGACACATCTACCTGTGTTGGTTTTTATTTCACAAAGATAATGGCATAGCCACAGTGGTACTTAGTTTTTGTTGCTGCTGTTTTTAACTTAATGATGAAAGTGAAAGTGTTAGTTGCTCACTAGTGTCTGAATTTGTGACTCCATGGACTGTTGCCTACCAGGCTCCTCTGTCCATGGGATTCTCCAGGCAAGAATACTGAAGTAGGTTTGCCATGCCCTCCTCCAGGGGATCTTCCCAACCCCAGGAACTGAACCCAGGTCTCCCACATTGCAGGCAGATTCTTCACCATCTGAGCCACCAGGGAAGACAACTTAATGATATATCTTGGCAATTTTTTCATATAGCATGTTCTTTCTCCTCATTCTTTTTAAGACTCTTTTATAGCTGCGTACAGTGCCACTGTATGGACTTACCACAATTTAAAAACTAATGCGCTATGAATGAGTGCTCCTGTTAATTCCAGTCTTTTAATACTATTTTTTAAATGCTCCAGTGAACATCCTTTTATGTATGTCTTGATGAACCGTTGAAAGCATTTCCACAGGGTAGATTCTGAGTAGTGAAAAGTGAAGTCGCTCAGTCGTGTCCGACTCTTTGAGACCCCATGGACTGTATGTAGCCTACCAGGCTCCTCAGTCCATGGAATTTTCCAAGAGTACTGGAGTGGGTTGCCATTTCCTTCTCCAGGGGATCTTCCCCACCCAGGGATCAAACCCAGGTCTCTCACACTGCAGGCAGACGGTTTACTGTCTGAGCCACAAGGGAAGTGGAACTGCTGAGTTAAAAGGCATGTGCCTTTTAAATCTTCAGGCAATTTGCCTAATTATATTCCCTGAAAGAGCACACTCTCTACAATGTATATGAGAGCCTCTTTCTCTCTTCATGCCTTTGTCAGCTCTGGATATCATCAAACTTTTAAAATTTCCACTCTGCTAGGCAGGAGGCATAAAACCTCTTTGCTTTGATCTGTAGTCTTTAACTAACTATAAGTGAGTTTAAGCATCTTTTCATTTGTTTGTTCACCATTTATACTTCTTTTTCTATTGAAACCGTTTATATTTCTTTATCATTTTCCCATTATTCTATTATCAGTTGCTTTTTATGAGTTTTTTGTAAATAAAGGAAATTTCCCCTTTAATTTATATTTGCTACTTTAGGCAGTTATCATTGGTCTTTCTACTTTGTGATTTTTTTTCATAGAATAAATTTTCAATTTAGGTAGCTAAACTTATCTCTCATTTTTCCTTTTTGGACTCTGGGTTTTGTGTTCTACCTAGAAAAACTCTAAACTACTCCAAGAGTATAAATAAATTTAGCTGCAATTTCTCCTAGAATTGATTTTTATTTTCTTTTTGGCATATAAACATATGATAATCAGAAATGTATGTGGGGGTAAGAAATAAGATAGATACTAGATTTATTTTGTTTTCCAGTTAGCCAATTTGTGACTATAACTTACTGAAAAATCCCATTTTTTTTCTTATGAATCTGAAATGCAACTTCCTCCGAAACTAAGTTCCCATATATATATATTTTGGGTCTATTTTGGGATATTTTATCATGTTTTATTAACCTATTTATTTTCTAGTATCAGTTTTAATTCATATAGCTTCATAGTATGCTTCAGTATTGAAATAGAGACTGGCCATCTTCTTTCCAATTATTTTTTCCAAGTTTTCCTAACTCTCACGTTTATTTTTCCAGATAATTGGTAGTATCGTTTTAGACTAAACTTGAATCAGATCAACAAATGGCAGGGAGAATGACCACCACATCTGAGAGTACTGCTCATCTCTTGGTGTCATAAGGAAAAACCTGACCTTCAAGTGAATAGGGGGAGAGGCTAATAGTTGGTTAAAGAAGTAAAAATCCACTTGAATTGACTGAATATACCCCAGATGCAGTAAAAGAGTCAGAATGGGGAAAATGGCTAAAAATCATTTTTTTCTTTTTTTACTTGATTTTGATCTGAAGTTAAGAAGGGAGATGGATAGATGTGAGAGGTGGTTTACATCATAGGCATTCTTGGTGAAATGAAATAACTTCATTGTGTGGAATAATAAAACCTGAATACATAATCCTATTTTCTTCAAGTAACTGGTCACATTTAAATGAAATTTTTCTCTTGGAGGGGGAAAAATAGCGTAACAGCGTATTAAAATGCAGTTCCTAAAAGTAATGTAAACAGTTTGTAAGTTCATATGTAAATGGGAAGAGAAGTGCAAAGCAAATTACCTGTCACAAATCAAGCCGTCACATGGTTTAACTGGTGCCATTTGTGCTTGGGTGTTGGATGACCGTGTCTTTGTGTCTGTTTGATCGTTCACTTTCATGAAATGCATTTAATGCAAAATCCCTGGGGTCTTTTCCGATGTTGCAATTGCCTCATCATAACTCTAGTGCCTAAAATGAAGGAGAAACTTTGTGAAGGTTTCAGCAGGAAATATGGAACCCAAACCATCCTTCCTAGATAGAGTTGCCAGATAAAATACAAGATGCCCAGTTACATATTTTTGAGTTTCAGCTAAACAATGAATTGTTAGTATGTGTATGTCCCAAACATCTCCTGCTCAGGATTTAGCACAAGTTTATCCCAAATATCCCATGGGATATATACTAAAAAATTTATTTATTGTTTATCTAAAATTCAAATTTTATTGGGTGTTCTATATTTTATTTGCTAAATCTAACAATCTTGTTTCTAGATCATATGTCAGATTCCTCCTGTTGCAATATATTGATTCTTAGAGAAATCACAAGCTAAGGAAACTGAGAGAAAAGAAATTATTTTCTTGCTTATTTGCCACAGAAAACAGGGAAGAAAACTTGGTGGAGGTCATTTGGTTTAGGGTGAAATCCAGAGGACTTCAACCAAACTTGACAGGGCATATGAACCACCAGGGCTCCTTGTTCAGTTCTGGGACAGTGCTCAAGAGTCTGCATTTCTAACAAGCTCCAGGTGATGCCAATATGGCTGGTCCCTGGACCACACTTCAAGTGGTGGGACAGATTTCCCCTCCCTAGAGGGAAGAGATGTTGGCAATGGTCGTTGCTAATTTCGGAAATGTTTAAACATCTAAATCCAGAATGGTTGACTACCGTAACCAAATGTTGCTCTGTTTTCTTCGTCCCAGGTGCTGGCCAACCCACAACATTGTGACATGGTTTTCAAGCTTCCAGATCACTCACCATTTCCTTACTGAGAGTGTCCCCTGGCAGTTGTTTAACAAAATCCCAAGTTCAGGGGCTCCTCAGCATTCATCTGATTTCTGAAAGGCTATTTTAAAACATGGTATCTGTTCTTTTGTAGCACAGTGTTCATATTTTTCCTGGTTTCCTTTTTTTTTTTTGGCATTTGCACAGTATATACAAAAGAATATTGAATTGTAATGATCCTGAATAGTTCAAAAAGAAAAGGTCTTAGCATGGTCAAACAGGCTTATGGTTTAAAATATGTTATTCTCTTTTTGGGGAGTTAATGAGATAAATGATGCAATAAACCTGTTTGGTTTTTTTTTTTTTTAGCATTTCTAGGAATTAAACATTTTATGTTTACAGAATTGAGCTGCAGAAAATGCAGGACATGCCAATTTGAGACATGTAGTCTTCTGAGTCAGGAGCATACAATTAATGCATTTCAGAAACTAAAAATCACACCATCTAGCTCTGAGCTATAACTTGTTTTTACTGCAAAGTCACTAGGCTGATAATATATACTGTAATCTTGAAACATTTGTGTTACTTACCTTTTGAGGTGGAAGTCATACCAATAAATTATTGCACCGTTAGTATTAGATTCTGTGTCCTTTGGAAATTATGCCATTGATATAGGCTGAACCATAAAACAGAGAGAACCCTTGTAATATTGGCTAGGTTTACACTCTGGAACATTGCCCAAGGGTAAGAAGAAACCAGAGGGACATAATTCAGTCATTATTTCCTAAGTTACTACCAAAATCTATGAGGAAGTTTAATCTTCCAAAGAGTGGTGGGTCAGTGATAGCCAAGAGGGCTTTGTTGCTTGCTTCTCTTCATGCTCTAGATTCAATAAAAGGCTCAATATGGGACATACGGAAGCTGTCATCGAGATCAGTCCATCATTAGGTGTGACCACACTGCTCACCCTTGCCTGCAAGTTCTCCTTGGGGGCTGAAGCCCAGGTGGCTAAAGAAAAGCATTGAGTCCCTCTTAATAGAATCCAATGACATACAATGTGAGAAGCCACTAGTGTGTGATCAGCAAGAACCTACCACACACATTGTCTCCTGCCCACCCCACTGGATACCTACTTGCTCTCCTTCACGCCACCCATCACCAACTCTCTTGACTTCTGGAATTCCAGAACCAAGAATTCTGGACCTTGCTCATGGAGAAGTTTAGCAAGGAACTCTTGTGGAGGGCTGGTTTATTTTTTTGCCCTGTGTGATGAGTTTCATCTGGCCAAGAAAGGAATCAAGTTACTAAAAAGCATCCCATTTTAGATCTTCAGGCTGTTTTCCTGAAGACTGGGGAAAGGGGGACTATTTATTCTGCCTTAAAATGATGGCAAATAAGTGAAGATGACAGATGACATTTTGTGAATGTATACTCTGGATATACTCCTAGTAGGTTAACGTAGTCATAAAAGGAGATCAAGTAGATGTTTTTCTGTTATGTAAGCAATAATTTTTTTTCTGTGTCTTATTGAGTATGGCTAGCAATTATTTATTTACATGCTAGACGGTTCTCTGCATGCGGGTTCCATGTAAAAAGTGCAGAAGTTTCCTCAGCCACTGGAGATAGTTTGGCCATTTTGTTATTTGGACGAGCTGTTGTTAGATTGAAATTTACACATCATTTCATTAAAAATTGTGCCTTAGAAAATGCAAAGCTGTTGCACATAGTGATGAATTATGGATGCAGTACATTGAAGAGAGATGAAGTCACTTCCAAGTTCTCAAGACTTCTCATGGAGGTGTTGGCTGCTTTACAGGGGGAAAAAATTTTAAGAAAAAGAAGAATTGAAAACATTTTGAAAATGTACAGATTAAGTCCAATATTTTGATTAACCACCTGCATGTTTTATTAAGTATTTTGATAATATGGATGTTTGCACTTTGCATGATATTAGAAGAGTACTTTACCACCAATAATGCACAAAACATGTACAATAGACTCATTCATAACTGATTTTTATAGAATACTTTTTACATGTGCAACTCCATCTGTTATGTAAGGATTATATGAATATTGCACATTCTCTTCTGGTTTCACAAACCCATTTATACATATTTCTTAGTGAGACTCATTGTACATGTATTGAAGCTAGAATCAAGTCAAGAAAAATAAAGCCCCATTCTCCAACTGCAAAATGTGCTTTTCCATAATGAACAATAGTCACCAGCACAGAATAATCTCCAACATTTTCTAAATTCTAATTGCCAACTGTTTCTATTTATATTTGATTTATATTTCATTTGGAGTCTGTTACATGGCAGCTCGGGCAGACTAGATCTTGTTTTTTCCAATGCAGCATAATGAGTGTGATCTATTTCTTTTCAAATGATCTTTGAGATCCCAGGAAAAGAAATGCTGTGCTCCGTTGAGCTACAATGTAAATGTGTTTGTTTAAAAAACAGATGAGGCAAGTGAGTGATTTATTGTTCCTGAGGAAGTATATCTTTTTTTTCTTATACTTCAAAAGCTAGTCTCTTCTCTTTCTTAAGAAAAAAAAATGGGTAACTCTTTGTTTTTCACTTGCAAACTTTCATGACATGTGTTCATTCTTTCTGTGTAGTGTTATTAATGCAATACATACTATAGTTATCTATACACAATGTAAGACTTAACAAGCTGAAATGATCCACCTCATATGTGAGTCCGTCCAAAAGATGTTACTATTCTGGGTGGGCCAATGTTCTGTATCAGTTACACTAACCTTCATTTAAAATATTTATTCTAAAATGACTCTGAGAAATAGTTAAAAAAAATAAAATAAAAAATAAAAAGTTGTCTAAAATGCAACAGCTTTTATAGTAAATGTACATTTATAAATAAAATACTCAAATTAATTTTGTATTTCACTGATTTTTTTGAGGGGCGGGGAGTCAATTTTCTTACTTGGGGAAGAGAGAATCAAGCTCTCTCTTACAGCTTTTGGTCCAGAATTACACAGTCAGATGATGGCAATGATGCAGATTTGCATATGTATATTGATGCATCTCGAGGTCAGCTATTTAAGGCAAATCAAACTTACCAGCTGACTGTGTGTGCTAAGTCACTTCAGTCATGTCCAACTCTTTGTGACCCTGTGGACCATAGCCTGCCAGGCTCCTCTGTCCATGGGATTCTCCAGGCAAGAATACTGAAGTGGGTTGCCATTCCCTCCTCCAGAGGATCTTCCCAACCCAGGGATTGATTGTAGGTGTCACTAAGAAATTGCCTTCCATTGAAGCATTCAAACTCCTTGAGATGAGATGAACAATAACCAGGAGAGGCCATGTGAATGCCAGTGGGAATTGTCTGAACAACCAAATGATGGCTAACTTCCAGTACTGGCTAGAGAAAACCACATCAAACCCTTTGAAGTTGCTATATTCTGCTGCTTTTACCAGTGCTGTCCCAGTGCTCCTCTCACGGTAAACATACAGTCTGTTCACAGAGGACGTTTCTCTCCATTGTTGAATCAGGGAATATGCTTTGAAACAGTGGCATTCTGCTGATACTGTTAACTTTCCCAAATACACATGTATCTTGGCTGGCCCTGTGTCTCAAATTTGTAGGTGGTGACAAAGCAATCAAATTCCTTGAAAGTTTCCATCATTTTGAGATGCAGTATTCTAATTGTCTTTGCAAGTTGTATTCTGCTTTTTTTTTTCCTTTTTGGCAAAGTTGGGTACGAGTTAGTAGTTGCTGCTCTTTCCATAGAAAAGTGAATTGTTTGATTTTAGAAGAGAAGTTTAGCAACTACCAGAGTAGTTTAATATATCCATTGTAATGTAAGTGAAAGCTTATTCAACTATAATGCAATTCAAGACAAAGATTGTTATTCTAACATATGATCTATGAAGAATGTCTTTATTAAAAATATTTTTATCTCGGGTAATGTTGAACTAGCTTTTTTTCTACTGACTTTCTTCAAGACCTAAGGACTTCTTTTTAGGGTTCAAATCTGGACCACAAAGAATCTCTCCTCATCCTTCAGCATTATCTAAGTCAGGGGTTACAAATTCAAATGACTGGAGGGACCAGTTAGGCATTGTAAATGAGAACCAAAAGAGGATAATATGAAGAGAGTGGTGTAGACTATGGCAAACTGAAAAAATGAACAGTTCTGTCTAACAAATGAACATATCTACAAAACAGAAACAGACTCACAGACACAGAGGACAGACTTGTGGTTGCCAATGGCAGGGGTGGGAAAGGGAAGAATTGGAAATTTGAGATTAGCAAATGCAAACTGGTATATATAAGGTGGATAAACAACAAGGTCCTACTTGTATAGCATAGGGAACTAGATTCAATATCCTGTGATAAACCATAATGGAAAATAATGCAAGAAAGAATATATGTATAATTGAGTCACTTTGCTGTATACCAGAAATTAACACAGCATTGTAAATTAACTATACTTCAATAAAATTTTTTTAAATAATGATAATAAACATTGGCACTGGTACACAGTGGGGAAAAAAAAAAGAACAGTTCTGTCTAAAGGAAAAGGCAGCTATCAGGCTCTAACCGATTGTTTTCATGTTTCATGACCCCAGCTTTCTAAATGTTGACAGCAATTCAAAACATTTTGCAGCACGGTGCCAACCAAAGTTGTGTTGCTCCACAAACTGTACCCACAAATTCAATTTTGTTCTCCGCCCACCAGTCCACAACATGTAGCTAAAACCTTTGCTTTTCTATCAGCTACTAACTTGCTCTGCTGTGAGTTGTTTCATTTGACCTATACATCAAGATTTGCCATTGGAGTTTTTGCTTTTGAGTATCTTGAGTCATTCAAAGAAGCTAACAGATCCATTGATCAGCAGGTGGTATGGCCACAATTCATGACACTTTCAGCATTATTTGTGTATTGTCATCAAAGCATGCTATGCTACAAGCACCCATGTTCAGCATTTTACAGAACCATGCCCTTCCCTTCCTTCTTTCTTCTGAATGACTCAAAAGGACAGAAGAGTGTGCAAATATACAAAGTAGAATTTTTTTCTAAACCTGTTTAGCACCATTTTCTCAACTGTACTTTTGCAAGCACTGTTTTATTTATCAAAAGGCAAATTCTGGCATGTGAGAAGATGAAAGTATGCCTCCACATTTATAGATAAGGAATAGACATATAGAGGAATAAGTGAGTTCTTCTAAATGAATATAAGATTTTACATAATTGTGTATTTCACCAACTGGCTCCAGTCAGGAGTGAGTATGTGAAGCTCCTAGTCAACTGTGCCTGACTCTCAGGTCTGGGACCCAACATGAGACAAACAAGGAGGACCCCTGAGCGTAGCTGGACTTCACAGAATTCAGTGTGCACTCAGAGACTAGAACACTCTTTTTATAGTAAACTTACACTTATAAAATACTGAAATAGATTTAGTATTCCATTTTTACCCTTGGGGTTTGCCTTCTTATTCTGGGGTGAAAGGGTAGAGCTGTCCCTTTGACGTATCCTTGGACACTTCAGTCTTTGCTGGACAGGAAGCTGTCCAACCTGTTTGTCCAACCCAACTTTTGTGTTGTGAAACTAAACTTCCACTTTCTTAAACCCAATAGCCAAGACCCGAACAAAAGAAAAGCCCTATTCTAACCATTCTGATGGGGAGAAGATGCTGAGGGCCCAGCACGTTAATTCCTTTATCACCACAAACAAATTAATTCCTACATGAATCAAGGCCTTCATTTTTTCAGCAAGGATAGTGACATTGTCTGTGTTTTCTTCACTGTCCACCAACGAGAGAGGGAATTATCACAACAGACCCTGTTGATTTAGAAAATACCTTGGCTGAGGAATTCTCCCGCAGTCCAGTGGTTCGGCCATGGGGATTTCACTGCTGGGGGCCTGGGTTTGATCCTGGTTGGGGAACTAAGATCCTGCAAGCTGCAAAGTGCTACCAAAAGAAGGAAAGAAAAAAAGAAAATATCTTGGCTGAAAGTGAATGAAGTAAAACTATAGGAAGCCCTATTAAACATGGCACCAGGCATTATACCCTCACCCTCAATCAGTTCAGTTCAGTCACTCAGTTGTGTCCCAACTCTTCGTGACCCCATGGACTGCAACCCGTCAGGCTTCCCTGTCCATCATCAACTCCCGGAGCTTACTCAGACTCATGTCCATTGAGTCAGTGAGGCCATCCAACCATCTCATCCTCTGTCATCCCCTTCTCCTCCTGCCTTCAATCTTTCCCAGCAGCAGGATCTTTTTCAATGAATCGGTTCTTCCCATCAGGTGGCCAAAGTATTGGAGTTTCAGCTTCAACATCAGTCCTTCCAATGAACATTCAGGGCCGATTTCCTTTAGGATGGACTGGTTGGATCTTCTTGCAGTCCAAGGGACTCTCAAGAGTCTTCTCCAACACCACAGTTCAAAAGCATCAATTCTTTGGTGCTCAACTTTCTTTATAATCCAACTCTCACATCCATACGTGACTACTGGAAAAACCATAGCTTTGACTAGATGGACCTTTGTTGGCAAAGTAATGTCTCTGCTTTTTAATATGCCGTCTAGGTTGGTCATAACTTTTCTTCCAAGGAGCAAGCATCTTTTCATTTCATGGCTGCAGTCACCAAGTACAGTGATTTTGGAGCCCCCCAAAATAAAGTCTGTCACTGTTTCCACTGTTTCCCCATCTATTTGCCATGAAGTGATGGGACCGGGTGCCATGATCTTCATTTTTTGAATGTTGAATTTTAAGCCAACTTTTTCACTCTCCGCTTTCACTTTCCTCAAGAGGCTCTCAGGTTCTTTGCTTTCTGCCATAAGTGTAATATCATCTGTATATCCGAGATTATTGATATTTCTCCCTGCAATCTTGATTCTGGCTTGTGCTTCATCCAGCCTGGCATTTCCCATGATGTACTCTGCATGTAAGTTAAATAAGCAGGGTGACAATATACAGCCTTGACATACTCCTTTCCCAATTTGGAACCAGTCTGTTGTTCCATGTCCAGTGCTAACTGTTGCTTCTTGACCTGCATATAGATTTCTCAGGAGGCAGGTGAGATGCTCTGGTATTCACATCTCTTTCAGAATTTTCCACAGTTTGTTGTGATCCACACAGTCAAAGACTTTGTCATAGTCAGTAAAGCAAAAGTAGATGTTTTTCTGGAACTCTCTTGCTTTTTGTATGACCCAGCAAATGTTGGCAATTTGATCTCTGGTTCCTCTGCCTTTTCTAAATCTAACTTGAACATCAGGAAGTTCACGGTTCACATACTGTTGAAGCCTGGCTTGGAGAATTTTGAGCATTAATTTGCTACAGTGTGAAATGAGTGCAATTGTGTGGTAGTTTGAACATTCTTTGGCATTGGAATGAAAACTGACTTTGCCCTGTTGCCACTGCTGCATTTTCCAGTTTTGTTGGCATATTGAGTGTAGCACTTTCACAGCATCATCTTTTAGGATTTGAAATAGCTCGACTGGAATTCCATCACCTCCTCTAGCTTTGTTCGTAGTGATGCTTCCTAAGGCCCACTTGACTTCACATTCCAGGATGTCTGGCTCTAGGTGAGTGATCACACCATTGTGGTTATCTGGGTCACGAAGATCTTTTTTGTATAGTTCTTCTGTGTATTCTTGCCACTTCTTAATATCTTCTGCTTCTGTTAGGTCCATACCATTTCTGTCCTTTATTGTGCTCATTTTTGCAGGAAATATTCCCTTGGTATCTAATTTTCTGGAAGAGATCTTTAGTCTTTCCCATTCTATTGTTTTCCTCTATTTCTTTGCATTGATCACTCTCAATAGTTCAGCATTAATTACCATCCCAAGCTCTGATCTTGGAGCCTTTAACATTCTTCCTGAATCCATGAAAAGTTGTGATGAAAGTATTTTATGTTTTCTAACAATTTGAAAATTCAGAAGTTGTATCTTATTTATATGCTAACATTCTGGGAAAAAAGCAAAATATTTGATCAGAGATGTGGAGAAGGCCTGTTCTGAGATAATTCAAGGATCAAATTTGCCTTACCAAAGGGTAAACTTTACTAGAAAGAGAACAATAAACAAAGGAGGTATCTTGGGCAAGAATGGATAAAGTACTTGTAATTAACATAGTAAAGTATATGGCCCAGTAACAGACCCAAATAAACGTAAAAATTTTAGTACATGAGACTGATATCACAAATCAGTGGAAAAAGGAGAGACAGTTGATTAATGTCATCTCTTCATAACAAGATTAACTCCAGATGAATTAATTTTTGTCAAGTGTGAAAAACAAAGAAAAATAGGAAAAGGAAGAATGATAGGTTTGAATGTAGTTAAATATATACTCAATACAGAGAATTTTAAGCAAAATCTATAAGTAATAAGAAACTAGGAGAAATATTCCCAACAGATATGACAAAGCATTAATATCCTTAACATATGAAGTCATTTACAAATCAGTAGAAAATGGGCAAAAGGATATAAAAAAGCTGACAAAAAGTAAATGCAAATGGCCAATAAACATGAAAACCAGTTCAACCTTGTGATCAAAGAAATGCAAATTTTAAAAGATGAGACTCTCCCTAGCCCCACCCCAAATAAAGTCCTCAATTGTATTAAGAATTAAAAACTTCTGTATTGAGAAAATAGTTTAAAAAGAAGCTAGAAACCAAGAGGAGTTTTTTGTCACACATACAACCAACAAAGAACTAGCATACAAACTACATAAAGAACTCCAAAATAAGACTGGTTCAACGGGGAGAAACGAATGCAATACTGTAAAGCAATTATCTTTCAATTAAAAATAAATTAAAAAAAAAACTTTTTAATGGACCAAAGACATGAATAGGCTTTTCACAAGAAACATGAATAACAACAACAACAAAGAAGAAAACGGCAAAAATATATTCAATTTTATTTGGAAAGAGATGCAAATTAAAACCATTATGAGATGCCACTGTATACCTGTGAGACTAACAAAAATTTAAAATTTAAACATTGATGATATCGAGTGTTAGTGAAGATGTGGGGAATGGGAACTCACATTGCTGATGATAATGTACATTGGTAAACAATTCTGCTTTATCTAGTGAAGTTGATGAAGCTCATTAATGTAGCAGTTTCACTTCTAGAACGTAAACACTTTAGCCTAAACTCTAGAGAAGCTCAAGAAGAAACCCTTACAGATGTCCATGGGATAGGTTCAAGAATGTCCCTCACAGCATTGCTTGTATAAATTATAGTATTTCATTTTAGCAGTGAAAAATGAGCGAGCCACAGAGTACATGCATGTATTTGGATGAATCTGCGAAAACATAACATTAGGTTAAAAAAGCAAGATTCCAAAGATTACACACATTATGGTACATTATGAAGTCCAGAGATAATTAAAAAACTAAGGATTATAGTCTCTGTGGGACTTCCCTGGTGGCTCAGTCTGGTAAAGAATCCTCCTGCCATGCAGGAAGACCTCCTGTAATGCAGGAGACCTGTTCAATCCCCTGGAGAAGGAAACGGCAACCCACTCTAGTAGTCTCACCTGGGAAATTCCAAGGACAGAGGAGCCTGGCAGGTGCAATCCCTGGGGTCACAAGAGTCGGACACAACTTAGTGACTATACTACTACTATAGTCTCTGAAGGTACATAACATAAGATTAAAAAAAGAAAGAAAAGTAATAATATAAATAAAATTCAAGATTTGGAGTCAAAAAAGGGGAATGCTGTCAAGGAGGGCATACCGGAAGTAATAACTTGATTGCCTTTTTATTTTTTATTATCTTCTCATAAGTTCTGTTTTGTTATGAGGACCTTCAGCCTTACAAGATATTACCAAACTGCTTCCAAGGTGATTATTCCAAATAACCTGACAACTGTGTCTAGAAGATTCTATGTCCCCCATTACACCCAAAACTCTCTATGTCAGACTTGTTAATTTTTACTTTTCTAATGAAAAGTGTTAGTTGCTGAGCTGTGTCTGACTCTTTGTGACCCCATGGACTGTGGCCTCCTAGCCTTCTCAGTCCATGGAATTCTCCAGGCAAGAATACTGAAGTGAGTTGCCATTTCCTACTCCAGGGGATCTTCCTGACCCAGGGATCATACCTTAGTCTACTGTATTGCAAGCAGATTCTTTACTGTCTGAGCCACCAGGGAAGGGAAACGGTATTTCATTGCCTTTATTTGCATCCCCCTGACTACTGAGGAGGTTGAGCATATTATCGTACCTTTATTGAACAGTCAGGTTTCACTTATGTGAATTACCTGTTCATTTCCTTTGCCAATTTCCTTGTTAATTGCTTTTCTTTTGTTTTTATTGCTTCTTAAGGATTTTGTAAATATTCTAGATCCTAAATCCTTTGTCAATCACATGCATTGCAAATGTTTCTCTCAATCTGTGGCTTGTCTTTTAAACTTTGTCTTTCAACTGTCAGTTTTTAATCTTATCATAGTAAGTATATGAACATTGGTGTATGTTTTGTGCTTCTGGAGTCTTGTTTAAGAAATCCTTCCCTGGGACTTCCCTTGTGGTCCAGTGGTTAAGACTACTCCACCACTTCAGGGGGTGTGGGTCCCATCCCTGGTCGTGGAATTAAGATCCCACGTGCTGCATGGCATGGCCAAAAAGTAAAAGAGAAAAGAAATCATTCTCTATTCCAATTCTGTAAAGGTATTCTGCTATGTACTCTCTCAAAAATTTTTAAAGTTTTGAATTTCACAGTTAGATCTATGTCAAGTGAACTACGGGCTTCCCCCGGTGGCTCGGTGGTAAAGAATCTGCCTACAATGCAGATGTGGGTTCAGTCCCTGGGTTGGGAAGATTCCCTACAAAAGGAAATGGCAACCTACTCCAGTATTCTAGCCTGGGAAATCCCATGGACAAAGGAGCCTGGTGGGCTACAGTCCATGGGGTCACAAAAGAGTGAGACACAACTTAGTGACCAAACAACAATAACAAAACTTACTAGATATCTCATCCTTTTTCTGCTGATTTGTAATGTTACTTCTGTAAGAGACTGTCTTGCGGTATTGAGAGTCTGTTTCTGGGCATTTACTCCATCCCTTTGGTCTATTTGTCTATCCCTACACCAATATCACATTGTTTTAATTATTATATATCAGGCCTTGATATCTGAATGGGAAAATTTCCTCCTTTCTCAAAATTATCTTGGGCTGTTTTTGGACCTTTACTCTTCCATATGAATTTTAGAAATAGCTGTAAAATACCTGTTGGGATTTTAATCAAAATGGAACTTACAGACTATAATTTTTTAATTGGTATTGTTAGTATACAGAAATACCACTGATTTTTTTTAATGTTAATTTTGGGCCTAGCAATTTTGCTGGACTCTCTTATTAGTTATAATACATTATCATTTCTCTTTGATTTTCTATGTAGTTAATCATCATCTACAACCAAAATAATTTTGCCTCTTTCCAATTATGTCTTCATTTTTTCATGTCTTACTTTACTGTTAAGATGTCTAGTAAGTGGTGATAATGAGCATTCTTATTGCACACTGCTATTTTATAGGCAAAAAAAAATTGTAAAATATCCTAGATGTCTAACAACAGGGAAATAGTTGTGAAAATTACAGTATCCTTATAATGACATTCTGCTGCTGAAAAATAGCATTTTCAAAAGCATTTAATTTAAATTTTTAAAATATCCAAGATAAAATGCTACATAAAAGCCTTGATATCAAATTATATATACTATGATTCAAGTTTTATAAGTAAAATATATAGCAAATGCTTTAGCTTTATATTGTACATGTAACTCAAATGTCCCCAGTTTTTGACACTTACAGGGTTGAGATGTCCCATAATATCCAAATATAAATCCATGACCCATCCTACAGAACTATAGAAAGTCTGGCTCTCTCCTCACTTATTTATGATGATCTTCAGCATGTCCTGGTTTTTCTTTTTCACCTTCGATGCTCAACTACTGCCCCAGCCTCCTTCTACCCACTTTTTCCTGTTTCATCATTTCTTCTATACTTCAGTCCCAAATGTGAATATAATCCATTATTCTTTCATTCTTCAGAGACCAGCTAACAGAAGACACCATGTTTTAATAAATTTAAGCTTAAATAAGTTAAATAAACTTGCGGATAGCACAGCCAAATTACAAGGCAAGAAATAAAAACATCTAAGTGTAATTTCTGTATCACTGCACTTAAAATCCATTGGCCATGCCTGTTCACAGGGAGCCATGTCTTCCATGCCCTCTAGCTCCTGGTTTTGGTCTGCTGCCGTGTTCAGGGACACATTCCTCTCAACTAGTTTGCTCTTTCATTCTCTCATGCTTTCCCCTCCCTTCACCCCCACCCCTACTCCTTGGAGTACACCATTGTATCCCAAAGTGCTAGAGGAATCAGGATCAAACCACCTAATTTCACAATGATTTCTCAGGGTTACACTCAGTCCACAGTCAAGGCAGCCTTTCCCTCACTAAACACCTCAGTTTACATCTCAGTCTAAAAAAGGAAGACAGACTCTGGAGGTACAACGCTCAAATCCCAGCTCTACCGCTTACTACTTGTGATCTTGGGCAAGTTGTTTATCCTCTCTGTGCCTTGGTTTCCTTACCTGCACAACAGGGATGATAATAGCATATAACTCATAGTGTTATTGTGAGAATTAAATAGGATACTATGTTTATAATAGGACATATTCTAATGTACAGAAAATGTTAGCAGTTTCTATTAGCACTGGGATTACCATGTGTTAGGAGGAATACAGTATAAGTTGTAGGAGTGGAATTATTACTGTACAATATTCAAGGCTACAGCAGGAAAAAAAAAATCTTCCTAAACTTGTATTTCTTTGTCTAGTCTCACCAGTACAGCTCTTCTGAGAAGAGTCTGCCTCCAAAATAAATTCCAGCCTACAGTATTATAGCCACAAAGAGTTCAGAAATAGTCTCAAAGCATCCTGCAAGGGAAATATGTACCAAGTCAAGAAATAAAATATTGAAGTAGATAAATTCACTCAGTTGTCTCCGACTCTTTGCTACCTCATGGACTATACAGTCCATGGAATTCTCCAGGCCAGAATACTAGAGTGGATAGCTGTTCCCTTCTCCAGGGGATCTTCCCAATCCAGGGATTGAACCCGGGTCTCCTGTACTGCAGGAAAATTCTTTACCAGCTGAGTCACTAGGGAAGCCCATAAACCAAAATATCAATAGTTATTTTTGATTGGTGGGATTATGAATGGTTTTTATTCTACCTGCTTGTTTCTGTGTTTTGCCAACACTGATCATCTATTGCTTTTATAATGTGAAAAAAATATAAGACAATATAGAAAGAAAACTGTCCACATCAAATAAGACAGTTTATTAGAATTTATTCAATTACCAAAATTCTACAATAAAATGTAGTCTAGGCTTGAATAAAGAGAGAATTCATCTGAATATTGCATCTTGGCAAGGCCTGGCTATCCCTGTGTGACCATGTTGCTGCTCTGGGAGTGGCCTGTGAGCTTTTCAACTGTAGCACCTTAACCCTAGATAATTAGAGTTCTGTTTCCCTGGGGCAGGCTCAGGTCTTAGTAGGAGCATGTAGCTGACACCAGATCCTCATCACCATTCGCAGTTTGTGTGTGAAGCATTCACTCTTGCCTTAAAAGTGGGTTGCAAGACTGCTTCTATAAAACTTACATCAGTTGTTTAAAACCATTGTGTTGCTGCTTTCCAAGTTTATTATGACCTCGTATTTACATAGCAGAATGTACTTTAAAACGGGAAAAAGGATCCAGTTAGAGGTTAATGGCAAATGTCCTCTGCCCTCAGTAGTACAACAATTAAGATGAATCAGAGACTCCTGATTTTGAATCAGATCTGCTCTCCTTGAGAAAATAGCTTTTGGGCCTTTTTCCATCCTACTTCTTTCTCTTTGGAAAAAAAAAAAAAAGGCAAAGCTTTCCTTACTGCTGTAATTATCCTCCAATTAAAAAATAAACAAAAATTTTTAAAAGACGAAATATCTGAGCATTCCTGAAATCTCTTAATTAAATGACCTTCCAACCTGTCCCTAATTTTCTCTATTTAAATACCAAATATATGGTATTGAAAAAAGTTTTAGAACATAGTGTTATTTAATTTCTTAATCCTTTCTTAACCTCCTTCTCTGCTTATTAAATAATTTTAGCACTATAAAAAAAGCTTTTCTTACTGGATTTTGTCATAGAATAGAATCCTAGGAACTAATAATAAAAACCAGCAAAAGCAATCAGATAATAGACTCTCAGAAAACATGGTAACTTGACACAGATGAGCATTTCACAAAATGAAATGTTATATGAAATGTTCTTCAGGAAAAGGATTCCACGGTCAAACATGTGTGGAAAGCACAGAATGTTCTTTTTCTTGGAGATAAAGAATGCATATTAAAGACCTGAACAGTTCCGCAGTAGTTCATCTGAATTTGCTAAACCCATATTTCAAATTGCCGACATGCATTGGATCATCAAAAAAACAAAGGAATTCCAGAAAAACATCTACTTCTGCTTCACTGACTATGCTAAAGTCTTTAACTGTATGGATCACAACAAACTGTGGAAAATTCTTCAAGGGATGGAAATAACAGACCACCTGACCTGTCTCCTGAGAAACCTGCATGCAGGTCAAGAAGCAACAGTTAGAACCAAACATGGAACAACAAACTGGTTCAAAATTGGGAAAGGAGTATGTCAAGGCTGTATATTGTCACCCCGCTTATTTAACTTACATCCAGAGTACATCATGCAAAATATTGGGCTGGATGAAGCTCAGGATGGGATTAAGATTGCAGGGAGAAATATCAATAACCTCAGATATGCAGATGACACCACCCTTACGGCAGAAAGTGAAGAAGAACTAAAGAGCCTCTTGATGAAAGTGAAAGAGGAGAGTGCAAAAGTTGGCTTAAAGCTCAACATTCAGAAAACAAAGATCATGGTATCCAGTCCCATTGCTTCATGGCAAATAGATGGAGAAACAGTGGAAACAGAGGTAGACTTTATTTTTTGGGGCTCCAAAAATCACTGCAGATGGTGACTGCAGCCATGAAATGAAAAGACACTTATTCCTTGGAAGTAAAGTTATAACCAACCTAGACAGCCTATTAAAAAGCAGAGACATTACTTTGCCAACAAAGGTCCATCTAGTCAAGGCTATGGTTTTTCCAGTAGTCATGTATGGATGTGAGAGTTGGACTATAAAGAAAGTTAAGCACCTAAGAATTGATGCTTTTGAACTGTGGTGTTGGAGAAGACTCTTGAGTCCATCCTAAAGGAAATCGGCCCTGAATGTTCATTGGAAGGACTGATGTTGAAGCTGAAACTCCAATACTTTGGCTACCTGATGCGAAGAGCTGACTCATTTGAAATAAGACCCTGATGCTGGGAAAGATTGAAGGTGGGAGGAGAAGGGGACGACAGAGGATGAGATGGTTGGATGGCATCACCGACTCAATGGACATGAGTTTGAGTAGACTCCGGGAGTTGGTGAGGGACAGGGAGGCCTGGCATGCTGCAGTCCATGAGATCACAAAGAGTTGGACACGACTGAGCGACTGAACTGAACCCATCACTTCATGGCAAATAGATGGAGAAAAAGTGGAAACAGTGACAGACTTTATTTTATTGGGCTCCAAAATCACTGTGGATGGTGACTGCAGCCATGAAATTAAAAGACACTTGCTCCTTGGAAGAAAAGTTATGACAAACCTAGACAGCATGTTAAAAAGCAGAGACATCACCTTGCCGACAAGGGTCTGTACAGTCAAAGCTATGGCTTTTCCAGTAGTCATGTATGGATGTGAGTTGGACCATAAGAAGGCTGAGCACCAAAGAATTTATGCTTTCAAATTGTGGTGTTGGAGAAGACTCTTGATGGACCCTTGGACAGAAAGGAGATCAAATCAGTCAATCCTAAAGGAAATCAATCCTGAATATTCATTGGTTGGACTGATGCTGAAGCTGAAGCTGAATATTTTGGCAACCTGATGTGAAGAGCTGACTCATTGGAAAAGACTCTGATGCTGGGAAGATTGAGGGCAGGAGAAGAAGCGGGTGACAGAGGATGAGATGGTTGGATGGCATCATCGACTCAATGGACATGAGTTTGAGCAAACTCCGGGAGATAGTGAAGAACAGGGAAGCCTGGCGTGCTGCAGTCCATGGGGTCACAAAGAGTCGGACATGACTGAGCGAGTGAACAGCAAACAACACAACCCATATTTTCCTAAATATATTTCATCAAGAAGTTATTCCAGACTCTCCGAATATTCTCTGGCACTTTGGAAAATATTGATTGAATAAGCAATACATTTGGAAAACCACACAAGTATCTTGATAATATACTGATATTTTTCTTTAATTCTTAGACTATTTTAAAATTCATGACACCCAGCTACAAGAATGACAACACTAAAACTAAGTGCAAAACACCCGGAACTATGAAAGTCCGAAGTGGAGGCTTGTGTGAGATAAGAACCAGGACAACTGTGGAAACAACTGGAATTCATTAGCACTCTTTATTCAAGGTTTCTCCTAAGAAATTTCTAATGGAAATTAATGCTGTCATTAGGAGCTCTGTGGAGAATATGGTTGGGGTACTCATTTCTCAGGGCAAGACTAAAATTTTGTGGGGTGTCAAGAGATTGAATATTACAGGAAAAATAATGTCCATATCTACCATGTCTTTCTCCTACCATCTCCCAGCAATCAAACTCTAAAACTAGTATTTCAGGGAAAAAAAAAGGTTATAAAACTGGTATTCGAAGTTCTGAAGCATTGTACCATGAACACACATTCAAAGGCCAGTGGAATCTTAGAAAGTGTATAATCACCATAAGCTGAATTCAGGAGACTAGGCAACTAACATGAGTTAGTATTGAAAAAGCATATCAGACAACTTATTCTGATCAACTAAATAAAGAATGTGTCAGAACTTCCCTGGTGGTGCAGTGGATAAGAACCTGCTTTGCCAATACAGGGGACACGGGTTCGTTCCCTGGTCTGGAGAGATTCCACATGCCACAGAGCACCGAAGCCCATGCACCAGAGCCACTGAAGTCTTGCCCTAGGCCCACAAGCTGCAACTACTGAGCCTGTGTGGTGCAACTACTGAAGCCCGTGTGCCTAGAGCTTATGCTCTGCAACAAGAGAAGTCACTGCAATGAGGAGCCCGAGCACTGCAAGGCAGAGTAGACCCCACTTACCGCAGCTAGAGGAAGCTGCACGCAAAGCAACCAAGAGCCAGCACAGCCAAAAATAAATTAATTAATGAAAAAGAAAGAAGAATGTGCTGCCTTGGGGACTTCCCTGGTAGTCAGTGGTTAAGAAATCCACCTTCCAATGCAGAGGGCACGGGTTTAATCTCTGGTCAAGGAACTAAGATCCCACATGCCGTGGAGCAGCTAAGACTATAAGCCACAACTAGAGAGTTTGAGTGCTGCAACAAAAGATCCCAAATGCAGCAACTAAGACCCCATGCAGCCAAATAAATGAATATTAAAAAAGGAAAAAAAAAAAAGAATGTACCACCTTTCAGAAAGCTAGTAAAAGAATGCTTATAAATTCTGATATCAGTTGTCTATTTGACCAACTAAACCAGATTTTCTTCTGGACCCAAAAATGACCTTGTTTGGGAATTCAAGAGTATTCAACATATGCCATTGTTTTTTCTGTTTGGGGAATCTTTTGAATGGGATAAACTTGCCCTTGTCTAACTTAGTTTATCTTTGTAAAAAGGAAAAAAAAAAGTAAGACAGGGAATTACCTTTTGCTTTAATAACCAGCCAGTGCAGGAGACACAGGTTCAGTCCCTGATCCAGGAAGATCCCACATGCCAAGAACAACTAAGCCTGTGTGCCACAATTATTGAGCCTGTGCTCTAGAGCCCATGTGCCACGACTACTGAAGCCCACATGCCCTAGAGACCCTGCTCTGCAACAAGAGAAGCCACTCCAGCGACAAGCCTGTGCACAGCAACCAGAGAGGAGACCCTGCAGCAGCAAAGACCCAGTGCAGCCAAAAATAAAAATATATAAAATTATAAAGAAAAAAATAAACTTACTGTTGTATCCTTTACTGCCTATCATAAAAGACAGTGTTTCCCAGAGTACCTGTAACAGAGTATCTGTCTCCTTCCCAACATGGATTCCACAGCAGCCATGTTTTTAGGTGGATGAACCCCTCCATCAGCTTCAGGGATAAAGTCTTACTGTTATAATCTATCAGGATAATCCACTCCCTCACCATAGATATTGGTTCAAGTGACCTAGGTTTAAACCGATGAAGGGTCCAAACAGCAGGAATCTCAGAACTTTTGTTAGATAGTTAAGGAAAGACTCAAGAAAGAGGAACCACGTGAACCTAATTATACTGAGAGCTCTCTTACAACATCAAGGGTCCCAGGCTCGTGGTGAAGCCCACGTGGTAGACAGCAGATGTAGAGGAAAAAAAGCAATAGAAGAAACAGAGTCCACAGTGAGCCCTAGACGAACCAGTTCTAACTCACTCCACTACCTTTTCACCAGTCCTATAGATTTCCTTATTATTTAATCCAGTGTTAGCTGACTTTTAGGTTGCTTGGAATGGAAAGCTTCCTAATATAGGCAGATATATTAGGCTATGACATACCAAAAAAATCACATTAAAATGAACATAGGTGCTTACAATTCTATCCCTGGTAGTACTTGGGATTGAAAAACATTTTTATGATACTTATTTTAAGGTCAAAATTTTAAAAGGTTCCACAGTTTTTCCTAGTAACAACTTCCCTGCCTTTAATATCATTGATTTGCCTTTCTTCTTACTTATTTTTCTTCAACACCAATCTCCTGAATTTCCCATTTAGAGGGAAACAAATACAAGCAGAAGTTTGAATCTCTTTTTAAGTCAATGCAGTTATTATCATCTCACAGAAATTCTAGAAATTTGGCTTAATTCACAGTGTTCGGCAGCTCTCCTGTTTGTTAGAGACCCATCTGTTCGTGCTCAATCACTAAGTCGTGTCCAATTCTGCGACCCCATGGACTGTAGCCCACCAGACTCCTCTGTCATGGGGTTTCCCAGACAAGAATACTGGAGCAGGTTGCCATTTCCTTCTCCAGGGGATCTTTCCAACTCAGAATTAAACTCACATCTCCTGTGTCTCCTGGATTGGCAGGCAGATTCTTTACTACTGAGCCACCTGGGAAGCCCTTATAAGGGACCACATACACAATGAAGTCCAGTTACTTCTCATGTTAACCAAATAAAAGGAAACATGTGTCCTAACACAATTTTGTTTAAAAATAATCAAATAAACACAAAATGACCAGGTGGTGTTGTTTTTCAGTTGCTAAGTCGGGTCCAACTCTTTGAGACTACACGGACTGCAGCACGCCAGGTTTCCCTGTCCTTCACTACCTCCCAGAGTTTGCTCAAACTCATGTCCATTGAGTCGGTGATGCCATCCAACCATCTCATCCTCTATCATCCCCTTCTCCTCCTGCCCTCAATCTTTCTCAGCATCAGGATCTTTTCAAATGAGTGGGCTATTTGCATCAGATAGCCAAAGTTTTGGAGCTTCTTCATCAGTCCTTCCAATGAATATTCAGGGTTGATTTCATTCAGGATTGACTGGTTTGATTTCCTTGCAGTCCAAGGGAATGGGTTGCTATTTCTCAAGAGCCTTCTCCAGCACCACAATTCAAAACCATCAATTCTTCGGCTCTCAGCCTTCTTTGTGGTCCAACTCTCACATTTGTACGTGTCTACTGGGAAAACTATCGCTTTGACTATACGGATCTTTGTCAGCAAGGTGATGTCTCTGCTTTTTAATATGCTGTCTAGGTTTGTCATAGTGTTTCTTCCAAGGAGCATGTGTCTTTTAATTTCATGGCTGTGGTCACCGTCCACAGTGATTCTGGAGCCCAAGAAAAGAAAATCTGTCACTGTTTCCACTTTTTCTCCATCTTTTTGTCATCAACTGATGGGACCAGGTGACATAATGTTAGTTTTTTGAGTGTAGTGCTTTAAGCCAGATTTTTCACACTCCTTTTTTGCCTTCATCAAGAGGCTCTTTAGTTCCTCTTTGCTTTCTGCCATTAGAGAGGTATCATCTGTATATCTGAGATTGTTGATATTTCTCCTGGTAATCTTTACTCCAGCTTGTGATTCATCTAGCCCGGTATTTTGCATGATGTACTCTGGATGTAAGTTAAATAAGCAGGGTGACAATATACAGCCTTGACATACTCCTTTCCCAGTTTCAAAACAGTCCATTGTTCTATGTCTGGTTCTAACTATTGCTTCTTGACCTGCATACAAGTTTCTCAGGAGAGAGGTAAGGTAGTCTGTTATTCCCATCTCTTTAAGAATTTTCTACAGTTTGTTGTGATCCACACAGTCAAAGGCTTTAGCATAGTCAGTGAAGCAGAAGTAGATGTTTTTCTGGAATTCCCTTGTTTTTTTCTATGATCCAACAGATGGCCAGATGTAGTCAAATCCAAATCCACGGTCTTCCCCCCAGATCTAACACTGTATTCCTTTGATGTTCTAAAAACTACATCACCTCCTCAGTTGCCCTTCCCTGGAGATGGAAGGCTAATTGCTATGGGAAAAGATTACAATATTTAATACTCAAATCTTAAAGCCTGGAGTTGAGAGGCCTCTATAGACAGGTTTCTCAAGGTTCTTTGGAAAGCACACTGCAGCTTTCCTTATTTAAGTCACAAGGCAAACCTCCAGTTGAAAACATTTGAACCAAGCACCAGAAAAATGAATGGTGTGTGTAAGAGGACACATTAAGTACTTAACCCAGAGGATATTCATACTATTAAGTTCCGAACCAAGGTGATTCCCTTCAGCAACCTGGGGTGCAGTGGGTGGGTAGACTAAAGGGCAGAGTTAATGCAAAGTTAAAAGAGTTATTTCCACTTGGTGAGTAGCCCCATTTGACTGTCTTAAGTGTATCTGGCTTCTAGAGAGTACTTTTATTTCAGATGATTGTGGATGTTCCAAAAAGACTCACTGCAACCACCTGGGTTAAAGATTGTAAGGCACTTTGGAAATCAAATTTCAGGAAAGAAGATTGGTTTGAGAAACAATGAACAAGGAGAAATCTTCTCTTTGAAGAGCTGCGGTGTGTCAAAGTTTATCCTCATTATATTATGGTAGGAAGAAAAGAACAAATTCAGACATTTAACTGCTTAAAATTTGAGACCCAATTGCATTTAACACAGCAAATCTTGTTACCGGACCTGTGGGCTTACCTTTTGCCTGTGTGAGGTCTGGTATGTGTTAGCAAATAACATTTTTTTCAAAAAATCATAGAATGGATCTGGGCTAAGTGGATAATTGCAGCTACACATTCCCTCTAAATAAGAGAAGATCCTGTAGGATCCAAAAAGTTTTAAAATTGATTAGAAGTGCTTTATAAAAAGAAAACCTCAAAATAACCTTCTTACCTGCCCACCGTTGCTAACACCAGCATGCTTTAAATTAATAGCAATTATATAACTGCACAATTCTAATTTTTAATGTAAGAAGCCATTCAAACACTTTAACTATTCTTTCAAATTGGCTCCCATAATAAAAGAACCATTAAGGGATAAGTGCTGTTCCAAAAACTCTTCTCCAGAAAGAGAGAGAGAGAAAACTGGCTCCTTCTCTTTGGCCAGTAATCCACATTTTAATTGAATTTTCATGAGATGATAGATGTTGTACTGTATTCCAAGTCTATATGCTAAATTAACAAGGCTGTCTGCTTAGTTTCCTCTTTTGAAGGCACGCTGAGAAGAATTTCTGCTAATTCTCTTACACGATGTGATGTTTCAGATTGTTGGTTGGTGCCTGTAGTCGCCATCTCCAAGTTAGCGCTAGGCTGGGGCACAAGCCATCTGGTTGGAGGAAGGACTCCCAGCTGAATAATGTTCAATCAGCAAGGAAGAATATATCTCAATATTTCAAAGGCATCCACGAAAACATTTAAAACTTCGTAACAACATTTTTAAAGACTTATTTATGCATCTATTTATGGGAAGTACATGTCTCCAGTGTTGACTACAGGTAGTTCATATTTGTCTATAAAATAAGAGTGATGAATGGTACAACATAGAAAAACAGGAAATTTCAGCAAATTCTAGCACACAAGTATTCAATTACTTCCCTTGCTTTGTGCATTTAGAAAACTTGGAGGCTAAATTCGATAGCTTATTTTTCTCCTTATTCTGAATAGTTTCACAGCCACAGTCTTGAAGGGTGACAGGTTCTCTAGAAATAAGAGGACTCGGGGTAGAGGAATATTATTGAATTTTGCTATTTGGAGTTTTGAGACTGTTTAACATTTTGTCATAATAGTCATTTTACTTTTTAAATTTCTAGACACAATAGACTTTTCCAATTAGTCAAAATAAAATATAAATTCGTTCATCATTCTAGTGCCCCCAAATAGCACACCAAATGACCACTATCTACGTCTTACAAACTAAAGGGGTCAGATATACTGTGCTTCACTTGAGACGCCCAAACAATGTAGTCTGGACTTGAGGCATGGCGGCCACAAAATTGCCAGGAGGTCATATACAGACATCCCCTAGAGGAGGAAATGGTAACCCACTCCAGGATTCTTGCCTGGAGAATCCCCATGGACAGAAGAGCCTGGTGAGTCACAGTCCATGGGGTCACAAAGAGTCAGACACGACTGAGCACACATGCATAGACAGACATTGGCCCAGGGTTTGGAGATGCTCTAGTAGAAACTGATCCCCAGGCATCCTGAGAACTAGGTCCAAACTTCAAGCAAACTCCTCACATCTATCTTGATCCAAATCTTATCCCTCAAAATAGATCAGCCACTAACAGTTTTTGCAATCCATTTATCCCATGACCTTTTCTGTAACATTAACTTTTATAGGTTGAATTGTGTCCTCCCACATTTATGTGCTGAATTCTTAATGCCCAGTACATGTCTTTGGAAATAAGGTGATGGCAAATATAGTTAGTTAACATGAGGTCATATTTTAGTAGGTTGGACTCTCAATCTAACATGACTGAAGTCCTCATAAAAAGGGAAAATTTGGACACAGACATATGCACACAGAGAGAACACCTTGGGAAAATGAAGGCAGACACTGGGGTGCTTTCACAAGCCAAAGTTTTCACCAAAGAGTGTCAGCAAACCACCAGAAGCTAGGGGAAAGGTATGAAACAGATGTTCTCTCAAAACCAGTGGATGTAACCAACCATCTTGATTCCAGACTCCTAGGCACCAAAAGTGTGAGACAATAAATTTCTATTTTTTGAGCCACCCATTTTGCTATGACAGCCCTAGCAAATTACTACACTAACCCAAGCTCTTTCTTTCAAATACTCTAATAGAACCATGAATAATCCAAGTTTAAATAGTGATGTCAGATATGCTTATCTTTAGTGATGAGCTAATTTGTCATGTTTAGGGTAGAGGAAAGAGATAAAACAGTATGGCCAGAAAGCCAAAGTTCTCCTGTATTCTTAAGAATAAAGCTATCATTGACATTTAATTGAAAATACTGAACAAAACCTCATCAGTGGTGAATGTTTGCATATCTCCTCAGATATCAAGTAAAGCATGTCTTCTCTGGGTGGTATCTTCCTCAAGAGTATGGTGACAGGCCTAGACAAAATAACTATTAAGGACTCGTCTACTTCTGTAATCTATTAATTATTATAATGTCATTTCTTATTGTAAAATAATACTCTCAATACCAAAAAAATCCAGAAATCTTAAAAAAAAGTTCACACATATTTACAGCTCCCAGAGAAACCACTCTTTGGAATATAGTCTGCATCTTAATTCAATAAACAGACAATATGTGAAATGTTTATTTGCATTCAATATGTTTTTAAAAAGTATTTGAGGTGGCTTCCCATAAATTCCTAATATTCAAAAAGACTACTGATATTCAGCTAGAAGTTGTAGGGCTATGTAATGAACACAAGGACCTCTTTGCCCAAATATAAGGATGCTAACAAGAATGGCTAAAGGGGCTTCCTTGGTGGCTCAGAGGTAAAGAATCCACCTGCCAATGCAGAAGACACAGGTTCAATCCCTGGTCTGGGAAGATCCCACATGCCTCAGAGCAACTAAGCTCATGTGCCACAACTGTTGAGCCTGTGCTCTATCTAGAGCCCGTGCCCTGCAATAAGACATGCCACTTCAATGAGAAGCTTGTACACCACAATTAGAAGGTAACCCCTACTTGCCACAACTATAGAAAAGCCCACAAAGCAATGAAGACTCAGCATAGCCAAAAAACAAATTTTTAAAAAAATAGCTGAGGATGATCCCCAATATGTATTCCAAGAGAGCAGAACTTTACCTGTTTGTCTGCCTCTATGTCCTTTGGTGGCCACTCCAAGTTTCTTGCAGAAATTTCCCTAAAATGGGACCAAGAATCAGGGACAGTTATTTGAAAGCTTTGAAGATGAAAAGTTATTTGAGGAAACTGATCTACCTAGCGTTTTCAAGGCTTCCTATTGCAGTCAACCAGGGGCAATCATTGCTGGAGGTGACCACAATTACAAGGTCTGAGCACCCTGGAAACCACTCATCTTTGAGGCATATTAGGTCTTCCTGAATAGATGAGGTTATTCATAGCACTGTGCCTCTTTGAAACAAATATATTGAAGCTCTTTTCAGAGTACTCAGACACTACTAACACTCTCTGTGAAATAAATGATGTAGTGACTTTGAGGTGTTGTTTTTGTTTAGTCACTAAGTCGTGTCCATCTCTTTTGTGACCCTATGGACTGTAGCCCACCAGGCTCCTCCGTCCATGGGATTTCCAGGAAAGAATACTGGAGTGGGCTGCCATTTCCTTCTCTGGGGGAATCTTCCCCACCTAGGGATCAAACTCTTGTCTCCTGCATTGCAGATGGATTCTTTGCCACTGAGCCACACTTTCTTCTTTAGCCTGATGTTTGCAACTGTTCAGAATCAAAGGTGCTAAGCGCTAAGTCACTCAGTCGTGTCCGACTCTTTACAACCCCAAGGACTGTAGCCTGCCTCTGTCCATGGGATTCTCCAGGCAAGAATACTGGCATGGGTTGCCATTTCCTCCTTCAGAATCAAAGTTGCTGGCACATCTATTATGTGCTAAATACTGGAGATCCAAAGTGAAATGAGTAAACATAGTCCTTTTCCTTGAAGAGCCTACAGACTAGGAACAGAGCTAGACAAACATATAATTACAGAAGAGTGTGATGAGGTTATTATAGGGGAAGGGTAACACAGTCTATGAACTCATAGTATAAGCTCACTAAAAATTTGATGAATGAAAAAATTAAAGAGTTGCTTGGGAGCACTTGACCAGGATAACTAATTCAGGCTTGGAGGATCAGAGAAGGCTTCAAGGAGGAAATAATATTCAAACTGAGACCTGAAGAATGAGTAGAAATTTGAAAATGGAGAAAGAGAAGGGATGGCCACAGGAGAAAGTATTTTAAGTAATTCAGTTCAGTTCAGTCACTCAGTCATGTCCAACTCTTTGCAACCCCATGGACTGCAGCACACAAGGCTTCCCTGTCCATCACCAACTCCTGGAGCTTTCTCAAACTGAAGTCCATTGAGTCGGTGATGCCATCCAACCATCTCATCCTCTGTCGTCCCCTTCTCCTCCTGCCTTCAATCTTTCCCAGCAATGGGGTCTTTTCCAATGTGTCAGTTCTTTGCATCAGATGGCAAAATTATTGAGTTCAGCTTCAGCATCAGTCCTTCCAACTGGAGAAGGGAATGGCAAACCACTTCAGTATTCTTGCCTTGAGAACCCCATGAACAGTATGAAAAGGCAAAAATTTTAAGTAGAAGGAAGAGCAAATAAAAAAGCAGGAGTTAAAAAGACAATGTGCCACCCTGGAGAAATTGAAACAAACCTAGGATGACTGAAGTGCAGAGTCAAATAACATAAGTCTAGAAAATAAGCAAGGACCAGAGACTGCACAGATTTGGAAGCAATGTCAAGAAGATTGAATTTTATCTTAGAAACAACAGAGAGCCATGGAGAGTTTTAGGTGGTTGACCAAGATTATAACCAAATTTGCATTTAGATGATCATTCTTGCTACAGGAGGAATCTAATAATAGAGCAAGGAATGGTAGTGGTCTGGACTGGAAAATGGCATGTAGGAAAAAAAAGGCACTCTTCCAAAAATATTTAGGAGGTATAGTCAAAGAGGCTGGGAACTAGACATGGAGGAAAAGGGAGAGAAATGAAAGATGATCTTCAGATTTCTGGGGATATGATGTTTTAGTTACCTACATCATGGTATAGCAAACCACTTAACATTTAGTGGCTAAACAAATGACTGCTTTCTTATTTCTCATGATTTTATGAGTAGATGGTGTTCCATTTGGTGGTTCTTCTGCTGATCTTGCTTGTGCTCTTTCACATGTTTGCAGTCAGCTGGAGTTAGGCCATCCAAGGTGGCTTCAAGAACATGCCTAGGACCTTGGTGCAAACGACTGGGAAACTGGCTCAGTTGAAATGTTGGGAGAGCTGGGCCTCTCTCTTTCCATGTAGACTCATAAGGACTCTACAGAAGGGTAGCTGGACATCTTAGGTGCTAGTTCAAGGCTCCCAAAAGTGCAAAGGTGGAAGCTGTCAGTGTCATGTCTCACTTCTGCCATATTCTACTGGTTAAAGTGGGTCACAGAGCCAGGCAGATTCAATGTAGGAGGGTCTAAAATACCAGTAGGAATATGGGAAGGTATGGTTCAGTGGGCCGTCTTGGTAAATGGCTATAACATGCTGATACCATTCGCTAAGGATAGAAAAACTAGAGAAGGAACATCTTTGAGGGAAGGAGAGCTTTTAAGTTGAATTTTGGGTAAACTGAGCTTGAGATGTATTTAAGATATCCAGTAGGTCAGCAGATATGTATAGGAATCTATAACTTAGGATGGAAGACTGTACTACAGATGTAAATCTGAGAGTCCTCATCATACGATAATTAAGGCAAGAAGACAGAACATTGAGAGGACAAGAGACCCGGTTAGAAAACTAAGAAACTCCAACATTTAAAGACTGGGATTGTGTAGAAGAACCTTAAAGACAGACTGAGAAGGTAAAGTCAAAAGTGTAGCAAGAAAATCAGGAGAGATTTGAGTGGTATAATCCAAGGAAGATTGGTGGAGTTGGATGCCTTCAAAGAGGCTATTAGAATACGCTAGGTGATGCTGTAGTAACAAGCTAACCCCGCATATCACAGAGGCTTTACACTATCAGTTTATTTCCTCCTCACACTCAGTCTGCTGCAGAACTCGGAGGAAACTCACCCTCAAAAGTGACCCAAGGGTCCAGCCTGGTTCCATCCTGAATCTCTGCCACCTGAAGTTAAGTCAAAACAGGGTAAGAGCATGAAGAGCTCACATCAGTTTCCTGAAGAGCTTTTGGCCAGAGGTAGGTTTCAAACTTACTATAGTGGAGACTGGAAAATGCAAGAAGAGATTGCCCTGGTAGTCCAGTGGTAAAGAATCCACCTACCAATGCAGGGGACATGGGTTTGATACCTGATCAGGGAAATTCCACATGCCTCAGGGCAATTAAGCCTGCGTGTCACAAGTACTGAAGCCTTCACGCCGTCGAGCCTGCACTCTGCAAGAGAAGCCATCACAATGAGAAGCCCATGCACAGCAACTGCAGAGTAGCCCCTGTTCCCCGCATCTACAGAAAGCCGGTGTGTAGCAATGAAGACCCAGCAAAGCCAAAAGTAAAGATTTATTATTTTTAAGAGTCAACAAATATTCATATTATAAAAAATAAAACTTTTTTTAAAAAGAAAGAAAATGCATCCAAGAAGAAGAAAATAACATAGAATCCTGTGAATGCATAATATAGTTTTTGCCACAAAGATCAAGAAAGTGAGAACCAAAAAGCGTCTTGAATAAAGTAACAAAATTATGTTTGTGCCCTAAGTAACTCACTATAGTGAAAGTGAAAATGTTAGTCCCACTAACATAAAATGTTGTGTCCCACTCTTTGCGATCCCATGGATCATAGCCAGCCAGGCTCCTCTGTCCTTGGAATTCTCCAGGCAAGAACACTGGGTGGGTAGCCATGCCCTTCTCCAGGGATATTGCTGATCCTGGGATCAAACCCCGGTCTCCCTCATTGCAGGCAGATTCTTTATTGTCTGAGCCACCAGGGAAGCCCAATTCACCATAATGGGTCTTCAAAAAAGATGTTTATTGAGATGGTTAAAGCACCCACTGCATGTTTAAATGTGCTCAAACTCATTCTAAATAATCTCTAATAACTCTTCTAGACCTTAGGGACCTTGTCTTTCAATACTTAGCTCTTCCAGTCTATGTAATAACACCTACCAAAAATATGAAATATCTGTAAGGTGTCTTCCATCACAGTAAAAGCCAATTTGGATGAGTGTATGGTCCATCTGTCTGACTTTTCTTTTCAGTCAAAAATATGAATCAATGGAGACAGTGGCTTTGTGGATGCTCTAGTCTAAGCCAGAATCTTTAATCACATTGTCTTCTCTTATGACAAGTAATTAGAAATGACTGTTTCCTACTAGTCTGCATTACAAGATAATTATTTCCCTTTAACATTCACTGGCTGCTTGGCATTGCAAGACTGTGGCATTATTAAAAATACATGAATTATTGGAGAAAGTGGTCAAAAAGGAGCTGTTTTTCAGATTTCAGGGTCAACTTTAGTCACAAGGAAGAGGCCAATTGGGAGGGACTGAAGGTTCCATGAAAATCCCACTTTGAAATTTTTCAGGGGGTAGTTCTGAGGATGTTGGTTCGCCAATGTTCAAAAAAATCTCCTTTTAAAATCAGCTCTCCTCCTTGCATGCTCAGTTGCTTCAGTCAGGTCCAACTCTGTGCTACCCTATGGACAGTAACCTGCCAGGCTCCTCTGTCCATGGGATTCTCCAGGCAAGAATACTGGAGTGGGTTGCCATGCCTTCCTCCAGGGGATCTTCCCAACCCAGAGACTGAACCCAGGTCTCCCACATTGCAGGTGGATTCTTTACCATCTGAGGCACCAGGGAAGCCCCTAAGCCAGAGGGTAAGCCCATGAAATTAACAAGGTGAGGTAGTGATGAACAAAAAAGAATATTCTGTTTCCAATAAGGAGAAATGATCAGTTAGCACCAATTGAGGGTGAAACCACCCCCTTCACCAGGGAGGAAGAATTTTAATATTCAGTAAATGAAAAAGAAAGAGGCCTGGAGAAAATCAGCCCAAGAAAAGTATTTTAGGGTGGTGGGCAAACATCATATTTACTTGTAGCACCATTTCCCCTAATGATGGGAAAGAATCAATTATTTTAAAAACATTAGCGTGGAGAGTAAAAGATGCCTTCAAATTACAGTTCAGTTCTCCCTCTGGCAAAAATCAATCTAAGTTAGAAAAATGATAATGTTCAAGTAATAGAAGCATACAGTGCAGAGAAACTTTTCACAGGACATATTCTTCATAGTTGTAACTAAGAATTATTGCCACTAACAGGATAATGCCTTCTGCTGCTTTCGTTACACATCTCCAAGGAAGAAACATGAGTTAAAAGCTTACAATTCCAACATTTTTGTTTAACGCCACAGAAAATATATTCCCATTTAGAAAGACAGTATGGTTTCACAAACATGACAATTTCTTTGACATAGATATCTGAGCAGGTGAGAATAAGGGAGGAGTGTCCACACAGTAAAACTGGTTGATCTTATCGGGTCTGTAGAGAGACACACACAACATCAGAATGCTCTGTGCATACTATTTGCAAAGATGTATATATGTATATGGAGCTGCATCCAGGGAGAGGCAGGTACAGCTGGACACTCTGCTACCACAAAACAAGGGCTTGCAGATGTCCGGGTAGTGGTCATAAACCATCACTGTAAGCTTATCATAATTTGTGATTACTGGGCAATATGAAAGTGGAATTGTAAAAAACAACCAACGAAGGAAATGGTTTTCTCTTGGATAAGAAATGTACCAGCATCTTAGGAATGACATTGGTGGTATAATAGAGAACTACAAAGGTGGGGTGACTAAAGAAGAAGTACATTGGAGTTTTGAGTCACTTCTTTTTTTTTTTTTTTTTGAGTCTCTTCTGATTGACAAAATCGTGATTATATTGTCAGTTTCTGTGATAAGGTGGATGATTAGAAATACCACAAAAAAGTCAGGCCACAACTCAGCTCCCTCTGTTCGAGGAAAATAAACTCAGTCATGGCTGTCTTTTTTTAGAAGCATTTTTTAAATATTTATTTCTTTATATTTGGCTGCACTGGGTCATCGTTGCTGTGCACAGGCTTTCTCTAGTTGCAGCAAGCAAGGACTACACTCTATTGCGGTGCGCAGGCTTCTCCTTGTGGTGACATCTCTTGTTACGGAGCACAAGCTCTAGGGTGCTGGGTTCATCAGTTGTGGTGCATGGGCTTAGCTGCCCTGTGGCATGTGGAATCCTCCCAGAGCAGGGATCAAACCCATGTCTCCTGAATCAGTAGGCAGATTCTTAACTACTGGACCACAAGGGAAGTCCTATGTAGGTTTTCTCCAACATTGTGTTTGCTTGGCTTCCAATGAAATCTTTAAAAAAAAGGAAAGAAAAATGCATTTATCTTTTGTCATTTATGCACAAAAAAGACTGTATGAATGACCAAGAAAGCTACCTTTAGTTGTCTATAGTCTCCATTGTTTCTAGACCCCATGAATAACATTTAACATAAACTGGTGTCAAAATAAAATTCAGAGAGTTTTGATATGAATATTTTGTTTTGCAAGAAAAAAACTATGACCAGGGAGACTTCAAAATCTAAAGTGGCTTTCAGCAGTGTCAGCTTGGATAATAAACAAGAATGAGAAAGTTCATTTTTTAAAATCTGTGATTGATTACTAGAAACTTACCTTCCTCGAGGGGTAACAGCACCACCTGAGCCTACTTGTTTGAGCTGATTAATTAGGAAGCTGCAAGATCACACTAACTGCAAGAAAGCTTAAATTTTGTTTTAAGGTCAGAATCAGCATTTGGGGAAAATCAGAAGAGTTTAAATTTTGGTTAGGAGGTTATGAATGGTTGACTTAGGAAAACAGTCAACTGTGACCTCTGCTTTGGTCTTTCTTTGATGGAGGTTCAAGGGGGTAGGTTAGCAAATTGGAAAATATTTCAGAGGATTCAGAAGGATAAGCCACAGTGTATATGAAAATGTGCATTTATTACTTATTTTATAAACATGGTTGACTATGCTCTTTAAAAAAGAAGTGCTTTTTAAAATTTTATTTTATTGAAGTATAGTCGATTTACAATGTTGTATTCATTTCTACTGTAAAGCAAAGTGTTTCAGTTATATACATGTGTATGTATGTGTATATATATATATACATATATATATATATATACACACACACATATATATATACATATATATATATATATATACATTCTTTTTTCATGTTCTTTTCCATTATGGTTTATCATAGGATATTGAATATAGTTCCCTATACTATATAGTAGGACCTTGTTGTTTATCCATTCTATATATAACAGTTTGCATCTGTTAATCCCAATCTCCCAGTCCACCCCATTCCCACCCCCTCCCTTTTGGCAACCACAAGCCTGTTCCCTAAAACCGTGAGTCTGTTTCTGTTCAAAAGAAGTACTTTTTAAAAGAAGATGTTATTCCTTTAACGTTTAGTGAAACCTACCTTCCACCTTCACAGAAATCTTTGAACCATGATGAAAAGTAATGTCTTCTGCTTCTTTCTTCGCTCTGGACAAGTGAATTCTTGCCTGCAGAGGTAAATGAACTTTCATCTACCCTCCCACTTTCTGATCTCAGAGGGACTGTCAACATACATACCTTCTAATTTTTTTTTTATCAGTAGTAACTGTTTAAGTAGTTAACATGATGGGAAGATTTCTAAACCTTTTGTTGTCTCTATATACTAAAAGATGGCCAAAATGAGTAGGGGGGAAAGTTACTAAATAGATAATTGATGTATAGATAGATAAAAGATAGATCAATTCCCTCTCTCCAAAAAAGAGAAATATGTGACTGCATAGAAAAAATGAACCTTTGAGTGGCTAGGGAAATTGCAATCTATCTGCAGTAAACAATCCTATAAGTTGGATTTTACAACTTGAGGAGTCCTTGTAGCTGATTCTTTAATAGTGTCAACCATTTTGGATATGATTATGGAAAACTTCTATGAATCATCTCAAATTGAAATGATGTCAGAGAAGCTGACATTCTGAAATCAGAAAGAAAAGCCTCTCAACTCACCCAAAAATTGAAATGGGAAAACATTTTGTCCAATAATTGAAATCATTTTGGACAGTGCCTGTTGCATCAAGAATCCTCAAATATTATCTGATATTCATCAGGTCTTATATCCGGTATATATAGCTTCTAAAGTTACTTTAAAAGTTTACAGACCATAGTCTTTAAAATCCATTCTTATTGATGGATACTCAACAACATTGATTCTACTGTATTAGATTGAGCAGTTTATTTTAAACCACAGTGCAGAGAGAAGTCGTTTGCTTGAGAACAATAAAGTAATAATGATAATCATTTTTCCTCCCCCCCTCTTTTAGGTTTTGACCAGGAGAGAATAACTACAAGAAACTACTAATTTACAAAACGTGCAGATGACCTAGTTTATTCATAACCATAGGAGTTTTAATTTATTAACCAACAATTTAATATAAGCAGTGCCTAGTAATTCTAGTTTGCTGTGCTTTGTAGGAGAATAATGTATTACTTAATGGGGAAGATAAATCTATTATAGGAAAATTTTAATAATGAGCAAAATTATGTTTGGGTATTTTTATGGGAAGTAATTAGTTGCAAACTGTCCTTCCCCTAAGTGTGGCCGTATTGGTGGCAATTGTTATTTGGTGGTCAATTACCTACTAGACAACCAACCCACATCTTGTTGCAGAGGAATGGTAGAGGACCAGCATGGCAGGACCAGGGACCGGAAGAGAGCTCACTAAAGTAAACTTTTGACATCCGTTAACTTCAATCCCTGCCCCCAGTTACCTCAGAGTGGATCTAGAGAGGGCATAGAGGTTGTAGGTGAAGGATTCTGCCCCATGTCTCAGATGACTTGAGACTGTACAGACAGCCCAGGTACCCTCAGCAAATCTCTCTCCCTTTGGCTTGCTAAACTGCCTAAAACTTGTTCCCTCCTCAGAAAAGACTCCTTGGCAAGAAAGTATTAGTTCTAGAAGGCCCTTGGTCAAATACAAATGTGAAACCAGATGAGGAACATATTAATAATAATTCATGTGAATCTGTGAGTGCTTGTGTATTAAGTAGTAATTTTGTTGTAAATAAGCTTCAGGAAACTCAATTCACACTAGCTTAAGCAAATAAGGAACTCATTGGTTCACAGAGCTGAGAAGGAATCTGAGGTGGTCCATGGGATTCAGAAAACTAAGATCATGGCCTCCGGTCTATCACTTCATGGCAAATAGATGAGGAAACAATGGAAACAGTGACAGCTTTATTTTGGGGGGGCTCCAAAATCACTGCAGATGAAATTAAAAGAAGAAGGCTCCTTGGAAGAAAAGCTATGACCAACATAGACAGCATATTAAAAAGCAGAGACATTACTTTACCAACAAAGGTCCATCTAGTCAAAGCTGATTTTTCCAGTAGTCATGTATGGATGTGAGAGTTGGACTATAAAGAAAGCTGAGCACCAAAGAATTGATGCTTTCAAACTGTGGTGTTGGAGAAGACTCTTTAGAATCCCTTGGACTACAAGCAGATCAAACCAGTCCATCCTGAAGGAAATCAGTCCTGAATATTCATTGGAAAGACTGATGCTGAAAGCTGAAACTCCAATACTTTGGTCACTTGATGCCAAGAGCTGACTCACTGGAAAAGACCCTGATGCTGGGAAAGATTGAAGGCGGGAGAAGAAGGGGATGACAGAGGATGAGATGATTGGATGGCATCACCGACTCGATGGACATGAGTTTGAGTAGACTCTGGGAGTTGGTGATGGACAGGGGTGCCTTGCGTGCCGCAGTCCATGGGGTCACAGAGTTGGACATGACTGAGTGACTGAACTGAACTGATGGGATTCAGGGGAGAGCTTCAGGAGTAAGACCATGAGGTCTGGAACCAACCACTCAAACAGCACCGGAATTCACTCAATTCATCTCCCAATTCTGTTTTTCTCTGGGTGTTGATATAATATTCTATTACTGAAGAGCTGACTCATTGGAAAAGACCCCGATGCTGGGAAAGATTGAGAGCAGGAGGAGAAGGGGACAACAGAGGATGAGATGGCTGGATGGCATCATCGACTCGATGGACATGGGTTTGGGTGGACTCTGGGAATTGGTGATGGACAGGGAGGCCTGGCGTGCTGCGGTTCATGGGGTCGCAAAGAGTCAGACACAACTGAGCAACTGAACTGAACTGAACTGAACTGAAGATGAGCTTTCTCCATATAGACAGGTCTACACTTGTATTATCCTAGTTCAGCAGCACCAACAAAAGAGAGATTCCTTCTTTCATCTAGCATCCATGTATCAATTCCAGGAAAGACTGTGAGTAGCCCAAAGAGTCACATCCCTACTCCTTGGACCAACCACTGCTGTCAAGATGAAGGGGCACTAGAGTTGGTTCAGTCTGGGCCTTCGTGTTTGTCCCTGTAGCTGGAGAAGGATGCCATGATGAAAACCCCAGTAGAATCCCACGAGGTAGAATAAGAATTTTCACAAAGGAAAAGGAAAATATTACTTGAGTTAAGAGAGACCTAAATCTCTTATTCCTGACTGTGGAGGGGGGAAAAAGTCGAGAATCCATGGCAAAGTACAGTCCTTTAGTAATGAACACGCTCTAATGTTTAGTATTTCAAAACTCTCAGCAGAATCCCACATGTACCTGACTTCCAGTGACACAGACTATCTAAGATGTCACCTTCCCCTTTTTCACTTGAATTGTATCAACTATTGAGATGATATTGTGAATCAAAAGCTCTGCTTGGCTTTTGAGCAACGATTTCTGAAGGTGGTGGGCAATACAAACAGCCTCATCTGATAGCTGTGGTTTCTGAAATAACAGTGGTATTTGGTTTACAACTGTCCTTGGAAATGGGTTTAAATTGATGGACACAAATAACAGATATTCTCTTTTTTCTAAGAAAAAAATATTTCCAAATGGGAGGTACAGATGGGACTGACTCAAGGGAGTCCTTAGTGAAAAACTGGAAAACCACTTTAGAAAGGCATGTCTGAAAAAGGGCAGAAATAGTTAGGATCCACACCAGGAGCATGGGGGAGAAGTGAGTGAAGGGGAGAGGGTATAAGATAAATGAAAAGGGATGAGGGAGACACTGCAGGTGTCTCCATTTCTAAAATAGCTTTATCCATTTCTATTGTTTGCCAGGATGCCCTCTTCTGAACACCTCAGACCTACTACTCCGACTGGAAACCTGGTACCATCCTAAACTCCTTCTCTCCCTTACCAACCCACCCCATCATTTACCTCTAATCTCAAGGATTTCACTTCCTAATGTCTCTCCTTTGGTCTACTTTTCTCTTGTTTCATTTAGACCATCATTATTTTTCACATAGTTTACCACCACAGCCCCAGACCTGGTGTCCCAAGCTCTAATTTTGCCTCCCCATTGCCAATTTCACAACTCCAATCATTCTCCACTCTCCAGGGTAATCTTTCTGAAGTAGAAATTATCCTCTTACTTAAAACTTCAATGAGTCTGCCTCTACTCAAAATAAAACTACTGAACATGGCCTCTCAGGCTGATCTCTGCAACCTCTTCTTTCAGCAGTTTCCTGGTACAATCCATCCTTTATCCACAGAATGTCTTTCAGTTCTCTTAAGGCAATTTGCATTTGGGGTGTTTTTTTTAAAACCTTACAGCCTTCATATAAGCTGTGTCTTTTTTACCCACTCTCCCCCTTCCCTGTTTTCAAACATGGCAACTTATACAAACCCAATCAACTTATGATACAACCAATAAGCAGTATTTGTTAGGGCAGAGTCTGACAAGCTAAAACAAAGATCCCCCAATATGGTGTGCCTTCAACAAGAAGGGCTTAACATTTCTTGCCCGTGTAATGGTCTGGAGGTAAAGAGCCGAGGCTAGCAGAGCAGATCTGCCGTCTTCAACTGGAGCTCCTCTCTGGCTGCTTTCTCTTTTGCATGTACTGCAGTCATCAGAAAGAGCAAAGGGGCCAGGACAGCTCACTCATTTCTTCTACAGTTACAGTTGGGAAGCGGGGCAATCCCATTGGCTAGAAAATACAAATGAGAGCACTGAGATTCAAGGAATTATGGGAAATGTAGTGTGTAGCTGGCACACATATACCTGACTAAAAAAACTGGACAACTTTTCAAGATTGTATGTAATCCCTTCTTTCTCTCTGTTCAGAAGCAACACCAACCCAGTACAGGGAAGTCATTTGCTAAGGGAAGTGGGATCAGAAGTTCTGAGGTGGGAATGAGACCCAGAAGCAGGGCCATTACTCAGTAAGCACCAATATGTCTGCACTGGTTATTAAAATATCAAAATATAGCTGTATCGTTTGGCAAAGAATCACTCCTCTAAGATCTCCTATATGCTTGTCTGCATATATGGCCATCCCAACTCCTCTTTGGGACCCTTGGACTTCTTCCATGATCCAACAGCTAAAGGATTAATGTTTGGCACAGAGAGGGACCCAAGAGATCAGACTCTCTCTGCTTTTTTTGTTGTTTAGTCCTAAGTCATGTCTGACTATTCACAATCTCGTGGACTGCAACACACCAAGCTTCCCTCTCCTACACTATCTCCCAGAGGTTGCTCAAACTCATGTCCATTGAGTCGTGATGCCATCCAACCATCTCATCCTCTGTCACCCCCTTCTCTTCCTGCCCTCAGTCTTTCCCAGCATCAGGGTATTTTCCAATGAATTGGCTCTTCGCATCAGGTGGCCAAAGTATTGGAGCTTCAGCTTCAGCATCAGTCCTTCCAGTGCATATTCAGGGTTGAATTCCTTGAGGCTTCACTGGTTTGATCTCCTTCTTGTCCAATGGGACTCCCAAGAATCTTCTTTAGCATCACAATTTGAAAGCATCAATTCTTTGGCACTCAGCCTTCTCTGTCATCCAACTCTCACATTCGTACATGACTTCTGGAAAAACCATAGCTTTGACTATATGGACCTTTGTCAACAAAGTGATATCTCTGCCTTTTAATACACTGTCTAGGTTTGTCATAACTTTTCTTCCAAGGAGCAAGTGTCTTTTATTTTCATGGCTACAGTCACTGTCTGCAGTGATTTTAGAGCCCAAGAAAAAAAAAATCTGTCACTGTTTCCACTTTTTCTCCACCTGTTTGCCATGAAGTGTTGGGACCCTCCCTGTTGGATAACCCATTTAATTGATGTTGATTGTTGATATTTGAATATTACCCCTGACCAGAAGTCTAACATCCAGTGGCCTTCTTCAGTCACTGAATCTCCTTCAAAATAAAAACCCTGCAATAGACAGAGGTTACTGAACCTCATCTTTATTTTCCTCTGGAAATCTTGCTTTAGGGACAGAAAACCTGAGGTTGAGTCAGATTTCCATGACCCATAATATGAGTGAATATGACCCCTGTGGGCGATGTTCATTTTGCCAGAGGAGAAAGAATCTGAGCTCATGGGAAGAGAGGCCCAAGTTATGTGTCCTAAACAATGCAGACAAGACTTTAAGAAACCAACAACTGGAAAAGCCAGAATTCATCTAATTGACAGCCCACCCAAAGACATCTTCCAACCATCAAATCCTTTTTCCTGATGGGTTACAGGTGTGATAGAGTGGGACGAACACTGGATTTGGGGCCAGAAGGTCCTGGTACTAGCTTGGAATAGTGGAAAAAACAGGTTTGTAGACTGCTTCCCTGATTACAATCTGTATAGTCTGTCTCCACAGCTATAAAATGAGAGATAATATTTACCACAAAGTACTATGAGGGGTGAATGAACTAGGGTATGCTGGATGCCAGGCATGCAACAGGCATGAATAAAAGCAAATTCATGTTTCTTTTTTTTTTTAATTTTTAAAAAATATTTATTTATTTATTTGGCTGCACCAGGTCTTCACTGCAGCATGTGGGATCTTTGATCTTTGTGAAGCATGTGCTATTTTTTTTAGTTGTGGTATGCAAGAACTTTAGTTGCAGCATGTGGGACCTAGTTCCCTGACCAGGGATCAAACCCGGGCCTCCTATCTTTGGAGCCCGGAGTCTTAGGAACTGCACCATTAGGGAAGTCCCCATGTTTTTTTCATTTCCTTTTCCTCTCTTGTTCTTTATCTTCACCATGCTTCTACACCTATTCATCCCCCCAACCCTGTACTCACTCGCATAGGAATTTGTAGTGGGACCACAATCAAGTCCCACAGTTTGTAGTGGGACCACCATCAGGTTACATTAATATACAGTTCAGTTCAGTTAAGTCACTCAGTCGTGTCCGACTCTTTGCAACCCCATGGACTGCAGCACGCCAGGCCTCCCTGTCCATCACAAACTCCCAGAGCTTACTCAAACTCATGTCCATCTAGTCGATGATGCCATCCAACCATCTCATCCTCTGTCGTCCCCTTCTCCTCTCGCCTTCAATCTTTCCCAGCATCGGGGTCTTTTCCAATGAGTCAGCTCTTGGCATCAAGTGGCCAAAGTACTGGAGTTTCAGCTTGCAGCATCAGTCCTTCCAATGAACATTCAGGACTGATTTCCTTTAGGATTGACTGGTTTGGTCTCTTTGCAGTCCAAGGGACTCTCAAGAGTCTTCTCCAACACCACAGTTCGAAAGCATCAATTCTTTGGAGCTCTGCTTTCTTTATAGTCTCTTTCACATCCATACACGACTACTGGAAAAATCAGCTTTGACTAGATGGACTTTGTTGGTAAAGTAATGTCTCTGCTTTTTAATATGCTGTCTATGTTGGTCATAGCTTTTCTTCCAAGGAGCAAGTGTCTTTTAATTTCATGGCTGCAGTCACCATCTGCAGTGATTTTGTAAATATATATATATATATATATATATGTGTGTGTACGTATATATATATATAAAAATCAGTTTTCCACACGAAAAGCAGGAATTCAGCAGGATTTCTTGCATGATGAAATTATTAATGTGAAGCAAGATACAGATATGGAGGACTGCAATTTGAGGTCAAGAGGAACAAAAGAAGTGACAGATGTACATAATTTTCTATACATATTGCATAGTTTCTATGATATAATTTACAAAATTATCTACACTAAACATTTCAGATTATACCTGAATTAAAGCAAAGATCTGTGATATTGGAGATGCCAACCATTTGTGTCAAATGACCCAGTCTTTCAGAATATGCCTGGCCCAGAGTTGACACTTAGCATTTGTGGAGTAAAAGAGTGGATTTACAATAAAATACGGACTTTGTGAGGCAAAAGCAGTATAAAGTAGAATGTACTTAAGGCATATGTGGGCTGATTTCATACCAAAACCAGACTGATGTTTGAAGAAAAATGAACCAGCTCATGAATTATGCTGAAGTTTAAACTTCGCTTCAAACTAGTTATTGCTCTAAGAAGAGCCTTCTGCTTTAGTCATTGTCAGCTAATAGATGTATGCTTTCCTAAATGTATATTTGAATTTCTAAAGTCTTGTGTTTCACACCAAGAACCAAATTTCAGTCAACATTTTCACTTACTAAAAGGAAGTAATCGATGAGTAAGCTTTATTTTTGAAGAATTACCTTTCAGAAGAGAAGTAGAAATTCATACATAATTCATGAATCAGCAAACGATTTTTATGCATTTCTTTAGTATTGCTCAGAGGTGCAAAATACCCCTCTTCTCTACAGATCCATCAGCAAGTGTTCATTGAATGTCTTCTGGACTTTGTCAGAGAAGTCTAATGTGGTAGAAAGAAATCATTAGAGAAAAAGGAGGGATATAATCAAGCGTTAAGTTCTAATGTTACAAATAAAACATGCCCTCTTAAATTAGATGTTTTGGGGAGTAACATTTAGAAGAGTAGGGGAAAAGAGAGTAGAGTCCAACTCTTTGCAACTCCATGGACTGTAGCCCACCAGGCTCCTCTGTCCATGGAATTCTCCAGGTAAGCACACTGGACTGTGTTGCCCTTCCCTTCTCCAGGGGGTCTCCCCAACCTAGGATTCAAACCTGGGTCTCCCGCATTACGGGTAGATTCTTTACCATCTGAGCCACCAGGAAAGCCCAGCCTGGAGGGGAGGCACCAAATAGAAGACCATTACGTAGCTCAGGTCATCATTGAGGTCTTGGGGGAGGGTAATGAGCTCAAACCACTTCAGTGAGGATTAAAGCCAGGTCCTTTAAATTAAAGGCAGGTCCAGGTAATGGGAAGGGTGGGAACTGATACATTTCTGAGGACAGGTAGGGGAGAGCACTTAGGAGTCAGGACAGACAATAGGATTTACATGAGTCTTAAATTTAAATGATAGGTTAATGTCTGGGGAGAAGTTAGATACTTTTCCATTCAATTCTTTCTCTTTTCTTGATATTTTAATTAGAAGGTTAGTTAATTCCTCTTTTGTATACTCAGAACACTGAAACACTGACCTGATTTTTACTTGTTTACATAGTATTATTTGGAATTTTTCATCTCTATTTTTCAGGTTTCAGGAAACCCATCTTGGTTTATTTACCCTTTTTAACACCTCCATTCCCTTGGTCAGTGACCAGGGATAAGCCCTCTGGAAGCAAGAGAGGAGACAAAACTTTTATTTGCCCTAAAACCTTAAATCTTTTATTGCTCTAGAGATAAAGTGAATTTTGTTCTATCAATTTTGACAAAAAATAACACAGCTCATCTAAATAGAGTTCATGTTATAGGACCTTCAAACTTAAAATTACTCCATGTATATTTCTCATAAAAGTCTAAAGCATAATATTGTATTCTCAAAGTATGGTCTGTGGGCCACTGGTGAAGCTGAGACACAGCAGTCATGGTTTTTTCCTTTAAAAATCTTGCAGTTTTTAATGATTTCTATTTCTAGTAAGTCATACTGTTATTATTTAAAATAGTGATGGGAAATTTCCTTTTACTATAAGTTTATTTAGATAAAGAAAACTAGGTTAGTGAAAAGACACAGAAAAATTACACAGGAGGTTCTCTGATGTATCAAAAATTGTGAAGGTAGCAAAAAGTGATTGAAGTTTGGGGAACATTAGACAAGTAAGCAGTACATGGGGTTGTAAGGCAGAAGATTCAAGTCTTGGCTTGGTCATAATCAGTTCTAAGCCAGTTAGGCAGTATAGTGTTACTGAATGTCATCCGTGAAATGGGGACGGTAACATTCCCCTTATAGGGTCTTAATCAAAAGAGACAAAGCATATGATGGCACCTTGAAACCTGCCAAGTGCATTGAGAACGTCAGCTTTTATTGTTGTGACAGGTGCCACGGGCACTGATGTTCAGCTGCTGATTTACAATTGCTCTTGTAGAGACAGAAGTGTAGCGCAGGGAACTCACCTCCCCTGCACCATGTATTGTGCCCTAAAATGCATCTGTTGCTTCCTGATGATGTTATCAATCTTTAGGGGAAGGAACTTATTGATTTGTTTCTCTTAGAAGTGCTTCTGCGAATTGATCTGGCCATTTTGATGTTGCAGGCTTGCTAATGCCTCAGCCGGGCTGCCCCTGAATGTGGTTGGAAATGATCCTGCTGCAGGGAAAAGGCCGGATCGTTCTGACACTCTGGGGTCTGGCCTGGCTCCTCCAGGTCTGAGCAGCCTCCGTCCGAGCTGAAGCTTAACTCCTGCAGGGCTCTTGTTCAGCAATAAGCAGTAACAACCAGTCTCAGAATGTGTTTCTGCACCCAGCAGTACCTGGGGCTGGAGGCCAAGGGTATTTTCATGTTTTCCTTCCTTAAAATGGGCTTCCCTTGTGGCTCAGCTGTTAAAGAATCTGCCTGCAATGCAGGAGACCTGGGTTCGATCACTGGGTTGGGAAGATCCCCTGGAGAAAGCAAAGGCTACCCACTCCAGTATTCTGGCCTGGAGAATTCCATGGACTGTATGTATAGTCCATCTGGTTGCAAAGAGTCAGACACGACAAAGCGACTTTCAGTTTCACTTTTCCCTAAAATAGTCAAAGGGAGTGGGGCAAAGAATGTCATATATTCCTCCAGTAAGTGAGTCATTTCTGTAGTTTTTCCATTCCAAACTTAGGTTCAATGGAGGCAGCGGAAACACTGAATAAAGTGCATGGGGTTTTGAATGGTAAGTTTTCACCACTTGTTCCTGAAGCAATCTCCTGCAGATTTTGCATGCCCCTCCAAGCCTATGTTTATACATCTGGAAAATGGGAGTAATAAAACCTATCTATAAGGTTCCCCAAGTGGCAATCCTAAAGGAAATCAACCCAGAATATTCATTGGAAGGACTGATGCTGAAACTGAAGCTCCAGTTTCCAACTGATGCTGAACTGAAACTGATGCGAAGAGCTGACTCATTGGAAAAGACCCTGATGCTGGGAAAGATTGAGCGCATGAGGAGGAGAGTTGACAGAGGATGAGATGATTGGATGATTGGACAGCATCATCAACTCAATGGACATAAGTTTGACCAAACTCCAGGAGACAGTGAAGGACAGGGAAGCCTGGTGTGCTGCATGGAGTCCATGGGGTCGCAAAGTCAGACATGACTGAGCAACTGAACAATAACAACAAGGTGGTGCTAGTGGTAAAGAGCTGACCTGTCAATGCAGGAGCTGTTAAGAGATGCTGGTTTGATCCCTAGGTCGAGAAGATCCTCTGGAGGAGGGCATGGCAACCCACTCCAGTGTTCTTGCCTGGAATCCAGAATCCCATGGACAAAGGAGCCTGGCAGGGTCACAAAGAGTGGGACCCAAATGAAGCAACTTAGCACTCATGCTAAGGTTGCTGTGAGAACTAAATGAAATAACTCTCTGATGCAATTGGGCAGAACAGCAGATTCTGGCATCATTTAGTTTCTTGGGACACTGCTGGGCTTTGGTTAAGTACAATCCATTTATCACCTGCAACACGTCCTCAGGCTCAGATTAAAGTGTTGGCAACCCTGAATCAACCCACTGCATACTTACCAAAATGAAATGGTGATACGTGCACTGAGCTAGGGAAGAGGCACTGACCGTCTACTCCTAGAAGAAAGTCATAAAGGAAGACCTAATGATGTAATCTTTGTATTTGGGGGGCCACCTCCTAAACTCAAGCCCATATGGCTGCTTCTGGTATGCTCTTGTGAATTGGACTCTGAGGAAGGCTGCCTGAAAGAGAAGTGATGGTCAGGGAGAGGAGCATCCGAGGTAGATCCCACAGGCTCTTGTTCACTCCTAGAGCATCATGAAGCCTTCCTCCTCCAATTCTTTGGGTCCAATAGGCACCTGGCAGAGGTCAGCACTCAGTAAGCATTAGCTGGCAGAAGGATGTAGTTTAGAATACAGGACAAAAATGCTCTCAAATATTTAATCACACAGAAAAGTGTGCACAAATATGGACTTGTGCCCAGCTACGACCCTTATGGGTAGAGGGTCCTTCAAGAGGAATCTTTTATGCTCTAATGCATGAGTGAACACAAGCGTGCTGTGCATAACCAGGTGCAGTAGAGCAGAGAGGTCTCTGGAGTCAGGCTGACCTGTTGTTTTGATGTTTAGTCACTATGTTGTGTCCAACTCTTTTTCAACCCCATGGAGTATAGCCCACCAGGCTCCTCTGTCCATGGAATTTCCCAGGCAAGACTAATGGAGTGGGTTGCCATTTCCTTCTCCAGGGGATCTTCCTTGAATCAAATTCCAGTTCTGCTGCTTACCAGCTGTGGGAACTTGAGCAAGATATTTAATCTCTTTTGAGTCCTGGTTTCCTTATCTCTAAAATGGGGATAGTCATAGTACCCATCTCATGAGATTATTGTCAAGATAAATGAGATAATGCGTGTAAAGTGCTCAGCACAGTTTCATGCATATGATAAGCCCTAAATGGAAGTTGTTTTATTATTATTATTATTATTATTGGCTGTTAGTAGTAGGGTTCCTTTTTCATGAAGGTAAAACATGTTTCTAGACCTGCTGCAAGGAGGTTATTTACTGGGTACCTAAGCAAGTGCTTGGGAAGGTTGTTTCATGTTTCCATGTAGATGTTTTGAGATGTACAGATGATGCTTGTATCTATGTTTTTGCAAAAAGACACAAGTTGCATTTTGAGGAACTGATTTTTTAGCCTTAAAACAATTCAGAACGCTTTGCTCAGAATGTTTCTACATAGAAGGAGAGAACCATACCTAGATAATAGCCCTGTGGTTACTTTCCCTTTGGAGGACTATCCTTTAGCACAATTAGCACTAGGATTGGTTAGGACTGGTTTTCATGTCATTCTATTGGAAAAACCTGTTCTTGGATTTCCCTGTAAATGACAAGTTAGACAATGCATGTGGATAATACCCAAGTCCATCAACATTTTCCAGGAGGATAAAAATCTTAAATGAATATCATACTAATGGTACTGTGAAACGATTATGGACTTTGATGACAGCAAACCTGGATTACCTAATCTGTCTGCCACTTACTGGCTCTTTTTAAAAAGCATATGTTTCTCCAACCTTGTACATGCAACAGCCTGGAATGCCATTCTCACACTGCAGTCCATTTGGTGAATCCTGGCTTCCCCGGTGGCTCAGATGGTAAAGGATCTGCCTCCTATGAGGGAGACCGGGTTTGATCCCTGGATCGGGAAGATCCTCTGGAGAAGGGAATGGCAACCCACTCCAGTATTCTTGCCTGGGAAATCCCATGGACAGAAGAGACTGGTGGGCTCTAGCCCATGGGGGTAGTCGTGTCCAAAGAGTCCGACACAACTGAGTGACTAACCCTACACTACACTATACTACTCAACATTTAGCACAAAATATCAACTCTTCAAGGACAACTCATATTTGTCAAGATAGTGGTTCAGTTGTTTAACACAGATCAAACAATAGCTGGTGGAATAGTTTGTGTATTTCTCTGTAAGAGTTGGTAGAGGGTAATAGGATGGGTTCTACTTTAAGAAGTGGTCCTTGGGCTCAGGCACCTTCTGTTTCACCACCATGTCTACGTTCTATCCCACAGCAAAAGGGAAAGAACTTGAGAGCAAGCAGCTTTGGCACAGATCCCTTCTGATCTCATCCCTTTGACTAGAGCTTAGGTATATGGCCATGCGAAAGTTCAAGGGGAGCTGGGAAATGGAGTTTCAATCTGAATGACCATGTCCCAGCCAGTCAAAAAGTCAAGGGGAAGAAGAGGAAAATGTTTATGAACAACCATTAGCAATCTATTGTCACATTCTCTCTTTCCATTCAAGGCAATATTAGGAGTGTAGGAACCATGTTGCATTCCTTTTTGGAAACCAAATACTATGAAACCATTAAAAAAATAGAGCAGATCAACAGGTTTTGATAGGGAATGACCTTCAGGATATACCTTAAGTTTAAAAAAAAAGTACAGAAATTAAGTATAATGGAATAGCTTTTGTGTGCTTATGTATATTGACCTTCTTAAGAAAGATACAAATTAAACTACTAAGTCTGGTTACTTTGAAGGGACAGAGGTAGGAAGAAGGTAAACTTTTATTGAATAAGGCTTAACTCATTTGAATTTCTACCTTTTATGTGTTGTATTACCTATAAAATTTTTAAAAACTTTGAAATCACTGAATTATTCAGATATGGTTCTATTACTTATCACAGACTACTTTCTCAACAAGTAGGTGTGAATGACATGGAAACCAGTCCTAACCAATCCTAATCTTAACAGTGCTGATGGATATCCCACCCCCCCACTCCCCCAAAAATGCAACTACAGGACTATCATATGGATGTGGTTCTTTCCTTTTAAGTAGAAACTTTCTGAGCAGGAGAATCCTGGGTTAACAGAAAGACCCAAATGTCTTAAGACCAGAAAATCAAGCCCTCAAAATGCAACTTATGTCTTCTTGCAAACTCATACACTAGCATCATCCATATTTCTCAAAAGATGTTACAACAAAACATGAAACAACTTTCTAGGTGAACTACCCTGACTTCTGCTAATAAGTGTGTACCTAAAATTTAGGCTTTTGAGAATTTTCAAGAAATGACTTGTTTAAAGTGTTTCCATGAATGTGAAGAAAATCTCAGCATAAGTGAATGAATGACCTCAGTCATTTTCAAATATCCTCTAAATTTGACTTCTTTTCCTTCAATAGCAGGCAAGAGTGCCCCTAGAAAGAACTTTGCATGCATGATTTTTTGAATGTACAGTTAAGTATAGGGATGGTTGCCTGCAATGCAGGGGACACAGGTTCGATTCCTGGTCCAGGAAAATTCCACATGTGGTAGGACACTAAGCTGTGTGCTGCAACTACTGAGCCCCCACACCTAGAGCCTGTGCACTGCCACAATGAAGATTAGCCCTGACTTGCTGCAACTAGAGAAAGCCCATGTTCAGCAACAAAGACCCAGCACAGCCAAAAATAATTAACTAAGTTAATTTAATTAAAATGTTTAAAATATTACAATGTAAGGCTTCACCTTAAGGATCTTTTGCCCACTTTGTTTTAAAATCAGTATTGGAGAGTATACATTCATTAGCCTAGAAAAAGGATAATTGCTTAAGAAAATGGTAATGTTTTTCACTCTCTCCCTCCTTCTGTTAATTTATGTTGCTGGGGTTTAAGACTATGATAAAGATGTATATAAATTATACCTGCAAAAAATCAAGGACATCATAGATAGAGACATGACATGGGTTTCCTGTATTACTCTCTGCTTTAAAAAAAATTTTTTTTTGAGGAAAGAAAAAGCCAGCAGTATCATGCTTCAGGATTTCAAGCTACACTACAAAACCATAATAATAAAAACAGTATGGTACCAACACAAAAATAGACACATAAACCAGAATTAAGTCTCAACATATACAACCCACTAATATTTGACAAGGGAGCCAAGAATGCCTGAGAGAGAGTAGTCTCTTCAACAAATTGTGCTGGGGAAACTGGAGAAACACATGCAAAACAATGAAATTGAATCCCTTTCTCACACCACTCAACAAAACTTAAATGGATCAAGGACTTCAGCATAAGGCCTGATACCATAAAACTTCCAGAAGAAAATGTAGGGGAAAAACTCACCTATATTGGTTTTGGTGAACCTGATGGCCAAAGCACAAGCAATTAAAGCAAAAATCAAAAAAATGGGACTACATCAAACTCAGGATCTTCCACACAGCAAAGGAAACAGTTAACAGAATGAAAATGCAATCAATAGAATGGGAAAAATTTTTGTAAATCATATATCAGATAAAGGGTTATTACCCAAAATATATAAAGAACTCAGTCAACTTAATAACAAACAAACAAAAAGCTCCAAACAATCTGATTTTACAAAGGGCAGAAGAGCTAAAAATGCTTTCTTTTTCCCAAAGAGGACATCAAAATAGACAATAGACATGTGAAAAGATGCTCAAGATCTCCAAACATCAGAGAAATGCAAATCAAAACCACCATGAGATATCACCTCATACTGCTAGAATGGCTATCATTAAGAAGACGTGAGACAACAAGTGCTGGCAAAGATGCAGTGAAAAGGAAAATGTACAGTGGGAATGTATTGAAAATATGGAGGGTTCTCAAAAAATTAAAAATAGGTCTACCATATGATCTAGAAGTTCCACTTCTAGGCATACACTCAAAAGAAATTAAAACAGAATTTTGACTGGATATATGCACTCCTATGCTTATTGCAGCATTATTCACAATAGCCATGATAAAAGAAAAAACTCAAATGCCCATCAGTGGGTAAATGTACAAAAAAGATGTGGGACATACATGCAACAGATTATTCAGCTATGAGAAAGGAGTATATCCCCCCGTTTGTGACAACATGGATGGACCTTAAGCACACTGAGCTAAGCAAGACAAGTCAGACAGAGAAAGGCAAGTACTGTGTGACATCACTTGTATATGGAATCTAAAAAACTAAAAGCTATTAAAAACAGAGTGAAACAGTGGTTACTAGGGAATGGAGGCAGATAAGAGTCATACTATTTAAGTGTAAAAACTTGTAAAGAATAGTAAATGAGTCATAGAGATCTAATGCATGGTATAATGGATATAGACAATAATGTACTATATTATAAAAAGCAATAAATATTGCTGCATCAACAATCATAATACAATACATAAATGCATCAAAGTAACACAGCTGTAGACCTTAAATTTATGCAATGCTACATGTCAAATCTATTCAGTAAAAAATTGAGATATGATTCACATAAAATTCACTCTTTTAAAGTATACAATTTGGTGGGGTTTAGTATATTCACAAATTTCTACAGCCCTCACCACTATAAATTCCAGAACATTTTCATAACCCCCTCTATCCTTAAGATTGGCTTAGGCTGTCAGCAGGCAGGCTAAGGGCAGTGCTGGGTTCTAGGCTGTTGCCTCAGTGACTTTTCCAGACTCTGGGACCTCTTAGAGACAGGTCAGGGCTTTGGGATCAAAGAGACATGGATTTAGAGCTCAGGTCTGGCACTTACCAGCTCTGAGATCTTAAGCAAGTTGCTTGGCCTCTCTGTTACTTGGATTTTTTTTACCTATAAAATGAGAATAATAATATCTAGCTTAGGAATTTTGAAAGATTGTAATACATAATAAATGCAAAACAGCCAAATATCTAACACGTACTAAATACTCCAAAAGCACAATATCATCTACCTCAGACAAACCAGGTTTACACTCCTCTTTTGCCTGAGGTGGCCATGCCACTAGGGCCTTAAAGAAATTAAGTTTTACACTCAGGCTCTTCCTGTTCTGAGAATCGCCGCTTAAATCATTGGAGAACAAATAGCAAACAGCCATCCACTTGGTTCCCTAATGAAATTATGTCCAGGTAAGAAACCTTTATTTCCCCCTTGATGTCTGACTTTCCCCAGAGGAAGATCTTTGACATAAAACATGAAGCTAAAGTAACATCCTTGTTCAATCACTTGGCCTTGGGGTATTTTAACAAACTAAATGGCTTCAGGTTCAGACATGAGATGCAGTGAGTGATAACTGGGCAAATGAAGAATTCCTTTTCTCGTTTTTAAAAAGTTTTTTAGCATATTGGCTAAGAGATAGGTCTGTGGGATGAATCCTAATTCTACCATTATTAGTAGTGTGACTTGAACATGTGACCAAATGGCTTTGGATTTCAATAGTGTAATGGAAGGAAAGCACCGTCTTTAGAATAGGGACTACACTGCAGTGTACTCAGAAGAGTACCTAGCCCATGCAGAGGGTACATATTATGAGGATATTCAGGTCCTGCTGAAAACTTTGAATCACCCCCTACTCTCTCATGCTGCCACATCCACCCAGCAGTGTTTGGTAAAATTCTGGAACTTTCTTTGTTCAGCTCTGGGGGCTTGTTTTATTCCATTTTGTCCCTTGAAGGGGCATCTGATGCTCTGGTCTTGAGGTTGTTATTGTTCAGTCATTAAGTCATGTCCGACTCTTTGAGACCCCATGGACTGCAGCACACCATGCATCCCTGTCCTTCACCATGTCCTGGAGTTTGCTCAAACTCATGTCCATTGAGTTGATGATGCCATCCAACCATCTCATCCTCTGTCTCCCCTTCCTCCTCCTGCCTACAGTCTTTCTCAGCATCAGGGTCTCTTCACATCAGGTGGCCAAAGTATTGGAGCTTCAGCTTCAGCATCAATGCCTTCCAATGAATATTCAGGATTGATTACCTTTAGGAATGACTGGTTTGATCGCCTTGCTGTCCAAAGGATTTTCAACAGTCTTCTCCAGCACCACAATTCAAAACCATCAATTCTTGGAAGCTCTCAACTTTCTTTATGGTCCAACTCTCTCATCCATACATGACTACTGGAAAAACCATAGCCTTGACTATATGGACTTTTGTCAGTAAAGTGATGTCTCTGCTTTTTAATATGCTGTCTAGATATGTCATAGCTTTCCTTCCAAGAAGCAAGCATCTTTTAATTTCAAGGCTGCAGTCAGCATCCACAGTGATTTTGGAGCCTAAGAAAATAAAATCTGCCACTGTTTTCACTTTTATCCCATCTATTTACCATGAAGTGATGGGACTGGATGCCATGATCTTAGTTTTTTGATGTTGAGTTTTAAGCCAGCTTTTTCACTCTCCTCTTTCCCCCTCATCAAGAGGCTCTTCAACTCCTCTTTCTGCTATAAGGGTGATGTCACTGGCATGCCACCACTTAGTTGCTCAGTCATGTCCAACTGTTTGTGACTCAGTGGATCCCATAGCCTGCCAGGCTCCTCTGTCCATGGAATTCTCCAGGCAAGAATACTGGGGTGGGTTGCCATTCCCTTCTCCAGGGGATCTTCCCAACCTAGGGAATGAATCCAGGTATCCTGCATTGCAGGCAGATTCTTTACGGTCTGAGCCACCAGAGAAGCCCTGCCATCATCTGTATATCTTAGATTATTGGTATTTCCCCTGGCAGTCTTGATTCCAGCTTGTGATTCACCCAGCCAAAGCATTTTGCATGTTGTACTCTGCATATAATTTAAATAATCAAGGTAACAATATACAGCCTTGATGAACTCCTTTCCCAGTTTTGAATCAGTACATTGTTCCATGTCCAGTTCTGTTTCTTCTTGACCTGCTTACAGGTTTCTCAGGAGGCAGGTAAGCTGGTCTGTTATTCCCATCTCCTGAAGAATTTTCCAGAATTTGCTGTGATCCACACAGACAAAAGATTTAGCATAGTCAATGAAGCAGAAGTAGATGTTTTTCTAGAATTCCCTTGCTTTTTCTATGATCCAACAGATGTTGGCATTTGATCTCTGGTTCCTCTACCTTTTCTAAATTCAACTTGTACATCTGGTAACTCTTGGTTCACATATTGTTGAAGGCTAGCTTGTAGGTATTTGAGCATTACTTTGCCAGCATATGAAATAAGCTCAATTGTAGGGTAGTTTGAACATTTTTTGTCATTGCTTTTCTTTGAGATTGGAATGAAAATCACATTTTCTAGTCCTGTGGCCACTGCTGCATTTTCCTAACAGCATAATCTTTTAGGACTTGAAATAGCTCATCTGGAATTCTATCACTTCCACTAGCTTTGTTCATAGTAATGGTTCCTAAGGCCCACTTGACTTCACACTCCAGAATGTCTGGCTCTAGGTAAGTGACCATACTGTCGTGGTTATCCGTGTCATTAAGACCTATTTTGTATAGTTTTTCTGTGTAGTCTTGCCGTCTCTTCCTAATCTCTTCTGCTTCTGTTAAGTCCTTGCTATTTCTGTCCTTTATTGTGCCCATCTTTGCATGAATGTTCCCTTGGTATCTCTAATTTTCTTGAAGAGACCTCTAGTCTTTCCCATTCTATTGTTTTCCTCTATTTCTTTGCACTGTTTGTTTAAGAAGGCTTTCTTATCTCTCCTTTCTATTCTCTGGAACTCTGCATTCAGTTGAGTGTATCTTTCTCTTTCTCCTTTGCCTTTTACTTCTCTTCTTTTCTCAGCTCTTTGTAAGTCCTCCTCAGACAACAACTTTGCCTTCTTCCATTTCTTTTTCTTGGGGATGGTTTTGGTCCTTGCCTCCTGTACAGTGTTATGAACCTCCATCCATAGTTCTTCAGGCGCTCTGTCTACCAGATCTAATCCCTTGAATCTATTCATCACCTCCACTGTATAATCATAAGGGATTTGATTTAGGTCATACCTAACTGGTCAAGTGTTTTCTTCTTCCTACTTTCTTCAATTTAAGCCTGAATTTTGCAATAAGGAACTCATGATCTGAGTCACAGTCACATCCATGTCTTGTTTTGCTGACTGTATAGAGCTTCTCCATCTTCAGCTGCAAAGAATATAATCAATCTGATTTTGATATTGACCATCTGGTGATGTCCATTTGCAGAGTCATCTCTTGTGTTGTTGGAAGAGGGCGTGTGCTATGATCAGTGTGATCTTGAGGAAAGGATCTTAAAGTCAGAGTTTTGCAGAGGGATGGGACACCCTACTGTCAGTAATTAGCCAGGAACTTCTAGCTTGTGTGTGTGTATGTGTACATGTGTGCACACTTGCCATAAAACCTTTGGCAGCTGATGATGCCCATGAACCCCTCTCAAGATAACATTTTTAAATGCAAAAAAAATAAAAATAAAATGCATAGGATTACCAAAGAAGCCAATTAAAATAAAATTATGAAAATGTACAAGAATGTATGTGTGTCTTCATTAATGTATTAAATAACAAGTTTCAGTTGTCGGTTTAATAATTACCATAATTTCAAATTAATGATGAATGCAAATGACGTATTGAGATAGTCTCCAAAAGTCTAATGCAAAATGAAAGTATCTGTGATTTCACTGGTGACAGTCATAGGTACTATTGCTGATAATACTGTGGCTTGGTTGCCTACACTCATCATTGAAAAAATGCTAAATTTCAGGTAAAGATTAGTGAAAATATAAATGTATTCCTTTCTCATCTTCCTTGAATTCTATCCATGAACCCAAGGTTAAGAACTCCTGAGTTAAGCCAAGACCAGCATGATCCAAGATGTCTACTGTGGTGATGGGGACATGGTCATAGACTATTTTCAGGTAACCTGCCTTTGGCCTGAGGAAGTCACAGTTCTTTGCACTATACTTTGCTTTCCAAAAATTAAGGATTCAGGTGGGCTTTTGCCATTTGCACCATCTGTCTGTCATGGTGGTGATAAATGAGCCTAGAGGTTGACATTTATTCCTGACATCCATTCCTATCCATCGACCAACATTCCCCAGTTCATCAATATAACTGTTCTTTCCCCTTTCATATGCCATGCCTCTGGCCACTCCTTGCCTTATTCACTTACCAGAAAGGGACTAGGAGCTATTCCGCCTTGCAGAAAACATTCTCTCTCCACCTGGGAATCCTAAAGCCTGCTCCCTTTTAGGTTCTGGACTTCATTCTGAATCTGGTTGGGATTCTCATCCCAATCCTGCTCCCCCTGATGCCCTTTCTAACTCTTATCTATCCTTTGGAGTCTTTTTGCAAGGGGAGATCACCTCCTGGCTCTAGCGGTATAGGACCTCGGGGCTAAAATGAATTCTTCCCCTTGCAGACCCTGCAAAGGCTCAGGAGGGGCTGAATTCCTGCTCTACTACTACCAGCTGTGTGACCTGGGCATGTTACCTCACCCCTCTTTGCCTCAGTTTCCTCCTAAGGGAAAAAATGGAAATAGCACTTTTCCAGTAGGATCGAATATGAGGAGTGAATGCTTTAAAACTTAAAAGTGCCTGGCATATAATAAGCACTCAATAAATATTAGTAGTTATTACTTGTCAGCCTTTGGCTGATTCTAGGCTGTTAACTGTCACCCTCAGCAAAGTTCTCCAATTTCAATCTTTGCATATTCTCTCACATTCTGCGCTTCTGGGCCATTGACTTAAGAGACAATGGAGAATGTTTTTTAATCTTCTGAGGCCTGAGCTAGGGAGATCAAGCCAGAATCTAGGAGTTACATAATAAAATAATATTAAAAGTAATGTCTAACATTTACTGAAAACTTCCTGCTATGCCAGACACTTATTGGACATCTTATTTAATTCCCCCAACAACTTCACAAATCTTTACTATTATTCACACTTCTGATTGATGAATCAGACTCAGGGGAATGAATTATTTGCTGTCCAAGATCAGAGTTCCTCAATTCCTGAATTGAGAACCGTCGCTATCTAGCCAGAGGCCATCTTCCTAAGGACATGAGATGGCCACAGAGAAGCATCCGGGTAATAGATAGCTACTTTTTGCTGGGTCATTGGCTCCCCTCTGAAACCGCTCTCTGGTTGCCTGTACTTGGCCATGGTGAAGAAGACTTGGCATAGAGGAGGCCGTCTGGCAGTGGTTCACGCAGGTTTTGTGAAGTCACATGTGGTCCCCGAGTTGCCAGGAAAAAGGATGCCTTGATGAGCCAAAATGCAAATTCCTTAGGAGAGGAAAAGTGAAAGTGAGCTTGTTCACACTGTGCAGGGCTCCAAGGAAATGACACAATGCGAGAGACATAGTGTCCTGCCACTGGACTCCTTCATATTAGAGGAGCATTATTCTGCATTTGATCATAAACTTGCCTCCCGACAGTTTGCTTCTTTGACCAGAGGCAGAGGTGACCCGAAGTAAAAAGGAAGCTGAAATGCTAAAAGCTGGGTGCCTCCAGACACTTAAAATACAATCTTCTGGGAAACTGGTGTGGAGTAGGGGTGGAGAGATGGAAGCATGTTTTCCTCGCCATTTTCCAAAGTTTCCCTGGTCCTTGAGATAAAGTGCTCAAAGCAGGTCAAGGACAGGAGAAGGGAATTTGGGGAAACTTACCAAGTTTATTCAAAACTGAACGGATTTCTAGGACCCTCCCTGGGGTTTCCAAAATCTCTTATTTGGTTATTTGTTATTTCTCTTCTTTCCCTATCTCTTCTTCCTTCTCTCTGCTTCTTGTTTTCTTTCTCCCTTCTGGTCTTGCCTTCTGCAGAATGCGTGTCCCACTGATCTGCCCATCAGCTCACAGAGGCTTACCTGCTGTCCCTTCATGCCAGAGGAAGGTTAATTTTCCTCTGGCCAAGTCCAGGACTGAGTTACCTGGATCTTGAATACGTTTTTTGTCAGCATATTTCGGCCCTTCTTTTTGCCTCTCCCAGAACTTCTAAGTTGTATTTACAATCAAAGACTGGGATTTAAGGAGTCTGGCAATTGCTGGCATTTTAGACCATCAGAATTAATGCCACTGTTTATGTAATGTTGTCTAGGAGAATTTACTGAAGGTCATTAAGATTCAGATTTTTTTTAAATGACTATTTAAAAGTCTTTTTAAAAAACTGTTAGAAGTATGGTAAGACCCAAAGGTTTCAAATTCTTAAGTGAAACCTGCCTGATCTGATGCAAACCATATTTAGATGCTTGAGGTGAGAGGCCCTGATAAATTTATGCCAGATCAGCTGCTAATCCTCAGACTAGAGAAGGCAGACTGTGTCCTCCCATCAAATGGGGGGAGCTGACTCATCTATTGATAAAGTCCAGCCAGAAAGGTAATTGCCAGTAACCCACACAAGCATCTACTTGAAGAAGGTGGCCCAGCCATACAGTCCAGAGAGGAGACAAGATTCTATCTGGGGTCTGTGATGATGATTATATCCTTCCAAAAGGGAGTCATTGGAGTGTCCACATACAAACACGCCTGTTTCCAATGTAGTTCTGATTCTAGAAACTTCCCATTTGGGTTTATTATACTGTAGTTCAGTTGTTCTCACACCGTCTATAGGGCTTGTAAAATATAGATGGCTGGGTCTCACTCCCAGAGTTTCTGATTCTGTAGGTCTCAGATGGGGTCTAAGAATTTGTGTATCTGGTAAATTCCCAGGTGATGCTGAGTCTGCTGGTCCAAGGACCACACTTTGCGAACCACTGGTATAGTTTAATGGACAGGCTCTGGAATCAGATTACCTGGGTTCAAAGACTGGCCCCATCACTCATATGCTAGGACCATATGAGCAAGTTAACCCTTCTGTCGCCTCAGCTTCCTCACCTGTCTAAAAGAAACTCAGGATAGGAGTTACACCTGCTTCCTGGTATTGTTTGAGAGGTAGGTGAGATAATGCGTAGAAAACACTACCTGGTACAGGCAAGTGCTCGCTAATTCCAGCTGTTGTAGATTCTCCAAACACACTAACATTGCAGAGCTGCTCTTCCTGCTCACACAAAGGCCCTCCGGTCTTCCTGGTTGCCAGTGGCTTGGTTTTCAGGGCTTAAGGTGGCTGGGCCACCTGGGGACCACCTGGCCCTCCCCAGACGCCACTGGTCCTGAAGGTGCCTGCACGATGTGCTTTCAAGTCCTTCTCAAAGCTGAGAATCAGAATCCTGCTTAACCCTGCCTTCTCTGCTACCAGAGTCCGCAGAATATCAGTCCAGGCACTGATCTGAATACTTCCAGCAATGCCCTCCTGTTCTCTTGTGCTCTGTCGCTGGGAAGGAAAGAAAAATGGACAGCAGAATCCTGCCTGCTATCCCAAGCACTAAATTTTATATTGGCTGAATTTAGCCACATGAATTTAGATTCTCCAACCTACCTAGGTTTCCAGAGCTGCAGAGGCTTCTAGATATTTTCTATAATTTCATCTGCCCTCCCTTATCATTATAATCATAATATAATTTTTAATTAATTAAAAAAAGAATCAAGAAAAACTCAGAATAGTTCAATTGCTAGACTTGCTTTTCGTTTTTATTATCAACAATCAAGTTAATGGTACACTCTTGGAAAACTATATGCACATGTAGAAATATTTCCCTTTTAAATAGAAGCATTCATTATAACACATATAAATAAATTTGAAAATCTGAAACATAACTTATGACGCTTATGTTCACAAACATAGTCCAACAAGAAGAAAAAAGAAATCAGACAGACATGCACCTGATAACAAAAATATATACCATTGGCTGAACCGTGGTCTCTCTAAACACAAAGGAATTGAACCCGTGAGAACCTTAATATTTGATAAAGACACACCATAGAGACTACAAGAAGAGAAAAACATTATACGGTCACGTAGAGGAGACGGGCTGTACTGATATTAACACGATACAATTGAGTCACAGAACACAGTTGTAGAAAGACACCAAAAAAGTTAAAGCCTCAACATTCAACTAATATCTATAGTTTGTGCCTTTTAAAATAAAAATAAAAAAAAACCAGATAAACAAAAAATCCCAACAGAGATGTCTAAACTGCGCCAAGAATGGAATCATCAATATACAGTCCATCCACCATACAGGATGTGAGTCCATTTCGGATCAAACAGAAATGCAGAGACACTTCTGCAAACTTGTGTGCGCCTCTTTTCCTTGCTGGGTAGATTTCTCTGCAGCCAGCTGCGTGGACTGCAATTGACTCCAATCCAAAGCAGTGCCAAAAAGTTCAGTAAAAGCTGGTGGAAGAAAATGCCGGCGGGGGTGTCAGGAGAGAAAAAAAGGGAAGAGTTGAGAGATACGTGACAAAGTTTGCAGAGTTTGCGGATGAAAAGGCATTTCATGGATAGGGCATCTTTCAGGGCCGAGTGGCTGCAGAGACTCAGGAGGAGAGCTGGAACGGTGAGGGGTTCCGCTGCGCAGTTGGCGGGATGGTGTTTGACGAGGTTGGGGCAGGCAAGCGGTCGCGAGGCAGTCACCTTGGCCGCGGCGACAGTCTGCATGAGTCTTCACCACAGCGGCCCGAACCCAAGGACAAGAGGGGAAACGGGTCGACTGGAAGGCCTTCCTACTCTCCCTGAAGAGGAGCCCCAAGGGAGTCAGTGCTGTCCAGAGGGTGCGGATGAATTTAGGAATTCAGGAGACAGAGCCCTCAGATAGGGCCAGCTGCCGCTTCCCTCTTCCCCGTCGTATTTTTTCTTTCCCTTGGATTTTAAAGCCTTTCGATTTTTTGTTTTTGTTTTAATCGTCACTGCCTTCCTAGTTCGTTCTTTTTTTAATTTTGGGGGAGTTCTGTTCATTTTTCTCTTTCCTTAAGCAAGTCACTGAGTTGGTTGTGGCCTCCCAGCCGTCTGTCTCCCTGTCACCTGCTCGGGCCACAGACACACACTCCCCGAGACAGACACACACCGACACGCAGACATAGCCCCCTGAGATTCCACCCCCCTCCCCGAGTCCAGACCGCGTCGCTCACACCTCCCAGGCAGCAAGCGGGGCCTCCTGGCCCGTGCGCGCGGCCCCGAGGCAGGTGCGAAGCCAGGGAGGTGTTTCGTTTTGTTTGGGGGTGAAGAAAGGGAGTAGGAGTGGGCTTGAAATGGGGGCGACGCCGTTTTCTCTTTATTGTTATCGCGATTACTTTAGGCTCTCAAGGGAAAAGCCACGGCAGCAGCGACAATAGCCTTGGGCCTACCCAGCTCACCCACTTGCCCGCGGGGACCCGGCTCGCCCGCCGCCGCCGCCGCCGCTGCAGATCCCAGATCAGAACATACTGCTCTTCACTAAGGCGGCTTTGGCACCGTTGGGTCTTTGGAGCGAAGACAGGACGCTGGCGAAGGGACCCCCGAGCGAATCCGGGATGGAGGTGATGGGGCCGGGACCCGGAGCCCAGCCTTGTCCAGGGCCCCCGGCCGCAGCCAGGCCTCCGGCCGCTGCAGCCGCCGCCGCCGCTGCTGCCGCCGCCGCTGCCGCCGCCGCCGCCGCCGCACCGCTCTTGCCCGGCTCGCCTCCGGGACCCCCAGGTCCCGCCGCCCCCGGGGCTCCGGCGGGGCTGGGCCCGCCGCCGCCGCCGCCACTCGCCCCGCAGCTGGGCGTGGGGTTGGGGTTGGGGCCGGGGCCCCCAGTACTGTCCGGATCGGTGCTCTTGGCCTCTTTGCTCTCGTCGTCCCGGGAGGAGTCAGACTTCTTTCCAGAAGAGCCGTTCTTGGCCGCGGCCGCTGCGGCCGCTGCCGCGCGCTCTTGCTTGCGGAATTTGGCCCGGCGGTTCTGGAACCACACCTGGCCCGAGAACAGAAGACAAGACAGTGAAACAGGGGGAAAAAGAAGAAAAGATAAGCAGTTAGGGTGGCCCACGTTCCATTCCAGATTGTTTTAGACTGCACGCGTCGTGGGTACTCCCGCGCGCATCCAGCCCACTGAAGCTGTCCCTCTGGTGACTGGTGCATCTTTTGAGAAACTTTCTTAGGACAACCTGGGCACGTCCTGGAAATAGTAGCTTGTAGGAGGGATAAAGAGGCTGCACGTCCCCGAAGGGCCCTAAAATAGAAGCCCTTATTTTAATGGTACCTTATTTTGGCAAAGTACCCTTGCTCAGTCTACTTTCTGAGCCATCCCAAATTCACCATCACCTCTAGGCCTCAGGTCTCAAGTTAAAGTCTGATTGGTAAACAGGTGAGGGGGTCTCTGGGTTTGGCGCCTGCTGCCCATCCTGGCCTTTAAGCCTGGAGGTGCTAACGTTAGGGGGCGGTTCACCAGGAGAGGCGCCACGGCCGGCTCTTGGGTGCACCTGTGTCCCTGAAAGGTTAGAGTAAGGCGCGGATCTTAACCTATATAGAATCCCAACCCCTTTGCGGATCTGCTAGAAAATGCGTCTGTACCTATACGCCATTAGCTCACTGTTAAAAGCTCTTAAGTTAGGGGGTATTTGGGGGGCGGGGAGAGGAATGCTTATAATACGGAGCAAAGTCTGCATTCCTCCCCCAGGGCACTTCCTAACCCCAGAAATGTCTCTGCCACAGCTCCTGAATGCCAGTACAGCCCTAGTTGGGGTGGGGAACACTTTGACGCCGTGAATTTATAGCCAAGAACGCGCTCCCTAGCCCTTCCTTGCGCACACAGCCCCTCCGGAACTTGGCCTCTCGGAAGAGGCCCGAGAACGCAAGCCTTCAGTAGGATCGCCCACACTTCCGCACTGCACCCCTGCCCCTCACGGTGCTGCAGAGCCGGGTGGGTTTCCAGGCGCGCGTACCTGGACTCGGGCCTCGGTGAGGTCGATCTTCAGAGCTAGTTCCTCCCGGGTGTAGATGTCAGGGTAGTGCGTCTCCGCGAAGACCCTCTCCAGCTCTTTGAGCTGCGCACTAGTGAAAGTGGTGCGGATGCGCCGCTGCTTGCGCTTCTCGTTGAGGCCGCCGTGGTCCGTGAAGAGTTTGTAAGGAACTGGAGGACACCAGAGGGGACAGGGTATGAACATAAAGGTCTGGAGTGTGCGGACCCGGGAGCCGGAATGTGGGGACTCCAATGTCAGGTGGCATTGGAGCCGCCGCCGACACCGGCGCGGGAGAGTGGCGGAGAGGAGCTGGCGAGATAACCCGAACAAATTAGTTATACACCGCAACAGGGGCACAAACTCCGGGCTTAGGTGGGGTCCCTCCGGGCACAAGCGGCCTTTGGGTGGGTTGCCATAGAGCACTGGAGATGGCTGAGGACCGGGGACAGGGAAATACGGTGATGAGGATAAGCTAGAGAGCAAAAAGTTCCGAAAACATCCATCGGAATACCAGGAATCCAGGGATGTAGTTACCAAACACTCCCACTGTGGAAACTTTTTAATTCTCAAAAGTTGGCCCGGCCCAAAAGTTGGGGGAAAGCGCTGCAAAATAATAATAATAATAATAATAATGAATTAAAGAAATCATCAGAAAAATGACCAGCAAAGAGGTGTGAGCCGCTGTCGGTTCTTTAAAAAAGAGAGAGAGACACTGCCAGTAATGAGCTTTACTCTTTGTTATTTAATTATTTTCTAAGCTTTACGTCTCATCGCAAAGTAAATAAATTATGCCTATCATTTTGGCAGCTTAAGATAATTTTGTTGGCGGTTCGGGTGTGACTAGGATAGTGTAACCCTGTAAGTGAATTACCCCTCCCTGCAATCGCTTCTAACGTGATAAATTCTTTCATTTGTGTAAGCAAATTTCGTTTGGTAAATACTAAACACATTTCCATTTTCAAATGCAATCAAGGCTTCCTATATACAAGCGGAAAGGCGGCTTCCTCCGCGGAGAAAGCTGGCGGTCCTTACCTGCGGCGTACGGACTGCTCTGGTGGTCCCTGAGGGTGCCCAGGCTGCAGGATCCCGGCGTGAGGGACGGGCAGCCGGACGTGGCCCCAAAAGTGGTCCTTATCGGGTTATACTGGAAGCCACTGGCCTGGCTGCAGGAACTGAAGTCAGCATAGGCTGAAGCCAGGCTCGAGGTGTCCATCCCGGCCATACAGGACTCGTAGGCAGAGGAATTGAGGTAAGAATATTCCATTTTATACATTGAAAAGGTTCTGGATGGCTCAGCCAAGTGGAAAAATGAAATAAAAGATGGGTATGGAGAAGGTGGCTGGAGTGGGGAGATGTGCACAGCTCAACGCCTGCCTCCAAACTGGCCTCCTTACTACCAGCAGAGCCTAGTTTTATGAAAAAGCCTCCTATGAGATGCCTTGTCTGAGGTCTCTAGAGCATATAGTCCTCATAATAAACTTGGCTCTTTCCACTTGGACAATAGCAAAGCGGTTGGTCTTATTGCTGGCGCTTTTTACATGACAATAACTCATCCGTCTATTGGGCTGGCACTGGGGAACTGAGCTGTCCAACCTCCCTATCATTGATTCCTGCATCTCTAATTAGAATTTAATACCACACCATTACGCACTGAGCCCCTGATCCTCCCTTCTAACCAGCTCCCTGCCCTTTAATTCAATCACACTACTTGGAAATAATGAAAGTTGGGTGACGATTCTCCCTGATCCAATTTCCCCGAGCTTTTAAGCCTTTTTAACTGATCATATACCTTAGGCATAAATTGAGATAGTGTGTGTGTTTTCCCCCTTCTTCCTTCTCCCTCTCTCTGTCTCTCTTTCTCAGTTAGGGAGAAGAAACCTTGATGTCATAGAAAACCTGTTTTGTAAGAGCGTTACACGCTCAATTTAACAACAAGTCTACCCCCTGAAGTGCATGAAATGTTATAAAGGACTGGGACATTGGCAAGACTCAGGCGCCCTGTAACATAGAGTAAGTGGGCCAAGGGGGTTTCTGTGAACGCTAAGCGGATTTCTTTAAAATACACCTGGTAGAGGGGGTTAAAAAAAAAAAGCATCTTATAAATTGCATTTCTTGTCGTGGCTTAATGTGCTTTTCTAGAAACTCTGCTTACACAGCCATTTAAAAAACAAAAGAACATCCGAGTAAAGCTCTTGAATATAAAACATCTGGATTCTCAACTGATGGCTTCTTTGCGCTCACTTCTGGGTTTTTCTGCAGTAGCGTGAGGTTTGCATTTTGTTGGTCTGTGTCGTTGTTGGCTGTCATTATGCTGTGTAACTGGCAAGCGGGCATGAAGTGTCCCCAAGTGTGCCTCCTCTTCCATCCCTCTCGGGTTCTCTCCCTCTCCCTCTGTTTTTTTTTCACCTCTACATTTTCAGGTGCCCACAATTCCCTAGAGACCGGAAGCTTCCAAAAGAGGGCTGCTATCTGCTTAGCCTTTAGGTTTGCCGATTGCAGTGAACGAAATCCTTGCTCTTTAAATGCCCAAGCTCCAGGTCGGGGACTTTTCTGGTCCAGCTCCCCAGGCTCTTGGGTGCTGGCAGCGAGGCACAGACAAAGAAACGAGCCATGATTTGTGGACCTCGGTGGCCCCATGATTTAAGTGGAGGGTAATTTTCATTTGGTTCGTTAGGCTCTAGCAGAATAAGGGAAACTATTTCATTAAATCCTTCCTCTCGGTGGACAAGAGGAGGAATGCTTAGTTGAATCGCCGTGTGGTGTAAACAAACCCTGGATATTTTATATGAATTAAATGTGTAGATAATTAGTTTTATTGCATTCATTACCCCCTTTATGTGCTCTGTAACAAGTCAGTAATTAAAGTAACAAACTCATAAAGTCTTTATAGGGGCATTTAGGCGTTCAGTGTTTGCCAAACTAAGTGGTTTAATTCGATGCTAGTGCCGGGGAGTGGATGGGCGCCCGCTCTCCACTGCCACTGTGTTTTATTGCGCACTAAACTGCAGTGGACGCCGTAATGGATTAAACAGGGACAGCGGTCCCCCAGCCTCGTGCTTCTCCGCTGGGTGAGTTTCAGGCTTGTTTCAGGTGATGGCGCGTCCTCTGGACGTGAGGAATCACTAAAGTCTCCCGAGAGTGCAGACATCGGGACCCGCCGAGTAGCCTGGTGATAGTTTTATGGGGAGGGCTGATAGTTTTATTGCAGTTGTATGTTGTACAATGCGTATTTGATAAAGAAGGGTCCTTGGTGACCACTGTGCACTTTTTTGTGCACGGAGGTGAAATGAAAATAAATGTGTACAAGGTTTTACTGCAGCGGGAAACAAATTGCGATGCTCTAAATGGTTTTCCTTTATGGTCACCAGACAAGAGGAGAAAAGAGATGCAAACATCTGTCTCCAGTCCCCTAAACCTAAAGCCCAGCAAAGACGGATGCGAATCCAAGTGTTATTACAGTGGGGATTTGTCTTTATTTATCCCGCTCTCATGAATATGAATCTACATTTGGACCGGGAGGTGGCTGTGCCCACCCCCCTTTGGATCCTACACACAGACTTTCCCCACCCTGACTTACTACCCCGCTCTCCGAGGTGGGGGATAGGCTGTCAAACACAAGGCTGCAATTGTCCAAGTTTCTCGAGTCCCTTGGACTTTTCAGGGAGGCTTCCTGACGCTCCCAACGCCACACCGCCGCCCCAGGCCCACGCTCCGGGGATGCGGATGCGGGGAACGCAGACCTGCCTGGCACCCAGCTAGCCCGCTTATATGGGGTTTTAAGCACTTTTGTGGATAAGAGAGTGACATGAGGCGTCCATGAGCGGATACTTTTTGGCTCCAAAGCCCACGTTTGGCAATAACCAGGGTCACACCCGTCTTGGCACCCGCGCCTGGGTGCACCCAGGGTTGTGTCTCCGCTGGGTCTAGTGAGCGCGCGCTCGGAGCAGGGAGCTCCAGCCCAGCCCCACGCCACCGCTTCGCGCCCGGGCCCGGCCCTACGCCTGACCCGAAAGCCCGGCAATTCCTGGGTCCTAGTTTGCAGACAGCCCCAGGCCCCACTGGGGGCCGAGGCAAACCGCGAACCTGGAGTGTGCGGGGAGCTGGGAGGAGCAGGGTTGTTTCGGCAGCTTTGGAGGGTGACTCTTCCGCGAAGACGTAGAACTCTGGGATTTAGTCGGCGCCTGGAGGCAGTTCCTGGGCGCCGGGGATGTTGGCGTGGGGAGAGCGGTGTGCAGCTTGGGAGAGCTGGGTGTTAACGAGGAGTCGGATGGTGACCCGGGAGGAAGCTGAGGAGCGGGAGGGGAGGACCCTGCCAAGGGGCGAGGGCGAGGGCGAGGGAAGTGCGAGGCCTCGGGGGGCGCGCGAGGGAGCCGCGGAAGGCCAGGCCCAGCCGCTGCCAGTGCAGGGCGCGGGCTCGCGCTCCCCGCGGCCCCACGGCCCGCCCCGGGTCCGGTCACTCCCCGCCCTGAGGTTCCAGGCTCCCACTGGCCTCGACTCCCCGCCTCCTCCGACCCACCGCGCCAGCCCTCTCCCAGGTGCGGGTCCCAGCCCCGGCCGCTCTCAGGGCGCCCCCTGGTGCCCGCCTTGCCGGGTAGGGAAGTTGTGCGCCTCCTCTTTATACGGGGAGATCTTTCCGCGCCAGCACCGCACGGTCCGATGAACAAACGCGCTTGACTTCATTTTCCCCTTTGTAGGCCTTGTAGGTTTATTTTGTTTAGTGTCACCGTCCCTCTCTTCACCCCACCCCCACCATCCCTGGCCCATCGTCCCCTCTGCCGGTCTTTTGTGGCCCGGGGGCCCTGCTTCTGCTCCGAAGATGAAAGGCATTCGGGGCTGGGCCAGGCCAGAGCCGCAGCCCCAGCGCCCTGTTTTGTTCGAGCTGTGCTTTCTACACGCGAGCTCTCCCCTAAAAGTTGTACCAAATGGTTAATTTAATTATTCCAACTATAGACCAACTGCTTCAGCAGCCTCCACCACGCGTCTGGGAGGAAAAAAGAAACCATCTATAAGAAATAATCTAATAAAAGTGAAGTGTAGAAAAACCCCTCCTGATTTTCAACCGGCACAAATAGAATTAGAGCTTCAGCATCCTTTTCCCAAACAGACCTTTTGTCCAGATCACAACTTCAGCCAACCAGCAATGTGTACAGTGCCCGCTATTTATTTCAATAGAGGCGGTGGGTAGCGAGATAGATTGATAGATAAATGGCCACATGGATAGATGGATGGTTTGATCCATCTTCCTCTGACTTCTCTTTCTTAATATGTGTACACGGTTGATTTTTTTTTTCCCTGCTGATTTTCTGAATCAATAATGGAAAGGCAATGCTATGTGGTAAAAGGGGGGGGGGGGGAGAAAGGCTATTTAAAGCACAAAAAAGGGAAGAGACTACTAGCATATATACCATGAGAAAAAAATGTTTACATGCTACCCAGTACCAAATGAAAAAAGGTTGAAAGTTTAAAAGAAACTTTTCTTTCCTTTTCTTTGCCATTCATAGGAGGGTTTCTTTTTTTTCCTTGAAAGTCAGAAAGAATGTTAGAAGACAAGGAAACAAAACAGCATACAAAATGCCATTGTATTGTAGTAGCAATTCATGGGAAAACGCTTGTCAGCCTCCTAACACTTCACTCCGAGGAGGCTGTTTGGAGGCTGTTTTACCACAGGCGAAGCACAATAACATGGGAATGAATAAAATATTAAATACCAGTGAGAGTTTCAGAGGAATTTTCTTTTTGATTGCTTTATTTGATGCTGCATCCAAATGATTCTAGCACAGGGAGGCCGCCAAAGGCTCAACTCAGAACCAACACTTCTCTCAATCAGAGAATAAAAGGACCAATTTGTCTTTGGATTTCTCCAAGGAGAGTTCTGCAGGCAGCAGTCTTTCCCACTCACCTGCACCTAAACAGGATTTACTTCCCCAGAATATAAAAAGAAACCAGCCACAGCATCCCCAAGCGTGAAGATCCACCGATATAGACATTCTGCTAGCATTTTAGAATTTTTACCACATTTCCCATGTGCCTAGCAGCCATAATATACATGTTTCATAACAGAAACTCTTTGTATTTCTGGTAACTAAACTCCTAGCACTGTAAGACAATTATTAACTGATTAACAATACTGTGTGCAAAGCAGTACAATGCCTGGCACCTGGAAAGAATCCAATGAATGTCACCCACCAGTATTGTGATGATGATGATGATGATGATGATGGTGATAGGGGGTTCCTTGAACTTCATATTAAATTCTTGACTTTGGGATTTAGGTGGTACATGGACAATGTCTTTTCTATTATATATTTATAATGTATGTGGAAGAGGGTGGACAAATCACAGAGCATGCTCTAGTATATCAAATAGGCGAAAATAAAGCAACAAGGTAGAAACCTTCCATCTTTTAGGAATTTAGCAGAGGGCATGTGTGTATTTAAGTTAATTCCGTGTTTTGTTTTACATTATGCACACTATCTGTGCATGATTAAGTTGGTGCTTTACTCTTGTATGTAAATATTGTGAGTTTGGGTTAGAGCTTTATAGCTAGTTCATAGATGGTGTTTCTGTATTTGAATTAACTTTGGAGACACTCCATGTATAAGTGCTATCCTCTATGTAGATGATGGGGTACAGGTCCCCAGCACCCATCCTTTTAAGGACATCATCATGGAAGAGCCCAGCTCTTCTCTCCTCCACCTCCTCTCATACTATGATTAGCAGAAGGGGCTGCCTGTTACCTTTTTTTTTTTTTTTTGCTGGAGTTTAGCTAATAGTGGTAACATCTGCTGGACTGGTGGTGGAGGGACATGGGGTATTTGATCAGAGTCACAGATGTAAAAGTGACATCTGCTTGCAACAAAGAAAGGAGAAGCAAAATTAAATTAGGCGGAGAGGCCTCTCTGAACCAAAAAAAAAAAAAAGAAACAAAAAAAGAAAAACCTATTTGAAAAGGAAGAAAAAAATAATCATGAGCCCTAACCAGGCTTGCAGGGTGCAGAAGAGCACTTACCGAGGATCATGAGTTTCAGGACCAGCAGCTGTCAGAATAACTGGAGTGGCAACATCCTAAGGGAGCAATGTCCTTAGACCTTAAAGACACCTTTTTATGCTCCAAAGAAAGAGTCAGGTAAGATTGTCCTTCTCAGCTGAGAATGTCTTGACCTGTTTGAGTATAGTATAGGTTGAGAAATCATTTTCATGTTGAAGACAGGAAGAAGGTAAGGATGAAACCTCTTGGGTTGATAATAGTCCAGAATATTTTGTGATGAGTTTGGACAGAAACAGATTTTCATTTCATAGCTATGTTAAAACTACTGCCAACAACTAAGAATGAGCTACTTTTTACTGGGCTTAAAGGATTGTATTTGGCAGTTAAAACGTACATGCTTGAAATAGGACTCAATCAGAAGGGGAGGGTGGTATAGAAAAAGCATAATCCACACCTTCCCAACCATTGTACCTGTAAACCACAAGTGATACAAAGGAGCACCCCACCCCCATAATGATCTCCTAAATTTCTCCGAGTGGAACAGATTTCAATAGCTCTATATAAATTAATTCCACAGTGATAACAGAAACCACTGGACAAGATTACCTCAACTTTCTACTTCTCTGTCGATAAACCAGCCGACATCTGTATCCACTCGCGCCTCTCTTGTCTCTGCTGCATGCAAGAGGAAGGCCCATTCTGATCTAAAGCCAATCCCTCCACAGTACTTTGGAGTCCTATCTCTTCTGCTGGCTCAGGACCTTACTCAGTTCTTCCTGTCTTGGATCTTCAAACTCTCGTGCTCATCTGGATATATTTCATTGTCATCTAAACATGCTCAAACTATATTCATACTAATAACCAACCAATGAACACTATTTTCTTTCTTGCCTATGCTTCCTACCACCACCACTTCTCTTTCTTCTCCCCTTTACAGCCAGAGATCTTGAAGGAAGTTGTCTCTTCTTACTGTCTTTATTCCATTACTTCTCAATCACTCCATAGCTTCCTCTAATTTGGCTTCCACCTCCTTCACGCCATTTGAATATTTCTTATAAAGATCACCATATCCACTGAGTATTTTCCTAGCTTTATCTTCTTTGAATATTTTAGTTGCTAAAGTGAAAGTGAAGTCGCTCAGTTGTGTCCGACTCTTCGTGACCCCATGGACTGTAGCCCACCAGGCTTCTCTGTCCATGGGATTTTCCAGGCAATAATACTGGAGTGGGTTGCCATTTCCTTCTCCAGGAGATCTTCCCAACCCAGGGATTGAACCCGGGTCTCCTGCATTGTAGGCAGACGCTTTACCATCTGAGCCACCAGGGAAGTCTTTAGTTGCTAAGGCTGTTTAACAAATATTTCCATTTCTCCCCATCTCTAGGCACATAGTAAGACTTCACTTCCCTGCCTCCTAGAAATTAGATACAGCCATTCTATAAACGTTTGAATGGAAGTGTAAAGTGTGATTTCTGGCTGAGCCTTAAAAGCTGGTGTCAAAATCTGTACCTTCTCCCTTTTGCCCTGTTTAATGGAAGCTGACAGGGCTTCAGATGGTGGCTACTTGGTCAGCCTGAGTTCTGGTGAGGATGCATGAAGGAGAGGTCCCAGAAGACCCGTAGTGAACATGTTTCTCAAAGCATCAGAGAAGGATTCTGGAAGAGGTGATTCCTCTGTGCTGGGTACTAAAGGGTGACTAGGAGGAAGTGAACAAGATGACAGTAACGTGCAAAAGGAGGAAGTTGCAGGCAAAGGAATCAGTGCTGGTCAGACTCCAAAGCCAGAGAGAGCATGGTGTGCTTGGGAATCTAGAAATAGTTCAGTTCAGTTTTCTGTTAGGAGAGGAGAGATGGAGGGGGGTGCACACAAAGAAAGGTATGATGAGAGAAAGTAGGAAAGAAAGGCTGGAATCAGGGCCTGCAGGACTAGGGATGCAGTGAAGTATGATTTGAGAGGGAAGGAATGAGGGAACAGGGAAGCTTAGAGACAAATTAGGGGGTTGTGTCTCCTCTCAAGGCAAAAAACAATGACTTCCTAAGCCGAGAGAATAGCAATGTAGGACAAAGAGAAGTAAAGGACCTCAAGAGAGGTTACTGATATGGAGTCTTAGGGCAGTCAGAATACACTATTCTGCTCAATGCCAGAATTTTAGAGGGTCCAAGAGGATACCTCAGAACAGAACCTCTCTCCCATATCTGCTGGCAAGATCTTCACTTCTGTAACTGGGGCCTTAAGTTCCTCATTACTTCTCTGGGTTTTGTAACATGTGATACTGTCAACCATTCACTCATTCAACCCATATTTATCAAATATCTACTATGTTGTAGAAATCAGCACTTTAGAGTAGAAGTGGTTCAGACAGTGTCTGAAAAGCAGACTTTTGAGATGGAGCAGACCCAAGGTTTGCAAGTTTCTGAGTGGTGGTGGAGGAAGTGGAGTGAAGGTGGAGACCCCAGTGGAGTGAAGGTACGGCGTGGAGAGAGAGGAGAGTGATTGTCCTCCATTCCTCATCCTTTATGTTAAGGTCATAGGATTTTGTGTGTTTCTCTCATGGTGGTGGTAGCTGTTCAGTTGAAGACATGTCTGACTCTGTGATCCCATGGACTGCAGCAGAGTCTTCCCTGTGCTTCACTATCTGCCGGAGTCTGTTCAAACTTATGTCCACTGAGTCAGTGATGCCATCCAACCATCTCATCCTCTGTTGCGCCCTTCTCCACCTGCTCTCAATCTTTCCCAGCACCAAGGTGTTTTCCAAAGAGTTGACTCCTGGTGGTATCTTCAAATAAAGATGCCAAGGACGAGGCATCACAGAGGAAAGAAGCACTGATGGTGGAGTAATAGGCATTCTAGAAGTGGGGACACCTCTTTTAGGCAGCGTCTCCCTCTGTGACTGTTATCACTCCTAGTGGGTATCTGGATCCTCCACCTGCAAGGAAGCTTGCCTAGCACTTGGTAGTCAAGAGCTCTATGCTGCCTCTGCCATACACAGAATTAGGATCGACAATATACTCTTCTACCTGAGTCAGTCCAGGAAGCCATGTGAGAGCCATGGCAGGAGCTCTGGAGTCATTCACTATCTTAAACTGCTCAGCCTTGAAATAAATATAAAAATGCTTGAGAATCCTAAAACTTCTAAAAAATATTTTCCTTTCTGAGTTTTCCAAGGATCCTATTGTTGTTTGTTTATATGATTTTGTTCTATTTAGGAAGTTTGTGGAGTTTTCCAGTAATATGCTGCAGCATCATACATTTTAATGTGAATTTCAGCTGATTCAGAATTTAGAAGCAAATGTAATCCAGTCGTCAGGGACAGGCACCACGTGTCCTAGACCGCAGGAGCCAGAAGACAGTAAAATGGTTAAAGTGATGCATGTTTGTAGTATTTCCCCAGTTAGATATAATGGAGAATATTAATTTTCTTTTAAAACACACAACATTGTTTCTCTCTCTCTCTCCCTTGTTTACTGGGCTCAGTTACACTGGAGGAGCTAAGGGTTGGAATCACAAGCTCACTGCTAACTCAGTTGCTTATTCATAAACCTTCACCATCTGAGACTGGACTTGAGGAAAATGAGGAGGAAGAGACATTTTAAAGAAGAGGCAGGGAGGCTGCTAGGAGGGAACTGGGACATAATAATGGACAAAACAGCACAGTGAGTCTACACAAGAGATTACACAGCAGAGGCCAACAGCTTTAACCCAGACCCCAGGGAAACCTCTTGAATGAACAGTGCTAACCGCTGAGAGGTGAGCCACAAAGCACCAAACAACCCCAGGGTGGGGCCAGACCGTGCCCTTCTGGACACTGAGCTGAGGCCAGATGGGGCTCCTTGGGCTTGCCTTGGCCAGGCCCTGGTTTCTCGCGCAGATTCCTTGTTTAGCAGTTATTGGACAGCAAGCCTCTCACCTTTTATCCAGAGGAGTCACTGATTCTGCCCCTTCGTCTCTGTGCATCAGGAGGGGACAGAAAAAACCCTTCAAGGGAGGTTCATGCCCGTTCTTGGGCAATGGTCAGGCCAGAGCTGACTGCATCCCACAGAGGGACGCAGAGTGGCCAGAGTTGGCCCTGGGTGCTCTCTTACTCTTTTTATTGTTAAGTACTTTTTTTTAAATTCCAAAATACCTGGTATCCATTATAGAAAATGATACGGCATGTATTTCCTAAAATGAGAAAAAAAATTTAACTTTTTAATATAACTTTTCAGTCTTTTTTTTCCCCATCTGTAAACATAAATTTTTTTAAGTGAGAAGCACTCTCTATGGACTGCTTTTTAATTTCCTTTTCCCTGTAAATTAAGTATCATGAACACCTTCCCATTTCATGAAACATTCTAACATTTTTTTGGCTATGTGGTATTATACTGCATGAGAAATCATAAATTATTTAGTCAGCTATGTCCTGCTGAATGTTTAGTTTGCTTCTAATTATTAAAACTATATTAAACCAACTGCTCCAGACACTCTATTAGCTAAATCTCTGTGCATATCCACATGACTTGCTTAGAATTAAACACTGAAAGTGGAATTCTGGATCAAGAAGTACAGATTATTTAGAAAGCCTTAGACATATATTGCAAAAGTGTCTTCCAGGAAGGTAGTACTGGTTTATATTTTCAGGGCAGAATATGATAGTATCTGCTTTCCAATCCTTACCAGCGCTGTGCAGTCCCAGGGAAAAAAAAGTTTTGCCTACCCTTTTCTTACTGTGCTATTTTCTGTGCATAAGAAGGCAAGTAGGGATAGGTCATTCCCTTGTAGCTCAGTTGGTAAAGAATCTGCCTCCAGTGCAGGAGATCTGGATTCAATTCCTGGGTAGGGAACTCCCCTGGAGAAGGAAATAGCAACCCACTCCAGTATTCTTGCCTGGAGAATCCCATGGGCAGAGGAGCCTGGCAGGCTACAGTCCATGGGGTTGCAAGAGTTAGACAAGACTTAGCGACTGAACCACTGAACCAGGGACCTATTAAGAATAGAGTCAACATGCCAAAGTCCAGTTTTATTTTAAAAAATAAAAATCTAATGATGACAAAGAACTAGATGATTTTTTTTTAAAAAAAAAAAAAGGTAAATTCACTACTTGAGAATGAGGGTTTTGTTTTTTTTTTAATGCTTATTATTTATTTATGGCTGTGCTGCGTCTTCATTGCTTCATGGGCTTTTCTCTAGTTACCGCCAGTGGGAGTTACTCTTAGTTGCTGTGTTTGGACTTCTTATTGCAGTGGCTTCTCTTGTGGAGCACAGGCTCTAGGGTACACGGGCTTCAGTAGTTGTTGCTCCTGGGCTCTAGAGCACAGGTTCAATAAATGTGGTGCATGGGCATGTGGGATCTTCCCAGATCAGCGATCAAACCAGTGTCTTCTGCATTGGTAGGTGGATTCTTTACCTCTGAGCCACCAGGGAAGCCCCTAGGTTTATTTTAATGTTGAGAAACTATAAAGAAAATTGAATAAAATTCCAACTTTACCTGTGTCTTTTCTGTCAAAGAGAATGAGCTTCAGAACAGAAAGGATTAGCATGAATGTTAGTGACCGGGACCAGAGTCCCATGTGGTTTGACTGACTGTGAGGGGTCTTGCCCACTTTAATGAATTCTGCAAGGTCTCTGCCCTGAGGGCATCACCAGAGGGTGGTTGGTGGTTTCCATGGAATCATGAAGGATGAAAGAGGAATGAAAAGACTGCTCTTCTGGCAAACCCGTAAATATTAACAACAAAAAAAAGGAATGCGGGTTCTGAAAATAAGTGAACTCAACAACAATTTCAGGTAAAATTCTAGGTTGGATTTTAACAGTATTATGAAAATTCCCCACATATGAAGGAAAGAGAACAATATAAAGAAACCATCATAGGGATTTTCCCCTGTGGTCGAGGGGTTAAGACTCTACCTTCCAAAGCAGGGGGCACAGATTCAATCCCTGGTCAGGAAGTAAGGTCCCACATGCCATGGTGTGGAGGCCAAAATTTTTAAAAATAGAAAAATCAAGCATCGTGAACCTCTCATCCAGACACAAGTATCCACTCATGGGCAACCTTGTTTTTCCATCCCCAACCCACACCCAACCCCACCATTCTGGTCACCACTGACTCCCTGACTAGGTGGTTTTGAGGCAACCTAAGACATCATATAATTTCCTCCCTAAATATTTCAATATTATCCCTAAAATATAAGAACGTTTCCCTCTAAAAATACATTACTACACTGCCAAAATATCAACTATAATTTCTTACTATTTTCAAATAACTGGTGTTCCATTTTCCCTAATTGTCTCACAAAAAGTATTTGTTAGGTTGTTTTGTTTGACTCAGAATCCAAACAAATTCTGCCCTTTGCATTTGGTTTTCATGTCTCCAAAGTCTCTTCTGCTCTACAGGTCCCTTCCCCCACCCCCAACCTTTTTTTCCTCCTTACAGTTTATTTTAGAGGAAAATGGATCATATATGCTGTAGAAGTACCCATATTCTGGATTTGGCTGATAGCCTCCCCAGGATGTTGTTTAACCCTAACCCTTTTTATTTCTGTAAACTGGGAGTTGAATTTAGAGGCTTCATCAGGTTCAGGCTCTATTTCCAGCAAAGATATATCACAGGTGGTCTGTGTACTTCCTGTTGCACCACCGCCTGTCTCTCTCCTTACAATGTCAGATATGATCTGCGGGGTTGAGGTATTATCGGCTGGAACCATCCATTAAAAAGTTCTCCATGAGCTTTTTACCTAATAATTTTAGGAGACTTTGATTAGCATTGCCTGATTACAAGATTTTATTCATTTAGGGGTTTCAAATGATAACATTCTAATTATATCATTTTTGTTAGTTTTTTAGCTAGAATATTTCTATAAAGAGAAAAAAGACTTCTTCTATCAATTATTAGGTATCTAAGGTATGGTAAGGTATGACAAGTTAAGGAAAATGGTGAATTCTTTTTTATTTACCAGTTTTCAGAAGAGTGAGTTTGTTCCATGGTGTCCTTCAGAGACCATCAGTGGATTTTTGTGTTTTGTTTTGTGGGTTTGTTTTCTTTTGCAGCATTATGAACTCATGGGTAAATATACTTTATGTATTTTCTTTTATTGCAGTATTTATTCTTATTTATGCTCAAATTATCCAAAATGAGAACAATGAAAGCCTCTTCCATTTGGCTTCTCAGTTCTTTTGATTAGGACCCTAATTGTCCTTGTAGCTGGTACAAGCTAGCCCAGGCTCCTCTTTTATACTTTTTACCTAGACCTGGAATCAACTATTTTTCCAAGGACCCCTGGTTCTTTTTAGTGGGAATTGGTATTTAGAGACCACATTGAGAGTCTTAGATTGGATTTTGGCATGAGTGATTTATGAGTATTTTGGAAAAGAAGTGATGGTCACTAGACACCAGGGTCTAGTAAAATTAAAGTCATCACACATTTATTAAATAAGACATAGCTCATTTCCCAGGTGGTACTAGTGGTAAAGAACCCTGCCTGCCAATGCAGGAAACAGATGAAGGACGAGAGTTTGATCCCTGGGTTGGGAAGATCCCCTTGAGGAGGGTATGACAACCCATTCCAGTATTCTTGCTTGGAGAATCCCATGGATAGCGGAGCCTGGAGGGCTACAGTCCATGGGGTCACAAAGAGTCAGACATGACTGAAGTGACTTAGCACGTACACACGCACATTCTAGATGAGAGAGGGGAGAATAGTCCTGAACAAACAACTGGGACATGATACTGTGTATAAAGAGCTTTGGGGAAATAATTACGCTTGGAGTTAAGGAATAAAGCTACAGTGAGGAGGTGATATCTGAGCAATGGGACTAGGCAGGCAGCTGAGGTGGAATGGAAGATTTGGACAGAGAAAAGAACAGGAGCAAAGCCCTGCAATCATCAAAGTGTGTGATGTGTTTGAAGAAGAGTCAGATTTGCTTCATCTCCTCTGACAGGGATAGTGGGTGGAGGGAGAAGCCAACTGCATTCGACATAATGTGTGCGGACTTCAGCAGGGCATGTATCCAGGCCTCTCATGATATCATTGTGGACAAGATGGAGAAATACAGACTAATTGATAGGATGATGAGATGAATTAACAGCAGTTAGGTGAATAAATGAACCCAAAGGATGCTGATTAGTGGACTGACATCAGCATAGAGGATGGTCTCTAATGGAGTGACATAGGGCTCAGTCTAGTTCAACATGTTTTATCAAAGATTTAAATAAAAGTAATAGGAGAAATACATAACAGATCTGCAGGTTATAGGAAGCTAAGTGAGATAATGAGTAGTCTTAGTAATTGAGTCTGGATTCAAAAATATATCATCAAGTTGGATCTACTGAGATAAAATTTCTGGCAATGAATGTAAACTTCCACAGCTGAGTAAAAAACAACAACAAAAAAACAGGCACACACAGACACACACATGCACACAACCTCCTGGAAGAAGCATGGTTAGTAGATCATACATGGAAAAGATTTAAGGATTTGGATCTGCCTCACATATCATTAGCATGTGTGGATAACAGCAGGGTACACAGTATATGTTGTGTCGACAGTGGGCTACCCAGGTCCCTATTGGAGAATACTTAGAAAGAGCCATTGGCCAACTGGGGGAGCTTATACCAGAGTGTCTTGATTGGTAGAGGAATTTTAAAAATTATAATGAAGTGTCGGAAACCTGGAGTCGAGGAATTCACAGGGACTACAAGTGCTATAATAGGCATAGAGCTGCATGTAGAAGCTTTTCGCTCCATTACCCTAAAGCAATGTAAGTATACAACTGGAACCATTGGGCAGAAGTCAGAGGGAAACAGATGTAGGCTCTGTGGAAAACGTTATAATAGAGTTCTCAGAAGCAGAATAGGCTGTCCTGAAAATCAAACCTACCATTATAAAGACAGAAATAATTAGCAAGAAAGTCATTGAGGAAAATCAGTCATCTTAAGAAGGAATTGAGTTCTCTTCTATATCAGAGAATCCATGAGCCCTGTTATCCTTAGCAGCCTCCCTTTCAGGCTCCCAAATGCACATGCTACTGACAGGGCTGCTTAGACTCCACCCTGAAATGTTCTTCATTCACAGGGTGCCCCCACAGTTTACTCTTATCTTTTCACCTTCCTCCAAGGTACCACTGGAGATGTCACCATATGGCACAAAGACTCAAGAGAGATGGATTCTAGTTTTAGTTCTTCTCATGCTAATTCCAGGACCTCAGGTGTGGTAGGTTAAAGATGACCAAACAGCCTTTGATGTTCCCCCACGGAGCGATGGAGTCCCACTCCTCTCCACTTGAACTTGGGCTGGTCTCAGTGACTTTCTTAACTGATAGAATGTGGTGGGAACCTATTCTGCTTCTGAGAACTCTATTATAACGTTTTCCACAGAGCCTACATCTGTTTCCCTCTGACTTCTGCCCAATGGTTCCAGTTGTATACTTACATTGCTTCAGGGTAATGGAGCGAAAAGCTTCTACATGCAGCTCTATGCCTATTATAGCACTTGTAGTCCCTGTGAATTCCTTGACTCCAGGGGCTTCTGAGGCTAGGTCACAGGAAACCTTGCTGTTGTCACCCAGCTTCTTGGAATGCTCACTCTGTCCAGTGAGCCCAGTTGCTGCAGCCCTCTGATGCTGGAACCACCCTAGTTGAAGCCTCAGACATCAGGTGGGGCAGAGATGCCATCCTTCCAAGTCCAGTCCAAATTTCATATTACAGAAAAAAAGGGAATAATTATTATATTTTCAGACACTAAACTTTGGCATGGTGTATAGCACAGCAGTAGGTAACCAGAATATCTTAAAAGTCATCCTAACTCTTTAGGAGTTAATTTTCAATGTGTAAATGGAGTGAAAGAACCTAATACTTTCTAAGGTCCTCTTCCACTTTGACACTGTCAACAGCTAACCTTTGTGGTCCCAGCATGCATTTACCCAGTTTTTAATAACCACTTATTTTATTTATTTTTCTTCCAGCTTTATTGAGATATCACTGACATACTCTTTACACTCTTTAAAATCATTGAGGATCCCAAAGAACTTTTGTGTATGTGGGTTATACCTATTGATATTTGTCATATTGGAAAATAAAGCTGAGAAATTGCAAAATATTTACTTATTATTTTATGCAAAAATAATAAAAGCCTTATTTACTAATCTTAAAAGTGCATTTCAATATACATTAGGTGCAGACAAATACTGTTTGATTCCACTTATACGAGATACCAACAATAGCCAAATTCACAGAGTCAGAAAATACACTGGTAGATGCAAGGGGCTGGGAAGGTGGACGGATGAGGAGGGGGAATGGGGAGTTAGTGTTTAATGGGGACAGAATTTCAGTTTAGGAAGGTGAAAAATTTAGGAGGTGGACGATGGTTAAGAGTTGCTCAACAATGTGAATGTACTTAGTGCCACTGAGCTATTGTGTGTGTGTGTTAAATTGCTTTAGCTGTGCTGACTCTTTGACCCTGTTGACTGCCAAGCTCCTCTGTCCATGGGATTCTCCAGGCAAGAAAACTGGAGTGGGTTGCCATGCCCTCCTCCAGGGGATCTTCCTAACCCAAGGATAGAACCCACATCTCTTATGTCTCCTGCATTGGCAGGTGGGTTCTTTACCAGTAGGGCCACCTGGGAAGCCCACTGAACTATTAAATATGGTTAAAGTAGTATGTTTTATATTATCTGACTTTTACCACAATGAAAAACATTTTAAAAAATCTACTAAATATTAACACAAGCAAAATACTTTTGATGAAATATTTTTCAAAACAAAAAAAATTATTGAAAGAGTGGCATTGTTTGACATTTTTGCAAATTTTTTTAATACCTAGCTTTATAGAAGACAACCTGGTTCTCATATTTGCTTCAGCACTGAGATGTTGCAATATCACATGTCATGTAACCTCTAGAAAACTTCACTGCATACTTGAGAGAAAATGAGCCTGCCTGAGGTAAATCATGTATTAGTATTTCTATGGGAATAGTTTTGACCTCACAGACCCACCCCAACACACACCAAATGAATGTTGGGGAAACACTGCTCTAAGGAAATGATGTAGAAAATTAATCCCCATGTTCACTTTACTTGTGGCTGATAACTCTTAACAGGTTCAGATTTTTAGAGTAATTTGTATTTTAACAAGGAATGAAGTCTTCTTCAGAAGAATCAATCTCTAGTGGCAGCATTTCAAAAACATAGAGGTCCTTGGTTAAGGGCTCCCTGTTCTAGTCCACTTCACAGGTCTCGGCCCTCTTAGCCTCCACTGAGTCTGGCCCTGGACAGGGAGAAGCTGTGGCCACAAGACTAGATCCATCAGAGACAAGAGGAGAGCAAGTACACAATCATGTTCGGGTCATCCACGGCTTCTCTTTTAAGACTATTTCTTATTTTATGGACAGAGAAGGGTTCTATGAGTAATTAGCAAAGAATTTAAGATTAGTAACTCTCATTGCCCTCACATTAAGCAATTAGACTGAGTTCTTCATCATGTTGGAAACTACGCTGAGAGACTGCTGTAACATGGAGGTAATATGCTTGTTTATTTAATTAAATTATTGAAAATCAGAAATGATATCATATCTAGACTTTCCTAGCAATGTAGACATTTCCCAGAACTTTTAGCTGAAGATTTTTAGTAATTGCATTGTGCTAATCAACTAAAATGGCCCAGTATAAATGTTAATAAATAAACATAATCATAATCCTAGACATACTCAGTTGCCAAGGACTCCAAGAAGGCATCAAACCCACCCCTCTGCCTCCAGGCATGCTTTATCATCTGATCAAGTCTCTGCAGAAATAACGTCGAAAAATATGTTCTACACTGGATTACTTCTACGCACCTCCTTTATATTTTTTTTCAGATATCCTAGTCCAGAAAAGAAAATGTCAGTTAATTCAAGTTATTTCAGAAAACATTCAAAAAGATCAAGATACTGACAAGTTTGTTTGAAGGAAAATATTTAATGGATCTCCTTTTTTCTATAAATGAGGCAACGAATATATTTTACATGTAAGACCTACTGAGTCTGTATGTATTGAATTTGATTTGAGTTGCTTGAGAGCTGGGTTAAAGGATTTTATTTTTATATATTGGTAACAATATATAATTATAATAAATGATTGTTGTAATAAATGACTAATTGAGCATTTTCCACCTAGTTCCAGTAGAAGTCAAATATGTTTTGATGCATTTAAAAGTTCAGGGATTTGAAAAGTTGTATAGACTGAATCCTTCTCCATCAGAGGGCAGACAGACTGAAAACCACAATCACAGAAAACTAACCAATCTAATCACATGAACCACAGCCTTGTCTAACTCAGTGAAACTACGAGCCATGCTGTATAGGGCCACCCAAGATGGACGAGTCACGGTGGAGAGTTCTGACAAAATGTGGTCCACTGGAGAAGGGAATGGCAAACCACTTCAATATTCTTGCCTTGAGAACCCCATGAACAGTATGAAAAGGCAAAAAGATAGGACACTAAAAGATGAACTCCCCAGGTTGGTAGGTGCCCAGTATGCTACTGGAGATCAGTGGAGAAATAACTCCAGAAAGAATGAAGAGACAGAGCCAAAGCAAAAACAACACCCAGTTGTGGATGTGACTGGTGATGGAAGCAAGGTCCGATGCTGTAAAGAGCAATATTACGTAGGAACCTGGAATGTTAGGTCCATGAATCAAGGCAAATTGAAAGTGGTCAAACAGGAGATGGCGACAGTGAACGTCAACATTTTAGGAATCAGTGAACTAAAATGGACTGGAATAGGTGAATTTAATTCAGATGACCATTACATATACTACTGTGGGCAAGAATCCCTTAGAAGAAAAGAAGCAGCCATCATAGTCAACAAAAGAGCCTGAAATGCAGTACTTGGTTGCAAATGATCTTTGCTTGTTTCCAAGGCAAACCATTCAATATCATGGTAATCCAAGTCTATACCCTGACCAGTAATACTGAAGAAGCTGAAGTTGAATGGTTCTATGAAGACTTACAAGACCATTTAGAACTAACACCCAAAAAAGATGTCCTATTTATTATGGGGGACTGGAATGCAAAAGTAGGAAGTCAAGAAACAACTGGAGTAACAGGCAAATTTGTCCTTGGGAGTACAGAATGAAGCAGGGCAAAGGCTAATAGAGTTTTGCCAAGAGAACACACTAATCATAGCAAAAACCCTCTTCCAATAACACAAGAGAAGACTCTACACATGGACATCACCAGATGGCCAACACTGAAATCAGATTGATTATATTCTTTGCAGCCAAAGATGGAGAAGCTCTATACAGTCAACAAAAACAAGACCGGTAGTGGACTGTGGCACAGATCATGAACTCCTTATTGCCAAATTCAGACTTAAATTGAAGAAAGTAGGGAAAAGCACATACCATTCAGGTATGACTTAAATAAAATCCCTCACAACTATACAATAGTGGAAGTGAGAAATGGATTTAAGGGACTAGATCTGATAGACAGAGTGCCTGATGAACTATGGACGGAGGTTTGTGACATCGTACAAGAGACAGGTATCAAGACCATTCCCAAGAAAAAGAAATGCAAAAAAGCAAAAAAGCTGTCTGAGGAGGCCTTACAAATAGCTGTGAAAAGAAGAGAAGTGAAAAGCAAAGGAGGAAAAGAAAGATATACCTGTTTGAATGCAAAGTTCCAAAGAATAACAAGGAGAGATAAGAAAGCCTTCCTCAGTGATCAGTGCAAAGAAATAGAGGAAAACAATAGAATGGGAAAGACTAGAGATATCTTCAAGAAAATTAGAGATGCCAAGGGAACATTTCATGCAAAGATGGCCACAATAAAGGACAGAAATGGTATGGACCCAACAGAAGCAGATGATATTAAGAAGAGGTAGCAAGAATACAGAGAAGAACTGTACAAAAAAGATCTTCACGACCCAGAAAATCACGATGGTGTGATCACTCACCTAGAGCCAGACATCCTGGAATGTGAAGTCAAGTGGGCCTTCAGAAGCATCACTACGAACAAAGCTAGTGGAGGTGATGGAATTCCAGTTGAGCTATTTCAAATCCTAAAAGATGATGCTGTGAAAATGCAGCACTCAATATGTCAGCAAATTTGGAAAACTCAGCAGTGGCCACAGGACTGGAAAAGGTCAGTTTTCATTCCAATCCCAAAGAAAGGCAATGCCAAAGAATGCTCAAACTACTGCACAATTGCACTCATCTCACATGGTAGTAAAGTAATGCTCAAAATTCACCAAGCCAGGCTTCAACAATACCTGAACCGTGAACTTTTAGATGTTCAAGCTGGATTTAGAAAAGGCAGAGATCAAAGTGCCAACATCTGTTGGATCATAGAAAAAGCAACAGAGTTTCAGAAAAGCATCTACTTCTGCTTTATTGACTATGCCAAAGCCTTTGACTGTGTGGATCACCACACACTGTGGAAAATTCTGAAAGAGATGGGAATCTGTATGCAGGTCAAGAAGCAACAGTTAGAAATGGACATGGAACAACAGACTGGTTCCAAATAGGAAAAGGAGTACGTCAAGGCTGTATATTATTACCCTGCTTATTTAACTTATATGCAGTGTACATCATGAGAAACGCTGGGCTGGATGAAGCACAAGCTGGAATCAAGATTGCCAGGAGAAATATCAATAACCTCAGATATGCAGATGACACCACCCTTTGGCAGAAAGTGAAGAAGAACTAAAGAGCCTCTTGGTGAAAGTGAAAGAGGAGAGTGAAAAAATTGGCTTAAAGCTCAACGTTCAGAAAACTAAGATCATGGCATCTGGTCCCATCACTTCATGGCAAATAGATGGGGAAACAGTGGAAACAGTGGCAGACTTTATTTTTGGGGGCTCCAAAATCACTGCAGATGGTGACTGCAGCCATGAAATTAAAAGACATTTACTCCTTGGCAGTAAAGTTATGACCAGCCTAGACAGCATATTAAAAAGCAGAGACATTACTTTGCCAACAAAGGTCTGTCTAGTCAAGGCTATGGTTTTCCAGTAGTCATGTATGAATGTGAGAGTTGGGCTATAAAGAAAGCTGAGCGCCAAAGAATTGATGCTTTTGCACTGTGGTGTTGGAGAAGACTCTTGAGAATCCCTTGGACTGCAAGGAGATCCAACCAGCCCATCCTAAAGGAAATCAGTCCTGAATATTCATTGGTAGAACTGATGTTGAAGCTGAAACTCCAATACTTTGGCCACCTGATGCAAAGAACTGACTCATTTGAGAAGACCCTGATGCTGGGAAAGATCGAAGTCGGGAGGAAAAGGTTGGATGGCAACACCAACTCAATGGACATGAGTTTGAGTAAACTCTGGGAGTTGATGATGGACGGGGAGACCGGTGTGCTGCAGTCCACAGGGTTGCAAAGAGTTGGACATGACTGAGCGACTGAACTGAACTGAATAGACTGTTTAAGGGGTCGTCCCAGGTGGTGCAGTTGTAAAAATCTGCCTGTCAATGAAAGAGACACAAGAGACAAGGCTTAGATCCCTGGATCAGGAAGATCCCCTGGAGTAGGAAATGGCAACACACTCCACTATTTTTGCCTGGAAAATTCCACGGACAGAGGTGACTGGTGAGCTGCAGTCCATGGGGTCATAAAGAGTCTAAACGACTAAGCACACACACATGCAAATAGACTATATAAGTTAGCTAATACTTACCTGGAAAATTACTAGGATGATCAAAGCTTTATGTAATATTGAAGAATATTTTCTTACCCTTAAGTTTAAATGACTTATGAGAAAAAGTCAAATGACAACATGTCAGATGATGTCCTTGAAATTTGGTTTTATGAGATTTTCTAAAATCATAATTCATGGGTTATCAAGAACTCTCAAAATATGAAAATAATCTTTTGGAGGGCTCTCCACAGGCTCTGAAACCTACAGAATAATTCCTTATTTGATAGTCTATAAATTAAACTCTGGCCCAAAAGCCACAAGCAAAGGCAAAATACTTCTGTCTTCAGAGTTTTTCCACCATCAAAGATGAAAGTACGTACCTTCTCTCTTTTAGCATGACAGAAGTCTTTGTCTAAACCCTGGATATTCAGGGACCATCTCTTTCCAGCCCCCATTCCCACTCATTATGGTCAATTTTGAAAGTTGCAGCTAAACCTTTACTGTTTGGGAAGTGAAAGTGTTAGTCACTCAGTCATGTCTGACTCTTTGCGACCCAATGGACTGTAGCTCACTAGGCTCCTCTGTCCATGGAATTCCCCAGGCAAGAATACTGGAGTGGATAGCCATTCCTTTCTCCAAGGGATCTTCCTGACCCTGGGATCAAATGTGTGTCTCCTACAATGGATGCAGATTCTTTGTCATCTGAGCCCTGTCCAGAAATAAGTCCTCAAACCCAGCACCAGCTATCATGCTCAATACCAGCAGTACACTTTGATGCCTTATCCTTTGGTCTTGAGTACTAAGAGAGAATTCAGTGTTAGTGCCAGAATTAATAGAAGAGCATGCCAGTTTAAAGAACCAATTTTGAAGTCTGACCCCAAGTCCGCTTCATCACTAACTAGTTATATAACCAAGGACAAATTATTTAGCTTCCATATGTTTAAGAATTTTCATGTATAAATGAGATGATGTTAGTCTTTTGATTGTAAGAAACAGAAAACAGAAATCAAGCTGGCTTATTAAACACACACATGTGCACTCACTGGATTTATTAGTGACCGTAACAGCATAACTGCAGGAGCAGACGACTGAAGAGCTTGTTTCAAATGTAGCCAACTGAGGTTCTCAAATTCTGGCGTAGGAACTTTTTTCCCACATCTGAGTTCTGCTTTCCTCTGTGTTGGCCATATTCTCAGCCAAGATATTCATAGAAAGGGCAAGATGGCCACAATAGCTCCCAGTTTCCATTGAAACAGCTTCAACAAACCCAGTAGAAGAAATACCTCTTTGCCAAGAGTCCCAGCCAAAGTCCCAGTTCAGTTCAGTTCAGTTGTGTCCAACTCTTTGTGACCCCATGGACTGTAGCACACCAGGCTTTCCTGTCCATCACCAACTCCTGGAGTCTACTCAAACTCATGTCCATCGCGTCAGTAATGCCATCCAACCATCTCATCCTCTGTTATCCCCTTCTCCTCCCGCCTTCAATCTTTCCCAGCATCAGGGTCTTTTCCAATGAGTCAGCTCTTTGCATCAGGTGACCAAAGTATTAGAGTTTCAGCTTCAGCATCAGTCTTCCAATGTATAGTCCCAGAGTGGCTGTTATTGCCTTTGATTGGCCCAGCTTGGGTCCAAGCCCATCTTTAAACCAACTGCTGTGGCCAGGAAGATGCTTGTTTCTTTAGCAAGGCTTGGGTCATAAGCCTACTGCCGGAGTTGGGGATGGGATCAATCTCACCTGACTACACAGATGGAGATAGTTCTTAGATGGTTCTTGGAAGAAAAATTGAGTTGCTGCTTGTAGATGAAGGGACAGTAAGTATAGGCAGGACTAAAAATAAAACACAACTAATCTGTAACTGTCTGCTACAGTGGATAATAGCATCTACTTCTACCTCATTGAGTTTTTATGAGAATTAAATAATAATGCAGGGAGAGCACCTGGCCCAGTGCCTGGCACATTGCAAGAGCTCCATAACATTAACTATTATATTAGCTATTATATTCCTCAATAAATCTTTGTGGAATGAATGTTGAATGTTAGAAAAGGTTCAGTAGTAACCACACAAAATGGATGGCATTTCACATATTTATTGAAAAATCTTAGAAGAGCAGTGGCAACTCACATGCCAAGTCCAGTAGTGACAACTTGGAGTGCTGTGTTGAGAAGGATTCTGAGGCTAAGTCTTAACCCATCAAGAATTAGTGCCATGTTCATTAGGAATGCCTTTACACCCTCGAGTTCTCCTTCTATAATAAAATCTAGTACACAAGGTTACTTAGAAAGCTCTTTCACTTAGCTTTGGGTTGGAAAGTTATTAAAATATAGAACTACATATAGATTTTCAATCCATATTAGACAGGTTAGTAAGGACCATATCATGTGTATTCAGAGAAAGAAGAAGACAAGCATCAGCCTCCTGAATGCTTGTAGATTCAGAGCTAGCACACAGTCGAAGCTCAGTCAATATTTTTTTGCATTGAGCTGAAAATAATTATGTTATGCTGAAATTCTTCCCATGGAACCCAGAGGATATTGGTAAAATTAAACTTGAGTAGTGTTAATGTTTTGTTCATAGGTTTCTTGTATTTTTGCATATATTTCATGGCATTTATATTAAATTCATAAATAAAATATTCCTCTGTTTGTATGAACTCAATAAAGCATTTTAAAATAACAATAAAAAACGTCCTCCTGCCCTCTTCTATATTTATCAGTAATTCCCCTGATTTCTCAGCTCTTTAAGACTTAATGAAAGAACTATGCAGGGTGGCAAGTTGATGATAGCAGATGTGCTCTGGCCAGTCAGAAGCAGAAAAGGCCTTAAGTGCCCTGTGTGCAAGGAAACAGAACTGCTCTTCTGACCTGGGCCCTCGACCACTTGCCTTCTGATAGAATACTTGGTCATGACGTCATGAAACTCATGCTGTGTTTTCACTACACACTTTGGAGAATGTATATTAGAAGTGCCTAGGGACTTCCCTGGTGGTCCAGTGGTTAAGAATCCGCCTGCCAATGCAGAGGACACGAGTTCGAGCCCGGGCCCAGGAAGATCCCACATGGTGAGGAGCAACTAAGCCCATGTGCCACAACTACTGAGCCCACATGCCTAGAGCCCATGCTCCACAACAAGAGAAGCCACTGCAATGAGAAGCCCTCTCATCACAACTAGAAAAAGTCCAAGTGAAGCAACAAAGACCCAGTACAGCCTATAATAAATAAACAAGCAAATAAACAGATAAATAAAAATTTTTTAAAATGCCTACATCAATGAACATTGAATGACTCATGTATGGCTAACAGAGAGAGTCAAGAACACTGGTTATGGGGGGCCACAAGGGGATAGTGCCCTGTCCAGTGTCAAGAACATGGGTTTTAAAGCCAAACTCAGGTTCAAACTCCAGTTCCACCAGGACTTTTAGTACGTTACTTCAGCTCTCAAAGCCTCAGTTTCTTCACCTGCAAAAAGGAGCTAAAAGTTTATTAAAAATAAAGAAATGGCCTCATAGATTACTGTGAGATTAAACAAAATCAAGGCCTTCGCATATGGTAGATGCTTCATAAATAGTAGCTATTTGTTATTGTTGTTTTAATTTTAAGCCCCTGTTCAGAGGATGTTAGTGGGTAAAATCATAAATAGAACAAAATCTTGTAGGTTAAATGCATGCACAAACATGTTTGCACACATAATATTGTGGATTACTTATTGGTACATTTTATTGTTCTAATATTCTCCAAAATCTTACTCTAAGAATTTCTGAAATTTTATCACCAGTAAGGCATGATATAAAAACAATCCATTCCATCCTCTTTAGAATGCTATTTGAAGATTTATTCCCTCTTGGATGTCTTTAGGAGTCCTTTTATATGCACTGGGTCAGGACTGAACAAAAATTCAACCTAATAATAGTATTTTGTAAAAGGAGAAAAAAATATTGTTTGTACAGAGCATTCCATGTAGTCATACCATGGAATGCTCTGTACAAACAATATTACTAAACCCAAGAGATGTCTATATAATTAACTACTCAAACTCTGCTTTGTTCTCACTTTCCCTCTTTTGTATATTGGGTATATGATGACACAGTGTAAGGAGAATTCATTTTCCCATCACCTGGCTGCTGAGGCCATAGGCCCATCTGGCTCACGGCCAGGAGCTGACAAAGAAAGATGATATAAGGACAAAAAAAAATGGAAAGTACTAGAGGCAGCTCCCTGGAGAGTAGAAAATGCCCCATCCTTAAAGTAACCCCAACAAGAGCACCCCCAACAAGCTGCATGCCCTGGACCAGCCATTTCTAATAGCTCTCCTTTGTAAGACAGGGATTGGTTCAGGAAGACTTCTTACAATGGGAAACTTAGAACATCTACACACACATGATCCCCAAGACTTCTTCTTACAATATTTCACAGTCTGATTTTGAATTGGCTGATTATTTCATCATCAGGTGGATGCAGAAGTTAATTACAGAGCCCAGCATTCAACTGATGTTCACTTTGCTATAAGAACTGAGAGCATACTCAGCCCCCTAAGGGTTTGAGGCTGAAATAGTTCACATAAAGAGGAAGCTGCACTTCCCCTCCTGAAAGCTCAGCAGTCTTCAACCAAATTAAAAACAGGATCTGAGATTTTAACTCTGAGAGAAATTTGGTCAAACCGAGATTAAAAATGAGGTCAATATAGATGCAAACTGAAATGATTCCTCAGGCAGGGGACATTTATGTCTTTTAATACATCTTCATAGTGACACAGGGAAAAAGTGAGAGAGATGGGGCCAGATTTTTCCATGTACATTTATTTTTGGAATCGATAAAACTACCATTTGGAGAGTATTTCCTTTGTTGCGAGGCTTATTTCATTTAATCCTTGTGACAACTCTATGCCTGTGGTTGTCCTTTGTTAACAAAACAACAACCTGAGACTCAGAAAGACTATATAATATGCCCAAAGTCATATGTGAAGGGGGCACTTAATAGCCTAGTACCTCACTATTACATTTTACTATGTTGTTGTTGTTTAGTCACTTAAGTTGTGTCACATTTATTACACAAAGCAGAGTAAAATATTTTAATTAACCTATTAGTCACCTTTTGAGATTAAAAAAAGAGAAATTATAAAAATATTTATAACTATATTTCTACTATTGTGCTACTAATATATATTTTTATCAGATTCCTAATTTTTATTTTTAAAAATTAAAAATTCATTAATAATGATCACAATAATAGGCAATGTATTAAATGTACACTGTGTACTAAAGTAGCCTAAAAAATGGCTTTTGCTATATGGGAAAAGAATCTAAAAAAGAGTGGACAAGGAAATGGTAATCCACTCCAGTATTCTTGCCTAAAATTCCATGGACAGAGGAGCCTGGCTACAGTCCATGGGGTCACAAAGAGTCAGACATGACTGACTACATATGCACACGCACACACACATACACACATGTGTGTATATATATATATATATATATATAACTGATTCACTTTGCTATATGCTTGAAACTAACACATTATCAATAAACTATATACCAATAAAATTATTTTTAATAATAAAATAATTTATTTTGAAGATGTCAGATCTTAATCTCTGCAACAATTTATATGGGAAAAGTATCTTTGAAGATATAATTAAGATAAGAGTCTTGAGATGGGGAAACTGGACTGAATTATCCAGATGAGCCCTAAATGCAATCACATGGATTCTTTTTTTTTTTTACAAAAGTATAGTTGATGTACAATATATATATTACAAGAGTACAATTTAGTGATTCACAATTTTTAGAGGTTATACTCCATTTATAGTTATCGCACAGCATTTGCTATATTCTCCACGTTGTACAATATATCCATGTAGCTTACTTTATACCTAATCATTTGTGCCCCTTAAGCCCTGACTCCTCTATTGCCCCCCTCCCCTCTTCCTTGTCCCTACTGGTAACCACTAGTTTCCTCTCTATGTCTGAATCACAGAGATTCCTGTAAGAGAGAGGCAGGGGAAATTAGGCAGAAGAGAAGGCAACATGATCATGGAGGCAACTGCTGCTGCTGCTGCTAAGTCACTTCAGTCGTGTCCAGATCTGTGCGACCCCATACACGGCAGCCCACCTGGCTCCTCTGTCCCTGGGGTTCTCCAGGCAAGAATACTGGAGTGGGTTGCCATCTCCTTCTCCAACGCATGCATGCATGCTAAATCGCTTCAGTCGTGTCTGACTCTGTGCGACCCTATGGACAGCAGCCCTCTAGGCTCCTCTGTCCACAGGATTCTCCAGGCAAGAATACTGGAGTGGGTTGCCATTTCCTTTTCCCCATGGAGGCAGAGATTAGAGTAATTCAGCCACAAGCCAGCAAGAACACTAATAGTCACAAGAAGGTGGAAAAGGCAAGGAACTGATTCTCCTCTGAAACCTCTAGGAAGAGTGCAACTCTGCTGTCACCTTGATTTTGATCCAGTGATAATGGTTCCCAACCTCTGACCTCCAGAACTGTGAGAGAATGAATTTCTGTTGTTTCAAGACACCAAGTATGTGGTAATTTTTTACAGCAGACCTAAGAAACGAATTCATATATCATGCCCTGTATAAGGTGTGTGTATGTATTCTTTGTTCCTCACACTAATAATATGAAATAAGTTTATGTCTACAGATGAAGGAAGAGAAGCTTAAAGAGGTTACAAACACAGATTGAAATCACACAGCAATTATACAGCAGAACTGGGGTTTGAATCCTGCTCTGTACTCCTTCCACTCCACCAAGCCCCCTCCCTGATGAGTCATTAATACCCTTAAAGTGAGTTTGGATAAGCATCTCGGGATAAATATTAGAGGATTATTGGAGTTTTATTTGTAAAAGGAATTTCAAAACCCTTGAAGGTATATTCTTTAAGACCCCAAATTATCTGAGAAGTTGACCAAGTCTACTTAACCTACAGAGCATCACATATACCTACATGCCTATACCAATGGCCATGGTAAGAAATGCTCTATAACAATTAACCCTCCTGGCCAAGAAAAAGCCATTCCTGATGGTGGGAAATTTCTACAACCTCCCAAAGGAAATGAATATAAAAAGCTCAGTCCAGATCCATCAGCAGTGTTATTGAACATGGAATTTTTGAAAACTCATCACCTGACATAGCCTAAATTCTAAACCAGTTCCTGTTGAAGAAAGAAAGAATGATGCAAACATTGAGCAGTGTTGGTTTCAGGTACATATTAGAAGCTGGTATGCAAATGGCCCTTCCTAAATGCTGAGTACTCCTTATGGACTGATGGCTGCTTTCAGTCAGTAAGAAGTCAAAGCACAGAAAAGAAGATACCAAATAAAGAATCTATGCCTCAATTTATAATCATCTTATCACTTGCATTTATACAAAAATTATCAGTATATTAACATTTTTTCCTATATGACTAGATTCAATACACATATTCTGAGATATTTGCAAAGCAGTGTGCGAGCTGCTGCATAATGTAAAGACAAGAAATCCTAATGGAGTTTACAGGCTAGTTAAGGTAAACGCAGAAAATAACCCCTACATGGTACTTGCTATGTACCAGTGTTCTAAATGCTTTCCATGAATGCAGTCCTCACAACAAGCCTATTACTACCACTCCCATTTTACAAATCAGGGAAACAATGTTTAGAGTGATTAAAACTTGTCCATGGTCTTCCAGCTAATAAGCGATTGAGCCACAATTTAAGCCAGACAATCTAGTTAAGAAATCCATGCTCTTTTAACTCTCTCATATACTGGAATGATACGAGAGTACAGTTGACCAGAACATAAAGTGGAGAGAGATAATAGTTTTGGAAATATCCATGAAAAGTTACCTGAATGTTTAAAGAAAACTGCATCTTGCCATCCTCCTTCAGCTCGGATTCACCTTCTTCCAGTTCTTCAAGCACTTTCAACACAAAAACCGAGTGCTTATGGCTCAGGACCTTTGCATCACTATTTCCTCTGCCTGGAATTATTTTTAAGTATATTAGAATTAGTTTAATTGCTTTAATTTAATTAAAAATAATCATATTGATTTTATTAGTTATAATGATTAGCACATTTATTTATTAAAATTACTTTATGTGCTTTTTTGGTAGTTTATTGTCCATTTTCATTAGATTCCAGCTCCATGAAGATGGGTCTCATCTCTGTCATGTTCAGCATTGAGTCCCAAATGACTCCCCCATCACAGGCCCTCAATTTGTGTTTGTTATGGTTGCACAGTTGCAGGACTTAGAAAGCATTCGTGCAAGTGATCATTTCAAAGCTGGCTTTGAAAGTTGGCTAAAAGGCTATGATTTTCAACTGCAGAGTTGACGGGGAAGGAGATTCAGTTGGAGGAAGCACCATCAAATTTCCCTGAAGCGAAAGTGAAAGTTGCTCAGTTGTGTCCCACTTTTTGCGACCTCATGGACTTTACAGTCCATGGAATTCTCCAGGCCAGAATACTGGAGTGGGTAGCCTTTCCCTTCTCCAGGGGATCTTCCCAACCCAGGGATCGAACCCAGGTCTCCCGCATTGCGAGCATTCTTTACCAGCTGAGCCACAAAGGAAGTCCAAGAATACTGGAGTGGGTAGCCTATCCCTTCTCCAGCGGATCTTCCTGACCCAGGAATCAAACCGGGGTCTCCTGCATTGCAGGTGGATTCTTTACCAACTGAGCTATTAGGGAAGCTCACTAACATGGCTATTATTAGACTTAAGTCAGAAAATGTATTACATGAAACACTTCGTAAAGAATTGTGCATTTTTGCAGCAGTGGATTGGTAAGCCTGGAAAATAGGACATCTTCTGTAAACAGTATTTAATCCTCATTTACAGAGGAGGAAAGTAAGAGGCCATAGGATGAAGTCACTTACCCAAGCAGGCTACAGCTTGTGAGCAGCAGAGACAGAATTTGTTTCTGGTTATATTTAGGATTGGCTAGCTGGCTTCCCCAGTGGCTCAATAGGTAAAGAAAACGCCTACAATGTGGGAGACTGGGTTCGATCCCTGGATTGAGACGATCCTGTGGAGAAGGGCATGGCAACCTACTCCAGTATTCTTGCCTGGAGAATCCCCTGGACAGAGGAGCCTGGAGGGCTAACAGTCCATGGGGTCGCAAAGAGTTGGACGCAACTAAGCACAGCACAGCACACAGGGTTATTATGCAAGTACAGGGTTGAATCCTGTTCTTAATTTTAAATTTTGATATTTTGTTTCTCCTGGATTTCTTTGGTATTAAATTGATTTTTAAAAAAATACTGCATTAAATGGGAATTCCCTGGCAATCCAGTGGTTGGGACTCCAGGATTCCGCTGCAGGGGGCCCGGTTTCAATTCCTGGGCTATATCCACTGCTATAAGTAACCATGATGAAAACATTTGCTTTATCTCTTAAAAAAAATCAAGACCCAAATGAGGGAATTGGGAGTGAAGATAGAATACATGGTGAGACTATTTTCAGAGTTAGAGTCCATATGACTTGGCAACTGACTGCATTGTGAGAAGAACAGGGCAAAGACCCTAAGACAACACCACGGTTTAGAGGAGTTAAAGATAACCCTGAAGTTTTAGAATTGTGCCTCTTTAGTTAGGACGGGGAAATCAAGAGAATATCCTGGTTTGGGAGGGATCATGGTTAGGGGTATGTGACACCAAGAGAGCACTGGAGTCATTTTGTCTTATTGTTAGGCTACTGACATTGTTGTGTAGCAACATTAGAGTACAAAACATTTGAAATAATTGGGCCAATGATTGGAACTTGAAAATCATTTTGTTTTAGATTTTCATGATATATTTTTGTTATTTTGGTAATAAGGTTTTGGCTTTTTGAAGATAAAAATGACCATAATGTCAGTTTCTCCTCCCTTCTGTTGAGGAAAATAAAGACAGGATTTATTTATTTGCTTAATATCTAGATTTTCCTCTTTTGATTTCACATCAGGCATCTTAAATGCTAAATATCTTTTCTCTCTCTGGGGGGTTTTCTGCCTTCATAAACCCTCGCCCAGCTACTATATTAGCTAATTTTTCTTTCTTGAAATTCCCTTTTACCTGAATTATTTAAACAGATCTTTTCCGAACTCTAAGTATTTTGCTATTTCATAAAGCACAGCATTTTAGAATGTGTCCATTTACTAGAAATGTCTCTGGAAGCCCTTTGAGCCCATTGTATGATACAATACCCTATTGTGTGTGTGTAACCCAAACTAGTCTCAGGCTATTTTTACCACACACGCTCACACTGGTTTGAGCATTTTAATTAAATCAGACCAACAACCAATCACTAACTTAGTCAGTAACCATTCACTGAAAACAGTCAGACAGATTGTGTCTGTAGATATAGCCTCAATCTTTTTGTTAACACAGCCATTTTGGTTTCCTCCACTTAATCTCATTAAGGGCGCCCCCCTCCTTCCACCTGACTTACCACTTTCTAGGTTTCCCTGAGCCAATGAATGTTTAGGTTTCCAATTACGTGTCCCCAGATGTACTTGTTCTGCCTTCTTTCCTTTTTTCTTTCCTTTCAATGTATTTAATATATTGTGATGCATTGTATTTTTCATTTGTTAGAACTAGTTTTTACACCAGTTTCCAGTTTAAGGTCTTATCATTTTAGTATTAGATATGCGTAGCGTCTGTGTGTGTGTTAGGGCATTATAACATCCTTATCTTGGCTCCCTTTCATCTTCCCCTGATTCCGGGGATGGACGAAGGCCCCGTGTCTAATAAGTCATTTGCATCAGCATGTCCCAAATGACCAAGAGATGAGGATAGGAGAGATTAGCATGGTAATCTCATTCTGATGGATAAAATTAGCAAAGATATTCCCCACAAATGGAGAGCTGCCATTGGCGAACCGCTGTGCTTAGAATCAATTACTAAATTACTTTGAGCTCTAAGTTGACATTAACAGAAAAAAATTGCCATCGACCGAAGGGAAATAAGATAAAAAATATGCGATCATTAAATCTCTCGCTACTATTCACAAATGTGACTCACAAGAATGGTACACAAAATAGGGCAGAATTTAATTTCTAACAGTGCCCCCTGTCAACAATTCATCCTCAGCTTCTCTGTGGCCTGTGAGCCAGCAGTGGCCTTTTCCACTCAGTCTTTGCAGAAGAAAGAGAAGCAGGAAGGAAAGGAGAGAAGAGGTCAGGAACAGAGGTCTAGTTACGCTCCTTCACTTTCCTCCAAGTCTCAGCGGCCAGTTGAAAAGACCCAAGGGTGATTTCTGACTCCTCAACCCCCTGGCCATGCCAAGCAGGGATTGGCAGGCTGTCCTTCCATGTCCAAAGGAGGGGTCACAGCAGAGGAGATTCGGAATGCTTTCTGCACCACGGCAACAGTAACAACGTGAAGCTGGCTCTCTCCCCAGTCCCTACTGGCCCAGCCTGCCAAGGAAATAGTGACTAAAAACACTTCCTGAGACCATCACTCCTACTACCAGTTTATCCAGAAGTTAACTCCCACAGAATTTCTTAGAAATATAGGACACCTACATTAATAAAAGCCTTTCTCTATTCAGAAACCCATCCTTATCTTAAGGGGAGACCATGCTGATGGTGGGTATAAACTGGGAAATCAGTTCATATAAGGGAAGAAGCTTTAAAGTTGCTTTTTAAAGTCAGAGCCTGGGGAATCCCAGTGGCAGAGTAATAGTTAATATTATTAGCACAGTATACATATCAGCTGTCGAGATATTATGAGGACTTGAATTCAATCTCTGTTGGGGGAGTCAGGGTCAACATCATTAACTATAGATCTTGTCTCGGTTTCCATATAGATGCCTCAGGGCAAGTGTCTGCCAGATACATCTCTATAGATGGGCGGAACCATAGGACATACAAGGGGCCCATCACACACATCAGTAATAGACAACAAGCTTTTGTTTATCTGAAGGTTTGCTGGAATTAACTGATTAGTGTCAACTTGACACAATAACTTTTGTCTACAATGCAGTAGATCATTTTGATGGTTTTATTGATGGAGTGTGTTGTCTAATGTAAATTACAGGGGGAAGTTGAATTTAGATAAAGTCTGGCACATTTTTCTTAAGAGGAAACTGGAAAAGCTGTTTGTAAAGGCACCCATGACAGGACACCTTCTGCAGTCTTATGGATATTACAATGGTAATTGTGATATTAATAATAATAATTATGGGAGAGTGTTGTAATTGAAGTGCATGCAATTCAGGGGTTGGCAAATGCATCTTTAAAAAGACACAGTTTGTGCTTTTACAGATATTACAACAAAATTGTGATATTAATAACAGTGATTAGAAGGGAGATTTGTAAGTGAAATGTAAGCAATCCATTCTTAAATTAAACTCGGAACACAGAATCATTAAAGGGAAATGAAAAAATAAGTCTAGGATGTTAAGGATGACATTTTCATATAAAAATTGCCTATGAAAATGGCAGAGAAATTAGATAAGAGCAAGTTGGAGTTTATATAGTTACATGGAATTTTAAGTAACTATAAATAAGTTTTGTTCAAAAGCTAAATTCTAATTTGGGGGAAAAATTAAAAACAGATCCTGAAATTTGAGGGATTATTTGTGGTAAACAACAGCAACTATCAATCAAGCTAACAGCACACACAGTTAATTCTAAGATTTGGGTAAATGCAGTGGCTTCTAGAATAATTAACTGTGACTATTACTGGTAATTAAAATCCCCTAAATCAAATAGTTTCTAGAAATAATCATTACTTTAGTGTTTTTTTTCAGTTTTGTCCTAAGATTCTCTGGAAGAATTGTTAACAATTGCTGTTTTCTAAGCTCACATTTTAGGAGAAATGATGACTTGCTATAGTCACTGTAAAAATGACAATGTTTACCCTTGAAGGAAGAGATACAGAGAAGTGCCCAGGAATTAAGGAACTTCTTAAAGGAATATAAAGATGACGCAAACACTTAGTAAACAGGCACCATTTAACTCTAAAATCCCTTCCTATTTCTGCAAAATAAATTTTTTTCTTCCATAATAACATGTTTTCTTGAAATACAAGACACTTCTTTCCTCCTTCCTTTTCTTTCTCTTTCTTTCTTCCTTTTTTCTTTCATCTCACTGTTCTAAACTCTCTGCAATGATAATGTATTACAAATGACGAACACACAGATCACAGAGTACTGCTGATTCCCGTCAGGAATTGTTAGTCACACTTTTCTCTCAGGGTCACACACTTTCCTCTTCTGGGTTCCCAAGACTAAAAAAAATTACCTAGAGGAGTGGGATGGGGTGGGAGATGGGAGGGAGCTTCAAGAGGGAGGAGACATAGGTATACTTATGGCTGATTCATGTTGATATATGGCAAATACCAACACAATATTGTAAGGCAATTATCCTCCAATTTAAAAAATATATTCAAAAAATAAATAAATAATATTTTTTAAATTAAGGGAAAAAAGATAACATCAACAGAATTTCTTTTCCTGAGAAAGGAGTATTTTACTATCTTACCTACAAATGTTAGGATAACTTCTGTATACACCCTACAAAGTATAACACATGCCTTTAAACACTCTTGAACCAAAAATCACAAATGGTTCCTGTGCCGCCCACATGCCACACGCGCAGTCTCCCAGCTAGATTCTCTGACGAGATTAGAAGGTCACCTGAGGGTCACTTCAGGCCCCAGTATCCTTCAAACAAAAAGGACTTGATACCTCCTTTCTCCAAGCCATGAACCTAGAAGAACAAAAACTTTGGGGGAGGGAAGGAAAGGTTAGTAAATTAGTTCATCCAGGCATAAATGAACAATTTAACTAAGTAGACGATGTCACCAAAATAGGAGTGTTTTGAAAATAGAAGAAAATAGTTCCTTGTGCTATTAAGGCTGACAACATCACTACCAGTGAACGTGTATGGGTCCGCAGGCATAATCCTTCAATTTTATTTAATACTTTCAGCAGTTCTGTAAGATAGGGACCATCATCACCATTTTATAGACAGGAAAACCGAGGTTCTGCCAGGTGAAGTAACACAAATGGAAGTCACATAGATTAATGGCAGAACTGGGATTTTAACCCAAAGTTCGAAAAAATTCTGATTTTAACCGTGCCCGTCTACCTCTTTCTCTTGATCGCCCACCACCACCCCACCAGGGGTGGCCCCGAGACAGCTGGGGGAGAAGCTGAAGAGTCTTCATTGTGTGGGGAAGGCAAGGCTGGGCTGCGGGGAGTGGGGGTGGGGGTGCAGCGGTCTGCCCCGGGGGCAGTGTCTGAAGCCGCCAGCAGAGCCTCGCTAACAATCACTGACAGCGCCGCCCGCTGAGGTTTCCGAGGGCGGGACTCAGCCCCAGGAGGGGCGGGGAGAGAGGAAGAGGAGCCTATTTTATCCTTGGCTGGTCGCCCTCCAGATTCTTCAGATGAGAGATCATAGCAGCAGATCAGAATTTGAGCGTATTTCCCACCTATGCCCATCCCTCCTCCCCCAAACCTTATAATATCTTATGTAATCTGGGTAATGAGAATTCAGCCCAATGAAAAATAGAGCTGATAGGCAAAAAACAGATTACAAAAATGTAAAGTCTAGAACCTTCCTTTTGCCCTTCTGCGGCCCCCTTGTTCAGTGTTCCTATCATTTCCTGAGAGTCTAATGTTGGGTCCTGCCAAGCTGAGCGTCTCCTAGCACCCAACCCCTTTATGCTTGCAGGTTTTTATTTTGCTCTCATCTCACTCCTTGGGGGTCCACAACAGGATGCTCTTCAAGATTGTCTGAATTTCCAGTGTTGGACACCTCTGCTTTGACAATCTACTCAAAAAATTATTTTGACATTTCAAATGGTGCTACTGAAGGTAGTAGAATAATTTGGGTAAATGCTCATCAAATAAAACTAAGTATACGGGACAAAATGCAAAATTACACATAAACTCAGATGATAACAATCAAAGTAGCTAAAGCATGGAATTCAGAGTCAGACAGACCTTGACTAGAATCTCCCACTTACAAGCTGTGTGATTTTGGGAAAGTCATTTCACCTTCCTAAGCCTCTAATTCTTTCAGCTATAAAATAAGAGTGGTGATGACCAACACAAAGACTTGTTCTGAAGATTAAATGAGATAACACCTGTTTGAGGCTTAGCATAGGACCTTGCCTATTGTAAGCATTTAATATATGGTACCTATTGTAATTAGCAGAAATGTTGAATTGGGATGTGGAAGAAAATCCTCTAAAATGTTTGCAAAGTTCTCCAAATGATTGAAAGTGAAATTTGAAAAAGCTCAGGAGGAGAGATCTCTGAGTGGGACCAAGCTAAGGGACTCACTGACCCTCGGAGCCTAGAGAAGAGAAGGCTAGGCAGGGTTCACTCGGGATCAGCCAACTCAGCCTCAGGACCCGTTCATATGAGCACTTCTTGGGCTGTGGATCAGCAGATGGACAAAACAGGAGCCTATGATCCTTGACACATTTAGGGTCCACTTATAGTCACTATTGGCTTTAAATTCATTATTTTAGAGGGCCCAATTGAGTGAAAGAAACATGAAAAGAAATCTACCTGACAATTATGATCCCCAGTGGGGACCAAAACATATCTATACACCAGATTATATGTCATTCATCTGACAACCCTTTACCTAGGACTCTTCTGTACTAGGCACTGTACCTGCGAGGATCTTGGAAGTGGATCAGTCAGACTTGCCCTGCATTATGCTGCTCACTCACCTTCTGTGCTGTGCAGAAAACCTTGCAAGGGGCAACTTTTGAGCAGTGGAAATAAACATTTTTTGCTTCTTCAGGTCATTCTATGCTTTACTATGTTTCTACTACAAAAATGTATTGATTTTGGGGGGAAAATGTTATTAAAAATCTACCTGCTAAATCTAAAAACTAAATAGTGAATGTAACAAAAAAGAAACAGTTTCACAAATATAGAGAACAAATTGGTGTTTACCAGTGAGGAGAGGGGAGGGGCAAAATAGGGGCAGAGGATTAAAAGATATTAACTACTATGCATAAAAAGATATTAACTACTATGCATAAAATAAATAAGCAAGATAAACAACAAGGTCCTACTGTATAACTCAGGGACCTATATTCAATATCTTGGCATGAATTAAAATGGAAAAGAACCTGAAAAAGAATATACATATGTGTGTGCATATATATGTGTGTATGTGTTTTTATGTATAACTGAATCAATTTGCTATACACTTGAAACTAACACTACACTGTAAATCAGCTATACTTCAATTAAAATAATAATAATTAAAAACTAAAAAATAAATAAGCTGCAAGAATATATTATAAAGCACAGGGATACAGCCGATATTTTATAATAACTATAAATGGAGTATAATCTACACAAATTTTTAATTTCTGTGTTACACATCTGAAACTAACATAACATTATAAATCAATGATACCTCAGTTATTATATATATAGTTATATATATATAGTTTTATATATATATATATGTATATATATCTCCTACTGTCAAAAACTACCTGCTACCAAGTAACCAATTCAAGCAAATTTCTAATTTTCAGTTGCTGAGTGGTTATTGGGTAAGTTGGCTTCAGGGTTTCCTGCATTTCTTTGACTGTGAGCTCAGCTCCATATGGTTCCATCCATGAACCTCCTTGAGCCCTGGGAGCCTACACTTGGCAGGCAGGTAGGAGCAGCAAGTCTTGATTTTCCCATCTTCCTTTCTACATAAATTGCACTAAATTACTTTCAAACAGGGTCATTTTTAAGAAGCAACTTGATTTCAGACATTCATTTCTAGAATTTAAAATTATTACTAGCAAAAAATAAATAAAATTATGCTAGCATCTCTGGATCAGCTACATTGTGCTAAACACTTTGTATGCAATGTCTCCTTTAATCTTCACAACAAACCTGAGGAATACAAAGCAGTATTATTGGTGGCTCAGACTATAAATAATCTGCCTGCAATGCAGGAGACCTAGGTTTAATCCCTGGGTCGAGAAGATCCCTGGAGAAGGGAATGGCAACCCGCTCTAGTATTCTTGCCTGGAGAATTCCATGGACAGAGAAACCTGGCAGACCACAGTCTGTGGAGTTGCAAAGAGTCGAACACGAGTGAGTGGTAACACTTTCACTTTCATTCTCATTAAATAAGTTGTCCATGACTATAGAATAAGAAGTAACAGAGCCAGATTCAAATGCCAAAAATCAGAGTCCAAAACCTGGGTTTTCTACCACACCACTATATTGCATCCTGAAAAACTGCTTCCCAAGTAAAATGGGGTTTGGGAATCAATATTTGAGTTGGAGTCAATTCTAAATTCTGCAGAACCAATAATACATTTCTTGCTACTTAAACTTCAAACCAGTAGTGAATAAATCCCCTTTCCTTGCTGCCCCAGGCAAACCCAGACCCTTTGCTTTTATAAGACTTCATTGATAATTGCTACCAAGAATCACATGGAGTTACAAAACTTAATGAGAACTGGTAAATAAGAGGGAAGTATGCTTCTTGAGATCTGTTTTCAAATATGGAAAAGTTGCTCACATTCATATCAATATGCAAAAAGAAAATCATTTTTTTTTTGAGCACATAGTCTGTATCCAGTTCAGTTGCTCAGTTGTGTCCGACTCTTTCCGACCCCATGGACTGCAACACGCCAGGCTACCCTGTCTATCACCAACTCCTGGAGCTTGCCCAAACTCATATCCATCGAGTTGGTGATGCCATGCAACCATCTCATCCTCTGTCATCCCCTTCCCCTGCCTTCAATCTCTCCTAGCATCAGGGTCTTTTCCAATCAGTCAGCTCTTCGCATCAGGTGGGCAAAGTATTGGCGTTTCAGCTTCAGCATCAGTCTTTCCAATGAATATTCAGAACTGGTTTCCTTTAGGATTGACTGGCTTGATCTCCTTGCAGTCCAAGGGACTTTCAAGAGTCTTCTCCAACATCACAGTTCAAAAGCATTGATTCTTCAGTGCTCAGCTTTCTCTATAGTCCAACTTTCACATCCATACATGACTACTGGAAAAACCATAGCTTTGACTAGGCAGACTTTTGTTGGCAAAGTAATGTCTCTGCTTTTTAATATGTTGTCCAGGTTGGTCATAGTTTTTCTTCCAAGGAGCAAGTGTCTTTTAATTTCATGGCTGCAGTCACCATCTACAGTGATTTTGGCACCCAAAAAATAAAGTCTCACTGTTTCCATTTTTTCCCCATCTATTTGTCATGAAGTGATGGGACCAGATGCCATGATCTTTGTTTTTTGAATGTTGAGTTTTAAGCCAGTTGTTTCACTCTTCTGTTTCACTTTCATCAAGAGGTTCTTTAGTTCCTCTTCACTTTCTGCCATAAGGGTGGTGTCATCCACATATCTGAGGTTATTGATATTTCTCCTGGCAATCTTGATTCCAGCTTATGCTTCATCCAGCCCAGCATTTTGCATGATGTACTCTGCATACAAGTTAAACAGGCAGGGTGACAATATACAGCCTTAACATACTCCTTTCCTACTTTGGAACCAGTCTGTTGTTCCATGTCCAGTGCTAACTGTTGCTTCTTGACCTGCATACTGATTTCTCAGGAAGCAGGTCAGGTGGTCTGGAATTTCCGTCTCTTTCAGAATTTTCCACAGTTTGTTGTGATTTACACAGTCAAAGACTTTGGTATAATCAATAAACCAGAAGTACATGTTTTTCTGGAACTCACTCACTTTTTCGATGATCCAACAGATGTTGGCAATTTGATCTCTGGTTCCTCTGCCTTTTCTAAATTCAATTTGAACATCAGGAAGTTCATGATTCACATACTGTTGAAGCCTGGCTTGAAGAATTTTGAGCATTACTTTGCTAGAGTGTGAGATGAGTGCAATTGTGTGGTAGTTTGAGCATTCTTTGGCATTGCCCTTCTTTGGGATTGGAATGAAAACTGACCTTTTCCAGTCCTGTGGCCACTGCTGAGTTTTCCAAATTTGCTGGCATACTGAGTGCAGCATTTTCACAGAATCATCTTTGAGAATTTGAAATAGCTCAACTGGAATTCCATCACCTCCACTAGCTTTGTTCGTAGTGATGCTTCTGAAGGCCCACTTGACTTCACATTCCAGGATGTCTGGCTCTAGGTGAGTGATCACACCATTGTGGTTATCTGGGTCGTGAAAATCTTTTTTGTATAGTTCTTCTGTGTATTCTTGCCATCTCTTCTTAATATCTTCTGCTTCTGTTAGGTCCATACCATTTTTGTCCTTTATTGTGCCCATCTTTGCATGAAATGTTCCCTTGGTATCTCTAATTTTCTTGAAGATATCTCTAGTCTTTCCCATTCTATTGTTTTCCTCCATTTCTTTGCATTGATCACTGAGGAAGGCTTTCTTATCTCTTCTTAGAACTCTGCATTCCAAAGGGTATATCTTTTCTTTTCTCCTTTGCTTTAGCTTCTTTTCTTTTCTCAGCTATTTATAAGGCCTCCTCAGACAACCATTTTGCATTTCTTTTTCTTGGGGATGGTCTTGATCACTGTCTCCTATACAATGTCATGAACCTCTGTCCATAGTTCTTTAGACAGTCTCTCTATCAGATCCAATCCCTTGAATCTATTTGTCACTTCTACTGTATAATCATAAGGAATTTGATTTAGGACATACCTGAATGGTCTAGTGGTTTTCCCTGCTTTCTTCAATTTAAGTCTGAATTTGGCAATAAGGAGTCTTTATCATGTCCTCTTATAAGTGCGTTAGATGTGGCACCTTGTTGATGGAAACTGAGACACAGATGGGTTAGGTAGCTTGCTCCAGTTTACAAAGCACCTGGATTCTGACCTAGAGTGTCTGGCTCCAAAGCCCACACTCTTAACCAATACAGCCGTATTGTCTCTCCTGACCAGCATAACTTCAAAGGGCAGAAGGGTAGAAAGAGGAGGGTTTCAGCCTCATACAAGAAAAAACTTCCAGAAGCTTGGGGATGTCCTACAGCATGGCGAATCAATTTTAAATAATAAACACTCTGCCAGGAAGTATAGACACAGCCAGGTTTACACGCTTTGGAATTCTGAGCTAAGAGTCTTTGCATTGTGTGAGAGAGGTTAGAATAGACAGCCTCAGAAGAAAATTCAGTGAGACTGGGAGATTTCAAATCTTGTGCTTTCCTACAGTAGAATCCAGCCTCCATCTTCAGTTCACTAGTGGGGGGCCTCTGTGGATTCCAAATTGTACCAATTTGTTATGAGACATCAATCTCATTTTAACCCACCTCCATCAAAATCCAAGAGCCCACTAGCTTGAAGACCAAGCCAAGTGTCTCTGTTCTCACTCTTTCTCCACTAGCTGACTTGCCTCTAAGAGCCCTTCCAACTCCAAGGATGCCCAACCTTTTGTAAGATATTGACTAGTGAAACAGACCTGGTGTGCAAAAAAAGGAGTCTAACCGCAATGTGCAAGAAGTCAGTGGATCTCAGAAATCACATGTGAATGAAAGGCTTCTTCGAAAAACATATCCAGAATGAATATTCTCTACCACTCTCACTTCCACCACCTTGGGCCAAACCACCATATTCTTTCACCTGGAGAATTGCAGTAACCTCATTATTGTCATCTGGTGCTCTTGTCCTCAATATCAAACCTCCACATTTCAGAGTGACTCTTAAAATACGTAAATCAAGTCACATCACTCCTCAGTTCAAAACCTTCCGTCTACTTCCTGTTTCCATTAAAGTAAAAGACAAAGCCTCTCTAGTGGTCTCCCAAACCCTCTGTGATCTGCCCTCCTCCTCCCCAGCCTCGCCTCCTACCACCTGCTTATCACTCACTCCGCTCCAGTGGCTGGCCCTGTGACTCTAACACACGAGGAAGCTCCTGCTTCAGGGACTCATGTTTGCTGTTCATCCTCCTGACAGCTGTGTGACTCCCTTCTTCCAGGTGTCTGCTAAAATGTCACCTTACCAAGCCCAGCATTAGTCCAAATGGATGAATTGGGAAAAAAGTTCCCCTCTTTCTCAATTTGATACCATCTGCCAGAATATTTTCAGAACTACATAGATGTATGAGGAAAAAGGTACCCCTAGAGTTGTGTGAAGTCCAGTCCTCAGTAATAGCCCTGGATGTGGGGTTCCCTGTCTACTTCTTGTAAAAGAGCAACACCCCACATCCCCCGCTGTACTCCCATCGTCCTGATCTTATACATGCTTCTCTTGGGTACTCATTACCATCTCATGTAGCACTTCTCTAGTTGTGTGTTTGTTGACTGGCTCTCCACCCACCACTAGAATGAAAGAAGCCAAGACTTTGCTTTGGTCAATTCTGTACCCTAGCACCCACAACAGTGCCTGCCACATAGGAGTCACTCCAAAAATATTTGTTACATGAATGAAAGACCGAATGACCCGATGCCCTCAGGAACAAAGAGTTTAGAGTTAGATATAATAAGGCAGTGGTAAAGAATAGAAAAAAGTCGGGGGGGGGGGCAATTATTACTTTAAATAGAGAACTAAGATCCTATAAGCCACAAAGCATGACCATATGTATATATACATATATGTATACAGCTTCCCTGGTGTCTCAGTAGTAAAGAATCTACCTGCCAATGCAGGAGAGACGCAGTTTCAATCCTTGAGTGGGGAAGATCCCCTGGTGAAGGAAATGGCAACCCACTCCAGTATTCTTGCCTGGGAAATACCATGGACAGAGGAGCCTGGTGGGCTACAGTCCACAGGGTTGCAAACAGTCGGACACAACTTCATGACTAAACAACATATATATATATATATATATATATATATATATATATATATATATATATATAAAATCAGAAGAGAGAGAGTTATAAGATTAAATGCCCAAGCTTTATATAAATGGAATGATTGTGTAACTCTCTGCAAGTGACTGAGTAAATTAAAGAAAAGGAGGCAAGGAAGGAGATTTTAAACAGACCATGGCCTGTGAGCTGTGACTTGCCGCTGCCAACAGAGTCCAAGGTGTGGAGACCTGAGGAACTGGGGTGACGTTCCAGGGGTTTGTGCATGGTTCCCAGCAGAGGCTGTGTACCTGAACATGAAGGGCTGCAGAAGTAGAAGAATACGATTGGTCCTCCTTCATTGCCCCTCTTCTGTCCCTCACCCCACCACCCCCCCACACACACCCATATCAAGGGAAAGGAGAGGGAAGCAAACCTAAGATGTAACAGAGAAATCTTCAACCATGTGAAGCCAATGGAGCAGCACCAGAGTTCTCTAAAGAACTGGAACTGTGCCCTGGGCTGAGAAACCACCTGGGTTGGTGATCAGCCAATAAGCAACTTCTCGCACCAGGATGGAACAGTCTGAAAGGGCATCTGAGGACATCAGATCAGAAGGAACATTTATGAGCAGCTGGCTGTTCAAAACAAAAACACTGGAGACAATTGAACAGAGGCAGACTCCTAGGTGAGGGAAAATGAAATCTATTTATTCCAGTTCCATCCTCCTCTTTTGTGGAAATGTAAAGAAGTATGGAGCATAATTTGAGCTATTGCTGCTTTGATGTTCTTTAAAAAAAAAAGTATTTTCTGTTTGAGTCCAAAGCCCCTGTAAGAGAAGTAAGTAAAAGTCACACTGGATGGAGCACATTTTTCATGGAACATAAACATACATTGGGGGACTTTTTTGGTGCGTAGTGACAGTTCAGTCAGCTACGTTTGATGCTCCTCATCAGAGAAAGCGATGTTAACTCTCCCAAGGTCATAGCTGATGCAGTTTGGGGAGCAAAAACATCCTGTCCATATCTGAGGCATATAGCCTTTGTTCTTAAATAATTAAAACTTTTCATCCCAGAATTCCTTTTCTGCCCCTAAATGTGTCATCTTCTTAACCAGGACTGTGTGAGCAATAGCATTTCATTGAATTGTATTAACAATTGTTATTGTAAAACAATACGGGAACTGTATGTAATTTAGTATAATCCATTTTCTGTCAGGCATTTGACTTAATGATATTTCCTCTTCTACTTACTTATGCATTTCATTATCTATTTTTGTGTCTTCAGAAACACAATAAACAATAACCAACAGGAAAAGATTGGTACATTTTTCAGAACATATTTCATTTTTCATCTTTAGTTGGTCTATTTGTAGGGTTCTTGCAACCAATGAAAAGAGAATGAAACATTTCCTTGCCTTGCACCCAAAGTACTGCTTCCACTTGGGGCAACCTTTGGAAGGGAAAGGCCTGACATTCAGGAAAGGGAGTGATGGAGAAAAAGGCAAGTGTTTGTACTTTGAAGAAGAGAGGCTTCCCTCCAGCCACAGACACTGTAATTGCCACCCCCTCCTTATTTCCTTCTCCTTCCTCCCATCTGCTTTCCTCTCCTAGGTACACCGATGTTTTGGTTCAATTCTAATTGCATTTGTGTTGCACACTAAAGCACACAGGATTCTTTCTCAACAGACATTATTTTTGAGGGTATAAAGTGCAATTTTCTTCCACTACTCGCTTTAAAATATATTTTCCTCTCTCTCTTTAGAAATGTCCTAAAGGTAAAGAAAGCTGAGGTACAGTCCCCTGAGATCTTGCTGCTTAAAATGGGGCCTCAGACTACCAGCAGCCCCTGGAGCTTGCTAGAAATGCAGAATCTTGGGCTCCATCCTAGAACTACTGAACCACAACCCACATTTTCAACAGGATCCCCAAGGAGATGTGTGGGCACATTCAAGTTTAAAAAGCACTGACTTAGAAAAAGACAAATACTGGATGATATCCACTTACATGTGGAATCCGAAAAATAGTGACAAACTGTGAATATAATATAAAGAAGTAGATTCACAGGTAAAGAGAGAACAAACCAATGGCTACCAACTGGGAGGGGAGGGCAATATAGGGATGGAAGAGTGCAAAGTACAAACTATTTGGTGTAAGATAGATAGATATTGTACAACACTGGGAATACAGTCAATATTTTCCAATAACTATAAATGGAAAGTAATCTTTTAAAATTTTATAAAATTGTATGAAAAGTAAAAATTTTAAATAATTAAATAAAAGCACTGACTTAGGTCAAATCGAATGGAATAAATAAAAGTCAAACATAAAAGTTTAGATATAGATAGATAATACCACACAAAATTAATTTAACGTCCTGGTGAAGTGAAAGTTGCTCAGTAGTGTCCGAGTCTTTGAGACCCCATGGACTGTAGCCCACCAAGCTCCCCTGTCGATGGAATTCGCCAGGAAAGAATGCTGGAGTGGGTAGTCATTTCTTTCTCCAAGGGATCTTCCCAACCCAGGGATTGAACCCAAGTTTCCTGCGTTGAAGTTAGATTCTTTACCATCTGAGTCACCAGAGAAGTCCTTCATCTTCTAAAAAGGCAGTAAAAGTGAGATTTACACCACTTGTTTTTGAGGTTTAAACATTTGTTCCTATCTTTTTCATGCAAGTCTTCAAGGTATACAGATGGAAATATAAAACGTTCCAAGAAAACTTTCATAAAAATCTGTATATATTTTTGTTTCCTTATCAGAAATTAAGGATGCAGAAGAAAGATTAAAACAGTAGACAGCATTGGTTGGCCAAAAAATTCATTGGGGTTTTTCCAGAAAAACAACCTTTTTGGCCAGCCCTATAAATGTCCACATGTGGCATGGGTGTCCACAAATGTCCACAAATGTCAGGGTGGCATGCCTGGATGTTGAACTCCCCGCTTGCCAGATGTCACAAAGAGTCCCCTAACTCTTGGATAATTACAAAGGCAGCAGATCTCCAGGAGGGAAGCCCCTGCCCACTTTCAGAAGACCCCCATTCAATGTTACCCCACTAAGATTTTAAACACAGAAACTCAGAATTAATGACACTGCCTCACTTTCAAACTCAGCAGGACGTCTTGACTTCTTGGAAAGCAAAGGACATGGTACAACGACAAACCATCCCAGTTTGCCCAGGCATGAGGGATATTTTTCCCCAGGGATGTGGGGATTTCAGTTTTAAAATGAGGAAGTCTCAGAATAACTGGGATGGTTAGTCATCCTATTCTAACATCGTTTATGAAACCCAATTGCCCTAATGAAATTGGCACAGGAAAACTAACTTGTTAGAAGCAAGCAACCTTCATAGAAATAATTTACTGTAACTGCAAGCTAATTCTCTGAGCCCTCACACTTGAAAGCCACAGAATCGAACAGATCATCCAAGCAGATTTCCTTAAATTGGCTGGAAGTGCACAGCTCTTGTTTCAGCATCAATAGATGTGTTCAGTTTCAACTAAGCAGTTCACTAACTGCATTGATTTTTAAGGCTAGGCTAAAGGTATTGCGAAAATATCCAGGGGACACAGAAACTGGGGTGTTTGGAGGTTGATGGGCAAAGGATAAATTTTGCTCTTGTGAGGCCTTCCTGGGAGTACCTCTAGCTGGGTATACATATCCCAGGGGCCGTTAGTGTTTTTAACCTTTGGCCACTTGATGATTGAACCATTCTAGTCCGTCCCCATGCCTGGGGCTCTCAGAAGACTCTCCGGGTACAAGTTCTTGCTCAAGGTCCAACAGCTGTCAGAGCAGATGGCTGGAGATTTGTTTACCATGGTCCTAAGTATCACCCTTTAGCTCTAAGGCACTGGGAACAATTTGACAAATTTGATTAACTGAGAACAATATGATGCTGGCCTAGGAAGCTCGGTCTACACTTTCACAGAGTCCCTTATGTTCTTTTCATGGTCTAAGGATACAGGATGATATTAGCTATTTCTTCAGTCCAATGAGACCCTCAGAGAAAACAAAGAGCGTCACCCTTGGCTACCCCTTTTGTCTTCCGGCCGAAGGTTTCGGTGAATGAAGCTTGTGATTCACACGTGCAGCCAGCTGCGCTATCAGAGAGACGCTGGGCACATGCCTGTGCCGCCTCCAATAGACGGAAATGTGGCTTCTCGTTCCAAACCACGCCATCTCTTACTTGTCCTTTACAAATGATGCATCAGCTTTGTGAAACTAACAAGAAGCAGTCAGACTGCTGGAAAATCTTATCTACCCTCTACCCTCCCAACTTGCCTCTGCCTCCTCTCAACTTCCAGGAGTTTCCTTGGTGAGCTCCCAATGGATGGTTTGCCAAGCATTATGTGCTTTGAGATGGCGTGTATGTCCCTGGGTCTGTGAGAGGCCTCGCTGCTGCTGGGTGGGGAGACAATAGTCAGCTACTATTCCTGTGGGAATTCCTGAGGGAGCTGCAAGTTGCTATGAATAGCCTGGCATTTGGAAGAGAAGTTTTGCAGAGGAGTCTCCCGCTGTGCCCTCTAGCTCTCAACTTGATGAAGGAGACAAGCTCAGAGCCCAAGAGGTTGGGAAGGGCTCCGGGAGGAGGCCTATTAAGGGACAGGCTTTCTTGTGTCCAGATTCCACTTGGGTGACCCTGGGGAGAGAGACTCTTTTCCAGGACCACAATGCTCCATTTATAAGCTGCAACTAGTCGCAAACAAAATTTGTGCATCCACCACTAACTGTCAGCTCAAGAGGTTGAAAGTTCAGTCCCAGGGAGGTCAGGATGTCTTCCAAGGGGCTGAGGACTTTGCTTACAACCTCCCCTCCCCCACATGGTGCCGGCAGGACCCTTCCCTGGGGAGAGAACCACATTCCAGATGAGGCTGCCTGCAAAGCTGAACGAGCAGTGTCACAGGGCCTCTGGCTCTGGAAGTATTAGCACAGCAGACAGATGGGCCCGTTAGACTGACCTTTCTGCTGCAGAACGTTGACTTGGTTTATAATAAATATAGCCATCTGAGGAGAGCAAGGCAAGGAACACTCTAGTGATTATAGGATTTAGCTGATGTTTGAAAGTTCAGCCAGTTTTGCTTGCATATTCCATGTGGAATAAAACAGCCAGAAGGGCCCAGAAAAAATGAGCTGTTCTTTGCCAAATCAAAATGTGTAAATAGTTCTTCTGAGAGCGTAACAAAGAGCCTATTTTGCCTTTAAACACCAGAGCCAAAAACAGGAAAAGGCTGCAATTAAGTAAAAGCAGAACAATATGAAGTTAATCGATAATGGAATGATTATTACAAAGCTGTCATGCATTAACTATACCTACTGCGTGAGTGCTTCTTTCAGAGTATAAACATCCTTTCCAATTCCAAATGCACTTTTTTTTTCTTTCATGATGACACATTTTCATTTTCTATTGTGCTCTTAATTCTCATTTGCAGTCCTCTGAACCTCATTGTAAACTGTGACTAAATTCCTCCTTTCCCCACATGTGGGACCGGGTCGGGGGTGGTGATGTTGGAATCTCTGGGTGGCACTGCACTTCAGAGAAATAAAGACTCTTCCATTTGGAGCCTGGGCTAGCAAGGATTGAATCCTTTATTTCCTTAATGAGCTCAGAGTGACTGCTCATTAGATGATGTTGACTCTCTCAGATAATAGTGAAATTAATGGTTCCATTTACGTTGAGTAAATCACTTCAGGTCTTCCCAAGTTTCCTGAATGGGACACCCAAACACCAGCTTCAGATCTAGCCTAGAGAAATGCTGACGATTTTATAACATTTCAGGCAGTATGAATGCAGAAGCACTCAACAAGCCTACCTAACCAGCGCATCAGCGGGAGCTAGATCATGGCTCCAAGTGGGAGGGAGGCTAGCTGGCTACTCCATCCCTGGCTCCCTTGCAAGAACCACTCAGCCTAGAGGCAGGTTTCTCTTCTAGGCCCCTTTTGGACCAAACTGAGATTTCCAAATGTAACGTCATCAGCGATGGTGGACGTAGTGTAACAAAGTCAGACACTCAGAGAGCTCTTCCCACCTCCATGGGAACCTCTGCTTCCATCCCTCCCCTCTCCTTCTGAAACCACCAAAGCCAGGCACTGATGTGCGCTGCTCCCACTCACAGGGAGTTGTCCTGACTCTCTCTTCCCAGGATGGTCTCTCTCGGAAATAGTCTTTCTCTTCACTCTTCCTATCACCTCCCTCCCCTCCCACATCCCTGGAATCAGCCATTGAGAGCACAAGAGTAACTGTTTCTCAGCGAGCAAAGATCTTGAAGCCAGACTCTGATGCCCAATGATAAATTAATGAGAAATCTCCCATCACCTGGTGGGTAATTTTTTTCTAATTAAGTTAATTGGATTTTTTATTATAAAAGGAATGTGTGCTCGTTATTAAATGTTTGTAAAATACAGAAAAGTAGAGAGTTGGAGGGAAAAATAGAAAGTCTACAGGTGGGTAATTAGAGTCACAGAATTATTAGTTATTTTGACTGGGTACCAGTTAATCCATAAATTAGATTTTTAGAGTCAACTGCAGTTCCACTTTCTAGTTCAACTACTAATGTCCACCCAAGTCAATGCCATGGTTATTTATCACAGTTCCCTTGGAGAAGGCAAAATCCTTTCTGTCTGGACTTCAGGCCCATTTAAAGCTCCAAGGCAATAAATGGGAAGGAAATCCAAAAAAGAGTGGAGAGAGAGATATATATATCTGATTCCCTTTGCTAGTACAGTGGAAACTAGCACAACATTGTAAAGCAGCTACACTCTAATAAAAATTAATTTTAAAGAAATCCAAGGCTAAACTGCCCTCCTCAGAGTCAACTGAGACTCACTCCCCGGAACCCTCTGTATGGGCCCCAGGGCTTCTCCCGCTAGACCTCCTTTCCCAGGTCAGCTCCCTGATCACCAGCTTTCATGGAGCACAGAACTCTTATTCTTTCCCCGCAATAAAACCTCTCCAAATATCTCCAAAATCTGTTTTTATTAAAAGTCCAATGTCTAACAGAGTTTCTCACAATTAATCTCTTTATTTCCCTTTTCCCAAAGTGTGAACATTTCTACAAAAGGATGAAAGTAGAATCATGAAGGAAACATCAGGCAAAGTTTTGGCTCAGGTACAAAAATCAAATATCCATCTACCTCTGCTGCTGCTGCTGCTAAGTCGCTTCAGTCGTGTCCGACTCTGTGCGACCCCATAAGACGGCAGCCCACTACGCTCCCCCGTCCCTGGGATTCTCCAGGCAAGAACACTGGAGTGGGTTGCCATTTCCTTCTCCAATGCATGAATGTGAAAAGTGAAAGTGAAGTTGCCCAGTCGTGTCCGACTCTTTGTGACCCCATGGACTGTAGCCTACCAGGCTCCTCCGTCCATGGGATTTTCCAGGCAAGAGTACTGGAGTGGGCTGCCATTGCCATCTACCTCAGCTACCTACAACTCAGCAAGGAAGCAACAAATGATCAGTCAAGTTTCTAAGCAGCCAAAATAGCACTGCAAAAGCAAGGTTCCAGTGGCCATGTGCCCTCTCCTTTCATCCCTCTCATTAGAATTCTATTTGAGAAAATTCGAGTTCTCAGTTCTCTTAGCTACAAGGAGCAACCTGCAAGGTGAAAATGGATTCTGGTGGTGAGTAAAAACGAGCCAACTGGGATGAAGGAAATAGAAAAACTATCAAAGGTAGATGTGAGAATTCCAAAGGCATAACAACCTGAAGCCATGTTGTGTACAGCAAGTTGTTCTCTACACTTCATTGGCTCTTGGCTACATGACTGCATAATGCAGTTATAATGATGACAAGGTAAAACTGTGTTCTGAACTGTGAGTCTAGAAAAAGATGGAAACTCATAGGCCATTTGAGAAATAATTTTTTTAACTTTCAGTGGGACATCTCCATTATACGGTAAACTCAATTATCACAAGTTTATTGTCCATGGGAAGTTCTGGCCTGCACTAAATTACTGTGGCTGACCTAGGGACTTCCTGAGGTCACTAACTTCCTCTCAGCTGTGTGAAGGCAGGGCTTGCTCTGTTTTGTACATTGCCTTTCAGTGATACCTATGACACTGGTGGTACATAACTGATGCCCTAAGTGATATTTGTTTAATTAATAACTGAAGGCTGATGGGAAGTCTAAGGGCAGAGACGAGGATGGATATAAAGAGAACCATCAAGGTAGATTCTGAGGACAGGTTAGGACCAGAGACACATGAGACACTGTAGATATCCTCTTAGTGTTGAAGATATTTCAATAGAAAAGAATTTAGTTATTTTCTGTAGCCAATAGAATGGCATTAAACTAGTTTGAAGCATCTTGAAAAACACAGTAAATAGACTAGTCAATATATAATTATATTATATGTAACTACATTATATATAATAATATATGTGTGTGTATATATATATGTGTGTGTGTATACACACACACACACACACACACACACACATATATATATATATATATATATATAAAATGACTCAAACACAATGAAGTTCATTTATTATAGGGTGAACAGATCAGCACTTCCCCACAAGTCACCCAGGGGCTCATGCTGATGGAGGCTCTGCTATCATTAAGAAGGGGTTTCCACAGAACTGAAAGAGATACGTGTACCCCAATGTTCATCGCAGCACTGTTTATAATAGCCAGGACATGGAAGCAACCTAGATGTCCATCAGCAGACGAATGGATAAGAAAGCTGTGGTAAATATACACAGTGGAATATTACTCAGCCATTAAAAAGAATACATTCGAACCACTTCTAATGAGGTGGATGAAACTGGAGCCTATTATACAGAGTGAAGTAAGCCAGAAGGAAAAACACCAATACAGTATACTAATGCATATATATGGAATTTAGAAAGATGGTAACGATAACCCTATATGTGAGACAGCAAAAGAGACACAGATATATAGAACAGTCTTTTGGACTCTGTGGGAGAAGGCGAGGGTGGGATGATTTGAGAGAATAACATTGAAACATGTATATTATCATATGTGAAACAGATCGCCAGTCCAGGTTTGATGCATGAGACAGGGTGCTCAGGGCTGGTGCTCTGGGATGACCCAGAGGGATGGGATGGGGAGGGTGGTGGGAGTGGGGTTCATGATGGGGAACACATGCACACCCATGGCTGATTCATGTCAATGTATGGCAAAACCACTAAAATATTGTAAAGTAATTAGCCTCCAATTAAAATAAATACATTAAATTAAGAAAAAAAACTTGGCAATCTCAAAAAAAAAAAAAAGAAGGGGTTTCCATTCACTCTGCGGGGCTGTCTCCACCCAACCTACTGAAAGGGGAAAGGGATATACAGTATCTTTACACTGGTTATGACAGCACAGTCTCAAGGCAACAGTGAACTCCAGGGGAGGCTGGGAAATGCAGTTTTATTTTCTAGGAAGATGAGAAAAGGGGCTTTGGGGAACACCTAGAGGTCTCTGCCATAAATTGATTAGCTGAATTTAACAACCACCTTCCTTCAAATATCTAATTTTCTTCATTCCATAAGGAATAAACTAGTAATTACACAAAGTATACCATATCAAATCATTATGTTGTACACCTGAAACAAAACATTATATGTCAATTTTACCTCAATTTAAAAAAGAATAAACTTTTTTTTTTTTTAAAAGAGTACTTTCTATATGATTCAATTTATAGGAAGTTTAAAAACAAGCAAAACTAATTCAGAAGTTAGGAGGATTGTTACTCTTTGGGAAGAGAGGGCAATGATTTGGAATGGACACAAGGGGGACCCTGAAATGGACTATTCCTTGTATGTTCTGTTTATCAGCTGCGTTCCCTTTGGATAATTCATTAAGCTATCTATATACTTATGACTTTCATATTTTTGGTATAAGCATGTTCTGCTTCAGCACTAATCCAGTCAGTTGGATCCAGAACTTTGTTTTCTGGTTAGTTTCATGGTCTAATGGCATAGGGTTTGGATCAAGACTCTGGAATTACGGGGTCTAGATTCATGTCCAAGATCTAACCACTTCCTATCTGAGAGATCTTGGCTAAATTACTAACTCTCTGTGCTTCAGCTTCTTCATCTGTAAAGGCTAATTGCAATGCTCAATATCATTGAGAGAATTAAGTCAACTCAATGAATACTAGCTCTTGGGATGGTTCTTATTGCTCTTCTTCTCTGCCCATAGAGAAGATGGAAGTGTCCTGAGGAAGAGGGAGGGCAAGGATGAAGTTTGAGTTAAGATAAATTTTGAAGATGAAGAATGAGGGGGAAATTATCATGTTAAGATGAAGGAAAAAGACATCAAAGAGGTGGATTTTCTCCTTCCGTTCTCTGTCTCTGGTTTCCTGTCCTTCTCTAAACATGGAAGATCGCCTAACTAGGTGATCTTTAGCTGGTTAGTCTTTCCAGCTATAAAAGCACAGAAATGAGAGGGCAATGCAAATGTTATCCAAAAGCCACACACAAATATGCATATTTGAGCTGACCTCAAATACAAAGGCCCCAAAATTTGGGAGGTAAGGGAGGTAAATTCTCAGTGGTGGAATTATGGATTATATCTTCTTAGAAAAAGAAAAGAAATAGCATAACCACAAGCAAACACAAGTTCATACAAGAAATTTATGCATAGTGGATATGACTTGAATTTATTATAGATGTAGTCTAACCTCCTGTACTTCTTAAATGAAGCTATAAAGTCGTAGTGTCTCAGAGCTGGAAATGAAAATAGAAGCCATAACTCTATCCATCATTTTGTGGATGAGAAAACCAACACCAAAATCCTCTGTGATTTCCCCAAGATAACAAAACTAGTTAGCTTGTGACAGAGCTGGGGCTAGGACCCAAACTTGATAATAATGGAAATGAAGAACAGTGACCCTGAGTTTCTGAAAGACTTTTAATCATTGAGGAGACTATGTCCATTATAATCTACTTGCAGGACTAATATATTTTAGAAACATTTTCATCAACAAAGGTTGAAATAAAAATGATTGCCTTTCTGAGTTGATTGAAGATGATGGCTTGAAGATCATAAATTCTTTCCTGCTCCTCCACTGAGAGGCAGAGTCTACTTCTATTCCCTTTGATTCTGGTGTGCCTCTGTGACTGACTTCAGGTGACACAGTACAGCTTCCAAAGCTAGGTCTCAAGCAACCTGCAATTTCTTAGTTTATTTCCTTTTAGAACCCAGCTGCCAAACTATGAAAAGTCTGAACCACGTGAAGAGGCCAGTGGAGGGGAACTAAGGCATGCTGATAGCCCCAGCTGAGCTCCCAGCTTATAATCACGCTCACCGCCAGTCCCTTGGGGGAGACTTCATAGCACTCAGCCCAAACTATAGAGTCATGAGAAAATAAATTGTTGTTTTAAACCACTACATTTTGGGGCTCTTTGTTTTAAAGCAATAAAAACTCACTCAAGCACTAAGTTTAAACAGTGCTGAGTCACTTCAGTCATGTCTGACTATTTGCAACCCCATAACTGTAACCCGCCAGGCTTGTCTGTCCATGGGAATTTCCAGGCAAAAATACTGGAGAGGGTTGCCGTGCCCTCCTGCAGGGACCTTCCCCACCCAGGGATCAAACCTACTTCTCTTATCTCCTGCATTGGCTGGTGGGTTCTTTACCACTAGCACCACCTGGGGAGCCCAAAGTTTAAAGAGTCGTCACCATAGTTAACATTTTCATCAATTTAGTGAAAAACCATTCCAATATTTTAATTGGAAGAGAAAATGGAGACGAATTATTTCCCCAAATCTCTAGAAATAAATGTCAGAGGGATCTATTTGACTAAGAGTGGTCAGGGTAGGCCTCTCTGATAAGATGACATCTGAGCAGACAGCTGAGGAAAGGAGGGAACCAAGTATGTGAAGTCAAGATGCAAAGGCTGAGAGGCAAGTGAAGACTGGTAAAACTGAGAAGGTCCCCTTTACCTGTTCCACCTTGAGTTCAGACGGTGATGGAAAAGTCAATGGGTATATTTTCTTCCTTGTCAGATCATTTATTTATTCATGCATAGATACATTCAACAGTTATTTATCAAATACCTGCAATGTGCCTGATGTGATAGGGGCTGAGGATACATATGGTAATGAATAAGAGAGATGAGGGTTAGGATTAAGGTTAAGGTCAGGGTGTCCAGGGATAAGAAGACTGAAAATAAATAAGTAAATGAATAAACGGACTGGATACTTTCAGAAGGTAAGAGCTATGAAGAAAACCACAAAGAATGAAATGACAAGATGTGACCGGAAGGAGATTCAGATTTAGAACTCGGGGAAGGGCTCTCCGAGAAAATGACATTTGTATGAGACAAAAATGACAAGAAGGTTATAGCCACACAGATGTCTGAAAAAGAGTATTCCAGGCAGAGGGAACAACAAATGCAAATGTCTTAATCCAGGAATGAATTTAGCATCGTCAAGAAACAGAGAGAAGGTCAGAGTGACTGAGGGAAAATAAAGCAGGCAAGTAGTATCAGATGAAGTCAGAGATAGACAGGGGCCAACTTCATGTAGAAACTTGTTAGCCCTGACAAGCCTGGATCTGATTTTGACTGAGATGGAAAGTCATTGAAGGGTTTTAAGAATAAGAGCTTCTCAATCTGATTTGTATGCTTTGAATATCACATTGGCTGCCATGGGGGAGAGGGAGGACAAGTGAAAAATGATGATAGCTCCAAGTAGGGCGGTATCTGAGGTGAGGGCAGGAAGTAGACATGTTTACAATGTTTTGGACCTAGAATCAGTCAGACTTTTCAAGAGGCTAAAGGTGGGGGTTGCAGGAAAGAGAGAAATTGAGAATGACCCCTCTACTTTTGGCTTGAACAACTGGGGTGACAGTGGTTCCACTCATCGAGTTGGAGACCACTGTCATGGGAGCAAGACTGGTGGCAAGAAATCAAAAGCTCTGTTTTGGTCATGGTAAAATTCAGAACTCATCAGATAGAGACATGCAAATGTCAAAAAGCAAGGGGAGGGCTTCCCTGGTGGCTCAGTGGTAAAGGATTCGCCTCCCAATGCAGGAGACACAGGCTTGACCTTTGATCCAGGAAGATCCCACATACCTCAGAAGAACTAAGCCTGTGCAGCACAACCGCTGAACCTGTGCTCTAGAGCCCAGAAGCTGCAACTATTGAGTCCACATGCCTCAAATACTGAAGTCTGCATACTCTAGAGCCTGTACCTCATTAGAGAAAAGCTCATGCAGCAATGAAGACCCAGCGCAGTCAAAAATAAATAAAATTTAAAAAAACAGCAAGGGGATTTTTGAGTCTGGGCTTCAGTAGAAAGGACATGACTAGAGGATTAGGAATCGTCGGATCCCTATGGACAGTATTTAAAGTCTTTACAGAAGATGAGAATTCCTAGTGAGAAACCGTAAATGAAAAAGAAGATAAAGCCAAAAATCTAGCCCTGGGTTACTCCAACACCAAGGGCTTGAGTAGAGGATGTGTCACCAAAGAATGAAAAGGATCAGTTGGTAATAGAAGGAAATCCAGAATCAGGGTGTGCTGGCATGGAAGCCAGGGGAAAAAAATATTCTTCTAAGGTGGGAATGACTGAAAGTGTTGAATAATTTTAAGAGTTCAAGTACGAGTTGTGCTTCTCATTTTACAAGATAAAAACCTGATTCTTCCTTCTCTCACACTCCATATCCCAATAGCAAGACTATTTTTTGCCAAGTCATGTGGATTCCTGAAAGAGCCTCATAACTGGACTCTTGGCTTCTGCCCTTGCTCCATGTATTAATTACCTATTGCTGCAGAGCAAATTATCCCCAAAGTTAGCAGTGTAAAGTAAGCATTTATTACTTCACAGTTTCTGTGTGTCAGGAATCCAGGAGAGACTTAGCCGGGTGGTTCTGGGTCAGCATCTCTCAGGAAGTGAGCATTCAGTCCTCTGAGGGCTTCAGAGGATCCGCTTCTAGGATGGTTTCCCGGCAGGCAGTCCACACAGGACCTCAGTTCCTCTCTGGCTACTGGCAGGAGTTCTCAGTTCCTCACCGCATGGGCTGGTCATAGGCTGCTTGAGTGTCCTCATGACAGCTGGCTTCTCCCAGAGCAAGTGGCCCGAGAGAGTGAGAGAGAGAGAAGAAAGAATAGGAAGCTGCATTGCTCCTTATGCTTAATCTCCCCTCCTAGACCCCACTTCCACCATTTCTATTGTGAGAAGTAAGTCCTGCATGTAGTCCACACTCAAGGAGAGGAAACCAGGCTCTACTCTTTGAAGACTAGCATTCGTGGATACAAATTTTAAAGCCCTCACACTCCCCTATCATTTTTTTTCAATACAGGAGCCAGAGTGATCATTGATGTCAGTTCTCTGCCCAGTGGCTTCTCATCTCACTCAGTTAATTGTGTTATTCTCTCAGTCATGTCTGACTCTTTGCGACCCCATGGACTGTATAGTCTGCCAGGCTCCTCTGTCTATGGAGTTTTTCCAGGCAAGAATACTGGAGTGGGTTGCCATTCCCTTCTCCAGGGGACCTTCCCATCCAGGGATTGAACCTGAGTCTCCCACACTACGAGTAGATTCTTTACCATCTGAGCCACCAGGGAAGCAGTCAAATCCTTACAGAGGCCTGTCTTATGAGAGCTAGTGACCCTGTACCCTCTCTGGTCACACCTCCTCCCCCTCTCCACATTATTCTCTCCTCTCTAGCCCCTCCTGTCTCCTTGCTGCTCCTGCTACCTCCTTGGGCCTTTGCATTTGTTGTTCCTCTCCCTGGACTGCAGATCCTCCCATATCCAAATGGCTCTTTGTCTTACTTTCCTTGGGTTTTTACTTACTGAAACCATCCTTGATCACTCTGTTTCAAATTGTCACTTTCTCACCTCACTTGCACTCCTTAACTCTCTTCCATACTGTATTTTCCTTCACAGCGCTAATCCCGTCTGTCATCATATATATCTTACTTATTTTCTTTTGCATCAATCTCCCCCACTAACAGGCAAGCTCCATATGGGCAAGTGTATTTGTTTGTTTTGTTCACTGCTATAAACCCAGTGCTAGAACAGTGTCTGGCACAAAGGAGACACTCAACAATATGTCCTGAATGTTAGTAGCCAAAAGTAGAAACACCTGGGGAATCATGCTTCCAAAATGAAAGTCTGGGGAATTCCCTGGCTGCTCAGTGGTTAGGACTCCATGCTTTCACCGCCAAGGGCATTGGTTCGATCCCTGGTCAGGAAACTAAGATCCAGCAACCTGCACTCACATGGCCAAAAACACAACAACAACAACAACAAAATGAGAGTCTGCTCTTGTCCTCAGAAATTAATCTCAATGAGATAATTAGTAAGAACTATGAGCTCTTCCCCCTTTTTAGAATGGGGTGTGTTCTCGGGCTTCCCAGGTGGCGCTAGTGGTAAAGAACTTGCCTGCCAGTAGAAGACTTGGGTTCCATCCCTAGGTCGGGAAGATCCCCTAGAGGAGGCTGTGACAACCACTCCAGTATTCTTGCCTGGAGAATCCCATGGGCAGAAAATCCTGGTGGGCTACAGTTCATAGGGTCACAGAGAGGTGGACATGACTGAAGTGACTGAACATGCATGCATGGTAGTCACTAATCACAGGTTGCTGTTGAACAGTTGAAATGTAACTAGTGCAACTGAATTTTTTATTTAATTTCATTAAAATAGCCCTATATGGTTAGTATCTACCATGTTAGACAGTGCAAATCTAGAATAAAAAAAGGTCTTTGGAGTCCAACAAACCTGGATTTGAATCCTGGTTCTGCTATTCACTAGTTGTATGACCTTGGACAAGACGCTCAATCTCCAGAAGCGCCAGTTGCCCCATATATAAAGCAGTGCTAATGATACTTCCTTCATCAGATCATTGTGAAGATGAAATAAGCTAGCATATGAAAAGTACTTGACATATGGCTGCTTCGTATTTGCAGCTAACCTCCCAATCAAATTTGCATTAAGTGTTGATTAAACTTCTTTCCTATGATGAGACTTTGAACACTTGTTCCACCGATGTATAGACCAGTGGTTCTCAACTGAGAGTAATTTTGCTCCCAGAGGACATTTGACAATGTCTGGAAACATTTTGGATTGCTACAAATGGGAAATATTGCTGAAACCAAGTGGGTAAATACCAAGGCTTTTTCCTAAACATTTTACAGTACCCTGGACAGCTTCCCTCCACCCACCCTTAACCATGAATGATCTGTCCAAAATACCAACAGTGCCAAGATTAAGAAATGCTGATGTAGACACACCCTAAGAATGAAAACAGTGAGATATAGAGCCATTTAAAAATCTCACCTCATCATTCCCTTAAACCTTCCCCCACTCCTCCAGACTCTCTCCCCAGCTTTCACCAACTATCCTCCAAATTTCTATTTCTACTGAAAGCCCTGTGAACATGGGAAATTCACTAAGGAGTATATACACAGTCATGTTCACAGAGGCAAATTTCACTTCAGCGAATGGAGTCATTGTCAAAAACCACCCACCATCATGTCTGCTGATTACTGGAGATGTCTTCATGGATTTCTTCATCATTCCCTAATGTTCATAAACTTTATTTTTCAATTACAATTTTCCAAAGAGGCCTTTCCAGATTGTGTTTTGAAAACAGCCTGGCCCTGTCATTCTCTAGTCCCTTTTCTATTTGTTTCTCAGGACATCTGACATCATGCATCATGCTCATTTGCTTAGAATGGAAGATCCGCACAGCAAGGATCTGGTTCTTCAACACTGAATCCTCAAGGCCAAGATCTGTGCCTGACACATAGCCACTGCTTAGGAAATATTTGTCCAATAAATGAAAAAAATGTTTCTAGCCAGTTAAACTGACATCCCTATATCAAAGTAAAATTCAAAGCAATGATTTCAAGCATAAAAAAGTATTTAAGTCTCTTGGAGTTCTCAATAATAGGATCTGACCTTTGTCAGAGAATAACATGAAAAGATTCAATGAACATGAACTTGGGAAAACTCTGGGAGATGGTGAGGGACAGGGAAGCCTGGCTGTTGCAGTCCATGGGGTCGTGAAGAGTCGGACTTGACTTGGTGACTGAACAACAGCAACCACAACATGAAAAGAAAGAGAGAACTGACCATAGTCTTAGGCTTTCCAGTCCCAGTTCTGGTTCTGACACTTAAATTCACTGTGTAAGTATGTGTGTATGAGCACAAGCTAGAAAGTGAGGGAGATTTTTGGAAAATCCAGATTTTAGACTTGTTAAGACATTAACAGTAACAACAACAATAATAGTTGCTACCTTTCATTGAACATTACTAGCTTCCTGCCAATATATTTTCAGTTTCAGCAAAATCAACTATTTAATTCAGTCCTATTTACAGGTTTTTATGGTAGGGACCATTGCCTCATTTTACACATGAAGTCAAGGCCTTAGGAAGTAAAGTAACTTGCTCCAAGGCACACAGCTAGCAAGTTGTGGGAACGGAGTCAGAACCCAGGCCCGTGACTCCAAATCTTGTCTTAGATACTTTATCACTATGCAAGCACCAGCTCCAGCTAGTGCCTGAATGGGGAAGAATTTGCAAATTACAAAGAACCGTTCCCACTGCAGCAAAATGGGATTTTTTCCTTTAGTTCCCTGTTGTTGTTTTTTTGGGTTTTGTTTTGAAGTACCAAATGTTCTCTCATAATTAATTCTTCTAACCATCCCAGTTTTACAGAATCATGCAAAGAAGTTTGGAATATTTTATCAAAATTGGCTTTAAAATAGTACAATGTACTTTTTAAAACTAATCATTTTACAGACAGCTTCCAGTGTGGGAGAAACTCTGCCAAATAAATAGGATCTCCTTCCAGTTGGAAATTGCTCCCGGGAAGGAGGGACAGTGTTATTCCCTGTGGGCTCCCCCGGGGTAGCCTAGATCCTGACACAAAGCAGGATCTCAACCAGCGCCTACTCTTCCCTACCCCTGCTCCCTCCCTTTTATCGGTAAAAGGAGAGGCCTGATCTTGAAGGCCTCCCTCCCTGGTCCCTGACCCGGAGGGGAACATTTGCCAAGCACACCACAAAACTTGGTCCTGGCCTCCACTTTCTCCACCCCTCTATCCATACAGAGACGGGGCTGCTGGTCACCTGCCATTTAGCTTCTTGGCCTCCCAGAGGCTTGGTTCAAATTTAGCTGCTCTTCAAGACACGGCTGCCTCTGCAAAGTCATCCCTACTGCTACCATTTCCTGCCAACCGTGATGGATTTAAGCTTCTGCCCCACCTCTTCCTGCCATGATCTCCCAACAGCACTGAGTGAGGAAAAGCTGACTAAAATCTAACCTCTCTTGTTACTACCAAGGCGAAGACCATCTGATGTGCAAATCTCTCTGCAGAGCTCCTTTGGTTATGTACATTTCAGGGAGTCCCAACCTGAACTTCTTTTGCCAGAAATTAAATTTGTATGGACCTCATTTGTTGCTTTTGTTGTTTAATCATTAGTGTCTGACTTTTTGTGACCCCATGGACTGTAGCCCACCAGGCTCTTCTGTCCATGGAATTTTCCAGGCAAGAATATTGGAGGGAGTTGCCATTTCCATCTCCAGAATATCTTTCCAACCCAGGGATTAAACCCATGTCTCCCTGCATTGGCAGGCAGATTCTTTACCATTGAGCCACAGGGAAGCCCTTATAGACCTCATAGCTTTTCTTTTTATCCTCTGGGGTAATCTCAGTGATACTTCAGTTCATTTCAGTCGCTCAGTCATGTCTGACTCTTTGTGACCCCATGGACTGCAGCACACCAGGCTTCCCTGTCCGTCACCAACTCCCAGAGCTTACTCAAACTCATGTCCATTGAGTCAGTGATGCTATCCAATCATCTCATCCTCTGTCGTCCCCTTCTCCTCCTGCCCTCAATCTTTCCCAGCATCAGGGTCTTTTCCAATGAGTCGGTTCTTTGCATCAGGTGGCCAAAGTATTGGAATTTCAGCTTCAGCATCAGTCCTTCCAATGAATATTCAGGACTGATTTCCTTTAGGATGGACTGGTTGGATCTCCTTGCAGTCCAAGGGACTCTCAAGAGTCTTCTCCAACACCACAGTTCAAAAGCATCAATTCTTTGGTGCTAAGCTTTCTTTATAGTCCAACTCTCACATCCATACATGACTACTGGAAAAACCACAGCTTTGACTAGATGGACCTTTGTTGGCAAAGTAATGTCTCTGCTTTTTAATATGCTGTGTATGTTGGTCATAGCTTTTCTTCCAAGAAGCAACTGTCTTTTAATTTCATGGCTGCAGTCACCATCTGCAGTGATTTTGGAGCCCCCAAAAATAAAGTCTGTCACTGTTTCCATTGTTTCCCCATCTATTTGCTATGAAGTGATGGGACCATTTGCCATGATCTTAGTTTTCTGAATGTTGAGCTTTAAGCCAACTTTTTCACTCTCCTCTTTCACTTTCAAAAAGAGGCTCTTTAGTTCTTCTTCACTTTCTGCCATAAGGGTGGTGTCATCTGCATATCTGAGGTTATTGATATTTCTCCCAGCAATCTTGATTCTAGCTTGTGCTTCATCCAGCCCAGTGTTTCTCATTATGTACTCTGCATATAAGTTCAATAAGCACAGTGACAATTTAGAGCCTTGACGTACTCCTTTCCCAATTTGGAACCAGTCTGTTGTTCCATGTCCAGTTCTAACCGTTGCTTCCTGATCTGCATACAGATTTCTCAGGAGGCAGGTCAGGTGGTCTGGTATTCCCATCTCTTTCACCACAGTTTGTTGTGATCCACACAGTCAAAGGCTTTGGCATAGTCAATAAAGCAGAAGTAGATGTATTCCCGGAACTCTCTAGCTTTTTTGATGATCCAGTGGATGTTGGCAACTTGATCTCTGGTTTCTCTGCCTTTTCTAAATCCAGCTTGAACATCTGGAAGTTCACAGTTCATGTACTGTTGAAACCTGGCTTGGAGAATTTTGAGCATTACTTTGCTAGAGTGCGAGATGAGTGCAACTGTGCGGTAGTTTGAGCATTCATAGGAATTGCCTTTCTTTGGGATTGGAATGGAAACGGACCTTTTCCAGTCCTGTGGCCACTGCTGAGTTTTCCAAATTTGCTGACGTATTGAGTGCTGCATTTTCACAGCATCATCTTTCAGGATTTGAAATAGCTCAACTGGAATTCCATCACCTCCACTATCTTTGTTCTTAGTGATGCTTCCTAAGGCCCACCTGACTTCACATTCCAGGATGTCTAGCTCTAGGTGAGTGATCACACCATTGTGGTTATCTGGGTCGTGAAGACCTTTTTTGAATCGTTCTGTGTATTCTTGCCACCTCTTCTTAATGTCTTTTACTTCTGTTAGGTCCATACCATTTTTGTCCTTTATTGAGCCCATCTTTGCATGAAATGTTCCCTTGGTATCTCTAGTTTTCTTGAAGAGATCTCTAGTCTTTCCCATTCTATTATTTTCCTCTATTTCTTTGCACTGATCTCTGAGGAAGGCTTTCTCATCTTTCCTTGCTTTTCTTTGGAACTCTGCATTCAAATGGATATATCTTTCCTTTTCTCCTCTGTCTTTCACTTCTCTTAATTTGTCATAATTATTGGACTGATTGCATGGTTTTCTACTTATACGAGGATTCTTAACATCTCTAACTCTCATCTGGAAATCAGAGCATGTCATCTTTCCACCTGGAAATCATATTCATGTTATTCTTTGTATTGTTAAGGTGTTTTGTGCTTTGCAAAACTGTTTCTTTTACTGAGCTCTATAATAAGCCAGAAAAAGACTGTAAGCTTCCCAAAGGCAAGGATCATCTGTATCTTATTCATCACAGAGTACGTACTTGAAATATGTTGGTTGAATGAATGATGTATTCTGGAATAGAAGCCAAGAGTCCTAGTTTCTAGTGCTGGCTTGAATATAGTGTAAGCCAGCACTGTCCAATAGAAATATTTAGAATGCAAGCCACATACTACTTAAATTTTTCAAAAAAAAATTCTAGTAGCCACATTTTTAAGTAAAAAAAAAAAGTAAATACATTTTAATATTTTTTACTTAATATATCCTAAATATTGCCTTTCTATCAGGTAATCAATAAAATTATTAAAATATTTCCTCCTTTTAGTCATGCAACTCTTTCTAATTTGAAGTCTGTTTTGTAGTTACAGCACATTTCAATTTGGACTAATCACAGTTTTAAAAAATAGACTGTATTTTTTTAGAGTAGTTTTGGGTTCCCAGCGAAATCAAGCAGAAGGTACAGAGATTTCTCATGTAACTCTTGCCTCTCCCTCCCCATACACAGCCTCCCCTACTATCAACATTCCTCAGCAGAGAGGTACATTTGTTAGAATTGATGAACCTGCAATGATATATCACTATCATCCAGTCTGTAGTCTATATGGAGGTTCACTCTTGGTGTTGAATGTTCTATTGGTTCTGACAAATATGTAATACACCCACCATTATGGTATCATACAGAATGGTTTCACAACCTTAAAAATCCTCTGTGCTCTGCATATTCATCCCTCCCTCCCTACTAACCCCTGGCAACCACTGATCCATTTACTATCTCCATAATTTTGCCTTTCCCAGAATGTCATATGATTCAAATCATACAGAATGGGCCTTTTCAGATGGACTTTTTCACTTAATAGTATGCATTTAAGTTTCTTCCACATCTTTTCATGGCTTAATAGTTCATTTTTTTTTAGCACTGAATAATTTTTACTTGTCTGGACATAACATAGTTTATTTATCCATTTACCAACGAAGGACATATTGGTTTCTTTCACATTTGGGCACTTATGAATAAAGCTGATACAAACATTTGTACAGGTTTTTGTGTGTACATAAGCTTTCAACTCTTGAAATAAGTGCAATTGCTAGATAATATGGTCTTGTTCTGAAAGAAACAATCAAACTGTCTTCCCGAAGTGTCTATTCCATTTTTCATTCCCACCAGTAATGAATGAGAGCTCCTGTTGCTCCGCATCCTCATCAGCATTTGGCATCAGTGTTTTGAATTTTAGCCATTTTAACGGATGTGTGGTGACATCTTGTAAATGACATATGATGTTAAGCACTTTTCATATGCTTATTTGTCTCTGCATATCCCTTGATGAAAGTGAAAGAGGAGAGTGAAAAAGTTGGCTTAAAGCTCAACATTCAAAAAACTAAGATCATGGCATCTGGTCCCATCACTTCATGGGAAATAGATGGGGAAACAGTGGAAACAGTGTCAGACTTTATTTTTTTGGGCTCCAAAATCACTGCTGATGGTGATTGCAGCCATGAAATTAAAAGACGCTTACTCCTTGGAAGGAAGGTTATGACCAACCTAGATAGCATATTTAAAAGCAGAGACATTACTTTGCCAACAAAGGTCCATCTAGTCAAGGCTATGGTTTTTCCAGTGGTCATGTATGGATGTGAGAGTTGGACGTTGAGAAAGCTGAGCGCCGCAGAATTGATGCTTTTGAACTGTGGTGTTGGAGAAAACTCTTGAGAGTCTCTTGGACTGCAAGGAGATCCAACCAGTCCATCCTAAAGGAGATCAGTCCTGGGTGTTCATTGGCAGGACTGATGTTGAAGCTGAAACTCCAATACTTTGGCCACCTTATGCGAAGAGTTGACTCAATGGAGAAGACCCTAATGCTGGGAAGGATTGAGGGCAGGAGGAGAAGGGGACGACAGAGGATGAGATGGTTGGATGGCATCATCGACTTGGTGGACATGGGTTTGGGTGAACTCCGGGAGTTGGTGATGGACAGGGAGGCCTGGCATGCTGCAGTTCATGGGGTCGCAGAGTCGGACATGACTGAGCGACTGAACTGAACTGAACTGAACTGACCCCTTGGTGAGGTGTCTGTTTATGTCTTTTGCTCATTTTTTGAGTTGATCATCTCCTTATTGTTGAGTTTTAAGTGTTCTCTATATGTTTTGGATAACCGTAGTAATAGTACTAAATAGTCCTAATGGTTACTATACAGCTTTCAACAGATTACCCTGGTAATGGGATGCAGTCACTTAACCTTTGAGATGGGCTATTCAAGAGGAAATACCTAATTGGTGGTTGGATCTAGAAAGTGGGAGCTCAAAAGACAAGTCCCAGCAGAATTTAAAGTCTTGAGAGCTCTCAGCAGTTAGACAGCAGCTGGTGTGTATGAGTGTATGAGACTACTCAAGGACAGAGTATCATTGCTTGGGATGAGAACTATTTTTTTTAAGTTCTTATTTATTTATTTTTGGCTGCGCTGGGTCTTTGTTGCTGCACTCAAGCTTTCTCTAGTTGCAGCAAGTGGGGGCGACTCTTACTTGTGATGCAAGGGTTTCTCATTGTGATGGCTTCTTCTGTATTGGAGCACAGGCTCTAGGGCTTGCGAGCTTCAGTAGTTGTGGCTTGTGAGCTCTAGAGCACAGGCTCAGTAGCTGTGACACACAGGCTTTGTGGCTCCTCAGCGTGTGGGGTCTTCCTGGACCAAGAATGGAACCCATGTCCTCTGACTTGGCAGGCAGATTCTTAATCACTAGACCACCAGGGAAATCCCAAAAACTACTTTCTGAATAAACTGCCTGTCAAACATTTTCCCTTGGGGTGATGGGGAATATTCTCAAATTCGGAATATCCTCAACTCAACTCCTTATTTCCCCTCTTCCCCAAATCTTTTTACTCATTTACAAACTCACACAAGCTGAAAATCGAGAAGTCAGCCTCAAGTTCTCCTTCAGCTTCCAGTGCTTGTCTATGCCCAACTCCTCCTGCTGATTCTATATCCTAAATTGCTCTTGCGTCTGTCACCTATTGTCATCCCCATTTCATCATCCCTCACCTGGATCCCTGCCATAGTCCCCCAACCGGCCTCTCGGTCTCCAGTCAGGCCTCGCTCCAATATGTTCTGCACACTGATGTCACAGTTATCATTTAAAAAGTAAATCTGATCGTGTCACTCCTGACTGAAATCCTTCAATGACTCCCCGTTACATTCATAATGAAGTCTAACTTCAACATGGCAGACAAGGCTTTCGTGCTTTCCTCTCCAGCTGCGTGCCCATGCACCCCGGTCTTCAACACTACCAAGTGTCTACCAATTCCCTGGTTCTTTCTCTCACTCTTTCTCACTCTCTCTCACTCTCTTGTTATTGCTCTCACATCTTTACCTTTACACATACCTCTGCACTGAACACTTGTGTCTCCCTCAGATTCATGTGTTGAAGCCCTAATCCTCAATGTCATGGTGTTTGAGAGGTCACTAGAGTTAGATGATGATGTTTATGCCCTTATAAGAAGAGGAAAGATTGGAGACCTCTCTCTTTCCCCACCTCATAAGGATTCAGTAAGACAGCGGCTAAGTCACTTCAGTCGTGTCCGACTCTGTGTGACCCCGTACATGGCAGTCTACCAGGCTCCGCTGTCCCTGGGATTCTCAAGGCAAGAACACTGGAGTGGGTTGCCATTTCCTTCTCCAGTGCATGAAAGTGAAAAGTGAAAGTGAAGTTGCTCAGTCGTGTCCGACTCTTAGCGACCCCATGGACTGCAGCCTACCAGGCTCCTCCGTCCATGGGATTTTCCAGCCAAGAGTACTGGAGTGGGATGCCATCATCTTCTCCTCAGTAAGACAGCAGCCATGTGCAAACCCGGAAGACACTGAATCAGGCAGCACCTTCATCTTGGACTTCCTAACCTCCAGAACCATAAATGTGTTTTGCTTAAGATACCTAATCAGTAATGTTTTTTATGGCAGGCAGATGGACTAAAACATACTTCCCTCTGCCTTCCCTCAAATAAGCGCCCACCCCACCTCTTCCTTTCCCACCTGGAAAACTCCAGCCACTTCCTGTAAGACTCAGCACAACGTCTCCTGTTACAAGTGTCCGTCTCTGGTTTCCCATGCTAAGCTAGGCGTGCCTCTTCTCCTCTTCCATCCTACTGCATACATAGCCTTTAAGATTATTTGGTGAGTGTTGCATCCTCATCTGTCCTACCACCTAGAGTGTGAGCTCCCTGAGGTCAGTGACTACATCATCTCCGTAACCCCAGAACTTTGCCCAGCGTTTGGTAGAAAGTTCCTAAGAGCAGCAGAAGTGCCAGCCCTGTAACCTGAGAAGGATCCAACAAGGCCATCTCGTAATCTTACCCAAAGAACGTTTTCAGGGTTGAACTCATGGATGAAAGTATTGAAGTATTGAAGGAGTGAAATATTTAAAGTCAAGTGGTAATGGTTAGAACTTTTATGGCTTTATTATGAATTAATGGCCATATTAGAAAAGTCATAGTTAAGGAGTTAACACCCACCATTAAACAAGCCCTGCAGAATCCCTTGCCTGTTTCTGGGCACATTTCCACTTCCTGTTGTCCCTTTATCTGTCTCTCTAGAGTGAAGTAACATACTTCTAGTGGGTCTCACCCCATTTGGTGAACCCCATAGTTTGAGGTAAGGCATGCCTTCAGTGATGCTTTGAGTCCAAGTAAATTCCCTCCCTGAGGTTTCAGAGACAGAATGTCATATTTTAGTTTGAAACCAGAAAGTTCTCCAGAATAGAGAGAAGCCTTCCTGTGGAGAATCCATCTCAGTCCACCCTGAGCATCAGCATGGGAGAATCAAATCAAAAATTTTGAACAGACTGGGTAGGGATTTGGCTTTCAGCCAGCATCAAGGGCTTCCCTGGTGACTCACCTGGTAAAGAACTCACTTGCTCATGCAGGAAATGCAAAAGACATGGGTTCAATCCCTAGGTTGGGAAGATCCTCTGGAGGAGAGAATAGCTACCCACTCCAGTATTCTTGCCTGGAAAATCCCAAGAACAGAGGAGCCAGGAGGGCTACAGTTTATGAGAAAGCAAAGAATCCTACACGACTGAACATATGCATGCATAGCACAGCAGTGGGTTGAAATGGGCAGACAGAACTCGATCAGATGTGTCCTGCAGTGTGGTTCCATCTCATGAAGGGTTTCGTGGCTGCCACTAGGCAATGACCTCTGCCGAGGGAAGCCGTCCTCTCCATGAAGTTTCCAGACACCCACCTCCTTCCATGATAGCCTCACAGGACCAGCACAGATTCCCTGTTTCACTGTCTGCCTACTGTCCAGAGCAGGAGCCCTGGAAACATAGTGCTGAGAACTTGGGCACCAGCATCAGACAAAACTGAGTTTGAATCCTGACTCCGCCAGTTACTAACTAGGACCTGTGGCAAATTATTTGAGCTTTGTGAACCTCGGTTTCCTTGTATTTGTTTCCTGTGGCTGTTGTGACAAACTTGGTGGCTTGAAACAACAAACATTCACTCTCTCACCGTCTGGAGGACAGAAGCTGGAAATCAGTGTCTGTAGGCTGAAATCAAGGTGTCAGCAGGCCACGCTCCCTCTGAGGTACCATGGGAAAATTTTCTCCTCTCCTCTTCCAGCCTCTGGTGCTAGGGGAATTTCTTTAAAAAAAAATAATAATAATTTTGCTTATTTATTTAAATTATTTTTGGCTGTGCTGAGTCTTCGTTGCTGTGTGAGCTTTTCTCTAGTTGCTGCAAGTGAGGACTCCTCTCTAGTTGCAGTGCATGGGCTTCACTTTGCGATGGCTTCTCTTGTTGCAGATCACAGGCTCTAGAACATGCAGGCTTTGTAATTGGTGTTCCCAGGCTCCAGAGCACAGCCACAACAGTTGCGGCACACAGGCTTAGTTGCACCTCAACATGTGAGATCTTCCCGACCCAGAGATCGATCCCTTATCTCCTGCACTGGCTGGCAGATTGTTTACCACTGAGCCAGAGGGCATTTCTTAACTAGTGATCACATCACTCTACCCTGCCACTGTGGTCACATTACCTCCTCCTATTCTGTATGCATCAGCTCTCTCTCTCTACCTTATCCCATGAATAATAACATCTGAAGACAACTATGAGGACATGTAGGGCTCATCTGATAATGCAGGATAATCTCCCATCTAAACACCCTTAACTTAATCACAACTGCAAAGACCCTTTTCCCAAATAAGAGAATATTTACAGGTTCCAGGAACTGGGATTTAGCATGTTTGAGGATCACCAATATATTCCTCAATTATTGAAATGTAAATACTAATTGTTTTCATTTGATTTCCCCCCTGGAAAGCAGGGCTGAGACTAAGGACTTATGCAAGTAGTTATTTGGGGGGAAGCTATCTCAGGAAACAACAGCGGGAACTAGGAAGAGTGAAACCATGCAGGAGGGAAAATCAGTATAAGCACACATTAGTGAGCTGGTCAGTGTGGCCACTGTGGCCCCGTCTTGCCGGGACCCTTTGAGGAACCATGTAGACCTCAGAACTGTCCTTTCGAGAGACAGAAGAAGGAGCACTTATCCACATGGCAACCCCCTCATATTCTCATCTCTGAGCTCACATCAGGGTGGCTGAGCAGTTCTACACGTAGAGCTCTTGGCAGCTGCACTGAAGCTCCGGGGCAGAAAGTGAGAGGTCAGTGGTGTAGCTGAAACAAGCTTCTGCCAGGTTATACCTGTAGGAAACTGGTTGTCATGGCAAACAGCTGGGCTTAAAAAGATGAGTCAAGGGCTTCCCTGGTGGTCCAGTGATTAAAAATCCTCCTGCCAATGCAAGGGACACTGGTTCAATCCCTGGTCTGGGAAGACCCCTCATGCCACAGAGCAACTAAGCTCGTGGGCCACAACTACTGAGCCCTTGCACGCACTACGACTACTAAAGCCCAAGCACCTAGAGCCGGTGATCAGCAACAAGGGAAGCCACCACAATAAGAAGCCCGTCCGCCATAATGAAGAGTAACCCCTGCTCGCCGCAACTAGAGAAAGTACTTGTGCAGCAACGAAAACCCAGCACAGCCAAAAATAAAATAAATAAATCTTAAAAAAAAAAAAAATAGGTGAGTCAGGAAGAGACAAGGTAAGGCATACAATGGTCCTGTACATTAAAGGTTTTTGGAAGGATTAAATACAGCAATGTGTGTATCTATCACATGGTAAACACTCAACAAAACCCTCGCCACTTTTTTGGTTGCTACTGTTACTAATACCTGTTCCTCTATCACTTGCCTAGCATAGTGCCTAACATTTGGGCAACTCTCAATATATTGTTGCTGGCTGGCTAAAAGGAAGGAACAATGGATGGATGAACAGACAGACAAAAGCAAACACATCAATTCCTGTCTTGAAAAAATACTTTGGCATTTTCTCAGAAAAGAAACCATAAGTTTCTGTGAATAAATCAGGTAGTTGGATGTGGGTGGCTTTGAGGCACCAGGTAAATCTAACAAAACACAGGATTAGCATCCAAGATTAATGTCCTTTTAACCTAACTTGTTCATTTTCTTCTTCTTTCACTATAACCAAAGTTAAAAGAGACTTCCTCAATTCATTCAGAGTTTTTATTGCCTTGGGCAATTTTGAGATTCAGATCTCAGCTATTTCACTCTGGCCTGAGTAAATTAGAGCCTTCATGGTGTGCTATGCTAGAAGGGACTTGACTTTTAATCCTGGAGTGAAATATTTTCTCATGACCCATGTGCACTCCATTCCTGGCCTAATTCGAAGGCACAGGATTTCAGGTTAGCCACAGTCTTTGGGGAGAAGAGATATACTTCCTTATGTATCATCATCACCACCATCACCATCATCACTGTTCTAAACAAACTTTAAATGCTTCACTAACTGCTTACTAGGAAACACTCACTGGGCACTAAGAAAAAAGATCATATTCCTGCCCTCAAAGAATTCATATTTTGTTTGGGGAGATAGTACAGTTACATGAAAAGAAATACTGTTGCTAGGCAAGTCGTCACAAAAGCCTACTGAATGCTCCTAACAAAACTCCTGAGATTTGAGGGCAGGGGAGGGGTTGGGGAGAATTCACAAGTTAGTGTAGCTCATCAAGTCTTCCTGAAGGAGACAGAACAAACTCAGGCTTTGAAGAGAGGCAGGACTTGGACACTTTGGAAGTGGACAGGGAGAGGTGATTCAGGCAAGAGGAGCCAGGTTGGATAAGAGATCATGACTCTCTAGGGAAGCTCAGACCAGGAACTTTAAGGCAGATGAGCTTGCAAACAGGAGAGGAAAGAGTATTAGTGCTCTCTATTCATCACAGCTCGAGGAAGAAATGCTGCACCCCGGAGCTGAGACGACCCACTTCTTTGTGATCGGGTAGCTAGAATGCCAAGAACAACTTAATTTGAGACTGAGGCTAGTGAGATCACACTTGGCTAACTTTCCTCTAGCCAGATCATGGTTGGCTGATGCCTTCTGGCAAGAAAGCTAAGAAATAAAGTCCCTCTTCACCATATGCTTTCCATCTTCCCTGCCTCTACCTGGTTCTGCAATGGAAAGGAAAGACTACCCTCTTGGGTTCACTCATTTGTTCACAATGTTCATTTAGTAAATATTCACTGAGCATCTACTACATGGGGTTTCCCAGGTGGCTCAGTGGTAAAGAATCTGCCTTCTAATGCAGGAGATGCAGGTTCAATCCCTGGTCGGGAAGATCCCCTGGAGAAGGAAATGGCAACCCACTCCAATATTCTTGCCTGGGAAATCCCATGGACAGAGGAGCTGGTGGGTTTCAGTCCATGGGGTCTCAAAAGAGTCGGACACAACTAAGCGACTCAATAGCAACAACATCTACTGCATGCTTGACTCTGCTGGGCACTGAGGAGTCAGTGGTGAGCAAAAGCAGCCATAGGCCTTTCTCTTGTGGAGCTAAAAGTCTTGTGATGTAGACAATTGCTAATTAAATAATCACTCCCAATAAATACAAAAATCACAACTCAGATAAATTTAGAGTTTCAAGATGTATCATATGGGGGTTACCTAGTCAGAGAGATCAGGGGAGACCTGAGGAAGTGACAACCAAGTTGAGACCTGAACAGCAGTAGGATGAGTTAGGGTTAACCCGGTAAAAACACGGGGCAAGATCATTCCAGGCAGAAGGAACAGCCCGTACATTGACCCTGTGGTGGAAGAGAATGCAGCACATTTAAGGAATCAAGGGCAAGGCAGTGAGATGGGGGTTGGGAGACCAAGGAGAGCAGAGGACAGGATGGTGTTGGAGAGGCCGACAGGACCTGGAGGGGCAAGAACTTGTGGTCCATGACATGGATTCTGGTCTTTAGCCTAACAGTGATGGGGAGCCATCAGAAATCCAAGTAGTGTTGTCCCTGAAGAGCAACAAGAGTTGGCTACCAGACTAGCGTAGAGGTAGTATAAGTTTTGCTAGTGTTATCAAGCTCAAGTATCGGGCTTGGTGATAGAACAATATGAATGTTTTTCCACAAACTTCCTTGGTGGTCCAGTGGTAAAGAATCTGCCCTGCAATGCAGAGGGTACGGGTTTGATCCCTGGTCAGGGAACCAAGATCCCACATGCTGCAGAGCAGCTAGGCCCAAGCAGGGCAACTAGAAATTCTGTAAGCTGAAACAAAAGATTCCACGGGCCTCAGCTAAGACTCAAGGCAGTCTAATTAATTTTTAGAATTCACATAAAATGAATTTTTTTTGAAAAAATGGTTTTCCAAATTAGTTAGCCACGACCACTTGGGTGCTATAACAGAGACCCAAAATAAGAGTGACCTCAGTTTACATCTTTCTCTAGGGTCAGCAAGATGGCTTCACAAGTCAGGGATCAGGTCCCCTCCATTATGTTGCTCTCCCTCCCAAGTCCAAGATGGGCCACCACCACCACCGTGTTGGCACTCTAGCCAGAGGCAAGGAGGAAAGGGGGCATAGAAAGGGAGGACCATTCCTTCTAAGAGCATAACCTAGCAATTGCACCCACTATTTCTTCTCACATCGCATGGACCAGAATGACTTTCTTGGCCTCTCCTAGCCACAAGCGAAGCTGGAAAACTTGACCTTTCTCCTAAGCATCTCTGTACCTACAGCTGAAATTCTACAGCTCTCCTATAGAATGGAGAATGAATATTGGTGGAAAGTTGACAGTCTCTGCCACGGGCCCTTGACTGCCTAGACCAGGACAACTAATGCAGATACACATTTATTCAATGAGCACCTACTGTATGCCATGCACTGCACCAGGGAAAGAGGTAATAAAGATGAATGAGATACAATAACTCCCTTACCTCACAGTCTAAGGCAGTGGCTCCATGTGAGAGTCACTGGGGAGGATTAAATCTCTCAGCCCTCAGGTCTCCCCATTCACAATTAAATCAGAATCTCTGAGGGTAAGACTTCCCAGAGACTTCCAATGTGCTGTCAAGGCTGACCAGCTCTGGTTTAGTTGAACAAAGACAATGGGTTGAAAATGGGTTGACAAATAGCGCCAACACAAGGCATTAGACACAGAATGGTACAAACCTCTGTAGAAACATAGGGAAGCTTGTGACTGCTTAAACAGACAAAGGGTAATTGGAACTGCACAAAAGAGGAGACTCGTGAGCAGTCTTAGAAAATCAGTGGCAGTTTGTGAGCACAATTGGGAAGGCCATTCCAGGTAGAGTAAAGAGTGGACACAAAAGCATGGAACCATGAACCATTTTTGGAATTCTAAAACAAGCAGAAATCTTTCTCCTAAATTACCCTAGGTGCTAACACATGTAGCCATAGATCAGTCCGAGTTCTGCTCGTAAGAACTGAAAGCAACTTCTGGTCTGCAAATGACTAAATATTTAACATTTTATACTTATTCTCCTACTACTGTGTATAAACACTTGGCCTTGTAGATTCCTGGGGGTACCTTGAGTGCACCTGAGCTATGGGATGATGAGGTGGAGTGTCTTTTGAAGGGCACTGCAGAGCAAGAGCATCAACCGAATAGAATGGAGGTCAAGAAAATACCCTGCTGTGCCAAGCTTTAACTGTTTGGTTGCTGAAATATGGAAAGGTGGGAGGGGAGTCCTAAGGTTTGGGCTGAAAAGGCCAGATCAGCAGAGATGCACTGTACAGGCTCAGATGTTTTGGCCAAGGCTATGACCTTACAGTTTCATGTGACTTTATGTTAGTCCTGGGCAAGGTGCCCATGGAGCATCAGGAAGACAGCTATTATCCCACCACATGCAGGATGTGTGACACTGAAGGGAGTGAGGCCACTAACAAAGTAGAGATAAAGCGAAGGACTAGGGTGGCCAGATGGAACCCAAAGTATTAGAGGAGTGAGGGAAGGAGTGCCGGTGAGTGAATGTAGGGCGAGAGTAATGGAAGAAAGGAAGATTTTGTGGAAGACTGGTGGGGGGGCAGACATTGAGGCTTATGAATACTGTAGCCTGAAGCTCCAGGCATCATACCATTGATGTCAGACACATCATTGAAGATATTTTTCTGGAGCCCCTTTGGTCCTTTCTGGTCTTTGACCCAAGCTGAAGTTTTGCAAAATGACAAGAAGCAGACTTCCGGTATGGCTGGAGTTTTCTAGCTCAGTCCCTGATTACTCGGAGGGGAGAGAAGCAAAGCAAGAAATGTGCCAGACACAGCTGTCACTCATGAATGCTCACCACTGGCCCAGGAGAGGACAGTCCAGGAAAGAGCTACTTGCCAGGCTTGGCTGTGGCCCCTCATCCAAAATGAGAAATGGACAAAAGGAGGCCATTGTGCATCCAATCAACTTCCAATTATCCAGGAGCAGCTTCTCCACTCTGTGGGTTCCCCCTACTCCCTTTGAGTTCCCTCCAGCTGTCTGCCCTTTGACCGTTTTCCTGCCCATCAGAGCCACAGTCAGAGGGTGGGCAGGTGGAGGAAGGGCGAGGAAGTAAAATTCAGATCAGTCATTTCATAGCTGTCCCTTAGACACTCTTGCAAAAGGGGGAGAGTCATTGGTTAAACCAACATTCAGTCTATTTGGGGTTTTAATTTATCAGAGCTCTGTCTCATCCTTCATTAGCATGGATAATTGGTAATTGGTTAAGTGATATTTATTCAATCTGTGGCGCCTCTGCTACTGTATCTGCCTTGTTTCATTTAAAAAGTCGTCTGCATTAGTAAAAGCTCTATTGAAATGATTTTCTTAATGCACTTAGAGCTCTGCTATTTTAGCATAAAACCTACATCTGCATTCCCTATGTGTGGGAGGGGGGAATTTGGAAGTGGTTGGAGTAACCACAGATATTGGGGGGCTGGGAGTCATATCCATTGGAATATTTAAGTAAATGCTTTAAAGTTACACTTAATCTCACTTTCAAATACAAACAATCCAAATCTGAAACAGATTTGCAAGGGTGTTTTTAAAACTCTCCCCCAAGTTTTTTGTATCATCAAGGTGAAGACAGAGCAGATTTCTGAGTCCTCTCCTATCACTGCCCCCTCACATAGGACATCTTCATTTACTCACCTGCATGGAACAAAGGTTGTTCTTTGCCTTATTGTTGTTTAAAAAGTTGAACTAACTCATGTCTGCACAGAAAAAATATTAAGTCTGGAGGCAGCATATGGGTTTAATGTAGCATTTAAAATGAAATCATAACTAGGAGAACTCAGGCAGGGTAGGTGACTCAGCTTTATTACTCGGCTACAGTATGAGGGGAGGAGAATTTATATTCTAGAATTAGAAATTAAGTTTCCATCATGGTTTTTTGGTACTTTATTATGGATAGTCCATAATTGTTTTGAGTTTTATATATATATAAAGAATAGGACCAGCCACCACTAGCCATGAAAGAGTTAGGCTGTGACATAGACAGGTTATGTGCTCTGGCTTTGGATTCAGAATAGAGCAGGCTGGATTTGAACAGGCCTGAGGAGTCTGCCCTCTGAGGGTCAGGGTGATTTTTGCAGGAGCCCTGACCTATTCTGAGAAGCTCTAAGCTTGACCCTTAACTTTGTTACTTAGCTGTCGGTAACCATCTCTACACCTCCTTTTCATCTCCTAATGTATGGCAATGATAATGGCATCTACCTCTCAGTATCTGGGGAAGGAGTAAATGTACGAGAGTGGTTGTCGTGTTGCTTGGCACATAATACACACTCAGTAAACATTCAAGGGCTTCCCTGGTGGCTCAGTGGTAAAGAATTCGCCTGCCAATGCAGGAGACTCAGGTTCGATTCCTGATCCTCGAAGATCCCACATTCCGAGGAGCAACTAAGCTGGTGTGCCACAGTTATTGAGCCTGTGCCCTAGAGGCCATGCTCTGCAACAGGAGAAGCTGTCGCAATAAGAGCCCTCACACAGCAACTAGAGGATGACCCTTGCTCTCCGCAACTAAAGGAAAGCACATGCAGCACAGCCAAAAATAAATACAGAAAATTTTAAAAAATAATCAAGGTTGAATATAGTCAAGACTTACATTTATAGCAGAGTCTTGGCACCCTGAAACTCACCAGTAGTTGTATAAAGAAAGTATGTGAGAAGTCACAAGAAAAACTGTGAGAAGAAAGGATTTCAATTGTATAAAACAATCTCCTCCAAGATGAAATGCTTACTTATCCATTCATTATTTAGTAAATACAGTTAGATTGTGAGCCTAACAGGTACACAGCTTCATTTTTGCCTTCACGCAGAGACATGTCCTGGGTTAAGTTAGTGTCAAGAAGTATATTCCCTTTATAGACAGATTTTGGCGGGGGGCGGAGGGGAGGGTCCTGAAATGGTCTATCAAAACCTTTAAAATCTTCCCATTTCGCAGCAAGAACAGCCTACTAGATGTAGCCAAAAATGCAGACCGTCTGGTAATAGGTCTGAAGAGACATTTTCCTGGTCTCTCACAATGTATGGAACTGCTGCCTTCTGCTTGGGCTTTTCAGAAAACATTTGGATTGCTTTAGATGTCTTACCATGCTAATTAAATAAAATATGACTAATTAAATGTCATAAAACATGATGTAAACTTGTTAATGTCAGGGGAGATCTTTAAAAACAACTATCAAGATGGGCAAATTTGTCACATGTCAACATTTTGAGTTAATTTTCGGAGGTAAATAAGCAAATTTTATTTAAGAAATGTGAAAACTGTGCGGCGATGTGATTAGGGCATCCTATATTTTGTGCCTGATTAGACTGTGGCTTATACAGGGAGCTGGAGAATCTCTTCTGAACAGTTAACTACCCATTTTTTCAATTAAACATAATGTTATGTTAACATCCTTAAAGAGGTAAATGATGGCACAGTAAATCCAATTAGAATACATACTTACCACTGGATTCTCCTGCAATTTTCCAAAAGCTGATTGCATTTTACATCTTCCCTGCTCTTGTTGGAGTGGCTCTAGCAAGAGTTGCCGCACCCCCCCCCCGCCTGGTGCCTGTGTCTTTCCGTGGTGACCTTTGCTGGAAGAGCTGGTGCAGACATCACAAACTCTCACATCAATTTGCCACAATTGGATGTGGCATCTCACAGCTAATTTGATTTGGGAAGAAATGCACCTGGCTCTGTTTTTTCCCTATAGAATGTGGAGGCAGTTCTGAGTCCTCCCAGATGCCATCTACCCGAGGAGCCCATGTGTTTTTCAAGGTCTAAGCTGTTTGTCTTCATCTCCCCAAATCCAACCCGTTACAAAAGGAAAGGAGCTGAATTATTTAATGCAAAAATAAATTAGATTGGAGTCAGGGAGGGAGAATGAAAACAAAGTGAACTGAAAAAAATGCAACTGTTGATCTAACTTCCAGACTTCTTTGCTTCAAAAAAAAAAAAAAAAAGCCAACCCTTTTCCTTTGGCTATTCAAGTCTATGTTACTTCCCCTTGCTTTTATCACATTAATTAAACACAATTTCCACCATATCAGAATTCTAAAGCAGTGCCAGTCTGTCAAGTTCATACTATGCGAAAGACATACAAACATACAAATATAGTTGGATGGTGTTTTTTTTTAAGTTTCAAACCAATTTGGGGTTGTGGAAAATAGATAAAATGGTAATGTGCTTAATATATTATTGATGAATTGAAATAGATCAAAGGGCTGCTTGTTGAAGGAAAAATACAAGTCCTGGTCCCTTTATTCAGTGACCTACATTTTATCTCAATTATACTCCAGATGTTGAAAAACAAAATAATCAACAACAACAAAACCTACCTCGTAAATATGATTTACACTGAGTAGGCAAAGATGCACTGAAGGTAAGGGAAAGAAAAAGGACTATTGAATATTTGCAGATTAGGTTTAATTTGTATGGGAAGAGGGGGTAGTTTCCTGGAGAGGTAAATAAATGTTAATTTTATAGCTCTCTCCTAGGGCAGCTCACATCATATGTATGCCATATTACCTTATGAAGACATGTACCATAGCTCATGTAAAATAGGGGTGGGGGGTATTCTTTTGGAAAAAAGAAATCTGAATGAGTCTACATTGAATCAAATGTTAAACTGATGCAGTTTTACACATGACTCTAGTTTGAAGGAACCAATTCAACACAACATATGCACGTTTGAAGTAAATATGGGTGAGAATTTGAATAATTTTTGTCAGGGAAAGGAAGACAGCTGTTGAAAACCCTAAGAAGCAAGAGGGAAAGGACCATTCTGATTTTGCTGCTTACCCCTATCTCTGGTGCCAAGTCTGTAGTTAATATTCGTGAATATTTATTAAATGAGTACCTGAAGCTTTAGAACTTCAACACACAGTTTTCTTTTTCATAGATAGACTAAGCCTAAATATGTCTGACCTATCAGGAGACAACTAAAGGATTTATGTGCTTAGCTGAATGTTTGGAAATTTTTACTTTAAAGATGGAGAGTGTATGGTTATTGTGATCACAATCCCCTCATATACTTTCATATATGTTTCCCCTGTGTCTTAAAAATAGAAGACTTCACAGGAACATTCATAGTTGAAAAAATAAAGGACAACTCATTTCAGGCTGGTGAGAGTGAGAGATGATGTCATTTCTAACCAAAGATGGATGCAGGGAAGAAAGAGCTCAGGAGCAGGAAGCAAAATCAAAGCAAGTTACCAGAACTCTCTGAATCCTGCAGTCACCAAGGCCTTTTTAGTGCAGCTTCATTCTTTCCTCTGAACTTGCATGAATTTGTAGATCATTAAACAGCTCCATTTTCAAAAACAGGAAGATATTCTAACACAAACGCAATTATTTTGTATAATTTTCCATTCGGGTTTATTGGAGCTACAACTCATCTCCATGAGACCCAGTAACCTGGAGAAGGAAATATACCAAGATGTTGTTTTAACACTTCAGGGTCTACCACAGAGTAGGACTCAATAAACACATGAATGAATAAAGAATCAATGAATGAATGAATGAATGAATACAGAAACTAGCAGTTATGAGTCAGGAGAGGTTGACTGCCAACAGCTGATATTGAATAAGCAAAATTACGATGGCTTAACCAAGAAAACATTGATTTCACCCTCATGTTAAAGAATTCCAGCGTCAAATGTTATCGGCTGTTACAGATAGCAGTTCTGTGATGTCTTCAGAGACATGGGCTCCTGTCTTTCTGAAGCTATGCACAGAGTGTGGCTTGTACCTTCACAATTTAGGATGGCTGCTAGAGTTTCCACCATCACATCCAAACTAAACTCTAGAAGATAAGAAGGTAGAAGGACAAACAGGGAGCTCCCTATAAGATGGGGCTGCTTCTGTTCAGCACCTTGGAAACTTATCATCTAAAATGCAGTCATAAAGCTATATCAAGCTGCGAGAGAGACTTAGAAATTTAATCTTTTTTCTACCCCTGGAATTCAAGTTCTAGCACTAAGGAAATGAGGGTGAGCGGATATCAGCTTAGGCAATAGTAATATCTGACACATTAGCATACATTCTGCAATAGAGATTGTAAAGGGAAATAAATTGATCCTTTCATCTAGCCTCAATATACCAGTCTGGAGTAGAAGAGGAAGAGGCAAATGGTTTCCTTAAGCACAAACATCAAAGGCATCAAACAAAAACACAGGCTGTGTGCCAGGCACTGTTCTAAATTCTTTACCCTTATTAATTTTTTTAATCTTTACAACAACCCTATCTGGAAGGTACTTTTATTATCATTATGATACAGATAAAACTTGAAGACACAGAAGATTAAATGATTTGCCCAGGGTCACACAGCAAGTGTGTGACAGAGGCAGGCTGAAACCTAGGCAGTCTGACTCTTAATCTACTGGTGAAAAGCTGCCAAATAAAGACAGAACAGTTGAACATAAAGCTAGAGACCAAATTCTCAGATTTTCATTAAAAAGCAACATCTTAAAAGCACTGTTCTTTGGATCATATAACTTGGCAGACCATATACTAGAAGTATCTTGTGCTGAGAGACAGCTCTCCACCAGTTCTTGCATTTTTGCAAGTCCTATTGAGGCATTGGCTGCCTTTGGTCTGGATTACCATTTCAAGAATGTTTGTATAGCAAATAGCCTTGGAAAATCTAGCATGTTCCTCCAGAGCTTAGGATTTCTTACAGACATGGAAGATAGAGATATACCTCCTTCTGTAGCAAAGGACATGCATACTTACTGCCCATTATAAAAGATTTGGGTTCCCTAAACTCAGGGTCCATCTACTATAATGCAGTCCACTGTGGGTGCCAGTGTGATAAGATCCTTATTGTATCACCTTATGGAAATTGGGTCTCAGGCAACCAACATAAAATGCTTAAACTCTGGCTGTGTCTATAGCTTTGAGTTATAAACCATTCTTCATCTCTGACCCAGTAGCCTCATCCATGGGGCTCTACCAGCATCCAAGAAACTGTGGCAAGCCAACTTGTTAGCTTGCAAGTAGCATAAAAATCTCAGACCCTTCACAGTTCTTGACACTGATGGGAACAGATGTCATATGCCATTTATGGTAAACCCTAATAAAAGTGCCATAACATAGACCCAGAGGGTCTAACCCCTAGGCTAAGGAATTGACTCACATACATGTGGGGACAGTGAAATCTGTAGAACAGGCTGGAAATATAGGTGAGAGTTAATATAGCAATCTTGGGGTCGAATTTCCAGCACTGGAAACTCAGGCAGTGTTTTTATGTTGCAGTCTTAAGGAGAATTCCTTCTCCTTCAAGAAACCCCAGTCTTGGCTCTTTGAAGCAAAAGTAACTTAGAAGACATATTCCTCTAATAAAAGAAGAATTGCCCAATTGGAATTTGTTGAATCTAATAAAGTGGTCTTTTGTAAAAGAAGGCCATTTTTTCCATTTGATCTTTCATTGGTACCATTATTATTATTATTATTAATTGATATAGTCTTAGTACCAACTACAAAGTCTAAAAAACGTAATTGTTTAATATTTTGAATGACTGAGTAAGTGGGATTTATTATTACAAATGCTTAGAATATGAGTTTAAAGTTATAATCATTATTTTTAAGTACAAATCAAGTAAGGTAAACAGCTGTTCATTCAATTTAATATATTAATGATTACATTTTAATTTGTTATAACCTGATTTACAAACAACTTTACACTGTATTTTATACATTAATAAATGCTCTCATTAATTTAAAAAAAAGAAAGAAAGTAACCTGGTAAGGTCTTCAGCTGATTGTATGAAGCCCACTCACATTACGAGGGTAATCTGCTTCCCTGACAGTGTACTGATTTAAATATTACATCTAAAAAACAACAACAGCAACAAACCTTCACAACAACATCCAGCCTGGAGTTTGACCAAACAAACAGGCACCACAGCCTGGCCAAGTTAACACATAAAATTGTCACACCATCTGAGCTCTAAAGCTCCCCATAGGAATGGGTGTGGCCTCAGCTGTCATTGCCTCTCAGTCCAACTTCTCCTTCTGCCCAATTCGACTTCCCTCACTCTCTCACTCAAATTGTTCCCAAGAGAACTCTCCAATAACCTCCTGCCCATACAGGTCCTTCTCTAAGTCTGTTTTCTCAGAATCTTGCCATAAGACGAAGATACTATAATCAACAAATCATACTACTCAGAATTATTACCAACTGTAAGTTAACAACTAACTCCCAAAGGTTTTAGAATTCGTTGCTTTTTAAAATATTTGAAATCACAATCTGTTGTCTTTGAGAGAGATGAGCCATTTGACTACAAGAACAAAGCAACTGGTCAGTTAAACAGAAAGCAAATTATGGTTTAAAAAAATCCTTCAAAAAACCCTCACTCACTTGTTTTCTGTTTGTCTGCTTTTATGTCTAAGCAGGAACCACTCAGAGTTTCCGAGCTGCAGGCTGTTGGTCTGTTACTCTTATCCAGGCACATGTTTTGGGAGTGCGCGCCCACAGACATTCAGCAGATGGTCTTGGGCTGGACATCTGGAAGTCTCATCAGATTATGGGGCACAAATTTGTGATAATAGATTTAATTCAGTTTTTTCTCAACATTTTTTGGCTGGTTTAAAGACCCTGGGGTCAGTATGTAACTTGGCAAGAGTTTTACAAAAATTGTTCTGAATTTACCATCAATGGGCCGATCTTATACAATATTTTGTTTGTGCAACTCAGACCAGCTGGGTAAAAGCTAATGAAAAGAATGCAATTATAGGGGGGGTGAGAGGTACATGTAAGCCTTATTAATGCATTAGTCATTCTCTGTGTACCCCTGACCATCCCACATGTGCGGCTGCATAATGAGGGCAAGATAACCTTGGGGGAGCATGGCCATCTTTCTTTATTTTCTGATTCTAAAGTCTACAATGGATGCTTTATTTGGACAATTAAGGGCAATACAGTAATCACTGTAACTACATCATTTTGTATTTTTATCAGGAATAGTCTGATAAAGACTTAAGAATAGAATGTAAATAAAGATTAGTCTTACTACAATACAAATAATACATGGAAGAAGAGCTTCCTCTTCTTACCTTCAAAAATAGTATAAACTGAATATTTTCATGTAAGAGACAACTTTCTTCTTAATCATCTCATAGCATCTAACAGCCAATTTTCACTTAAAAAAAAAAGTGTTTAAATGGATGGATAGATGGATTTCTTTTTCTTATTTTTTAAAAGCTAAAGTGAGAATAAACCAAACAGGAAAAGGCTAAAAACCCATTAAGAAAGTGATCAACAGACATAGAGAATAGACTTGTGGTTGCCAGGGGGAGGTGGGCTGGAGGAGGGATGGATCGGAAGTTTGGGATTAGCAGATGCAAACTATTATATGCAGAATAGATAACAACAAGTTCCTACTGTATAGCACAGGGAACTATATTCAATATCTTGTGATAAACCATAATGGAAAAGGATATTTTTTAAAAGTGATCAAAGGACATAAAATGTTGCTAAGAAGAAAGAAAAACTGATGGCAAATATAGTACGGAAGGAAGGTCAGCCTCAAAATTAATTAGGGAAACCAAATGACAACGAGAAATCATTCCAAAGTCTTCAAATCGGCAAATATTTAAATAACAGCAGTTCCAAAGCTTGGTAAGAACCTTCATACACTTATGGTGGGACTGTAACTGGTATAATCACCTGGAAGAGCCATTTGCTATACCTAGTTAGACAAAAGTTACACTTAGCCTATGACTCAATAATCCCACTTTCAGGTTTACATGCTAGAGAGGGATACAAATTCACAAATGTTTACTGTTGCATTGTTGGAAATAGTAAAAACAAAACAAAACTGTAAACAACCTAAATGTCCATCAATGGAAGAATGGCTAAATATGTTGTCTCATACGTCTACAAGGGATTACTGCACAGAAGTCAAAGTGAATAAATTAGAGTGACATCTATCAACACAGATAAATCTAAGAACAACAACAACCAAAATAAACAAGTTTGAGGGGTCTAGGAAAAATATCCCCAAAAAGTTTAGGAGAAAAGTTTAGATGTTTATTGATAAAAACTATAATAGAGAGAAATTATTAAAATGTGCATAGAAAGGATGAGCTCTGAAATAATTATTGTGGTTAACTCTAAGGAGGAAAGTAGGAAAATGGGATTGGGAAGAGGATTCAGAGATGGCTTCAATTTTATCTGTAATATTTATATTGGTATGGGAAGAGAAAAATCTGAAGAAAATAAGGCAATTTTTAAACTGTGTTCTTTCTATAATTTTCTATTTTTTCAAGAATGTTTAAAATATGTAGCAATTTTAATGCAGTGTTTAAAATACTAGAATCAACTTTTTTCCATTGTAGTTTATTATAAGATATTGAATATTGATATTGAGTATAGTTCCCTGTGGTATACAGTAGGATATTGTTGTTTATCTATTTTATATATAGTATTAATAACTTATATCTGCTAATCCTGAACTCTTAATTTATCACCTCCCCCTCAGCCCCAGCTTTTTTCCTTTGGTGACCATAAGTTTGTTTTCTATGTCTGTTTCTATTTTGTAAGTTAAAATCTTTTGTATCACTTCTTTAGATTCCACATATAAATAATATCATATATTTGTCTTTCTCTATCTGACTTACTTCACTTAGTATGATAATCTCTAGATCCATCTATGCTGCTGCAAATGACATTATTACATTCTTCTTATGGCTGAGTCCATCACATGTATGTACCACATCTTCTTTAGATACTCATCTGTTAATGGACACAGATTGGTTCCATGTCTTGGTGAGTGTAAATAGTGCTGCTATGAGTTTTGGGGTGCATATATCTTTTCAAATTAGAGTTTTTCTCTAGATGTATGCCCAGGAGTGAAATCATTGGATCATATGGTAGCTCAAAAGAATCAACTTTTACTTAGAAACTTGCAATTAGAGATAAGCTCTCTTGAGCTCTATAAATTCAACAACCTAAGTGAGGGGTGATATGAGGTAACTCTAATAGCAATCCTTACTCAGGCCTACCTCTGGCTAGTGTTCCAGCAAGCAGTCCTCCTGGTTGTCTTTTTTCCCAAATTTTCATTGAAAAGCCACAAAGATGGCCTGATTTGTCTAAGGGAACTGCTGCATCTTCTTCCTGTAAGAGTGCTAAATTTCCATGAATTTCTTGCTTACACACAAACACAAAAACAAAACAAACAAAAAAACCAGTTACCTCTTCAACAGGCCTAGCTGGAAAATTCTACGTCAGTCTAAACCCCACCAGCTACCCAAGCTCATGTCTTTAATTCTGCCACACAAGGTAAATGTTTTTACTTGGAATCACTTTTCCCCTGGAGCTGACATGACCAAATCCAAACTTTTTGTTTCTTAAAAAACACAACAAACAGGACTTCCCTGGTGGCACAGTGGATAAAAATCTACCTGCCAACGCAGGGGACACAGGTTCGATTCCTGGTCGGGGAAGATTCCATATGCTGCAGAGCAACTAAGCCTGTGGGCCTCAACTACTGAGCCCATGATCTGCAGCAAGAGAAGCCACTGCAATGAGAAGCCTGTGCACCTCAACGAAGAGGAGCCCTCTGCTCCCTGCAACTAGAGAAAGCCTGAGTGCAGCAACAAAGACCCAGCGCAGTCAAAAATAAAATAAATAAAAAACACAACAAACAAAAATACCAAACCCTCCCCCAACCCACTCTGATTATGATAGTAATAAGTGTTCTTCGTAGAAAATTCAAAAAGTGCTGAAAAGCACTCCTCAAATTAAAAATCACTTGGACTCTTAAGACTCAGAAATAACCACTTTTAACATATCAGCATTATCTTTCTCCAAGTTTTATTTATGCATGTACACACACCCACACACACACACACCCACAGGCACACACACACGTAATTGGAATCATACTGTGTCTACTGTCTTGTATTTTTCTTGCTCAAAGACATATTCCATATTCATCGTAGCATCATTTTTATGGTTCACATAGTATTCCCTTGTGCAATGTTCCATGATTTATTTAAAGAATCTCCCTCCCATTGTAGGGCATTTGCATATCGCCAGATTGCCATTCCTGAAAGCATGAACCATTTCAGACCCCTCTCAGTGCTATCAGCAGTTCATGGCCATGGCCATTTCTCTGTTCCCTTAGCAACACTGCTGACTATGTGGGTTTTTTCCGCCACAGAAAGATAATGGGAGACTCTCATTATGACACATAAATTTGGAAAGAGGGATTTACTTTGTTAACAACACTTTTAATGTGTGTATCTAAAGTACTGTTTAATTACCAGAGAATTTTCATGCAGTTTTTTTTTTCCTCTTCAAGATATTAGAAGTTGTAGTTAATTAACACTGTGATGAAATTTCAAAATAACGTTTATTTCCATTAATGCTCTTGTTCTCTCTATGGAAGCTCCTTGAGGCCAGAAACTATGTCTTACTAATCATTGTATTTCCAGAATCTCACACATAAAAGGCTTTTAATAAATGTCAGCTGGACTTCCCTGGTGGCCCAGTGGTTAAGTGTCCACCTGCCAATGCAGAGGACATGGGTTTGATCTCTGGTCCAGGAGGATTGACAGGCTGTGGGACAAGAAATCCCATGTGCCACAACTACTGAGCCCAAGTGCCACAATTACTGAAGCCCACATGCCCTAGAGCCTGTGCACTGCAACAAGACAAGCCATCGCAGTGAGGAGCCTACACATTGCAAGAAAGAGAAGCCCCACTCACCGCAACTAGAGAAAAGCCTGCTCTGCAATGAAGATCTAACACAGCCGTAAATAAGTAAATAATTTTAAAAATAAATACATAATAGATAAATTTCTGTTGAAGTAATGAATAAAGTTTAAATGGGTGTCAAACAAACCGACAGTCATGCCATGGAAATCACTTTGGATAAAGCTGAGTGTCCAAAAAACCTAAAAATTGGATCTAGCTTTATTTTTAAAACTTCAGTTCTGAAGTTAATCTTCTCAGCCGTTATATTTGTCTTAGGACACTAGACCCCAACTGCACCTGTGCTAGGTACTGGGAAAACATAAGAGTAAAATAATAGGAAGACATCTCTGTGCACAGACATGTTTGCCTAGCAGTATAACTAGCCTAAAGATTAGCAGCATATCCCAGTGACTTAGGCTGTTGCCTTCAGTTTTTGGTCTACACTGAGGACACTCATCTTTGTGGTAGTAAAAGAAGACTGTCTCAGCATCCAGGAGTGATTCTGATTTAAAGGGACCCAGAGAGTTGGCTTCCCACTCTCAGACGGTGAGAAGCTCCAAATCAGACCATTACAAGTCAGCCTTGACCACATGCCAGACCAAGAATGGTACTGTGTCTTCCCAGCAATTCACAGGCGAGCACAATTCCAGGAATTTCTTTTGGGGAAGATTTGTAATAAGCTCCGGAATGACTATAGAAACAGCCACAATTGGTGTTCTATAGTAAGACATATTTTTAGATTCAACTTTCAACTCTGGTCACACAGAGCATAGGCTCTGGACATTGTCTTCTGCATCCTCTTTCCCAGGATTTCTCAAATTGCTGGGGGGTGGGGGTGGAGTGAGGTCATGACCCCCATAGGGTCACAGAGAGGAAAACAGCAAAGCATCAAGTAGAGTTTTCTTGAAACTGCTGGGAGTGGGGGTGGGGGTGGGGAGAGAATTCTCTTGTCAGTGGTTCCTACTGATGCCTCATTGCCATCAAACTGCTGCCTCAATCTCTGTTCCATCCCTCAGTCATGACAGCTGCTTCTGGTTTAAAACTTACTAAGTGTCAGCCATCATCTCGGTACTTTCATTCCCAGTGCCTTTTATTATTTTTCATATCATGGCACAAAGAAAATGATACTATCTGTGCAGCCAACATATAGGCATGGCTGTTCGTGGCAGGAGGCCACTGGGTGAGCATCTCTTACCCAACTGGTATGTGGGCTGAAAAATACTCTATTATGCCACGCTCTTAATCCATTTGTGGCATGCCACTAAGAAATTCTGCTTTAAAGGGATTTTATTATCTAATAAGTACAATCTTATGGGCTCTTGGGCTTCCAAAGTGGCACTAGTGGTAAAGAATCTGCCTACCAATGCAGGAGATGCAAGAGATGCAAGTTCAATTCCTGGGTAGGGAAGATCCCCTGGAGGAGGAAATGGCAACCCACTCCAGTATTCTTGCCTGGAAAATCCTGTGGACAGAGGAGCCTGAAGGGCTACAGTCCATGGGGTAGCAAAGAGCTTGACATGACTGAGCAACTGACCACCTAGGGTTTTTTTTTTTATTGCTATTTATATTAACTAAATGCAGCTCAGGAAAGTTAAGAGCCTTGCACCCAATCACACAGCTAGTTGGGAATTCAAACTCAGGGGTTTTAGACTATATTATTTGTTCACAATTATTCATTCCTTGTCTGCCTTGCAGTGCTCACTTGTAAGATGGAAAATACTTCTCCATCCTAATGACTTTGGTCTTGGCCATATGATGTGCTTCAGTCAATGAAATGTGAATGGAAATGCCATATCCAAACAGAGGCTTCAACCTTATAGAGATATCTGAATTCTCATGTTCATTGCAGCATTACTCACAATTTAAGTTAAGATATGGAAACAACCTGTTTCTACCAATGGATGAACAGATAAAGAAGATGCAGTACATATACACATACAATGTAATATTATTTAGCCATGAGAAAGAATGAACTCCTGCCATTTCTGACAACCTGGATGAAACTTGAGGGCGTTATACTAAATGAAGTAAATCAGACAAAGACAAATACTATATGATATCACATATTTGGGATCTAAAAAGCCAAGCTCAGAGGAACATAGAAGAGTGGAACATAGCAGAGTGGTGGTTAGCAGGGGTTGGAGGCGGGAGAAACGAAATATTGTCAAAGGGTACAAATTCCAGTTATAAGATTAGCAAATTTGGGGATCTAATGTACAGCATGGTGATTATAGCTAATAACACCGTAATATATACTTGAGTGTTGCTAGGAGAATATATCTTAAATGTTCTCATCACAAAAAGAAATGACTGGAATTCCCTCGTGGTCAAGTGGTTAAGAATCTGCCTGTCAATGCAGGGAACACGGGTTGGATCCCTGGGCCCACATACCGCAGGGAAACTAAACCCACACCCTAGAGTCTGTGAGTCAAACTCCTGAGCCCTCACAACACAGCTCCTGAAGCCTGAGAGCCCTAGGGCCCATGCTCCGAAACAAAAGAAGCCACCATGGTGAGAAGCCCATGCACCACAACTAGAAAGTAGCCCCTGTGCAGCAAGGAAGACCCAGTATTGTCAATAAATAAATGACTATTTAATATTTTAAAAAAAGAAATGGTAACCATATGACAGGATGGAGCTAGTAGCTGATGTTAAGGTGGGAATCATTAGGTAGTATTAGGTAGTAAGTGGAGCAAACCATCACATTTGCACACCTTAACTTACACAGAGTTATGTGTCAATTATATCTCAAGAAAGCTGGGTAGAAAAAAATAGAGGCTCTAAAAGCACTTTCATGATGTATCTTGACTTCTTATGCTCCTGCCATCTGCCACAAAAACATACCCTACATAGAAGAACCAGAATGAAAAGATATAGAGAGCAAATCTAAGAAGAGTCTGGCAAAAGCAAGCAAAGCTATTGCCAAGCCTTAGATCTGGGAGAAAATACTGTTGTAAAACACTGATTTGGGCAGTTATTAGACAGCCTAAGTTGTCTAATACATGAGGTCGTGTCAATCCACAGTCCAGGCCTTTTCCACTTTGCTCTATTGCTTCTCACCTCCAATCTTTCAAGGAGGTTCCCCCATCAGCCTATTTTTTCTAGTATCTTTATTTTTCATATTCTCAGTAAAAATAGTACAAATTTTCTTTCTATCCTTTTTCCTAGCTGTGATACAAGGCCCTCAGAAGATGTCAACATGAAAGTAAGAATGATTCCTTGCAAGTGAGAGATACATATATAGACAATAGATGATAGATGATAAAATTTTCAAAACCCATCCACTTCTGTTACTATTGCTTCTCACCTCCAATCTTTCAAAGAGGTTTCCCCATCAGCCTATTTTCCTAGTATTTCTATTTGTCATATTTTCAGTAAAAATAGTAGAAATTTTCTTTCTATCCTTTTTCCTAGCTGTGATACAAGGCCCTCAGAAGCCGTCAACATGAAAGTAAGAATGATTCCTTGCAAGTGAAAGATACATATATAGACAATAGATGATAGATAGATGATACAATTTTCAAAACCCATCCACTTCTGTTACTATTGTTTTGATACCTACTACTTCCCTGATGGCTCAGACGGTAAAGTGTCTGCCTACAATGCAGGAGACGGGTTCAGTCCCTGGGTTGGGAAGAGCTCTTGGAGAAGGAAATGGCAACCCACTCCAGTATTCTTGCCTGGAAAATCCCATGGACGGAGGAGCCTGGTAGGCTACAGTCCATGGGGTCGCAAAGAATCGGACACGACTGAGCGACTTCACTTTCGCTTTCACCTGCTGAGATAGGCAGGACACTCCTTCCACAAGATCAGTACTCAATACCTGTTTACTGAATGAAGCAGTCAATCAATACTCATTTTGCTTAAGAGAAAGCAAAAGACTTAGAGACTGAATAATGATAATAGTGATCTTTAGTTCTGTAGTTTAGTCATGGGCCCAGTTCTGTGCTAAAGATGTCATTTAATCTTATCCTAGTCCTGTTTTCCTATAGTAATAGAAACCTGGAGCTAGGTACCTGGCCACCAGGAAGCACTATGCTTTCCATGATCCTTTGCAGTTAGCTCCAGCCACGTGCCTAAGGCCTGGCCAGTGGGATTTCAAAGACTTCCAAGTCAGGATCTGAAAAGAAAAGTAGTGAATCTTACCTTTCCTATTCCTCCTTCCTTCTTGCTGCAATCAGACATAATAGCAGTAGCTGAAAGATGCATTTGATCATGAGTTGGGAGCCCAGTGTGCATGAACTTTTACATGTAAAAGTAAAATTGTATCTTTGTGTTGTTGTTGTTCAGTCACCAAGTCCCATCTGACTCTTTGCAACCCCCTGGACTGTAGCATGCCAAGCACCCCTGCTCCTCATTGCTCAGATTCACGTCCATTGAGTCAGACATCTTTGTAAGCCAGTGTATTTTGAGCTACCCCTCCTATGTTTTTCTTTACAGCAGCCTAACATATTTCCTACCTAATGCTGCAGCTATTATCACTTCTTTTCAGATGGGGAAATTGAAGTCCAGATTGATTAACTTACGTCAAGTTTGCACAATTATTAATAGTAAGCAGTAGAGCCAGGACTCAGATCAAGGCGTGACTGATGCCCAAGGCCAAGTTCTGTGCCTCTACGCTAACCAGCCTTCTCCCAAGGGCAGGCTTTACACCTGCTGCTCAGTTTTCCATTGCTCTATAACTGAGGTTTCGATTACAAGTACTATATTACTGAAGGTAAATTTCTTTTTCCCATTAAGAAAGAAATCTTCAGATCTGCCTGAGATGGAAGGGTAGTATTCTCTGGCATGTAATAAAAATTTTCAACTACAAGAGAATGAATTAGGGCAGCCTACATCCTAGTGGCAGATGGTAAAGAATCTGCCTGCAAAGCAGAAAACCTGGATTCAATCCCTAAATTTGGAAGTTCCCCTGGAGAAGGGAATGACTACCCACTCCAGTATTGCTTGGAGAATTCCATGGACAGAGGAGCCTAGCAGGCTATAGTCCTTAGGGTCACAAAGAGTCAGACACGACTGAGCAACTAACACACACACACACACAAACCACATGCAGATAGAAGTGAGAAGAGGGCCTTGGAAGACCCTTTGCATATGTAGGAAAAAACATTACAACTTCTGCTTGTATTTGCGATTTTATCTCTAAAAGTCAGAAATCTAACTTAAATAGCAGATGAAATAGGTAAGGACATTGCTGCCTTCATCCAGTCCCTCCAACAGAGATTCATGTGTCCAACAGTCTCTCCCAAAGAAGGGAAGGAGCACCCTTAGGGTTCTTAATGTAAACTTTTGCCAGTGGCATAGTGAAACATCTTACAATTTAGAGTGTTCCCAGTTTAATGGGTTGAGAGTTAGATTTTCTAGTTTTAATTAAACTAGGAAAGCAGAAATGTAGTTTAAAAGGAGAAACTGTGAACTGAAGATCATTCTAATAAAGCAAGCACAAACAACTTGAAAACAGAAAAATTTATACTTCTGGAAAGACTCATCAGCTATAATCGTGGTTTAGCTGCTAAGTTGAGTATGACTCTTTGCGACCTCATGGACTATAGCCCACCAGGCTCCTCTATCCATGGGATTTTCCAGGCAAGAATCCTGGAGTAGGTTGCCATTTCCTTCTCCAGGGTATCCCCACCCAGGGATTGAACCTGGGTCTCTTGCATTGCAGGTGGATTCCTTACCAACTGAGCTACCAGGGAAGCCCAAGTAGAAAAGTAGCTTAAAAGGAGAAACTGTGAACTGAAGGTCATTCTAACAAAGCAAACACAAACAACATGAAAACAGCAGAATTTATACTTCTAGAAAGATATCATCAGCTACAATGAGTTTTTTTTTTAAGATGATCTAATCAGATCTGACATGAGTCAGATAAATAATTTTGGAATTGTCAAGAAATTATCTTATTTAAAATAGGTTAACATGCACACTCATTAACAATGAAACTCACCCCAAGTATATATTAAGCCTTGAGATATTGGCTAATGATCGCATTAAGTCATCACAGTTAGTAATACATTTTAAACTATAGATAATTTCCTTTATTCCACTATGCTAAAATGTTTGCTCTTGTGTATTACAGTGATATATATTGTTGTTGTTTAGTCTCTTAGTCACTGCCCAACTCTTTGCGACCCCATGGATTGCAGCAAGCCAGGCATCCCTGTCCTTCACCAATTCCTGGAGCTTGCTCAAACTCATGTCCATTGAGTTGGTGATGGCATCCAACCATCTCATTCTCTGTCATCCCCTTCTTCTCCTGCCTTCAATCTTTCCCAGCATCACAGTCTTCTCCAATGAATCAACTCTGCAAATCAGGTGGACAAAATAGTGGAGCTTCAGCTTTAGCATCAGTCCTACCAATGAATATTCAGGACTGATTTCCTTTAGGATTGACTGGTTGGATCTCCTTGCAGTCCAAGGGACTCTCAGGAGTCTTCCCCCACACCACAGGTCAAAAGCATCAATTCTTCGATGCTCAGCCTTCCTTATGATCCAACTCTCACATCCACACATGACTACTGGAAAAACCATAGCTTTGACTAGATGGACCTTTGTTGGCAAAGTGATGTCTCTGCTTTTAATATGCTGTCTAGGTTTGTCATAGCTTTTCTTCCAAAGAGCAAGCATCTTTTAATTTCGTGACTGCAGTCAGCATCTGTAGTGCTTTTGGAGCCCCCCAAAATAAAGTCTGCCACTGTTTCCATGTTTCCCCATCTATTTGCCATGAAGTGATGGAATTGGATGCCATGATCTTCGTTTTTTGAATGCTGAGTTTCAAGCAAGGTTTTTCACTTTCATCAAGAGGCTCTTCAGTTCCTCTTCACTTTCTGCCATAAGGGTGGTATCATCTGCATATCTGAGGTTATTGATATTTTCTCCTGGCAATCTTGATTCCAGCTTGTGCTTCATCCAACCCAGCATTTCGCATGATGTACTCTGCATATAAGTTCAATAAGCAGGGTGACAATAGACAGCCATGATGTACTCCTTTCCCAATTTGGAACCAGTCCATTGTTCCATGTCCAGTGCATACTGTTGCTTCTTGACCTGCATACAGGTTTCTCAGGATGCAGGTAAGGTGGTCCGGTATTCCCATCTCTTGAAGAATTTTCCACAGTTTGTTCCACAGTTTATCCACACAGTCAAAGGCTTTGGTGTAGTCACTAAAGCAGAAGTAGATGTTTTTCTGGAATTCTCTTGCTTTTTTGATGACCCAACGGATGTTGGCAATTTGATCTCTGGTTCCTCAGCCTTTTCTAAATCCAGCTTGAACATCTGGAAGTTCTCGGTTCACGCACTGTTGAAGCCTGGCTTGGAGAATTAAGCACTCTAAGATGTGCTTGTCCTTTCACTTGAGAAAATTGATGAAATCATCTTTCAGCTAGAATACACTTTCCTTTCTGATTGTGTTCTTTATCAGCAAAAAAATTTTAAAGCACGCACTCTCAAAATAAGTACAATATGTTCACTTACAAAGGATATCTGCTTAGTATTCATATATATGAGTATATATATTTATGTACTCTTAATATATATCATTATAATACACAAGTGTGGTATGGACCTAACCGAAATGGGTTAGAATGAAATTTCTGGACAATAGAGTATTGTGTATACAGAAAGTGTCAAACTAAGATTCTGTCGTTTTTGTGTACAAACAAGTATTTCCAAACACCTTTGAATTCTACACTACTGCCACTTAATGAGTGTCTACAATATGGGTGAATCTTTGTCCAGATTCTAGTGAATCCTTGCAACAATAGCAACAAAACAAATATTTACATACATCTTGGTGTCAGGCACTGTTCTAAGCATTCTGCATGTCTTAACTCCCTTCATTCCCATATTAATTCTCCAAAATATGTCCCATTATCCCCACTTTTCAGATGAAGAAACAGAGCACAGAGAATTTAAGTATCTCACCCAAGACAGTGATGGCAGAGCAGCCTGATTCCAACTTCAAGCTTTGAGCCACTCTGTTCTACGTTTAATGGCCTAAGCAGGTACATATTATTAGCTCCACTTTATAGATTAGAAAAATGAGGCCCTGAGAGGTAAAACTAGGATTTGAACTCAGCCTAACTGAATCCACCGTCTCTACCATGCCCTGCTGCCTTCCAAATGCCAAGAGTGCAGTGAGTGGCCCGGTTCCTAGAGAATATTGGGAGGGCCACACTTTATCTTGTTAGCAAAACTGTTTTTTATAAAGAATATTATTAGTAGGAAAAAAACAACATGATAAATTGTATTTAAGAAATAAGAACATCTGATTTTCTTATTTGCTCTGCTTGCAAAAGTCAGAAAGTTAAAGTATTTTTTCTTTTTAGAAAAGGTTTAATACACATTCAGAAAAATGTAGGTATCTTAAGTGTACAGTTCAATGAATTTTCACAAACTGAGAATTAGCATTCTCTTCAATCTGCAGTTTCTCTTCTGAAGACACATTTTGTGAGGGTTTGTTTAGTTAAATATGAATTAATAGTTGTATACTCAAACCATGCCGGCAATTCAGGAGACTGGGGCCTTCTTTCCTGCATCAGAAAGATCCCCCTGAAGAAAGGAATGGCTACCCACTTCAGTATTCTTGCCTGAAGAACTCCATGGACAGAGGAGCCTGGTGGGCTACAGCCCATGGGATCACGAAGAGTTGGATACAACTGAGTGACTTACACTTTCACTTTTCACTACAGATATTTATTTCCTATTCATGGAAAGACCAAAATAGGTGTTCCTGATTATCAGCAGCTCTCCTCTGAGTGATAAATCAGGCCAGAATCCTTTCACCTCGTGGCCCTGCCATCTTCTATTATATGGGTTGCTTCTAACACTATGGCCTAAAGAAAGAATGGGACGATCCTAGGTCAGTGGTGTTACTGGGCCATGTCTGAAAGTGGCATGTATCACTTCTGCTAATGCTCCATCAGCCAGAACACATGACCACAGCTTATTGTGAAGGAAGAAACTAGAGTCTAGTTATGTGCCCAGGAAGATGAGGAAACAGGCTCAGTCCGGCCACAATGGTTAGCAAAATGCAGAGAAAATTCTAAACAAAGAATACTCTAACTTCAAATCCTTTTTAATCCTTAATCAAGCCCTATTAAAAGATCTCCACTAAACAAAATGAAATTTATCCTAAATCATACTGTATTTTGTTACTTTAAATAAGACCACCTTTCCTTTTTAATGATTTATAATCCATATGTTTAAAATAATTCAAGCCAATGCTTTCTATCATTAGATGAAATTGCACAATTATAGAATTTTAGTTTTGAAAAAAAACCTAGTGCTTGTTCTTATCCTGCAAATGAGAAAACTGGAAACAGAGAAGGGTGGTAGACTTGGTCAAGGTTACACAGCAACTTACTGAGTCAACAGCAATTTTCTGTTATAAGCTTTAACTTCCTCAAGTAAAATGTCCTTCATGTCTTAAATATAATTTAAACTTTTCTAAAGACTTTTTTCCTTTACTTCCCATTAGGGAAATTACTTTTACTCTTTGTTCAAGGAATTGCTATCTCAAAGGGCAAAGCATCTAAAATAAAAAGAAGTTACTTAAGAATCTCCTTCATCCATATATGAATCCTAGGTGCATTCTGCCCTTTTTTAAATGGAGACACATTTTGAGCTTCCCTCACTGATAACTTTCTGAGAATGAATTAAGTAGTATAACCTGTTCAGCCCACATTTTTTAGAATAAGGTGGACTGTATTTCTAAAGGTATATATCGGTTATTTCCTGGCTTGTGTAATTGGTCGGTTGATTTTTTACTGAAGAAAATTGGTCAACTGGTAACTGTGTGTTTTTTCAAAATTAAATTTTAAGTATTTATTGAGCCTTTACTCTGGACCAAATACTGGGCTAGATGCTGGAGATGTAATGGCAAGTCAAACGAGCGCTACCTCCTTTCCTTTCCTGCAGCATGGCAAGCCACCTATTCTGACCACTCGTCACAAGAAAGAATTCAAAAGGATGCAGAAAGCATTTTTTCCTTTTTTAGAAAAATACATATTTGGAAACAAGCATATGTTGTAGGTGTTCAGCTCTACAAATTTCTACATGTTGAACAGACCTGTGTAACCAGTACCCAGAATAAGAAGTAACAAATGATCAGCTCCAGAGAGGTCTCTCTGTGCTTCCTTCCAGTTGTTAATCCTCCCAGAGTAATCACCACTCCTACTTCTACTTTTTTCAAAAAATTTTGTTCAAGTATAGTTGCTTTACCATGTTACGTTAATTTCTGCTATACAGCAAGTGATTTAGTTGTGTATATATATATACTCTTTTCATAGTGTTTTCCATTATGATCTGTCACAGGATATTGAATATAATTCCTGTGCTATACAGTATAACCTTGATGTTTATCTGTTCTATACATAATAATTGGCATCTGCTAATCCCAAACTCCCACCCTTCTCTCCCTTACCCCCTCTTTGCAACCATAAGTTTGTCCTCATATATGTGAATCTTTCTATTTCATAGATGTGTTCATTGTCTTATTTCACTCCACATACAAGTGACATCATATGGCATTTGTCTTTCTCTGACTTACTTCACTTAGTATGATAATCTTTGCGTCCATCCTTGTTGCTGCAAATGGCATTATTTCACTCTTTTTTATGGCCGAGTGGTATCCCATTGTGCATATGTACAATATCTTCTTTATTCATTCATCTGTCAATGGACAGTTAGGTTGTTTTCATGTCTTGGCGATTGCAAATAGTGCTACAATGAACACTAGGGTACAGGTATCATTTTGAATTATAGTTTTGTCCAGATACGTGCCCAGGAGTGGAATGGTTAGGTCATATGGCAACTCTGTTTTTAGTGTTTGAAGAATCTCCATACTGTTTTCCATAGTGACTACAACAATTTACATTCCCACCAACAGTGTCACCTCAACTTCTAACAACACAGATTAGTTTGCAGATTTCAAATTAATTTATATAAATGTATTCACATAAATTTTCTTTTGAGTCTATATTCTTTAGTTATGCTTGTGAGATTCATTCATATTATTGCATATAATTGCCATTTGTCCATTCCCAGCCTGTCTACAGTAGTGTAAATTCTATGTGTGATATAAATATGCCACAATTTAGATAGTCATTCTGCTGATGTAAAGTTGAGTAAAAGGCCATTGTGAACAGGCTTCTATAAACATTCCTGTAAGTGTCTTTTGGAGAATTTGTATATGTATTTATATTGGTTATATGGCTAAGAAAACAATTGTTGTGTCATAGATAAGTTACATATAGATTTAACCTTAGTATATATTGTCAAACAGTTTTCCAAAGTGGTTATACCAATTTTCATTCTCAAAACCATCTATGAGAGTTCTTATATCAAGTATTTTTTAACATATCAATAAATAAGTAAAATAAGAAATATTCAGAGGCCAAAAATTAAGCAGAAATCCAGAGAAGTACTTAGGGTCTTGAAGTTAACCTCCCCCAGGAAACATTTGTTGAGCACATAAGATTTGGGGCTTGGAAAATTTACGGCCTCAAGGGACATAAGGGATGAGAGATGAAGCACTCAAGTAACAGTAAACCAGAAATAAACTTCTTCCTGAGGCAGAGAACAAAAAATTTGCCTTTCTTGAACCTTGGCATGGAGTGGGAGAGGGAAAAGGGAAATTCACCCTGATAATTCATAACCAAAAGCTGGCCCTCGCACAGGTTTGTAGCCCAAATTCATGTCACCTGAGAAGTCTAAAAAACCTCAAGCCTAGAATTTAAAGTAGTTCTGAATGGGTAGTTCACCCAAGGAACCTAGAACAGAAAAAACAATTATCCTTCAAACCGTATCTCAGAGAAATTCCAAAAGAATTACCCAAAGGGCAAAGAGCATGTGGTTAATTTTTTTTTAAAAATCACAGAACACACAAGAAATGAAGACACCATGAACAAAAGCTAGCAGAAACTGGGCAGCAGCATGAGAACTGCCACACAAAGATAAATAGAACATCCTTAATATCATTGGAGTTTTCGTACCAAATAGTTTCCTTTTCTAAAACTTAAGGCCACTGTTATTTTTGTGATTTTTCAGTCACTTGGAATGGGAGCAAAGCTCACTAAATGATTTCCTATTTCTTCAGCAAAAATTAATCTATCCAAAGTTTCCCAATTTCAGTCCTTGATGGACCACCTTCCATGATTTCTTCCATATTGTGGTACCATTATACTATTATATACTCAGTATTTTATTTAAATTGACTTATTTTTGAGGAAAATGCATGTTCCTACCTTACCCTAGCTCTAAGCAATAATATCCCAGAACCACAGTTGTGATGTACAAATTACGTTTCTAATACCATTCAAAATACACACTTAACTATTACACCATAAAGATTTATGTGGATGCAATCCAAAATAATCTTGAACACTACTGGGTTTACATGAACTGTGTCTTACAAAACTGGGCTGGACTAGACCACTAGTCCACTAGGAAGTGGTCAATTTCATTTTGAGGAAAGAAAAAGGCAAGGACAAGGTGAGGGCTGAGGGTAGAGACAGAAGAGAGAGCATGGGGATAATGTGAAAAGAGTAATGAAATATTAAAAAAGCACAGAGTAGAGAGATACCAAAGATGAATTTACCTAATTTACAGGTGTGTCTATGATGTCAGGGACTGTAGCTCAACAGACTCCTCTGTCCATGGAATTTTCCAGGCAAGAATATTGGAGTGTGTTCCCATTCCCTTCTCAAGGGATCTTACCGACCCAGGGATCGACCCTGGGTTTTCTGCACTGCAGATGGATTCCTTACCACCTGATCCACCAGGAAGTCCACTCAGGAACAGGCCCATGCTCCCTAATTATCACAGATGGCAGCTGTCTTTTAGGTCTCCTGCTGCAGCAGTTAACTCTGTCTGAGCGGGTTACTCTCACAGCTGACACATTTCCAGTCCCAGGATATTGACTGTTAAATAGCACTATGTTTCCTCTACTCAAAAAATCAGAGCTCAAATTAGGTGGATGCAAAATTGTTCTAATTTATTTTTAAGATAAAATTAAAATTCACAAAGGTCTATACATTATTCATTTCTGATTACTTGCAACACATTTCATAACTGATCTAATCCACACTGGTCTAATCCGGTCATTTTACAGATGAGGAAAGTGAAGGCCAAGAAGGTTAATTCTTCTGATCTGCCTCCTACACTCCTTGCCCTGTGGGCTCTTCTCAACCAAAGATTTAAACATACGGATTTGGGGTTTAAGCCAGTTGTCACATTTCCTTAACCAGCAATCTTTCCAAATAATGAACTAATTCTACCAACAGTCCAAATCTACATGATAGGGACCAGATTTTCCTGGCCTGAATACGTCTGAGTAAGAAAGCCTACGTTTGACTCCCAAAGAATCACCTGGAGAGAATACATTTGGGTCCATTTGGCTTCTGGGTCTCAATTCTAATGCAGTACTGCCACTCAGATTCACAGAGAGATGCCTGTCTGATTCAGCAACCTAACGTTCTCTGACTACCTGAAAGAGGTCAGAATGAGAGAGAACTCCAGTATGCAGTCAGCCTAAACTCTCTTCTCCCACTCCTTCATATAGGCAGATCCGGACCTGTAACAAGTTCCTCTTCACAGTGGTTTGGAAAAGTCCACAAGGAGTGGAAAAAAAATTAGGAACTCTGCTTGCACTGAGAGGGGGCAGGGGAATGGAACCCAATGGTCTTTCCTCTTCCCATTTCTGTCTTCTCTCCTTTGCAGAAAGCTAAGAGACCATTCCATAACAGCTTTCACAGGAGCCTCTGAGTTCCACAACACTAGGGGGCGCTATTCCCACTATATTCGATGACAATGACCCCCAAGAGCACAACTCCATAGTATATAATGTGAGTGGCACGCCTGGATTTAAGCAATGCGGGCAACACAGCAACCTCTAAATTATAGGACCAGGAGGTTAAATTTCTCGACTGAAAGCTCGAATGCTTTTACCTTAACAAGGCTTTAATTTTTCTTCTTAAGAGCAACAAAATTATTGCTCTATTGAAAAGATGAGTTAGTCCTTCTACCATGTTGGTGCATAATTAACTGCATTTCTTCTGGAGCTCAGTTTACAAAGTTTGAAGTAGTTAGGCTACTCCCCAGCACCAGAAGCCAAAATTCTGCTGCCAAAGGTACCAGCCATATGGACATGCCCGCAAGTCTCCAAACTGGTTTGATAGCCTACAGGAGCCTATTGCTACAATCATAAATTATACATTTCTAGGAATGCTGCTTTTCTTTTCATTGACTGCCATTTCCAGGAAAGGGTTTTTCTTTTCTCTTTTACTGCTCTCAATGGAAGTTTTTCTGCTGACATGGTCCATAATTAAAAATCAAAGTAATAAAGTGACATTCTCAAATTTGAATACTGGGTACAAAAAGCTTAATTGCCAGTCCTTTAAGCCAAATGGCACAGTGGCTCCAACATTAAGTCATAGAGATTTTCGAGAGTAATTAGATAAGATTTTAAAAGTGCATCCATTTAATTTTATTAGAACAAGTTTTAGAACCTTAAGACAAGCTGCAAATACTGAGCTACAATTTTTTCCTTTTCATATTTCATTTATTGGAAAGTTATTTAACAACTGCCACTATATCCAAGTGGATAGATAACTGTTCAAAGAACTCAACTAATAAGGAATGTCATTAAAGTTTCCTGGATTTAAGGTGCTTGTTCCCATTGTGATATATAAAAGTGAAAATACCACAGAAGATTTTAGCACCTCAACTGACCAGCACCCACTGTCTGACTTCATATGACAGAGTAAGGGGTCACTAAGCAAATTATGACTCTTCATAGAATGAAGTTGCCTCAAGCCAGTGTAGTTTACAATGTCATTCCTTTCCCAGGGGATTCAGTTAAACAAGTCAGGGCAAAAATAACATTCAACATGTTTCATTTTTTTTTCTCTTGATTCCAAACGTCTCCAAAACTAGAGGAAATAAACATGATCTACCACTTCAAAACATGTGTCTATAATATAGTAGATGTTAAGTCCTTGTACCTCTTTTCCTAGGATATTACTGATAGAATATAATGGGGTTCTAAATATAGATGATTTAGCCACATAAGCCACTGACATTGATTTTAAGAATAAAGACTGTTACATAACCTCTATTTGAACATGGACAGCAAAAGGTTCAGAATTTTCATAACCTGGGAAGTCAATTATTTATCAAGTGTGATGCCTTTTTAGCAAGTTATCTTGATGTAGCAAAAAAGACTTAGGTGTGTTTCTAATGTATTTTTTTAACTTCAATGCTGGAAAAATGATTTTATTGAGCCATGTGAAATAGTGGTTAGAATTGTTTTTACTTCAAGCATGGAATCTGTATCAAAAACAACACAGCTTCATGTCCTTCCTTCTGTATTTCTCCTCACACGAGGAAAAAACACATTCCCTAATATATTTTCTGGGAGCACTCTCTTTGTAATATTTCCTTTGCAAAGGTCTTGTTCATATTTGTATATTATTACTTTTCTTATACTGGATTTATTGATAGTTTCTAACAAAAATATGATTTCAGTACATTTACTGAACAAAATCCAATATAACAGACCCCAATTCAATTTTTTTCATCAAAATGGAGAACAATAAAGAACCGAAAGTCCTCAGTTCAGACACATAGCATCAAAAAAACTTATATTGTTTAAAGAAATAACTCAATAAGGAGGAAGTGATAGATATTACTTAAAGAACAACATTAGCTTTGTTTATTTATCGATGTTTCTAATAATCTTGCCTCTAACTTAGTAAGCGACAAATAGTTTTGGTGTTCCTGGGTTATTGAATCCCATATAAGTACAATCATTTTCTAAAAATAGAGAAAAAAATTGTGATTATGCATTTTGAGGTACCCACGGTCCATACTTACTGTTAATCATCATTTCATGTATTCAAATTTGATTTAAGAGAATATTTTAAAACCTTACTGAGTCTGTTTCCCATATTATTTTGCTATTGTGCCAGTATTTTTTGTAAGTTAATCATGTTTATGCTTTGCATGTTTATAAGAATTTGTACCCTGAATCTATAATGTCCTGCTTTTGAAATCCGATTACAGAGGGTTTTCTTCATTGACCATTAGGTAAAGGGTTGAAAAATAACTTTGGTTTACAATAGATTTTTACTTTAATGGATGGGTGTATTCATTATTTACCTGTTTTCAGTCTCTTGTGTATCAGCCTAGTGATGATTATAGTTGTTTTAAAGATGATCCTCATTTCTGGTCTATTGCATCATCCTGAGATTTAGTAATGATTTTAGATTTTCCACCTAAATTACAGGGCACTTTCCACTGAAAATGGTAAACAATATTACAAACTAAAAAAAATGGAGTAATCTGATTTCTGGGAAGAGGGAGCCCAGTGAAAGATGTGTGCTTTTATAAGGATGGACAATGGAAAGCAAAATAATAACTCCTAACTTTGATTGTTCAAATATATTCTGCAATACAGAGAGCTGCATGCAGGCTGGAGCAGGCATGGGGCAGGAAGGTTAAGTAGAAGAGAAGGCACAATACTTCAGATTGGCAGTAGACTGCAGCAAGAATAATCTAATCAAAACGAAATTAAATTATCTAGTCCCAGGGCAGGCTCCTGGGACTGCTGCACTGAATGCTAGCAGAACTCCTCCTAGACATTTTTCCCCAGTCAAACTCACATGATGAATGCAGATGAAATTTGAAATATGAAAATCTGAAATAATTTATGGAAGTTGTCAGAAATTTGGCCTGCTTGTGGTGTAATTTCCTCTGAGACGAGGCAGGCCAGCTCACTGCTGCAAGACTCGGAGTGGCTGCTGGCCTTCCAGTGGATGGATCAACCCCTTTAAAATGCTCTACCAGACAAATTACAGCTCATTACACACAGCCTTGCACCATGCCATTATGTCAGAGGAAATCTTTTTTCATTTGCACAAATTTGCTTGGAATTCTCATATTTATTTGAGCATCCATTATCGAATCTGAACATTGAATTATCCACAATTATTTTCTGGGTACGCGGATGTTTGTGTATATGGAATAGATGGTGACTGCGGGGCTATAAAAATATTACCGTGTGGTGGAAAACCCCACGTCCTTTGCAGCTATGTAACCAAGAGCATTGTGTGACTGTTGAAAGAGAATTGACTTTTGCGAAGATATTTACAAGATTCTTTTTCTTTGTGAACGTCCTTGGAAGGAGGCTGACTCTGCTCTCAGTGACTCTTTCTCTGCTCTGTGATGGATGAGAACTACAAACTATCTGTCACACCTGGGTTAGGATCTCTTTCTCCCTCCCCACGCAATTTGGTTTTTGATGGTCATTTTCCTATTAACCCTATCCTGACATATATTCTTCAACAAGGCATTTCTTCTGATTGCTGAAAAAAACATCACTCTTCTGAAACTCATTCCTTTCTTTGTCATTTTTCTCATTACATTGCCATAGCAAAAGTAGGCTCTATGGCTCAGAAACACTGCAGTATAATCACACAATTAAATAATTGTCTACAGAAATTAACTAGTTTTATACAAATCCTAATTATAAGAGTGTTTGTATCACAGCTTTTAAATGGTTTCTATTGTTTAGCCTAATCAATCTCTGCTAAAGGTAATATTTCTAAATTGAGTGCAGTACTTCTCAATATTATTTTACCCAGTCATACAAGCTTCTATCTAAATGCCTCGTCAACCTTTCCAATGACTAAATAATTAAATGTTCCCCATTGACTTGTTGACATTTCAGTCCTTATAACAGGTATAGATTTAAAAGGAAAATGCAATCATTCTCCAAAGCCAACTTTTATTTTCTTGAAGGCTTTGATACGTGGATAAAACAACTTGAAAAAGCTCTAAGGCAGGTATACCTTTAAACTCACTATGATTTTGAAAATCCAATTCAGTTACAAGAAAACAAGATGTACTTTTCCGTATAAGATGTGTTTGGGTTGAAGAATCTGTAGTACTGACACATCAAGGTGAGTAAATAGCCTATTATTTTGCTAGCCATCATCCATAAACATTAGCATAATATACTTTTTTAAGTAAAAAAGAAAATAAATTCTACATACTATAAGTAGTGACTACCAAAATTTAGGAAAACAAAGTGGCTTATCAAACTAATGGAAAAGCTAGATTCTTGCATAATACCAAAGCAACTTCATTCTATACTTCAGCCCTTCGGAGCCCAGACTCCTCTAAGATCCACTGCGGGGCTGGAACATGTCACAGCCTCCCCAGCTTCTCCTTACTGCAGGAAACTTTGTAATAGCACTCAAATAAATAAAGAAGCTGGGTTGGAGATTATTGCTTTCATTGTGCTATTGTATATGTGTATTATAGAGTCCCTCCACAGTTTGACACAATCAGTTGAATGTAGGACAAGACAAATGTTGTATATGACAGTGGGGTAGTATTGAAAGATGACCCCATATCTAGAGGGCTAAGAGTTATGGATGCATTGATACTTGCTACTAACATTTTGAAGCGTGGCTGTTAAATTTTGCCTGCTGTCTTCTGGCTGGAGGCCGGCCTGCCTGGGCAACAGAGCAATTGAAAGGAACTGCAGGCAGCTTTTTTTTTCCAGTTATACATCAAGGAACTTTGTTCTTTCTTTATTATAACTGACCACTGACAGAAGTGGCTTGTGAAGAAAGCAAAGCAAACAAGGCACATTGCACACTTCCCAGATAATCATTGTTGTGCATTTTATTCACTTTCAGTGGACACTTTTTTTCTTAAATAACCGTTTGAAATTTTTTTTCTTAAATAACCGTTCAAAAATTTTAAAGAGACATTTCTAAACCAGAATATATTATGAAGATCACAGGAAAGACTGAGAATACACAAAGAAAACATTTTTTGTTGATAAAGTAGGACCTACTTAGAAAACATAGTTTATGGAAAAAATGAGGTAAACAGTGTTTCTTGTAAAGACCTGTTGGGAAATTATATAAAAAAAAAGTCTCAAAAAATGTGTGTCTAGAATGTTTGGAAGCTAGACTGTGAGTAACATTTATTTTCAAAACAATAAATAGGTGGATGGTCTTTGAAAATATGGGGTATGTTCTATATGTGCAAAGGAAAATGTATCACATGAACATTAAGCTTACAAGTTTGAATATGATATATGTATACAATTGCATAGCTATGGTCTTTGTGAAACATTACTAATAACCAACCTCTCTTATAAATTAATTTGAGAGTACATTTTAAAAGCGGGGAGGATAGTTTGTTATTCATAATATGGATAAAGATATTCGACTCTAAGAGCCAAACTTATATATTTGGCTTGTGCTTAACTTCATGACCTTAAAGCTTTATTAAAAAGTCCAAGGAATCTGGGCTTGAGTTAAGGCCATGAAGTTTCTTTGTTTTTATTTGCTTTTACCATAAAGGATAGAAGAAGTAAAAATAAAAAGAATATGAATGCTGCTATCTACAGCCTTATTTAAATACACAAACAAAATCCACCTGCATCACTATCAAACAAATGTATTAAAACTATAGCCATGTAAATATCAAACATCAATACTTCCTGCTTATGAAATTCTATAGTCATACAAATAGTTATGTAAATCCCAATGTTTATGAAATTCCATCCTACACTTGAACAAATGCAATTTTTCAGTCACTATAGCTAGTTATTTTGTCATTTCTTACCAGATTTCCCTAGAGATCCAGTGAGGCCTAAGCACATAAAAAGTTTCATCATTTTTATTCTACAACCAGACAGTTTTCAGAGGAAAAGCAAGATTTTTCACCCTGCACTTTTAAACAAATATTTCTGAAAAATTATAAGCATAAAGAAATAGCTATGCAAATATGTGCATAGCCTTAGTAACAGTACTTGGATAGGCTAATAAAATAATATTTATCATGAAAAGAAAATTAAGTAAAAATTCAGCCCCCTGCAAAATCTAAATGCAATTTTAGACTCATTTCCTTGACCTTCCTTAAAAGAAAGTAAACGAGGAGGTAATAATCAACTATTTTCTTTTTTAATGAGAAAACAAAACTTGAATTAACTTGAGAGAGGAAAGGGAATAGAAAGAGATATTTTACAATGTCAAGTAGAGGGTTTTTTTTTAAACTCACTTTCAGGAAATTTTTCTCATAATGAACATCTTTGTTATGATTACAAAAATATTCCCTAGGTTCAAATAATCGTATATACTTAGGTATATAAAATATATACTTTTAATATAAAATCATTTCACTTTTCAATGTTTAAGGTACAAAAGTGCTGACTCATTCATCTGCATAAACCTCCTTTATAATTTTTCTTAAAATCCAGTTAAGCAATAGGAACTCAGAACTATAAAAAAGACAATAAAAGCTTTCCCTATACAGCAGCTAATTAAAGTACACCTTGTAGGTGCATTCATCTCCAACACTTCTTAGAAAATAATTGCATAAAAAGTTAACCGTGCCTTGTCTTGAGTACTTCCTGTAATCACACTGCCTGCAGGGTTCCCATTACAGCTGTAGAAGTTCCTTTAGACCCTCAGTCAGAAATTTAGGCCAACTTTGGGGCTTCTCCGGTGGCTGAGATGGTAAAGCATCTTCCTACAATTCAGGAGACCCAGGTTTGATTCCTGGGTTCGAAAGATCCCCATGGACAGGGAAGCCTGGCGGGGGACACAAAGCGTCAGGTCTATGGAGTCACAAAGAGTCAGACACAACTGAACAGCTAACACTTTTCACTTTCACTTTGGGGAAAATGGATTTGCTCTCTCTTTAAAGTAACAATACTAGATACTTCTACTTAATATTAGGGATCCAGAGACACAAAGCAGCCCTTTTCTTCCCAAAAGGTTGCAATGTATTTTGTTCACAGACAAGAAATTGAGAGCTAAGCGGTTATTAAACCAACAAAATCAATTTACTTGAATAAATAGGAGAGTTTGAGATCAAAATCTCTTTCTTTTTTTCTCTCAGTAATGTGCAGGAGCTATATACTTTAAAATATCTAGTTATAATAAAAATACTTTTAGGGAAAAGTTTTTACATTTACCAAATATCCATTCACCCAAATTATCTCAATTCTACAACCCAATTTGGTAAATGATGTGGCCACAAAGATTTTATGTAGATGATACTGACTGCAGTTAATTGTTGCTTTTAAAAGATGATGACTTGCCTCGAATCCCAGACAAGCCCCTAGTTGTATTCAAGATGAAATTTTCGGGTCTGGTCTCATCTTCTTCCTGTAAAGATTTCTGTAAACGTATAACATTTAGGAGCTTCAGAAAAAAAGAACAGGATTCACTTTAATACAGTAAATTGAGGAATGTTTTCAAAGGAATATTGTTAGGAAATGTGATCATAAACGTTTCTTTTTCTAAAGAATCCTAAAATAACATATTCAAAAACCTTTTAAAATAATATATATTGCTTTGCAATCACAGGTAAAGATTATTTTTAAAATACTTCTTCTCATCTGAAGGTGCAAGACCATAATTTCCTACCTTTTCTCTTTTAAATGATAAGCTCATATGATTTGTTTATTAAGTTCTACTTGCTTGTAATACAATATACCACCATTTAATAGACAGGAAACCTATACTCCAGAAGCATGCCCTCGGAGGTAAAAACTCAGGGACGAAAGAAGAACAAGCTACAGTTGATAGGTGTGAACAGTAAAAATGGACAGAGTAATTCACTATATTATACAAATGCTGTTTGATAGAGAAGCCAGTTAATGTCCAGGCAAGTTCCTTTTGAAAAATCAGAATCTGCAGGGGCAGGGGAGGGTTTCTATGACTTCATTCACCTACAGGGCTCTCAAATCTTCATGGGTACCAGCAACATTATCATATTTGTCCACTGAAACATATAACAAGATATAGCTTCTATATTCATGAAAAAGAAATTGAAGACAAGTTCTAGTCAGTGACTAAAACTTACAGGTAAGGAGTTGTATGTAATGAACTGTGTCAAAAGTATGCCCCTACTAAAACTCCAAACTTCTATTCTATGGATGGAAATGTTCCTTAATCCTTCTGTACCTATAAGTAAGTGCTTATCAATTGACATTGGATTGTGGGAAAAAAGGGACTGTGTTTGCCCACCAGGCCCTGAGGCCCAGGAGGAAAAAAAGGTAAAATTTCACCTTGTGCTGTGCTTAGTCGTTCAGTCGTGTCTGACTCTTTGCATCACCATGGACTGTAGCCCACCAGGCTCCTCTATCCATGGGGATTCTGCAGGCAAGAATACTGTGGTGGGTTGCCATGCCCTCCTCCAGGGGATCTTCCCAACCCAGATCTTCCTCATTGCAGGCAGATTCCTTACTGTCTGAGCCACCAGGGAAGCCCAAAATTTCACCTTATTCTCATTCAATTTATTAGGGAATAGAAGCCCCTTAACTGCAGGGTGTCAGCTGCTATAAGTGTATTTGTGTTCATTTGGCAATTTCTGCTTCCCTGGTCATTGAGCTCTCTAATTCCAAAATTATTTCTGGCTAAATGACTGCTACCTTCTTTATTTGTTGGAAGAACTATAGTAACTATCCTTTCAAAAATTATATATATATATATATATATATATATATAGAGAGAGAGAGAGAGAGAAATTAGGGTTTTTTCACCCTAAGCTAATAAATCTTGTTTTATTTTAGTTATTTTTAATAGAAAAAATTTTTTTTCATTGACATCCCTGAGTGGATTTGGGAATCCCTCCACCCCCAAACCTTCCCAGACTAGAATCTTTTGTTTTAATCATTACTTTCTAATATCTAGGCAGAGAGGTGCCGGAACACTGAGTAAGGCCAGCCAAGCCACTGGTGCTCTTCCGGGACTTTTGCTCTCTCTCTTTCTGTGACCCGGGGAAGGGAATACCCAGGTCCCATACTGAGTACACAGACATCTGTGGAGGCTGAGCCTGATCTGGTCTTGACTAAGTCAGAGGAGACAGAGTGACAGGCCGGCAGCCGTGTGCCGTGTGTGTGTGTGTGTGTGTGTGTGTGTGTGTGTGTGTGTGTGTGTGTGTGTGTGTGTGTGTGAGAGAGAGAGAGAGAGAGAGAGAGAGTGTGTGTGTGTGAGAGAGAGAGAGAGAGAGAGAGAGAGAGAGGGAACTAGCAGGGAAATCCGCCTTTCCCCCTCCCCACTTCCTCTGCAGCCCTCCTCTGCTCTCTGCTGCTGGTGGCTTAGTGCCTGAACTGATTAGGTAACAACAGAGCACCTTCCCTCCCTGTTTCCTCTCAATGCATTTGGGCCACTGCTTTTGAAGGAGTCCAGCCCTGCCACTATCTTGCCTTTATCACGGGCTGTATGGGGCTTTATCTGGAAATGCCTGGGCTTTGCCCCTGGCTTCATCAATCATTTGGACCAGTACACATCCCCTTCATGGTGTTCCGCCTCATTAAACCCATCAAGCGCTCTGCGGAGAGGCAGTGGGGCCAGGGAATGCCTGAGCACTCTTCCCACTGCCCCACATCTCAGGGGTGAAGAGGCCCTGCTATCGTGGGGGAGAGGGTGCACAGGATGACCTATAAGGCCACTAGACATTCAGGCCTCACCTGTCCTGCTGCTCTGGGAGACTTCTTGGAGTTGGACTTGGGAAATTTGATGATCCGTCTTTAAAGAATTCATTTATTTGCTGGGAAAACTGGAGACCACTGCTTCATAGAAAATGAAGTGTTTTAAGACAAGAGATGCAAATGCTGGCTATAAAAAAAAAAGTCTAGGGCTTCCTTGGTGACTCAGTGGTAAAGAAACTGCCTGTCAGTGCAGGAGACACGGGTTTGATCCCTGATTTGGGAAGATCCCATGTGCCTCAGAGCAACTAAACCCATGGACCACAACTACTGAAGCCCATGCACCCTACAGCTTGTGCTCCACAAGAGAAGCCACTGCAAAGAGAAGCCAAATACAGCAACTTGAGAAACCCCACAGGCAGCAGTGAAGACCCAACACAGCCAAAAATAAAATTAAAAAGAAAAAAAGTCTGAGGGATCCAAGTTACAGAGGGAAGCCTGACACTAAACTTAGGGTCTTCTGGCAAAGTGAATCATGAGCACCATTCAGGTAACCTAGACAAAACCCAGTTCTAAATTTGGGGAAACTGCAGAAACATGTAGAAATTTCTACAATTTTCCAAAGTTCTCTACTCCTTATGACTCAGATTTCTATTTTTAGAAAATAGAAATTTCTGGTTATTTTATTTTTGTAAACACATTACAAGGGGTTTTCTCACACACTACTTCAAAACAACCTTCAGAGATATTTTATTTTCAATGTTATTTTAAAAGTGAAAAAGCCAAGGCAAAGAGATTGAATTTAACCAAGACCACATGGCTGGTACTTGGTTTAAACCCTATCATTTCTCTTACACAACTTTGTTAACATGGTAAAGAGACATTCTGGAAGGTGCTATTGTTTGTGTGTAATTTTTCTAACAAGGTCTGTGAGATGAACTCAGATGTCTGGATACAAGTGGACTTCCCTGAAAGACTTCTTCAGCCTATTGGAGAAAGAAGAGTAGGAAGAAGCAAACAAAAACACAGACATGCTCTGGTAAAAAGCTGTCTCTTAGAGCCAACCAGGAGTTGAGAAGGATATGCATTCGATTTACAGAAGAGAGAAGTCAGAGTGCGGTGGAGGCTGGGGACTGAGGTTGGGAGAGAGGAAGGAAGCCATTACCTTAGAATGGCCTCTTAACATCCAATTTGTATGCAAACAAGAGCCAAGTTTCATCTTCCTACAGCACCCGGAGTCAAAGCCTCTGGACCACTTCAAGGACCCAAACAGCTATTTTACCGACCAGGCACCTGTACACCCCGTGCTATTTTACTTTTGGACTTTGTGGAGCATCCAAGGATGAGAATCAAACCCTAACCCTAACCTGCGCGCCACCACCTGGCCCCAGACAACTCCTGCTCCAAGATTCGCAGTCCCTGAGAGGCCTCAGTCCCTGAGAGGCCTCTTCAGGAATCCTGGGCTAGGAATGGGCTTACGGAAACCCTAAACCATGCTGGTCTAGCGAATCCTGGCCGGCCTGTAGCTCCAGCCCGCAGCCCACGCACCCACTGGCCTTTGCGCCTACACGCCAATTTGCATCCCCAATAACCGCGCACTGCGCGCATCCGAGAGCACTGCGGGTATTAATAATCATAAAAGACTAGGCGATTACAAAAAAAGATAAAGTGCTAAATGTCAGGAGCTGGGGCGAGATTTTTAAAAGGCAACGCACCGAATCCAAGTCTGTACTTTAACTTTTTTAATAACGATTTTTACCCCCCCTGGGCTGGAAGCTCGCGCCGAATCCTGGAGGAATTGCTAAATCGAATTAAGGTTATATTTTGCAACAGACTGGATGGAGCAATAAAGGAGAGCGCGCGGAAATGGGACTTCACCCATCAATTAGATCTCTATTAGCAGCCAATACAGGCTTCACCACAGGAAATGTCACATCCCAGCCCAAGCAGACCCTTTCGTTATCCACCTCCAGCTCTCACCTTCCCTCTCCCCTACAGTTTTAAACTCTTCGGGCACACAATTTGGAGTCAAGCAAATCCCTTTGTTTGGCCAAGGGGTTTGGTTTGATTTGTTTTCTCTTCCCAGTCTCGTTTTGGAACCCTGAGCCACCTGCCTCCCCCAGCACGCGCGCGGCGCGCTAACCCCGGGACACTCCCGCCTAGGCTGGCTAAACAGGTTGCAGTGTGACACCTGCGCTGTCTGCTGGGTCGCTCAGCACCGCGGCGCGGGGGCTGGTGCGCTGGGCCTTATTAATATTAAAAGCTTTATGATGGTCCTGAGCAGTCCATAATGAAAGGTGATTAACAAGACAATGGACAGTGCTCTGAATGGTGGCGCAACTCAGCTGCCATAATAGATCAAATCCGCCTCGGGGGTCCCAGCGTGCGAATTCCGCCCCAGGATCCGAAGGAGTCCGAGGGAATCGAAGGGAAAGCTGGCGTGATAAGGCCGGACGGGGAGTCAGAAGGCCGAAATGGCGCGCTCTGAAGGCTGGGACTAGACACTCTGACCTCAGCTTCGTCTCTGACGGCCTTGCAGGTGTTCGTTCCCTACTGGAGTCCCGGGATGTGTGCGGTCCCCATCCAGACACCAGAGGGCTGAACCTGGATCCCCGGATCCTAAAGGTGTTCACCCCTGCCCATCCCGTTATTCCGGATACCAGAATCCGAGCTCTGATGGGAAAACGCCCTGAGCAAGGCTGCTTCGGCTTGGCACAAAGACAGGGAAATGGGACATGAACCCTGCATCCACTCCCTTCCAGACTCCGGTAAATGCACCCAGCCCTTGACCCCTGGTCCTCCGGTCCCCAGCAGAACAGAAATTTCCTCGGGCCCCAGAAAGTCTCATTTATCATTCTCGTGGGGACCCGAATGACAACGCTCCTTGTCCTAGCCCGGCTGTGAATTGCGCCCCCCCACACACACACCCACTTCTGCTCCCTGTCCTCTCCGTACCCCTCCCGCTCCACACCCTTGCCCATAAGGAGACAAGGTGCAACAGCCCGGGAATGAGCAAGCAGGAGAAGTGGCCGAATGGATAAAGGAGGCACTGTTGCCGTGGCCGCCGCCGCTGCCCCCATCCAGGGGCCGAATTCAAATGGATATTTTCCCCCCTCGGTCCAGCTGAACGAGCCTCAATGCCTCAAAGGTGCAGAGCTGCCTTCATGGACATGCTCTGTGGCTGATATTATAATTTTCATAATGCGCTTTTATGTCGCTCCAGACTCCTCCGGTGAGGAGCCCGCAGAGCTGCTGAAAGGGGCTTTGAGAGGCCCGGGCGCTCGGCTGCTGCGAGCTGCGCGCCCCCCGCCGGCCTGAGTGGCACCGCGTGCCCCGGCCGGGGCGAGGTTCCTGTGTTGCGAGCGCGCAGGCGGCGGCGGGCGCTGCCCGCGCGGCTCATTAACATGCACCCCGAGTGCGCCCCTCCAGCTCCCGCCCGCTTCATGGGCCTTTCTGCGCCCCTCGGGGTCTCTGCCATCCTCCTGGGTGCGAGGTCCCTGGCCTCATCCGGACTCACACTCCAGCTCCGGGCCGGCGGACCTGTGGCCAGCCAGGCTTAGCGAAGGTCAAGGTGTTAAGGCGTGAGCAGATCCCAGGAGCAGGCAAGGGGCGAAACCGTCTTCTGACTCCTCGGAGGCCGCTTTTGCAGGGCTCTGGAAGCGAGGGGACTCAGGGTGTGAAGGGCTTCTAAGTGAAGGCAGGAAGATGGAGCAGAAGCCTCCTCACTCTAACAAGTGTGGTTCGAACGATTTTGTTTTAAGCACTTTGCAAGTAGTAATCATTTAATCTGCCTAACAACCCAGGGAGGAAAAGGAGCGCAGAGAGGTTAAGTTGTTTGCCCACAGTCGCACAGCTGGGAAGTGGAAGGACCCAGATTCCGACCCGCATCCCAGAGTACTCGCTTTTTATTGAACTAATAGCTACTTTTCCTGATGTTGGCTCTGTGTTCGGCCTAAACAGTCAGTTCTCGAGCAAACCCACTTGCCAGATAAGTAACAGGTAATACAGGTCAATTACAGATTGATCTAAACTCCTGATCCTCACCTCCACTCAGTCATTAGAGCTCACTACTGTGCATAGTATTACTTCTCTTTTGTCTTTGTTTCAGGCTCACTATAGGAATTTGCATGAAATACTTAGGGCCTCTGAAACTTTTAATCAGACAAACACTTTACCTTAGTCACCAAAAAACACATTAAAAATTAATAAATACGTATCATGGTGAAACTGAGGGGATGAGGAAGGGAAAAAAGATTGGGGTTGGGGGGGGAACCTTGCATTCTCAAAGAACTTCCCAAATAAACTCATCACTTGTAATGGCCCTGGATGGAGAATTTAAAAATACAACTCCAACTTAACCTTAATCCACATTACAGTAGGCCCCTTTATAGCAGATTCAGGGCTACCCTTCTTAAAAGATTCATTCTGCCAAACCTTGGAACTCTTCACAAGAAATACTAGGTAAAACTTATAAGGCTGTAGTTAATCCTATCCCCAAGACCAAAGTTATCAAAATGTTCTCATAATTGCTCTCTAAAGTAAGTCCTATTAAAGTTGCTAAATACCACCTTTATTCATTTTTAGGAGGTCCTGCTGATACTGGGAGAGAGCAATCAGTATATGTCCACCTAATTCATATTTGTTCAGAAGGCAAACATGTACCAAAGAAATAAATAAATGTATAGTCCCAAATCTCTTGCTATAAACAGGAGTAAAATAAAAAATGCATTCACAACTAGATATACCTGCTGTAAGACTGTTCTGGGAGTTACCAACCTATAAGCCCTCTGGACCATAGCATAGCCTCAGTTGTCCGCTTGGCATAGTTAGAGAGATACCATGATATTGTCAATGCCCACCATGCACTGGGCAACAAAAATGTGCTCCATATGTCCATCTGCAGTAATACCACAAAGTCAATCAAGAATCGGTGTCAGATTGGATTTTAATTTTTCTTCACAAAGGTCTTTTAAATCTAAACTTGAAAATTTCTTATGACCTAGAAACTAAGCAATAGAGCTGAAAACAGGACCCACAGATCCTATCCCCAGAGTTGTTACATTTGATTTTCTTCCGTAAACTAGCCTCCCTATTCTTGTATGAATCTGCTGTTGGAGTCCTGCATATCTAATAGAATGATCCCAAATTGCAGCTAAAATCTGTTCTTCTTCCTGATTTGTTGCAGCACAATGAAAGATAACTACCTCTAAAATTGGGAGACAGCAGCTGTTCATACATTTCTTCATTAACTAAACATCGGGATACCTGCTGATTGAAACCATTTTGGGGGTTTGATGTAAATGGCTCTTTAAAAACCTTCCCATATGTTAGCCTCTAGTAAATTCAACAGCTTTGCTCTGCCTCTAAATCAGAGATTATTAAATTCTTATTAAAACTTGAAAATGTTCTAAGGTAAAATTGTATCACATCCTTGTAAAGAAGTGATAAAGTGCCATTTTTGACAAACAATTTTTAAAGTCACATATGTAATAGGCTATAATCAGAAGGTCAAGTCAACTCAGAAAATTCATGCCACCTACTGTTCAAATTACCCAACTAAAAGAGAGAGAAAACAGATTTGATTTAAATTATTTACTTGATGGTGCCTTTTCAATCCCTAAAAATATGCCAGTAAACCACATCATTTTCAGAAATTTTGAAATTTGACAATAACTACCAAAATAATCATCCTTATAGAAGAGGAGATGATAGCAAATTAATGAATGTCATTATTGAAAATAAGAATGCTACCCCTGCTTATTGTGCATGTTAACATAAGCATTGAAAGATCTTTGAAAAACATAACTGATCATTGTCAAATTATGGATTTGTGTCAAATGATGGATTTAAAATATTACGGTATTAGGAAAATAAGTATATTCTATATGATTGTTTAAGTTGTGGAAGCTACTGTTACTTAAGATCTGGAGTAGTTACTCAGAGAAGTAAAGGGTGAAATGAATCATACAGTAAATTTGAAAACAGGCAGATTGGACAACTGTGGATCCAAATACCTCTTTTTCCACTCCTTTGGGGACATTTTTCCTCTTTGTATGTATAGGTATAGCCTTTTTCTCTTTCTTCCTTTTTCCTATTTGAAACAAGTTCATTTCCTTCATTTTATTGCAAGTAGAGAAACAGAAATGGGAATATTGAGGGAACTCTGATAATAATTTTAAAGAACAAAAATCTTCCATGAGAGGAGAACTGCAGCCCAGCTCCCCAAGAGGGCTGTTGGCATTGACTTAGCTGCCCTTGTGCTTTCTTTGGCCTATGCAGAGATTAACTTATTAAAGATAAGCTGCAAGGGGGAGAAGGATCTTGAAAGAACTGGATGTAGATGCCTACATCTTTTTTCTTTATTTATTTCTTTTTTATGAACATGGAAAAAAACAGTGGAGAAATGTGTCCCTGATTTAGTAACAGACCAGAGAGAGAGAGTGGAAAGACACCTTAGTTGCTCTTACAGTCCTACCATGAATGAACATTGTGACCACCATTTTATCTACCCAGCCTCAGTTTTCTCATCTAAAAATGGGAAGTTAAATTGATACAGATATTCCCTCTCTGGTTTACAGTTCTGGTCTTAGGAAATCCAGTACCTGACAAAGTCCAAATTACTTCCCGCCTGGTCATAATGTTTCCAGAATGTATCTTCATATCTGAAACTTTAAGTTTATGCTTCAACATTTGTCCTTTGGTCTGAACTTTATAAAAAAAAAAAAAGCATAGTGCACTGGATAAAACTGCTTGACATTTTTCTGTTCATCAATAAGGCTTCTGCTGTCATCAACAATGACAATAATCAAATGTTTTCATTGTATGTACAGAGTATGACAAAATTCCAACTAAAAATTTTATCAGTGACTGGTGTGGTAGGTAGATTACTGAAAGAAGATATGTAAAACAGACTACAATTGTGAACAAAATTCTAGCATTCCATTTATACATACGACAACTTCAGATATGATTTTGTGATATCCTGATTGGAAGTAACCAATAAGATAAGTAACTAAGTAGATTTCATACATACCATGGATATATCTAAAACAAATATTAAGATCTAAAGAGAATGACAGGGCATTAAAGAAAATATTAAACAAGATAATTATTTTTCCCTTCATAAATTTATGATTTGAAGCAGTTTTTCTGAATTCCAGAAAATACTTTTTAATTTAAAATATCATTTGATATTAGATTTAGTAGATATGTTCTCAACCTTTTAAAATGTAAAATTGAAAAAGTAAGATAAAGGATCATTCAAATAGCTATACATTAAGTTAAAATGTTTAATACTTGACAGTAAGATTTATTAAAAACAAATGAGAGGAGGGAATTTTTTCTGAATCTCCAATTGCCATTTTAAATTTTACATAGTGAGAGTGTATCCAAAAATTGAAAATTATTTTAGCTAATAAAGAGTACTTAAATAACTGTAGCTGCAGCTATGTGCTTCATTCAAAATTAATAAAGCCAGTAAGTTAATAACAATAATTAACTCCCACTGTACCACAGTTTCTTCTATAGATGCTTTGTAACATACATTTATATTTTAGTTGGGGAATGAAAGTGAAAGTCACTCAGTCCTCAGTCGTGTCCGACTCTTTGTGACCCCATGACTATACAGTCCATGGAATTCTCCAGGCCAGAATACTGGAGTGGGTAGCCAGTCCCTTCTCCAGGGGATCTTCCCAATCCAGGGATGAACCCAGGTCTCCCGTATTGCAGGCGGATTCTTTACCAGCTGAGACACCAGAAAAAGTTGGGGAATGTGAAAAAGCAAAGCACAAAAAGGAGATGATATTCCTATGAGTATAGAAGGAAATCTTACATCAAAAACTATAAATATTTGCTGCATAATCAAGTATACCTCCACAAGATCTATGAGCTCATGAGGACATACCAGATAATTAATTCATAAACAACTAAGAATGTCAAACATGATTTCTCAATGAGGAGCCAGTACTAACCTCCAAGAATCTTTTAAGATAGTTGGTTAACTAAAAACACTGGGTGCAGGATTATCAAAGTGAAAACATTTTCAGGGGAAGGATCAAGAAGATTTAAAAGCAGGGGGATTTAAACCTCAGTGATCAGCGATTAGTCTGTGATGTGTATGCTGAGTAAACATAATTTTCTTCATAATGAAGAGAAAAATGTAAAATGTTCTTCTTCACTTGGAAATTATTTCAGCTAACACTTTCAAAGGTCTCTGGAGGTAGTGGTCTAAATACCCTTTGGGAGTTTCTCTCTTCTGTTCCTTTTAGTGTTTCCTTTTATTCACCTAATATAAAAGGCCATTCGTCAAGTTCAAGAATAGGAAGGACACAGTGCCAGTGGGTGTTGCTGTGGTTGTCATTATTAGGAAAATGGGTTTACAACCCAGCATGGTATCTAAAATGGTATCTCAAGTGCCCTGTGAGCAACCGCCAAGCGAATGGAATTTCCACACCAACTCAGGGGCCTGCAACCTCTACTGGCAGAGAATTATCTAGATCAGACCCATATTCTATTGATCTGAGCAATGAAGAAAAAAGAACTTTTCTTGTGTGTTTTGAGGAAAACACACATACACACACGAAGGAAACAAAATACTTAAAGCAGCACACTGAGCAACTCAGTAGGGGAAAGGTCAGACTACTAGAGACAAGTAAGTAAAGACACCTCCTAAACCATGGGAAAACAGGGATAAATCGTTTCGACTCACTGCATTCAGAACCCATGGAAGAGAATCACAAAACTGCACTTTGCCATTGTTGCCTGAAAGGATATCTATTTATCATCTCATAAGACAGCTCGAATGATCTTTATCTACTTTGCCCACTTTCTGACCCAAATTCAGGGTTTTTATGGAAAATTGCAGTCAGTTTGATTGATGAAATCCAAAGATGTCTAAAATGGCACCAAAGATCTCCAACTGTGCAGACTCCAACCGCGGGCTTCAATGTTGGCATTGTTCCTGAAGGAATAAAAAAAAAGGAAAGAAAGAAAAAGTTGAGAAAAACAGGCAAAAGTTAGGGGATTTCTGCTTTAAAACTTCAAGTTTCAATGAAGATCCCCAAACCCATTATCCCTGTTCACACGTGCGAACTGGGTGCACATCAAAGTATTTCCCACACATCGCAACAAAACCGGGTTCCCACTGAACCAATCAACCCCTTTGTGACCCGCTGAATGGCTGTATCTACGGAGCGAGCTGGTTTCAGAAAGGCTCTCAGAAGGACAGCGTGCAACGGGAAGCTGGGAAGCCGCGGAGCCTGGAGCGCCTGCCGGGACGCAGGAAGTAGCAACTAGTCTACGCAATCGCCCTTGCCACCGGCCGCTTGGGGCTTTAAGACACCCAAACGAGGAGTCCCAGCGCCCACTCCGTGTTTCCGGGCAGGCCAGCCCAAAGTCCTCCGCGCTCTCTCCCCAGCCCTCCGGCGGCGCCACTTATTAATCCAGAGCCAGGCGGAGGCACCGGCGCCGAGGCCCACGGAAGCAGGAGACAGAGCCGTGGCAGTCGGTCCGGTTTGGGGGACGATGCATTGTAGTCGAATATTGTCACCTGCCTAATTGTTCGAAGCTGCCCTCCTCCCCTCCCCCATTAGTAATAATAGCTGGAGCGCGCCTCCTACCGGGTTACCAGGCCCGGGAGCTGATGAATGAACCCCCTCGTAGGGGAAAATCTTAGGAGCTGTCTTCTGTCCTATTACCCAAGGGGGCCAGCTATAAATCTTCCTTCATTTTAACCACATTTACCCTCATCCTCCTCGGGGCTAGGGATGCTGCGTTAAGATTGCACTGATGTGCCAAGGCTCTGGACCAGCTGCTCCTAAATACAGACAGGTCCTTGTCAATTAAGGCTTTGAGAAGCAGGTCCTCCGAGGCCCTGGGGCATTGGAGCAGCCAGCAGCGTGCAGCCCCCACAATTAGTATCCATTTGGAAGGGACCTTCAGGGCACAAATGCACAGGCAAAGGAAGAATCAAAACACCAGGCAACTTCAATTCTGGAAATTGGTCTGTAAGTGTTGTGAAACTGAACAGACGGCCCCCAAGAAGGAGCTAAGATTTCTGGTGTGAGAGGGACCTCTCCCACCAAACCCCACCCCACCCCACCTCCACACAACTTCCCAATATTTTCTCTTTGTCTTGTTTCAAGCCGGGCAGTCCATTGAGTTTGTGGGTAGGTTTGGGGTGGGGAGGGGAGGGGAGAAAGATAAATGAGTACATTCATTTGCCCGCTCCTAGCTGAGGTTGTCTTTTGGTGTCTTTTGTGGCCACCTCAAGCAGCTGGTCAACCCTGCCCGGACCCTGGCCTTTGGCCCAGGGGGCGCTGGACAAGGCAGGCGCTCCAAGGAGAAGAGCTGCGATGTATCAGGTCAGGGAGGCCAAGCCGCCTGTGGGCCGGGCTGAGCATTAGCAGCTCAGCTAAACAAAACCCATAAGGTTCAGGGGGCCTGGGGCGTCAGGAGGCAAGGTGTTTGTTTAAGTGATTAGGAGCAGTTGGGAGTTAGGGGCGGAGAAAAGGGCAGAGCTTGTGACACAGGGCAACTTAGCTGGACAGCAAGGGTGGACATTCAGAGGACATCACTGTTAAAGACTGTGTGACCCCACCAAGTTCAAGAACAGAGCAAACATCACAGGCCATTAGGGACAGCCATCAAGCGGATGGCAACAAAGCCAGGAGAGGCACTGAGAAAAAATGTTTCAATATTAAATATGGAAAAGTACTGGGGACCAGGGCAGGGGGTCAATGAAAGTCAACAAGAGCTTAGGCTTAACAAGAGAAAGAATTTAATATCAAAAATGCATAAATCTGCAAGTGAGGCAGCCCCATAATACAGATAAAAGAACCAGTTCAGTCAACATTCTGGGATAATGGCACCATAATAGATAGCATCAGGTTGTTAACATTTAACACAAAAGTGAAGCGAATGAAAGGAAAAGCAGTTCCCTTAATTGAGAACCTGCTGGAAGATTTCCACATGCCACCAGGGACGAAGACGTTGCTAACTAGCTGCCTAATCAGCGTTCTGACCATCAAGGGAAACGTGGACCAGCTTCTTGGAGTTTCACCCCCACCTCACTTCTCCCCTTTCCCAAAGTTTCCATCTCAAAGGCGCTTACTCTCTCCAGAGTCAAAGTCCTTTCTCTCAGAACCCACTGTGACTGTCCTTCTCCAGGTTCAGCCAGGAGGTAAAATTTCTTTGCACCTCACCTCCCTGAGTGAGCTAGCAAAGTTCTTAGCAAGGAGCATAGAATAAAAAGAATGGTTTGGTTTTTGAGTTGAAATGAACAGGCTCATCTTTTCCTGCTAAGAATGAAAGTATGTATTTCTTCAGAAGGGATGGGTAATCACAAAGCTTCAAAAGAATGTCTCACTTTGCTCACTTTTTTCCCAATCGCTAACAAATCTTATTTTCAAAGAAACTTCCGGCAGCAGAGCCTTGAAAATTCAGTGAAGCTTCCTGAATCAAGTATTTCCGCTGTCTGTGCTAGAGCTATGTAGCTCTATGTAGGAAAAGCCCTTCTCTTTAATATCCACAGGTAGATGCTGAAAAGGTAAGTTATTCCAGTAGTGGCAGCTGCTGCCTAAGACTCAGCATCCTCCCATCCCTGCAGAGCCAGAAGACAAGCCCACCTTCCAGCAGTCATCAGTGGTCTTTCCACCTCACCCCACCCCAACCAGCCACACATCCACCACCTCACCTCCCTTCTACAGAGGGAGCCATGGCTCTCTGCTACGTGTCTCTCATTCCCAAGATGCCTGTTAGTTTTCAAAACACATTTATATACCTAATGAGAGTTGATCCTTACAACTACTTTGTGGAGTGAATAGGGTAGAAATCCCCACTGTTTGGTGAGGACACAGAAAGATTAAATAAGCCAACTTATTTTTCACAATCAAGATTCTACATCTTCCTTGTACTTTGTCCTCCACTATTTGGAATGCAAAATTCAGAGGCACAGGGAGAAACTGAGGTCTTCCTCAAGCCTGTGCAGGCACTTTGATGCTCATTTCTATCTGGACTGTGGCTATTACTTATGTGTTTTAGAGCACCCAGAGAATTTAGGGGGGGGACTCCCAGAGCATTTAGGGGATTCCTTGGTGGCTCAGTCGGTAAAGAGTCTGCCTGCAATGTGGGAGACCTGGATTCGATCCCTGGGTTGAGAAGATCCCCTGGAGAAGGAAATGGCAACCCACTCCAGTATTCTTGCTTGGAGAATTCCATGGACAGAGGAGCCTGGTGGGCTACAGTCCATGGGGTCACAGAGTCGGACATGGCTGAGTGATTTTCACTTTCCCAGAGCATATATCTCAACAGGTTCACTCTACACATGAGAAAATTGAAGCTCAGAGGCTTGCAGTACCCAACTCAGGTCCTAGAGTCAGGACGTAGCAAATCTAGCCTCAACCTGAGTCCTGAGGTTCTATACCCAGGCTACATCAGAAACCCTTTTGTATCCACAACACTTGATATTTCTTCCAAGGAAACTGCAAGTTCCTTGGGTGTAGTATTTTCTGTTTCTCTTGTATCTCATTGGAACATCCCCTCACAAAGTGTTTGTAGAATTAATTAAAGAATGGCTAATGGCTAGTAAGTGAATGGATGGGATTAGGAACAGTAATCAAAGAGACACCAGCTTGGGCCTACCTCCAATGACATTAACAGTGACAGTATAAAAAACCATACTCCAGAAATAAGGACATTTAAATGACCCTTTTTTAATGGAAAGAAAGCATTATGAGCAAAACTGGTCTTAGAGCTTCAGAATCTGAAGATCACTGTTTGTTCTGTTTTGCCTTAGTAACAGCTGCAAAGTCAGGATCTTGTTCCTGCAATTGCAACTTCCCACCACTCCTGAGCCCAGCCTTGGCTCCCCAGATATCCCTGTGCAGGTGGGGAAGTCAGAGAAGTTCAGGAGGCCGCACCCAGATGGGGGCAGATGAGACCTTCACATCAAGAAGTTGCTCTGACCACAAGACCTCTAAAAGCTCTTCCATCCTGAAAGTTCTGAGATGCTGTCCTGACCCTCTGACTCATGGCCAGCTGGGCCTAAGTAGACCGGAGATGAGTGACAGGAAGTCAGTGGCATGCCTTCCCCGAGCGCCCACCCAGAGGAAGCATCGCAGAGCAAAGCCGGCTCTGGCATCTTCAGGCCAGCTCCAGCTGGGGATCCACGCTGGACACAAGCCTGGCCAGACGATTCCCTGGAATCTTCGGTCTCATCCCCCCCCCCCGCCACGCCCCCCTCCACTATCCGCTCCCTCCAGTCTTGGCGCCTGGTGACCGCGGCGCGTGGCGCCAGCACGGGCACTTCCGGGGCGCCCCCGCACCCCTGCTGGATCAGGTCACCGGGAGCACACGCCAGGCGCCAGGCTGCTCGGTCTGGCTGGCCTGGCCCCAGCTGCGACCTCAGACAGCCCAGGACCGAGCCGCCGGTGATTAGCACCCACTCTTCCTTCTCCCTCACTCAAGGTCTGGCCAGGGGAGGGGATTTCGGAGGCGGGACTACCTCAGGGCGCCTGTAACTCAGGGCGCCTTCAGGTCACCTCGGAAAGCTCAGGGTTGCCTGCAACAGCGCAACCAATGCTTGAAGCACAAGCAGGCAGGACCCCGTCCTCCAGAAGCGAATTGGTGTGTCTGGCAGCAATGTGAATAGCAAGACACGCCAGAACTCGAATTAGCTGGAACAAGACAGGAGACTAGAATTTATAGTTTTAAAGCTGTTTTTTTTTTTTCTTTTTTATTCTAAAGAAAAATGTAACTTGGGTAAATGCAGCAAAGATTTTCCGCGGGTTCAGGAGGTCAAGCAGATGTAGACAAGCGCATGGGAGTTATTTATGTCAAGTCGGGTTATTGTAAAGGCGAGAGAGCGGACCGCCGAGGCGACTCGGGCAGCCAGTAGGCCCGCCCGCCGGGGTCAGGGTGGCGGGCAGCGTGTCCATCCTGGCGGGACAGTAATTGCCCGGGGTCTGACACGACGCCGGGGGCTCCAGGAGCCTCCATCCATCTTTGGCCAGTTAGCAACATGCTCCCCGCCGGGTGGGAGGCCCGCCTTGGGTCTCCACTTCGAATAATGGGAAGAATTGTCTCCCCGCCTGGCACTACCCTGAACTGCTCGGGACTTGCTGCTCCTGTCCATTCTCTGGCCCCACTTGCCCCCCCACCCCCCGGCCTGGGCGATGCGGTTGGAGTGAGAGGGCAGCTCGAGATCAGGTGTGCCCCGAGCGCAGAGCGCAGGGCCTGGCTGAGAGAAGACCGGAGCCTCGCCGCCCGAGCATCTTCCACTCCGCTCCCGCCGGGCACTAACCCGCTTCATCCTCCAACCTGCCCGGCTAAGCCGGTCACCTGGCCCTCCCTTCCCACCCCAAAGCCTCCGGATCCTGCTGGGGGCTGGTAAAGATTCTTCTCCGTCGGACAATTTAACAGTCCCAAGTCATCATCTGCGTGACACTGGCCATCCATCTTCTCCCAGGGGAGGACAAAGCCGGGCCTCCCGGACTCCAGGCCTCTCCCTCCCCAGTTCTTTCTATTTTGGGAAGGCCTCCCCACAATGGCGTCCTTATGAACCATAATGGCTATGTTTATGAAGGCCGCAATACCAGTGTATGAAGACAATTTTATGCCTAATTAGAAAATGATGTAACCAGACAGAAGACAAAGAGAAGCTGTCCCCCCCTCCCGTTTCTTTCTCTTCAATCACACCCCAAATTTCCTCAGGCCGATGCTTTTGCGAGTGGTCGCCGCTCCTGGCCTCTGTTTGGACAGCAGCTCGGCTGCCCTTGGCCGCGCGGCGGGCGGCAGCCGGCAAGTTCCCCACCCCACCCCACCCCCGCAGCCACCCCCCCAGAGGGCACAGGCTGAGGGGGTGGGATGCCGCGGGGAGTGGGCAGAGACGGGTGCAGAGGATTAAAGAGATTTGGGATGCGCGCTCTCGCACTTTTCTCTTCCCCACGAGCCCTCATCCGAGGGGACTTCACCCCTGGGAAGACTCCAATAAATGCAAGCCGGCGCCACTCTATTCCGGGATAATTTTTAATATATATGCAATAAATGTTCACTTTGTTAGATTGAATGACAGACAATAATATCGGCAAATCTTCATATCCATCCATTACCAGCAAATGAGCCGCACAAAGGACAGATTTGCTTTTGATTAATTTATTTGCAGACTCGGGTTGATAAAGCAATAACTATTTGGTTAAACTTGACATTTGGTCTTCGGGGGGTTATCAGACAAATCCCTGTCGTTCGGGAGAGATAATAAAGCTGTTTAAAAGGGATTAATTATTAATTGGCTGCAATTAATTTCCCCCCTTTGCTCGGCTGCTGCCACAATGCACATCACTCACCTACAAACAAAAGGCAGTGGATTTCCCCTACTCAACCGACCTGGGGCGAGGAGGGGTTTGCCCACAGCCCCAAGCAGAGACGCGGCCTCTTGCACCCCGGTTATTCTTGAGCAGACTATTTTAATGAACCACTATCCCGGGTAAAACCTGTCCGTTTGGTGGTCATGAATTCTGCCTTGGAACCAGGGGTCTAACCGAGCACCCACTGGAGTATTATGGCCTCTGTAAAGATTCCCTGGTCTAGATATTTTCGAGGACAGCAACTTCAGTTCTAAGTTGTTGTTTTATCTAAGAGCAAGCCCCAGAGTTTGTCTCCCAGCGGCGGCAGCTTGAGGACT